>NW_027040682.1:652500-3052500 GCF_037179485.1 Ochlerotatus camptorhynchus | reverse complement strand
CCTTTTGGAGTCCCACCCTCTTTTCGGAGGTTCCTTCCAGGGCCACCAAATTAAAAACTCTGTTTCTGAGGCCCCACGCCCTTTTCGGAAATCCCCTCAGAGATCCAAACTATGTTGTTAGGGTAATTTCCCTCTGGAATTCCGCCAACCCAAGGCTAAAAGTCTCTTTAATAATGAAAAAAAAAAAAAAAATCGGCCTAAATGCCCCTAATTTGGGCCTATACATAAATTCAGCAATCGACTTAATTTTCAATAGCGACCAAAAATATCCATTAGTACCGTCCCAATCACATTCATCTAGATAACCTTGATAAATAGCCGATTTTTAGCGATGGGCCCAATCTTAGATCCATAGGCCAACATTAGAGTCATTTCCCCTATCTAAAAAAATATATATGCTTATTGTCATGACTATTCAAGGCCATGAAGTCTGATCACAGTGGTCACATATCACGCGGCATATTTTGATGATAAAAAAAATAGTAGACCCTAAAGAAGCCTAGTCCGAACCTGTTCCAGATGTTCCGCAGTGGCCATATCAGTAAGGAAACCAATGCCTGATTCAAAATCACGAAGCATAACGCTACACACGACACGTTCTAGTGAGAAAAGGACATTTTTTTACTATATTAGAGAGACTTCCAAAAAGGACATGTCTCCTAAAAGGCCCAACCGATTCAAGAACGTTTGAAACGGTTACAAAAGTTAAACGGAAACCAATCAATGCCAATCGACTTGTTCTTTCAAAATCATGAACTTTGTCACGTCACACATTATATTTTGAATTTCTCCAAAAGGTCCACATTCGGTGGAACCTGATTTGGTATTCCAGAGCTGTAATGAAATTCGGTCTAATTTTTGACCGCCTGGTTTTGGTTGAAAATTGATGAAATGAGAGCAATTTGATTTTGCGATCGCTAGGTCAGATACGTAAAAGGTTAAGGGGTGAACCCAACGAGATGTAACTTCACTGTTTACCTGTCTAACGTAAAAATTCGTCATCCATTCAAGCAGCGGAGGACCAAAAGAGACGTCAAATTCTCTGTGCCTCACCTGCTTACATCTCATTTGGGGTGGACCGCCTCCCACTAATCTACACTTTCTTCATGTACTTTTCAATTATCTTAACAAAATATCAGCAGTCTGCAGAACACACCTGATATCAATAGAATATTGAGTTCTTGACATTATAAGCTGGTATCCTATGGCTTCCCTTCCCTACTAACCTAACTCCTAAACTGCCCATAACAGTAAGAGCTTTGCTTGATTTCCTATTCAAATGGGTAGTAAATTCCCGTTACATTTATGACAGATCGTAGGGTTCTCCGGCTCTGTATCTTTTCAGTAAATGTTGAACTAACATTCCTTTCCTATCCCCAACATTTTCGTACTCTGTCAAATAATGGTTTATTCATGATTGCTTAATGAATTACAAACGAAACAAAGGAAAACAAAAGTTTGCAAACAGCGTAGGACGATAAGCATGGATAAGCATCAGCTAGTAGCATAGTAAACAGTTTAATCTCACTTCTTGCAATACTTACAGGTACGGGTGACTCATTGTTCAATGATTGTATCCCCAAACCAAGCACAAATCCAATACCAACTAATATCGTGGCGATGCCACTGGCAGACTGTTGAGTATTCCGATAAAACTGACCTGCTCAACTCATCCACCACCGAACCGAACCGGATGAATGAACCCCACTACCCTGAACTGAAGAACGATTTCGGTGATGGTGCTAACCCTCCCAAATAATAATAAAAAAATCACACTGAATGGAGATTCCCCATTCGCAGTCGCATAACGCTCCAAAATAGAATCACATCGCAGTGCGAGAAAAATAAAGACTATTGTTTCCGCCACGTCTGGCGCAAGCCGACGTAGTTTGCATTTTTTCCCCCCATATACTAACTAGCCACAAGAGAGATTTCCTTAGAACAAAGAACAACCGCGACGAGACGGAAGGACGAGACGACATTTCCCGCACTCCCGTCCCCTTGGTCCGCAAGACAACGGGAGTCTACGCAAAAGAGCAGAAAGACACGAAATAAAGGCATACTAATAACGCAAAAGTAAGAACCTTGAAATGATTTGCAAATATTCAGTGCGTGTGTGTGCTGCTGCTGCTGTTTACGAGGACTCGTGATTCGAGTGTGATGGACTGCATTTTGTTTTGGCCCGTCCGAGCGGACCCGACATACCTGGAATCGCCGTCAATTTTGCTCTGTTTGTCCGTGTTCATAGAACTCCGATTCCGGTCTCCAGCGGCGCCAATGCTGCTGCTCGTTCCGCGTTCTCTCGATTGAAGGGTGTCACAGATCGGGATCAATTTTCAATTTTATTTTGTTGATGCACGAGATGGAACTTTTTTCATTCCTTCCTCGCGCTGCTCGTGTTGTTCCTAGCAAGTCGCGATTTTGAAAGACGAATTCCGAGGTAAATCCGTCGAAATTTGCACTGAAAACACTTCCCACCACTAGAACACCATCGAAGTAACAGTTTACAGCTAATCGCGGTGTCCGAGAGTCACTTCTGGGCGGATTATCACGAAATTTTGGGAGGGATTGAACAAGAACTTTTTCATTAAAAAATGATGAATGTTTGGGATCGAAAATGACAGTTCGTGTTTTTTTTGCTTTTTTCCTTGAACCGGTTGATAACCGTTGCGCAGGGCCGAATGCAGGGGATGCGCGCGATTTGAACCGGTTAGAGAGAAGAGGGACCTCGAGGGGGACATTCGGGCAAGTTCAGCCCTAATAAAAAATACCATATGCAAACGATAACCCAAATCATAGAACTGTTCCACAAATGGTTTAACTGATACTCCGACGTTAAGCAAAATAACCATACATTTTTTTATTAGGGAGGATTGTTTGATCGAAATTTACGAGGAATTTCACTAGCCCGAGAAAATTCTAAGTATAAAAGAAACCACCCGTAAAAAAATCATGTAAAAATCAATAAAAAAAATTATAAAAACAATACAATACAATCATTGTCATTGTAACTATGATATTTACTGTACACAGAAAAAAAAGTTGTTGAATATTACATCCAAACTGCTGCAACCAGGTCCATCGGTTGTGTAATATAACGTTGTACGATGTACATCGATTTTGCGAACAAAAGTACATCCATTGATGTAGTATTGAATCAGCTTTTTGTTATTACATCATTATTTCATACATCAGCTTTTTTTTTTTTTTTCTTTGGTTTGTTTTTTCCGTCGATCTTGTTTTCCGTGCTGAGCACCAATGCTACCGACGTGCCAGGAAGGCAGCTCCCACACCTGGACCCTACCTATCGACCCATCAACTCATGAACCGGGGACCAACGGCTTTACTTCCCATCCGAAGGAAGGCGTGATCAGAGATGTTATGCCTCAGAACATCCCGGCGATATTACATTTTTTTGAAGTGTAGCTTGCTATCTATCATCAGAATGTTGCAGGTTTTTCCACCAAATAAAGCTTGCCCCTATTTTCAAATTTTTCATCATAAATTTTCAGTAATACCCCGTTTACATTACTATAGGCCGTCAATGGATGGCAATCGATGTCTGTCGGTGATTGGCACTAGATTGTGGAACAGAGACCGACGTTAAATAAAGGAAAGAACCGATGTCGTCCGCAAAACCAAGGAGCATGTGCGACTTTGTGATGATGGTACAGTTCCTCTGCACGCCAGCTCTCCTAATCGCTCCTTCGAGGGCTTGTTGAATAGCAAGTTCGAAAGAGAATCTCCCTGCTTCAACCCATCTAAGGTCACGAACGAGGCCGAAATCTCGTCTGCAACCCGTACACATGATTTCGAACCATCCTGCGTTGCACGAATCAGCCTAATTAGTTTCGTCGGAAAACCGTTTTCTTGCATTATCTGCCATAGCTCTTTTCTCTTTACTGAATCGTATGCTGCCTTGAAATCTATGAACAGATTATGAGTCTGCAAGTTGTATTCCCGGAACTTCTCAAGGGTTTGACGCAGGGTAAACTTTTGATCCGTCGTTGATCGACCCTCACGAAAACCAGCCTGGTATTCGCCGACGAAGGATTCCTCAAGCGGTCTCAATCTGTTGAACAGAACACGTGATAATATTTTGTACGCCGAATTCAGAAGCGTGATTCCTCTGTAATTGGCGCACTCCAGTCTGTGTCCCTTTTTGTAGAGGGGACAAACGAGACCATCCAACCAACTAGCGGGCAATTCTTCCTCCTCCCATATCTTGAGCAGTATACGGTGGATCATCTGGTGCAGCTGCTCACTTCCGTGTTTGAGAAGTTCGGCCGGGAGCTCGTCCTTCCCCACAGCCTTACTGTTTTTCAGCTCTCGTATCGCCATTTTCACCTCTTCTAGCGTTGGTGGTTCCACAGCTTGACCATCGTCGTCGATGTGTGTTCTGTTTGTAGATGCTCTCTCGTTCTCTCCGTTCAGCAACGTCTCGAAGTACTCCTTCCACCTGGCAGCCACCATCGTTTTATCTGTCAGCAGATTACCTTCACGGTCATAGCACATGGCGGGAGACGGCGCTGTCTTACTCCTCACGCCATTGACAGTTGCGTAAAACCTTCGCATATCATTCTGCTCCATACTTTCTTGCGCCTCAGCAATCACGCGTTCCTCGTACTGCCTTTTTTTCCTGCGATGCACTATGGGCAAAATGGGTCCAAAATTACCCAAAATTCAATATCTCAACAGCACGCTGAATTCTGGCCATGAAAAACAACTTTTCCGAAGAGAAATCGTCCGGGGAATCGATTGCGCGTGGTCCCATAGACCGGAGAGTCTTGTAGGTATGTGTTTTGGGCCATTTTACCCCATTTTCCCCTACTTTTTGGAGGAAATGTTTTTTCGCAGTTCTATTTTTCGTAAAACCTAAGCACTTTATGCATGGTTTTAGAATACTATGTCTTTAAACAACAGTTCATGAGATATTAGGGGTATACGGGGTACACTTTATAGGGGAGTAAGGGGTAAAAGTGAACCCTCGCTAAATTTATTTTAATTCATAAAAATGTTGAACGATGCGATTGTTTTAATGACCTTAAAGGTTGCCTGCAATAATGAGATTTTTTTTTCGAAATTTTAAGGTTAATTGGGGTTAAATAAGTTTTAATTTACTGCTATCTGTTTTAAAATAGTTTTCACTTTTTTTTGTCTGTATACAGCAAAACGATATAGTGGTTTTCAGAATTTTTTAGAAATTGGTAGTTTTGTTCCTTATCGCAACATATTAGACCCGTATTTTTTTTATTTTGTCATTAGGATGACTATTTATATATTAGGGCGGTAATAAATTTTTTTTTCGATTTTTTTTCAAAAATTTATAAAAATATTATGATATTAAAAAAAATGGATTTTGTATTAAAAAAACATTGATTGTATTTTCACTTTTACCCCTTACTCCCCTATAAAGTGTACCCCGTATTCCCCTAATATCTCATGAACTGTTGTTTGAAGACATAGTATTCTAAAACCATGCATAAAGTGCTTATGTTTTACGAAAAATCTCGCGAAAAATAGAGCTGTAAAAAAACATTTCCTCTAAAAAGTAGGGGAAAATGGGGTAAAATGGTCCAAAACACATACCTTCAAGGCTCTCCGGTTCATGGGATCACGTGTAATCGATTCCCCGGACGATTTCCCTTCGGAAAAGTTGTTTTTCATGGCCGGAATTCAGCGGGCTATTGAGGTATTGAATTTTGGGTAATTTTGGATCCATTTTTGCCCATAGTGCGATGGGTTTGTTTCTCGGCTGACCTTGCTACCCTGTACCGCTCTCTGTTCTGACGGGTACCATACACCAACATCCGCCTTCTGGCGACGTTCTTCTCCTCTGTCACTCGCTGGCACTCCTCGTTAAACCACCTCAAACGCCTCTGAGCTGTACCTATCACCGGTTGTGCTCACCGCTCCGTGGACTGCTTCCCATAGATTGTTGAGATTCTCGTTCACGTTGATTTCCGCTATCCGCTCATTCAGCTTCTGGTGGTACTCTGAAGCACCATCTACTGTCAAACGCTGGATGTTGAAACGCATCGATCTCCGGTTTCTAGAATTCGTAACGGTCGATAGACGCGCTCGAATTTTCGCGACAACGAGGTAGTGATCCGAGTCGATAACATTTACGACATCCGAGAAATGCCGACCATCCACCAACACGTGGTCGATCTGGGAGCAAGTTTCGCCATTAGGGTGTCTCCAAGTGTGCTTTCGGATATCCTTGCGTGCAAAGTGGGTGCTACTGATGGCCATATCACGAGCAGCAGCGAAGTTTATCAGCTTCAGGCCATTATCATTCGTTGCAGAGTGAAGGCTCTCTGTTCCAATGATTGGGCGAAAGAATTCCTCTCTTCCGACCTGCGCGTTTGCATCTCCGATGACAATCTTCACGCCGTGTTTAGGGCACTCCATAGGTTTTAGCCAGGCTTTCATAAAACGCGTCCTTCACGTCATCGGATTTATCGTTAGTCGGTGCGTAGATGTTGATCAGGCTGTAATTGAAGAATTTGCCATGAATCCTCAAAACACAAATGCGCTCGCTAACCGGTTTCCACCGCATAACCCGCTTCATCTGTTTCCCAATCACTACGAAACTTTTATTTGAACGATGTGTTGGCGATAGGATCTACCGCCCTGAATTCACGTTCTCCAGATCTAAGCCACCGTACTTCTTGAATAGAAGCCACAATCACATTCACCTTTTGCAGTTCACGGGCCAGAAGGCCCACTCGTCCAGGTTCATTTAACGTTCTGACATTCCAAGAACCGAGTTTCCATTCATTGTCCTTATTTCGTTGCCGTTGGGTCAGTTGCCGAAAATTCCGTTCGTTTTTTCTTCTTCTTACTTCATTTTTCTGAGTACTTTTATAATTCAGTATGCTACCGTACCAGGGTCGCGATACCTACATCGTGTTGATGGGGCGGCCATCTTAGGTTTAGTTGACACGATTCAACATTTCTTGTTTCAGCCGCTCGATGCCAGACAGACGCTGTTTGAGCCGCACCTCCTGGTGGACAGACGCTCGGGTTATTGCGTAGATGGGGCTGCCATCTTGGATTCAGCTGACACAATTCAGCATTTCTTTTTCAGCCGCTGGATCCCAGACAGACGCTGTTCGAGCCGCACCTCCTGGTCAACAGACGCTCGACGATTCGCACCTCCTCAGCCTTGCTATCATCACGATATGGGTTAATCGTGATGACATTGCCCACACCCCGCTACCAGCAATTATATGGGCATATACTGGCTGTCATCATCCGACACGTGGAAGCGTGAGGTAGGAGCTTGTAAAGACCAGAGCTATGTTGGATACTCTTTCCCCTGTGGTCCTCACCATTTTGGGGTGCTGAAAGATGATATTTATTTGAAAAATGGCTGTAAAACATACAAGGCTCAGAAGACAACAATTTTAGGATAGGATGACTTGCAAAGGCTTTAGATTAGATGATTAGATCGATTGTTTACATTTCCATATTGAATAGCCATGAACAGCCATTCATCATGGATACAAAAATGTAGTGTTGGTAGAGGAAACTTGCTCCACGCTTTACCAATGTTCGGACCACCTCTGATAGCGATGGCTTTGCTTCCACCTCGTTAGTCTGCCCAGAGAAGCAAATGACGTTCGATAGAATTATTTACATCATCGTTTTGAATGATTTGCGTTAAGGGGCTGAACCAATATCAAATGCATTTCAATTTAAGTACCATTTTGCAGAGAGAATGACACATTCCAACTGAAGACCCTATCCCTTTTCATAACAATGTCATCCTGTATTGGAGAGGAAAATCATCAATTAAAAAAAAACATCATACGGTGCAGTTATCATTCGAAAAGGCGATTTCGATGTTTTGATTTGAATGGTCTGAGGTTTCATTCGAACATAGGACGGTGGTTTGGCACAATGTATGGGAGCGAGCTGTCAACGAATAGATTTAGTGTCAACGATCAAAAATGTAAATCTTACTTTAAAAATTGAGATGAATGTCTACGGGATCGATAAAAATATCGTTGTGCTCTGAAAACGAAGCTATATCAGATGATGTATGATGATGCTTTTGCTTACATTTTAACACTGACGCACCGGTTCATTGTATTGCGTGCGGCCTAATTTTTCTGGTTTGCTAGGGGCTTCACTATGACACTGCCTGTGAGAGTCTATAAAATAACCTACGGGATCTACTCTCGGCTTCTGCTCCTATTTGATTATATCGCTAAAATCCTTATTCCCTGGAAATAGATCCCATAACCTCATAAGCATTTCTTTCAAATAAAAAAATATCATATTGTGTGAATAATGGGGAATGTTTATTGTGTTATGATAGGTTCCAAAGATAAAACTGTTCAATGTTGTATGTAAATGTATGTAAAATGTACCTAGCATTAGATTTTAAAATACAGCAATTGCTTTGTATAATTCAGCTTCTTAGTCTAATGTTGTTATTGTTTAACAGAAATGTACAGTTTTTTTTAAATGGATTTTTGTTATATAAATATCGCTCGAACATACTTCTAAATGGCTAATCAACTGTTAAAGTTGCACATATACATATTAGCAAGTTTACGTAGATATTACACAAAACTTTGACATTGTTAGTCATAATAGTTAAAAACAGTTAGAAAAATCAACTACATAAAAATTTATTTAGCTTTATTATTGGACGGTGGCCTCATTGCATTGACCGCAAGGGGTGGAGCCGCATTGGCCCCATTTCGGCGGGCTTTGATCCGAACCTGCAACGTGGTAAGCAGTCCATTCAGCACGTCATGGTTCGGTATCTTCTTGGCGAATAGTAGCCGCTTGACCGAATCGTCGTATGTCAGTAGGGCGACCATATTCTGCAGCAGGAAACCCTGGCAGTACTCCATCAGTTTTTGGGCGTTGTAGACCTATTGGTGGAGGTGGGTTTTCGAGTGTGAATTAGGTTATGCTACTGCTATTGAAGCTCAACGAGCCTACATACCTTAGCGTGGATGTACATTGCCACTACGTTATCGATGTCGATCATCTCGGCACAGCGAGCCTCGGTGTAGCGAAGAAGACCCTCGAGTTGGAAGAAGCTGGCCGCTGCCATCAGCTCCAGCACGTCTCCGCTAGCTACGTCCAGGCTGTTGCAACCTCCACTATACAAGAATTGCATAACCAACTGGAAAGAATATAGCATTGGATCATTTTTATGACGAATTCGATTTCATGTCTTGCATTAACAACATACCTCGAATATATGGTAGCGGATGTCGTTGATCTGAACAGTTGGCGTACCGGTGCCTTCGTTCAACTTGGAGCTCAACATGCTCTGCAGACGCGGCGAAGCGGTCACCAGAACAATCTTGTGCCCATAGAAGATGCGATTCTCGACTCTGTAAACAAATTTGATTAGTATTTCTGCCAATAGGTTCGATCATTCTGAATTACCTAAATGTCACATCACTAAGCTCTGGGTTGTTGACGAACTTGGGATCAATCCTGGATCCATTTGACGGCAGCAATACGGGTTCTTTGATTGCCTTTATCGGTTCCCAGCCAAAGCAGGTGCTAAAGATGTCTGCCAACAGTAGGGTTGTTCCTTCCTTCTGTGAAGTTAAGTTAATTAAAAACTGAGATTTTCTGAACAATTTGACGTAAAGTACCTTGCTGTAGCGGAAAATGTTAAACAGTAGAGGCAGACATTCCGTCACGAACTGTTGACTGTAGTCATCTGGACAGACTTGCAGGAAGTCTTGCAGAAGCTGATCAATAACTGCGTCCAGCCGAAGTTCGTGGGCAGCTGCCAAGGCGTGCATCCAACAGTGAAGGGTCCACGGAACTCCAAGTGCGCGCAACTCAATCGTTATATCTAGAGTGATTTTGAGGTTAACATCAAATTGGCAAGATCCTGGACCTAAGCAGATCTTACCTAGATGGTTATTCTCAGCACTATGATACATGGCCTCTTGAAGACTTTTGATTTGCGTTTTGTTCAAAGTTGGTGGAGTCTCCGTCTGTCGATCCAACTGAGTGCGGCTCGTACTATCACCTTCGGCAAGCATCTCCTCCAGCGAGAGTACTTCACGACTTCCTGGAGCTAACGGATGTGATAGCAGTTTCCTTAGTGACACCCGCTGTCCGTGGGCAGCAGCAACGGAGATAGCACTGTTTTAAAAAAGCGAAATTAGAACGACTTCACCTTTGGAAGAGTTTGCGAACCTACCTGTAACAACCCCGTTGGGCACTGCCTGAGAAGCTCAGTGAATCCTTCAGCTGCGTAGATAGGAAGGCATGTGCTCCGTGAGCTAAGAGCAACGAAACGACTTCCACAACGCCGCCACCACTGGCAACCTGCAGAGGGGTCAGTGTGCACTTATCCTCGCTCAGGCGGGCACCTCCCTCTACGTGGGCACCTCGTTCCAGCAGCGTTCGGAGAGCTTGGTAGTTTCCTTTACAGGCAGCGAATGTAACTGCTGTCCAATGCTGCGTTTCCGGATGAATTGCCGGGCAATTTGGATATCCCACGGATGGAACTTCTATATTTGGATCGGCACCAGCATCCAGCAGCGTTTGAATGGCACCATCATCGTTACGGACCGCAGCGATCATCAGTGCTGTCAAACCCTGATGGTTTAGCGTGTCGTATCGGGTTGTTGGTGGAACCAACGACAGTGCTTGGATAAGCAGTTCAGCACGGCCGGTTAGCATCAAACGGAAGGCCAGAGCGTAGGTTGCACGACGTCCACATTCACTGGAGTCCTCCTGAAAAAAGCCAAATAAGTTAGAATTGAATTCAAGAACCACGTGGAACTAGTATACTTACAATATTACTGCTAGTCGTCGAGGTAGACGATGTAGATGACAGCGACCCGTGTAGTGGTTGCGTTTGGCCGGAATGATTCGACGAAGCTATACTTTGGTTGGATAGAGTAAGTCTCTTCGAGGGTAACTCTTCTTCCGAAATGGTCAATCGAGGTGGACAGTCCACTCCGGGCAGAAGCAGGCGTGCGGCCTGCATGATATCATCCTTGTCGATCAGCAGAGCATGTCGGTACTCGGCATGAGCTGAGGAAACACGAATCCATTCCACGAGTGGTGGCAGTACAACATAGGCTCGTTCGTAGCATAGCTCCTGTATGTTCGTTCCTCCACCATTGGTAGCGACTCCGATGTCGTTGTGTTCTAGCTGCGAGCATCGCATAAAATAGAACAATACTCGTAAGGCTGATTGTGACATTGTGACGTGTGGACTTCTCAGCTGTGCTCGTTGAACTAAATCCTTTAGTTCGCTCAAACTCCCAACGCAGGTCGTTAGCAGACATGGCTCTAGCGCAGAACTTTGATTGTTCGAGTTGATCGACGATTGACTAGCCCAACGTGGCATGGTAAGTGCTCCGGACGCGACGCGTCCTGCATTCAGGTGAGCATAGGGTTGCAGTAATCCCCACAGATCGCCAGAACCGGCAATGGCATGTTCCAGACCACTGGCCGTTAAGGTTGCCGTTGGATCTGTCGGTAGACACTGCAGGAATATCTCCTCCAGTAAGTTCTCTAGCCCAGCGCAGAGGTAGACTGCGGCGTATTCATGTACGAATCTACCCAACCTGGCATCGGCCATCCACCGGTGGAATCTTCCAACTGGAAGCTGAAGTCCTGCTCGGGCTGATTTACTTTGCTTCAGAGCGCTGTCCCCCGGAACTGCAAACATGGCTGCAGCACGCAGGCATGCTTTGATACATGAATCAGCCAGTGCAGGGGACAGAACAATTTTAAATGCTCCGGACACCTCATGCTTTGAACATAAGCCTAAGCAACCAGACAAGCGTTGCACTTCACGTGCAACTCGAACCAGAGCCCGTTGCAGAAGGTAACCCAATCGAGGAACCGCTTCCACGGAAACCCTTTCCGAGTGCTCTCGGCAACGACCGGATCTCAAAACCCGTAGTACGCAGTGCTGACTCCACGGAGGATGCTGAAGTTCCACCAAGCGATTGTGCGAATCCACCCACACGAACTCATCGGCGCTAGTTACATTGGTATTTACAGTTTCCAGCGAGCTGTATCTTCCGAGCCTTCGCTCCGGTTCGGAGCTCTCCGACCCAGCACTCAAACTGCTGTACGTGGAAGTACTGGTATGGGAGCGCATCGTCAGTTGCTGAATGGCCAGTTTTATGTCTTCCAATCCTCCGCCTCCCCATGGGATCTTGGCAGGAGTAGCTCGGTGCCGGGATCGCGAATGATTTGTGCTGGCCCGGGAGCGTGCACTTCGGTTTGTGACTCCAGCAGCCAGGCGATCTTCCGGTAGTGGTCCCAGAGGACCATTGGCACGGTTTCCGCCGGGGGAGCTACTTCCGTGTCCAGTATCGGACATGGAGGCGTGCCCGGATGAGCGGTTCTCATCTGATGAACTGTGGCATTCGTTGACCCGCTGCAGACCACGGAAGTCGTGCGTCCCCGTGTGGTGATGGGTCCGAGTAATGCTAAGACCTTTCTGAGGAGGTCCTCCTAGAGAGTTCTGCTGCGATTGTTGATGGTGGTAAGCTGGCATTGCGTGATGGTTTTGTGTGAAGTGCTGCTTTAGATGACTAACACTGCTGGCATTGCTGGAGCTGTTGCTACTGGTGTTCAGTGGTTCCGTGGAGGAGGTTGGCGAATTCAGTAGGTTATCATTGCTGTTGGTAAGGCCACTTGAGTTCATTCGCTTGGCATTGTAGCCATTGGCACTGTGCTGGAGGTTGGATTTGTCCAGTCCGGAGCTGATCATGGCCGGTTGCGATTTAACCGGGGAGCTTTGGACGGTGAGTTTAGTCGGTCCCGATACGGACCTGTGCGGTCCTTGTTGTTGTTGTTGGTGTTGTTGCTGTTGGAGTCCGGCGTGATGCGACGGTAGTGCTCCGTTCGTTTGTAGGTGAAGCCCGTGTAGGGGAGCCTGGTGTTGCTGTTTGAGATTACTACCGTTGGTGAACTTGTTGGGGCCGACGTCCCGTTCGGGGATCATGGCCGAGGTGTTGTAGGATAGATTGTGGTTACTGCTATTGCTGGCAGCGCTTGAACCGGTAGTTTCTCCGCTTTGTTGTAGACTTTGAACCGACGACAGGTTGTAGTTCCGAGGATCTACCTGATTGCCGTTTGGTGGTCGAACGGCAATCTCCTTGGAGATTCGAGGAGCCGGAGTGGCCACAGCGGGACTTTGAATCCGCGGTCCGGAGGTGACCGGGTTAGAAGAGGCAATATAGTGATTACCTGGTGACAGTCCGTTGGAACCATTGTGGAGGTTGCTGCTGGAGCTGTTTACACCGGAGGTGGAGTTGCTGTTGTTGGACGGTGTGTTCACGTGTCCGTTGGCAACCGTTCCGGAAGGTCTGTTGAAAGGGAAAAAAGAGAGTGATTAGTGAAAGTTAATAGCAGTGGAATTAGTCTGCAGAGGAGGGGGATAAGGTTTCTAATGTGCTCACCAAGTGTCATATATAAATCTTAAAACTAGTTTTCTACATTACCGTGCCCGCCAGTTCTGCACGAAGCTCCAATCAAATGGATCTCCCGGTTCGTCTTCGTTGCACCCGTACCCTTCCTCACCGGGATCGTTCTGAAACACGGCCTGCACGATATCCGTCGCAACTTTAAAGCTTTCTTCGATCTTGATGTTGATGACTCCGTTGATGACGCTTTCGACGAATGGAGGTAGGGATCGATCGGTGTTTTCTTCGGTGGCTACGGTCTTATCTACCCGTCGGATCTCTACTACCTGGGTGTGTTTCGGTTTGTGGAGTTGTTCACCAACAACGGTGGCGGAAGATTTTTTTTGGCTTTCCGGCGGCGGCGGAGGTGCCTTCTTTTGCGTTATCACTACCGTTGCCGAGCAACCTGGTCCCATTGGATCAGCAGTAGGTGCTCCGGGACCGGAAGTCTTCTTCTTCTCTTCGAGTACTGATTTGAGCTGTTGCATGAATTCCTTTCCGGGTTTTGGCTGATCAGAGGTATCTTTACGCTTTGGTTTAACGATAATGGAGTTTTGCCGTTTGAAGTTCATTTCGGCAGTTTCCTCGCAAAGGCGTTGCGCGTGGAAGACATTGAGTTCCGTAGTCTTTGGTGGAGGAGGAGTCGGTGGAGCAGGTTTGGTTTTGTCGGATTTCTTTTGACCTATGCTGTCGCCGAAGTAAATGATCACTTTGTGATCCTTTTGCCTTTCGATCTTGTTCTTGATGTTTTGCGTGGAGGCAGAGACCGTTGGAGGCGGAGACGGTGGTAGATAGCTGAAGTAGTCATCCTCTTCGGTGAGGTTGGTGGTACTTTTGATCATCTTTGGATCGATCACGCTTCCACCGCTGTATCTGTTCCGGTTGATTTTTGCAAAGCAGGATATTTCGTTATAGCTTTGGGCTTTCTTCATGCGGTTTAGCTGCCGTGATGTTACGGACGTCGTCTCCGGGAACTCGTAGTTTATTTCCGTCGTAGAAGCGCCCGCCGATGGTGCTGCGGCTGCACCATGGCGGCCATCTTTGTTGTAGTCCGAAGACATCCGTCGCTTCAGAATAAAGTTATCGTTTCGGCTGAGCTTGCTGTTTTTACAATATTTGGACCCTTGCTGCTGCAGTCGAGTTCCGGCTGCCGAAGAGCACTCGCCGTTCCCGGAAGAACGTTCCGACTTGCTCGCAGGTTTTACTTTTAGCTTGTATCCGCGTAACTCCCGACAGAGACTGCAGGTGCAGTCTTCCGTACACGTCATGCTGCTCGGGTACTTAGAGTTAGGTCGTCGTTGCCGTTGCCATTGCTGGTGCCGCTGCTACCACCGGTAGGGTTACAACATTTTCGCTTTGTTCGACATTTTCACTTTCGTTTCGATACAGACGTACGGTGGTCAGCGGGTGAGCATATAGGAGACCGCGTGCTCCGGCACCACTACTGGCCAGGTTTATGATACATGGGGAGTAGCGAAACTGAAAGGCATCGGGAAATTGTACTTATGACTCCTGCCCGCGCGCATACACACTGCAAATGTAGTTAAAATGTATTAGCTAAATTATTTTGGACAGCAGCCGCATTACGCGGTCGGCAGTGGTTACCCGCCGGTAGAAACACATTAATATTTGAATAAATGGCAGCGGTTTGCAAGTCACACCACCGCATGGTGGAAATGTCGGTGCGATGTTATGAAATTGGCAGGTATTTAGAGCAGGAAACTGGTGGGTTTCACATAAATTTGGCCCAGCTGGGTGAAAATTATGAACCAATTGCATGCGGCAGGTTGGATTTTCCTTCAAAGACTTCAATGCGCGTTCAGCGACGAACCCCGTTCACGAGTGCACAACATTTCAAATCCAAATCAACAAATCATCGAGATAACAAAGCGCGAACGGCTTGAACCCACGAAAACAATAAATCATAATTGCAAAAACACAAAAATCCACCGGTTGCGCACAGAGAGCTATCTTAATAGGATTAATGCCACACACATGTCAAATAAATCTATCGGTTAGTTCGCGGTCGGCCGTCGTTGGTCGTGGGATACCTGCGTTGCGCGTTGCTGGGCATGAATGAAAGATCGCAATCAAACGTAACCAACATTCTCTTCATCGTCGCCGAGGTTGACGTTACATGTGCATTTCCTTTTCTAATTTGCAGCCCAACCAGGCTGCCGTATGGACGTTGTCGTCGACGTCGTAGGCTGATACCATGTGCATACCAATGCAATGTGCCAATGTTCAGTAACGTACCGTATGGAGCTCATGTAAAATTCATGTAATAAAGTCGAAACCAATTTCGCATTAGACATATCATGTCAACTGTGAGGTCTTGTGCGGAGGGGGTGGTGGGCTGTGCAGTGGCAGGGCTTAGTGAGTTGGCGGTTAATGGTAGCTTGCCCTAAGCGTTTCTGTAAGCTTTGGTTCATTTTTCCTTTACAAGAACAGGCCTCAGAACTGGGGTGAGAGTAAGCCTTTTTTGCATAATTAAATCGAGCAAAAAAGAGGTTGGAGAGATGTATTTATTAACGCAGCAGATAAGGCGATGTGATGATTTAATTATGGAAATCGGTTCAGCGGGTTGAGTAAAATGGAATAAAATATGATCTAATAGCAAGTATGATGAAATGTGGTGCATTGCATTTCTAAATAGCATAACATAAGCATCAATATAACGGTGGTTAAAATATCGATTTTGCTCCACCAAGCTCAATCGATTTTAAAACGGGTTCTGTTCATTCTTTGAAAATATTAAAACAAGCAACTTTCTTAAAGACACTATATCGTATGCGTGATAATGTATGCACCATCGTACAAATAAGGTTCCCGTTTCACCTGTGCATACAATGCCTTGGTTTTCTTTGCATGCACGTAACCTATAGCTCATACCGTAGTAGGCTGTGTATACAAGAAAATGATTTACTTTGTTTGACAGTTGCACCATGACGAAGTTGCAGCGTAATCGTGATTTGTCCCACGCGCAAATGTCACAAAAAGACATTTCAATCGCCGTGAGAGTGTCCCGGTGGACCGTCAAAAGGGTTTTAGACCGAGAAAAGAAAGGACAACTATGAAGGTGGCCACAGGTCGTCCGAGGTCAGCTCGGGTTCCGAGAATTATCGCTGCTATCAAAAGGAAGATTCGGGTGAATCCAGTGCGTTCAATATGAAAAATGGCAAAGGAACACGGGATCAGTGACTTTACGGCACGGAAGATTGTAAAGGAAGATTGCGGCATGAAGTCGAGGCACGGAATGTTGAACTTCCTTAAGCGAAAAAATCCGGTAATCCTGTTCACCGACGAGAGCATGTTTACCGTCGATCCCGTATCAAATTCCAGAACCGACCGGTATATTAGTTCTCTTCCGGTAAAAGACGTGGCCGACGAGCACAAGAACGTGTATCTGACCAAGCATCCTGCTAGCGTTATGGTGTTTAGATTGGTTGCTTCCGATGGCAAAAAATGGACCCGGTGTTCATTCCAGAAGGCGACAAGCCACCGAAGCCAAAATCGATACATATTTCAACAAGATGGGGCTCGAACCGCACTCAGAAGTGGTTGCAGGAACATCTTCCGTTCTGGACGAAGGATATGTGGCCGCCATCCAGCCCCGATCTTAATCCGCTGGATTACTCAATATGGCGCGTCATGAAGGCCAAGGCCTTTTCTAAACGCCACCCGAGTACAGCAAGCCTCAGACAAACATTGACCCGTACCTGGAAAGAAATGGATCCAGACTACATTATTAGAACCTACCGTGCATTCCGGATGCGTGTGGAGGCCGTAATTGCAGCAAGTGGAAACTCAATCGATGATTAACATAGTTTAAGACTCTTAAGCATATCAAAATAAGAAAATGCTCAGAGTTAGGCAATTCCATGAATTTTGCAACTAGTTTTATTTTTATATTCAGAATATTTTTACAAACCAATTTCATTACTTCATTATGGTGACTACCAAGCCTTTGAGATTTTCCTTATTAGAGAGTTGTATAGATTTTTCTACTTTAGTTTACTTAAATCTTTGGTTTTTATTAGTTAGGTAGGTTCCGAATCAGGACATTGTAGTTTCATTTTTATACCTGTGATCTTGACTTTTTTTTTACCTAGGAGATGAGTACTTAAGGGGGTTAAATTTTGATAAGTTCTTTAGTGGGAATAACACTGATAAAGACTGCACATTGTAGTCAAAATACGTATCTGTCATGGATACCAAAATTTATTAAGTGGAATTAAATGGAAGATAACCTTTTTTTGCAGTTTTATGTAATCAGAATCATCAGGCTAGATAATTCTGGAGCCAATGCTAAGGACCATTCCGACTTGATTAAGGTTATTGATAATATGGCAAAATATGGCTCCGTCATCTGTTCGCAACTTCTCTCTACTACAATGAGCCGAACAGCTCTCACAGGATGGCCCATTGCTTTCAAATAATCAGTAACTAGTGGGACGAATTCCTAAAAAAAAACAATTTTTGAACAACTCCCTCATCATTCACGCATTTTTGGATGCTCTGTAGTAGACAGAAAGATCCTTTAGGTTCTTAAGTGGTCTAGGATTTTTGTATTTTCCAATTACATGAGTGGAAGCTTCAAAGAACCGTCCATATTTGAACAGGACATGAAAGATAAAGATAGGGGCCTCATAGCGTAGTCAGTAAAAGCACGGTATTACCAAGCCGGAGACGGCGGGTTCGATTCCCGGTCCGGTCGTGGGAATCTTTCGGGTTGGAAATTTTCTCGACTTCCATGGGCATAGAGTATCATTGTGCTTGCCACACAATATACAAATTCATGCATTGGTATTGGCATCGAAAGCTCTCAATTAATAACTGTGGAAGTGCATTTAGAACACTAAGTTGAGAGCACGCAATAAGCTAATATGCGCTAGGCAATAAGCTTGAAATGCGAAAAAGAAGAAGAAGTCGTCGATTTTTTCTCTCTGCTTACTCCGTTTACTCTCTTTAAAAAGATTTATCTTATATTAGACGTCAGTTTTGTTTGTAAACATAGTAAGATTGTTCAGATCTGCTATTCAAACGATGTCCGGAAAACGGCTTGAACTATGCTAAGAAGGATTTCAAAGGGGACCTCCGTCTAACTGTTATGGAAGTGATTTTTGTTCGTACTCTTCCGTCTCGAAAAGTTGGATGTGAATTAACTGAAGGTAGGTGGAAACAGGCTATTTGTTCTCATAAAATAACCAGAGGAATCGTTTTCAGATGTCCACCGAGGAGAACGTGAAATCACCGGTATAGAAGAGGCCAGAGTATCTAGTCAGCAGCCACTGCCGAAGCCGGTGAGTATGATCCTCGGTCGTCGTCCGGACTTCAATCCCAGCATTGATCTCCTGGACGAAACCGAATCCACGCAACACGAAAACAAGTGAAAGGAAAGGAGCCAATAGTAAATCTGATCTGACCAAGTACATGATTATCGCTATGGACTTTGCTGACGAGAAATCGGAAAAAGAAACATGCTCCGGATAGAATACATATTGGAAAACAAAGTACAACATTAAACTAACGAAAAACAAAAAAAAAATCTGAGGGAAATATACACGCAGAAATATAGACTTCTGTAACGGCCGCAAAAGAATCTTGGTGGTGTATCGCACCATATCACGATTATGCAAAAGGCACATCAATAGCACCAGTAGTGGGATGGTGCCCGCTGGCAGCAGAACGTCGCCGTAGTACTTCAGAGCTCGGATCGAAGTTTTATCCAGTGGCAGATTGTCAAGCAGTGGTAACGGGATGGCTTCGACTAGTATCAGATGGCGTACGGGGTACATATAATTTGTTCCGCCGGATGTTTCTTTTTTTTTGTTTGACAGCAGCTTTTTGGCTTCGCACCTTCAAATGTTGGTTTGATGCGAAAAGTGATCTTGCTCACTGAGCATTGTGAGTTACTCGAGGTGCCTCAACAGCAACTCTGAAACTGCTCATGATTAAGAGCTGTCTTGCCCCTTGGACCAAACGCTATTTCAAAACTACATAAATTTGAGTAGAATCCACCCAGATCAGTCAAAACTGAAACTACCCAAAAATGGGTAAACTGTGTTTGAAGTGACAAGTTTGACATTTTTGGGTAGGTTCAGTTTTGACCGATCTGGGTGGAATCTACCCAAATTTGGGTAGTTTTGAAATAGCGTGCACAGTGAAAATAATTTAAGGACTACTGCGATGGTGATTTGATATGGGTTTGTTTTTTCTATATAGGGGAAATGGCTCTAATGTTGGCCTATGGATCTAAGATTGGGCCCATCGCTAAAAATCTGCTATTTATCCATTTTATCTAGATGAACGCGTCATTGAGACGGTACTAATGTATATTTTTAATCGCTATTGAAAATTTAGTCGGTTAACTAAACCGCAAAAATGAAAATGACATAAATCTCGTATTTGACTTGACTTGACCTTTAATGGACTATGATTCAAGTTGAAAAGACATAGAGGTTATGGGTCTACGGGAGAAGAGGTAGTAAAATTATTTTCACTACCGCGGGTTTTCCCCTCAATCAATAAAAAAAACAATGATGAAACACAACATAATTCCTTCCTTTTAATTAGCTACGGGTGTGACAACGATGGTGAGTTCACCATGTTCTATCTTCATTTTATTTCAGCAATCTTATCTTCCAGCAGACGCTCTGGACAGCAATTTCAACATTTATAAAAAAATCTACATTTTCCAGCAACACTGACTGGGTGTATCCTATGGCTTACCTTCCCTACTAACATAATTCCTAAATTCCCGAGACATTTATGAGAGGTCACAGAGTTCTCTGCATCTCTCTTAAGCAATTGTTGGACTAACATACCTTTCCTATCCCTACCAGTTGTAAGGACGTGGCCAGGACAATCCTTAACTGTTGGAGCGGGATATGTCTTTATCTGGGAGATAGTAATTATTTCCTATTTACTATCTGTCTAGTAATAGATATTTGTCTTGCTCTTAATAGGTTTGAATTCGTACCACCTACAATATTCTGCAACTTGTTCGATGCTAATGCTAATGCTAATGCTATTGAAAATTTAGTCGGTTGTTGAATTTATGTATGGGGCATTTAGACCGCCATTACATCAATTTCCCCTACTTAATAATTCTATAAACCCGATGGTCCATAGAATATCGAGTTGTAGAGAGTTCACTGTAGATCACTTTATTTTAAGGGGCAATGAAGGTCATAGTAACCTACATATTTTATATTAAAATTCAAAATACAATCTTACGGCTTGTATCCGGCTGTTGAATAAATTGCTGTATGGGACACAGAGCATAAGTGAGAGATCCCAAAGTAGATCCGATTATGAAATTTCAATAAACAGCAATCGAAAATGGCAAATTACTCTTTGGGTATTTATTATTATCTTTTTAATATTTATTAAAAATTGTGAAACATTGGAGGCTTCAAACTTTTTTTTATCGTACTTGCTCAGTTGAAATTGTTAAGCGTAAGTTGTTTCAAAGCTGGAAGGAAACCCAAGGAAGTGAGGCATACACAGTTAAGAAGGTGAGTCAGGAAGTGTATGCGGCGTACAGCATTGGCGAGTCTTGTTTGAATGGATATGATGTCGTGGAGGCTCTGCTTCCAATTTGCAAATACTTTGCTTTATCACAAGTTCCATCGAAGCGAGACAAAAATGATAAATTGCCATATCCACTACTTCAGAAAATCCTTCGAACTCCCCTGTCTCTTAGGCTCTACGTTACGCTACGCTTCAGCAAGCCGAGGAAGAACACCGGTTGGTTTTAGGGATATTTCTGATGCCCTAAAGCGCCGACAGACTGCTAACCGAAGTAATTCCGTTGCAAGTTGGCTAACGCTACGGGAATGAAACTACGTGAAACTGGATCAGCAACAATGACAACTCCTACTCGAACATCTAAAATGCTTGTTTCGTGGAGTAATTCCCAGGAGAAGCAAACTTTTAAATCGATCGATACCAACCTAACCAAGTTGCAATACCTGAAAATCCAAGGAGGCGCAGAAATTAGAAATGTGAACCTTTATCCGCCTTACAACCAAACTGTCATTTCCGAAAAAGAGTGCTATTCGGAGGATCAGTTCATCATGGTTGATGAAAAAACGAAACCTTTTTATTTTTACATGTGAAATTGCGAAGTGTAACACGAAAAAGAGCGCTACAGGGAATCACCTTAAAGTAGACGCAAACGGAAAACTTCTGTTCAAATTTCTGAGACCATCATCAACACGATTCTGTAGGCCTGTGTGGATTCAGTTTGTGAAACGACACTTCCTTCGTTTGACGATGGTAGATAGAAAAGTTTGTAATTCTGTATCGGGTAATAAATCTTCATAGACCTGGTACATTTGCAAGGCAACACCGAGTCCTGATCATTCTCTCAAAACTTGAGCTCATTTGGTTGCGAATTCATTTGCCCTTTGACGTTTATATGATAATAACTATGGGAAAAGTAAACTTCACCGTCGCCATAATGATAAATGGGTAATATTGCTATCTGCTCTTGTGTGAAATTTTATCAGCTACAACTTTGTTCAAGACCTTTTTTATATTAGACGTCAAAGTAATTATTAAAGACTACATCCTAAACTTAATGACATACATAGTAGCCTGGATGATTGCCCTATTCTTCACGTTAAGGACACCAATGTTGCCTGCTGAGCAGTTTAAGGACCATGTCAGAAGAATATCATCTCCCTAATTAATTAATACCTAATTGAGCAAAGATGCAGCTAGGAAAATTTCAGATAGCAGTGCAGATAGCAAACTTTTCCGTACAATTGAGCTTGGTGGGGAAAAATCGATATTTTGAAACACCCTAATAAATATAGCTCGCCGGAGATGAACCAGCCTGCGGCTGAAAATCTCCTAAATAGAGATAATAATAATAATAATAATAATAATAATAATAAATATAGCTGTATGATGCTCACCGCATAATCAACTGAATGTGTTTATATGATTTTCTTACCGAATCATAAGTTCGTTGGGTAATACCATTATTTTCTCGATAATGCAATAAACTTGATCGCTCCCTTTTTAGAGAATTTCGCAACAGTTCATGTTTGCATCCCAGATAACCAGAATGCATGTAGGGTAAATGTTGGCTTCGGCACCCATTGTCTGTTTTCGGCAACCTAAATTTAAACGTTAATTTCACTATGTTTTCCCATCAACGCACTTCCCTGAATGTGTCCAAACGATTGTTTAGCCTTTCAGCTTCAATCTGATTATATTTGAACGATCGAGCAATCCAGTAATGCTACATTTTTCTTCAAATAAAGCATACGCACTACAAAATGGGGTTGATTTCGAGTTGCCGATAATAGAACAGCTGGTTAACACGCAGTTCTAATGGGAAGGTTGCCGAAGAAAAAGAGGCTGCCGACAATAGTCACACTCACCTGAGAAGTTTGGAGCGTTGTAAAAACGCTTTCAAAACGTTTTGAAAAACTCTGTCGATTGGAATGGATAGAGAAGCAAGCAGCAGATGAATGTAAACAAACAGACACATCATATATGTGCGTGACGCTGAGAAAATGCTAGTAGAAGTGCAGACGCTGCTTAGATTGACGAGAATACGTAAATTCCCCTATATAAAACTTGATTTTTATGATATGTGTGCACATATACCGTGGAGCCCCGCTAATATGAACGATACTTCATTCATATTGATGGAATTCATTTTTAATTTGAACTTCTAGTAACTCTAAGAGCATTAGCAAAGCGTATTTCTGGCAGCCTTATTTTCTGTTTTCACAATGTTTCATTTCACTTTGCTCTAATTTCATGAGCTAAATGTCGTTTGAACCATTTTTAGCTTGTACGGCGTGCATATTAGCGGGGTTCAAATTAAAAAGTGTTCAGATTAAAAACGGTCAGATTTCCGAGGGTCCACATCATATACATCGCATATAACGCAAACAAATTATACCTTATACCTACAAAAGTGGAGGCCATATACGTAAAAAATTAAAATTACTTTGTAAGCGAGTCAATTTAACATCATGTACTTCTTAATCTGAATTAACAAATTCAGTTTGACAAGTATTACGAGTTGATGCAGGGGCGTAGCGTGATTCGGAGACACCCGGCACGGATGGTTTGGGTAACATATTTCAGGAACGTCACTGAAGTCCAGAGAACTTGAAGAAAGGATAAAATTCTTTGGGGCAGTTTAATTTACTTCAAATCAGTACCAAGAACGTTAGGAGAATTTCAAGAACCTCAAGAAAGCTCTATGAACCTTAGGAGGGTATACCAGACAACCTAATGGCAGTCTCATTAACTCCTAGTGAATTGCAGGAACATTAGAGAATCTCATGTAACTTCAGGTAATTCCCAAAAGCTTCAGTAATGTTCCGAGCATTGCTGCAAAATATCGACCATAAACGACGATATTGACAAAACAGCTTCCCCCTTTCACTCGAGCTAAGGGTCATCTTCAAAGGAAATCATGTAAATTGTCAGTGTCGAACACGTGCAGCTTTTGTATCATCTAAATTTGTAACTCATCTACGTTCATAACTGCCTAGATAACCATAATGTGGCAGAGATTGCACGAATTCACAATTCTTGTTACCCAACGAATCTTTGTCATTAACGAAAAAAATAGTTTTTGACGAAGGTTTATGTGAGAGTCAATTCTTCCAGTTACAATGTCCAAGATAATACTGTCAATATCGCGTGAAAACTTTCGATTCTCAGCACTGGCTCCGAAAGCTTAAGAAAATATTGGAAAATGCAAGGAATTTCCATGAACGTTCATAAATTGCCAAAGCATTTTAAAGGAAGAACCGCAAACTTCACAGCTGTTCGTGAAACTTTAGAAAAATTGTGAGAATGTCAGCAAAGGTTCCATTAATTTTAAGTTCTGGGATGTGCAGGGAGGTATAGAAGTTATATTACTGCATGGATGATCCGTGTACTTTGAGGTAGATCAGCGAACTTCATTGCAGTCCCATTTACTTAAAGAAAAAATGTTCTGAGGAATTATTATGAGAAAATCTGAGAATTTTAGGACAGAAAGTTCAGGAAAATTTCCGGAACATGAAAAAAAATCCGGAAGTTTCAGGAAAGTTCAGAAAAGCGCAGAGATGCTTAGGGATTTTGAGGAAAGTTCCATGGTAGTTATAAAAACTTCTGGAAAATTTCGGATTTTTTTTTTAAATCTGTGAAGTTCCATAAATACAACAGAACTTCAGTGAAAATTCAAAAGTTTCAGGAATTTCGATACTTTCAATAAAGTCTAAAGATCTTGCAGAATGAGTTTCAATACATTCATGGCAAATCCATGAACTTCAGTGAAAATCTTAGAACTCCATCAATTATTCCGTTATGATTATGGAAAATGACGTGAACGTTTGACAAGTTCTGTGAAATTCAGTTCATAGATTTCCAGGGAAGTTTAAAATCCTTCTGAAAAACTTCAGGAACTTCACAGGACTTCAGAGACCTTCAGGGAACTAACATTTGATATCTGACTGTAGTAAATTTCACAAGCATTTCAAGTAACCCTGTCTATCGGTATCTGCTGGAGATTTATACTCTCGTTTAAATAAGTAGCATCTATTGCCTGGTCCTTTCCAATACAGTAAACATATGCGTTATAAGTGATTGTCGATTTGTATTTGCGTACTAATTTTTAAATGTGTAGTTGAAGATGCTAATTTCCAATAACAGACTGTAGTGGTAATTTTTATACGATAGAGGGAGTAGATGAAAGTATAGGGTTGATAGTTCCGTTAGAGTACGGCAGTGTGAAAATTGCATATAGATATTAGAATAGCGAGCTAGGACAACTTTTAAGGAAGGTACAAATTGGTTTTTTCATCTCTCTTTACCAAACTCCCCCTTTGGAGAGGGATGGTGAGCGCTCCACAGTGCTTAAACGGTTCCAAATCCGGTACTGATTAGCCTCCCAAAATGTGAACTCGTTTAGTAAGAAACTGAATTGACACAAACCAATTGTCACTTTGTAAGGAAATAACTATATTCTACCGAAAATAAGGCTTTTGTATTCCACATCTATCCGAAAAATTGCTCGCACGTATACAATAAAGCATTATTAATGAAACTTCAAAATAAACCCTAACACAACCTAAGCACAGCACACTGATCACATGCGACTTAAAATTATACAAAAAAAGAACTAGCACACACCTACAACGTATCAAAAAATTAATCGAACGAGTGCCAATCCTGCATGTTCGATGGCTGAAGTTCTACAACATTGTCTGAAGTTCTATGAAGTTCATTCAGCTTATACAAAGTTTGCTGGACTTCTATATTTCTTCCTGCAACTAATGTGAGCGAAGTTTCTAGAACCTTCAAATACCTTGGAGTCTGGTTTGATTCAAAATGCGCTTGGGGTACCCACACTACGTATTTGAAACAAAAGTGTCAACAAAGGATCAACTTTCTACGATCAATTTCCGGGACATGGTGGGGTGCTCACCCGGAAGACCTGACCTTAATTGGAACGCATTCAATATCGGTGTTTACGTATTGCCCTTGGCTGTATGCATTGAACACACAATATGATCCTAGAGGTCCTAGCGGGAGTAAAACCCCTGCAGAACCGTTTCTGGGAGCTCTCATTAAGAATATTGATTAAATATAGTGTCAATAACAACCTTGTGATAGAAAACTTCGAAAAAATGCTCGAATTGAGCATCCAGTCTAGATTCGTGCGAATCTATCTTAATTATATGTCATCGAATATAAGCCTTCCGTGCTATAACCTCCCTCGTCTATGCTTTACTAACTACAGTTCCCCCATTGACTATGATCTCTCCCTGAAACAGGCTATTCAAGGAGTTCCAGACCAACTTCACAATTTCCCGTATTTTTGCTAAAAAGTACCAACAAGGCAATTACAATAGAAGATTTTTCACTGATGGATCACGCATTGATGGATCCACTGGCTTCGGCGTCTTCAATGAATTCTCAACCGCTTTTCGGAAACTTCAGGAACCTTGTTCCGTTTATGTTGCTGAGCTAGCAGCAATCAACTTCGCATTGGGGATGATTTCCGACATGCCCATAGACCATTACTTCATTTTCTCTGATAGTCTCAGTTCGATTGAGGCTATTCGGTCGATGAAACAAGGTAGGCACTCATCTTATTTCCTTTCAAAGGTAAGGGAGCAGATGAGTTTGCTGGTGGAAAGATCATATATGATTACCTTTGTATGGGTCCCCTCACATTGCTCAATCCCAGGCAATGAGAAGGCGGACTCTCTTGCAAAGGTGGGCGCACAACAAGGCGAGATGATAGAAGAATTTCACATGATGAATTTTTCCCATTAGTACGTCAGAGTTCTCTTTTAAGTTGGCAAAACGATTGGATAAGTAATTCTCTTGGGCGGTGGTTACATTCCATTATTCGAAATGTTTCTTCGAGAGCGTGGTTTAAAGGTCTGGACGTAAGTCGGGGATTCATTCGCTTGATGTCAAGACTTATGTCCAACCACTATTCGTTAGACGCACATCTCTACAGAATAAACCTCGTTGACAGCAATATATGTAGGTGCAGAACCGGTTATGATGACATCGATCACGCAGTTTGGTATTGCCCGGGTAATGACGCCTCCAGAGCACGACTGTTGGATACCCTAGTGGCCCGAGGTAGGGAACCCGTGATCTTCCCTACATGCAGGCGATCTATGAATTCCTTTGTTTGTGTGATGTTAGAGTTTGATGTGACTATCCCCTCCTTTCCAAACAATTTCCAGCCATTGTGTCCCAGTCTTATTATCCTTCTGTTTCTGTGCTACTTGCCCCTGCCCAGCCAGGATTTGGTCAACCGTCCGAAAGTTCTGAAGGAGGCTTCAGAAACCAGTTTCCTACCTAGCTCCTTCCAATCGAAATTGTTACCCATAAACCTCGAGCCCGCCACGAGTAATTGGTACCCAATACTAACCTAGAACTTCTGCTGTTTAAAATGTAAATTCAAGCATTACTGATTTTTGGCTTCGCAAAGTGTCACACACTACTGAGACTAGTAAATAAACGAACTAGTTAAAAAAAAAGTTTTCGAAAGTTATACGGTGTTTCTTGAAAATCTAAGAAGTTCCTTGAAAGTCTACAACGTTTGCATTATTTTTAAGAAGTTCTCCGAGCTTCACGAGGTTCTCTGAAATCAAATGATGTCCTCTTCACTTTTACGCCTTTGACTTCTAAGAACGTCACTGAACTTCTGGGAAGTCTAAGTTTAATAAATATGAAATATTGTAAGTATTGTACAAGTAGCGGTGAAGACATGTTAAGATATCTCCCCGATCTTATTAAATATTTTTTTGGGTTGAAGTACTCCAACTTCATGTCAGGGAAAACAGGTATAATAGTGATAATTTGTAGCTATATTTTGCTCTCTTTTACGCTACCCTTATGGAATGTGATGAGGGCATCGTGAAAGTTAAAGAGACAGGAGTTCATTACCTAAACAAACATCATGAGTACGGTTTTGTATGCCCTATCACTTCAAGCATTCTAAAGCACAAATATCGGGCACTGTTGCGACATCGCTCATGAAATTAGAACTCCTTGTGTAATGTACTGCACTCCATGGAACCTTGTAAAAGACATTTCGAGATTCTGTAAATGTGAAAAAGCTTACCAAAAGTAATGGCCTGCCTCCACACATTTCACTTTGTATATTATGTGAAGTCGACAACACTTCCAACCCAATCCGAAAACATCCTCTACCGAATCGGGAATCAAATCGTCCACCCCCAGCATGGTTTCCTCTCCCACCTTCTCAGTGCATGCTTACGGCTAACATTAATTGGTCGAAAAAAAATGAATCACAGCAATGAAACTAGGTTAATCTTTGAGTTTGCACAAATCATCAGCACCGAACCGTCTGTCTGCCTCACGACAAAACTCCTCGGCTTCTCAATGCTCTCCTGTCCCATGTCAGGTGCCAGTAGCCCGGGTGCACTTGCAACCGCGTGGGTAGCTCAGTAGCCCATTCACCGCATATGGTAGCAGCAACATCTGAAGCAGAGGCGATAACGGCCGTCAGCCGACAACACATCGAACCGCGCGCGCACGCTACATACAGCTGGTCCGCAGTCGGCAGTCTTTTATGAATGAACCACACCAAATGGATGATTTATGATTTCTCGCACATGAAAGCAGTGGAAAACGAACGTCCAGATGAAAACAGCGAACGAAAAAATCAGAGGGGGAGAGCAAATAATAAAAGCTAGCGAATGCTCATGATATCTATATTCAAAGAAGAGGGAAATTGCACGCTCGTGTAGCCGCGAATAAAAAAGTGACGAATGAATGAAAAGCTAACCACGAAATTTACCGAGGGATAGAGAGAAAATCAGACGGAAAACAAACAACTCAACATGTGCGCGGTTCGAAAAAAAATTGGACAGAAAAAAAAACAACTGCAAACATCAACTCAAATTGCAAACTACGGTACCTATCTACATTTTTTTTAGCTCTCCGTCTGTTGATGTTATTCATTATGGGGCATTTTGCTCACCATCAACAACTGCTATATCTACTGACTGCTTGGTTCACATTTGACGAGGTGAAACAGGGAAAACTTCGACATCGACGGGGTATAACCGATTAGGTAATACGCCGACAAGAAAGGGAAATTTAAAATAATAAGTGCAAAGTGGCCATCGACATCATCCATCGGAGGCAGGCGGGAGGAAATTGATTGCACGGGAAAATTATGCTATTTGTTATAGTTAATTGAGAACATGCACTTCTTGTATAAATATATTTCACTGTTCGTGTTGGGTTCGGGCGGGAGTTGATATGTCAGTCAGTGGGTAAATTAGTGTAAAGTGATCAGCGACCGTAAAATCACGCAAATCCACACAGCCTGACGGGTGGTAAACGAACCGTGTAAGGCTACGACGACGTGACGGTTCGGTCATGCTGCACAAAGATGCGGGCTGATTGGAGGCAATGTGTTTTGGTTTTTATTAATTGGTGGGGGAAAATTGATCTGTTTACATTGGTAATGCTTTCCGTTAGTCAATAGAAGCAGTCAAAAATGCGGGTTAGTAAAGAAATGAATTTCACCGGGTTTCTATGATTGATAAAAGTTGATCAGTTTTTCGGGCAATTAATTTTTTTTCATCATTGGATTGTTTGTTTTTTATCCCATTTTCAATCAGATATATGCTTTCACTGCATTTTGTTATTGTGGGGAACAGTTAATCCAAAGCAGCAGATTTTCTAATTGACTCATTTATTCGAGAAACCGCATACGTCCATTTGATACAAAGGCTGGAAAACAGCAAAAAACTGAACCAAGGTCCTATGTGGGTGCACTGCAAATAATTATTTTGGACTCTAATTTAAAGTGTTTTCTCTCGTTCAACTTTTCTGATATTTGTAGGAGTGTATTAATCTAAGCGGATCCAAAAAACTGCTATAAGGTCGTTTTCGATAAAAATGCGGTTTCTCAAATAATTGATTCAGCTATTTGTGGCATACTTTCAGGTGATGGATATGATCCCGGTTCGGTTGAGGAGCTTTTCGGAGTGTAAACTTTCTCAACTTCCCTTGGCATTTGGGTGATGGATTGATAGATGTTTATGTGCTTTAAATTCATAAGAAATCCGATCACTATTTAAAAACCTTACAATAGTTTGAACTGTATAAGGTTTTACAGTAATTTGACAGCTCGCGTTTCTGTCTACCTTCGATTGATTTTGTCATCCTGCTATAAATTCCCAGTATTGTCAATCAGCTCATAAATCAGATTTTGAAGATTAAAGCTCTGAATATTTTCCAAAGTGAATTCGAATAATAGGAGACAAGGGCGTAGCCTGGATTAGAAATGAAGTGGGGGAGTCGAAAATGTTTCTAGTTTTGAGTAAAAATTAAAAAAGTGGTAAACTGAAATATTTCAAATACACGAAAATCTCATGTAATTTGTATGGCCACAAAAATAAAAAAAATCAGTAAAAGCAGCGTAATGTCAGTTCATGCACTGTATTAATGATAATTTTGTCCCTTTTGGCAAGTAATAGGTATTAAACCATATTTTTGACACGATAGAAGTGCATCAACTTTAATGTGATATCAAAATTATTTTTTTGCTCTGTAGTAGGTATCTTTAATATTAATAATTTATTTTTTAAATATAGTTCATGACAAGAGAATCAACTTTTGGTAATTTTTGCAAACATCTTGTTAACAAGCTGTTTTGTGTAATTTTTGCACAGATAACGATTTAGAATGTTTCAAATATTATTTCTTGTATAGAATTTACAAGCGTACTACAGCGATTGAAATCCCCTTAAAACTTTTGGCAAATTTCTATTGCTGATTTTTCATAAAATGTATAAGTCAACTAATAAGCAGATGCCTTCCAAAAACTGAATGAAGATCATGTGTCAAATGAAATGTATAAATGGTCACACATACCGTTTATGCATTCTTATAGGACCTATGTTTATTATTATTATTATTATTATTTAGTCATTTTAACGCTTTTGTGTTATTCGTGACTTGTCTGCGGGTGAGATTTGAACTCGTGACTTTGGCGTGAGAGGTATGGATTCTAAACACTACGCCGGGGTTGCCTCCTATAGGACCTATGTGGTTTGTCTTATGGAATGTAAAAGATTGTGTTTTGGCAAAAATGTACAAGTGAAACACATGAATAAAATAATTAAATTTCGTTTCGTGTAGCAAAATGTTAAAAAAAAATTGACCAAAAGTTGTTGTTATACGATTTTTTTTTTCATTTTGCATTTTTGTATCCATGGTTTTAAATATTCCAAAAGTTTGCAATTTTTATGAACTTACAAAAACATATAAAAATTGAAGATATACGCTTTCAAATATTCAAGTTTTTGTATATTTTCCTCAGAAATACAACTTTGTCTCAGACGTTGCTTCGTTCAGAAGTGACGTTTTCGTGCTTCAATTTATTGAAAAATGTCAATGCTATTTTGAAAAACAAATACTACATCCAAAATAGTGTGGATTATTGCCTATAGTATTATCGCGAAACATTTGAAAAGTGCCTGTGTCCAAAATGTAAACACACCAGAAAATGAATTGTATTTTTTTCGGGACCACCCAACTAACATTTTCAGCTTTATAAGCCAACTTTTCCAGCGTTGTGCTGTAAAGTAGCAGCAAATATAGCTACTAGCAAAAGCTAGCAAAATAGTTTTGGAGAGCGTTTACTCAACTTATTCACAACCATTATTCAATTTGTCAGTCGCACTGAATAACAGCAGCCAATAAACGCTAATTTCACTTCTTGATGATGATGATGATGATGGTGGTCAACTAGGTTTACTTTTAGACGTGTGCAGTTTTACAGCTGTTACTCTGCTCCTTTACAAAGCTGAATTAACTAGTCGAGAAAAGTGATTCGTGTGCACTATTATAAAGCCTCTTCTCTGCGATCTTGTTGTAGAAGGACATGTAGATTTGTTTACGTCAGTTTAAAGTGTAGGCGTAGCTACCCAAGTAACATTTTACGATTTATGAAGTAGTACAAGGCTACTATAAACATTCATAAAACCCTGGTCGAGACAGCTTTGCCGTTATTACATCCACCATAACGTCATTAAGACTAGAATCTGTCTAGTTGGCCCACCCTGAAGAAGGTTCTAAAGAGTGTATTATCGAGATATTTCAAGAATGACTTGCTGTAAAAAGGTTGTATGACGAATGCATTGAGAACCATTTTAAATCCTTATTAAAAGTATAATAAAAGCCATTTGGCATCAATACTTGTGCCATTTGTTTTTGACGGTTGCTAAGCGCACTAAAAGTAAAGCATCAATAGAAGGGATACATTAATATCGTCCGATCTTGCCGAATTAATTGTTCCAAAATGAATTGTCAATAAGCATCATAAATTCCTCATGATTAAAGTGAAAGAATTTCCAAAACTATCAAAACAGTTCTCATTTTGTGGTCTATTTTTTAGTGACAGATTAAATCTAATGTGAATTGTGGCTGCCTTCGGAAACATTGGTCGAAAGGTACAGTAGCAGCACCTACCCTACCCGTGTCCCTCGAGATCGTCAAGTTGACGATGACAGGAGCACATACCGTGGTAGAGGCAACAATAGCTGCAATTTCCAAACCTACGACTGGATGCCTTCCTTCAGATAACAACTTGAGTGCGGTAAAAATCGATAGAACTGTTTCAAACACATCGTCGGTATATGAGCGAGTCGGCGATCATCTCTTTTTGCCAGTGGTGGCGGAGGGGGAGAGGGAATACCCCTCACCATTCCTCTTCAACGGGGAGTTTGGTAAAGAGAGATTTGTACCTTCCTAAAGCTGTCCTTGCTCGCTTTCTACTCTCTATATATACAATTTCACACTGCCGTACTCTAACGGGCAACTATCAATTCTATACTTAAATCTCCTTATCTATCGTATAAAAATTACCACTCTAGTCTGTTATTTGAAATTAGCATCTTCAACTAAGTTGATTTTACTTGTTATTTTTAATTTAGGATACAAAGTATAGTTATTTGTTAAAGCTTGCTTCAGATAGAATTGGAACAAAAACAATTGCCTGTATTTCAGTTATTTATTATTGAATACAAGATTTTTTTTATACAAATGTAGCGTTTTCTTCATACTTTTAAGAAAAAATACGGATAAAATTATTCGTCACGGTTTCGAAGGAATTCTCGAATTTTTCTTGTAACACGGCTCATTAGGCGGCGCACACCTTCTTCGTCCATCGTTTTAGCTATCTTATTCCACCAGGTCTTCATCTGATTGATGTCTTTGACAACCTTTCCCTTTGCCTTGAGTCTCCTCTTCACGATTGCCCAGTATTTCTCAATAGGGCGGAACTAGAGGCAGTTGGGTGGGTTAAGGTTTTTCGGAACAAACTGGACCCCTTTCTCTGCATACCATTCTTGAACGACTTTGCTGTAATGACAGCTTGCCAAATCTGGCCAAAAAATTACGGGATGTTCGTGGGATCGAAGGAACGGCAAAATTCGTTTTTGGAGACACTCTTTTTGGTATAGTTCCGACGTCATTGTCTTATTTGTAACGAAAACTTTCGTTTTTTTTGCCACAGCTGCAAATGCCCTGCCAAATCATAAATTTTCGTGCAAATTTGCCGGCAAAAACAAATTTAAATTTGGCTGGAACATCCCCCCGAGCCGTTGCCAAGTAAAATTTTTGACCTGGGATTTGCCCGAAGTCAGCCTTGACATAGGTTTCATCGTCCATCAGAAGACACCCGTCGAACTTGGTCAGCACCTGGTCGTATAGCTTCCGCGCACGGATTTTGGCCACACTATTCTGTTTTATGGTCCGATTTGGCTGTTTGCTAGCTCGATACGACTTGATTCCTTCCCGGAGTTGAGTTCTCCTCACGGTACTATGGGCAGCACCGAAATTTCTGGCCAAATCACGGTCCGACAGATTGGGATTCCTCTTAATCGTCTTCAAAATCTTACCACGCAGTTTCCGGTCGACAGTTCCACCATAGAGGTAACTCTAAGACCACTGGGTCCCGAAGAAAATCATTATTATTTTTGGCTCACTCAGTACCAGAACAACGGTCCCAAGCAGTCCCAAGCTATTTCACTCACCCCTGCATGTTCTGCATGAATCCACACACCCCTGATGTTATCTGTCAAACTTTCATAGCGAATCAAAACAAACATAGTGTAGTAATAGAATTTCAACTAGAATAGGGTACGTTAATCGTTTGCTTGGGACCAATAGGCTACTAAAGTGGTGAGCCAATTTAAAATCGTTAGTTTCGTATTGATTGTTGGTTCCACTCCGACGATTGGCTTGAGGCTTCCGAATCGTCGTCAATGTTTCCTTATACCGTTTGATAACGCGCCATACGGTATTTCTGGGCAATTTCAGCTATTTAGCTAGCCTAGATGCAGACCACAATGGATTTTCCAAATAACTGTGCACAATTTTTTTCCTTCTTTCGGCTTCCATGTTGATTGTTTACAAAGTACAGTCGATTTGCGGAATGTCAAAAATACATACGTAAAGCTGACAAAATTCCCGACACGTGGGCGCCAAGAACTTCCAAATCCGTCCACCAGGAGCACCACAATATGAGCAAAAGTTTGTTCCAATTCTAAATGAAGCAAGCTTTATATTAATCATTGTGTCCAGCCGAGATAATTTGATGATTTTTGTAATCTCTATTACTTATCATTGATGAATTGATGAGATTGAAGTTATTTTCAAGGAAAAACAACTTGAAACACGAAGATAGTAAAAAAAAAACAAATGGAATAATAGCAATATGGCGGTGGCATAAAAATAGATTTTCCATTGGCCAATTGTGAAAAAGCTATTTTGCTGTCATGAAATCGCTAACAAATGCAAAACGTTTTAATTCCGCTTTTATGAAGATAATTTGCAGGTTGAATTGTATTTACCGGAGGCCATTTTGCTTGATCCTATTCCGTTTAGTTTTATGACGACATTAATGGTGGTAAAGTTGCCTGGAAAAAGTTAAACGTCAAAATTTGTTTATCTTTCGATAGTTTTGTTGTGCGATCATTACACCGAGCTTCTACTCCAGCGTTGAATCAACAAGTTGCCTGGCATTCTCGATAAGGGCGATTATCATGCATTGGAAGCCGTTCATCAGGAATTGTATCTACATAACTTGGAACAGGTGGAAGCTCAATCGTTCCCAAAACATTTCCCTTCTGCCGGATGATGCGAGGAAGTTAATGTGCGCTTGCTTGGATTTTTTGGAGCAGTTTGGCACTGATACATGTTATTCGGATCATCATCGAAACGCAATTTCTGGAGAAGGCTGGTCTGTTTTTATTCAGAATGTGACGCAAACGGTATTGACAATATTTTGGGCATTTTCATCAATTTTAAGCGTCTAATTTGATGGCTTTCTAGTGCTTCGTGAACCGCATTCATTTCACTCTTCTCAGTCGGCTGCTCTGTTGTTGTTGACCGGTTTTGTGGGAGCTGCTGGGTTGCCTAGGAAGTTCTGGAATTGCATTCCTTATCCCTTCCGTCGACAGCATCGCTGGAATTATTCCTCCTTCTATCGCTAGAATTATTACTCGACTATCCTTCTACCCTGGACAGACTATGGCTTATATCATGTAATATAGGCTGTCTTGCAATGAGCACTCATCAATAGGATTTCCAGTGAAAACTAGATGTATGAGTGCTCATTGCAAGACAGCTTATATTACATGATATAAGCCATAGTCTGTCCAGGGTATTCGGCTTTTCCTTGTGATTCTGTGTTTAAAATCCCAACTCGATTATTTTTTCTCTGTCTCTAGGCGAATCCATATTTTTAGTTCAATTTGTAGACAGTAGGGAGTTTTGCAATACACTTTATTGGCACCAAAAATCAGCGATATATGCTTTTTGTTCCCGTTTGAAACCGAACGGTTTAATAATTGTTTTTATAATGATAAAACACCTTTATGGAGTATTTTGTCGTGACATCAATACAAAAAAATACCGAGCAAGTTCATGATTGAATAACTGAACAGTTTTATACAAGGATAGAGTTCATTTTTAAAACCAGACCCGTTTTAACTTTATATTCAGACTTCAAAATGTTTTCAAAACATTAAAATGCAGAACTACTAATCAAGAATGTGTTGCACTATTAAATGCTGTATTTAAACTGAAAAGATTGCTTATTACGGTAATAAAACCACAATAAATCACTGTGAAAGCCAAAAGGCTGCTAAACTGTTACTTGGGTAAGTTGGAAGTACCAAGGTTTGCCAATGCGATCGTTTCGAGTTTGATTTCAGGTTCCGGTTCAGTGTAAATAATTTGATGGTGTGCTTATAGCTAATTTCAATTAATTTGACTCGCAGTAAAATAAACTTAATAAATTCCTCGAACAAAAAATAAAGCTGTGTAGTGAATATTGGATAATCGGGAAAACATTGAATAAGCGCCTTTCAAGTTCGCACAAACTAAAGAGCAGGATATCAGCTGTATAGAAGTGTAAATGGATATGCAATATACAATAAGAGCTTGTCCGAACCGTCCATCCGAACAGTCAAAAGTAGCTGACTAAGTTCGCCAGATTTGCATGTTTAGAGGTTGAGTAAAGGTTTCCTCATATCGTATAACATTTGAATACAGCTTTAGGATGTATAAATTAAATTAGTAAAGCGTTTACATTGCGAAAATTGTTAGTTGGTCGTGAACCCCCATTAATATGAACGACACTTCTTGCATATTACCGACGATCATTTTTAATTTGAACTGCTAGCAACCCTATGACCATCATAAACGGGAGCTTCTGGAAGCCGTATTTGCTGTTTAATGTGTTCTGTTTTGCATCGTTCCATTTCACTTTTCTCCATTCCATTTGAGTAATTTTTAATTTGCACGGCGTGCAGATAGTGGGGTTCAAATTAAAGAGTGTTCAGATTAAAAACGGGGGTCCACGGTATAAGAAAATTGAAGTATTAAGGCATTTATATTGTTCACAAGAACAATAGTAGCTGTATCTCAGTAAGCAACATCCAAAATATGCGAAAAGTTTTCAAAATAGGGGAAAATCTACTTCGGCTTAATCGCCCATTCCCCTATTGAGCCTATTGAGAACAAATGGATGTAATGTCAGCCTAAATGCCTCTGATTTGGGCCCATACATAAATTCAGCAAATGAACTAAAATTTCAATAGCAACCAAAAATATTCATTAGTACCGACCCAATGACGCGTTCATCTAGATAAAATTAATACGTGACAAACAAATGTTTGGTACGGTGCTTCTATTCAAATGCTGCAAGACGCAAAATAAGATCTCGAAAACAAAAGGCGCACTTGAAGCAACGAAGCAGACGAAGCTATCGATTTGAAATTGGATCACTACTTGACTAGCCTATTGGTCCCAAGCAAACGATTAACGTATCCCATTCTAATATAAATTCCAGTACTACACTATGTTTGTTTTAAATCGCTATGATAGTTTGACAGGTAACATTAGGGGTTCGTGGATTTTCCTAGGTTTCGAGGGGTGCATCGATTAGCTTGGGACCGAAGATAATACCAGAGCTGAGCCAAAAAGTTGAGCTCGTTTCTTCGGGACCTTCTGGTCTTAGAGTTACCTCTATGCTTGAAGTGTACAAAAGGCGCACGCGAATTCACTTTACTTTCCGTTCGATAGGCCATTATCAATTATATCGAATTTTCAATTAATTATAAAAAAATCAGATTAATTAACTGCTGCTTCTTAGAATGGGGGTTTATAGCTATTTTGTGTCAAACTCGATCTTGTGATATAAGGGGCTCGGTGGCCTTGGAGCGACCGCTTTTGCTTGCTGAGAAGAACATCATTAGCTTAATCCTAAGCCCCTCCACATTCAAGATACGTTAATCGCTTTATTTGGTAATATGAATACATGGTAATAACTACTCGATCACAAGTGGTGAATCGTAATATAAGGAGCTCGTTTGCCTAGTGGCAAACTTGGTTGCTTACTGAGTAGAAGACCGTGAGTGAGTTCGATCCCATGCTCCTGTGCGTTATAGTATCGTTAGGACATCAATTCAGCTTATCGTCCTAACGAATCCTGCTGCAAACCCAACCCTTTTATCCAACATCCCACATTCTTACCCATTCTTGTATTGCCTACACCATTTGAAAAATTCATGTAAATTTCTGCGAGATAAAATTAACGCTAGATTTGACATAAATTTACGCGATATTTCGTGTAAATTTAAGCGCAATATCGCATAAATTAGCAATATTGTATGCAAGGTTGTAAACGATTTCGCGGTTTATGCCAAGTATAGCTCGAAATTAAACTAAGGGAGATTTTACGCGATAGTTAAAATTCAGAATTTTTTTCTGTGTAGTTTGAGATAACCAGTTTTTACACATTGGTGATGAATGCTAGTCCCAAGCAGGAGTTGAAACGATTGAAATTGTCGTTGTTTTGCGCGATAATCTTTTTTTATTCGCACACTCATGGTCTACAGTCGTCTTTCTCATGCAACACAAACGGTAAAACAACATTCGGGCAAAATCAAATTATCTAATAACTAGGGGAAATGACGGCTTCGGCATGCCAGACTATTTTCGGCAACCCAAATTGAAACACTATTTTCACTGGATTTTCTAAAGAAAACACTTCGCTGAATGAATGCAAACGATTCTTTATGCTTTCAGCTTCAATTTGACTATATTTTTACCACTGAGAAAAAGCAATCTAGCAAGGTTTTCTTGAAATGCAACACACGCACTACAAATTGTAGCTGATTTCAAGTTGCCGATAATAGAACAGCAGATTTACATGCAGTTCAAATGGAACGGTTGCCGAAGAAAAACTGGTTGCCGACAATACTCGCTCTCACTAGAGAAGATTAGAGCTTTGTAAAAGCGTTTCAAAACAGTTTTTGACAATTCGTTCGACTGAAATTGTTAGAGCAGCTGGCAGCAAAAGATTGTAAAAGATTGTAAACCCCTATGTGTGCGTTCCTGAGAGAAAAAGGCTATAGAAAGAAGGTCGCTGCTTAGGTTGCCGAGAATACGTAAATTCCCCTATCATGTAATAATGTGTGATTTCGTTATAATTCTTCAATTCTGTGTTATATAAACCATGTCTGATCAGAAACGTTATTACTAAGACATCGTTGCTAGCTATTTTCAGAATTCACACAAGTACAACATCAGCAGCTCTTATTATGAGAAAAACTAAAATACATACATTCGTGACGGTCTTCGGCGACAGTGTCGTATGACAGAGCCTGTCAAATGACATTTGAGTTTGGTACTGTAATTTGATGGCATGTTTTGAAAGTGTCGGAAGCAAAGGCAGCAATTATCACAGAAAATGCGTCGACTACGGTGGTCCCAAGCATCGTCCATTGATTTTATGTATACATACTGCTGATCTAGCTCATGCTCTTGCTAATGCTATGAGCGTTTTGACTTCCTTTAGTGAGTAAATAAATAAAATTGGGAACTGCTTCCGTAGATACCTCAGTGGTGGTCTACTCAGCAACATCAACATGGTCGTAAGCGTAGTTGTTATTCTTCGATTTGTTAAAATTGTTTTGATTTTAAGGCCTGGATTCAAAACCCCAATTGAGGAACAGCAAAGCACAAACACGTGTGCATTATCGATATGTTCATATCTCTTCACTTTACACCCATCTAGGGTGCAGGCCGCCATTAACAAGTAGGGAAAGCTGGATACATTTCTTCATTGCTAAGACGAGACAATTTGGTATAGATTTTGGTCCAGTTTGTGAGTGGCTGATTTTGACGCATAGACGAGTGTTGGCACAAGTTTCTCGTCATTTTTCAATAGGTCCCATCTATTCCCATCCCGTTTACACCAAAATCGGCCATTTTCCACCTAACAAGTCACCGACAAACTGAGTGAAATTTTGAGACTGCAAAGTTTGATATTCGGTCGAATATTCATCTCTCTTCATCGACTTTCTCTTTGAATCGCCACGGTCGTGATGTTAGAAGCAAAAATCTAACATCTAATACAATTTCTAGCAGAATTACTTACGATAGAGAGAGTCAATGAAGAGGATCGATCAATTTAGATTAGTCTATTTGAAAAGTGAAGCGAGCATTGTCACCGGGACAATTCTTCTTGATTTTGATATGATAATTTTCAACAGGGACCCCAGCCAGTTGATCCATCTTATCTTAGGTTTAATGGTGTTTCAAGTTTTACTCAAATAGAAAATAAATACAAATGCAAATTATCGATTTTCGAATTACCGGTTACCGTCAACTCATATTTTTCTTCGCTAATTAGCGATTAGCGAGTTAGCAAACATGTGCCCAGAACTGAATTTTAGTAAGGAAAGGGTTTTCTTTTCTTTTTAGGCCAAAACCGTGGAACCCCGTTAGTTTGAACAGCTAAAATCACAGTTAAACGGCACTAATATAGAATTTGTTTAACTGGCCCCCACACACTGGTGCGTTACGCACAAAATTTAAATGAGCGTCGTTTGATTACGATTTTAGCTATTCAAACTAACGGGGTTCTACGGTAATATCAAGTGGTCCTCATTAGAGAGCGGCTAGCATAAGAGGGTAACAGATTCAAAACAAACTACATGCTGATTCTAGCAACACTACCAATTCAATCAAGATAGATGAGTCTCGCCAAGGTTGTGGAGTCGGTTCTAAATCGACCGACTCCAACTCCAACTCCAACCCCATGACTTCGACTTCGATATAAGTGTAATGTAATAAAAATTATCTTCAATGATTTTCAGTCTCTTATTATATATATGAAACGATGAGAATTTTTTTAGTAATAATAAATTAATTTATTAATTGCTCTTGGGTCATTTTTGACTTGTCTGGCGATGAGATCCGAACTCGTGAATTACGTTCGAGGTGTGGATGCTAACCACTGTGCCGAAAATAATAAAATATTTGGAACTTATTGATTGATCTTTTTAAAGTTGATTTAGATATAAAAAAAAAAAAAAATCACGAATGAGTTCACTTGTTCCAACACTTCTTGTATTAAAAAATGCTCAAAAATGCGATCGACTTCAACTCCAAAGCCCTGGCTCTGAAAGTTCGTTTTGCTCAAAACCAGCCAGTCTACTCCTCTTTTATCCTAGGCCTTCTATAAGCTTCATTATAATTAAAGAAAAATGCACTACTGAACGGTGGGAATCGGGCCTACATCTTATAATTCGCTAGATGTTACTTGTAACGCATTTTGATAAATTGAATATTAATCGTGAATAAAGACAGATATTGGATGCCAAATTACCTCAAAGTAGCTGAAAAACCTCGAAATAGTATAAGAATCTGAAATAGCATCGAAAAAAATGCGCCAAAAACCAAACCAGTTCCAGAGAAGCGAAAAGATCTGATTATAGCATCAGAAAACAGAAAACTAAGCACCTCAAAACGAAGAAATGATAAAGAAAACACCGAAATCCGGACCCTGATTGAACGTTACCATTTTGAATCTCTTGAAAACGCCTTAAATCGCGAGGGGGCGACACATCTAAATCTCAAGTTTAGATGCTCAACAAATCTCACACTAGCGAATCAATCTTCGAAAAATCTTCTTTCATTTGTCGTATCTACTTGCATCGCGCATCATCTTTTTGCAGGAAATCTTCAGAATTGTCATCAATCTTCTTTCTATCTATTCAGCGTACCCACAGCAAAACACAATCTTTTCTGCATCGTAGATAGAGTCGTCCCCCTCGTTAAATCGTAAAAAGCATTAAATCATCAAAACTGTCTGTATACCGTTTAAATAATTTTGAAATCAAAGAGATGAACCAGAACAAAAATTGATAAACACAACATCATAACGACTTTAAAAAGGAAATGTTAGGAAGTGTTAGTTTTTAGTTTTAAGATGTTAATTGTTATACTGACATGCAGGTTTAAAAAAACACCTGTTTAAAATACTGAATTGCCAAGGCAGGAACAATGTAAAAACACTTAGATATATATCATAACAATTAATGCTGGTAAGTTACTGTAGTAACTAGAGCACCTAGGCTAAAATGAAGTGTAATTTGTTTTGAATTTGGAACAAATAAAGAGTTAAAAAAAAGTTCAAATCTCACCGCCGGACAAGTCACGAAGGACCCAAGAGTAAAACGCCAAAAAGGTCTAGATTTCCCAAAATGGTTTTAACAACACTAAAGTTATCTAAAAATAGCAATCTTGGATTAACGAAGATCTATTTTTATCCCGATCACTCTTTCCAGATGATTCCTTAACAGTGGTCCAGAAGCCGTATTTAGATGGAATACATTAGTGTTAGTTTGACCATATGTTTTGTGCTTTCTACTCTCTATATACAATTTTCACACTGCCGCACTCTAACGGAGCTATCAACTCTATACTTTCATCTCCTGATCTATCGTATAAAAATTACCACTTTAGTCTGTTATTTGAAATTAGCACCTTCAACTATTACTTTTAGGTTGGGTGATGCGAAGACGGATCCCAAAATTTAACCAATTTTGAGCCGTCAAATCGAACCAATTTTTTACTCTGTGATGAAGCGAAATAAGTATTGCAGTCCATCAATATTCAAAATGTTCAAGCTTAGCTCAAATCATTCTATTAATAGTGGGAAGTAGTCATAATGTAAGTCACATATTTTTCAAATGTATCAAAATAAGTTTTAAACTTTTTTTTCATCCAAAATTGGTTCATTATCCTTCTCTCTAATCATTCACAAATAAACGAACGTTAACGAACAATGGAAGAGTCACGATTGAGCATTACGCATAGTACTGTTTAGAGCTGGTCAGGTATGTAATTTTAAATACCCTAACCCGACCCGTACCCGTATTCATCAAATTTTCTAGAACCCGTTCCCGACCCGAACCCGAAATGTGATCTTTTTAAATACCCGTGCCCGACCATATATCCATATTTTTTTACGTAGAACTACGTCTGTAATTTCTATATGGGTGTACACTTTGTGAAAACCAAAAATGGAACATGTAACGAAATTATGAAAGATTTTGAACGTTAATAACTCAGCTGCCGCTGGACCAATTTCAATAATTTTATCACCAAACGATCAGAAATATTTCTACGCATCGATAGCAACCGACTGTTGATTCTTAACAAGAAATTATTGAAAAAGTGGTAAATATCAAGCATTGTCCAAAAGCGTCGAAATAACTAACAAATCCACCAATTACGTGCATGCATATGCTGCTTCACCAACACAGTCATCAGAGTTAAGTTTCTGAACATGTCCAAACTAAAATTCATATCAAAAGGTTCTTTTCGTGGCAATTATAGTCATGCTAAAGAGTATAAACAGAGAGAACTCCGCTCAAATTCCTATTCCTACACAAAACACACGCTACTGCTGCAGTTAACAAACAACATTTATTATTAAGACCACGTAGTCCTACGTCACCATTGCGTACAACCCAATAGGGCTGTCCCTTGTAGTTTTTTCTTCGTATCGTGGCAGGCAAAATCGTGGTCTACAGAACCCTAATAAAATCAAATTACTTGAATAGGTGTGTTCTCTTGTAATATGTTATATTGCATTCAAAGTGTTTTTATGTTACTTCATACGCGAAGTTAGCGATTTTCAGAGATGGTTGGAAATGCTAACATGAAGCTTTAGTGTGATGATTTATTAGCTAGAGAATGATCTTTAGAAGAGAGTAGGTGGATAGTTCCGTTAGAGTACGGCAGTATGAAAATTGTTAGAAGTTGAAAATGAGCGAAGGGCCATTAATGCGACAGTTTTTGAAGTTAGACGCACATCTTTTGCCTAACCTACGATGTACGCGGAGACTTGAAGTATGTCTCCAAGTCTACAGGCAAAAAATGTGCGTCCTTCTTTTTGCTCATAAACTGACTGCGGCTGTGGAGTAGTTCTAGCGACGTTTTCATCACTACCTTCAACTTCTAACAATTTTCATACTGCCGTACTCTAACGGAACTATCCACCTACTCTCTTCTAAAGATCATTCTCTAGCTAATAAATCATCACACTAAAGCTTCATGTTAGCATTTCCAACCAACTCTGATGTTATATTGGATGTAATCTGATCCTTGCATACGCATTGTCTTAAAAAACTTTCGTTGTGTGTGCCCGGGGTCAATTTGACCCCAAATTAAAATTGCCGTAGCTCAGCGATGGATTAATAGATTTTTGAAATTTCAAATGTTTTGCATTGTAAATTTTGTGGAATTTTGTAAAACAAGGGGTTCTTGAATTCCTGAACATCTTTGCTGAAGGGAGTAATATCCTACATAGTGAGGATCTCGTGGTATAAACATCTCTTAGATAGAATAATCCCATTTGATGTGGCCATTTTTTGCAATGACCTCTCCTAACTAAAGATCCGCCTCCCTATTTTTAATAGTTTTAACATATATTGCACTAATTTTACTTAGACACATATTAAAAATTTAAAAAATATATTGAAACATAACTGAGATACGGAAAATTGAATTTGGGGTCTAATTAACCCCAGGATACATACAACGTAAGTTTGTTTTGACACAGCACAGAGGGACAAGAAGTCAGACATTACATTTGCTTCCGGAGACGAACCAGGGCTGAAAGTCTCCTTAATAAAGATACAAAAAAAAAAAAACAGTAGCTAGTTTGCAATCTACGAACAACTCTACAACGAATGTATGTCCAATCAATTTTGAACGTACATTTCAAAAATACTAAGAAACGTTACAACGACCTTGATCGGAAGTTGATAAAAGATTGAGGATTTTCTAATTAGTTGTACTATATTAGTCAATTTAAGATTTGTGACCTTTTTAAAGAAGCCTAAGATTCAATAGTCCATCCTTGCATTTGATTGGATCAAATTGAAGCCAAGTTGAGTTAGATTTAGACGTGCGTCGATTTTTTTTTGTTATTCGGGGTTGAAATTATTTTTTTCTTTTCTATATTTCGATCATTAAACGATCATACTTTAATACCCATCTGAAGTTCCCCAACAGTGTATTGATGTACAGGCATATTTCCATGCTAAGAATACAAAATTAGGCATGATTCAAAATAGCATCACGAATTTGAATGATTGCCCACAGTGATCAATTATGAATAAGCTGTGTGATTCCAAACTTCATATTTTACAGCAAATATGACCGTTTTGTTTGGATATTTAAGCGAATAATGATTTTTTTTTATAAATAACTTTATTAAAAAAAATACCAAAACAAATAATCAATCAAAACGCATTTGCTTTTCATCCGAACTGAACTAGCTATAGGCTAACAATCTCTGCTAAAAAAATCATTCGTACTTCTCGGTATGCAATGAAGGTGCGGTAAAAAACTATTATTAACATTATTTATAAAGTGCTTAACCAGAATCAGATTTGTACTAGAAATTAGAAAATAGATGCTGAAGGTAGATTGGAATTCGATATTTTCGGTAATTTTATCGACGAAAAGGAATATCCTAAGTGAATATCAATATTAGTATCGACCCAAGTATTGTAATGTGAACCAAGCTATTTGAGCAACCAATCGAAAGATTACGAACAACATCACAAGCATTTAGGTTTCCCGTTCACCCTAAGCACTACCGTTCAATTGTCTCGCATCACTCAAATTCAAGAATTTTCCCATTCCCATAACGTACATTCTTACGTACCAAGTGAATCACTTTACCACATTTCCCACCATCAACCGAAAACACGGATCAATAAACAGAAAGCATTTCGACACCCGTTACTTCTAACACGTCAAGTATTGTTCCAATCTCGGTACGAAAACCCTATACAGTAAAACACCCTAGACTAGAACTATGCATCATCGGTTTCCGTTTCAAATCAGCGCCGATGAGAACCGACAGGTCGTCAAGTAGTAATTATACCATGCCAAGATTGTTGTCCCGTTCGCGCTGGACAGGATAACGACATCGCCTCCCGTATGTTCTCTAATTAAGGAAAATAATCAAGCAAATCCAATCACATCGCACCGACACCGATAGTCTGCCATCCAACCATATACATCTGCATACTCAGCTGTGTTCTATTGGGACTTAGATCACACTTTTAGATCATCACGGTGCGATTCACTTCAAGAACCTCGGTTCGCAGATCCGCTACACACATAAATGTTTAGTTCCATCCAATTAGCTGGTTACGGGCGTACTAAGTCTCCAAACAACAACTCCCATCCGGTACAATGGCCGGAGCTTACAAGAGCCGTCGTCGTCGTCGTCGTTCAGATCTCTTTCCGGCGAAGTTGATCCAAACTAATAATCACATCCATCGGTTTCGCTTCACGCTTTTCCAATTCACTAGCCACAACTCAAATTAAGCCACAAACTGCACAAACACACACACACACATTTCGACTAGCTCAGAACACCTTGGGTTTTTTTTTGCTTCATCCCACAGGGCCCATATGGCAGTGCGGGCGCGCGCGGGATGCTGTTTGCGGTTAGGTTTGAGTACAACGACACAAAACGGCACACATGGTTGAATGATTCGCTCTCTTCTTGCACTTCAGTCAACGCTCATTATGCTTCAATCACTGGCTAGACGAGTCGCTAGCTCGCTCACTAGAAGAACGTTTTAAATAATTCAATTTAGCGACCGCAAACCACAGCAGGCACCCGCCGGTGTAGAGCACTAATTTCTGCCTCAGTTTCCACTCAATTAGGCGCGTTACGGCACTTGGCACTCCACTTCACTTCTTGGTCATGTTCAAATGATCTCCGAGGAGGAGCGGTTAGCCGATTCTGTTTAGCGGTGGACATTGGAATGGTTTTTTTTTTTTGTTTGGAGGAAGGCAGGGGGCCGCAAGTACACCTCTTGACACGACACTATCGCAAAGAGTTAATCAATCTTTTTATGTTTCTTCGCAAATGGTCAGGAACGAGCCCAAGAGTACGCGCTCTGCGCGAGCGGCCTCTTTTGCAATGCACCGTAATCGAACGGCTGATCGCGCAGGGTCGAAATTTGTTAGTAACGCGCCTAACTACAATCACTTGTTTGTTGGTAATTTGCATAAACAGAACTTTTAAGCGGTTGATTTCGACACATTGTCCGTGTGCATGGGTAGCGCGGCAGAACTAGAAATCCCTTAGAACACTGGTGAATGGTACAACTAAGACACGAATGGTTTCAACGGTATAAGACCTCAAATGGGTCCACCCGGGAGCGTAACGTGACCGGAAAGTCCCACCCAGGTCTTCGCGACGAGCGGTTCACGTCCACCTTCGACACTTCGTGGTCACTTAATAGTTCTCCAGTGTCTCTCTCTCTACACACAGCAAAGCGTCATCCTATAATTATCTAAATCACTGAAAGTCCATGACGGTGGCGGGCGCTTAGTCCATCATTTGCCCGGGTGGCCTCAAAAAGTGGCCCCCATTATGATGCAATCCATCGTACGGCAGAAGCACTTAAGCACGGCGCAAATTTGGCAAAGTCCTCAATCAATCCGCGGAGTAATTGGACCACAATCGCGCAAATTCGAGACGACCTCATGCATCTGGGGTGCATCCAAGAAAAGAAGACGCACGACGCGCTTAGATAATCCAAATCGTTGGACGATCCGAGACACAAACCGTACCGTTAAACCGTCGTGTTGGAAACGTGTGTTGGCACCGCGAAAGCCAAGAGCAAACTGAAACCCACGGCAGAAATTGTAATAAAATGTAGTTGGGGCTCACGGCGGTCTGTCGGTCGGTTGGTGGTTGTTGTTTATTGCTGGTTTGTTTATTTTCCACCCAAAGCCCCCACGATCATCGGTGGAGCCGTGGACCGATAGAAACACTCTCACCACGCCGCACTGAGGCTCTCACTGTGGTTTTTGATTCGCGTGTGTCGACGACGGAGCAGATTTTCTCACCAGCCACGAGCGGCCGTGGAGCAAAGATCTGCTTCTAATAGAAGAGCACTTTTCACCCATTCATTACATTATGGTAGCACTGAGGCACTGCTGCGGGCGCACGGTGATGGAGGCCTGGAGCAATGCGGTCCGGGAATTTGCGTGACGGTGATTGAGGGAGAGCATTTTCTCACTTTTGATGGGGTCGTGGCGCTGAAATGGTTTGGAGGAAACGTTTGACAGTCGTATCTTCAGTGCACATAGGTTGGAGAATGCTTTTTTCGGGGTGATAGTAGTAGATCCACTATTTCTAGATCAATGAACTTTTTTGTTAGACGTGGTGTTGATATCATTTTATGAAAATGTAAAACTCGCAAGATGTAGAGCTCTGGTGATTGAAAACTTAAAAAAATCATTTCAAAGTGTTTTTATGTTACTTCATACGCAAAGTTTGCGATTTTCATAGTTGGTTGAAAATGCTATCTAACATGAAGCTTTTAGTGTGATAATTTATTAGCTGGAAAATGGTCTTAGACACATTTTGATTTGATTGATTTTTCACTGTTTAGTAAAAAATCAGTACTACATGTAATCAATTTAAGTAAAAAAGAAAATATCAATGAAGGTGAGGAGAGCATATTTTCATCAAGCATTGAATGAATTTCTTGTTTACGTCATCCACCAAAATTTTGCTTGAAGCTCGATTGTCTGCCAATCTAAGACAGCTGATGTAAAAATTGAGAATTATGCTCCGTATACATAGATGTTTGATTTGTTGCGCGGCAAAATAATCGTGATAAATGTTCAACAAGCGCGTACATGTATGAATTAAATATTTATTATATTAATTTTTAAATTAGGCAAGCTAATCATGAAAAATTCAAGTTTCATTAATGATTATTAACATAAGATATTTTAACGCAACGCATTGGTGTCGTCAATGCACATATAAACATAGCATAAAAACTGTAGGCTACAGTGCTGACACCACAAATGGTGGTGGCTTCAACAACCTTCCTTCTTGACAGAGGATTGCTTAATACCCGTTTGTAGATGCTCTTCACAATTGCCGTTCAATATCAACAGTCAGAATGTAATAAGTCGTACACGACGTACGAAGTACACGAAAAAATCCGGACACATTAAAAACGCACTCATAAGGATATTTTTTTAAGTAAAATTTTTCAAAATTTCACTGAATCAAGCTAAGAGTGGCTAGAATAGCAATAGGCATTGGTTGCCTTGATAAGTTCATTTGTTTACGTTAGGGCTTCACCGGAGCAAGCACGTCGTGATTCAATCCTGCACGCTCGAAACGAAAATCCCGGTCCATCCGCTCCTGGTAGTTTTCGATCAAATTCCTGGGCAAGAATTTTATACCTCGGTTTACCGGAAGAGTGCTCAGGAAGAATGTAAAATCAAAAAGATGTCGACATTCCCCAAAAAGTTCGTTGTCTGGCAAGCAATCTGCAGTTGTGGGCTGAAAAGTGAAACTTTCGTTACTTCTGGGACCATGAACCAGATAATTTACCAGGGGGAGTGCCTACGGAAGAGACTACTGCCTTTTCTGGAGCAGCATGAGGTGGATTGCCTATACTGGCCGGACTTGGCAAGCTGCCACTACTCAAATTCCACCAAACAATGGTACAGCGAAAATGGCGTCACAGTGGTTCCCAAGGAGATGAATCCTGCCAATACTCCGGAACTAAGGCCACACACTACCAAAAAGTCATGCAAAATGTCCGTGCCCTGAGACCAACACACAGCGTTGCCAGAATGTTTTAAAGCTTATCGGTAACAAAGGTTTTGAAAAATCTGTATTTATCGGTATTTACTATTTTAATTAATTTTATATTTTTGACGTTTTTGAAAGCAAACATTTTAACTTTTGTGCTATGATCGGAAAATTCTGCAAGAAAACTCCGGGGAATGTTTGAATTAGCTTCTGGAGGAAGCTGAAAACAACATCCAGAGAAAGAAGAAAGAAGCTCTCCTGGAGGAAATTTGAGGAATGTTCTGAGAGAAAAAACACCCGCGGAACTTCCAAGACATAAATTGAGAAACTTCTGGCGAAAATTTAAAGAAACGTTCAAAAAAATCGGATTTCACATTCAAAGGAAGGCAGAAAAGTTTCGTAAATTGGAAGTAAATTCCAGATGTAGCCATTTCCAGGAGAAGCCAGAAGAAGCTCGGAAAAACCTTCAAATAGAAGTAAAAAAAAACCAACTGGACAAAATTCCAGAACTAGACGAAAGAAATTTCTGGGAGAAGTTTAATTGAACTTCCAGGATAAGACGGAAGAAACTTCCTAAGGTAGATTGGAAAAAAAATGTGGAGAAAGTCGGAAGCCAGAGCGCTTACGGAACAGTCGAAAGAAACAAGGAGATAATTTCGGAAGAAAAAGCTCCTGGGGGATGTTATAATTATCCAGAAAATTTTCCAAATGGCAATAAACGTCCCTGAAGACTCCGCAATGCCCCTGAAGTTTTTGGAACATTCCTGAAATGTACTTAGGAATATTCCATATTTCCTCGAGCTGTTTTGGATTACTCTGATCATTTTTGAAATACTTGGAACTTCCCGACTACCGGAATATCTCTAATCAACTTTGAAGGTCTCTAGAATTTCTTGAAGATTACGAAATTTCTTAAGCGCACAAGTTTCTTGAATTTATTGTAATGCTGATTGAAGTTCTCTGATCTTCCCGATTTTTCTAATTTTTAAAAGTTATCGACACTGCGATTAATAAGCCTGGAACTTCCCATAAATTTTCTTACAATGTGCTAATGTTCATGTAACTTCCCTTACGTTTCTTAAATTTGCATGAACCCCTCGGAACATTGCTGAAGTTGTCGGAAAATTGCCTGAGTTTCTCGGAACTCCTTTAAAATTTCAGCGATTTCCTTGAAATTTATTGGTCTGTCCTGATGTTCTCGGAGCTTCCTAAAGTTCCCTCAATTCTCCTGAAACTAATGGAACTGTCCTGAAAACCTTAAATTTTCCAGAAGTTGTTTGGACTTATGAAGTATCAACAATATTTATGATGATTCCTTAAATTCACTGGAGTTCACTGGACCGGGTTTCAGAATTTTAACAGAAGTTATTGAAACATTCTTTAATTTATCGAAACTTACTCAAATGTCTGGACTTTTCCGAAGTTTCAAAACTTCTTAAAAATTCCTGCAGCTAGTGTAGATCCGCAATCAAAATCTGGCAGCATCCCTGAAGTTCCGGGAAAGTTGAAAAAAAAAAACTGGCGGGTGAAGAGGGTAGAATCATTTGAGTGAAGGCTGGAGAAGTCGAAATAAGTTACCGAGAGGAATCGTAAAATAATTTACGATGTAAGGTGGAAGAAAATTCCAGGGGAAAGTTGGAAGAAAATCCAGGAAGTTAAATAATGTTTAAAAATTATTTCCCGATTCTCCCGAAATTACCAGAAAGAGCCATCGACTGTTTATCGATTCATGGGTAGCCAAAAACGATGAGGAAATTGAAACATTAATGGAAAGAGTATACATAAGACATTTTTGAAGATGATTTTTTTTTAGAATTTTAAAGGCTCAAAAAACTTGAGATATTCAAAAAGATGCAAGTCTTTCACAATAATTTTCTTCGAAATTCGAGCGCGGGCAGGCAATAATCATTTTGATTATTTAAAAAAATCGGTATAAATCGGTGTAAAACCTCAAAAATCGGTATGCTGAGGAGCCTTATCTGTATGTCGGTATCTAGTTCGAAAATCGGTATAAATACCGATAAATCGGTATATCTGGCTAGGCTGCCAACACATGCAAGTGGCCCAAATGTCATAAGAATCAGTTGAAAGAAACGAGAAAATAAATTCAATCAATCGTACTTTTCGTCGAGTTGCGTATGTTTCGGTTTGAGAACAGTTAATTTTACGTAACATGTTTGTTTACGTTCCATAATTTACGTCAAAGATGGATTACGTTGCGTGTAAAAATAGTTATTTTTAAGTGTGCAATTGAGGAATACTGGTCAATTGTGAAGCACATACTGAAGAAAAAGGGTAGAACTGCAATTGATCTGAAGGATTTCAACGGAAACAGCATTTGGCAACCGACAAACAGAAGAAAAGTTCGAGCTATTGCTTATGATAAGAAGGAAGACTAAAACAATGGTCTTACAATAAGCATAATAACTACTAATGCATAGCTGTTACATTGAACTATGAAAAATAAAACGCATAAACCCCAACACGATTTTCGTGTCCGGAGTTTTTCGTGTTCAACCTTTACTACCGTCCTCACCTCAGTCCACGAGGATAATTTTCAGAATTTCCTTTGAATTCTCCTCAAATAATGAAAGAAAACAAGTTATGCGGGATTGCGGGGTATCAATGGTCACTAGAGTGATGCAAAATTTGAAATTTTCGCTCCACAATACTTAAAGGATTCCAAATCGGATCCTGACTAACCTCTCAAAATTTGAACCCATTTGGTGAGAAACTGAGATGTTCATGTATATTTAATAATTCACCATATCGGTCTGCTTCAAAAGCTTTCAATTTTACTTGTAGGAAATTTTCCCAGTTACAACTTTGCTGAAGACCTCTTTTTGATTAAATGCAAGGATCGAAAGTTATCAATGGTTCAATGCGCTGATGTCTTATGATCATGCTCAATCAACAGGCAACATTGGTGTTTCTGGGGCGTTGAATAGGACACAAAAATCATGGCTACTATGTCACACTGCAGAATACAGTGTTGCCTACAGAGCAGCTGCTTGATCATGCCATAAGTTTACCAATCTCTTAAATAATTAATAACTTTTTCCTGTCTCGTTTTACATAGAAACAATTTTCGGCGGCAAAGTTGTAGCTGAGAAAATTTTCTATAAGAATGGCTATCGAACTGTTTCGCAGCTCAATATGGAAAAAGACTAGAAGGTAATGAACAAAAAGTTTAGATTTCCCATAGTAATTTACATGTAAACTTCAAATGGCTTGTGCGAAGTCTGTTTCTAACCAAATGAGTTGTAGCTTTGAGTGGTTAATCAGGACCCGATTTGAAACCATTTAAGCACTGTGGAGCGAAAAAGTCAAATTTTGCATCAGTCTAATGGTTACCTCTATGGATATGCCAACCACATGGAATATCGCATAATCCTGGCCATATTAAAGGTTACTGCCTTCGGCAAAATTGCACAGTATTGGTTAGAGAACAGCAGTAAAGAATTGTATCACGCTAATATGCAAGTCAATTCCCTGCAAAAGATATATCTTGGAATCTTTACTAGGGGAAATGGCTCTAATGTTGGTCTATGGATCTAAGATTGGGCCCATCGCTAAAAATCTGCTATTTATCAATTTTATCTAGATGAACGACGCGTACTAATGGATAATTTTGGTCGCTATTGAAAATTTAGTCGATTGCTGAATTTATGTATGGGCCCAAACTAGGGGCATTTAGGCCGACATTAAATCCATTTCCCCTATATAGAAAATTTCCGTCTTGTGGAAAGTTGTTCAGGTGACCAATGTCTTCTAATTTGTGAACTGGTCAGCTCAGAATTTCTGAACGTAGACGGTGACGATTTTAAGATACAGCTTATAGATATAGTAAATTCGTAGTGAGAGAATCCAGAAGCTTCCTAGAAATCCAGAACCTAGGTTTATGAATTGAATGCTTTTATGGATGTTTCCGGTGGATCCCCTGTTGCCTCCATATCATGAATTTATACTGATGTTTTCGAAAAAAGCCTTAAACAGGTTGGACTCGAGTATCGGGGGTTCGATTATCTGGGGCTCGATTATTTGGAGCCATAATTGAATTTTTCAGTGATATTGGGTTTGAGTAAGTAGAAACAAGAAGCATAGGGTAAATGCGACAACCATTTATGCATTTTAACCATGTTAAGCCAACTTGGAACAACACAGTTATATAGAAAGGAAGGATTATGAAGGCAACATTAAGTTATCATACCATACCATCTTGAGCTATAAGGGATCAAATCAGGTGACTCGTTGTATAATTGAAAATTTGATTTGTATTGTTGCATAGTACACACTACGAAAAAGACATGTAAATTTCAGTGCCCTGAGACCGAGACATGACGGCGTCCCTTTTGACATAAGAATCAGTTGAAAAAGACGAGAAAATCAATTCAATCAAACGCACTTTTTGTCGAGTTGTATATGTTTCAGTTTCAGTACACTTAATTTTACATGCCATGTTTTTTTTACGTTCCATGATTTACGTCAAAGCTAAATTACGTCTCGTGTAAAAATAATAATTCCTAAGTATGTAGAAGATTTTCAGCACAAAACTTGATCAACCAGATGCCTAGAAAACAAAGATCACTGATCACTTGATAGTCTTTGGAATATTTTCGGCAGAGTTTCGACCTATCACAATCACGATCATCAAACAGCTGATGGTAGTAGCGCTTAGTACATTCCTATCAATGTGCTTGTCGAAGCACTCTCCATGACCATCCATCAAGTTGACAAAAGAAGTAAAAAGCAACTAGTGAATGTCGTCTTCGGTGTTGACCCATCACCGATCTGGTCATTGCCGACAATCATGACACTCATATGTGCTCGTTTTGAAGCAGTTGCTGCTTTGCTTGCTTATGTGAGTGTGTTGGTGAGTGAGCCCAACAGTTTCCGTTTAATTTTGCCAGGTTTGTTTGTAACTCACACAGTCACGCATACCGAGTCGAACTTGGAATACGTAGGGATTTTTCTCATGATAGTATTGCAGAAGTCTTCACTGTTTTCGTTATGCTGTACATCATCAGCAGCGAGTGTTACGTTTTGCCGGTGAGCAGCGACCATTACTCGTGATTGTTGTTTGCGTTGACGAGTGTTGAGTGAGTTTCATGATATTTTGCATCTCTGATTTTCAGAGCCACCTTGCATGGGAGAATATCCAAGATATGTGACTTGAATTGGGGCCTCCCTTAGCTCAGGCGCAGCTACAAAGCAAGACCATACTGGAGGTGGCTGGGTTCGATTCCCAGTCCGATCTAGGAATTTTTCGGGTTGGAAAACTTCTCGACTTCCCTGGGTACAGAGTAGGATTGTACTTGCCACACAATTATACTAATGCAAAAATTGTACAGGCATCGAAAGCTCTCAATTAATAACTGTGGAATTGCATCTAGAACACTAAGTTGAAAGCACGCAATAAGCTAATATGCGATATGCAGTAAGCTTGAAATGCGAAGAAGAAAGCAGTGAATTGAATTGATATACTGTTTAAGATCTTCAGTACAATAGTACCTGCTCACTAGACTGATGCAAAATTTGAAATTTTCGCTCCACAGGGTTCAAACGGTTCCTATTTGGTTTCTGATTAGCCTTTCAAAATTTGAACTCATTTTTTTTTTATATCTTTATTAAGGAGACTTTCAGCCGTTGGCTAGCTCGTCTCCGAATACCCCAGAGGGGGGTATTCCTAGGGGAAGAGGGGGTTTACAGAGTTTTTAGAATGTACAGAGTTTTGGTTTTTGAAACTTATGTTTTCTGTCTCAGCTAGCTGTCAAATTTTCATTTCAAAGGCTGTCTAAAGGACCCCGGTAGAGCCCCACCGGCAGAGGCTGCCAGGTGAACCTGGCAGCTGCTACCGGCAGGGGTTGCCGGGCCTGCTATCAAAATAGTATTTTTCGTGTTATAGTGACTAAATTCAGGACCCCGGTAGAGCCCCACCGGCAGAAACTGCCAGGTGACCCTGGCAGCCGCTGCCGGCAGGGTTGCCGGGCCTGCTATCAATATCGTATTTTAAATATTTTTGTAGATTCCTGCTTCCTTCGTAAAGCAGATGAGTTGGTTTTCCGCTACCGGGTCGTTTTGGAGGATGTCCCGAATGTTGTCGGCCAGACCGTACAACTCCCGTGATCCGTGGAAACACGGGCAGTTGATAAGGATGTGCTCAACCGTCATCGTTGTTCGGCACGCGTCGCATCTCCTCCGGAAGCCTCCACCGCTGCTGCTTCCCATGTTGTGAGTAATCCGGGTGTGACCGGTTCGAAGTCTGGAGAGTATTCTCTGTTCTGCGTAACTTTTGGTGTCCGTCCATGGGGCCGTTTCCCCCTTGAACTCATTTAGTAAGAAACTGACTTGGCATAAACCATTTGAAGTTTATATGGAAATTACTATGGGAAATCCAAATTTTGTGTTCATTTCTATCTAATAATTCACCATATTACTCTGCTCTAAAAATTGATAACTGTAGTAAATTTTTACAGCTACAACTTTGTTGAAGACCATTTTTTGATAAAATGTAAGGATCAAAAGTTATTAATGATTCAAGTCACTATTGTCTTATGATTATGCTCATACAACTGCTCAGCAGGCAACATTGGTGTTTCTGGCGCGTAGAATAGAGCTAAAACACCATGGCTACTATGCTACTATGTTACACTGCAGAATACAGTGTTGTCCACAAAACAGTTGATTGATCAAGTCATAAGATTTTCAATCTCTTAAACAATTAATAACTATTTAATTTGATGTTTGGCTGAAATACAATATTGCGCAAAATTGTAGCTGAGAAAATTTTCCATAAGAATAGCTATAGAAATGTTTAACGGTGAAATATGGAAGAAGGATAGAATACTTTTACTCTTGGTCAAGTCAGGCATAACATTTGATAACGGCACAAAAGCATTTGTAAACAAACTTTCTAAGGCCCTTTACACGCGAACCAAAGTACGCCCACACAATCCAATTCCACTTTCGGAAAGGTGATTGTTGCCCCTATCCGATGATATTGTTGGTTTGTGTGGGCGTACTTTGGTTCGCGTGTAAAGGGCCTTAGAAAGTTTGTATACAAATGCTTTTGTGCCGTTATCAAATGTTATGCCTGAAGTGTTCCACGTATACCTACAGGCCTACATATGAGCTTGTATGTCTGTGTAAAATAATAATAAATTTTTGTCTAAAAGTCGAATAGATTTATAGTTTTCGGCAAAGTTGTTCCGCTTAGAAGGAAACGCACTCAAGGAGAGGAGGTTTGGTCAAAATTGAGCTATTTTTGAAGTTTTGACAGGTATCTGAACAGTTTTGTTCTATTTCCCATACATTTTCTCATACATACTTTGGATCTCTCCCGCAAATCCAGATCTCAACCAATTTCGATCAAATTTTGTGTTGAGCAGGGGGTTGTTAACTTGACCCACTCTAGTACTTATGGATCTATTCAACAATTTGACTGGCTTCAAAGCATCAAATGAGTCCAAGTGATTAAGTTATTCGGAGGGGATTTTTTCTAGCGTTCAGTTTCAACCTTGAGACCAAGGTGGTCGTCTTACCCCGATACAAGTCAAACTGTAACAGCTTCTCTAAAGCCTCATAATTTAAAAAAAAATTGAGCAATTAATTCCCTACGAATTTGGTTTATTTTTGTATTTTTTAATTTGGTTGAAAATTTGCAGAAACATTCCTTATGACTGACAATGCCATTTTGCATTTTCAAATCACCATTTTGAATACAGCCATATTTTTGAAAAGGGCATATAGAAAAATATCAAGCTTATCTTTTGAAATTTTTTACTCGAAAACTGTTTGCCCGATCGGTTTGGTGTCTTTGGCAATATTGCAGATAATGGATGAGACTATTTGAAAAAAAATATGCACTCTAAAAAAATTAACCAATTTTTAAAATAAATTCTTATAAACAATTTTTATCAAAAAAGGAATTTTTGCATTTGTTTTATTTGTTGATATGTTTTAGCAGACAAAAAATGCCAACATTTTGAAAATATCTACTTTCAAACCGCTACATCTCGAAAATGGTGTGACTTAGCAAAATTTTACTAAGGTGCTTTTTTAACTTTAAATTTTGTGTACTTTCATTATTTAAAGTCGAAACAGTAATTTGACCAAGTTTTGGATATTTTTTTTTCTAAGAACTTGAGTTTTTGTCCATAATTTCTCAATCTTGACCTATAGTGCAATAGATGGCATTTTTGTCCCGTAAAACATATCAAGAAATAAAAAAATACAAAAAATCCTTTTTGAGAAAAATTGTTTTTAAGATTTTACTTGAAATTGTTTGGGTAATTTTTTAGAGTGCATATTTTTTCAAATAGTCTTATTCATTATCTGAAATATTGCCTAAGACTCCAAACCGATCGGGCAAACAGTTTTCGAGTAAAAATTTTCTAAAGATAAGCTTGATATTTTTCTATATACCCCTTTCAAAAATAAGGCTGGATTCAAAATGGTGATAAAAAGATGCAAAATGGCATTGTCGATCATAAGGAACGTTTCTGAAAATTTTCAACCAAATCAAAAAATACAAAAATAAACCGATTTGCGAATTCGTAGGGAATTGCTCAACTGTATATTTTCTCTGTAAGTACATCGAACAGACTTGTGTTTTCCTTATAGTAACGTTACTTTCACATGCTAAATAATACAATAGCTCTAAAACAATAAATGCCATAAATATAATTTAAAAAATACAGGACAAACATATGCCTTAAATGTGTTTACACCACCAGCTATACTATAGCAAAGAACTCAGCTTCATTATCTCTTTTCAAGGGTTGATTCTTTGGGTGCCCATCTTACCCCGTCGTCCCCTAAGTGACACAAAGTAGAGTTTATTGTGGAGCATTTACTGTACCTTTTCATATAAAGTTCGAGTTGTAGTCAATTGCGAAAAAAAAACTTGAATTGCCTGTCCTACCATAAATTTAACTAATTATTCATGCTTATTTGCATCTAGTGCCAAGGCGAGCCATTCGAATGTAAAAGTGAGATCTCCACTGCACTTGTTTCTTCCCAAATCTTCTCTAGAAACTAAAGACATGGGTAAATAACCCGTCCAGCGGCCGTCCTCACCTGTCATAAATCTAGGTCTACATCATTGACGAAAGGCCTAATTAGCCGACCTCCAAAAGTACACCTATAAAGCAGTGCATCAATACACCGCGTTCCGCTCGCTGCGCTACGGATCGGATTACAAAGTAATCAAAAGTTAATTTTAATGTAGGTACGAGATGCCGAGAGTGGGTAGGTACCTATCTACCTGCCATGCCAACCCAAAGCACAAGATGCGCCTTGTAATTCCCACCTGATGAAGCGACCGACTGCAGCAACACTGTACAACCCTTTTCAAATGTACGGCACTTGACTTTGGGGCTACCTGACAGTGCGGTACTTTTATTGCTTTCGAATTAAATGACCCCATGTCTTCATGACTATGCGCACCGATTCCGTTAGACCCCGTTTGCCGAACTGGATGAACTTGGCTGCCGATGAGTGATGGCAAGAGGATTATGATGCTCGACAATTTTGCTTGCTTCCTTCCTATACCTTCCGATGCTGGGCGAAAAAGCTAATGAAGCAAAATTCTTCGGTCCGTGGTGAGTGTTCCATCCGATCATTCCGGCAATCATAAACGCCCCGCGATCGTAAAGTAATTGAAAGAATGGTTTTGTTTTACACCACGAGTGCACTTTGTTGATCGTAAACTTTTCCTCGTCGTATCGTAAAACCTTCAACAATGACTTCATAAGTTGGGAGCCTCCAGGAAGTCGATTCATAACTTTACGATCTTGGGAACCGCGTCCCTTGAACGTCCGCCGTCATCAGCCAGAACAGCGGGCCTGCAGCCGCTACCTTAAAGCCTATGGTATGCTCGTGACTGATAAATATGGATCACAGAAAACTGGCCTAGAAATTATCATGAGGCTGGTGTTGTTCCAGAAATGGGATGACAGATAACACGCGTTTTTTTTAGGTGCAGAAAGAACCGCTAAGCCTAAGTTTTAAGTCCATCAACATTATGGCATTGGCAGCCTGCCGAACATCAATGCCGTTAATGATCTATAAACGCTTCGTTCCACGGGCGGATCTAGGGGCCGCTAGAGCCCGGGGGGTTTGGTGCAGATGCGGATTTACTGGATTTTCACACTAAATTGCCATATCTCAATTAGAGCCGTTTTTGGTATGTTAATCTACATTATAATAAATCACTGCATGATAACGTCAGCAACTATATTTTGACAGTTCTGAGAACTTGATGAAGTTTATCTGTTTTCGGACATTTCGCTACAAGTGAATGTACTCTTAAGCGGGACCCACAATGCTGCGTCAACGTCAGCGTCAGTGTCGATGTGAAGTCGCCAAGTAAGAGATGTTGGTAGAAAATCAACTTGACATGAGTTCCATCTGTCATTTGACGGACGAATCGCTTTGTCAACGCTGACGCAGTATTGTGACTCTGGCTTAAAATTTTCATTGAAAATTTGACTTTCAAAAATCATTCAATCACAATCTGGAAAACGACAACGCAAATCGATTTTATAATTCAAGCTGAACATTGCATTAGGTCCATTAGGTAACATTGATCGATTCTCTTCGTCGAGCTTGAATTAAACACCATTTAAACAGCTATTTGACCTGTCAAAAATAATTAGGTTAAATTTTCACGTGCATAGTTTTATAAAGTTGAGAAATCGATTGGACTCTCATTTGCCTACTACGATAACATGGTGCTTGCCATTCGATAGAATTCGTGAAGCTGCTTTGTTCGAAGAGCCATCATAGGCAACAAGAGCAGTCGCCTGTGAACTTCTTCCCTGGCAACGCCTGCGTATTTTCTGGGACGTTTGGAGTGCGCACGGAAGATAGTTTCCCCAAAAAGGTGGGAAAATCGTAAAAATATTAACTCACAATCTTCCCGAACCATTTTTCCCGTTTTTAATTCCATGAATGACCGACCCCCGGTATCAAAATTGCACCACAGCCGAGCCAGTTCAATTACTCTCAAAGCCCACAAAAAAGGCAAGTGTTGTTGTGGTCCAGTAAGAGTCCGGTGATTTAGATCTAACGAATAGAATAAAAAAAAACTCCTAGCCCAATGGGGTGTCGTAGTTAATTTCTGTTTTCATCCCAGGAGCGTCATTAAGGTTCGTTTGGAGCGCGAACTTTGCTCTACGTTTCTCTTCTTGATGTTGAGTGGACTTGGGTGCTGAGTGGGAAAGGTTCCTGCCGTTTCGTAAATTGACCCATTTTTTCCCGTCGAGACTAGCAGATCTGTTTCTGACAGTCCAGTTGAATGGTGTTTATGTATTTGCTTTGTTTTCTATGGAATTATACTAAAATAGTTTTTTGCTTTGTTAGTCTCGGTAGGTGTAACAATTTCGAATGATGTCAGTATCCATTATCATAAGACTGTTAAAGCATTCACACAAAGTCAATCTGGGTGAAAATCTGATAATTATGATCAGTGTCAGCATGGTGAGAAATTTCGGTGAATTGTTTTGTTTCGATTATCGTTCTTTCAGTGTTACTTGGATTGCTCTTTTTTGCAACATTCGCATTTCGTTGTATAATTGCTAGCGTGAATATTGCTTCCTCGAAAGATCTTGCAGCTGGTGGCTAATTGACTGAATTGGTAACCCACAACTGCATGTACCTGCATAATAGTGACATGCATTTTCCTTAAGTGATACACATTTCGGCACACTTTGGCCAATTTGCCGTACCGCAAACAATCAACACCATAATCAGTCGTGATGTGTCCAAAATTCAATAAATGCATCGGCTGAGCTCCGATGTGTGCAAAATGCAAATGTGTTATAATTCGGTAACCAGCATCCATCAGACCAATTACGATTGTTTTGAGCCATGCCATGAGTTTCCATCTCGAAAGCAGGAGCATCAAACAGTCGATCTCTTATCGCTGTAAGGCGATTAGCTCAACAGCAATAACAATTTCGTAAAAATCGATAAATTGCCCCAATATCACATTGAGTCACACACACGTCGAGAAAACTGTCCATCAGCGTCAGAGCAGAAATTTTCCAGCTAAAAGTGAAAGAAGAAAAGCACTTATGTGATCCCCACAACAATCACAACACAGTGCACTTATGGTATTGAACCAATTATTGACTGGGAGTTGTAAAATATCACATGAAACTTCACAGAGCTGTCTGCGTGATTTCTACATGGAGTCTCTTTTTTTTTTCGAAAGGGATAAAAGGTTTCGAATGGAACTCTCGGTGATCAATGCTGCTTCTGCTGGATGCGTGGAATGACTGTAAAGCACCAAGGCCTTCTTTGGGGAGAGAGAAGAGAAAAAGCTACCTAATAGTATAATTGTTATGAGAGTTGCGCTGGCGGGGAAATTCATTTCCCTCTGCTTTGCTGAGACCGTTGTTGCAGCGTAAGTTTTCAATTAGGGGCTGTTCATAAAGTACGTAGACGGTTTTTGAGCGATTGTGTACAACATTTTCAATAGGTTGTATGGGCTACAGATCGTGGTTTATGAATATCCCCTTAACTTCTGTTTGTGGTAGGCTATTTAATGGGGCGACGTGAGTTAACAACTACCCAATAATAATGGATGTGAGGTTCATCGCTGAGATTGTTCTCGATGTCTGATGACCTTTCCGAGATAGAAGATGTAGGGCAATTGTGCAGTTTCACGCCACGATTTGCATGAAACTTTGCATAGTAGTTGTAGTTGTCCTAACTTGGCTAAGTTGGCAATGATTCACGTTTTTGCAAAATTTTGCCATGTCTCCGGTAAAATGTGTAACGGCAAGCTTGTAATGTAAATCATAGCTCAGTCATTTACTTTCGAATTTCAAATCTATTGGTGCCACTTAAATCTACACACAAATTTAAAATCTATCGATAAATTGCTGATCAATATTTTTTTCAAATATTGCCTATTTTTCGTTAAACATTTTACCGGAGGCATCGTGTTAAAAATAGCGCCTTTGATTTTTTTTTCAAAAAATTGTAGCATGGAACGGCATTTCTGATCGAAATGGCGTCCGAGACAACGTTGTAGGGAAAAATAATGTTTTTTGTGGGTTTCAATCAAGCATGGGAAAATTCACTCACTCGCGCGAGTACCACAGAAACAAAGGCCATTTGGTGGCAAGAAGACTGGTTTTTTAAAAAAAGTAGAAGGGTCTGTGCCTAGGGGCACGAACGGGAGTTTGAGGTAGGACCGCTAGGGCACGGAACAAATGTGAAGAAATTTAGTTCTTTTAATTGATCGATCATCTATTATCTTAACTCTTTCCGTTTTTGATTTGTAATATTTTTTTCAAAGAGAAAGTTGATGAAGAGAATCGATCAAAGTCACTTTCATCCTGCTTCCTAGCTTTGTTACAAGATTACAACTCTGGAGAGCATTTTGTGTGGTCGTTGGGGGCATGTGGTTCTGAATATGGACCAACAGGCAGATAAATTCTATGCTAACTTTTTACTGTAATAAGCTTGTTGGCCCAGAAAAGGGCCGTTTTGTTACCAAAGTTGGTGATGATTTAACCTCCGATTTAACCTGAGTTCGTCTGTCGCTTCAAAGCGTAGACGACATCGATGGCCGCTTACGCTTGGCGTGTTCAGTGTAGGTGGCAGCATCACGGATACCATTTTCCAAGAAAACCTTCAGCACACCTCGTAGATCAGCCCGGAGACACGTTTGCTGCTTTTGCTGCTTCTGCTGTCTGCTCACCACGGCGTCCGAAGCGAAAATGAGTTGAGGCTAGACAGCAGCGTTGTTTTATATCTTTTCAGGTTAAAGCAGAATGATCTGCAACCAAGTGGTGCTTGATTATGACGACTGCGTTTGGGAACAACGTTTATTTAATTAAAACAGTGAAACAATTATCACTTTTTATTTGAACTTTGGATAATGCTAGAAATTACCACTTTTTTAGTTTCTTGTTGAAAATCATCACTTGGAAGCATTGCGTAGACATATTTCTGATCGATTGTTGATAAAATTATTGCAATTGATCCAGGGGCAGCTGAGTTATTCATGTTCAAAATCTTTCATAATTTTGTTTCATGTTCCATTTTCGGTTTTCACTAAGTGTACCCCAGTATAGAAACTAAAGACGTAGTTCTACGTCAAAATTTCCATAACATTTGATACATTTTACAATTACCAAAGTGAAGATACACAAATACAAAATGGCAAGCGGAAAAAATGTCGTGACATTTCTGAACTGTTCGTACAAAGAAGCAGAAAATACCAGCATCGACATTAGTTTATGTCATGTAGAATGTTGTTGATTTATAGCAAATTACTGTATTTATTTGATGTTTATTGCATGGAATTATAAGATAAAAATGAATACTAACCACCTATGAACATAGCTGTTAAAATTATGCGTTAGTAAGGGAGTTGATAATTTACTTGCACACGCAAGCTTGCAGTTGCAGGATGTTAGAGTTAATGGTTTATTTTACCGGTAATGATTTTGAGAATTTCAGTTTATTCACGCGCTGTAAGGTGCGTGAAAGAGCTCGGCATAATCAGTGTTAATGTTGGTTCGCTCGCAACTATTTTTGCAAAAAAATTAAGTGTTTTCGACCGAAATTGATACCGAAAGTGTATCAAAAGTGCTTCTGAACGTGTTTTGCTTTTGGGTGTGGTGAAATTCGTGCATTCCCGGTTGATTTTCAGTGAGAATTCAGTTGCTTTTTTGCCGTTCGAAGACGATGGGTTTGCTTTCGCAAGAGTGACGTTTATTGGATCCGTTTGTTTGCACGGGTGTGTTTTTTGTAACCAGCGGTGTGTCAGTGTGCTTGTGATTTTCATTGCCTACCGGGGGCCGGTTCACCGTGTTCGGATGTTATGCTTTCGGCGTGTAGTTCTATCAAGAGTTTCGTCACCATGTGCGAGTTTGAACACGGTACGGTTGGTAAAGTAGCTGGGGAAAGTGCGCCGCGAGTTTTGGAGGTGATTCGGTGGCCGACGTTGTTGGCTTGCAGAAGTGCTCGCCTGCTGGTCTCTCTCCAGTGTCGGAGATTGTGAGCAAGCTGAAGGATGCCTTACTGGAAACACCCAAGACTGGACGGGCGGTAGCTGGAAGATGTGAACGGTTTCTGGGAAAGCACTAGATGCGAAACTCCTCCCAGATGACCATGAAAATGCAGGAAGTATTACAACAAAGGTAATTGCTATTAGATATTTTTGCAAACAGTGAAAGATAGCAGACATGAAGCTCAAGTGGAGGTGCCGGGCAAAGGTGTTATTTCCTAGACAAATAGTAAGTTACAAATTCGCTGTTGTCGTTGTCGTAGGCGCCGTCGTATTCGCCGTCATAGTCGCTGTCGTAATCGCCGTCATAGTAGCCGTAAGCAGTACCGTTTATATATTTAATATTAACCATCAACCGCTGAAGCTACATGAATTATCGCGTTTTACTGTTGTTCATTACATACCAAGTGAAACTCGAGAACGTAATTTCATTTGAATAGCTTGTTTAACTAGGGCTTAAACAATCGTCACGTCGCTCATAGCTTGTTATGATTGCCGGAACAATGCGTAAAGAGCAAATCGAAACATTGAACGTCGCGTGAAAGAGGAACTTAATGAAGGCCTAAGTACGCTTTCGTAGCTTTTAGTTTTAGGATTTGAAAGATCGTCGGTTGCAGTGGCTTGCTTACTGAGCAGAAAAACTTTCATATTAAAAATGTATGGTAAAATCGCTTGTTTTTCGTGTATTTTGCGAAACTTTTCGTTGTCGTCGGTACCGGGTATGAATAGTTATAACTACTTGAGTAATGGTATAATGTAATATGAGGGGCTCGGTGGCCGTAGAGCAACCATTTTTGCTTACTGAGCAGAACAACATGAGTCTAATCTCAAGCTCATCCACATTCGAGATTCGTCAATCGTTTTATTTGTTAACATGACTACATGGTAATAACAGCAACTCGATGTTTAAAAGGAGCTCATCTGCCTAGTGGCAAACGTTTTTGCATACTGAGCAAAAGACCGTGGGTTCAATCCCAAGCTCCTTCGCGTCATATGATCGTTAGGACATCAATTCAGCTTATCGTTTACCAAAACGAACCCGAACCCTGCTGCAAACCCAACCCTATTACCCAATATCCCGGTGATTCCTCGTGGAAGTGCAGAGGTGTTCTCGGCTTCCAAAAAAGCTAGTGTCACGTCAACACATTCCTACCCCTTCCTTTCTTGACCTGTGTTCGAGCGCGGCCGGCGCTGGTAAGGCCTAGTTTGAGATTATCAGTTTTTACACATTGAGGATGATTGCTAGTCCCAAGCATCGTCTATTGGTTCTCTGTGTAATTACTGTTGGTCTGGAAATAACAGAGTAGCAAACGTGGGCGGTCAAACTTGCTTATGCTCATGCTATTTTACCGGTAATGATTTTGACTCTGCAACATTGGTTAAACCCCCAAAAAATGTCACTCTCATACGGTGTGAGATTACTAGGTCGAATGAGTCATCAAATCTATTTTCGTTCAATTCAAATCGGAACAAGGCATGAAGGACGCATTCGTAACCCAATGAGCTGGATTGCCGAGATGAAGCAATCGGTTAAGCTGTGTGAGTGAAACCATTGTAAGATACAAGAAATTAGTGACGTTACAAATTGCGTTTTCGTTGATGTTTTGGTTAACTAATACAACAATATGTCACGATTTGTTTCACCATTTTCTGCACCTCATTGTTCGTAAATAGCTCAGAACATATGCATTATGCTGGAACGAAGGTGCGTATGGAGCAGTTCTACGCCAAATGCCAAATCAATCTGATGCGACCTTCTCATGCATGAAAGTTTGCATAAGTGTTTGTTATGGTCAATCATTCACATTTCAGCTGAAATTCAGCCATTTTGAATCTAGTAAAAAGCTTCAAGATTTACATAAAATTCTGTAGAGTAGGCTGTGCGTCCATACGGCCGTGACGTTTGTTTTCTTTGTCGCGTTTGCAAATTTGGAAAAATTTAAAATTAATAATTTATGTGAGATAGTTTGTCTCGTAATTGGAGCACATTTTCCGCGATTCGAAATTCTAGTGATGACCTGTGTTATATTTATACTTGGGTGCTGATCCGGTCAACAACTACCATAGATGGACCTGGATTCGATTTCCCGGTTCTGGGTCGCCACCAAAGCCGAGATTCAAGAAGTTATTTTCACGAGCAGCTCAATTCCTGGCGCAAATGGCCAATCATCAGCAACGGAAGATCTTCCATTCGGAACACCGTGAGTGCACGTACATCGACGGTCTGCAGGACCTACAATATCCCGAAGCTTGTTACTGGGGCCGCTGTCAAGCCAGCAAACCTCCAACGTCCCATCGTTCAGTGCGATCATGTTGTCGAGGTAGGACTTTCAAGTGCCAGAGAGAAGCTTACAGCTGACAAACGTCAAATGGAAATCGGGAATTTGGTTAACATTGGAGGCATTTGGTGAGATCCTTCCATTACACTGTATTTTATATACCATTCATTACATTGCATATTACTGTTACATTCACTCATAACCTAGCTCGGAGCGTTTGGTACGGTTTGTCCACGCATCCTTCCACCCCTGAAGATTCACGAAATGCATCGTTGTGTAGATATACCGTGCCAGCACCATATTTGACGCGTTCCTAATGATGACGCACTCGTCTATTGTGACAAGATATTTTTTAAAACCTTGTAACACCATCATCCCTAGAGCACTGAAACTAATATTTGCAGAAGTAACATTTCAAAAATAATTATTTAAAATAGTCGAACATTATGGAGTGCTTCGATTTAGGAACTGCTTCGAATATGGTGCCTCCACGGTTTATTTGAACTCGAATCCTTCCACAGAATCATCTTTGCGGCAAATGCAACGCAGTAGGCCTGGTCGTTTTGATGTTTGTGTTATATCTCAGATATGCTGCAAACATCAATGTTGACAAGGAAAATGATTAGGTCTCATCTAACCTAATGATTTTCCAGGATGCTTTCTTGTACTGGCTGCGATTGTATTAGATTAGATTAGATTAGATTAGATTAGATCAAGACTTACACAAAATTCTGTCCAAAATCATCGTTCAGAGATAATTATATAATGTATTCAGCAAAATTGCTTGACAATGCGTCTACTTTTCAGAAAAAAATATGAGTTGGGATTTTTATTGACATGTTGATAACCTCGATCTTCAAAATGTCATGGAATTATGATTTCGCATAAAATCATCAAATACAAGACTTCTTCAAATCATCCTGGAATTTAGATCGTTCAACATTTTGAGAGACCCATGTAGGATATTTTACAGGTTGATCAAAAGCTTGTTCAGTGTCCATCCTGGATATCATTTCACATATTTTATTGTGTTGAAAAAAAAACACGGTAGGATTCTCCAAAACATCCTGGAGATCTGGTCTTGAAGTTCTGCAGACTCAACAAGGAACTCTACGATGACTCGACTAAATTTTAGATCGGTTAAACCTTCGTGGAGCTCCATAATATCGTGTTTGGTAAAAGTTTCTCCAAAATGCTTGGAGCCAAGCATGATCAGGAATGTATGGAGTTCGAGATCGGACATTTTTTGAGTGACATGAATCTGTTTCATTATCTTCAACTAAAGTCTGTTCCAGTTAGTATTTGGCTGCTTCTTTTAAATTACTGTAGCGCCTCTAGTTGTCGTAGCAAGAAACTATTGACAGCGTTTTGAACCGGAAAGATTGTTTATTTAGTAGTAAAAATTTCATCAGGATTCATATACTTGTTCAAAAGTTATCGAAGATGGAACGTGACAGACGTGAAAAAATTCTGCCCACTCACGTGCAAAATCCAACGTGGTCAGGAGGAATGATTGCAAAGGCTCTCAAATTTCCAAAATCGACTGTAAATTCCGTGCTTAAACGTTACCGGGAAACACTAACGTTGGATCGTGCAAAAAAAAAACGTAGAAGTGGAACATATGACTGAAAACTACGAGCGAAGGTCATAAGGCAGTCCAAAAGAATCCTGGGATCTCCGGTAGAGATTTGGCGAAAAGGTTCAGTGTGACACACAGTACAGTGCGGTGAATCTGTATGCGAGAAGGTTTCCGGTCGTACCATGCCAGCAAACATCCCAACAGGACGCTGAAACAAAAACTGGTTGCCAAAAACCGTGCAAGGAAGCTGTACGAGCAAGTTTTGACCAAGTATAACGGATGTATTTTGATGGAAGATGAAACTTACGTAAACATGGACTTTGGACAAATCCCGGGCCAAAAATTTTACTTTGCGAAACGTAAGGGGGATGCTCCGGATAAATTCAAATTTGTCTTTGCAGATAAATTCGCTCACCAGTTGATGATTTAGCAAGGCAAAAGGCTAAAAAATCCAGGATGGACACTGAACAAGCTTTTGATCAACCTGTAAAATATCGTACATGGGTCCCTCAAAATGTTAAAAGATCTAAAAGCTGATGAATATTTTTTGTTGTAATCTTCCCTTAAAGTTCAATAAAAATCCTACAAAATGATACCTTTAGCGTTTTTGTACTTTATTTCTCCTTGGAGAATTGACCTATTTTGTGCGGCCAAATTGTAAATGGAACAGACTTTAATCTGCTAAACTAAACTAAACTTCAACTGCTTCACTCAGTCTTGATACTGGAATTACTTCACTGCTCTTAAAATGAAAGCTAAAGAAAATTATAAAAACTAACTATGCAACCTATGGTGGCAGGAACAACGGCCAAATTCAAAAGTCGCTTTCCCTGCGCGAACATATTGCAAGTAAGAGAAAAATGGGTGCAGAGTTTCCAACTCTCGCGCTCTCATGCTGTATTCTCTTCAGTGGTGCCCATAGAGAATCTCTGCGGATAGAGATTCACTCCAGTGAAAATTAATCTCTCACTCGAGAGCTGTATTTCGTAGATTTCATCATCCCTCTTCCCACGTTTGTTTTAGTACATGTACTGTTCTTGACTCAATGCTTACAAATCCTCCGGTATGGATGGATCGCTCTTTTGGGACTTACTTTTTTAATATAGAATGCTTACGTTAAATGCAATTGAATTTTTAGTTAACCCATCTTAAAATACATAGTTTAGTGCTACAGAGCCACACTCTGCGTATTCACTGAAGGTACACTTGAGAGCGCTCTCGAGTTAAGCTTCAGTAAAAATAAAGAGTGTGGTTCTACGGTGCGGATATTTTGAATGTTGATAGGAAGATTAATAGCTCTAAACTATCTATTTAAAGATGGGTCACAAGAAGTTTTAATTCGATTTAACGTAAGCATTTTATATTACAAAGTAGAGAGGGTCTAGTTTAAGATAGAAGCGGACTGTCTGGTTTTGAGCCAAACGAACTGTCAAAGCCAGAGTCAATCGAGCAACGCCTACCTCGATTGCATTGGGAGTGTTGCTAGAATTCACCTAGGCATAGGTTTCCAAGGCAGTTTGTTTTGAATCCGCTCTTCTCTTATACTAGACCCTGTCTATTAAAAAGTAATGAAAAAGTCCCAAAAGAGCGAACTTGAGGTTTCATAATCGTAGCTCTTTGTGGTGCTCATATAATGCCGATATGTGTGACCAGTGCTTATGTGTACCGAATAATGCTGATTAGAGACTTGCAAGCATTAGCAATGCTAATTGAAGGCTTGATGAGCACATGCAGTGTTCTGAGTTCAAGCTGATTTAAGGTTTTGGATTTATTTTATACTAAAGAACTGGTGCGTGCTTAAATGATTTATTTAACCCATACCTATGATAGTTCCCCACAGCGCTTGTGCCCTTTAACTCAAAATAATAGTTCCATTGAGTGTGAAGATTTACCATTTATTTCAAATAATGACGCAAACATTAATAAATTGTAATTTTCCTAATGGAGGTCTAACGAATAGCCTCCCCAACTAATGTTCTTCTCCAACTTAACCGCATCAATTGGCCTCCATGATCGATTGTATAAGATAATAATACCCGTAAAGGTACTGCAAATTGGCCAATCGTATCTATTAGGAAAAAGGCTTCATTAGTCATCAGCATTTCTTTTCAAAAGACCGTTGTTTAACTATTGCTATTGTGTATGATTGAAACACAGACACCACCCAATTTTGCGTTCGTAATAGTTACCTATCATCCGACCATCAAAGCCAATTTATGCTTCATAATAGTAACGTATCCCATCGTCGCCGACGTCGTCGTCGGGTCAGCAGTAGCGGCGTAACAGTAGCGAGGCGCTTGATGGTTGTAGTTCAACAGACCTGTCTCAATTGCAACCTTTCAATTTCACGCCCCAACGAAAGTGAATTTTCTTTCTCCAGAGCGCGTGTATACATGTAGGCACGTTTACGTCCCTTTCTTTCCATGATATTTGTTTTCACAAGCGCCTTCACGATCGAGGGAGTTAATGAGTCTTATAAGATAGATTAATTTTCTGTTTCTGTTCATTTCAATTTCGAACCCGCAATAGTGATGGATTCGAAAGATTTGCACTGAGGTTGATCCCGGCCACGCAATCTCCAATTTTCCGCACCATTTTCGCACCATTGTCTCCTATCATCTCACCGAGGCTCTGCCACTACTGCACTGCACGTAGTCAAATGTGCTGCCAAAGCGGACTGGTAGTATTAACCAGTTAATTAATTAAAAGTTGATTGTCGGAGGAAAATTGCCCCCTTACTCTCTTCGTTCGATACCTACGAACTGCTAGACGGCGGTGGTTAGCTACGTGGAAATGCGGTGCATCGTGGCGGCCATCATCAGACAACAAGCGCCAAAGTGATTCGCGATGAGGAAGTAAGCTGTGCAAGAAACCGGAGCAAAAAACATGGGAAAAGTGGCAAGATTGAGGAGGAAAATTGTAACGCGGCGATGAATATTCGCAATTTTCTGCATTATCACTGCAGCCTTTGGCGGAGCTTCTTTTTTATGGCCATTATCGGGCTGTGTGTGTAGGGTTGGGTGGAGAAATTGTTGATCAGTAGATCCAACTAGCAGATCAATCGGTAAATTTGTATTGATTTTTATTAATATTATAGTTGATAAGAGGGAAATTGTGTTTATATAGGGTTAGAAGGCTCGATAGATGGCCAATGCGTGTAAAGCTTGAAAACGTAAATAGTTAAATAATTTTTTTTATGAATACTTCACCAAATTACATGATGATATGCATGATGCATGATAGTGGTCTATCGCCCATTGTAGCACGGAAGCTAAGTCCGATAGCAGTTGGCTCTCTTCTCTGTTTATCTTGATCAACCTTAACAACCTCTGATTTTCCTCAAAATGTCGCTGTATGAAGGGCCAAAAACGGATTGGGTGGATCGATTGGCAAAGTTATTTGAATGATGTTTTACCAAAAGAAAATTTGACATGAACATATTTTTGAACGCAACAAATCCGGAATTATGTGCTACCACTTTTTTTTCCTTGATTTGTTTTCCGTCGATCTTGTTTTCCGTGCTAAGTACCAATGCTACCGACGCCAAGAAGGCAGCTCCCACACCTGGACCCTACCTTCAACCCATCAACTTATGAACCGGGGACCAACGGCTTTACTTCCCTTCCAAAGGAAGGCGTGATCACAGATGTTATGCCTCAGAACATCCCGGCGGCGCCGACTGGGATTGAACCCAGGCCTGCTGGGATGAGAGTTAATCACGCTTACCACAACAACACCGGTGCCGCTATGTGCTACCATTGTGTGACGATAAATCAGATACATCATATCAGGAGCTGCATTGTTCAGAAAAAGAAGAAGAGGATCTAGACGTGGTAATAGAAATAGTGGAAGAACACACAAAGTTCTTGAATAATCTATTGAAATCTTTGAGTCGTCGTCATACAGTCAACTCTCTATTAGGGTGCTTCATTATGAAAAAAGTGGTACATTTCTGTTGTCTTACACATTTTCATCTGTCAACCAACTCTATTTTGAATTTTTTTTTTCGCATTTATATCTTTCTTGATATGTTGTAAAGCTGATCGTAACAACAACAGGCGTTTTGGTCGTTGTCATAGCAACAACACATTACATTTTTTCAATATTTGGACCAGTAGTACCAACGTTAGGACGATATAAGGGATTTTTTATTAATTCTTCCATTGTAATTCCCATGAATCGGTAAAGCTTCCCTCAAGGCCTATAGGAGATTTAATTTTTTTTTCAAAATGAAGCACCCTACTGTCCACATCTCGATGTTCCATATCTTGATATGTAACCGCTTTTTTTCCTATCTCGATGGCTTTTTTTTTGCGTATCTTATTCCATCGATCTCTTCCTATCTAAATGGTCCCATCAATATCGAGATATGGAGTGTTGACTGCAGTCAATCGGGGTATGTAGAGCCTACCAAGAGCAAATCGAATGGTATTCGTAGTGTTAAAAGTGGATTTATAAAAAGTGTCGGTGGTGTCGACGTTGAAGGAACTGATGAGACATTTCTGTTGGAGGAGCTAGAAATTCTGGAACTTCACCGGAGGCAGATTGAAGGACACCAGAAAGTGCTCGAGTGACGGGTGAAACTGATGAAGATCCTACACGAAGCAGTCCCAAGGAATACTGGTGCGGATCCGAATGGTCTACGAAAGAAGTCTACTGAAAACGAAGTCACCCCAGGCTAGTCATTCATCGTAGTAGTCTACGGTGTACTGGTATAAGATTTCCAAGCAATAAATGACTGGTTCAAGTGATTGATTCGAAAACTATTACGTCTTCGCCACACTTATTTGAAAACGATATACATATTCATGATCGCATTAACAATACAGAACTTCTGGAGAAGTGCAACGGGAGTAAGTCTTTGAAGTTATCATCGAAGCAGCGCACAACGAAGAGTTCTAGGTGTACTGCGAATCCGGGATTGCCTCATCCGTTCTTCAAAAACCATGATGACACCCTAAAATCAATCCTTGGTGGTGGGGATTCCTATGTTCATCATCATGGAGGAACCAACATGGCAGTCCCAATAGCAGTGCTGCGTGATGTCAACAATGTCAATTGACGTAAGATATTGGTCTAGCAATGAATTTCACTTTCGACATTGATATTCGTAGGAAGGCATGATATCAGGCGTTACGGCTTTGATATTACTAGCCATATGAATATCACTAAATAAAAGTTGAAAATTTTACTTTTATCTCAATAGATCCACTTTTTTGTGTAACCGTCGTATTGTTTTAATATTACTGATGAGTTTTATAAAGATCGGTACTCAATTAGCTGGCTTATATAAGAAGCATTTGCGGCAGATCTTTGAATATCAGTGGTCGCTTTACGATGTCAATGTCATTTGCGTACTGACATTAAGGCGAATGATATTGATATTCTAACTGTTTGAACTGATACGGACATCAGGTGGCTAGTGAAATTCAGCATTTTGTAGGTATTGATATTGATATTTTGCAGCACTGCTCATCAGGTGTTTCTGGTGTCTTCCACCCAGGTGCCGGTAAACCATTTCCGGAAAATTTACCATAATTTTCATTTCAAGATTTCCGGGAATTACCTGTACCGGGACCTACCTAATTAGAAATTTACCAATCGAAAGGAGACGGAAGAAACATCCGGAATATGTTGATGGAAGCTTCCTGGAAAAGTTGAATGCACTATTCTAGGGGAAATTTGACAAACTTCTCGTGGAAATTGGAAGACACTTTCAAGGGAAGCGAGAATGACATTTGAGGTAGTTGGAAGAAACTTCGAGGAGGAGCCGGAAGAGTCTTCCGGGAGAAGTTACATGAAATTTCCGAGGAAAATAGGTAAAAACGATCCTGAAAAGTCGGAATACACTTAGAGAAGTAGCGGAAAGGAAGAAGAATCCTTCCGGAGAAGTCCGATGAAACATCCTTGGTAAGACATCCGGTGTGACAGACATTTCCGAAGAAAATTGAGTTGGAAGAGACTTCCAGGAAAAGACGTAAGGAATTTCTAGGGGAATTCTGAAAAAAACTTCCCGTGGAAGTCCAAAGAAATTCACTCCTGGGGAAGTCAGGTAAAAGTTGCAGGGGAAGTCAGAAGAGTCTTCCGGGGGAAGTCATAAAGAAACTATCGTGCAAAGTCGGACGAAACTTCCGGGAGAAATTATAAGAATCTTTCCGAAGAAGCAGGAAAAGAACTTCTCGGGGAAGTCAGAAAAAATATATTGCATCCGGATCATGTGATGGCGATAATGCAAATAAATGCACACGATTAGTTTGAATCATCTTAATGTCTGCAACGTATTTAAATCTGGATTTAAAAGCATCGAAGACGCTAGGAGGATTTTACCTAATCGCACACTTTTATAATAAATAAATATGTTTTTTCTTAACATAAAATACGTTTATTTAAATTAAAATCTAAAATCATTCAAAGTGTTTTTATGTTACTTCATACGCAAAGTTTGCGATTTTCAGAGTTGGTTGCAAATGCTTTCTAACATTAAGGTTTAGTGTGATAATTGAGCTAGAGAATGGTCTTAGAAGAGGGTAGGTAGATAGTTCCGTTAGAGTACGGCAGTATGAAAATTGAATAGATGTTGAAAATGAGCGAAGGGCAATGCGACAGTACAAGTCAAACGCACACTTCTTTGCCTAACTCGTACGATGTACGAGGAGATTTGAAGTACGTCTTCAAATCTACAGGCAAAAAAGTGCGCGTTTGACTTGCTCATTTCATAATTGAAATTCAATGATTTTTTTTCTCGGTGAGATGACTTATTTGGCGTACTGACTTTCGGTGAAACGACCTGCGGCGTAATGACACAGCCCCTTTGAAAGCTACTTTCAAAAAGACAGAGTTTGCCGGAAAGGACAAAAGGAATGAAAAATCGAAGGTACACGCTACAGTCAGAGGACCTGCAGGCCAAGGCTAGAAGGAGTCTAGAAAGAAGACGAAGCGGGGCCTCACGTCAGCCGCAGCGGAAATCGTCATAACAACCACAGCACGAGAACTGAAGTGTTCGGTCTTCCAGAAGCCTGGGCGTCATGGAAAGCATTGCCAGATGTTCCTGAAACAGTGCTTTGTGAAGTGATTTAATCTGTTTACTGTGTCTGTACGACCACGGGCAACGATCGTTTCACATCCGGAAAAGTTGTAGAGTGGATGGTTGTCAGGAGTATTACAATGCTCTGTCACCTAAGTGAACCGGGCGAACGATCTCTATAATTTCAAGCACAGTCAGCAGCAGGAACAGCATTGTGCAGCATTTTGACGTAGGACTACGTCTGTGATTTCTATATTGGGGTACACGTTGTGAAAACCAAAAATGGAATATGTAACAAAATTATGAAAGATTTTGAACATTAATAACTCAGCTACCCCTGGACCAATTTCAATACTTTTATCGCCAATCGATCAGAAATATTTCCACGCATCAATAGACAGATGATTTTCAACAATAAACTATTGAAAAAGTGGTAATGTCAAGCATTGTCCAATGTACAAATAAAAAGTGATAATTTTATCACTGTATTCATTAAATAAACGTTCTTCGCAAACCCAGTCGTCATAATCGAGGTTACACATCACTCTGCTTTAACTTGAAAAGATATAAAAGAGCGCTGCTGTCTAGCCTCAACTCATTCTAGAGTCGCTGACACCCCCGTAGTAGTGCATGATTATAGTAGAATATCGGCTGATGAGGTGATAGCAGCTATTAGAAGCACTAAAAACATTAAGGCCGCGGGTATGGATGGTGTAGTCAACCTCGAGTTGAAAAACTTGAGTATTGACTTCTTCAACCATCTTACCGTTATATTCTGTTTGGAGCTTGGCTACTTCCCTGTATGCTGAAAGTTAGCCAAAGTGATTCCAATACGCAAGCCTGGCAAAGATCCTACCAGTGCCAAAAGCTATCGCCCCATCAGCCTCTTGTCCTCCATCTCTAAGCTATTCAAAAAGTTGATACTCAGCCGTCTGTTGGTGTTTTCAAATGATAATAACATCTTTCTCAAAGAGCAATTCGGGTTTAGGAAAGGCCACTCTACCATCCACCAACTCGCACGGGTTACTAACATCATCAAGCGGAACAAGTCCGTTTTCAATACATCTGCCATGGCATTGTTGGACGTCGAGAAGGCGTTCGACAATGTCTGGCATGATGGCCTAGTGTACAAGCTGCATCGATACAACTTTCCGATCTACCTCGTGAAGATCATCAAAAACTCCTTGTCGGGCAGATCATTCCAGGTCTACTTGAACAATGTACCCTCTGATACGTTCTACGTTGATGCAGGGGTCCCTCAGGGTAGCCTACTTGGGCTTATCCTTTTCAACATTTTACGTCAGACGTTGCTCCCCTGTCAAAGTTCGCAGATGACACCGCCATCATCTATAAGGGTCGAGTGATCCGTGCTCTGGCGAGTAAACTACAATCAGGCCTGGATGTTCTGTCCGACGATTTCAAGAGCTGGAAGATTTGTATCAATGCAGCTAAAACACAAACCATTCTGTTTCCAAACTCGAATTCACCTCGGCTTGTTCCGCCTGCTAACGTCAAGATCCATCTTGATGGCACTCCCATTGAATGGTCGAGTGAAGTAGCCTACCTTGGTCTTACCCTCGATAGCAAATTGCTATTCCAATCCCATGTGGAAAAGACATCCACCAAGTGTAACATCTTGATCAGGTCGCTCTACTCTCTGATAAACAGGAAGTCCACCCTGCCCCTCAAAAACAAATTGGCTGTCCACAAGCAGATCATTCTGCCGGATATTGAGTATGGTATGCCAATCTGGGAGAGTTGATTGAGATCCAAAACAAGATCCTCAGAATGATCCTTAACAGTTCACCGCGAACTCGTAATTCTGAGATTCACCACCAGGCCGGTCTTCAAACACTCGAGGAGCGAAAGACTTCCACGTTGGAAATGTTCAGAGTCGCCTGTCTGCGATCAAAGCACCAGATCATTCGTGATTTGGCAACCTAGTTCAAGTAGTTAGGTAGGTTTCTGTGCTCAAGTAGGTAGGTTATCAAATTTTTTAATTCAAACGGAAACAAGCCCTTAAAAGGGTGTCCTGTAAATAAGCGCTAAACGCAATCATCACATTAGAATAACCAATTAACTAGAACAAAGTTGAAGAGCCAAAGGCTAACCAATTGAAATGTAAAGCCAAGTGTTGAAACTTAAAAACCAACAAATAAACGTAAATTTTACTACTACTAGCCTCAAATCATTTTCGCTTCGGACGGCGTGGTGAGCAGGCAGCAGAAGCAGCAATAGCAGCAGTAGGAAGGTGGTGGTAGGTTAGGTAGTCCACTCTTCTACCTAACAAGCAACAATGACTGGGTCGTGGCAAAGGAGGAAAAGGTCTTGTTAAAGAAGGCGCCAAGCGTCATTGCAAGGTTCTTCGTGATAACCGCTATCCGCCGTCTGGTTCGCCGTAGCGGTGTCAGACGTATCTCCGGTCTGATCTACGAGGAGTGCTGAAGGTGTTCCTGGAAAATGAGACCCGTGATGCTGCCACCTACACTGAACACGCCAAGCGTAAGCGGCCAAGGATGTCAACTACGCTTTGAAGCGACAGATACGCACTCTATACGGTTTCGGAGGTTAAACCATCACCAACTTTGGCAACAAAACGGCCCTTTTCAGGGCCAACAAGCTTATTACAGTAAAGAGTAGGAATAGAATTTATCTGCGCCTGTTTGCCCATAGTCAGAACCACACAAAATGCTCTACACAGTTGAAATCTGGTAACCAAACTTAGAAGCAGGGGTGCAAGTTATTTTGATCGATTCTCTTCATCAACTTACAAATTTGGATTACAATTACAATTACAATTCAAAAACGGAAAGAGTTAAGATAAAAGATGATCGATCATTAAAAGAACTAAATGCTCTTCAAATTTGTTTTGTCCACTAGCGGTCCTACGTCAAGCTTCCGTTCGTGCACCTTGGCACAGACCCTTCCCCAACAAGCAATTTGTGCTGATTAAGGGCTGAATAAGCTATTTTTTAGCTGAATAAGTATATTTGTGTCTGAATAAGCTCTTATTCCGCTTCCAATGTTTGTTGGGTCTACTTTTTTGTATATTGTCTAAGTTTTTATCCATTAAGACAACTTACTGTTAGATGAGCACTATTAAGTTGTAACGATAACTTTACAACCCAATAACATTTAATAAACATATCGCCTTTAATTATACTTATTAGACTGCACCCGGCTTAAGCTACTCGATACCCTACCAACACAGTACCATCCCAAACTGCTCGAATTGATCTTCCAGTGTATAGGCGATCGAGAGAAAAGATTTTATTTAATTTTCCCACGACGCAATAAAATGAATTTGCCTCACTCAAACGCTATTACGTTTTGTCTTTGGGTTTGATTTAAACGACGCAAATAAATTTGATTGGTTAATCCAAGGTCATGGGACTTGAAAGGATTAACCCAGAACACTTTCAAATCACTTTTGTTGGAGTGCTTAGATTGTTCGGTTCAATTTTTATAAAGCGGAATAAGTTTTGAAATAGTAAAGAAAAGTTTGAATTGGTTTAGTGGTGAATTTTTGGAAAAGCCTAGAATAAAGTGAGTTTGAAACACTGAAAAAGCATTTGAACTAAAAATGTATTAAATTATGTATTATAGTTTACTTTAGTGAATTGTATAAGCTGAACCTAAAACAAATAGTGAACATTAGTAGTATTTAGAACCAGGTAAGAAAAATAAGTCGATAATTTTTCTATTGTGCAATTTGTAAGACCCTTGAACACGTTAATAGGTCCCCCATTAACGTGGGAGTTTGGTTGGGATCGAGAATCCCCTATTTCGAGAGCGAATAAGGCTAATAGCGGTCGTGGATAAAACAGGTGGTAGACTATACCCGTGAACACTACACGTGGTCCTCGAGACCGAACAAAACGTTACCCTGCACTCCCCTAATACGAAGACGCATTTACTTCGTCCACATCGTAAAACCACCCACCGCATCCTTCGGAAAATATTAGTACCAAACCGCCGGCAGATTCTAACCTCTCGTCGTCAGGTTCGAGAGAAGGTGAGTCATCAGGCGTTACGCGCGCGAGGGTTCTCGCTTAGTCTGGACAACCATCCGTAGCAGATGTAGAGTTCGTCTCGTCGTAGAGGAGCCACTCCGACAGCACCAGCACGGCCGATGAATGGTAAAGGGTTATGAAAACAGGTCAGTGATCACTGCTTAGGACATCTTTGAGCTCATTGATTAGATTAGACTGGTTCAAATAACCCCGGGTCAGAATTTCAAATGATCGATTAAATTAATCCAAACGTTTGAAATCGCGCTTCGAATAAATGTTCTGAATGAACACTTTGGTTGTGCGCTTCCATGAGAGTAGTTTGCGTTCGTTTTTAATTAAAAATAAAGCTTCTCGTAATTGATTTTGAGTGATTTTGAGTTAGATTATTGGTTGTATGACGTTTCGATTGACTCACCCGCAGATTGGGAGTTTCAGGCCGGGCATCCCTGAAATAATTTCCGCTTTCGACCTCCGGTAAGGAGTGGCGCTTAAATCGTTTGCAGGTTTGAAAAGAAACTGAGTATTTCCGGTATATCGGGGACTGAGCAATGTAACGCTTGGTCGTTCGTTCGTTGAGCAAAATTACGCGTTAAAAAGTTAATAAATAGGTAAACAAATAAATAGACATGCAGTATTGTTCGGGATGGTTCCAGTAACGGTGTATTTATGACGGCAAGCAGAGAATCGATACACTTGCTCTAATTGACGACCTGGTAGAACCGATGGAACCGTTGCAAATATGCTGTACCTACTAATAACGTGCAGCGGACAGAGAATCAGTCGAAGAAAGTGAAGCTCATACTAGATCTCCCTGCTGGAGACAGTTGATTTCTCAGAAGCTGAATGAGCACCTCAAACGTTTTGAGGGCGTGCAGATTCCCAGTTATGAAGTAGCTGCACCAAAAGTTTTTTTATAAGAATTACTGTCGCTTATTTGAACTCCCGAGTTGGAGATTGTTGCCATCTTGGTTGGACGTTGTATGGTTTGCGTTAGAATATCGTCACGTCAGTGTCAACTTCTTTGGGACATCATCGTTGTGCATGTGAGAATTGCAGAATGGCAGACAGGATGTTGAATGAGGCATTGGAATGCCATTACCAGCTGCAAATGGATTTAGGGACAAAAGGTCGAAATACAGAAGATCAACAAACAAATTTCGAACGGACAAAAGGTCGAAAGGGAAAAATGTACACTTCGAACTTTGAAGAATTTGATAGTTTTAGGATTTGAAAAATTGATGAGAAAGTAAAATCTTATATTTAAGAAATTCATATTTTTCTTTCTTCTGTACGTGAGCAGTATAATGTAATGTAAAAAATATCAATACAATATACTCTTTTTTAAATTACACTAAAAAAAAATCAAATTTGGGATTTAGATCATTTGTCCCTTTCGACCTTTTGTCACAGATTCCTGGAAATGATCGGAACTTGAACTTGTGAAGATTGCAGAGCGTGCGAGCCCTGGAGAAGACGACCAATACAGTTGGTGAGAGGATTTAAACCGGACTACTCTGGAAGGAAGATGATCTGAAATTTCCAAAACGCTTCGACATGGTCATGAAATGCTTGCGAAGCTTAGATCCCCGTATAAATTACATTCCTGGAGTTTCGCATGGATCGCGGCTGCAAAAGCAAATCGTTCAACGAAATGCTGTTGAATGGACCGGATCTGATCACATCGTTACTAGGAGTGACAATTGGCTTTCGTGAGAGGAGGTTGGCATTTAGAGGTGACATGTAAGATATGTTTCATAAAGCGCATATTGGACCGGAAGATCATCATGGTTGAGATCTTCGTAATGGATAAGGTGACCAGTGCTGTAAATTTTCATATCATTCGATTGAAGATGAACCACTACAACCATTCAATCAATTCTGTGTAAACGAATTCTCACATGACCATAATTTGAAGAGCCCCTTTCTCATTCGAAGCTCATTGTCACTGTCAATTGAGTCACTCAGTATCATTTGATATACGACAGTGGAGTATGGAAGAAATCCAGGAAAATGGTCCCGAACAGACAAGTCGACCCGATGTCGGATCAATGTAAGGCTAATTTAAGGTCGATGTCGACCCAATGTCGTGTTAATGTTGGGTCAATTTTGGGTTTATGTCGGGTCAATGTCGGGTCAACATCGGGTTGGGGTTTGATAGAAGTCAGGTTAGTGTCGGGTTGGCTTAGCTTTTTCGCCGGAATGTCGACCAGAGCTCCGTTTGTGTGTAGGTTACACTCAATCGAATGATATATAGCGTTTCTCAAATGAGAATGATCCATGCCTTCGTCAAATGACTAAGCAACTGATATCACCCATTCAGAGGAGGTCCCCTTTGATAGCGAATAGCTACTTTTCTCATTTTCATCAAAAATGTTCAAATGATTTTGAGAATTTACAGCACTGAAGGTGACACTCAAGAACATGTCAGTTGTAGGCAGTATCCAAAAGCTGCCGATGTTACTATCCGTAAGCATCTTAAGCAGAAGCAGCCAAGCTAGCGATGGACGTTTCACGCTAATGGAGGTTTAGAGGTACAGAACTAGTAACTCGGAGGTGATCCTATAGGAGCTCGGAGAGCCAAAATGGGCGGTGATTCGGCAGAAGGTGCACAGGTCCTGCGAAACCGAACGAGTCCTGGGGATGTTGGGGGACCCGAAAGGAGAAAATTTAATCTTCTTGACAGGTCCTTCAGTCATGCAATCGGGTAAAAACGGTTGGAAGAATTAAAGATGTTGCGGGCACAAAAGAATTCACATGATAAATATACATCAGAAGAATTCTTCATGAACCCTATAAGACACTGCTTTGGAATTGTGTTTAAATTAATTGTAAAATCGATTGAAAGACTTTTGACTTCGCAAAGTTTTTGCTTTCGAAACAGTTAAGCCATACCAAATAATCAAATAAAAAAAGCCTAAATATGTTAGTTAATCAGAGGGAATCGACATTTCAGCTGATTGCTATACTCTTTCGAAAAGGAATCATGGTAAACGGTTGTGATAAAAATCTTCAACGATGCACTCAACACCAACAGACAAACGCGTGTCCATCCTCAACAATTATGCAAGCCTACGGTAGGCGGCAGCGATAACGATCGCGTTGAATGTGTGTGCTGTATGTATGCAAATAAATATGCCTGATAGTTGAGAGTTATGTGCGGGTCTCTAATGCGGCGATTATGCGCGCGCAGGTTCAATTCGTTTTCTATTGAGGAGGTATTTTTCTTCACCAAGCGGTTGCTATTTTTCTTTTTGCATTGCGTTACTTGCGTTGTTGTGGTCTTCCGGTGGACGGCGCCGATGGTGGCGGCGTTTCGGTTGAATGGGCTATAATAATAATATCTGCCACGGGAACCCTGTGAGTTGAGTGAGTGAGACCGTTTTCACATTGACTGATATTCATACCCTATTTTTAACACATCATACGTGATTGGGTCGATCGGTCGATTGCGTTACGCGATATATGCTGTACACGTTCATGGGAGAAGGTACGGCTACCCTACTGTACGCTATTGGGCTCTGCCGCCACAATTGGCGCTGTCTATGGGTTAGATAAGATCGCACCCAAGGCGGTTGGTTCTGGTTTACGTAATATTTTTGGAACGGATGCGGCATCTCGAAGAAGGTATGTTGTAATACGAATCGTGAGATACTCTGGCAGTTACCTAAATTTGTATTAGCTTATTAGGATAACAAATTTGATAATCGATAATCGAATATTATTTCAATCAAGTTCTGACACTATCCGAAACACCACAAACACCACACGGCGCAGTTTAAACATGCACAACCAACTACATTTTCCGCAATTCAGATATCAAGTTAACGAGCTTGGCATGGTAATCGAACCCAGTAATCTCACCAAACTTGTGAAAATTCCCCCTTTTACATTGTACCATAGGTTTACTGACTTGATACCTGACTTGAGGAAGGAAAACATTCCACCCCGCGCCGGATCGAGACGACCTGGCGCGGGTGAAGACGATGATACCATTCACCAGATGAGGGTAAGCATCTATACCAGAAGAGCCCACGCCATAATTTTTCCACCATTCACAGTCAGAGGAGATCTTTCCGTTTTGATATTACAAATTAAATGGGAAGAAAGTTGCCACGAAAAAAATCACTAGGTAGCAGTGCTTCAATGGATAGCATCACGCCAGCAGGTCGTCGAGGATGTGCTATAAGCCGTCATTTAGTCAGTGCAGAGCAGCAGAGTGATGGGAAAGGAATTAAGTCCGCCAGAAAGTCTCGGATGAAAACAACGAAAAATTCGCGGCTCTGCCCGGCGGTTCAACCAAAGCAAACATTTGAATTGTGCCTATAGTTAGTTGCCCATTGTTTGTTGCTCGGGCGGGTGATGGTGCGCTCTGTAATTACGAAAGAGTAGGGAAGGTTTATCTTTTTTTTTTCGGTGGGTATTCTCGGGTGTGAGGGTGGTTTCGCTTGGCGAGCGGAATGGCTCAACCTCGTCGGCAGGCAGGCGCGAGATGTCTTTATGTGTGGATTAGATAAGCCGGATGGAGTCGAGTGGTGGTGTTATGAAATGTGTATATCTGTTTTAGGTGGTTTAATGGAGCTCTTAATTTGCTTTGATTGTGAAAACAAATTGACCCCTGTGATAGGGATGGTTGTTTAATAGCTTGAACGAATCAAGCAATCTACGAAGCACGTAATGCTCATGTGACTTTACTGTATTTTGAATTTAAAACATTGTACGAGTGCGTTGGTTAACTGAATATAACATCAGAAATAATACGTATCATAAATTCATAAATATTTGATATGTTATTTTCATATTTATAATTGTTCTAAATAATAAAGTATGAGATATTACGGCCAAAGAAGATGGTTCAGAGTATGGTTACGTCATTGGTTTGTTCTTTTACTTATTCTAGCAGTTCTCAGCTTAGTGTAATATTCAGCATTGATATCGTTGTGATCAGGACTGTTATACTCCACGAATTGTTTTTTTTTAATCAAAACTAATTGGGCTCAAAACTATCGATCAACATTTGCATTTCTTATAAAAAACTGTGTATCAAAATGCATCCATTACTGTGCGTTCATATGAGCAAAATTGCAGTGCAAACAATCGAAATGAGTTATATTCTGTCTTCAATTGTGACTAGACGCTCTCGAAGTGAAGAAATATTGCTCCATCCCTAGTGATAACAACGAGCACTTGAAAGAATCCGCCGAATTTAAAACAAAATTGCACATTGACCAAGGAAAATTGAATTTTCGAAAACTTCAAGAACTTCAGTTATCTTCACGGAAGTTTCCAAAGCATCAGTTGAATTTAAGATCATAAGGGAACCCTAGTAGCACACGTGTTACAAACCAGCTGAGGTAACTTCTATGGGACTCTTTTTAATCACAATCAAGTTGCTGCAACTTTTTTTTAACGGATGTGTACAAGTTGGGAAGTTACATGATTTTCGGGCTTGCTCGGAAAATGTCAGAACAGTTCCATGAATATCAGGAAAGTTGCTGGAGCTTCAGGGAATTCCCCATATCTTCACGTAAATTTCGAAAATGTTAGGGCAATTCCATTAAATTCAGAAAAATATCTAGATCCTTCAAGTTCCAAATATTAAAGATGGTCAGCTAGGAAGTTTAGACATCTTAAGACAAATATTGGAAACTTCTCCGAAGTTCCGAGAAAGTAATGGAAGTGCTGAAAAAGGCAGGAAGTTCAGAGATCTTTAGGGCAGTTTCAGCCGGCTCTCAATTTAATGTTCTAGACAGAGGCAAGAGTACATTTTTTGCAAAACCATCGTCCAGGGCAAAATAAAACAGCCCGCACACGGGTGGTCGTGTATTTCTTCATTACAAGCAAACGGCAGAGATAGAGAATCAGTGCTGCGTGCTGTCAACAATGTCAATTGACGTGAGATATTGGTCTAGCACTGCATTTCACTTCCGACACTGATATTCGTAGTAAGCATAATCTCAGGCTTTGATATTACTCTCCATATGAATATCACTGGGGAAAAGTTAAAATCCCAATAAATCAACTTTTTTGTATAACCGTTGCATCACAGACAAACAGACGTAACTCTTCATTGTGTATCTTCGTTCACGAATTTAACGGTTGATTTGAATATTATCAGTTCCGCGAACTATTCGCCGCAGCGCTGTCATCAGATCAATTTGACGTTTCTATACATTCTATAGAACTTTTATGCAATATTGTTTACGAGTCAGCGAGCAAGCTTGTTTTCCGCGAGAAGCCCTATAGATGTCGTTACTGAGGTCTTATGTTTTGAGATACTATGTTTTCAAGAAAAACTTTTACAAAGAGCTACGTCTGTTTGTCTGTGGTTGCATTGTTTTAATATTACTGATGAATTTTATAAAAATCGGTACTTGATTACCTGGCAGCTCGATCATTTGCGGCAGAACTTTTAATATCAGTGGTCCCTTTATGATGTCAATGTCATTTGTGCACTGACATTGAGGCGAATGATATTGATATTATAACTGTGTGAACTGATACTGACATCAGGTGGCTAATGAAATTCAGTATTTTGTAGGTATTGATATTGATATTTTGCACTGTAGAGAATAGGAAAAAAGTCGTAGCCCATTATTTTTCAAACAGTTTATTGAAATTACATTTTAGCTGCAAGCTTGCGTGTGCAAGTAAATTATCAACTCCCTTATATACGCATAATTTTAACATCTATGCTTATGAGTGGTTAGTATTCATTCTTATCTTATAATTCCATGCAATATATATCTATATACATAAAAATGAATTTCTGCTGTCTGTCTGACCCTTATAGACTCGGAAACTACTGAACCGATCGGCGCGAAACTTTGTTTGCAGGTTTTTTTTTTTTTTGTAGGGAAAAGTTCTTGTGATGGTTCGAGACCCCTCTCTCCTTTGTAAGGCGGGGAGGGGGGGCTCCCATACAAATGAAACAGAAATTTCTGCATAGCTCGGGAACTAATCAAGCAAATGGAACCAAATTTGGCATGTGGAGGTCATAAGGGGTAGCCCCTTAGATAGGGGGGGGGAGTACGTACAATATCGCATGCTTTTTTTTAATTGGCGCAAAATCTCAAGCTATTACTGAATCCCGAGCAAGGCCGGGCACACTCAGCTAGTATTAAATAAATGATTTCTAGCTAATTAAATCAGCTAAATTCTACATGACATAAATTTACGTCGCCTTGCCTGCATCATTGTGCAAAAATGTTCTGTTGCCTGCAAAAAACAGTTGACATTTTATCCGCTTACAAGTTTGTGTTTGTGTGTCTTCTCTATTGTCATTGCACAAAGCATCAAATGTTAAAGAAAAAACATTAAACTCCAGTACTCGTGCCACCACTGGTTCTAGATGCACTTCCTTACTTACCAATCAGGCTAAGGCCTTGTTGTCCTCTGCTGTCCGAAGAAGTCGTCTCCACTCTACTCGATCCATGGCCACAGTTCGCCAGCCTCGTAGTCTGCGAAGGGTCCGCAGGTCACCTTCTACTTGGTCGATCCACCTTGCCCGCTGCGCGCCTCTTCTTCTTGTTCCTGTTGGGTCGCTTTCTAGAACCATTTTCACTGGGTCGTCGTGCGGCATTCTTACGACGTGCCCAGCCCACCGTAGTCGCCCAATTTTTGCAATGTGGACGATGGATGGTTCTCCCAGCAGCTGGTGCAATTCGTGGTTCATTCGCCTCCTCCACGTTCCGTCATCCATCTGCACTCCACCGTAGATGGTACGCAACACCTTCCGTTCGAAAACACCAAGGGCGCGTTGGTCCTCCACGAGCATAGTCCAGGTCTCGTGGCCGTAAAGGACCACCGGTCTAATCAGCGTCTTGTAGACAGTCAACTTCGTGCGGCGGCGAATTTTATTCGACCGGAGCGTCCTCCGGAGTCCAAAGTAGGCACGATTCCCTGCCATAATGCGTCTTTGAATTTCTCTGCTGGTATCATTTTCGGCGGTCACCAGTGAGCCCAAATACACGAACTCATCGACCACCTCGATTTCGTCACCGTCAATCTGAACTCGGGGTGGGAGGCTAACATTGTCTTCCCTAGAACCTCTTGCTTTCATATATTTTGTCTTTGATGCGTTGATGGCAAGTCCAATCCGTCTAGCTTCAGCCTTCAGTCTGATGTACGTTTCCGCCATCATCTCAAAGTTCCGTGCCATAATGTCAATGTCATCGGCGAAACCAAGGAGCTGGATGGACTTCCTGAATATCGTGCCACTCGTGTCTATCCCAGCTCTTCTGATCACACCTTCTAACGCGATGTTGAACAGCAGACACGAAAGTCCATCACCCTGCCGTAACCCCCTTCGAGATTCAAAGGGACTCGAGAGTGTCCCCGATACTCGAACAACGCACGTCACTCGATCCATCGTCGCCTTGACCAATCGCGTCAGTTTATCCGGAAATCCGTACTCGTGCATAATCTGCCATAGCTGATCTCGATCGATTGTGTCGTATGCGGATTTGAAATCGATGAACAAATGATGTGTGGGCACGTTGTATTCGCGGCATTTCTGCAGAACCTGCCGAATCGCGAAAATTTGGTCCGTGGTAGCGCGGGCACCCATGAATCCCGCTTGGTATTGCCCCACGAACTCTCTTGCATATGGTGACAGACGGCGGCATAGAATTTGGGAGAGTACTTTGTAGGCGGCGCTCAGCAGTGTGATCGCGCGGTAGTTGCAGCAATCCAACTTGTCGCCCTTTTTGTAGATTGGGCATACGACACCTTCCATCCACTCCTCCGGTAATATCTCCTCCTCCCAAATCTTGGCAATTACCCAGTGCAGCGCTCTAGCCAGTGCTTCACCACCGTATTTCAATAGCTCACTTGGTAGTTGATCTACACCAGTTGCTTTGTTGTTCTTCAGCCGACCGATCTCCTCCTCAACTTCTTGAAGATCAGGGGCCGGTAGCCTGTCGTCCTCTGCGCGTGCTCCAAGGTCTGTTGCCGTGCCACCTTCGTTTTCTGCTGCTTCACCGTTGAGGTGCTCGTCATAGTACTGCTTCCACCTCTCAATCACCTCACACTCGTTCGTGAGAAGGTTACCGTCCAAGTCCTTGCACATATCGGCTTGCGGCACGTAGCCTTTGCGCGAACTATTTAGCTTCTCGTAGAACTTCCGTGTGTCGTTTACGCGGTACAGATTTTCCATCGCCTCGCGATCTCGGTCTTCTTGCTGACGCTTCTTCCTTCGGAAAACCGAGTTTTGTCTGTTCCGCGCTTGTCTGTATCGCTCCACATTCAATCTCGTGCGGTGTTGCAGCATTCTCGCCCGTGCTGCATTCTTCTCCTCTACTAACAGTTTGCATTCGCCGTCAAACCAGTCATTTCTTCGGTCCGGGATTGCAGTACCTAGTGCCGCTGCAGCAGTACTACCTATGGCTGAACGGATGTCCCTCCAGCCATCTTCAAGAGAAGCTGCGCCAAGCTGCTCTTCCGTGGGTAGTGCAACTTCCAGCTGCTGCGCGTAGTCCTGGGCAACTCCGGTGTCCCGTAGTTGCTCAATGTTGGGTCGTGGCGTTCGACTTCGACGTGTGTTATGCACCGTCGAGAGTTTTGAGCGCATGCATACTGCAACTAGGTAGTGGTCCGAATCTATGTTCGCACTGCGGTACGTGCGGACGTTGATAATGTCGGAGAAGAATTTCCCGTCGATTAGAACGTGATCGATTTGGTTTTCTGTGTGTTGGTCAGGTGATCTCCAGGTGGCTTTGTGGATATCCTTGCGGGGGAAAAAGGTACTTCGAACTACCATACCCCGGGAGGCTGCAAAGTTCACGCATCGTTGGCCGTTGTCGTTCGATACGGCATGCAGGCTGTTTGGCCCGATTGCCGGTCTATACATTGCCTCCCGTCCTACCTGAGCGTTCATGTCGCCGATGACGATTTTGACGTCCCGTTGCGAACAGCCGTCGTACACCTGCTCCAGCTGCGCATAGAACGCTTCTTTCTCGTCGTCGGGTCTCCCTTCGTGTGGGCAGTGCACGTTGATGATGCTGTAGTTGAAGAAACGGCCCTTAATCCTCAACTTGCACATCCTCGCGTTGATCGGCTGCCAACCAATCACGCGTTGGCGCATCTTACCCAGCACTACAAAGCCGGTTCCCAGCTCGTTGGTGGTGCCACAGCTCTGGTAGAAAGTAGCCGCTCGATGCCCGCTTTTCCATACCTTTTGTCCCGTCCAGCAAAGTTCCTGCAGTGCTACGACTTCGAAGTTGCGTGGTTGAAGTTCGTCATAGATTAACCTATCGCAACCCGGGAAGCCGAGCGATTTGCAGTTCCATGTTCCGAGTTTCCAATCGTAGTCCTTATTTCGTCGCGTAGGTCTGTGCCGATTGTTCCGATCCGTATTTCTTTCTTCGGTATTTGCAACTTTGTTTTTTTCCAGGGCGGCTTGTTGGGCCTGCCCCAACCCCCTGTCTCGCCGGGGGACCATCGTGCACAGCTCTGTTTAGAGTCCCACGCTGGCACTAGGACGGTGATCAGCCGCTCCTAACATGGAGAACAGACGCCGTTTTGAGCCGCACCTCCATGGTGAGCAGACGCTCGGGTTTGGTGAAGCATTTCCTCTATCACCGTACTATGGTTACCGCGCCAGTGTTCGCGTCGCACCTCTTCACTTTGCTATTGCCGGACTGGCAACATTGCCCAGGCTACGCCAACCAGCTGTGTCCATGTTTCAGCTGGTAGTCTTTTGTTATCATATGACTCGAGGAGGCGTGAAGTAGGAACTTGTGAGGACCAGGGCTAGGTATTCCGCTCCTTCCAGGTTGTCAACTCACCATTTTGTAGATGCACTTCCACAGTTATTAATTGAGAGCTTATTATGTCAACATCAATTCACAGTGGTCCAGGAATTCAAAATAGGAGGACATACATATTTTAACCAATATATTGCAAACTTAACTAGCATAGTTGGAGTTGTTGCCTTATGATAGGCCTTTATTTTGGTAAAAGTTACTAAAAGAGTGGTTCTTCAAATGACACAAATAAAATTTTAACTTTTTCATTTCTGATTATATCATGAAAGAACCTTCCACAAACTTTTAGATTATGTAATTTTAAGAAACTTTACTGAATAAACTAAGGATTATTTTTTTATAGCAGTTTTTTTGATTTAATTTATTTCAAATTGTCCGTGAAAGCTGTCTTCTCCAACTTTTTTTTACTCATTAAATTGACCTCAAACCGCGCTCAATTCTTTAATAACCAAATTATGATCAACCTAACTCCAAAAATAAAATAATTTTCAATTGTTAATTTTTTACCTAAAATCGGTTAAAGCTTTCCAACAAAAATGAGCAAATTGGTTACTTCAGAAAAAAAGATGTGAGATCAAAAGGTCTGAAAAGGTCTAAAAAACATCATGTTACGTCCAGGGCGTGACTAATGCCCTACGTTGTGGTTTCTTGGCTTGTAAAATACTGGCATTCAAATAAGAGATCACTGTGCATAAAGGGATCGACACATTTCAATCTGATCCACGGGTTTCACTTGCTCTATTGTGATCTGTTCGATTTGCCCTTCGTTTGACTTTAGCTGTCTTCTTCTTCTTCTTCTTCATCTTCATCTTCTTCTTCTTCATCTTCTTCTTCTTCGCAGTTCAAGCTTATTGCTGATCGCATATTAGCTTATTGCGTGCTCTCAACTTAGTGTTCTAGATGCACTTCCACAGTTATTAGTGGAGAGCTTTCGATGCCTGTACCATTTTTTCATTAGTATAATTGTGTGGCAAGTCTAATCATACTCTATGCCCAGGGAAGTCGAGAAATTTTCCAACCCGAAAAATTCCTAGATGGGACCGGGAATTGAACCCAGCATCTCCAGCATGGTCTTGCTTTGTAGCTGCGCCTTTACAGACAGAGCTAAGGGAGGACCAGTGACTTTAGCTGTGCGGCACACAAAAATAGGCAAGACGAAATCAAAAACACAAAAAAATGGTGAGCCACAACACATCAGTTACGAACATTAATGCAGAAAAAACAAACTTAACAGAACTTGCTAGGTCTAGAGATCTTCAGAGAAACTCAGAGATCGTTGGAGCAGATCTCATAGCTTAAGGAAAGTTCAGACTTTCAGAGAAGTTAAAAGATCTGATTAGTTTAGCTAAATTCAGGCAGCTCCATTAACTTTTGAGGAACTTTAAGAAGTTCCAGACGTTTCAGGTAAGTCCAGAGAACTCCAGAGCAGTTTAGAAAACTTTAGAAATATTCAGAAATCTTTTAAGATGCCCAGAGATTATCAGGGAAGTTAAAGATTTTTACCACAGCTCCATTTATTTCAAGGCAGTACTAAGTGCTTTAGGAGAATTGTGAGAACTTCAGTGTAGCATCGAGATCATCACGGAGGATCATAGCACCTCAGGGCAGTTCAACTTACTTCAAGGAAATTTCAGGAACATTAAACAAATTCCGCAAAACTCAGGGAATTTCTGAAAACTTCAGCAAAGCTTCGGAATGCTTAGGACGAATCCAAGGAACTGCAAAGAAGTTTAGAGATTTTTAAGCAGTTTCATTATTTTCAGGGATATTCGTAGTACGTAGTGGAAGATCAAAGAACTTCGGAGCAGTGCAATACTTGATTGCGGGATCTTTCAAGATGTTTCGATGAGTTATAAAATTTCCGATAATTTAAGTAATGTTGCAATTTAAAGAAAATAACGAGGTATTTAGGTATGGACGAAGTGAGGAGGTGGCCGAAACGGTCCATGCCAAGACATAAGTGGTGAATTCATAGAGCTTCTGCGTGGCAACTCTTTCATGATATCAGTTTCATTGATAGTTAATCAATAATGGGAGTTACTCTACACCGTTTGAAAAATTCATGTAAATTTCTGTGAAATATAGCGCACATAAAATTAACGCTGCATTTGGCATTAATTTATGTCCCGATATTTCGTGTAAATTTAAGCACAATATCGCTTAAATTAGCAATGTTGTATGCAAGCTTGTACAATTTCGTTGTTAATGCCAACTGTAGCTCAAAATTAAACGAGGGGAGATTTTACGCGATAGTTAAAATTCAGAAATTTTTTCGTGTAGGTAATTCTGCAGGGATTTTCTAAGTAGTTCCGGAAAGTATTCTTACGGGATCTCCAGGAGCATTTCAAGGTATTTAGTTCTGAATAGATTTAAATTGGATTTTCGAGGACATGAAGAATTCCAAGGCTTTTATGAGTAAGCATATATGGTAATTACGAGGAGAGCTTCATTAGGATTGGGCTGGGCTCCTGAGCTACCCCAAAAGAAATGCTGAGAAAAAAATTGAAAGTACTCTACCCAAGTAACAATTTTGGTTTTAAGATGATTCTGTAGACCATGATTTCAACTTGTAGAAGGCTTTGAAACTATGATAAAACTTTTTTTTTTGTCTTTATTATAGATACTTTTAGTCTTAGGCTGGTTCGTCTCTTAGCCATGATAAAACTTGCAATGTTGCTTGGTTAAGGACAATTAATATCCAAGGGATTTTTTAACACAGTTCCAAGACTAATCTGACAATAGCTCCAACGAACTCCTGGTATGAATTCCAAGATTATTTCGATAATAATTCTAAGGAAATCTGAACCTCAAAACCATTCCAAAGTATTTAAGTCTAAGAATAACATTATATTTTGAACAACATACCTAGGAGAGATTAATTAGGATTTAGATTTTTTGAGGAGAATTCCAGGAAAACTTCTTAAAAATTTTGTGAATATTTGCAACGAAACTGTTAATTATATTATACTGATATTGTTGAAACTTTTTCTCATATATATTATCTGAAGGTGATACGATCCAGCGTCCACAAATAATAGGCACTTGCACTGTCACTTTGAGTTTTCTAGGGAGTTAATCTCGGACACTATTTTAATTTCAGGCATTTGTATCGCAGCAAACCTGTAGAAGCAGTTTTATTATTGTATGTTTTTCGGTAGCAGATAATTGTCCCATGAAAAATGCGAAGTGGCAATTGAGCTCGGGCTTCTGGATCGTATCACCTTAACAGCGTTTTTGCAAGCGGAATTAAGAGTTAAACAAATCATCAAGAATTTTAGTCTTGATTTTATTTTTCAACATTCAGACAGACAGACAGACAGACAGATAGACAGAGATTTGTGATATCCCAAACATGGAAAAAGTTCAAAACACTGAGAAAATAAATCAATAAGTAACAATGGTAATGAGAAATTTGCGAGATTCTGTGATTTTCAAAAAGCATTAGCAATCTATATACTTTCAAGACCGGCATTTCCAAAATATATTGGAGATTGCAAACTTCTAAAAATCAAATGCTTGATACTTTGAAATTATAAAGAATCTGATACTTTCGATAAAATTATCAATTGTCAGAATCCTTGATTCAGGATCTAGGGAAATTCGCATTTTGGGACATTATTAGTGAAACCAGAATTGGTGGGCGTTGGCCAAATTTGGATTTTTCAGATATAATCCTAAATAGGACCTAGATTATTTAATATTCTAGTAACCTCAAGTCCGTGCTCTGTCACAATGTTTCATTGTGATTAATCAACACTCAAAGGGGTAAAATATAAAATTTGAGGTAAATTTGAAAGAAAGGGAACTTGGAGTGTAGAGCGCACTGCCCACTGGACGATTCTGAAGCCTGGCCAAGTGAGTGGGGTATGGGTTTATTTGATTGAACGTCATTTCCAATGTATATATTGATACATTCAAACCATTGGCATTTGAGATAAGACAGAGATAGGATGCGGATGGCCCGCTTAGGAGGAGCGTAACCCATGTTATGGTTTCCATTTATTAAATAGTTCAGATAAGCTAATGACCTTCCTTCAAAACCAATTTGGCTCTAGAACAATTTTAAACTTGTTCTGAATTGTTCACATGTTGCAATTATTGAAAAGAGCTCGATATAAGATAGCCACAGAGAACAGACGTTGAGGCTCCAAAATGTCTCTAAAAACTTGTGTGAAGATTCCTATTCGACTTATGTGCCACTAATGGCGACTTCCCCACTTAAAAAACCCTCTTTGACAACATGATGGCGCTGGCGTTGCAAAACTTACACTAGACACTAAGTGCTAGTAGCGCCAAGTAGCAATTTTCAGCAGATAATTTATCGATACTAGCGTCAAATTGGTCGAAAGTGATAAATTTATAGAGGAAATCAGGAGATGCTAGCGCCACGTAACGGCAACGTTTCTACTTAACTTTACACAAGTTTCTGACCGAACTTGGACGTCTGGTCTCTGTAGCTTAATACAATTAAATAGAAATGCCAAAATCTTACCAAGTAGTTTAGCTGTTCTGATTTCGGTACAGTTTGTTGAGGTCGGGTATAGTTTCTGAGTATGGATGCCCATTTTGAAATAACTTATATTAGCACAGAGTAATAGTTTTATTGCTAGGGAACTTTCTTTTGGGATCGTCTTTTCTTCATACAATTCTTATTATTCATACTATACTAATCATGTTCAGTCTTAGAAAATGTTATATGTTTAAGCCCCGTTCTAGATTTGTTTGTTATTCATATCTTATGCATTGCAGCTTGCGAGAGGTTACCAAATATGGGTTCTTTTTCTCATCCACAATAGTTTGGGAGGAGGGGGTGATCTGAGAGCTGAATAGAGGCAAATAAAATAGGGAACACAACACCATGACCCAAACGACTAACCAACGCATGCAACTCACACAACTCACACAACTTGTTCTATTTCTTTCTTCCCCTCATGTACCAATATTACCTACCTGAGAACAAATGGGAACACGGCCAGAATTTCAATAGTGAATTTTATGTGTGAGTAAGTGATGACACTGGTCACTGTTAAGTGCAATTCACATTAACAGGTGAGTTTCATATTTCACCACATGCAGTTCCAAAGAGCCTGAATGAATTGTGGCGCTTGCGAAGATCACTTGAAGATACGATATGACGGAACATTGATACTATTTTTATAAAACACAAGTAAGCACTTCCATAAATTAGTTAAGGTATTATATTGAAAAATGTGTTAATTGTTAGTCAAAAAAAATGAATGTTGCATTGAAATACTTAAAATCGTGTTAAATTTAAATTTTCCCTCATTTCACATCCGTTGAACTATTCTCGTTGTGGTTATATCACAGCATTGCTAATAATGTATATATCTATATATTTTCCGGTACTATGGAGTCAACAAAGTAAAAGTGATAAGTAATCAGCAAGATGGAGCACAAGCGATACGACAATGGAGTGATGCTCGTTAAGAAAATACTCGGAGATGGGCACTGGAACTAGGAACTCAAAAGCATCATGATAATGCATCTACGTGCATCTACGTCAAAATGTCGTGGAACACATAGGAAATAACTTTTGGGAGACCAGCAGCTATTCTGACAGGAGATACACAAAATGTTAGAGAGAAAAAGTACCAGGGATTCCAGAAGAAGTAATCAACGGCGGTGGTGAGAGCTGTCCAATTATCCTTAAAAATTTAATATCAAAATTAAACTAAATACGTACCAGGTTGAACATTTCTGAACCTGGAAGTGTGTATGTAATACCAATATTTAATTGATAACGGTTATACATAAATGTGGGGCTTATTGTGAGTGAAAGTGACCTCGGAATGGGCGTGACTTTCCACCCAACAAACAATTTTAGCTGTAGTCTAGCTTATACAGGCTTAAATTAGTTGGGCAGACATTCTGAAATAGGTTGCTGGATCTGCAATAGAGCTATCACCTTCTAACTCCCGGACTAAAGCTGCCTGCCTTACCAGAAACGAGACATTGGATATGGTTTTCTCAGCCCAGTCTTACTCTTGGAATCGTTCGAATTTGACATTGAAACTTTCAGAGTCTGTCAAGGATGTTCTTCCATCTATTGCAATCAATTTGTAGTATACGTCACATAACATATGTGGAACTTCATTCAAAATAGCTGACTTAAAGTTGACCCCTTTTTTGTGTTGCCTCAGTGGTATAACTGGCATAGTTGGGCATCGATCTGTCAAAATAAAATTTTCGTGATATCGACACTGAGCGTTCATAAGGACCACTGTCGAAAACATAAATAAAGGCTTCTATAATAAGTTTCTTGTATGTAAAAATCAATCCATGTAAGCTATCAGTTTTATCGGATAGGAGGACTCTTTCTCTATACAATTATCGTGGTGGTTTACTTGAGTGAGTTTTCATTTTCGAGAAATTCACGCAAAAAGTAATTGTTTACATTTACGACATTGGCCATTACGAAAGAAGAGCAGATGTATGGCTCAGTAACGTTGACGGCGACTCTGCAACTCTTTACTCCTGGTAAAATTCCATAAGCATCTGACAATATGTCCATGGAATCTAGCGGACTTTGTCACCATGGTACCAGCCATCTGCCGTCTTTTCGCGGAAAGAATGGCAGTATTTTCATAGGAGTGAAAGGGTAAGGAAATGTTCAGCATGTTTCACGCACATACTGATGTTTGTTTATGGGATTTTAATCATTGGAGTAAGGAGTTACAGAGTGACCGAAAAGGCGAATTTTTAATAGTCAAGATAATGCACAATGAGATGTAAACAATTGATGCCCAGATAATTTGTCGTCTCTTTTGCTCCTCCGCTGTTTAAATGCTTGACGGAGTTTGACGTGTGGGCATTCTTTTTTCGACTAGCTCGACAGGGGGGCTTTTCAAAGGATTTAGGAAATAGTACTATAGTATTTATGCCTGTTTACAGATGTAGGGGAGAATGGTATAGAACGCACCCCCTGGGCAGAACGCACCAGCTGACTTTCATTTGTGTTTTTCATGGCTTTTAAGTAACTTTTTTGTTGTCTTATCAAGCAGCACTTCTAGCATAGTATCTGAACTCAAAATCCTGCATGATAAATCCTAGAATTGGATTTAAAATTCCAAGAAAAACTCAAAATAAAATGAAAAAGTGCGTCTTACCCCGGGGGTGCGTTATGTACTGTTCTCCCCTAATATTTCTTTGTCTCTTCGATCTAATTGTATTGGATTGATTGCGGAAATTATGTTAATTAAATGGAATTTAATGCAAATAACTCGTAGATTTGACGATTACGTTGAATAGGTGTAAAGCTACCATTTTGTCTGTGGTATGTTGAAATATTGTTAACTGTGCTTTTAGTGAGTCAACTTATGATTACATCACGAAATACCCTGTTGACGCATATTAACGTTTACATTAAAAAGGCATCTTTTTCTAAAAAAACTATAAATAAAACAATTTCTAATAGAACCAAACGATTATTTTCGTTTGTAAATAGTGCTTAACTTTGATACACCTAGCTGTGAGTCCCACCCTAGGGCCTTTGCCGTTTCGATCAACCTTACCACGGTTTTTGTTACAAAATATTTGGAGTGGTTCTTTGTGTTGGGATTTGAGAAGAAACTTTCAATTGACGGCAATTGAGAAATAAAGGCAGTGTTGAAATCTTGGGTATTACAGGTATCGATAAGCGCTCGATTTCATTTATCGCCCTGTGTGCAAAATTTTTGCGAATGGAACGATGCAAGGTCAGCTCAAAACACTGCATATTTTTCAAATTTTTCTTCTGTATAAACATTGACAACTTGTTGCAAAATTTCACTGCTTCTCTCTGGACTTCAAAATGTAAGCACTTAGCTTCAAATTTACGCGGTCGTATTTTTCCTCCTACAAAATCTAATCTAATCAAATCTAATCAAAATCTAGAAATCAAAGTTTGATGCAACTGGTTCCACAGTTTTGCTGTGTGAAGCAAGGTGATGAATTTGTTAAAGCTTGCTATACAATTGTAAGTAAAGGACACAAATGGTTAAATAAATAGTAAGACATAAGTTCAGGAGTGCTAAGAACACATAGAATTATAAACCACGTTAGAATTATTTTAAAAGAATTGACTACTCCCTTGATCCCCTTCCTCATTTTACAGCTGGTATAATCAATTTGATAGATCGATGTCCTTCTATACCACTTGAAATCACTGAAATGGGGTCGATTTTTGAAGATCGAGTTCCACATATGTTATGTGTATACGTGCATTATTTTCTACAAGATGTACCACACCTAGCAATACCCATCAATTTAATATCAATTTTGATTGGAAGGAAATGTCTCCTGTACAGTCGTTGATAAAATATCCTTTTCTTCGTCATAAATAGAAGCATTAGCCATCTTCGATTAATCTTCCATAATCTAGGTAAATTTATCTTTCAATCTATCTTTAAGTAGTACCGTACCAAGCTATTCGAAACCAATCTATCCATTTTCCTAGTACAAAGATCTCTTACCAGCTGACAACTGACTGCGGCTCGTATTGCACTTGATACATCACTTCACTTTCCTTAAGTGCACCAATCCATCTTCGTGCTTGTTTGCTTATTTTTCTCCACTCTAAGCACGCTATAAGGGCGCTTGTCAATTCTTCACACCTTGACGATGATTCAGTTGATTCATGGGGGTTTGCTGCATTGACTGCTGCCTAGCCTCTGACACCTCCTATCGAGGGACAATGAATGGAAATAGATTTAACACGATCTCCGGGTGATCGTCTGGTCGTTTTACTGAAATCAATCAACACCTTTGAAACTGTGAGACCCACACACCATTCAAATCCTGCACTGATCTCCATCGTGATTGCGAATTTTCTACCCCGACGACGTTTTCTGCAGGCCTTGAACGCACCTGAATGATGCGGTGCGGGCCATTTTCTCACGCAAAATTAGAAAGATAATGAAAGTTCGGCCCCCAAAACTGCGGTGGCAGTGCGGCGTCGGTAGCAGTGGTGTGCCGATGAGGACGGCTGATATATAGGCCATACCTGATCGCCTTCCTCAAGCTGATGCAAAGGCAAGGAAAGAAGCTTCAACATTGTTGCAAAACACAACACTCGAAGTAATAACCCTCCGACAAATCGGCTGCCTGATTGACTGACTGAGTGACTGACGGTTGGTAAGTATTCAATTTTATGATATTTGCGGGCCGCCAGTGTCGTATTACGAAATCATATCGTGCGCATATCGATCCGGTTCAGGTGGTTCGCAGAATAAGTGTCTGCATAGGGTATGGCGAAATAGATGTGTATACGATTGTGCGGATTGCAAAGCTGACGAATTAAGTGTACGAATCTGACTATTGTTCGCAAGCAGAGCGGGTAGCAATTTCGATTAGCAAACGAATAATTATTGCGTTATATTGGGGAGTGAAAATGGGCAATTATTTTATGAGAGATGTGATGGTCTATAATTGATACAAAGTATTTGGCAACTGAAGGATTTGTGAGAGCCTTAAAGCTATTTTTAAATCGATCAATTCTCAAACATTCAAGTTGCTAAAATAACCTGAAACAGGTTGAGTGAATTGTTCGTAGTTTAGATAACGAAATCAGCTTTAACCCACATTTGGCTGCTACCGCGATGCAAAATCTCTGATGTAATCGCACTTTCCCAAGCGAAGGACCCCTGCCAAAATTCGCATTTGCGTGGATTATCGGCTCGTAACGGAAATAATCGCTGCAATGCGCCCCAAAATCTCCCGCTGTTTTTTTTTAACTCGCCCTGAGAAAGAAATAACTGTTTATGCAAAAAGAAGATCACCGTCTATTACACTATACTGGACCACAAGTGCTAGTGGCATCATGGAATTGCACTGGGCCCTCTTTTCTCTCTCTCTCCAGCTCTCACCGGGCCCCGAGTTGGGCGTACAACCTAATAATAGTGTCGATTGTAGGCATTCACAGCCATCATTATTTCATTGTGGCAAAATAGTCTTTCCCTGGTTGGTGTTCAGCAGTGTCGGTGGCAACAACGTAATGCCTAATTATGATTATGAAATCTGAGACAGAGAGTGGTTGCCTTGACTTCAACGGATGAAAACTGAATGCAGAAGCACATCCCAGCCTCAGACACGAGAAGGCCACGCCATTCGTGCATATTGACATTTGCGTTCTAATGCAAGAAATTACTTCCTCAACTGATGCAATTGTGATGCCGAGTGTCGATTGCCCGAGCAGCTGACGCTGAACAAGTGATTACCGGGGTGATGAAGTAGCTGTAATTTGCACCCAAGATGCTGATCCTGGTGCCTTCGTTCCAACATACTAGGAGGCTTTCGTTGGTTAATTTCTTTGTCTTTCCATCATCACGTGCTCCGGTGTCGTGAAATTGTGATGCTTCGGAAATGAAGAAAGCCCCCTGATGGAAAATTACAGCAGAGTGTGTGATTTGCAATCAAGCTACCGATTGGGTGGCTGACTGGCACGTGGGTATTGGATGACAGCTGCTGACATTGGAAATGCTAACGGTTGTAAAAATCAAGAAGTGAATAATTCGCAGAAGTAAAAATCCATGCTTCGGATTGTAATGATGATAATTTACAATTTCAGCTCTCGGGACGTAGGTAATCAGGTTGGTAGTAAGGCAAACATTAATCCTCTTTACATTAGGATACGATGTTGCTGGTAATGATTTTATTTTGATCAACAAATAATAAATATAGCACTATGGCGAGCAGATCGTTGTATATCCGTTTAACTGATGGTTTTAGCCATGAGTTACAATTTGTTCAGAAATTGGTTGGACAAAACAAATGATTTCTACAAGTTCAGAATTAATTATCGATGGTCCAATTCGACGATGTGTTTGAAATAGGTATGATGCCTGACGGAAGATATTTACAGCCAACTCGATATTGTAGGATGATGATGATGATGATGAGCATGCATTTTTTTTAGATATTGGATTTAAAAATTAACCTTGTTGATCTCTGACTTAGGAATTCTAATAGTTTTCAAGATCTTGAATTTTGATAATTTTTCGAGACATCTGACAAAGAAACTGAACAAAGTATGCTCGAAATATGTTTGTTAAGGGTTTAGAAGACCAAAATTTACACTTTTAGAATGCTTTAAAACCTCGATAAAACTTTCAATGTTGCTTGAGAAATGCCAAGCCAATGGGCATGGTCTATGCATAATTGTATGTATTTTTTACTTAAATAGAATACATATCAATTCATTTATATTTGATAAAGATTTTTGTCAACATTCTAGAACTTTTAAAATTTTTGGGATTTAGGACCGACAAAATATACAAAAAAAAAAATCAAGATTTCTTTCTTTGAAGATTTTAATAATTCCTGAATAAAAAATAAATGAGGTCTCTGAATTGTTTTATCTAGTTCGTTTATTTGGAAGGCTCCATCGCGTTAGCTTTACTGAGCCAATAATTCATTGTTCATTGTTTTTGACAAAATTCACTTATGTCTATGTCTTGGGTTGTCTATGAGTTGGGCCGAATACTCGCGGCTTGCCATGGTCTTTGACTTAAAGAATATTTCAAATAAGTCCAGAATATGAAAAGGAATGTTTAAAATCTGAGATTCAGAATATTGTTTAAGATTCTGGGAATTGACATGTTTTAATGATATGAGATTTTCAATATCTTATTCAACGTCCTAAAGAGTTCAGACGGAAACACTATTTCTATTCTTTTTATTGTTCTTCTTATTCTTATTCTTCTTCTTCTTCGTATTTCAATGTTATTATGTACCGAATATAAGCTTATTGCGTGCTCTCAACTCTGTATTCTAGATGCACTTCCACAGTAATTGAGTGAGAGCTTTCGATGCCTGAACCTTTTGTGTATTAGTATAGTTGTGTGGCAAGTACAATCATACTCATGTCCAGGGAAGTCGCGAAATTTTCCAATGCGAACCAAGCCACCTTCAGCATAGTTTTGCTTTGTAGCTGCGCCTTTACCGACTGAGCTAAGGGAGGCCCCCAACGATATTTCTCGACTGTTCGCTAAACAATCGAGCTAATTTTGACGTAGGACTACGTTTCTGATTTATATTTTGGGGGGTACACTTTGTCAAAACCGAAAATGAAACATGTAACGAAATTATGAAAGATTTTGAACGTTAATAGCTCAGCTGCCCCTGGACCAATTTCAATAATTTTTATCACCAATCGATCAGAAATATTTCTACGCATTCTAGCATGATAGCAATGCTTCCGACTGTTGATTTTTAACAAGAAACTATTCAAAAGTGGAAAATGTCAAGTATTGTTTAAAAGCGTCGAAATAACTAACCAATTCACCAATTGCGTACATACATATGATGCTTCCCCAACACAGTCATCAGGCAAACCCATTCATTGTTACGTTTGTTGTTCTGGATGATAGAAGAGCATAGCAGAAATAGTGCGAAATAGGTTAGTGTAGCCATGGTCATCAAAAGAGGAAATCGATGAAGAGAACTGACTTTCACCCCTCTTCTTCTAAGCCCTTTAATTCAGTCGTCGTCATAGCAATGAAAACTAGCATCGCACCGCTTTTGGTTCTTGGGTTGCAATAAGGCTGTCCACGAGACAGCAAGCAGCTGACTTTTTTGTTTACCAAGAACTTTTGAAGTAGAACTGGCAGTTTATTCTCCTATGAATTTCTGCTTTGTTTATGTTTACATTCAGTACCATAAACACCAACTCACTCACACACTCTAGATTTATAGCTGTCAGTTCCACTGAGAAACGTCTCTTGGATCAACTTATTCTGCTGTTCGACATTTTCGAATGACCACCAAAAAACATGAAATTACGTAAAGATTTTTCCAGCTATTCGATTAAATATTTATCGAATGTTCAATTATTCGAGCGCGTAATCGACATCCCTTCTTATTTCTACTCGTTTGATTTAGCGCAGTAGAGACAATAAATAAATGTTATAGCAAGTGTTAAGCAACCAAGTGTTAAGCAAGTGTTAAGCGTCTTCTGCTAAAGGCTAAGATCTACCAACCTGTTGAGAGAAGGAGTTTAACGAGAAAAACTAAAAAGGGGAGGAGCTTTAGCTGGGTGGACACTGATATTCTGCGGCCTTCCAACCTGTCGCAGACACCAGTCCAGCAGCAGACGGGTCGAGACTCTTGCGAGTGCCCAATCATTCGTCCGAAGAATATGGGATTGTCCGGTCCGATTTGTTGATCCAGTTCCCATACGTCATCATCTTCTTCCAAAGGCTTTAAGCCGGTAATACCATCGGCCCTTTCAGGGCCACCAAGATTTTCCAGAATAGTTAAATTTCTGAACATGTTCCAACTAAAACCCATATCAAAAGGTTCTTTTCAGGGCAATCATAGTCATACCAAAGAGTATAAACAGAGAGAACCCCGCTAAAATACCTATTCCTACACAAAACACAAGCTCCTGCTGCAGTTAACAAATAACATTTATTATATAAGATCACGTAGTCCTACGTCACCATTGCGTACAACCCCATAGGGCTGTCCCTTGTAGTTTTTTTTTCTGAATGCTTGGTGTCAACCCAGCCTTTTCATTACTTTGGAATACTTTTTCAGCATGCATATAATATCAGATCATAATATCATGTATAGATATGTCTTAGGAAATCTGTACTTAGAAAAATCATTCCGGAATATTATAAAAAAAAATCATCGTAACTGTGATTAGAAATGTTTAATAAGTTCGGGGAATCCTAAAATGAGCGGCTTCAGCAGGCTCCCTCCCAGCATTCTTCTAAATCTCCTATGTATTTATCGTCGGAATCATGTTTACTCAGAATTCCATTTTGTATAGAGTTCCCCTGAAATTCTTCTAGAAATTTAATACTGCAATTGACAACATTTCTTCTTTGAATTTCCTTGAAACTCTCCTCGGAATTATTTTTGAATTCTCCTCAAAATATTCAATTCAACCTTCAATATAATTTGAAGTACTACTTATAACGAATTTTAAATTGTATTCAGAATTCAGTCAAATCGCTCTTTATTATTCACCAGGAGTTATGTTTCGATTGACTTTTGAGCTCTCCTAAAAATTCTCTTGGAATGTTGCCAAACATTCCTTTGAATTCTCCTCCGAACTATCATGGAATTTTCCTTTGTCGATAGAGCTGGTGGAGTAGTTTTGTTTTTTCACTCTTCTTACAAAAACTGAGGGCCGATTTTCAAATACCAGTCGACTCTGTTCTATGCGATCGTAAAATGTGTATGTGCGTCTGTGACGATATAAAGTAAGTGGTGCTTCTCAGCAACCACTAAACCAAATTGGGCACAACATCTACCAAATGAAGGGGGCCATAGTCCTGTAAAATGCTATTGAATATTTTTTGAATCGGTCAACTGGTCTGGAGATATGACCGGAACATTTTCCGGTATGTATGGCCCATGAGATTGAAACCGACCTGAAACGAAAAAAACCCATCACGTGACACCTCAAATTTGAAAAAAAAAACTATATCAAGTGACCAGAACTACATCGGGGCGTGATCTGCATACTCTAGGGGAAGTGGCCATTTTCTAACACGGGCCAAATTCAAATCACATGTGAATCTAAAAATATGTTCAATGATGGTCATATCGAGTGTCCAGAACTCTGGCAAACTGACCACATCCAGAATTTGGTGATGGGTCATAAGGTCGAACGCCATTTTCAAAATACTGCATTCATATTGTTCCAGTTGTTGAAAAGAAGGCAACATCATGTCGATGAATGGTTTATCGAAGATGTCAAAAATCATAACAACAATATGTCCCAAAAGCACTGTCAGAACCATCAAATTCAACGCTAATGTCAAGCGCACATTAGATTGATTGGATGCGCCAGTTTTTGACCAAACTAAAAAATCATGAAGTATAGTGGAAAAACGATTTTCTTTTCGTATTTCGTGATTATAATTGATCTTTTTTGCGTTTGAGCATAAAGATCATCAATATTTAACATATTTTGGTAAAAATATCGCAAAACACAATGTCTTATTTTTAGCCATGCGGCTAAGAAAGCGACTCTCTTAGAAAAGCAATATTTGGAAATTGACTTTCAAGGCTACTTAATGGAAGAATTATGATCTAAAATGTTGCCTTTGAGCTCAGTATATGTTGCTATGCTAAAATACAAATACTCAGAGCCCAACACATCTATGTTATCTTATTATCAGCTACAATTCTCACGTAGGCCAAATACTGGAGCTAGTGCAAAAACTGGCTCAACTATAATGGCGATGGACCTCCTAATTTTGAATCCTTGGAGGACAGTTCAGGATCATCCTAAGGATCCTATTCTCAATCCTTTGCAATTTCATTCTTTTATTTAACGTCGGTCTCTGTTCCGCAATCTAGTGCCAATCACCGACGGACATCGATTGCCATCCATTGACGGCAATCGAATGTGCAGGAAGGCAGCTTCCACACCTGCGTAGGATATCGCACCCATTCACAACACACATGGGCCGGGACCAACGGCTTTACTTCCCTTCCGAAGGAAGACGTGACCAGAGATTTTTATGCCTCAGAAAAATCCCACCGACCTCGGCTGGGATTGAACCCAGACCCATCGGGGTGTTAGAAAGCAGTCACGCTTACCACTACACCACCGGCGCCGGCCTTTGCAATTTGAGAGGATGGAATTTTGTGCAACTCTCCGTACCGTATTCAATTACTGGAAGGATTATTTGTTTTTAGACAGCATTCTCATTTTTCAAGGATAAGGTGGACTTCCTGTTGATAAGTGGCATAGTACTTTTACCCTCACCTCCAAAAATTTTCAATAGAGGCAAAGTATCATCCCCTCCCCCCTCCTTCGAATGATTTCGATACATTTAACAAATTTTTGCCTTGGCGTATGATAAATAAATTATTGCAATCTCAGGGAAAAATTGCAACACAACTGACAACGACTCACTAGCGTGCACAGGAATCTTGTTAAGGAGTGGCAATTTTTTTCTATGGTTCATTTAATCTGGGGATGTGGAGTACTCAAAAGTGCGTGGGAGATGGTGCTGTCCACCCACCACTGTTTCCCTACTGTTTAATTTAGCTAATTTTATTTATTTTTTGCTCCGGTAGTGGTTCATCTTTTTCAATGCAAACTGCTTTCAGACAGCCAATGGAATTTGGAGATTTCATCCCATCCGTCGTGAACCGTCCCAAAGTACCGCCCGTCGGGGTGACAGAAAATAATTCCGAGCATTCAACATGTTTTAAAGATGATATAAAGGACAAACCCGAATTTATTGCAACGCACATAAATAGCTGTAACTTTTTAACTATGGTAAAAAATGACTTGAAATTTTCAGAGAAGATTCTTAGACGATTTTTTTTAGTAAGACCAAGGTTCAATGGCAAACTAATACCCACTTTTCAAGGGTGTTTCAAGGGAATCCAAAAGCTATCTTTAAGCTTTGTACAGTTGCGAAAAAGTCCATCCTCAGAATTCTTTGAGGTTCTTTTCGATATATTTAGAACTCTGTGAGCTCTTTTGAAATTCTTCTCAGAAGTCGCCTGGAATTATTTTTAGATCTCTTCTTGACTTTTACTCAGAACACCTTGCAACTAAAATTCCCTTAGAGTTACAGAAGAATTTCATCAAAAAAAATATTCCCGGCTAGAGCTACAAATTATCAGTACTCAAAATTTAATTTTCTATGTATATTCTTTTCGGAATCATCTTGGAACTAAATATCTGCAGGATTCACTAGAAATTATACGCAGAATTTTCTTGAAATACTCCCCAGAAATCCTTTGGATCTGTCCTCAGGATTCAGTATCCTTGAGGTTCTTCTTGGGTTTTTTTAGAACTCTCCTAAGAGCTCTTTTGAAATTCTTCTCAGAAGTCCACTGGAATTATATTTAGAAATCTTCATGATTTTTTCTCAGAACACATTGGAACTGAATGAGCTAAAAATTATCATCGGAATTTCCTTGAAATTTTGCTTAAAATCCCTTTGGAATTTAACTCAAAATTCAGTGCCAACATTTCAAAGAGGCGTAATTGCATTTGTAAACAATGGTCGATTTCTCGTGAATTAAAGCTCACTTATGAAAAATAATGGCACCAACAGGTAGACAAATGTTTCCTCTTGGTAGCTGGTGCTAGCATAGTTATTTTGGAGGGGTGAGATTTCATTGGCGAGAAATTGACGGCTAAAGCCATTGTTTACAAAAGCAATTACGCCCCTTTGAAATATTGGCACTGAATTTGATTTTCTCGGTATTCTTTTCGAAATAATCTTGAAACTATCTGCAAGATGCACTAAAAATTATCCGCAGAATTTTCTTTGATTTCTCCCCAGAAATCTATTGGAACTGTCATAAGAATTCAATATCCTTGAGGTTCTTCTCGGAATATTTTTGAACTTTTTTTTCAGAACACATTGGAACTGAAATTCCCCTAAAGTTTCAAAAAAATTTCCTCTGTATTCTCCAGAAATTCTTCCCAAAATGCGCTTGAAATTATCCTCGGAATTCCCTTGAAATTTTTCTCAACATCCCTTTGGAATTTCATTCAAAATTTCCTGCATTATCTGCAGGATTCACTAGAAATTATTCGCAGATTTTTATGGACTCTTCCCCAGAAATTTTTTCTTTTAGAACTGTCATCAGAATTCAATACCCTTGAGGTTCTTCTCGGAAGTCAAGTTTAAGTTGTCTGTCCATTCACCAAAATGTTGTAGTTTTTCTACCAGAAATGTTCAATAAAGCTTACCCCTCCATTCACCAGAACTGTGCAATTTTTACACCAGGAATTTTTAATTCAGCTTGCCTCCCATGCAACAGATTGTTGCAAATCTTACACCAGAAATGTTCAACACAAACTTGCCCCCATAAAATTTTACACCAGAAAATTTCAATTGATCAGAACGATGCAAATTTTTCACCGTTAATGTTCAATAAAAATTGCTTCTCCAATCTTCTGATTGGTGCAGATTTCCTTATAGCTTGCTTCTCCTATCATTAGAATGTTGCAGGTTTTCCTAGTAAAGCTTGCCCCTATTTTCAGACTTTTCGTCATAAATTGACAGTAAAACAGCTTCCCTCCAATCATCAGAATTGTGCTAATTTTACACCAGAAATTATTATTAAAGTTTGTTTCTCTGTTCAGCAGAAGGATGCAAATTTAAGGAGAAAAGTTTTCCAAAAAGCTTGGCCATCCGTTCACTACAACGGTGCAGATTTTCCACCAGAAATTTTAAATATTGCTCAATTTTAAATAAAGCTTGTGCCATCATTTATCAGACCAGTGCAAGTTTCCACCAGAAATATTCCGTTCATTTCATTTATCAGAGCAATGCAAATTTTGCACCAAAAATTTTCAATAAAGCATGCTCCTCCATTCACCAGAACGGTGCACCAAATATTGTCAGTGAAGTTTGTTTCACCATGCACCTTTGTGGTTCAAGCTTTGTCTCTTCATGTACCAGAATGGTGCAAATTTTCCACCATAAAATTTTAATGAAGCTTGCATTCATCAGAACGATGCGAATTATGCACCAGAAAAATTAATAAACCTTACTTTGACTATATGTTTTTAGTATTACTTCTACGTGAAGTCAACGATTTACATAGTTGAAGATGCTAATTTCAAATAACAGACTGTAGTGGTAATTTTTATACGATAGATGGAGTAGATGAAAGCATAGAGTTGATAGTTCTGTTAGAGTACGGCAGTGTGAAGATTGTATATAGATATTAGAATAGCGAACTAGGACAACTTTTAAGGAAGGTACTAATCGGTTTTTTCATCTCTCTTTACCAAACTCCCCCTTTGGAGAGGGATGGTGAGGGGTGTCCCCCCCCCCGCCACCACTGGCAATTTCCAAACCTACGACTGGATGCCTTCCTTCAAATAACAATTGAAGTGCGGTAAAAATCGGTAGAACTGTTTCAAACACACAGTTGGTACTTGAACGGGTCGGTTTTCATCTCTTTTTGCCAGTGGTGGTGTGGGGGGGGGGGGCACCCCTCATCATCCCTCTCCAAAGGGGGAGTTTGGTAAAGAGAGATGAAAAAACCGATTTGTACCTTCCTTAAAAGTTGTCCTAGTTCGCTATTCTAATATCTATATACAATCTTCACACTGCCGTACTCTAACGGAACTATCAACTCTATGCTTTCATCTACTCCATCTATCGTATACAAATTACCACTACAGTCTGTTATTTGAAATTAGCATCTTCAACTATAATAAACCTTGCTTCTACATTCACCAAAGTGTTGCAAAATTTCCACCAGAAATTTTCAGTCAAATGTGCTCCTCCAACTTTTTAGCGTGATTCAATTTTAGAACCAGAGTTATTCATTTTGATTAGTCCCTCCATGCCCCACCTCGATTATATTTTTGCACCGGAAATATGCAATAAACAGCTTTTTCTTCGATTTACCACCACGAAGGTGAATTTTTTCAACCTCAAATTTACCCTCTTTTTTTAACCCTCTAAGAACAACCCTGAAAAAAAAAAATTACACAAGATTTTTTATGTATGCACCACTGGGGTGCAATTTTTCGACCCAATTGAAGTTTGTCATTTCACGCACCTTTTGGTGCAATTTTCAAGCACCATCTCAAAGAAATTGACGCAATAAAAGGATTTCAGTGGCCTTATTTTATGAAATGAAGTTATTTTACCTTCAATCCAAGTTATCAAGAAATCAAGTTATTTTATATTATAATTTTGTAAATGTGAAAATAAAAATCTTATTTATAAAAGGAGGGGCAATTGCCCCACCTTGCCCCACCTTGCCCCACCCTGTGCACGACTTATTACTGAGCTTAAAAAAAAATTTCCATCCGGCGGCTACCGTAGAGTTCTACCGAAGCTGTCAAAGTTCTACCACTAGTATGAAAATGAGCTTGACACACTTGAAGTATATTTGCAGGCGATTCAATGAAGACTTGTGTATTTTACAGCTGCTGTCTAACTTATTATTCTTGGAATTAATACGTAAAACGGATATAAAATTCTCTGGAAGCACAATACCTATTGTTATTAAACCTGCGGTTGTTAAATTACCTGACACCAAATGCTAATTTCCCCCTGAATTTGCTGTATTGAGCATATCTGTAGAAGCTGCTATCCCAATATTTAAGATTTCAGTCCAACCATCAATTTAAATTCAATTTTGGAACATTTGCCTAAAAGGGTGGCCACTAGAGTGATGCAAAATTTGAAATTTTCGCTCCACAATACTTAAACGATTCCAAATCGGATCCTGACTAAACTCTCAAAATTTGAACACATTTGGTGAGAAACTGAGATCGCACAAACCATTTGAAGTTTGTATGGGAATTACTATGGTAGAACCAAGATTTTTGTTCATGTCTATCTAATAATTCACCATATCGGTCTGCTTCTAAAACTTTCAACTGCACTTGTAGGAAATTTTCTCAGCTACAACTTTGCTCAACACTACTTTTTGATTAAATGCAAGGATCGAAAGTTATAAATGGTTCAATGCGCTGATTTCTTATGATCATGCTCAATCAACTGCTCAGCAGGCAACATTGGTGTTTCTGGGGCGTTGAATAGGACACAAAAACCATGGCTACTATGTCACACTGCAAAATACAGTGTTGCCTACATAGCAGCTGCTTGATCATGTCATAAGTTTACCAATCTCTTAAATAATTAATAACTTTTTCCTGTCTCATTTTACATAGAAACGATCTTCGGCAAAGTTGTAGCTGAGAAAATTTTCTATAAGAATGGCTACCGAACTGTTTTGCAGCTCAATATGGAAAAAGACTAGAAGGCAATGAACAAAAAGTTGAGATTTCCCATAGTAATTTACATGTAAACTTCAAATGGCTTGTGCGAAGTCTGTTTCTAACCAAATGAGTTGTAACTTTGGGAGGCTAATTAGGACCCGATTTAAAACCATTTAAGCACTGTGGAGCGAAAAAGTCAAATTTTGCATCAGTCTAGTGGCCACCTTTATTAACTGGGGATTGAGAACAAGCGGGGAAAAAATCCGGAAAATAATTGCATCCTTAATATATTTTGTATAGGGGAAATGGATGTAATGTCGGTCTAAATGCCCCTCATTTGGGCCCATAAATACATTCAGCAATCGATCAAATTTTCACTAGCAACCAAATATATCCATTTGTACCATCCCAATGACGCGTTCATCTAATTAAAATGGATAAATAGCAGATTCTTAGCGATGGGCCCAATCTAAGATCCATAGGCCATTTTTGTTTTTGTTTTATATCTTTATTAAAGAGACTTTTAGCTCTGTGCTGGTTTGTATCCGGATATATATAAGATCAGATAACCTTAATAAAAAAAAATACCATACCTGTTGCCTTTGCCATTGTGGAAAATGAACTATTTTCAAAACCCCTCCCTCCAATAATTTCATGAAGTTGGCGCTTCTGCTACTAAGGCACACTGCACAATACAATGTTGCCCACAACGCAGCTGCTTGATCATGTCAAAAGATTACAAATTTCATAAATAATTTGTCGGTTGACTTAACAACAATTTTCAGCAAAGTTACAGCTGGGAACATTTCCCACTAGAATAGTTAGCGAACTTTCTCTCAGAGCAATATAGAAGAAGTGCAGAAGGAAATTATCAAAAAATTGTATTTCCCATAAAAAACATCAAATGGTTTGTGCACAGCCAGTTTCTAACCAAATAAGTTAAAATTTTGGGAGGCTAATCAGGACCAGATTTAGAACCGGCTAAGTACTGTGGAGCGAATATTTAAAGGTTTGCATCACTCTAACGGACACTAATGCTGATCAATCACGGGGTTGCAACTATTGATATGCGCAGTAAGTTTAAGCTAAACTATGCAAGACAATTATGAAACTTTCCAGCTTTTAGTACCATTGAAATATATTTTCAGTATTCAATATAATTTCCATAAATGCAGATGCTTGTTGATTTCTTTACCTATTCCCAGCTGAGGGTACGCTTAAACAAAACAATCTTAATTCCTGTAAAAAAATACCCCTTCCTCACTGAGTCACACATTTTGCCATACTGATTACACGTACTGTCAAACATTATGTGACATACACCGCCGTCCCCCTCTTCAAGTATTTTTTGAATCGCCCCTTATGTAACTTTGCAGATCATACAAAATAATGAAATATCCCAGGTAATATTTCAAACATGTTTCAAAAACACTCGAGTTGTACATACCAGATCGTGAAACATATACACGTCAGTCACTGCAGTAACCATCTATTACCATGGTAACTGTAGATTCAGGCAGTGTTATTGTTACGTTAACGCTTAGACACCTCCACGGTAGCACCGAAATCTCATATCTGTTTCTACAACACCTTCTTTCATCTGCTGTTTTTTTTTTGTTCGCAACTTATACCCACCCAATCAACAACTTCATAGACTGGTATTCAGCTCAGAGAGAAAGAGTTTCCCTTTCGTTTGGGAAAATCACATAACTAATTATGGTATTGTTTCACTTAGTCACTCGCTCAAACCGCACACAATGCGGGCGTTGCATTAAAACAGGGTGATCAATGGTTGAGGCAAGCCACAGCCGCGCAGCAGCAGTTGAGAGAGATACATATTCTAATTTCTTCTTTCCTCGACTGTTATTTAACAACAACTAGGGGTTTGCGTAATTTTCCACTCCGTGGGACAGTTAACAGTGGAGACAAATTAGACGATAGCCATCGTTCTACTTGCTTGGGCTTAAGCAGTTTCTGAGTGTTTAACCTGATTACATCCGGAGAGAATGTGATGCTTTGTTTGCAATGTATTCATGCTGTTAATTAGGCTGACATTTTTATGGGGATGTGTATTTAGAATTCCATTGGTGTATGATAACGCAGCTCACCCATTACCAGGGCATGATTGATGATAGAAGGAAGAGTACTGCTTGACTAATTAACATACGCCAACGCTCTCTGCAAATGAAAAACGGCATCCAAATTAGCAAAAATTACTCCCATCAATCATCCACCAAATGGTGCATTCATTGCTTATCGAAATTCACATGCCATTGTGAGTAGCATCCATTTAGTTTGTTGACTCTTCCCCGCAAACTTATCGTGTGAAGTTTACGGATTTATTTTGAGAAAAATCAAACAAGCCCCATTTAGCTTGCATCATTTAATTGATCATTACAACAGCAACGAGCAAAAAAAAGAGAAGAGTACACGCGGACTAAACATGGTGTCATGAGATTGAAACAATCGCAAATGCGAGTCTTCGAACGAAATACGCGAGCCAATGAACTCCGCCCCCGCCTCTCGGGCTCGATGGGTGGCAGTAGGCTTCTTCGAATGAATGGAAGTGCTTTCGCTTTCAACCTCAATGCCCCGCCGGAAAAAAGCCATCATGAATAATTCAATTTAGAAGGAAATATTAAATAATGATTTAAAAAACTGCGCTCGCACAAGCAGGGGCACACACACTCCCTGCTGATGATTTTACTACTTACAAACAATTTCCACTGCCTTTTCCCTGTAAAGTGAAGTGAATTACGGCTAGGTGTCATAACAGGGGTTTATGAACGTTTTTGATGAACACGACGAAGACGACGACGACGCCTCCGCTAGGAAAACACATTGCAACTCGTTTGGCATGTGATCTGCTGAGAAGGCTCGTTAATTTTAGAGTTTGCGTTTTTCGGGGGAGGTAAATTGGCTATCATTTTACCCGGGAAAAGGTTATTCGCTTCTGAACATCGCCGTTGTTTACCTCCCTATGATAGACGATTTTCTCATCCGATTGTTATGCTAATGTGTTTTTTTTTGTATAATATCTGAGAGGAAGAAAATTAAAATCAAGATAGAGATCGTTTCATTAAGGCATTTTTTGTGGCACAATTCAAACAATAGTTTTATTAATTTTATTTAAATCGCATACATGCATTACTGAAATAAATTATACTTAAAAATGTCAATTTGTAGGAAGCCGCGGTAATAATTCATAATCCAAAAGTCAGGGGAGAAACATTATGACATTGATCAAATTCCGAAAACCGCTGTTGGGCGCCAATTTGTAGTCAAAATATATCAACCCTCCACATTTGAACTCGAAAGAACCGCTCATGTTTCAATGAAGAAAAAATCTCCAATGAAAAATCTTCAACTGGTAGTTTACTCCATACGCAAGATCTCGAAATTTTGTTCGAGTTTAGTTCTCAAAATAAGAATCTTGAATAGGTTTCCGAGTCGGTTATATTATGATTAGGATGTAGAACGCGATATTTTTTTTCCTTGAAAGATTTAGACACTTCTTTTCATGTACAATGATGAGAGTTAAAAATCTTCAAAATGTTTAATAGTTCAAGATTTTTTAATGTCTTAAGTTTTCAGGATCTTTGTGCAAGAAGGGGCATAGAGATACTGAAAAATTCTAAAACTCCCAGAGTGTTGAAGATTGTTTCAAAGAACATTCTGAGTCTACCACTTTTAAAAAATCGGCCTAATCACCTATTCAGCCTCCCTTAGGGGCCTCATAGCCTAATCAGTTAAGGCACGGTATTACCAAGCCGGAGGCGGCGGGTTCGATTCCCGGTCGAGGGAATCTTTCGGGTTGGAAATTTTCTCGACTTCCCTGGGTATAGACTATAGAGTATCATTGTGCTTGCCACACAATATACACATTCATGCATTGGTAATTGGCATCGAAAGCTCTCAATTAATAACTAAAGTAGTGCATTTAGAACACTAAGTTGAGAGCACGCAATAAGCTAATATGCACTAAGCAATAAGCTTGAAATGCGAATAAGAAGAAGAAGAAGGTCAGACGGCAAAGGCGCAACTACAAAACAAGACCATGCTGGAGGTGGCTGGGTTCGGTTCTTGGTTCGGTCTAGGTATTATTCGAGTTGGAAATTTTTCTCGACTTCCCTGGGTATAGAGTATGATTGTACTAGCCACACAATTATACTAATGCAAAAATGGTACAGGCACCGAAAGCTCTCAATTAATAACTGTGAAAATGCATCTAGAACACTAAGTTGAGGGCACGCAATAAGCTGATATGCGATAAACAATAAGCTTGAAATGCGACGAAGAAAAAGAACACAGTTGGCTTAATGACCTATTTGATCTAATGTCCCATTCTGTCTAATAACCCATTAAACCTGATAGCACATTTGATCGGATGATCCATTCGACCGAATGACTCATTCAACCTTATGAACCTACGGCTATCCGCCGAATATAGCGTTATTCAACTAGTTCTACCCATCGCTTTTTCTGGGTGGGTTTTCAACCAGTCGGTCTGATTTTGTGCAAGTGAGCAAGAACTAGTCACTCGCAGAAAGAAGCAGGAGGTAGAAATCAGTGGGGAACGCATTCTTCGGAGGAACACTGTATAGTGAATTAAAGATTACTATCAAGTTCACCATCGCCAATGGAAGTGCGAAACTCACCATGGGTGAAACATCCAATTTCGTAAAAGCACAAATCCCGTTCTAACGCAAGCAACTTACTTGGTTGCGGAGGACAAAGCACTTCTCATAAAGTTCAAGCCGGAAGAATCGATGTTGCATACATTGACGTTCAACCCGGAAGATTTAATTATGTATTATGTGAATGGAAAGGCAGAGGATGTACGCATGTTGCATGCGGGGGATTAAATACAATATACACACTTAAACAGAGACCCTGAGTTCGGTAAAAAAATTACCGTCTTAGATCGGTAATGCTAAAAATTACAGATATTTCGGTATTTTCTCGCTTTATTGCTGAAAACTGTAAGTGAAATGACCGAATTTTATTTTAATTTACCGAAAACGGTAAACATTTTTACCGGCAGGTCTATAAATAAGCTTCATCACTGACTTCGGTGAAATATTTTACTGAAGTTTCGGTAATCAAAGCGTTCCATTACTGAGTTCGGTAACGGTCTAGGTAAACGTCAAATCCACCATATTGTTATTTTCGATCGACATTAAAGGCGTTAATCTTCTTCCAATGCTTCCTTGTTTTCAGTGTAGCGCCGAATCTTTCCGACAAAAACTTAAGTTTTCAGATCGTCGCCAACGGTTTTGTTCATTGGTGGTGCATTTTGCAACACTAACTTATTGATCACGACTGCAGCCAAATTTTTGCATGGGTTGCAGTGATCGCCACCTTGAAACAATACTAAAGCAAATAGCAGTTGAGTCGGTGACCTTTTTAAAAAAATTACAGATCTCTCGGTAATTTCCGATTTGCATATCGTACTCAAAATTACAGTTCTCCGGTAAAGTCGACTACAAATCAAGCAATGCACATCGGTAAACGTTACCGATCTTTTGGTAAATTTGACAGCTAATTTTGCTGATCCAGTTTACAGATTTTTCGGTAATGTTCTCGATTACCGAAAACATTACCGACCGTTCAGCTGTTGAGAATTCGGTAAATGAATTACCGAAGTCGGTGATTTTTTCTAAGTGTGTATGTCAGTGTATGATTTGCCACCTGATGTTCCCGATCACGATCAAGCATTGGTGCTAGGGAAATACGGAAAGGTGAAGCATGTCATCCAGGTGAAATTATCTGCGGAGTTAGGTCTCAACATCTGTACAACATGTGCGTGAGAAATGAGATTCCCTCCTCACGGTATTTCCTCAAACGGAAGAGGAATATTTTTTTATAACGGCAGCTCAAATATATGCTTTGCTGCCCCAAACGGGTGACCATAAACATAAACAGGTCTTCGAGAAGTAAAATCAATTGAACATTTCTACTGAAAAAGCTTTAAAGTTATATCTTACTCTTGAAGTTGAATTATTTGTTTGAACATGAGCAATTTTTTGCGGTTAAAAGAAATTGAATATTCCAGATTGGGGCCTCATAGCCTAGTCAGTAAAGGCAGGGTATTACCAAGCTGGAGGCGGCGGGTTCGATTCCCGGTCGAGGGAATCTTTTCGGGTTGGAAATTTTCTCGACCTCCCTGGGCCTAGATAGAGTATCATTGTGCTTGCCACACAATATATTAATTCATGCATTGGTATTGGCATCGAACGCTCTCAGTTAATAACTGTTGAAGTGCATTTAGAACACTAAGTTGAGAGCACGCAATCAGCTAATATGCACTAAGCAATAAGCTTGAAATGCGAATGAGAAGAAGAGAAGAGACTTTTCCAGATGAAATTGCTAGAACATTATTTCTCAACTTGACTTCTTTATAACGTGAGTAGTTCTTTAACCGATAAAAGTGATTGAATCTAGTCCATTTGACCTTGCGTCCAGTAACCATAGTAAATATTTGGTGGGGAGATGAACCAACCAGCGGCTAAAAATTTCGTTAATAAAGACAAAAAAAAAAATTGGTAATCATCCCCGGTTGGAACTGGGTTGCATATTGACCTCTCTTCAGAGGACGTGGCTTATACAACCCTAGCGTGTGTTTTCCATGCTAGATATGGCTCAAAACAGCGTCTGTTCTATATATTATAGACGGCTGATCATCAGCTTCGTACTAGAATGGCACTTGTAACAACGCACGATGATATTCCACCGACAAACCAACATGAATGATCATACAAATTACAAAGAAATTTCTGATCAAAGCACAAAACTGACATCTGTCGCCGTGTTTGTCGTAAATATTTATCCTGGCCACGAACACGCTTACAAAATTTATGATTTGGTTCGTGTCTAATCTATTTCGGACAAATTCTTTTGACGTAGGACTACGTCTTTGATTTCTATATGGGAGTGCACTTGATGAAAACCGAAAATGGAACATGTAACAAATTAAGAAAGATTTTGAACGTTAATAACTCAGCTGCCCCTGGTCCAATTTCAATAATTTTATCACCAATCGATCAGAAATATGGCTACGAATCGATAACAATGCTATTGAAAATCTGGTAAATGTCCAGCATTGTTCAAAAGCGTCGAATTAACTAACAAATCCACCAATTACCTACATGCATATGCTGCTTCCCCCGAAACAAGTCGAAGTAGCATTCGCCTCCAATCATCGGGCGCGTGCGAATAGGGACGATGGAAATGCCTAATATTTTGCACACTCATCGCCATACTCAGAACCATACGCTCCCAACGACCACACCACTGTGTGGTGGTGTTCATTCGTCGAAATTAGTAGCAGCAGTAGCAGTTCTTTCAGCGTTTGGCGTTGAAAATTGTTCTCCAGTAACAACGAAAGGCTGCCTGCAAGCAGCGAGCTGCAGTGCCCACATAAGCAACCATCAAAGTAGGAAGAAGCTGCACCGCTATGCTATGGATCGGAATCAGTAGCTCTTCGTGAGTCGCTGCGGGTCGGTCATCTATGCCAAAGCGTGTCACCCTCGCTCCAAACGAGATACAGCTCGACAGCCTCATCCGTGTTGAACACCCAGCTCAGAATTACTCAACCATCACTACAAACGGTCCTTTTCAGGGCCACCAAAAATTTGTTAAAGAGTATTATTTGGACATTCGTCAAGGTCATCAGTTCCCGCAAGCAGCTAGCTATCAAGGCTCAATCTGTGTTTAGAAGGTGTGGAATTGTAGGCCTGAATATATTGGTGCAATTAGTTTTTCTTCGGCTTTCATTCCGCACGATAGGTTTCTTTCGTTTAATCAATCACCCTTGTAGTGACGTCAAAAAGATTGTTTCAATCGGCGCTTACATATGAAATTTAATGTGGATTATAGAATTTTTTGTATGTTACCAAAATTTATGAATGGTTTGCCACTAAATGTTGAGATAATTTATTGATTATTGAATTATCACACTGCATACCATGAAAAAGTAGCCTGTTTGTGAGTTTTTGCCTGTTTTCAAGTAAGGAGCTATCATAAAAAACAAATCGCCAGCTGGTATTTCCCGGCGACTTTACAAATAAATAAAATCAAACAAAATCATCATGCAGAACTAGCTACGATTTGTTTTACTTCATATTTCACAAAATTGCTTTCGAGTGTTAAGACATCGTCTCCCGCAAAGTTTACATTTTTTCCCTCTACCAAAACATACATCAGGGCTAGATAGTCCAATTTGTCCACGCAAATTCAAAAAAACCAAAAGGCACATTACGAAAAGAGGTCAGGTTTCGACAAATAGCAGATAGATTTTAATTCTAAACAAGCCAAACGATTGGAAATTTATCTACCAATCTGCTAAAATTAACACTTAGTTAATTTTCAATAGGTCACTATTGAAAAATATCAAATGTCCAACTGTTGCAATGGTGATCAAAATTATCACCGAATGTCTGAAAACAGCGCATTCCCTAACGCAGACTTAAAAATCGAATTCGATGCGGTCCCACTGAACGGTGCTCATTGAATCACCGTAAGTGGTGGTGTACATACAGTCCAGCAGCAGCAGTAGTAGCAGCAGGAGTGCTTTCAACAACAACAACAACAACGAAAGGCTGCCTGCAAGCAGCGAGCTGCAGAGCTCATATGAGCAACCATAGAGAAGGAGGAAGAAGTCCGACCGCTAGGCTCTAGGATCGGAATCAGTAGCTCGTCGTGCTCAGCTCAGCATTACTCGACCATCACTACAAAATGGTCCTTTTCAGGACCACCATAAATTTGTTAAGAGTATTATTTGGACATTTGTGATGGTCATCAGTTCCCGCAAGCAGCTAGCTATCAAGGCTCAACCTGGTCTCTATAGAAGGCGTGGAATTGTAGGCCCGAATGTATTGGTGAGATTAACCATCGTCCGACCATTTTCCAGAACACGCTGGAAGGAAGTGTTAAAAATCCATATAGAATTTGAGAAAAGTGGGAATAATTTGCTTTGGGTGTATATTCAGTCCCCAGAAAGCCAATAAAATCAAATTTGTGAGAAAATTAGCTCTCACGAGTTCAATCTCTCGAAGTCCGTTCTTTTTTACATATTCTGCACAAACGATACTTTTCGCCCCGCCCCATTCATAAAATTCGGAAGGAAATCCTGTGAGGGGTGATTTGAATACACTTTAATACCAAAATGCACAAAACTTAAAAATTCATAAATAACAAAAAAATCAAAATACACCTATTAAAGTCGGGTAGATGAATCGAAAATACTCAAGTTGACAGTCCCTTGGATTCTCTTCATCAACTTTCTCTTTGAAATAAATACTACAAATATGATACGCCTACAAATAAAAAAACGGAAAGAGTTACGATAATTGATGATTGATCAATTAAAAGAACTAAATGTTCACATGTGTTCCGTCCCCTAGCGGTCCTATGTCAAGCTTCCTTGCCCCTAGGCACAGACCCTTCTACTTTTTATCTAGATAAAAAATTTCTATGATTTTGACAGATGGGATCGCTGCAAGAGTTAAGTTTATGTTTCATGTCGGTTTGTCGGTGGATATTCTACACCCAACTAGAGAATGGAAGGTTTGCTTACAATAATGAGGGATTCATCATTGCAGGGTGTTAGTGGAAACCGCAGAAACGGAGGATGATATACATCGAGCTGTGTTCCAATGCAATAAAATTGAGTCCAAATAGTGAAATCAATTATATCGAACAAATAGATAAAAGGTTGCTAACTGGGCTCGAACCACAAATGGGTGATTATCAAACCTGTGCTCCACTGCTTTCTCCATGATTTGGAATATGGATATGCTAAAAGCGAAAAAGTAGCGCTCTTAGTACGATAAGTTGATTTCGCATGCTTTTTTGTTGAACGGGAATTGGAGAGAATCATGGCAAGTGTGTGCGTCGTTCAACAATGTTATAAATTAAATGCTTGCTTGTATAGTCGAAAGCGTATACAGAACACGACATAAAAAATATAAAAATCATCAAATCGTCTACTTCTAACTTCTATCATTCTGACTGTGGAGTTTTGACGTCTTCAAAAGAGTTGTTTATTTTATCAAGATAAACAACTTTGCCTAAGATGTCGAGTCTTCAAATCGCAATTCCAATGCATTAAAAAAATGTATATAAAAAAAAACTTGTGCCACTAAAATGAAGAAATCTCAAAAACACCAAAATATACCCAACTAACAATTTTAGCTGCAACTCAGCTTATACAGGCAAAAATTAGCTGCATAAGACAAATTTTGGCAGTATAAGCTAATTTGCAGCTAAAATTGTTTGTTGGGTAGCTCTCTCAAATTTTGATATTTTGTTTAACGAGTGTTGCTTATTTTTTGCTGAAAATGTCAGGTTGCGATTTTTTGCACTTTGGGAGACATTTAAGTTCAAAATTGTTATTTTTTTCGTTATTCCAACAATATCTTTAAAATTTGAAGCTTGAACCAGTCTGTTTCTTCACAAAAATTCTTTATTTATTGCATTTTCATAAGATAAAAAATATAACATTATATGGTTGCAAGCAAAAAAAACCGAGACTGCAGGAAAAAAACCATATTTTTGCCATTTTTTCTTTAACTCCCCAAAACTCGGAACCAGCAGGCTGTGTAAATTTTACGTATTGAAGAGAGTCATCAAGTCTTCAAAACGTCAGAGAAAGAAGTTAGATTGTGGCGCCATCTTTGCGGAAGAGTTTTGAACTATTTGTTTATGTCAATAGATGATCCTTAGTATGAAGAGAAACCTTGCCCAAGACACCAAGTCGCGAAAATGCTTCGTTCCGGAGTTATTGATTTTGATTCGCTAGATTGCATGTTTGGCCCAGTGTGCAATGTAATACATTTTTGGTTTGCGTGTAGGAAACAGTGACCAGAAATAATTTTCGATAGGTATGATAATTATGACATCATAAAACATATTTAAATAAATTTTAGTATTATTTTATCACCCGGAAGATTTACATGATTTCCCCCGGGTGTCACTCCTTATTCACACTGGTTTCTTCCAGAAGATTTTTCTGACATCTTCTGGAAGTTTTTTCAACTTCCCCATGATGATTTTAACCGGCTTCTTAAGAAGGATTCGTATAGTTTCTCTCAGAAATTTCGTCCGACTTTGCACGGAAGGTTCATCATCTCCCGGAAGTTTTTTCCAACTTGCCTTAGAAGAATTTCCCATCTTTCCACGAAAGTAACGTCCAACATTCTCCGGAAATTTCTTCCTTCGTTCAACGGAAGATTCTTCAAACTTTCCGTTTCAAGAGTATCTTCTGACTACTTCCCTGACTTCTCTTCTGGAAGTGGAAATTATTATCCATTTCACCCAGAAGTTCCTTTCTACTTTCCGTGAAAGACGCTTCTGAATGTTTCTTTCAGATTCTCTGTGCCTTTGCTTGTGTCTTTTGACTCCCAGAAATTCTTTTCAACTTTTTCTTGGAGCAGGGATCGACCAAAAACTCAGAGTGGTGCAAAAAACACTGGTGCTACTCTAAAATAATGGAGCGCGTCCCTTATATTTGGAAGGAGAAAGAGACTAACGAGAGAGAGAGATTTCATTTTTAGGAGAGAGTAGTTGGACAGGTCAAGTGCTACTTGCGTATAGCACAATCGAGTAGTGCACGGTATTATGACGGGAGTAGCACGTTTCAGCCGGGAAAGACGTGGCTTAGAGATTTACAAGAATGGCTGCATATTTTAGGCTGGGTGCATAATATTTTGACACTCATATAATATATGTTGCAGTGACTGTATGGTATTCAAAAGCGTAGGAAAATGCAAATTTTGATCCTTTTCCTAAAGAGATTTTTTTAAGATCGATGTGTAATTTTTTTCACAAGGGGGGTTAGCCTTGGTCGACACTCCGGCGAAAAATCTAAGACCAACCTGACTTCTATCAAACCCCAACCCGATGTTCACCCAATATTGAACTGACATACGACAAAAATTAATCCGACATCAACCTGATATTTGGTTGACATCTACCTTACATATGCCTTACATTGATCCGACATCGAGTCGACATGTCTGTTCGGGACCATTTTGCTGGGTTTTTTCCATACTCGACTGTCGAATATCAAATGAAAGTGAGTGACTCAATTGACAGTGACGATGAGGTTCGAATGAGAAAGGGGCTCTTCAAATGTTGGGCACGAGAGAATTCTTTTTCACAGAATCGATTGAATATTTGTATTGGTTTATCTTCAATCGAATGATATGAAAATTATCAGCACTGATGCTATCTATCCTACAACGCTACAGTTATAGAGAAAGCACAGAGAACAGACGTTGAGGCTCGAACAAACTTTCTCTAAAAACTTGTGTAAAGATTCCTATTTGACTTAAGCGCCGCTAACGGCGACTTCCTCACTTAAAAACCCTCTTTGACAACATGATGGCGCTGGTGTTGTAAAATTTTCACTAGACACTAAGTGCAGGTAGCGCAGATAATTTATCGATACTAAATAGCGCCAAATTGGTCTAAAGTGATAAATTCAATGAGGAAATCGGGAGAGTCTGTCTGTCTGTCTGTCTGTCTGTCTGTCTGTCTGTCTGTCTGTCTGTCTGTCTGTCTGTCTGTCTGTCTGTCTGTCTGTCTGTCTGTCTGTCTGTCTGTCTGTCTGTCTGTCTGTCTGTCTGTCTGTCTGTCTGTCTGTCTGTCTGTCTGTCTGTCTGTCTGTCTGTCTGTCTGTCTGTCTGTCTGTCTGTCTGTCTGTCTGTCTGTCTGTCTGTCTGTCTGTCTGTCTGTCTGTCTGTCTGTCTGTCTGTCTGTCTGTCTGTCTGTCTGTCTGTCTGTCTGTCTGTCTGTCTGTCTGTCTGTCTGTCTGTCTGTCTGTCTGTCTGTCTGTCTGTCTGTCTGTCTGTCTGTCTGTCTGTCTGTCTGTCTGTCTGTCTGTCTGTCTGTCTGTCTGTCTGTCTGTCTGTCTGTCTGTCTGTCTGTCTGTCTGTCTGTCTGTCTGTCTGTCTGTCTGTCTGTCTGTCTGTCTGTCTGTCTGTCTGTCTGTCTGTCTGTCTGTCTGTCTGTCTGTCTGTCTGTCTGTCTGTCTGTCTGTCTGTCTGTCTGTCTGTCTGTCTGTCTGTCTGTCTGTCTGTCTGTCTGTCTGTCTGTCTGTCTGTCTGTCTGTCTGTCTGTCTGTCTGTCTGTCTGTCTGTCTGTCTGTCTGTCTGTCTGTCTGTCTGTCTGTCTGTCTGTCTGTCTGTCTGTCTGTCTGTCTGTCTGTCTGTCTGTCTGTCTGTCTGTCTGTCTGTCTGTCTGTCTGTCTGTCTGTCTGTCTGTCTGTCTGTCTGTCTGTCTGTCTGTCTGTCTGTCTGTCTGTCTGTCTGTCTGTCTGTCTGTCTGTCTGTCTGTCTGTCTGTCTGTCTGTCTGTCTGTCTGTCTGTCTGTCTGTCTGTCTGTCTGTCTGTCTGTCTGTCTGTCTGTCTGTCTGTCTGTCTGTCTGTCTGTCTGTCTGTCTGTCTGTCTGTCTGTCTGTCTGTCTGTCTGTCTGTCTGTCTGTCTGTCTGTCTGTCTGTCTGTCTGTCTGTCTGTCTGTCTGTCTGTCTGTCTGTCTGTCTGTCTGTCTGTCTGTCTGTCTGTCTGTCTGTCTGTCTGTCTGTCTGTCTGTCTGTCTGTCTGTCTGTCTGTCTGTCTGGACTTTGCTCGGGGGTACTGAACCGATCGGCGTGAAAATATGTATGCAGGGGTTTTTGGGGCAGGAAAAGGGTCTTATGATGGTTTGAGACCCATCCCCCTCTGTAAAGGGGGCTCCCATACAAATGAAACAGAAATTTCTGCATAACTCGAAAACTAATTAAGCAAATGGAACCAAATTTGGCATGTGAAGGTCATAGGGGATAGCCCCTTAGATATGAGGGGGGAGGGACTACGTACCCGAGCAAGGCCGGGCACACTCAGCTAGTACTGAATAAAAATGGTCTTTGACAGTTCTTAATTAACAACTGAACCAGCGTAAAGTTCCATTATGTACATTATAGCCTAAACGAAGACAATGGATCTCAAATTTCTTTTGCAGTAGATAATAAAAAACCTTCAGACTAATGACCATAACATTTTCATAAAATATTACACCCTGCCTGAATCTCTCCTATAAGAATATAACCAACCGATAGTAAATAATTAATTCAAGTTTTCTAACGTAACGAGTTGACCCTCCACCATAGCGACTGAACTCTATTCTTATCTGTGCTTTATTATAACTTAACATAAATATAAATATTCAAGTTTCCAGTAGCCAGGTCGTTTACCAACGCCATATTGGAATATTTTGCGTAAACCGCTTTTTATCAGTTTTCCCAATTGCTAATAAAAACAAATCCCTTGCCATTCAGAGAGCTGAAGGTTGGTTCGTTCAACTTCCAGACAAGAATTACGATTATTGCTTTGTACATTACGCTAAGCCAGCCAGCCAACCGCGAGTCACAGTGGTGTCCCCTCGGGTACACACAAAATCCACCAGCTTCAACTATATGCACTTGTTTGGTATTTTCTTTCCCTTCAAACTAACACAATCGCTAGCACCACCACCACCGGGGCTCTGAAAGAACCCAATCGAATGTAAGTAACGGTCGAGTGTTATATCTACGTAAATATTTAGCTCTAAAGCCTAGCCTAAAGCATGTACCTAGAGTTGTATGTCCCAATATGACCACATCACAGGTGACAGATTCTAGACTCCGAGGTATTTCAGTGTAAAAACAAAACAGTGAGAGAAATGAGGAAAAACTTGAGTGACGAGGAATCGTGATGCTGAGTTTTTGAATTTGTCCACAGTTTTAACTCCGGCATCAATAAAGCGAAACATTCCCTTCGTCTTTGTTTATACAAGCGTATGGGAATGTGTACATATCGATCTATGGATCTAAGTCTTCATGTTGAGCACGCGTACAATTTTAACGTTGGGTTTTTCCTACCGTACGAAAGATCACCGTACAATGAACATATCAATTGAGGAACATGCGGCTATAGCAGCACAGTTAGATGGTATGTGTACAACTGTAGAGTAGAACTGTAGAACGAATGAATTTAGTTGCATGAAATTTAGCTCGCTCATAGTACGGAGCAGTTGATTCAATAACTTAAATTGGTTCATTTTTCGGGCTAACAATACTTTGAGGAACTAATTACCACGCACTATTACACAAACTCGCCCCCTGAACAATGAGGTACATCGTTAAAGAAGCCATATGTGTCGCTTGCACCAAATTATAGCAATAAACGAAGAAAGTATTTTCCTGCAGTCCAGCTGATCGATAACACATGCAACAATGTTTGCAAATCAATTATCCACGAGCACGAGTCGCGCAATTATCGCAATTTCGGTTGGCAGTCAGCCAGCAGTGCATCAAGGTGGCGTAAGACTGTAATTTACTCCGGCTCTGGTCTCTGGAAGTCGGTCAGTGTGTTGTTGCACTCGGTATGAGATGAAGACAGCATGCGACGATGATGATAAGAGTATATATTTATCAGTCCAAAAACAAGCATACGCGGACGGCTGTGAGTTACTGAAACATATGAGCCCCAAATCGATTTGATGGTCAAGTGCACGTGTTGTTGTGGCATGGTTATTTTAGGGAGCAAATGTCAAGGGCAGATGAAATGTGTGGCAGCATGTGTCGTGAGGCTTTCTTCGGGAGGGAAAGTTGGTGATTAGCAGTAGCAGTGTGCTATTAGAGCTTGTAATGTGCAAAACATGGCAGATGAACGCAAGAACATCTGGTTGAAGAATATTGAATTGTGCTTAATTATGGTTCATTAGCTTAAGTCTGTCACGAGGCACCGTTCTGAATTCCAGATGCCTTTAAAGTAAGTGCTTCTTTAAACTTTCTCTCCTTGTTTAAAATTTTAAATGATACATATCTTGACATTTTGGGAATCATCAATCATAGCCGTCATTGAAACGTAAGATCCAAAAGTACTACACATCAACAACTTCCATACCCAACTTAATCTCGAACGCGCCAGAAAATCAAGATTACCTCATCACAAACGAGAAAGCGTGTGAATTTTCCTCCCCACAGCCAGAGTCATCACCCTCGTTTTGCATTCGAAAGAAGGGTGAAAAACTGTGCGGAGGCACACACCCTTGCGCATACAGACAGCCAAACGAACCAAACTTCAAACTTCGCTAGCAAAGAAAGGCATCCAACGCCATAATCCATCGGAATTAATTTATTTTCCATGCACTGCCATTATTTCCCGGAGCTGTTGTTTTTCCTTTCGTAGAACACACACACACACCCTTCGTGAGCCCAAAGCAAGATAACACCCTTCCACACAGATGATGAATGTGGAGTTCATCTTCTCGTCGGCCGCCGTTCAACAACTCACAATTGGACCGAGATAAAGAAGACAGCTACTTCGAGATCTGATGGTTATGTGCGAAGAAACCTGGGCGGCTGTGATAAACAATTGTAATCGCATTGTTATGCTTCCATCCCCAAAACTTACGGGGCGTTAGACTGGTGCATAAGTGCTACTAATATCGATCGAATGTGTATCTACTAATCTGCGGGTCATGCCGTGTCAGAAGTGGCGAAAATTGATTATTTCATGTACATACGATTTTTCTTCACCAAATGTTAGTTTGGGTGCTGAAATTCCTAAATCGGTTGGTTTTAAAATATTCCGCCGGAGGACATTATTGATCCATTTTTGTATGGGGAGAATTTCGCACATCAGAGCCATAACCTATTGTTTGTATGGATAATTATGATGAAATTGTGTAATTCAAATTTCCCGCGACAGGATATTTTAAATTGAACCGATTTAGGAATATGAGGACCCCTAACTAAATTTTGGCGGAGAAAAATCCCATTTACATGAAATTTGATTAATTCGCCATTTAGGAAACAGCATACGGGTTTTATGGCTTGGTTGGGGTACCTTTGATCTGTGAGGGTAAGTGTATCAGAACTATTAATTGATTTTAAACAATTACATGGGGTCGGTAGCTTAATGCTAATCACCTGATAATCTGCATTATAAGTAGAAAATGGTGAGTTCAATACAGGACTACACCCAACTATGGGAATATTGGCATCTCTAAGTAAGATATCGTCGATTAGTCGCTAAGGTCACAATAAGGACAAGTTTCAATGAAACGTAATCTGCAAACACGTGTTAAACGCATCATTTCTATAACGCCTAGCAAGACTATCAGATCGAAACGACAATGAAAAAGAAGCACGCTTAGAACGAAAGGCTGTCTGTAAATGTTCTCGCCGTTGTTATGCTCACCCCTTTCAATGAAAGAATCGTTGATTTTCGAGTGAAATGAAGACCTCATTATGGTCACCGCTTTTTCAATTAACATATTACGTGGAATCTTCAAGTGTCTTCATGTGAGAAATGCTTTCAATATAAATTTTCATTTTCCGTCATATACGTCATAAAACCTGGGTTGATATGTTTCATGAAAGACTAACGACGGGAGAAAGACAAAATTGAAAATTTGTTTGTAGACGCCGACTGAGTTGCTTTAATGCAACTCTCTTCGTCTCTTCGTTGCATCAATTTTGTTGATTTAAGCTGATATTGTGATGCTTTGGCAACGGGCACATCAGTAATTTTACAAAGAGTATCTAGGCAGCCACCTAGTTGGCAATCGAATTTTATAGCACAGCAACAGCCTGAAGTATGCCGTGTGATTGCAATACGACATACATAACGATCATAAGTTTGGGGTAGGCATGTCGAAGTACAACACTACACTTCATACTGCCTTTTTTACACACCACCAAGAGCAGTGTTGGAAAAGTTCACCAAAACTCATGACTCGCGAACTTTTCCCTTGGTGAACTTCGTGAAGTATCGCGATACTTTCCAACGCTGGCCAAGAGCATTGAGTTTTACGCTCCGTACCAGTGCTCGATAGCAAACACCAAACGTAGCAAACAGGGCACCGGTACAGGTGTATGGATGCTTTGGAATAAGTTTCTGACTTCGGCAAACACCGCAGCCGAGTGTTTTCGATTTCGGAAAACACGCTTTCTGCTCGTAGTAATTTTCTTTGGGCAACTTATGAAAGATTATCGTCCTACACAAGGTAGCTCTTAGGCGCCTTTAGCATCTTCCACTTAACAAGAGCTGATTAACGAGTGGTCAAAGCATTGGTCTCATAATGCCAAAGCGTTCGGTGTTTTTACCATGGCTGGTTTGGGGTCACCCCCTAAAAAACATGTACCTCTATCCCCCGAAGAACGCGTTACCCACTGAGTTGCACCCACCGCTTTTTCTTGGCGGGGTTTCAACCAGTCGGTCTGATTTTTTGTATATGAGTAGTGCCAATGGAGAACTAGTCACTTGCAGAAAATCAGAGCACTTGGTTGAAACCTCACCGAGACAAAGCGGTGTGTAGAACTCAGTGGGTAACGCGTTCTTCGGGGGAAAGCTGTAAATGTTTTTTGTTCTTATATCTGCCATTTACGTTCAATTTCCATTCTCTAAAGGTAATTTGAAAGGTATTGAATGAAACTTACTTCGTAGGTATTTTGCTACAAATTTGTTTTAATTTTTGTAATAGGGGAATTTACGTATTATCGTCAATCTAAGCAGCGTTTACACTCCTATTTGCCATTTCTCAGCGTCGTGAACAAAAACAAAATGGTTTGCTTGTTCTGCTGCTAGATATTCTATCCACTCCAATCGACAGAATTGTCCAAAACGGGTTGAAAACGTTTTTACAACGCTCCAGGTTTGTGTCAACAGCCTCTTTTTCTTCGGCAACCTTTCCATTTGAATTGCGTGTTAACCAGCTGTTCTATTATCGCCAACTCGAAACCAGCCATATTTTGTAGTGCGTATATGTCGTTTGAAGAAAATTCAGAGGTTTTATCCAAGACACGACCGTAGATTTGACGTAGGATTACGAAAGGTAGTATGTCACAGCAAAAGTATAGTATATATTAAATTGATTTTTTAACTCGTTATCAGTGAAAAAGTTCGATAGGTTGAACTTCGGAAGCAATTTGAGAGTTCTGTTTGTAAGGTGCTCTGTCTATGTCCATGTAGTACAAGCTAATCCTGGACGATATGTCTTGGATACAAGCTCTTACTCTTTATTTAACTCTTTTATCAGTCATTTGTGGTCCAGAGAAGGACCGATGTGTTGGAAGCTTGGCGGCTAGTTTTGAACAATGCCGTGGAAATTTGTTCTCGATGTTTTTGGAGATGATAGTGGTGCGGAAATGACTGTGGCGACTGTGTTAGGGAAACCACTTTCCCCACCACGGAAACGCCTCGTTTTCTGATATCAAAATTATGCAGTTTTGTGAATGACGCGCTCGGCGTCATGGGACACAGCGGCACACGACGAGCAACTGAATCCGATCAGTGATCGCTTAGCTGCTTGCGGGGAGCCTTTCGTTGTGTACTGGAGAACACCACCACTCACTACACGCGGTGATTGAATGAACAGCGTTCGATGAGACTGGATGAAATTCAATATTAAAATTTGTGTTAGGGAAAGCGCTTTTTGCAGGCAATCGGTGATCATTTTATTTACCATAGCAACAGTTGCAATTTTGAATTGTGACATTTTGAAAAATGTTTAATCCTTAATTTCAACAGATTAGTAGAAAAATTTCCTATCGATTTGAGTATTCAGAATTAAAATCCATCATCTCTGGATCAAAATCAGACTACTTTCATGCTGCGACCGACTTTTGATTCGGAAATTGCACCGCCAATGTTGCCTTAAAAATATATAATATGTTAGATTTAAACATATGGGAACTGACATCCGATTGATGACCTTGAAAAATGTCCAAAAAATATTATTTTTCAAATTTATGGAGGTCCTGAAAAGGACCGTTTTGCCATGATGGTTGAATAACGCTAAGGTATAAGGGTGTTCAACACGGATAAGGCTGGCGAGCTGTATGTTGTTTGGAACGAGGATTTCGCGCTTGGCATAGATGGCCCACAGCGACTCACTAAGATGGATCCCGATCAGTAGCGGTGAGGCTTCTTCCTCCTTCTACGGTGAAAGGACGCTCATGCGGGCTGCAGCTCGCTGCTTGAGAGCAGCCTTTCGTTGTGTACAATGTTCAACGCTACGTCCGAAAGCACTTCTGCTGCTGCTGCTGCTGCTGACAACCAACCGGACACCACCTCACACGGTGATTGAATAAGCACCGTTCAGGTAGACAGGACCGAATTCGATTTTGAAATCTGTGTTAGGGAATGCGCCGAGGAATGCGCTGTTTGCAGGCAATCAGTGATAATTTTGTTCACTATTGCAACAGTTGGAAATTTGTGTAATTTTCAGTGATTCGTAGCAAAATTTCTAATCGATTAGCTTTTTTAGAATTAAAATCCATCCGCTATTGACAGAGTTATATGTGGTCAAAACCTAACCACTTTTCGTAATGCTTTCAATTTTGCATTTTTGAAATTGCATATCAGGTTTGCTCAGTCGTAAACATGTAATCAGGTTGAAGCTGAAAAACTAAGGGATCGTTAAAACCGTTCAGTAAAGTGTTTTAATGAGAAAATAGAACAAAACTAACGTTTAATATTTTTCAAACAGTAAATAGGTGCCGAAACCGTCATAAAACTACTAAAACTCCAGCTAAAATTACAAAATTTTTCAAAATTCGCACTTTATAATCATGACTGATTTTCTTAGAATTGGGTCAGACAAATTCTGAAATTTGTGAATTTTGTACCCTTATTCTGTACCTATCAAGGAACTTTAGTGAAAATTTGATGCATCTATCACTCATAAGTTTGAAGTGACCCTCAAAAGAAAAGGTATAAATGATTTTTGGTCGTAATTATTCCATTGCCCGTTCAATTTAAATATGTGGTATGGGGTTCAACATATATTTTGTTTTCATTTTTTACACTAAAATTTCGCCTAAACTTATAGCAGTAACTGTAACAGTAACTGGTGACCCCAAACTTATGATCAATGACTTGAATCAGTTGTTTTTTTATTGAAAATATTATCTTAATTTCTCCACTAAATCTTCACTAAAGTAAGGATAGAAAAATGGTTCCTACTACTACTCATTTCAAAATTTGGCCGGCGAAATTCTGAGAAAATCATTCATGATTATTTTGTGTGAATTTTCGAAAATGTAGTAGCTTTAGATGAAGTTTTAGTATATAAAACATGAAAAATATATTAGGCCAAATATCAATGTAGTAAGTTTTATTCAATACCTTTCATATGACTCTTAGATAATGGAAATTGGTCGTAAAATGGCGGAGATATGAACAATAACAATTTGCATGTTTTTTGGGTATGATCGCAAGTGTACACGCCAAAATCAAAATCACCCACACAGAAAAAAATCTGAATTTTAACTATCGCGTAAAATCTCCCTTAGTTTAATTTTGAGCTATACATACTTGGCATAAACAGCGAAATCGTTTACAAGCTTGCATACAATATTGCTAATTTATGCGATATTGCGCTTAAATTTACACGAAATATCACGTAAATTTATGCCAAATCTAGCGTTAATTTTATGTGCGCTATATCTTGCAGAAATTTACATGAATTTTTCGAATGGTGCAGGAGACGTTTTTTTTTCTGTTCAGGGGATGGTAAATTTTCATCATACTTTGATATCTATTGACAAATTAGGCTGATATACCTAATTTTGGCTTAAGTATCCCTTGAACTAGGCCTATGCATAAAATCAAAAGTGTACAAAGTTTTACAGTTCGCTCTCAGCTAAGGAGCACTTGATCACACATAGCCAGTAGAAGCTATTGTTTCGGTGTGCTTTGTTCATTGCCAGCCTCGGTTAGTGTTTTTTTGTTAACGTTGGAGGTAAATTAAATGTGATGACGAGCCCTATACCGGCAGTTTATAAACTACGTAGATCATTTTTGAGAGACACTAGACCCTCCTCGTCTCGCTCCACGCCATCTTCCATACATCTTTTTGTAAATTTGTATGAACCGTAGATAATCGCCAATCAACCTCCCTCCCCCTAAGGGTCAACGTGGTTCATGAATAGCCCCTATAGAAGTGAAGAATACCTTTTGTTTTGACTTGGATAGTGGAATTGCCTACAAGGGGTAAGCATTATCGTCTAGATTCTGGATGCGAATGCTGCTCAGATGGAAGCAACTCGGATTTAGAGGAAAAAGCACTTTCTCTTATGTTCAAGTCGGAAAAGTATGATCTCTACGCATTTAGGAACAGCAGTGTTGAATTAGTTTTCCATGATGCGAATGGTAAGGTACTGAGGTTCATTTGTTACCTGTGAGAGGCAATACGTGCGAGTGTACGAGGTTTCAGATCGGGATCTAGAGGTAGTGCTGAGGAAGTACGGAAAAGTAATGCGTATCTTCCGGGGGAGGAGCTTGGCCCCGGCGTACTGGTTAACACCCATACCTCTCTTACCAAAGTCACGAGTTCAAATCTCATCCCCGGATAAGTAACGAATGACTCACGACTGTTAAACTGACGATAGCAAAAGAATCAGAAACAAAACTCAAGTCGCCTCCTAGTAAAAGATGAACGCATAATGTGTCTTATATATTTTTTAATGAAACAATTCGCTGTTATTCGGCTTTGTGAAGATGTTATGACATTTGAAATTTACTAAATAAGCTTTATGACAAAAAATCCAAATTTGCATAATATTTTGGACAATATTTCATTAGCAATCAAAAATAGCCATTTGTACCGTCTTAAAAGAATTGAAAGATCGCCGTGCTAAATCTTTAGATCCACAGGCAAACATTAGATCCGTTCCCCCATAACCCTAATTTACATCGTCATATGAGAAAATGCTAGCATTTTTTTTTTAATGTTGTTTCTTGATTGGCAAAATGTCAGCTCCGATAGCTCTGTCGCCATGAAATTGGGGTTTCACCAACTTTTATGGTTCCATAGGGATGACGCATTCATATTCAAGCTTCTCCTCTGAAGTTCTAGTTTGGTTTCTTAATTACCCCGTTTGATAGTGTTCCGGGGCCTTTCTCGTTTATTGCACTAAGCACACGTGTCTACGGTTAAATACACATTACGCGAAACACATTTATTAACGATTAGGCTAACATTTATTTACTACTGCTTGGCATTTATGTACCGTCTGCCTTGTCATACCTCTTCCACGAAGTGGCCAGTATCGAAGCCTCACGACACTCAGAAGCAGCTGTGGTCCTGCATGAAGTAGACGTTCGTGATAGTGCCGTAGAACGAGTTGTGTGAAATGATGATGCGCTGGGACTGTTTAGTTTCGTACGATTCCTGTGAGTGCTCTAATCGTCCACCAACTCGAAGGAGATTGTCCTTCGAAATCATGGGATGTAACCATCGTACCGGGGATTGTCCTGACACGTATTCTCCCTTTGCTAGCGCTTTCCACTCCTTCGAAAATGCCTTCCGTTGAACAAGACGAACTAGTACCTGTTCTGCACAGCGTAGCTCGGCGGCAGTAAGAAATCCTGACGTACGTTCCTTCTTTGGCATGCGTAATAGTTTAATGAAACGTAACAAGATTGCAGTTCGGCGAATCAAATCCAAACAGGACGAAAATTTCTCGGTGTACCACTCGATGAACTGTCGTGCGACGCATTATCTCGTTTCCATTTTCACAATTTCAGTTGCTAGGAGATTCGGGCCATTGATCGCGATCCTTCGCCAACCAACTGGGGCCATGCCACCAAATATTGTTGCAGAGAACATCTTGAGGTTGGATTCCTCGGGAGATCTGGTCCGTCGGGTTGTGTACTACTGGGACGTGCCACCATTCCCCTTGTTCCGTTATAATCTGGATTTTTGCCACCCTGTTGGCAATGAAGTTACTCCAAGTTGTTGGTGTGGCTTGGATCCAACGCAGCACGCAGGTCGAATCCGTCCCAAAGAAGGCTGGTGCCGAAAATTTGATGGAACGTTTTACTTTCTCGTACACCTGAGTCACAAGTAGTGCCCCGCAAAGCTCCAACCTCGGGATTGTCTGGCACTTTGGAGGTGCAATTCTGGATTTGGACGTCAGCTGGTGTATAGCGACCTTCCCCTCTGAGGCTTGACTCCGTATGTACAGGCACGCACCGTTCGCTTTCTCTGAGGCGTCAGAAAAGCAATGAATTTCAGGTGAAATTTGCACCAATTCACACCCACCGTCGTTGGCAGTGGATCATCCTAATCCAGCTTGCTCCCATCCTTATTTTGCATCGTCCACAGGAGCTGCATAAACAGTTTAGCGGTTGTGATAACAGCTCCGACCAGCCCCAATGGATCAGACAGAGTTGCTATTATCGACAGACCACGGCGTTTAGAGAGTCTTTCCGTTGTGTCTAATTTTACTGCAGTATCTAAATTTTAAATCGTCATTCTTCAGCAAACTGACGTTTGCCATCCAAACTTCTCATTGATGAATAATGGTTGGTATTTGCTTTTGACTTCAATATGTGCTGATCGCTAAAACATAATTTTCACATTTGTGAAAATGCTAAAACATAAATAAAACTGATCTTAAAAGATACTAATTTGATACGTTTTATACAAATATTTACAACATTACTAAACTTTTATGCAACAGCCAACTTTTTTTTAATGATTTGCCGAGAAATCAAAGTGTTAATCAACTACCAGATTGATGAATGATTAACTATTTGTCAAACCGTGTTGATTTTTTTTAGTACATCATCATTTCTTAAATTCTGGAGCTAGCTGACAACCAGGTATCACCAGCTTCTATTGCTATTTGATTCGCCAATTAATTCTATGAATAAAATTCCAATAGGGATTAAGGTGATACGGTCTGGAAGCCTTTGCTCTGATGTCATCTCCTATTTTCTGGAGTAAGAATATAAGCTAGGACCAGAAAACATACAATAGCAAAACTGCGTCCCATGTTTGTTGTGACGCAAATATTAAATCACAATAGAGTCGGAGATTTACCTACTTCCTAGAAAATTTGAAGTGGCAGTGTAGGTCAGACATCCTGTCGTTGATTTGATGCGTTTTTTCTCAGTGCGTATTTAACTTTATCAGTGCGACCAATAAGTGTTTCGTGTAATAATAGCTTAGTTTATCTACATTTACTATCAAGGATATTCGAATAGAAGGTATGTACAGCAGAATCATGTAATGATTTAATTAATTCATTTCAAGTTTATGTATGTCTGGGGCACATCTTTAAAATTAGTTTTAACATACTTTTAAGCTATTTTCACTTCGCAAAATGTGAATTCTAGTAATGAAGTGAATGATAGATTAGAGTTTACTTGAACCCATTTGAAAGATCTTATGTATTCAATTCCGTTGCAATAATAAAAATCATCTGAACTCATCCAAACTTCAGCGCTAGACTGTTGTGAAGTGGAGATCGGACGTGAGGTTAAATTTAAACAGTTCATACATCTATACAACAATCACAACTACAACTTTTTAAAGTTAGAACATCATTTAATCTACGAACAAATTAATCTTCCACTTGTTATGGGCTCATTAGAGGTAAGAACGCACCCGGACTCATCTGAGTAGGCATTTATGCGCTTCAAAGAACACTAAATAGTAGCGTAGCAACACATAGCAACCGGTGGGTCGTGACTTAGAACCTTACTAAAATATTTTAATCAAATTAACAAACTTATCTCAAAATTGAACCAGTCTTCCATCGGGCACGGCCATTACCTACCCGCAAGTCAGTCAAATCGATGCCAAAAGTCTTGCGCAATCCGTCCATCAGTGAGAGCTTACACCCGGCGCCCGAGATGTTTCTCGGGCGCTTTTCTCCTGGTTGGTGATGATGAAAAGCAAACAACACACACCCCGCAGTCCGGTAAGTGGTAAAGCCGTGGGAGTTTTTCACGGCTGATTATCATCTGATGATGATGCTGGTGTAGCTGCCACTAAGCTAGGTGCATTCATCTTCTCACAGAGGAAAGGAAAACTCTTCTCTATTTTTTTTTTGTCTTCAACGGATAGTGATCTAAGCTACCCTAATCACCGGGTCTCAGTGGCCACCACATTCATTGTTGCTAACTAAGTAGGTAGGTACATAAGCAGAGCAAGCCGTCGGTTTTGTTACCGCATCATCAGCCGGTGTCGGTGGGTGGTTGGTGAGTTTACTTTTTTTTTCTTCTCCTAATATAATGAGCAGGAGGAAGTGGAATTCTATGCCACACAATCACTGCCAAGTAACATGCAAAAATCATCATGCACAGTGGGAGGCGTAATTAAGCTGTGCTGCATTTCTTCAGCGGCAGCGTCAAAAAGAGGTGGACTGTTTTGGGCGAGAGATGGCAGGGTTTGGTCGGTAATTGGCATGTGTGATGTAACATTTTTTTTCTAAATCTTATGGTTTAAAATTTTACGGTATCAATTTTTGAGATTGTTGCACATAGAACTAAAAACGACAACGAAAAATCGAAACTTGAGGCTGTGCTCACAGGGAAATATCTTATGTAACTTTATGAATGCTCTAAAGCCTCCAAAATGATAAATAAATTCTCAGAAGTACGTTTTTTTTTTTTTAATAATTCACATTGAATAATTGGGGGCGACTTGATCCCCTTTTGATGACATGCATTGTTGTAAAGAAGAGTGGACTCAGGGACTTTTCATATGATGTTTTTTTTTATTCTTCTGGGCATGTTATATACATTCCTAAAAGTATATTTTTCTGAAATTTGCCGGTAAATGCAGTTTTAAGAATTAGGGGAGACATGATTCCCTTTTTATGACATACAAATTAATATTAATTCTTATACATATCTCGGCATAGCCGGCGCCGGTGGTGTAGTGGTAAGCGTGACTGCTTTCTAACACCCCGATGGGTCTGGGTTCAATCCCAGCCGAGGTCGGTGGGATTTTTCTGAGGCATAAAAATCTCTGGCACGTCTTCCTTCGGAAGGGAAGTAAAGCCGTTTGTCCCGGCCCATGTGTGTTGAATGGGTGCGATATCCTACGCAGGTGTGGAAGCTGCCTTCCTTGCACATTCGATTGCCGTCAATGGATGGCAATCGATGTCCGTCGGTGAATGGCACTAGATTGCGGAACAGAGACCGACGTTAAACAAAGGAAAGAAGAATATCTCGGGATCGAATGTGTAAATGTTCTGGAGGATCAGGGCCCTAAACCGAGTTTTTTGTACACTCATATCTCAGGAGTGTGTCTTATTGTATGGGGATCAAGTATCCCCTAACTGATTTTTCAACTTCGAATCAAATTGATCAAATATCAAAGTAAGCATCACCAATTTAATGATTATAACTAATTTTAGAGTTGGTTGGAAATGCTAACATGAAGCTTTAGTGTGATAATTTATTAGCTAGCTAATGATCTTTAGAAGAGGGTTCAGGATAGTTCCGTTAGAGTACGGCAGCCTGTAGATTTGAAGACATACTTAAAATCTCCGCGTACATCGTACGGGTTAGGCAAAAAGGTGTGCGTTGGACTTTGTACTGTCGCATTAATGGCCCTTCGCTCATTTTCAACTTCTATTCAATTTTCATACTGCCGTACTCTAACGGAACTATCCACCTACCCTCTTCTAAAGATCATTCTGTAGCTAATAAATTATCGCACTAAAGCTTCATGTTAGATAGCATTTCCAACCAACTCTGAAAATCGCAAACTTCGCGTATGAAGTAACATAAAAACTTTTTGAACTAATTCTACTTATTCAAAACTTTGAGCTGTAAAAAGTGTATACGTTTTGGTTGAATATCCAATGAGTGAATAAGAATTTTCATGCTGGCTAAAACGAAATCTATGGAAAAGGAACCATTAGAACGGTTCTCAAAAATATATGCGTTCCACAATCTGACTCAAATGTCAACTGCGGATTTTCACGGCTTCCACGAAATTTGACAAATCATTTTTATGATACGAAATCGTTCATTTAACAAAGTTTCAGATTCAGATTCAGCGACCCAAAATTAAGTAAAATAATATAAATATTTCCCAGAACACAGCCCCACAATAATTGCTGATTCTGATAGGATGTTTAGGAACAGTTAAAAGTGGCATATTTTATTACTTCCACAAAATTGTACACTTAGAGTGATAGAATGCATCGTGCGTTAGAGGAACCGTTGCAAAAGTATTATTTTAAACTATTCAATGAAATACTAACCCTTATATTTGAGCAATATCATGGAAAAGGATTTATGAAAAACAAAAAATTAACGGTTTAGTCATCAACCGTGATTTCCAGGAATAACGTCCAACCTCGTGCTACTATATGTCATAAACAAAACGTCATCATTTATTACCAGAACATCGGTGGAATGAATTCTGGTGTTAACGACTACCGCTTAGCTGTATCGGACCGTTGCTATGATATCATCGTTCTAACCGAGACTTGACTCGATTCTCGAACGCTCTTCAGCCAGGCGTTTGCACGCGAGTATGAAATCTTTCGCTGTGACCGAAATCCTAAAAACAGTCGGAAATCTAATGGAGGTGGTATTCTTGTGGCAGTCCGTTCCGGTTTGAAGACGAGAGCTTTAGGAAATGACGCGTGGGACTGTGTGGAACAAGCATGGGTTGCCGTTGAACTGAGTGATCGCACACTGTACTTATGTGCGGTGTACATTGCTCCTGACCGTGTTCGTGACAACGAACTTATCGAAACCCATTGTCGGTCCGTTTTCGCCGTAATGGAAACTGCAACTCCAGTTGATGAGATAATTGTTCTGGGTGACTTCAATCTAGCTGGAGTTTCGTGGAAACCATCTCACAGTGGATTTCTCTATCCAGACCCTGTACGCTCTGTATTTCATACAGGATCAGTTAGCCTTCTTGATAGCTATAGTGCAGCAACGCTATCTCAAATCAATGACGTAGCTAACGAGAACAATCGAAGCTTAGACCTCTGTTTCGTTACCGCTCAGGACACTGTTCCAGTTATCTCCACGGCACCTTCTCCACTAGTAAAGCAAGTTCCTCATCATCCTCCTTTGGTTGTCACTGTCCAAGATAGCCACGTTCGGGATTTTGAAGACATTTCCACAAACGTGTCATACGATTTTCGGAAAGCTGATCACAGTAGTATCATCGACGTGCTGTCTAGCATAGAGTGGGGAAGTGTCCTGGACCCTGATAACGTTGAAACCGCTGCGCAAACTTTTTCACATGTCTTGGCGTATGTCATTGACAGACACGTTCCAAAGAGAGTTCACCGAAAAGGGTCACACCTTCCTTGGCAGATGAGCCAATTACGAAAGTTGAAATCGACCAAGTGAGCGGCACTAAGGAAATTCACCAAGTATCGTACGCTGTCCCTGAAACATCATTACGTTAGGCTCAATAATTAATGAGTTCAAGCGAGTTTGCCATCGATGCTATTCGCGAAGTCCTTCTGGAATTACGTTAACGAGCAGCGCAAAGAGTCTGGCCTACCATCGTCAATGATGTTCAACGGAGAAGTTGCTTCCACCTCTCAGGAGATCTGTCGCTTGTTTTCAGACAAGTTTGCCAGCGTATTCTCTGATGAGATATTAACCGACGACCACGTTACCCTAGCAGCTAGTAATGTAGAGTCAGGAATCCTTATTGCCGGATTCCTTATTGCCGGTATCCCTTATTGCCGGATCCTTATTGCCGGGCTATCCGCGAATAAGGATTCCCACAGCTTATGGGATTTTCACTAATGGGGGCTGTGGTGGATTATCTCATTTGTTTCAATATATAGAGCTATACTGCCTTGGACAAATATGTTGTACTGGGATAGACCAACAAGCCTGTGTCATTGTATTCAGGTTTAATTGGGAACTACGCCGCTAGAGGCGCTTCACTTTTATGTTACTTATGACGGGCGTTATAACATAGAATATTTCGTGAACCTGGACATATACAAAGTTACTGTCTTGAGCAAAGTTGTGCAAATGACCAAGTCCTTTCGAATGGTGGCCATATTAGTTCAGAACTATCTCACTACGCAGCGCTAGTGTGCACATGTGCTTTCTATATAAGCTGTATCTAAAAATCCTGGCCATATAGAAGGTTATTGTCTTGAGCAAAGTTGTTCAGGCGACCAAGTCCTTTCGGATGGTGGGCATGTTGGTTCAGAACTCTCTCACTACGCAGCGCTAGTGTGCATGTGAACTTCCTACATAAACTGTATCTCGAGAACCAGGCCATATAGAACGTTGCTGTCTTCAGCAAAGTTGTTCAGGTGACCAATTCCATTTGGATGGTGGTCATATTATTTATGAACTCTATCACTACGTGGTGGTACCACTCTCCGGCCAAGCGTTGGGTGCAATTGACATCGACGTCGAGATGATTTCCACTGCCGCACAACAACTTAAGTCGTCCTTCAACCCAGGACCCGATCGTGTCCCATCAGTATTTCTGAAGAAGCATATCGCCAGCTTGCTGACACCGTTGCAGCATCTATTCCGCATGTCCATCTTGAGTGGTATATTTCCATCTTGTTGGAAATTTGCACGTTTGTTTCCTGTTCACAAAAAGGGAAACAAACGGGACGTAGATAATTACCGTGGAATCACATAGTTGAGCTCAGTTTCGAAGTTATTCGAGTTAGTCATCATGGAGCCCCTGCTCTCTCATTGTAAGCAGCATATAAGTAGTGATCAACACGGTTTCGTTTCCGGTCGTTCTACTTCTACTAAGGGCCTGTTCATAAACTACGTAGACAGTTTTTTGGGATTCTTGACCCCCCCCCCTCCCCCTGCGTAGACAATTGCCCATACAAAATTTTTAAAATTTGTATGGACCGTGGATAATTGTCAACCCCCCCCCCCCCCTAAACTGTCTACGTCGTTTATGGACAGCCCCTAATCTACTTTGTCTGACATCGTATGTCACGAAAAGCATGACAGAACGGGCTCAAACGGACGTAATTTACACCGACTTGTCGGCTGCATTCGATAAACTGAACCATGCAATTGCGATTGCTAAGTTAGATAGACTCGGGGTAAATGGCAACCTCCTGCGATGGTTTCGCTCTTATCTCAGTGATTGCCAGCTGATGGTAACCGTTGGTGAATGTCAGTCTGCTACTTACCCAGCCACGTCAGAGATACCTCAAGGAATGCACCTAGGCCCGTTGATTTTCCTGTTGTACTTTAACGATGTGAATCTGGTCCTCGAACGCCCTCGTCTATCATATCTTAAAATCTATATCCGGATCTGTTCTATCGATGACTGTCACTTCCTCCAATGCCAGCTCGAAGCGTTTACTAACTGGTGCAACTTGAACCGAATGGAGCTTAACCCCGCGAAGTGTTCAGTTATCACCTTCTCTCGCAAGAAGTAACCGATCATGTTCAATTATGTACTTCAGGAAACAACTATCAGCCGTGTCAAGCACGTAAAAGACCTGGGAGTTATTCTGTACTCCCAGTTAACGTATAAGCAACACATCTCGTTCATTATCGACAAGGCGTAAAGATCTTTGGGATTCATTTTCAGGATTGCAAAGAATTTTTCCGATATATATTGTCTCAAATCGCTATACTGTTCCCTGGTGCGGTCCACCCTGGAATATTGCTCTGCAGTATGGAACCCAAGCTATAACAATGGTGCTGAAAGAGTTGAATCCGTTCAGCGTCGATTTCTTCGATTTGCTCTGAGGAAGCTGCCTTGGAGAAACCCTTTTCGTCTACCAAGTTATGAAAGTCGATGTCAACTGATTGATGTGGAGCTTCCACACAGCAAAAAAAAAATGTAATATCGATCAATGTAATTCAAGCTGATGTATGAAATAATGATGTAATAGCAAAAAGCAGATACAATACTACATCAATGGATGTAATTTTGTTCGCAAAATCGATGTACATCGTACAACGTTATATTACACAACCGATGGATTGACCTGGTTGCAGCAGTTTGGATGTAATATTTAACAACTTTTTTTTTCTGTGTACGTACTCGGAGAGACACTTCGCGGGCCCTGCTCATCGCGGATAGTTTACAGGGTAGAATTGATTGTTCTACAATCCTGGAGAAGATCAACGTGAACGTCCAACCCCGAGCGCTGCGAAATAACGCTATGTTAAGATTGCCTCAGCATCGCACTAACTATAGCATGAACGGTGCTATAGACGGCCTTCAACGTGTGTTCAATCGAGTTTCTTCAGTGTTCGATTTCAACCTGACACGAGAGATGCTACGCCGGCGCTTTTCCTGTATTTTCTCTGACGAAGTAAACCGTTGAATGATCATGTATTTTATTGTATTGTGTATTTTAGTAAGCTGGACTATGTGTTTTAATATTATTCACTTAAACATCATTGGGGCTACACTCAGCCTGTACAAATAAACTAAACTTCACCTTAGTGATTCACTTCACCCCTTTTTACGGTACATACAATTTTTAAACGTCAGTATATAGCTTTCAACCTCTAGTTTGGTAAAAACATATTACATAGTAAATAAATTCTATATATTTTTCGAAAACTCGTCCTCCAATAATAGAAACACTAGTTGCTAACTTTGGTTCTTGTAATAGTGGAACACATTGGTTTCTTATGGATTCCATTATTATGGGATCACTATCACAACTATAGATGTAAAGGAGTTACAATAAGGTAAATTAATTGAATTTGGGATGATTTTAATTTTGAAATACGCGAATCTACTGGTTATCTCCCATTATTTCAACACTACGCCAAACCACATTTATCCTCCACTATTACTGGATAAGCAATTCTTCTTAAATTTAATATTTTTCCTGATCAAACGAAAATGAAATCATGGAAGAATATCTGAAAATCAACAAATCTTCTAAACAATCTGGCGAAAACATTCTTATGTATGAGATCTTAAAAATTCGTCTTGATTAAGTCCTTGCCTTTTAAAATCCAGCATATATAGCATGATCACAAGTGAACGAGTGTTTGAAGTCAATAAGTCCAAAGATTCGATTTGGCTCATGTAATTACTGAAAAAGGTAAAGGGTTTTTCTTGGACAAGTTTAGGATCGAATCAAGCTACCTGGCAAGAATAACTGAAATAATTAGAATCGAAAATAGCCACCTCTAACATTCTGCATGATATCATTGCGAAATGTCCTAATAATGGCCATATGATTCAATTTTACACTCTCAATCTCCCAACACCATCGCAAAGTGTAAAAAGAAACCATAACCGTACCACAACTTGTTATTACAGATCATAAAGCTAATTTCTACTATCAGAGACCACTGCAGTAGCGGTAATTTCCTCTCAATAAAAACACACGTACACCCATCAAAACAGACCATCTACCGTTGGCCATCATCGCGTCGCGTCTTAGAGAGAAGGAAATGTGAACCTACATCACACCATTCTGGCCCTGCACTCGCCTCACGTCCGTTCGCCTCAAGTCACCGTTGACTAACTACCAGCCGTTTGTTTTGGCTGCTACCGCTGTTTGTTGTTGTTGCTTGCTGTGCGCGAAGAGAGCCCACCCATGGGAACAAGTGCAACACATCTCTAACAAGCCGACAGAACATCGCACAGCGTCTTACATAATATTCGATCGCGAATGTGGTTCAAAAACAAAACGAACCAAAACAAATTTCCTTCCTCTTATTCATTCGAAACAGAAGCTTTTTCTAACGGTTCAGACGGCGCGAGAAAGCTCTCGCATAACCGTTTGAAGCAATAACACGCATTTGTTGGGTTCCTTCTATCTTGGTAGCGCGCCCGTCGTCGCTACCAACTCGGTGAGCACATTAAGGGGTGGGAAAATCCAATAGAGGTTCGGTGGGAAAAAGCTCATCTACTTACCGCCTCGGCTTCGGTCGTACAATTTCGTGGTTCGCATCGGTGATACACAGTGGACTCAGTGCACCCGCCAAATGCTCCACACCGATCCGACCGGGATCCCAACTGTGCCGTCCGGCTGTGGTTCCATTCGTTGTACTGCTGCTGCTGCTACTGCCACTGGTCGACGTAGTCGATGTCCCAAGAGACCAGCAGTGGTTGCCGCCGCTCCCGGTGCTAGTGCCAATCGAGGAGGCCGGTTGGCTGGACGTTATCGTGCTGCCGTGACTCATGGCGGTGGCATTTTTGGGTAACGGTTTTTCCACTATCATCACCGGGCCGCCGTCGTCGTCGTCGTAGTAGTTGTCTTGATCGTCGCCGTCGCTGGGTGCATGGCTTTTTGGTACGTGCAGGTTTATTTAGAGATGGGCTTTTACTTTATTTCGGAGATACCCCAACGTTCTCCGTTCGTCCGTTGTCTGCTTGGTATTGTTGTTGTAGTTATCTTTGGGCAGGGCTGAAAGTAAATCAGAGACGGAATCGATCAGTGTGAAAAGCAGTGAGCGAAGAAAATCAATTTATTCAATTGGTAGCAATGGTGGTGGGTGGTTAGCGGTGGCGGAGGCTGGTCATAAATTATAATGCCTTGTTGGGCGAAAGGGCACTTGAATGGCAGCGTTGTTGATGCGGTGGTACACGATTCGAAGGGTATATGGGGCGTGCCTCGCGAAGGAGAGAGAGCTGATTTGCTATCTTTGGGTTTTGTTTTGGTTATTGTGCGTTTTTTTTTTGAATGTTTATGTTTCTGCGAGACAAGATGACACATTTATGATTGACAAGGATGACGTGCTTTGAGCGTGATACATAACAGGATTTCTTTTTTCTGGGACATCGACGGATTGATTGACGGGTTTGGAAGCTTATCGATTAGCATGTTTGTTTTACCCTTTTAGAGAATTTGTCCAAATTTGTATTTCAGTACCAAAATTTCAAAAGGACGCAATTGCTTTTGTAAACAATGGCTTTAGCCGTCGATTTCTCGCAGCTAAAAGCTCACTTCTCACAATTAATAATGCTAGATGGTAGAGGAAACATGCATTTGAAATTTTGCCGGAGGCGGTGGATTTGATTTTCGATCCGGTCGTTCGTGTTGGGAATTTTGCCAACTTCACTGGTCTTAGAGCAGCGGTTTTCAAGCTTTCGTCGATTCCGACCCGTTTTGAGAAATTTGATAAGCTTGTAACGCACCAATATTGTATAAAAATGTTGTATGGCCAAAGAGACCTTAAAAACACCAACATGGCATTAAAGGGCTAAAAACCATCATCAAACTGGGAACGGGTCCTGCATAGTAGTTAATATCGATGTCTCTCTAGCGTCACAATTTCGAATATCAACTCTGGACAGGTCACAAATGACCTTAATTGTGTTAAAGTGACTTTGATACAAAATAAATTTAATAATTTGCATTGTTGCCTTTAACCAAGGGGTAAGACTGCTTTACTCTGAGCTGCTTTTTTGCAGCGAGTAACTCAATGTACCTCAAAATTTAATCGACGTTCATCGATTTCTTTCTTTCGGCCTACTCCGTTTACTCTCTTTGAAAAGATTTATCTCATATTAGACGTCAATTTCGTTTGTAAACATAGTAAGATTGTTCAGATCTGCTATTAAAACGATGTGCATTTCAGTACCACTTGGATCAAAAGGAATTTGTTCGGAGAACGGTCCGAACTATGCTGGGAATGATTCCAAAGGGGCCTCCGTCAGCAGCTGCTGTAACTGTTTTGGAAGTGATTTTTGTTCGTATACTCTTCCTTCTCGAAAAGTTGGATGTGAATTAACTGAAGGTAAGTGGAAACAGGCTATTTGTTCCCATAAAATAGCCAGAGGAATCGTTTTCAGATGTCCACCGAGGAGAACGTGAAATCACTGGTATAGAAGAGGCCAGAGTATCCAGTGTAGCCACCATTGCCGAAGCCGGTGAGTACGATCCTCGATCGTCGTCCGGACTTCAATCCCATCATTGATCTACTGGAAGAAATCGAATCCAGCATGTGGTTCAGAAAGAGTAGAAGGAAAGGATGCTTGGCGATCTCAAGATTTTCAATAGTAGATCTGATCTAAACAAGTACAGGATCATCGTTATGAACTTTGCCGACGAGAAACATGCTCCAGATATAATACATAATAGATAAAATACATCATTAAACTAACGAAAAAAATATGTTTTTTTTTTCTGAAAGAAATATGCACGCAGAAATATAGACTTCCGTCAACGGCCGCACAAAAATCTTGGTGGTGTATCGCACCATATAACGATTATCCAGAAGGCACATCAGTAGCACCAGAAGTGGGATGGTACCCGCTGGCAGCAGAACGTCGCCGTAGTAATCCAGAGCTCAGATCGCAGTTTTATTCAGTGACAGGCTGTCCAAGTCCATCAATGGTAACCGGATCGCTGCTACTAGTATCAGATGATGTACGGGGTACACATAATTTGTCGGATCGGAAGTATTTGTTCCGATGGATTGAGTTTTTCTATCACTTCACGCCGGATGTTTCCTTTTGCTGTTGTTATGTTTGACAGCAGCTTTTCGGCTTCGCTACCTCCAAATGTTGCTTCGATGCGAAAAGTGAGAAAGCAAATGACAGTGATTTTGCTCACTGCGCAATGTGAGTTACTCGAGAAGCCTCAAAAGCAACTCTGAAATTGCTAATGATTAAGAGCTGTCTTACCCCTTGCTTTTAACCTAAAAACAGGATGGCATTGAATCTGCTTAAATATTCCAAAATAACCAAAATATGCCTAACAACCAGATGTGCGAAATTATCTGAAAACACTGAAAAAGTATTCTAAACACATGAGAAGTATCAAAAATGATTTAGTAATTTTTAAAACTTAAGAGAAAAGCACTTCAAAACGATGAAATACTAAAAAATAACCTAACTCCGGGGCAACAGTCAATTCCAAAATTGCCAAACATTTTCATAGAACAAATTAAAGGCAACGCCGACATTACCTTCAGAACTGCTAACAATCGCAAAATGTCCTTAAAATGCTGAAAAGGCTTTGAAAACGTCCTGAAAAGCCTCAACATAATCTTTAAAAGCCGAAATAGTCTTGGAAACGTCAAAGGGGCTGTTTATTAACTACGTAGACGGTTTTTTTAGGATTGTTGTACCCCCGCCCCCTGCGTAGACAATTTCCCATACACAATTTGTCTCACAATTGTTTAACTAGCCTACACACTTAAAACTGATTCTGGAGCTCGGCAGTTAAAAAATGCTGAAGCGGCTGAGATTTCAGAATTGATTCCACTGAAATTACTATAAAAATTTTGCTGAGCCGTACCGTAAGATTTGATAAGCACAAACAAATTGTTGAGATATTGTTAAAAGTCTAACACTGCTTCTCGACGCCAAACTCGGCCTACGGATTCTAAACTCGGCCTAACGCATTGAAACGCCAATGGATTTACTTTGGCCTATCGGATGAAGTTAAAATTGATTCGGTCGGAGCGCTTCATTTGTTTTTGAGAATATTGGGTGCAAACATTCATATCACGCGTTCGTAATTGCCGACATTCAGTAAAAGGTATTGCTTTCGAGGTGCTTTTGCCGAGCAGGCGGTTAATTTTGTTTACTGAGATTTTTGGCAATTAGAATTAGCGAGCTTCTAGGCAAATTTATGTTTTGCTGAGACGGTGTCAATCTCATAGGGTCTATATGATTACCTAAAATACTTTAATGAAAGTCAAATGGCCTAGAAAGACTTGAAAATCACCAAAATGACCTTAAAATCACTAAAACTCCAAACATCCCTGAGATCGACACATGTAAGAGGCCCTTTTTGATATAAGAATAAGCTGAAAGAAACAAGAAAATTAATTCAATCAAACGTTCTCTTCGTCGACTTGCTTATGTTTCGGTTTGAGTACACTTAATGTTACATGAAAAGTTAGTTTACGTTCCATGATTTACCTCTCGTGCAATAGTAGTTATTTCTAAGTGTTCAGCCTTACAACTCTTATAATAATCTTGAAAATAACAACTCTAATAATAATCTTGACACATAAAAATGTTACTCAAAACGCCAAAAATGGCCCTAAAAAGTCAATATTACCTAAGACCGATTTCTTCACCTCAGCTTAAATTTTAAACCAATTTTATCCATATGGTTAAACCTGATTAAAGGATTAAGCGAAGGTGAAGAAATTGGCTCCTAGACTTTCCAAATTGACTTTAAGGTGCCAAAAGAGCCTTGAAACTGTCAAAATAACCCATGAATCAAATGATAGAAAATTTCAAAGGAACCTAAAATAGGTCCAAATAAAGCAAAACCTTATAAATATGGCAGATTAATTCCTAAATGATTTTGAATCGCCAAAATAAGATTTTGGCTATAGTAAGAAGTTAGGAGTTTAAATAATTATATGAAATGCTGCCATCAATTTGGATTATTTATTTGAATAAATTTGAAAATCGAGCTTTTTTAACCAGCAGCATACTGAACTGAGCACGATATTTAAAATAAATCATGTTGTCTGAATTTCTGCAACCCACCGGTGGCTTGCGACCAATAGATTGAGAAACTCTGTTTTAGGGTGTCATTGTGCTTACTACACAGTATACCAATTCATGCATAAATTGATATAAATAGTCCTACAATAATAACTGTAAGTTATTCGAAAAACACTGAGTTGAATGCAGGCATCACTCCGGTGGCACAAAAGTCATCCAAGAACACTTTGCTTGAAGCCGATGTTTTTGGCTCTTTGGTTCGATTATACGTCAGTTATTGACAGCTGATGTAAACATTAAGAGTTTCAGCTCCGTTAATGCGTTTGTTTAAACGGCCATGGTAACGTTGTGGTATTGATGAAAATTTATCAAGTGATAAGTGTTTTCAATTGTTCTCTCGGTGTGTTTAATCGATCTACGCAACTATAAGAAAGAAGTGTATGAGAGTGAGTTCAAGATGGCTTCAAGAATAAATGACCGTCCTATCGGTTGGTCATACTCGGATGGGTGAAACTCATTGCTAAGCCATGATGATGGTAACGTATGACCGAAGCTTAAAATCATTCCAACATCAACGCCACCGTTATCACTGACGGCAGCTTCAAGAACCAATGGCCGTGCCAGAGGATTGGCAGGCATAAGCTTGTGTAAGAGCGTCAAATCCAGAAGGAATGAGGTATTAACTTGAAGTAAGTTATAATCATTTCTTCAGTGATTCGGTTGGTGGTGAATAGACTGGCCCACAAAAATAAAAGCTCTAATTTTCAACAATAATTTAGCTGAGTGATCAATACAGTGCCAGGCATGGAAAATCATTTACATTCATTTCATACATTCATTTACATCTATTTGCCTCTAACTTTTTCCATCAACAGCATTCCGCAAAATGATGTATAGAGCTTTTGCAGGTTTTGTTACATACATCATTTTGCAGAATGCTGTTGATAAAAAAAGTTAGAGGCAAATGAATGTAAATGAATGCACGAAATGAATGCAAATGATTTTCCATGCCTGTACAGGGCTGCTCTGGATTAAATTCGTTATATCCGATGTACTATTCTGAGACAAATGACAACTTTCCTGATAAAAGATGCCCAATATCAGGCTCTCTCTGCTGCTTTAGTCAAAGAGCCAGGGGGAATGAGGGTAAATATTGAAACCCGAAATCAAACTTTTTTTTATGTTTCTTCATTATATTCATCAATATTTCCGACATCAACATTTGTATCAATATAATTGTTAATAGTTTTGAGTATTCACAATATTTTTGTCCATGTGGTGCCTGCTTAAGAGGTGTTACGGCAAAGTTTTTAAATGAGCAAATCTTTTGAGATAAATTAGATCAGAATTTACTTACTTGGCGATAGTATGCATGTGAAGTTGCTGTATAGGATACATCTAGGAAGTTGCTATCTTCTGCATAATTATTCAGGTAACCAAGGCCTTCGGGATGGTACACATAGTTAACGGTGGATTTGGCATAATTTTACACACTATTTCAGGTAAATTTAAGTGAAATATCACATACAAGCTTGTAAACAATTTCCTTCTTTACGCCAATTACAACTTATTTTTAAACGTGGAGAGATTTTACGCGATGTTTTTTTCTCCTTGATTTGCTTTCCGTCGTTCTTGTTTTTCGTGCTGAGCACCAATGCTACCGACACCAGAGAGGCAGCTCCCACCCACACCTAGACCCTACCTATCGATTTATCAACTCATGAACTGGGGGCCAACGGCTTTACTTTCCTTCCTAAGCAAGGCGTGATCAGAGATGTTATGCCTCAGAACATCCCGGCGGCGAAGACTGGGATTAAACCTAGGCCTGTCGGGGTGAGAGGTAATCACGCTTACCACTACACCACCGGCGCCGCTATTACGATGGTTAAAGTTCAGACCTTTCTCTGTGTAATACATCTGATAAATTCAGGATTTTCTTAATACGTGACACTAGTGAACATGTACTTCATAAGTCGCTCCACACCCCAATACACTGATTTTTAGTTATACCGTGAACCCCCGGTAATCTGACCGTTCTTAAACTGAACACTTTTTAGTTTGAACCTCGCTCATCTGCATTTCATATTAGCGTTCAAACGAAAACGCTCCGTTTCAATTTCTGTAATGCGACCCCATATACAGCAACACCCAATTCTGTTTTACCGTGATTTTTTTCGACCGTATTTGATCGTATGACCTCAAATTGCAACCAAACTCAGTGTAACTTGTTTAAAAAAATCAGAAAAAAATAAATAAAATGTAAAAATGGAATTACACACTGAAATTTTGTTCTGTGCGATTTTTTTTGTCTCTATTTTTGATCGTGTGATCTAAAATTGCAACCAAATTTAATGCAACTTGTTTCAGAAAATCTAAAAACAAAAAAATTATGGTATTGATCCTGCATGAGGGCAAAATTTAAAAATAAGATCGCGTTAAAACATAATTAAGTGTACAACATCAACGCAGCCTAAGCGACGAACCCTCGATAGTTCAAATTGCAGAGCTAGTTTCGTTGCCAAAGCTTTCGAGTGTAAAACCCTACAACAGCTAGATAGCACCTGACGAAAAAGGAACGAGCGTAGCCACAGCCTCTCACTATTAGCACCAACAATTTTCTCATAAAACAGAAGAGACCGAGAGAATCGGGCTACCACCGCCTCTCTGAAAGCTCACAAACCCACTCACTTGCAACTACAAGACCCCAAAAGCTCCACTCTCAGCAGCATCATAAAATTATCCGACCCTCCTCTCTTCACACGCCGTTCGCATATTTGGAATACTTTTTCTTTCTACATTCCATTTTTCGCTTTTCATTTAAACATCTCCCTCGTCGCTCCCACCATTCGACTCATTGGGCAGGCTCTGAAATAGCCCACTCCAATCAATCACTTTTCCTGGCAAAAAATGGTTCCTCCGAGCACGTTCGTTTTCTATGAGATGGATAAGAAGAAAAAGAAACAGAGGGGAAAAAAAACGTTCGCCTACTTTTTCACCCCCGGGTCTCTCGGTCTCCTTCCCGCCGTTACATAGGAGTCGGTGTGCACTATGCACGGTGTGCACTTAACATGATTATGTCTTTAAATTCAACTCCGAAACATTATCTCCGATGGCATTTTACTCTCATTCTGGTACACTTGTGCTCGGGCGCGGGCTGACGGTGAAGGCTATTATAGACTGGTGTATGAAATTGAATGAATTCCGATCGACAGACTTTGAAGTGATTAATGTTACAACGTTTCGAACCGATCTAGTTTACAAGAAAAGCTCACTCTCAATCCGAGTCGAGAGATGCTCCAAAATTGCAAGTCATGTAAGAGTTGGTGTGCGCTGCGATTATTCAATGCTTTTATTCGTCTTCCAAAGTGGTGATTCTCGGCGTAGGTAGGAACGGGAGGAGCGAAGGGTTGGCTTGTAAGTGAGTGAATCAAAGTTCTCTGCGCAGACTGCTTCGGTTGATGGATAATGATGAGTTTGGTGGAGTACAAGTTCTGGCTGCGACGACCCTAGCCCTCGGCATGGCAAGGTGTGGTTATGTGCAGAGAGTGCTACATATAAACAACGGTGAACGATGATAGGCATGAGAGGAAAGGAGGGCCGGCCTGATGTGCGATCCCAGGCATCGTTTAAATCAATGCTTTTGATCATGCAAAACACGGTTGAAACATGGCAGTGTGTCTTGCTCTCCGTGATGAGTGCAGGTTCTTGATGGGGCTTAAATGCTTGGAACCGTTCCTGGGGAAAAGTTCACATCGAAAGGTGAAGGACGTGTTCGTTGGTTGGTGGGTTGTTGGTGGACGAATTTTCTGGGAATTCAAACATTTGAATGAAATATGAGATTCTCATATCTTATACTGTAGTTTCAACTGATCATGCATAAAAGAAGGATAAATCTAATAAATATATAAGATTTTGATGTTTCATCAATTTTTCAAATCCTAAAACTCACAAGTTTTACAAAGATGCAAATTTCAAGCACAGTATCTCAAATAATTTGCATGATTAAACTTTATAGCAAGGATATATTGAATAGGTAGTAATTTTTATTATTATTTAATATTACACAACATCAATGAAAACTAAATTTTATATAACGAGTAGCTAGCTAGGAAATAGTATAAAATCATATTTTACTTTTGAGAATTTATTTGAATTCATAACAAATCAGTTTCATAATAGTTACATCAGCTTTTGGCCTTTCGACCTTTTGTATGTCTGTTGTTTATCGACTGCTTTCGACCTTTTTTTTCCCTAAACCATACAAATTTGCTGTTTTCTACAATTGGCTTCTTAGGCTAATACCTTTTGAATCGAACTCTTCGCGATTCAAAATTCGCTCACTAGATGGCACTAGTGTTCTGGCAAACTTCGTGTTACTACAGTATCGATATCTCGAGATCTTGGCTATATAATACGTTGCTGTTTTCTGCAATGTAGTTCAGGAGACGAAGACCTTTTGAAAAGTGGACAGTGTGGTTCAGAAATATCTCATCTCAAGAACAACATGTGAAAAGGGCATACAAGCTTTTTGTAAACAAACTTTTGTAGGCCCTTTTCTCGCCAACCGAGGGTCACCTACGCAAACCATCAACATCACCGGTAAGGGGAAGCTTTCTCCTTCCCGATGATGTTGTTGGTTTGCGTGGGTGACCTTCGGTTGGCGAGAAAAGGGCCTACAAAGCTTTGTTTACAAAAAGCTTGTATGCCCTTTTCACATGTGGCTCTTGATCTAGTGTTCAGACAAATTTCGTGTACTTGGAGGATAGACATCTCGAGTACACAATTTGTATGTTCTGAATAATCTGTAAAATGCAGTGTTTGAAACCTGAGTAAACGTAAGTAATCATCTGCTTTATTCCATCATTTTAAAATATTGTAATTCAGTAACACGCGTCTATTGTTATTTTAATCTCGTTAGGTTGATGTTAACTTTATTTTTATTTTATGTTGGCCCGCCTTAAAAAAATATCAAAATATTGAACATATTATATAATTAATCAGTACTATTCAAAATTCGCATTCGCTCTGCGCTTTATCCTAAAACTACGAAAAATATTGCCACCTTGGATTGGGTACAAATACTTGACCAACCCACCATTGATGCCGCCGTCTTCGTATTCTACGACAACATCTATAAAGTAATCCAAGATACTGTTCCGGTGAAGACACGAAAATCTTGTTTGCAATTCCAACAACCTTGGTGGAATCCGCAATTGCGTAATCTGCGTAACCGTCTGCGTAAAGCTCGAAAACGTTACTTTCGTTCCCGGACCGCAGCAAACAAGTATACGGTGCAGCTAGTAGAAGCAGAGTATAATAGTTTGCAGGAAGCTCGCTTTCGTGAGTACATTGACAACCTCCAGAGGGGTTTCAAGGAAAATCCATCGTCGTTCTGTTCTTTTATCAACTCTCGGAAAAGATCAGCTGGTATTCCCGTGGACGTCACCTACGGTAGTAGAAGCTCCACCATCGACACTGCTTCTGCTGACCTTTTCGCTGAATTTTTCCCAAGTGTTTTCGAGCCCGATCAAACTCCTCCACCGCAGCAATACATTGATCAGCTACCAAGATACGACATTCACCTGCAGCAGCTCATCTTCAGTCAAGACGCTATTCTCAAAGCCCTTTGCTCAGTCGATCCATTGAAAGGTCCAGGCCCGGACCGTATTCCACCGTCTTTCGTCAAGAACCAGGGTTCTGCATTTTCGAAACAAACAAAAGAAAATGAACTCTCCGCAGAATCGCTTTATTTCGAGCAATATCATTTTCGTGTAAGTCATTGTGTTTCTTGTTATCGAGTCACGATGATCATTCCTCTTTTCAAACATGACTGGACTATCGCTTGTTTCGTTCGTCAAGTGCTTCAGTTAATTTCATTTGAAGCAAATACATGTTTCAATTGACGCAATGAATGACTCGAAAACTGTTTCCTTCGTTTTTTCCACTTTCACTTCAATTCGGGGTTCATTCGACTTGTCACGGGGTCAGGAAAAATCTCAAATACCCTACAATAGGGTATTTTCGGAACGGGGATGCCGCGTAGATGCTGAAAATCGATACCGGACACCATTTTGGAATTCAAGATAGTGGCCATTGATTTTATGAAGTGTTAAATACCCTAAGATATGGGTATTTCGGAACGGGAACAACGCGTAGATGCCAAAAACGGATATCCGACGCTACCCAAGCAACATTGCAGGCTTTATCGAAGTTTTATAGCATTCTAAAAGTCTAAATCATGGTCTACAGAACCCTCATAAAACCAAAATTGTTACTTGGGTATGTTGGAATCCAATATGGCGGGCATCAGGATTCAGAAAGTATCAATATATGCGTATTGTAGAATATTTGACGACGCGTAGATGCTGAAAATCGATATTCGATGCCATTTGTAGGTTTTTTGACACCTCTTCTGAAAACGGAAGCAACCATCTTGAATTTAAATATGGCGTCGGACATCGATATCTGGCTTCTAGATGTCAGCCTGATTCCAAAAAAAACCCACATTGATCAGTATTTCACAGTTTTTCTGAAACAAAGATGCCATCTTGGATTTAAAGACGATGTGACATCAATTTTCGGCATCTACGTCTCATCCCCATTCTGAAAATAACAATATTTAAGGGTATTTGACACTTTTCCGTAAATTGGATGCCGCCGTCTTGGATTACAAAATGGCGTCGGATATGAATCTCCGGCTTCTAGACGTTACCCTGATTCTAAAGAAAAACCCGTTTGTATGGGTATTTGATAGAATTTACAACTTTTTCTCAAACCGGAAGCCGCCATCATGGATTTCAAAATGGCGTCGGATATTGATTTCCAACCTCCAGACGTCACCCATATTGATGGGACGGTATCAGCATTTCCCATTTTTTATGAAATAGGAAGCCGTCATATTAGATTTCAAAATGGCGTCGGATATCGATTTCCGGCCTCTAGACGCCATCCCGATTCCAAAAATACCTATATTGATGGGTATTTGACAATATTTCCCACTTGTTCAGAAATCGGAGGCCGCCATCTTGGATTTCGAAATGACGTCGCATCACGTGCACAGATCTATGCGCATATGCTGAACCGAGTGAACAATCAACAAAAGTATTAAAAACTGCGCGAATTTGGATCGAACAGCTTCGCTTCAATGCAAAAGAAAGTTCATTTGACAATGAAAGAAGAAATGAACACGAGTCAAACCAAAACAAACAGTATGAAAACTGATCGAAAGTGGTTCTATTGATGTTGACGGGGATCTGCTCGAAAAGAAGACAGAATGACTTTCAATTGAAAGTGATGGTTGACAGCTTCATCGTCAGTTGACGATTTTCGATTGAAAGTGACTCTGTGGGGCCCTGTCAAGAACTGTACAGCATCGTTGGCCACTCCAGTTATGTCTATTTTCAATTGATCGCTTAAGGTTGGCGTTTTTCCGGATGCCTGGAAGCTCGCCTCTATTACACCAATCTTCAAGTCCGGTAACATGCACAAAGTGGAAAATTACCGACCTATCTCGATCCTGAACTGCTTGGCCAAAGTTCTCGAAAGTCTTCTGCATGAGAAGTTGTATCCAGCTGTTCAACCCATAATCTCAGAGTTTCAGCATGGATTCATGAAAAAGCGCTCGACAGTCTCTAACTTGATGACTTACACGAACACTCTTATAGGTAGCATCGAGAAGCGTCAGCAAGTGGACTCCGTTTACATCGACTTCTCTAAGGCTTTTGACAAAGTCCCTCACGACCTAGCCATTATGATGCTAAACCGCCTTGGTCTTCCCCCGTGGATCGTTTGTTGCTTGAAATCATACTTATCATCCAGGAAGGCTTTCGTTAAGGTACGTGATTCCAGATCCGAGGTATTCCATATACCATCGGGGGTTCCACAAGGGAGTCACCAAAGACCTCTCGTTTTCGTTCTGTTTATTAACGACGTGTGTGATATGCTAAGTTCCTGTAAGTTGCTATATGCGGATGATCTTAAGCTGTACCGTGTGATTAAATCGATTGTGGATTGTTGCGCACTACACGCTGATATAGAGCGATTGCCATCCTGGTGTCAGATGAATGGAATGCAAGCCAATGCTGCCAAATGCAAAGTGATTACCCTTACCCGCTCTCACTCTCCGATCATTTTTGATTACTCTATGAATCAATCGCCGCTGGAAAGGGTTAATGCCATTAAATATCTTGGGCTCATCTTGGGCAGCAAACTACGGTTTAACGAGCACATATCCATGACAGTTGCAAAGGCCAACTCCATGCTAGGATTTTTGCACCGCAATACTGCACAATTCGACGACGTGTACGACCTGAAAGCGCTGTACTGCTCTATGGTCCGCAGTGTTCTTGAATATGGAGTACAAATTTGGGCTCCATATCATGCTTTTCATGTACTGCGCATCGAGAGAATCCAGAAACAGTTTATAAAGTTTGCATTACGACGTCTGCCATGGACAAATCCAGATAGCTTACCTCCGTACGAGCATAGATGTGCGCTTATTGGACTGCAAACACTAACAAATCGCCGAGTCTTTCTCCAGAGGATGTTCATATTTGACATGATTAGTAATCATATTGACTGCAGTTGTTTGCTCGGGAACATCAATTTCCACACTCCAGCTCGCCGTCTCCGCAACTATTACTTTCTGTGGACTCCCGGACATCGTACTGCTTACGGTTATAACAATCTTCTCGATTGATTTTGCAGACTGTTTAATGATTTGTGTGATGTTTTTGATTTTAATATAAGTAGACCAGTTTTTAAGAATAGGATTAAGTCACTTTAAACAGTCTGTATGGCTAAAAATGTCAAAGATGGTGGTTAAATAAATAAATAAATAAATAAATAAAGGGATTCCGTTAAGAGGTTTGACAACATTAAAAAATGATCATGGCTTCCAAACTTTCAGAATATCACTAAAGAAATCCATCGACTAACGAAAGGCAAAGCATTTTTTAAGAAATCCCGAAAATTAAATCTAATACCTATCAGTCATAAGATTAGGGTTAAGACACCAACTCACTTAAAAGTAGTTCGTAAGATGGAATCTGAATTTGTAAAAGCGAACATTCAGCGTCTCTACTTAACGTTGGAATCAAAGTTGTTGGAATGTTATTCCTTGCATTTGAAATTAATCAAAGAATTCACAATTGAATTTCCACTGTTTTTGACTAAAATAAAAGTATTAGAGGGCTGCGAGGAAAAAATTAAAAGAAAGTTACAAAACAAAAAATTGAGGTCATTGCAATACGGTTTGGAATACACAACACAGCAGAGGGACCAGTTCAGTTAATACAGCAGCGGTTCAGCCCGTCTAAGGTTTTGTTGTAAATCGCTCGACGCAGATTGACACTTCTTAACACGCCGGTGGTGTAGTGGTAAGCGTGATTGCCTCTCACCTCAGCAGGCCTGGGTTCAATCCCAGTCCCTGATCACGCCTTCCTTCGGAAGGGAAGTAAAGCCGTTGGTCCCCGGTTCATGAGCTGATGGGTCGATAGGTAGGGTCTAGGTTTGGGAGCTGCCTCCCTGGTGTCGGTAGCATTGGTGCTCAGCACGGAAAACAAGATCGACGGAAAACAAATCAAGGGAAAGAAAACTTCTCAACAATGGATTTGGATATGCGATCTCTTCAATACATGACGTGCAAGAGGCAATCGTTGACGTGGAGACTACAATCACTTCAATAATATTATTTCAGATACAATACAAAACGGAAAGAGACATTCACTTAGTAAAACCGAAAAGGAGGCAATTCGAATTCTCAAATAATTAAAAACAAAGCCGGAATTCTAGTGGACAAAGGTAATGCAGTAGTGATTTTGGACAAGAGGACTATGACAATCGGATGACGGAAAAAATACTAATGGCCCATAAAGGCAGTTGCGGATTGAACCCCTCCCATCTATGGTGGATTACACCTTGAAAGAATACAAGGCGTTTATTGGCAACACTACGAGCCAATTGAAAGTTTTAAACCTTATTCTACCTAGTATCAAATGTTTACCAAAGAGTAAAGGAATTTCAGATCACATTGTCATCTTCGCAGCACACAAGAATGCGCAAATCAACTTCAAAGTCATGGTTTCATTGGTGTCACAGCACTTTTCGGAGTGTATCAGTAAAGAAAGCCATCTGCCTTTTGGTGGACTGGCTTCTGCAGCAACGTGAGGGTTCCATTTTGACAAACAAAGTACGGTCTTATCGCAAGCTTACTCGTCTTTGTATGGAGGAAAATTATTTCATTTTCCGAGGATATTTGTACAAACAAACTAAAGGTGCTCCTATGGGCATTCCGCTTTCCCCATTTTTATGTGAATTGTTCATGGAAAATATTCTGGAGGATAGGCACTTGTTGTCCAAGTGTTGGTATAGGTATGTGGTTGACATTTCTAGCATTGTCAAAAGGGAAGATTCATGAAAAATTTTGGAGGCCATAAGCAACGTTCACAAGGATATCAATTTACTCATTTAGATCTTCTAGAGAAACGTCTTCGTTCAAATTAAAAATCTATAGAAAATCAACAAATACAAAGATAATAACACCAAGCTCTTCAAATCATTCCCATAAACACAAAATGGCTCCTTTTCACCACATGGTTCACAGGATGCAAACTCTTCCTCTTAGCGATACAGGCAAATCAAAGGAATTAGCTCACATATTTTTAATCGCTATTTAACTCAGGCAGTAATCGATAAAAGAACGAGGGACGTACTATGACAACTCTTATTTACACCAGTAACTGAGGGTTTAAAACGGGTAGCGGTAAATTTCGACACATTACCAAACCATTGTTTGGCCTAGATTTAGTATTCAGAAGGAGGACAAATCAGCTGAAGTAATTGTTAAGATCAACAAAAGATTCAATAAATGTCTTAGGAAAAGTCGGTGTCTACAAAATCTCTTGTCCAGATTGTAATAATATCAGCATTGGTCAGACGAAAAGGACATTGAAACAAGGTATAAGGAACACATCGCAGAGGTAAAACAGGCTTAAAAGAGATGGATACAGGACTTCAATATTAATTTATATCCAAGGCTACAGAACATATCTTTACAAAGAGGACCAATTTGACAAAGAATAATGTTAATATCCTGCGGAGTGTATCTTCGCCTTGGACGTGGCAGAAAGTTTAGAAATATTTAAACATAATCCATCAACATTGCTTATTAGAAATCAATGACACGGATACTCGAGACTCTTTAGCATGCTACTTAAAACCACACGTCGTGGCATGCTTCCTGTTGGAAACTAAATGTAGCTACCAAGGCAAATGTGACATGGCAGTTGGATGGGGTTTTGAATCTAATTTCCACCCTACTAAGCATAACCCACACTTAACCTCTCTTTTTCGAACGGATATGAACTCAAAAATGGAGCTATTTAACTATTAATGCCTTCCAAATTTATTTACCTCTTTATACGTAGCCTTGGATTTGATAAAGAGTCACAAATTACTGAGATATTTTTAGAAATCTATAACTGCTTCTAAGTGAATCCAAACACATAAAGCAACCAACGATACAGACAAAACGGTTGCTACGACTAACATGACAAACTCGCTGTGTAACATAGCTCGATCGGAGTGGTAGAAGGATAATGATATACAGGTATCCCCCGAAGAACGAGTTACCCACTGAGTTGCACCCACCGCTTTTTCTCGGCGGGGTTTCAACCAGTCGGTCTGATTTTTTGCATGTGAGTAGTGCCAATGGAGAACTAGCCACTCGCAGAAAATCAAAGCGCTTGGTTGAAAACCCACCGAGAAAAAGCGGTGGGTAGAACTCAGTGGGTAACTCGATCTTCGGGGGTTCTACCCACCGCTTTGTCTCGGTGGTTTTTCAACCAAGCGCTCTGATTTTCTGCGAGTGACTAGTTCTCCATTGACCCTACTCACATGCAAAAAATCAGACCGGTTGAAACCCCGCCGAGAAAAAGCGGTGGGTGCAACTCAGTGGGTAACGCGTTCTGAGGGGGATAGCTGTAAATCATTATTGCTTTCCACTTCTGACATACACAAGTAACAATTCAGCAGCTACTTGGCATCCACTCTGATTTATGATGGTTTTATAACGGAAATAAACAATCCATTTAGTTTAAATACAGCACTTCAAAGTGTCAAACATTCCTGGTTAGTAATTCAGCCTATTACTGTTTTAAGAACCTTTTATAGTCTGTCGAGGTTGTTTAAAAAATAATTAATAGCAGCTATCAATACCTCCATAAAACTGTTCTGTAAATCAATCATAAACTTCATTAGCTATTGTTCATTAATGCCTTGATAAAATACTCTATAAAGTTGTTCTGTCATTATAAAGCAACCATAAAACAATTCGGTTTAAATGAGAGAAAAAAGCATATATTGTTGTTGTTCAGACTTGTTAAAGTGTACCATAAAATCCCCAATCACTATGTTTCCAAATTGAACTCAAAAGTTGGATCCTCATAGTGAATAAAAGCAATATTTATGACAAGGAAATCTCGAAGAGTAGGCGAAGTAGGATGAAAAATTCAAGCGATGTTAACGACCGAAGGGAAGTCAATTTCAGCAACGACTGAGCATCTGGCGTTTGCATCACGTTCTGACCGGTGTTGACCGTCTCCTTTATGAAATAGTCTAAAAACAGACCAGCCTTCTCCAGATCGGACGAACGAAATAATTTGCATTTGCTACAACAAACCGTTGAAACTGTCAGTATGTGGAGATTGGCTGGTTTCCGATTCATATCAGTAATTTTATTCAGCGATAGGTTCGAAATTTCATTCAAACGTACTTAATTTCAACTGCATCGTTTAATGGTGCACTGTGGTGTGATATATGCGAAATGTTGCAAAACAGTTCCGCACACTTCCTTAGTAACTGCTTCCAATTCAGCGGGAGAAAATCCCCTGAAAGAACGCTGGAGTAAAACCTCGTTGCAATGATCGAACAACGTAACTATCGAAACATAAACAAACTTTGACGTTTAACTTTTTGCAGGCAACTTTGCCTCCATAAATCTGAACGGGATAGGATCAAGCAAAATGGCTTTAGATAAATACAATTCAGTCAGGAAGTTTTCTTCATAAAAGCTATTTTAAAACCTTATGAATTTGTAAGGGATTTCATTAGAGCAAAACTATTTTTTCACAAATGGCCCATGTGAACCAACTTTTAAGCCACCGCCATATTACAATTATTTAGTTTGATTTTTACAAACTTCGTGAACAGGCATTTTATATGATCAGTTTATATTTCAAATATATTGTTAAGATTGGATGGTATTTTTGAATCCTTTTCTATCTTGATTAATGATTTTTCTAGTCGATTCAGCAAGCGGCTAGGGAAAATGGCTTGAAAAAGGTTTTTATTGTTGCCAAATACCTTTTATTGTAGCTTACATACGGGTCTCAAATGGTTCTCAATACGTTCGTCATACAACCTTTTTGCAGTAATTAAATCTTGGAGAGCTTCGACAATATAACCTTCAGAACCTTCTCCAGGATGGGCCAACTAGACAGATTCTAGTCTTAATGAGGTTTTGGTGGATGCATTAATGGCAAAGTAGCCTTGATCAGGGTTTTATGAATGTTGTTTTATAGTAGCTTTGTATTACTTCATAAAACCTAAAATGTTACTTGGGTAGCGTTATCATTCGGTTTGTTGATCGCTTGTCATTTTGTCATTTGGAGATGTTTTTGATTCCTTGCTTCTTGATTGCAAATGTGTTCTACGGGTTTCAATTCCGTCCTAACGCATTGAAACGCCATTGGTTTTTCTAGGTTTTTCTTCGTTCTACGAATGAATACAAAAAAAAAATGGATTTTCAAGGAGCGCTTCTTTTGTTTTGAGAACAATGAGTTTAAATATTCATACAACGCACTCGTATAGGACGGATTTCACGCCAACTCATCCAGTGGTTGGCAGCACCCTCTCAGAACCTTATGGAACTTTGTGGGTGTGGAGACTTAGCAATTTTAAGCAACTTTGCGTACTTATTTTTTTCAAAATTTATCTCGCCTAACATTTGATAAGGGTCAAAGTTTTTTGTCGATTTTTTTTCAAATCGATATAGCTTAAAAATGACAAGCCCTACAAAAAAGTGATGTATGGCGAACTTTTAGCAAATAATCTGAAATTTTATAAAAAAATTTAAATAAAATAAAAAATCGGTTTCTACACTCTAAAAAAATATATTTAAAAATTAAAAGTCATTTTCCCAAAAATGGTACCCCTCAGATTTGCTTGATATTTTTTCTCATGAAAGTCAATATAATTACCTAACTTTTCTTCATACATCGCAAAGTGGGCGCTTTTAAGGAAAAAAAGTTGTTCGAACAACAACTTTTTTTTATTTTTTTTTTTTAGCGTTTTTCACTCAAAGTCGAATAGTAATACGCGCACAACCTTATTAAAATTCGATTAAACTTTATGGGTATACTTTTCGATAATCTGGGCGAAATCTAGCCTAACATTTGAAAAGGGTACAGAGAAGTTACCTGCAAATCGTCCAATAAGAGTTCAGAACAAAACGTTCTAATGAGGAACAGCCATCTCAGCATGGTTTGCACTTTCCTGTGATGGATTGTATTATAATATATGCATACACTCTATCCAACTTCTATAAAACCACCCTCAAATTGTTCCAAATCAACAGGTAAACTAAGTAAAAATCACTTAGTATGTTTTATTCATGAAAAGATTTCAATTCATGTATTTGTGATTAATTTAATTAGAAAAATAATCATTCATTTATTTTTATGTATTAGGTGTGTCCATTAGTAAGCAATATGCATATATGTTTATACCTCATCTCTCAAGTGAATACATATAATAGCACAGGTAACTTAACGATTATTTAAGGCATGCCTAAAATAATCGTTAAGTTACCTGCTATATAGCAGTTATATAACAACGCAGGTAGTCACATGAGAGATATAAGGTATAAACTTAAAGCACCGCAGTCTGTTTCTACCGTCATAATCTAATATTTAAGTTTGGTGATATCACAACAATGCTCATAGTTGCTGTAGTGCATAGTTGTTGAAAGTGTAGTGCTGCATAGTTGTTGAAACGAAAAAGTGTTTATATATACAACAATGGAAAAATCTGCTGAATTGATTATTAAAAGGGTGCAATGTAGTGCCAACATAAACAATCCCAATTGCAGCCGCAATAATTTACGTAATTTATCATCAAGTCTCATAGAGAAAATACATTCATGGGGCTTTGATCATCAATTGGATGTAACAATGCGTATTTGTGAATCGTGTCGTGGAATTTTAGTGCACAATAGGACACCTCTCCCGAAAAAGAGGCGATCGGATGGAAAAGAATCAAGCCATGCTCGGAAGTTTGAAGAGCCGCAACCATCAACAAGTCATCAGCAATCAGAACATCAGGAATTTGATGATACACTAGGTAAATAATAATAACTTTAACTGTTTCAACTGTGTGTATCATTGGAACAATAATCAAGCTACGATACATCCTTTCGAAATTTACTACATAAAAGAAAACAAGTTGGAAAATTTAAGCTTTATTATTATTTCAGAAGTATTGACCCATGATACAATAGCAGTTCAATTATTTATATCAAAATTGTTAGATTTCATTAAACAATCTATTAGTTTCACAAAAATTACTTTCATGTCAGATGGAGCAGCGGCTCATTACAAAAATAAAAAGAATTTTGCCAGTTTGTGCAACTTCAAGTCCAAGTATGGATTGGAAGCAGAATGGCACTTCTTCGCAACGTCTCATGGGAAAGGCCCATGTGACGCAATTGGAGGAACTCTCAAACGAATGGCAAAGAGAGCAAGTCTTGCTCGAGATTATGGAAACACAATCACAACTCCACAAGAACTGTATGACTGGGCAGTTAAACAAAACAGATACAAGCATAACAAAATTGAACTTCTGCTTCATATCAAATGATCAATACACAAAGATGTCCGATGAACTCAAGGAGCTGTTCAGTCATGTAAAAATTATACCTGGTACACAAAAATTTCATTGTTTTGTACCTATTTCTCAAAACATAATTTCTACTAAGCGATTTTCACATTCAAAGGAAACTCCGAAAAATTTCACTCTGTTTCCGATAGACTAATAATCAATGAAAAACTCAAATTATGTATGGAGAATTATAGGAAAATAAATTATGCACTAAACAAAAACACTAGAGTTTTCATTTATTAAAACACCATTCGAAATGCAGGAAAATCCTCTGTATTAGGCCCTTTCAAATGTTAGGCTAGATTTTTGTTTTAAGCACGCCCAGATTATCAAAAGGTCAAAATCTTTATGCTCATTAAGTTTCAACGGATTTTAATAAGGTTGTGCGCGTATTACTATTCGACTTTGAGTGAAACACGCTAAAAAAAAAATTAACATGAAAAAGTTGTTGTTCGAACAACTTTTTTTCCTTAAAAGCGCCCACTTTGCGATGTATGAAGAAAAGTTAGGTAATTATATTGCCTTTCATGAGAAAAAATATCAAGCAAATCTGAGGGGTACAATTTTTGGGAAAATGACTTTTAATTTTTAAATATATTTTTTTAGAGTGTAGAAACCAATTTTTTAATTTATTTAAATTTTTTTATAAAATTTCAGATTATTTGCTAAAAGTTCGCCATACATCACTATTTTGTAGGGCTTGTCATTTTTAAGCTATATCGATTTGAAAAAAAAATCGACAAAAAACTTTGACCCTTATCAAATGTTAGGCGAGATAAATTTTGAAAAAAATAAGTACTCAAAGTTGCTTAAAATTGCTAAGTCTCCACACCCACAAAGTTTCATAAGGTTCTGAGAGGGTGCTGCCAACTCCGAAGACGAGTTGGCGTGAAATCCGTCATAGGCTTTGTGTTGTAGCTTGTGAGCTAACGCATCGAAACAAACGTATTATTGATTTGTGTACTTTCACCATTCATGGATATTATTGATGATTTCTGCTCGATAGAATGGAAATGGGCGATTACGACGCAGTAGCGCTCTACCCTACCTGCTGATTTATAGTACCCTGAGGGAGAGTCGCGAAGAGAGAAAAATGGAACGTCAAATGCAGCCAGACGGCAACTGTCACGAACTGTCATTGGGAGCCAAGCAATTTTATGATGCTTTTCTTACAGTTGAACACGAATACACAAGGCGGTATTGAAATCTTGCGTAAAACAATTTATGACAAACTGATGTTTCCACCTATTTTATTCAATGGGACACCGTTTCTTTTTAATTCATTCAAAATACACACAAATCAGTATTGAAAAAAACATCTAGTAGCGCAATAAAATATCAAACAGAAAAGTACAGTTTCTCACTGCACGCTGAATAATCTCAAACAATCACTACACGCTCAAAGCAAAACACGCGCTTTTGCTACACCTGTTTTGATTTGATTTCAATGGCATAAATTTTCATGACAGTAGAACGAGTATGCAATGAATTCCGTATGTGCTATCTGCTTCTCCCTCCCAGATAGTACCTATTGATTAGTACGTAAGTCGTAGATAAAAGATGGATTCTTTAGTGGTATTTAGTACTTGGCACTGATGAAGTCTGCAAGTAGTAAACAAAATACACGTAGGTATCTGTCAAAAAAAACCAAAACACTCAAAAAGCTCTTCATGGAATTTATGTCTTTAAAAAAACACTTGTTTTGGTGATTCAGATTCCTTATTTACAAAGAAAGTAACATGTGACTGTTTGTTGCGATCAATGTAACTCACAAAACATGATAGATTTTGTTTCAGTACAGTTTGTCCAAACAAATCAAACTGTTTTTGGACAACGTCCCCTCGATGTGAAATTTATAATAAAGAAGATGAAGCTAGTGATTTCTGGCAAAGCTTCCAAGCTCTGATGGAAGATTCGTGTGTAATTCAAGATGCCATTCATAGCCATTATTTTGTGCAACCTCAAGTACTTATTCATTGTTAATTACAATGACGAATCATCTACCAAAATTTTAAACATGACTGATAAAAAATAAAAATTTCTGTTATTACTTTTCAAAGAAAATTGTTTCCCAAATTGAAAGAAAAGTGTCCAAAACATGAAAACACCATTTATGGTTGGCTGGCTGTGCAAAACAATACAAAAATAAGTCTAATTTTGAAAACTTGTGCTGTCTCGAAAGAGACAGTGGCATTTTTTCCAACTTCACATGGGAAAAGTCCATCTGATGAGACTGGAGGCAACATCTAAAGGATAGCCAGAGATGCTAGTGTTACGAAGACTACAGAAATTAATAACACTCCACAATTTATCGAATGGGTAACATCTGAAGCAGTAAAACATCAGTTTAAAATATATCATTAATTCGTCTGTGTTAACGTCTACAATGTATGTTTTCTACTGCAGACGTTATCGACGGTTATCGGCGGAACCCGGCTTGTAACGATTCAAGGAACTAAGAAATATCATGAATTTATCAAAAAAGACAAACGAAGCATAAATGCTAGTGAATAATCAGATTGAGGAAATAAAGCTTGATTTCCTCTTAATAATACGAAGAAACGGAATGCTTCAAGCTCTGAGAGTCGTAGAGGTCAATGAAAATGTCAATTATAGTAAAACTAGTAAAAAGTAGATTGGATATTTAAGGATCGCTGAGATTTTTTTTAATTATTTTACTACAACATATTGTTTCTAAAAGGCTTGGATCATAAGTTATGAATCTTCAAAGTATGTTATGTTCCCGATGCACAATGACTAATTTCGATTGTTTTATCCCTTGCACCGCTCTGCGTGTAAAATCCTCATCTGTTATCAACATAATTCACTCCTCAACAGGAAAATTAAAATTTCATCACTTAGGGTCGTTGCGTTTTCCCAAATCTGCCTGCACTACGCTCGTGGGGTCGGTCACCCGCCGAGGAGAACATAAACTTAAGATATAAAAGCAATAACAACCTTATCAAATTTATGCATGCATCGTCGCTTTTATACGAAAATGATGAAAATTATGTCGATTTCAAATTGGTCTCGCTGCGGCAGTTTTGGGGGCTTTCACTGGCCGGGGACCGGTGTAGTTGGGCCATGCAAACCGCAAGCGCAACCTGCCCTGGAATTTTATTTTTTCGGCGGAACGACGGGGGAAACGACTGGGTTCAGGTTTTGACATTTTCATTCCATAATTGAAGCCTTTAGGAGCCACCCTTCGTATCGACACCCCTTCATCGTTGTTGCATCCTGCATCGGGATGACGAACGCGGGGCCCAAAACATCAACAAAAACAGCCACGGGAAGCGAGCAAATGGAATAAATTAGACATCCCGCAATGTGAGCAAGTGAGTGAGTGTTGCCAAACTTGGGAGGGGGACTCTTTGCGTGCGCGCGCAGATGAACGGTGTTTTCAACAGGTTTCGACGATCTCCCGACCATCATTCCATCACCACCAACATCCAGCGGTTCGGCAGTTAGGAATTTGAGGATGCGTGCGTGCACCCAATGAAATCTAATATGTGTGCACGATTCGTTCAGTGGCCGCGAGACAGGAACGGGCAACAAATAAAAAAAAAACGAGATGGACATGAGATGGACGACGGATGGCTCGCGAACTGGTTCCCATCGAAGAGAGCGAAGCGAAGGCAGGAACGAAAAGTGACTGTGACTGAACTTGAACCCATCATCGGGGGGGCGAGAGAGAGATAACTTGTTTTGCAATGCAACCAACGCAGCGCAGTGCAGTGCAGTGATGATGATGATGATGGTGATGGTGATGGAAATTTGGACAGGTCTGAAATTTTTGATGAAATTATGTTGTCTGGCGTGTTTTCCCTTCGGAGCGGGTGGTGGGTAGGCGGGAATTGGAGCACCCAAAGAGCATCGAAACCTGTAGCGTAGGGGGGTTAGATTCGCATAATTTAACTCGAAATTCGCCAGTTTGTCTGCCGGACAGGATGTGCCATGTAAATGGAGGTAGAGTAGGCTGATATTTTTTCACTTATTGTGGGTATTAATGGATCTGGGATGATTTACTGATAATAGTGCGATGACGTTGAAGTTCTCGTGATTATCAATAGGATTATTGACAGAAATCTAGTCATTCTACTGAACCACTTACTGTCCCATGTAGTCTATTATTCAGAAGATGTCTCAGTAAGACAATTTCTTGGCGATATCATAATCCGACAGCCCTGGGTTTGTCCTAACCGTTCTCAACACCTTCAAATGCAGCTTCCGATCCTTAGTTACACTACGACGCTTGCTATGATGATCCTGCCGATCCATATTATGCCGCTCACGGAAATATTTGAGAACACTGCACACTGTAGATTTAGTCAATTTAGACGACTACGCGATTTTTGAACCTGACCACGTGGGATTTTTCAAGTGGGTGTCTAAAATTTATTTTCGGTTCGCGGTTTCCATCTAGGGTAAATGTCGGCTTCGGCACCCATTGACTGTTTTCGGCAACCAAAATTTAAACGTTAATTTCACTATGTTTTCCCATCAACACACTTCCCTGAATGCATCCAAACGATTCTTTAGTCTTTCAGCTTCAATCTGATTGTATGTGTACGTCTGAGCAGTCCTGTTTTGGCAGATTTTTCTTCAAATGAAGCATACGTACTCTAAAATGGGGTTGATTTCAAGTTGCCGATAAAGAACAGCTGGTTAACACGCAGTTCTAATGGGAAGGTTGCCGAAGAAAACGAGGCTGCCGACAATAGTCACACTCACCTGAGAAGTTTGGAGCGTTGTAAAAACGCTTTCAAACAGTTTTGAAGAATTCTGTCGATTAAAATGGATAGAGAAGCAAGCAGCAGATGAATGTAAACCAACAGACACGTCATATATGTGCGTGACGCTGAGAAAATGCTAATAGAAGTGTGGACACTGCTTAGATTGACGAGAATACGTAAATTCCCCTAGTATAATTTCTGATTGCGCACAGTAAGACCCGATTTTCTACGTTGTGTGATAAATTGAAAGAGTCCGATTTATTGGCCGTCCTGACATGGCGGAGGCATTAAAATATATTGATTTATTGTTTGTTTATACATAAAAGAACAGCACATCAGTATCTACTGTAACATAATAACAGTGACAACTATAGATGGACAAGGGGTGACATACATCTATGGACTGGTTTAATAACTATGTTATGCTTAGGGTAAAGGCGGTAATCGTTGCTTGCACGAACACTTCTTTTAAACAGAATGAATCATAACGAACTTTTCAGCACTGAAAGAAGAAATATTTCAAAACAAACTGCTGCTAGAACATTCCAGATCCGACCGCTAGGAGCACTGCAGTAAAATAAATAGTGCGTCCAGATATCAAATGACTCAAGCTTTAGATACCAGGATTACATTTGTTCGGACCAGCCTAATGAAAACCGAATTTCCACAGCAGCACTTCACTTTTGTGTTGTGAACAGCTTAAAACTAAGTATATTTGCGTTAGCTATCAATAATTTTAACAATATTCATTTCAACTTACATTTATGGTTTATCTAATCCGCTTCTTTCTCTTACAGGTTACGTTTTTTCTGGGAAGTTTTCCAACAGACTGAATCCGATTGTACTTTATAAAAATTCCCACTAAGTTCCGCTTTGGAATAAGTATTTAAACTCCTAATATGCTAATATTCACTAAATTTCACTTTAATGCAACGATGCAACTACACTTTTGCTCCAATGCCTTTGTTTACATTCAATTAATTATCGTTCTTCTCCTGTTTCATACGTATTCTGACCATTCTCACACACCCGCACAGCTGGTTAGTTTCCGCTCGATCCTTCACTGACGTTTCGTATCAACGTCGTTTGAGGTTCTGGTAGAGTACGTCGCAAGATGTGTCCATAGTGCTCGGAGGTGCGCACATACCCCCTCCCCGTAATTCTGGCGGGGTTCCTTCCACTCCAGATTTACGGTCCTGAACCTCAAGCACCGCCAGCTTCGCCACTGGGCGCCTGAACTCACCTTTAGCGGTCTTTACTACAGCCTGCCTGATTCTACCATCCGCTCCTTGGTAGGTTTCGACTACGATGCCACGGATCCAGTTCTTCCGTGTGGTGTCGTCCGCGATATACACTAGGTCACCACGTTCTAATGGCACCGACTCTGAGTGCCACTTCGTGCGCTGGTTGATCGACGGCAAATACTCGGAAATCCACCGAGTCCACAATTTATCTGCCAGCAATTGCGACCGCTTGTAACGGTCTCGGAGAGCGTCAGCCTCGTTCGTTGGTTGAACGGAATGTTCCGTTCGTATTGCTCCAACGCCTCGGACAAAATGGTTTGGCGTCAAAGCTTCATCCACTCCCGGCTCCAGGGACACGTACGTCAGAGGGCGCGAATTGATCAGATCTTCGGCCTCCGCAAGAGTGGTCAGCAGCACTTCGTCGGTCAACGTTCGTCCATCGTTGAGCACGTTCAACGCTGCCTTGAGAGAGCGTACTAGCCTCTCCCAAACCCCACCCATGTGAGGTGCGCTGGGCGGGTTGAAGTTCCAGCGGGTTCTGGAATCGGTGAACGCGTCTTCGCATTCGGATTCGATCCTTTTCATGATCTCCTTGCTGGCTGCTTGGAAGTTCGTCCCATTATCGGAGTAGAATTCCAGCGGTTTTCCTTTACGGCATACGAAGCGCCGTATGGCCATCAGACACGCTTGAGTTGTCAGGCTGTGAGCAACCTCAAGGTGGACGGCTCTTGTTGACATACAGGTGAACAAGCAGACATACCTTTTCTCGGACCTGCGACCGACGGTAACTATAAATGGTCCACAGTAGTCTACTCCGGTGTGGCTGAACGGCGGCAAGTTCGGCGTAACACGCGACTTCGGCAGTGGAGCCATTCTGGGGTTCTTCGGTTGGCACTTCCTCACCTTACACCACACGCAGGTCCTCACGATCCGCTTCATCTCCGCTCGCAGGTTCTGGATGTGAAAGCGTTGCCGGATTTCGTTAACGGCGGTTTCCATGTTGCCGTGACCAACCTGTTGATGATAGTACTCGAGCAGCTTGTTAGTCACCGGATGTTTCTTCGGAAGAATGATCGGGAACCTGAGCTCGAATGGCAGAGACGAACCTCTCGCCACTCTTCCTTCCATTCGCAGCACTTCTTGCTCGTCCAAGAACGGACTCAGGTTGTGGAGATAGCTACTCTTCTCCAATTGATGCCACTCCTCGTATGGAAGTTGCCGGTTCTTCATTAGCACCTTGACTTCGTCCATGAAACAGTCCGCTTGTGCCGATCTCCAAAGGTACACTTCCGCCTTCCGATACTCTTCTCGTTGCAACGGTACTTTCGTTGCTGGCAAACTTCTCTTAATTACCTTCTTCGCATTCTCGGTTGTCGATACTGCCTCGATCCTTAAACCATCTCGCTTCCTTCTGCAATTCGATACGAATCTGTAAGCGCATGCTACTGTCCGAACTAGTACCTTCCATCTTGAAAACCGCTGTGGGTCTACCATTGGCTCTGTCACCGTAACGTCGTGGAAAAGAAGGCATGCTCGAATCTCCTCGGAAACGTTCGGCGTGACGCTATGTTGCTCCGGCCATTGCTCCTCCGACCGGTAGAGAAAGTGTGGAGCACGGAACCATGGCCCATCGGAACACAGACTGTGCTTTTTCTCCCACTTCGTCATTGCATCAGCTACGTTGCACCTTGTCGGAACCCATCGCCATTCTTCGAGCTTCGTAAGGTTGAGAATTTCACCAATCCGAAACGCAACGAACTGCTTGTACCGACGATGGTCCGATTGGATCCATGATAGCACGGTCTTCGAATCGCTCCAGATGAATCGCTGCTTAATCTGCAAGGACAGTATCTCGACGACGGAATTTGCGAGTCTAGCTCCCAGCACTGCCGCTTGAAGCTCCAGACGAGGAATCGATAGATGCTTCAGTGGCGCCACTTTCGATCTTGCCATCACAAGTGAACACAGTGGACCGTTAGCCGTCTCTATGCGGAGGTACGCTGCAGCGCCGAATGCGTTTTCACTTGCATCGACGAAGACGTGGAGTTGTATGCTGCTAAAGTCTATGCGGCCGATGCACCCACCTTGGAAATAATAACGAGGAACTCGAACTTCTTCAACCTCTGGGAGCCTTGTAATCCACTGGCTCCACTTCTCTGCACACTCTTGGTCGATTTGCTGATCCCATTCGCATCCACTCCGCCACAAATCCTGGATCAACAGTTTCCCGTAAAAGGTGAAGATGGATAGCAGTCCTAACGGGTCGAAAAAACTCATCACGCAGCTCATAACTATTCTCTTCGTCGGTAGCAGCTCGCCTGACAAGTATGGAGCGAGGTCGTCTCTCAGCTTAGTGGAAAACGAGAACTCGTCGCTTGCTGGACTCCAAACAATTCCCAGCACTCGTTCGGAACCTGATTCCTTGTCTTCGTTGAACCTCACGCACTGATTTGCTTTCCGCTCGCCCATGGCTTGAAGGAACATCTCTGAGTTGGACACCCAATTACGCAGCTCAAAGCCACCCTTGGAATGAACATACCGAACCTCTTTCGCCACTTTCACAGCTTCGTCAACGGTGTTCGCGCTGTCGAAGTAGTCGTCCACGTAGTGGTTCTTGACGATTTTCTCCGCTGCTTCTGGAAACTGCCTAGCATACTCCTTCGCGTTCAGATTCTTGACATATTGTGCTGAAGATGGCGAGCAGGTTGAGCCGAATGTCGCTACGTCCATCACATACACCACCGGTGCCATCGAAGGATTATCTCGGAACAGGAATCTCAGTACCCGCTTATCCACTTCACGCATTTTCATCTGGTGATACATCTCCTTGATATCTGCGCCAAATCCGATCACTCTTTCACGGAATCTGCAGATCACCGCGGGAAGTGCGGTAAGCATATCCGGACCTTTCAGCAGCTTGGAGTTCAATGAAACGCCTTTAACTTCTGCCCTAGCGTCCCACACCAGACGATACTTCTGCTTCCTCGGGTTGTACACGATGTTCAGAGGCACGTACCACACCTTGCTGTAGTCGAACGCAGCCAACTCTGACGGCGTAGCTATGTGTGCGTACCCCTTTGCTAGATAATCGCCAATCATACTGCGAACCTTGTTGTACAGATTGGAGTCATTTTGCATACGTCTTTCCATACACTGCAAACGTTTCACTGCCATAGGGTAGCTGTCGGGAAAGTGCGGATCATCCTCCTTCCATAGTAAACCCGTCTCGAAGCGATCACCTACCCTCACAGTCGTCTTCTCCAAAATCTCCTTCGCTCGTCTGACTTCCTCGGATTCAGGCAGCAACGCGACGGAAATCCCTGATTCCTCCAAAGTGTAGTTGTTCCTGAGGAGGTCGTGGAGCTCCTGATTCGACAAAGTACTGCACCTATGATGTCCTACCATTCCACCATCCGTTTTCTCGAGACCCGTTGGTCCGTAGACGGTCCAACCAAGCTTAGATCTGACTGCTATTGGTTCCTCCGGTCCTCCTATCCTTGACTCGATCGGCGCGTACAGGTGGATATCCTTCAGCCCGATGAGAATCTGCGGAGTGGCTTGCTGGAAGTCTGTAACCGGTACACCATGTAGATGATTATATTGCTTTACTATCTCTGTCAGAGACAGAGTATGCTGCGGCAGCTTCAAACTCTCCACCGTGTGCGCACTCTTGATCTGAAAACGCTGAGCTGATCCTAGTGCGGAGATAAACAGATCTACTCTCTGCGAGTTTTTCTCGATCCGGGAGACTCCCGCAGTCCAAGTCACACGAAGTGGTTGGGTCACTCCTCGTACTCCCAATTTGCTGATCAGCGGTTTCTCTACCAGCGTATACGACGATCCTTCGTCCAGAAAGGCGATCGTGTTCACAGAGAACTTTCCACAATACAGCGTAACTGGCATCATGCGGAAGATGACGGAGGGTTTCGGTAGGATGGCGTGGATGTTGCAGTTTGAACCAGCAACCGAACCCACTGGATGGAGTAGTGGGTTGTGACGATCATTACAACCACTGACGTTGCAACGAAAGTTTAACTTGCATCGAAGGTTTCCATGCTCGTTCAAACACAACTGGCACAGATTCCACTTTCGTACAGCTTCCCAACGGTCGGCAAGTCGGAGTTTGCGAAATCTTTCACAATTCCTAATTCTATGGTCGACTCTTTCACAAATCCTACACGGTTTCCTTTCCTTCACTGGCGGACTTTGACTCCTCTCTACCCCACTATGAGCGTGCAAATATCCTTCATGTTCCCGCTTCGATTTCCCTTTCGACGGCCGTTGCTCCACAAACCGGGCAGCTTCTCCGAATGACGTGACTTCGCTTGCATCCTTGACAATGTTAGACAGGAAGTCGGACAAAGTTCGTATCGTAACGATTGCACTCTTCCTGCGATACCGCACCCATTCCATCTGAGTTCCCGCCGGCAGCTTATCTGTCAACTCTTGGATGAGCATCGGGTTCACCAGATGAGCGGTTAAACCTGTAGCTTCAAGATGATCAGCAAGCTGTTGAACTACTACCCCGAAGCTGATAAAACTCGCTAACCGTTCTGCTTTCGGTGGCGCTGCATTGCGGATTTTTATCAGCAACATATTGAGCAGTCCCTCCGGACGGCCAAACAGCATCCGCAGGGTTTCGATAATCTTCGGGACTGCTTTGGGTAATAGAAGTCTGCTTCTCACCGCCTCCAGTGCCTCTCCTTTCAGGCATTCTTGAAGACGCGCTAAGTTTTCGACGTTTGAGAACCCGCACGCTTTTGTTGACGTCTCGTAACTACTTATGAACATGGGCCATTCCTCCAGCTTTCCAGAAAAAGTCGGCAACTTCCTGGATAGGAAATGGCGAGAGGATAGCTGGGCCTTCGTTGGTTTTTGATGACGATGTCGCACTCTACGCCGATAATCTCTCTGATTATGATCTTCCTCGGAACTCTCCGAGCTCTCTTCCTCACTTTCAGAACTATCCTCTTCGGAACTTTCTTCCTCCGCCTCGGAGCTCTTTTCTTCCACCTCCGAACTTTCTTCTTCTTCGGAACTCTCACTACTATCTGACTCCAATACTCCCTTCACTTGGTTCATCAGCTTACCGCTGTTATTCTTATCCTTCTTCTTCTTCGGGACCTCTGGGTGTCCAAAGGGTGTATCGTTCTTGTCTCGACCGATCAGGAAACTCTCCGGCAGACTTATTGGACGTTCAACTGACTTCTTTGCAGGTTTTTTGGCTACTTTTGGTGTCGAGTGTTTACGGTACGCTCCTCGAATGTCAGCAGCATTTACTGCCGGCGGATCCACGTTCCCAGGTTTTTCTTTTCCCGACTTTTTCTTCTCGAGCTTCGATTTTTCTGGCTTTACTTCCCCCGACTTCGTTTTCTTCTGCTTTTTCTTCTTCGAGCTTCTCTTTTCACTACTTTCAGCTTCTTCTTCTTCTTCTTCCTGTACCTTTTTACCATCAGTGTTCTTGTTCCGCTTCATCTTCAACTGTTCCAGCTTCTCCTCCATTTCCGTCCGCATCTCGTCGAGCTTCTTCTGATGGGCTTCTTCTTCGACAAGTTTCTTCTTCATTTGCGTCTTTTCAAACTCCAGTTCCATTTCCCGCTTTTCCTTTTCCAGCTGCTGGCGCATCTCGAACATCTCTTGCTGCATCTCCAGTCGCTTGCGGTACAAAATCTTCTCCCTTTCCAGTTCCTGCTTCTGCCTCTTCTTCTCCTCTTCGAGCTTTTTCAACTCCTCTTGCAGCTCAGATGAACCAGCATCACCCACGTCAACAATCTTGCACTCCGGACAGCTCCAAGAAACGTCTCTTACCTCCTCGGTAACGCCAGCACAACCGAAATGGTACCACTTTTGGCAATTGTCACAAAATACCATTTCTTCCTCAGCACAATCTGGACGTTGGCATCCCGCACAACTATATCCTGACCGTTCCGGATCAGGGTTAGGGTTTGGTCGAACCATCATAAATTTTTAAGAAATTGTTCGGACCAGCCTAATGAAAACCGAATTTCCACAGCAGCACTTCACTTTTGTGTTGTGAACAGCTTAAAACTAAGTATATTTGCGTTAGCTATCAATAATTTTAACAATATTCATTTCAACTTACATTTATGGTTTATCTAATCCGCTTCTTTCTCTTACAGGTTACGTTTTTTCTGGGAAGTTTTCCAACAGACTGAATCCGATTGTACTTTATAAAAATTCCCACTAAGTTCCGCTTTGGAATAAGTATTTAAACTCCTAATATGCTAATATTCACTAAATTTCACTTTAATGCAACGATGCAACTACACTTTTGCTCCAATGCCTTTGTTTACATTCAATTAATTATCGTTCTTCTCCTGTTTCATACGTATTCTGACCATTCTCACACACCCGCACAGCTGGTTAGTTTCCGCTCGATCCTTCACTGACGTTTCGTATCAACGTCGTTTGAGGTTCTGGTAGAGTACGTCGCAAGATGTGTCCATAGTGCTCGGAGGTGCGCACAACATGTAATATGCATGACATACCGATTAAGACGTTGACAGTGGCCAACTTCAATTACTGAAGCAATAGTCAGGCCGTCGATGACTTTTTCGAGAACAACGGAAACGGCAAAATTGCCTCGAAATTGAATGTAGAAATATTCTCAGATTCAACATTGTATTGGATGAGTATTCTACTAACATCCCAATTCATAACTTTCTTTATAAAGCTATTGATCTACATAGTCAGAGCTATACATATTGGTGATCTGGATGAAAACTTCGAAGGGTTCTTGATTGCATAAGGTAAGGAGCACTATAAAGGGTATCCCACATCAAATTGCATCACGGAAAAAACGCTGTAGAACATTACCCATTGGTTATTTTCTCTTGAAAACTTGGGTAGAAGTAGTTTAAAGTGTATTGTTTACACTGTATTTTTATCGCTGTCAGTTTTTCGAAAATTGGGAAAAAATGGCGTCACCCGAAAAGCAACGTGGCGAATTGATTTTGCGCAAGCACCTGGAAAATCCTCAACTCTCTCTTCGGGACATCGGAAAACAACTCGGAATCGTGCAGTCAACGGTGAGTCGTGTGATTAAACGTTACTACGAAACTCTGAGTATCGAACGGAAGGATAAATGCGGTCAGAATGGATGTTCTAATAGTGATCAGGATCACAAGCGTGTCGTGAAAGCGTTTAAGCGTAATCCTAATGCTTCGGTCAGGGATGTGGCCAAAATGCAGAAGGCTTCAAATCGTGACGTACGGCAAAATACGGTGGGAAAGTCACGGGCCCGGAAACTGTACACCCAGATGCTGACGAAGCCTCATTGTCTCATCATGGATGATGAGACTTACGTCAAGGCGGACTTCCGGCAGCCTCCGGGGCTACTGTTCTTCACCGCCCAGCACAAGTTTGACAAATACATGATTTGGCAAGCGATCTGTTCATGTGGCAATCCGAGTGCGCCGTTCGTGACTACCGGGACTGTAAACGGGGAGATATACCTCAAGGAGTGTCTACAGAAGCGTCTGCTTCCTCAGTTGAAGCAACACGAGGGCCCTACGATCTTCTGGCCGAATCTAGCGTCGTGCCACTATTCAAATGTTGTCCTGGAGTGGTACGAAGCCAAACCCCCCCCCCCCGCCCCCCAACGCACCGGAAATAAGGTCCACCGAAAAATACTGGGCTATTATGAAGCAGGCACTACGGAAGCATCCCAAGAAGGTCAAATCTGAGAAAGACATAAAGAAAGAATGGGTTTCCGTACAGAAGAAGCTGCAGCCAGATGTCGTACAGAACCTAATGAGTGGAGTTAAGCGTAAGGTGCGACCGTACGGTTATGGTATTGAAGTTTAATGAAATAAATATGCCAAAAACTTACTAATGGGTTATATTGTATTACCTGAAAGTTTGAAAGGGATCGTGATGTGAGACACCCTTTAATAAAGGAAGATGCATGCATTTTACAAAAGGTAACCCAAGTTCTTAAGTATGTATTAGCAGTGTGTGATCAGTATAATTTCCTGAATTATAAGGGGTTATCCATTACCCAGAGAGAAAAATCAGTTTTGAGAATTTTAGTTGGATTGCTCAAATTAATTTGATTGCTTTACTCATTATATTACTTTATCGACCTTTTGTCCTTTCGATTTTTTGTAATCTGAGCATTTGTCTTACAACCGATCTGAACTCTATCGTATTTTGAAAGGAAAGGAACAAAACAATACAGAACATAAGCAAAAAGTCTTTTAATTAAATAAAATGCTGCTCTACAATGAGGCCTCGAAATTGTATCGAAATGGTGTCTTCCAATGGAATGAAGATGAACGCTGCAAGGTTATAAGCTACAGTAGAACACATTCGCAGCAAATCTTTCTTTACTCGATCAATTCAGTTGGACTGGAACGCGTCAGCTCTATTAAAGGCCTAAGCAAACACTTAACACTGAACATGGTCAATTCGTAAAATATTTGGATCCTATACCCGTTTGGAGCGGAGATCAGACTCTGACTTTGTCAAGCCTATCGAGATTCCCTAACATCGGTTTCTGACGACCTAAATTGAGAGCGGGAGATGAACCTACGGTCGGCGATGTACAATCTCCCTTAATTAATGTTCGACATTGTGTTGAAACTAGTGGATCTAGGGTTGGGAGGTAACGATCTTGTATGGTCAGTATCAGTAGTAGTATCAGTAATTGGAACAACCGATGTCAACTGATAAATGTAGAGCCTCTTCACCAGCCTAGGATTTACTTGCAGAGATGGTTTGAATTTGAGCCATCCTAGAATACATCATATGGGCAGCTAAATAAGCAATAAAAGCTTGAATCTGAATACCTATCAGCACTCCTAGCCGTAACTCTAGCTAGTTCAAGGTAGGGTTACCATATGGTATCTTAAAGGAGGACATGTCCTCCTTTTTCAATAATTTTTCTACATCCTCCTTTTGCCCGAAAATGTCCTCCTTTTTAAACCTTGCATTTTTTTCCCAGTAACATATTCATAAAATTGTTTTCAAAGAGCGTTGTTTGCAGAGCTTATTTATTTAAATATGTCGCAACCTCATCTTATCTGGCAAATGCCATTCGATGGTGGGACTAGGAGTATACTACAGCCGTCAACCCCCCTACATTTAGGCTGTGGTTTATTTGGTGAATTTTAACTTATATTTGACAGATGGAACATTTTAAGTTAAAGCTGCTATTCTACCAGACTTATTTCACACAAACCAGGAATAATTTTGGCAAACAATTTCTCGAAAATCGGACAACAACAGAGGGATTTTCGAACAGTATAGTGGGGGGAATACCCCTCAGTAGACTGATGCAAAATTTGAAATTTACGTCCCCACAGTGCTCAAACGGTTTCAAATCAGGTCCTGATTAGCCTCTCAAAATTTAAACTCATTTGGTAAGAAACTGACTTGGCACAAACTATTCGAAGTTTATATGGAAATTACTATGGGAGAAAACCAAGCTTTTTGTTCATTGTCTTCTACCCATTTTCCATATTGGTTTTTCGAAAATTGCTATAACTATTCCTACGGGAAATTTTCTAAGCTACAACTTTGCGGAATATCGTTTTTTAGCCAAATGTCAAATTAAAATGATATTAATTGCTTAAGAGATTGCGAATCTTATGGCATGATCAAGCAGCTGTTCTGTGGGCAACACTGCATTCTGCAGTGTGACATAGTAGCCATGATATTTGTGCTCTATTCTTCGCACCAGAAACATCAATGTTGCCTGCTGAACAGTTGATTGAGCATAATCATAAGAAATCAGTGACTTGAATCATTAATAACTTTTGTTCCTTACATTTGATTGAAAAGTGGGTTTGAACAAAGTTGTAGCTGAAAAATTTTGCTACAATCACTGCTATCATTTTCAAAAGCATAGTGATGTGGTGAATTGTTAGATAGATATGAACAAAAACATATGTTTTCCCATAGTAATTCCCATATAAACATGAAATGGTTTGTGCCAAGTCAGTTTCTAACTAAAGTAGTTCAAATTTTGGGAGGCTAAGCAGGACCCAATTTGGAACCGTTTAAGCACTGTGGAGCAAAAATTTCAAATTTTGCATCAGTCTGCCCCTCACCATCCCTCTCCAACGGGGGAGTTTGGTAAATAGAGATGATCAAACCGATTTGTACTTTCATTCATAAAAGTTGTCCTTGCTCGCTTTCTACTCTTTATATAAACAATTTCACACTGCCGTATTCTAACGGAACTATCAACTCTATACTTACATCTCCTCATCTATCGTATAAAAATTACCACTCTAGTCTGTTATTTGAAATTAGCATCTTCAACTATTATAATTTATTTTACTAAAATTTGATGTTTCGAAAATAAATTATAACGTTCGAAAATCGTGTGATTTTCGAGAAGGTATTTGTCAAATTGATTCCTGGTCTGATATAATAGCAGGATTATTTAAAAATTTCCTATCTGTCTAATTTAAGTTAAAATTCACCAAATGGAACACAACCACACAGATTGAATCTACCATGTGTTCGATTTTGACGTTCTGGTTCACTGGGATTTTAGGTATTTTGTTTCGGCTGCTTAAATATTGAGACCGAAGAGGCACGCGAAATCGAATGTAAGGAATAATATCAACAATAGGAATTCTTTTGTATATAACGCTAAGCGCGCCTCTTCGCTTCCACTATGCCAGCGGCCTTAGAGTCCTATGCTGAATCAATGGTAAAATTAACAGGTTGCTTAGATGTTCCATGTTGGTATCAATCAGCGATAATATGTATCCTGATTTTTGTACACGATAAAAGTTGGGATGGTTTTAAGGCTGTATATCTGTAGTTTTCATGCAAATCAGCTAGACTGCATCATTTCCAAGTATCAACATTTAATTATGAATGCTAGTTTGATGCATTTTTTAGAAAAATAACGAGAAGATGAATTGAATTGGTAACGACTAAAAGTTATGAGCAATCTCAATTGAACCTTTCCAATTCATGAATTTTGTGATAGCGCTCATATTATTAAAACGTTTGATAAATGCTCATTGTCCTCATTTAATGTTAAGAAAAGGAATCATTGTCCTCCTTAGTCTCCAAACCTCAAATGAAATATCCTTCTTTTCAAGTTTTTGATATGGTAACCCTAGTTCAAGGAGATGTGAGAATGATTAATTCATTCATAGTTGTTTTACATGAGACCAATTTTACCTTTCCATCGCTCTAATTTCGATGGAAAGGATGCTGGGCTATTCTTTTCGATAGATTGATGAATTGGTTGCCGTGAGTGATACAATCTATGTTTAAGATTTAAATTAATTAGGCGTAGAAAATAAATTAAAAAAAAAAAAACGGTTGAGGTTGGGATTGAACTCGCGACCTTCTGCTTGGCAAGCGGAAACGGTAACCACTATGCTAACAATTTCATTTTGTTGTTAACTTGAAACAGTGTTGTGGAATAATGAATGAATACGCCGTTTGTAAAGCATTTACAAAGCATGCAATTGAAACATGGACGCATAGTGGCATAAGAGCTATTATGCTGACTGTATTCACCTTTATTCAGCAATATTGTTAAGCAATGCAATGGAATCTAATAATGGAGCTAAAAAACAATTATTAGACGTATAATAAAGCATGTTATTAAATCAATTGAATACATTGGAATTAAAGCGTCAATGAATGTTCAAATTACACTTATTCAGTATGTTATTAGATCAAACTTCTGGTGTTGAATCAGGAAGACAGTCATCGTTTGTATAGTTTTTAATAAGTAGGGGAAATGGATGTAATTTCGGCCTAAATGCCACTAATTTGGGCCCATACATAAATTCAGCAATCGACTAAATTGTCAATAGCTACCTAAAATATCCATTAGTACCGTCCCAATGACGCGTTCATCTAGATAAAATTGATAAATAGCAAATTTTTAGCGATGGACCCAATCTTAGGTCCATAGGCCAACATTAGAGCCATTTTATCATTCTGTTATGTTCTGTTCTGTCATGTCATGCCTGACATGTTGTGATTTAACTACTCTATCTGTGTATACTGTGATCTCTGATCCTACTGTATCAACAAGCATAATTTTTGGAAAAGAAGAATGTAACATTTGATAGGAAATTAGAAACATTGGATAGCAATACCCGTATGAGATTATTAAATCCTATTTAAAAGCTAATGCTATTTTTTTTAAATCTTTTTTTGGATAAAGGGATGACGTTTGACAGAATTATGAAAAATGTTGAGTTTTCATAAACACGGACAAGACTTTTGATAAACAAAATGATACACATTTTCCTTGTGTGCTACTCACATACACATTGATTGATTCGTCGGAATCATACCTTGATTGTTAGATACACCCTGCATGATTCGTCGATTTGACAGTTCGGTCACATGCGTTAGATCAGATAAACCAGTTTTTGTTTTGCAGTGAAGATACGTCGGTAACTCAGAAAGAATTGAGGATACTGTCAGTTGTTTGGTTTATTTACATAACTATAGCCAATATTGTGAAATGATCCAAGTTTGATGCGGAGATGAGAGGGTCATCGTATCATCTGCTGTCAGACGTTATAAATTTTGTGTTTTTCGTGTTAAGAAAGCGCTAGTCAGAATGGTATGTGGAGTTCAATATTAAAGTGCTATGTTATTAGAATACGTTTGCAATAATAAACATGTTGCTACCGGAAATACAAATGCAGGATTCAAATGAAGGCTTCAACGTAGCTGGATGTAATCCCACAGGATCAAATCCCCAACCAGTATCGGGTTGCCACGAAGCATCGTCATCAGAATGAAAAAAGATAATGGGAAGAACAGAATATCGATGACGATGCACGTTTAGATTCTGGGTTGGGGCAATCCTTCTTTTCACTTTTTTAAAATATCCGACGCTGCCGATATGTGTAGAAGCAAACTGTTGTGACTCATCAATCAATCATATTCATAATATTTATGTTTTCGTCACGAGTATTGAACAGCAGTAGCTGAATCCCGTTAAAATCCATTTTGTATCTACTTAGAAACAACTTGACGGATCGGCTGATTGAAAATGATTGCTTTGTTTTTTTTTTCACATATGACGTTTCACAGTGAGCGTATCTGCTGTTTTTGTGTTAGCATCAAATTTTGATTGTTAAGTCATATTGACAATAAAAGGGTGTATCAAAAACATTTGAAAAACAATGAAAGAATATCATAGAGCGTTCATAAAATATTCTTTCCATAATTCATTAAAATTTCAAACCTTGTTTTTCATTAACTCGTAGGAAAAGCATGTATTGTTATAATCGGATAGAAGCAAAATATAAATTTGTTTGTTTGCCACTTGCGTCCTTTTGACAAGTTATGCTTGATTTGCGCAAATAATGTTACGTAATCATTCTTGAGATTATTTATAATTTATGGCTTAGTGAGATTCTCCGATTTTATGTTATTTGCTAGATTTGCTCATTGATTCTCCAGAAATACTTTGTGAATTCGCTAGAATCCTTCTGAGAGTACTTTGGAAATTTGAATGCTAAGATTTTCCATTTCTTCTGGATGGAGTCTCCAAAATTCCAAATAAGATTTCTCGATTGCTTTTTCGAAGGGACGTATCAGCTTTTGTAAACAATGTATTTGATCGTTAATTTGGCGTAACTAGTAGCTCGCACACGCATACTAACACCACTATCAGGTAGGGGAAAACTTCCCCTGTCTGATGGTAGTGTTAGCATGCGTGAGCGAGCTGCCAGTTACGCCAAACCGACGATCAAATGCATTGTTTACAAAAGGTGATACGTCCCTTTGAAAAAGTTATCGAGATTTATCTCCTTAATTCTTCGTGTTATTCATCGGAATTCATTGTTATGTTCTTCATATCCTGTTGGCATTGTATAGAATTTCGATTGGGATTCTTCAGAATCTTCCTCGGAGATATTTGAAGTTTATGTTTAACTGAGAATGACACTTGGAATACTTTAGAATCGCACTTGTGGTTCTTGGTTATCCTTTTTTGTTTCTCCAGACTAACTCTGGTGATTCTCCGAATACCTTCTGAGATTGATTGATGGGTTATGGATTGTGATGTTCGGAAATCTCTCTTGGAATCCTCCAGAGCCACATTGGAGATTCATTTCTAGAATTATTCTTGAAACTCACCGGAGTCCATCGTAAGGCTTTTAAGTGTCTTTTTTTGATTATACTGGAATGCCTCCTGGGTTTCTCCTAAATTCCTATTTGCATAATACGGAACCCAACTTGGAATTTTTCTGTATCCCTCTTAGGATTATATGGATTTTCGTGTGTGATTCATTTTGAGAAAACTTGCTTTAACAAATGGTGCTGGTGATTTGCATGGATGAGCCTTTAATTCGTGAAAAATCCGCATTTAAAATTGTTGCCGTTCGGCCTAATTCCCACGTTGATCAAGAACCGTCGCTTCTGTTGTCTTGAAATTTAAACCTTTTTTTCCTTTGTTGGGTACATGTTTCCACTGTGACCAGTAATTTGATTTCTTGTGGTGGGCTCCAGTTTAATGTATGCCACATCAGGGTGTTGTATCACTATTTGTTTGAGTGATTTCCACTAGCTGACTATAGGCATTATCCCAGTAAGGTATTATAGAACGAATGAACTGTATTGCCTTACTGGGAGAAGGCATCCATACATCTGAGGGCTGTATTAAACCCTTATCGAAAAATGTTTTCCTTTTATGAAAAAGTGCTGCACAGTTACATAGTAAATGTTCCGAGTTTTCACTCTCTAGGTTGCAGAATCGACACTTGTCATCTTCCAATTTTCCTAGCTGTTCAAAATTATATTTACTTGAACAGTGGCCCTTTACTACTCCACTAAAAGTACATAGATCGATTTTTCCCAGTTCTTTAGCTCCATTTTGAGGGTACATTCTGAGGCCCCACAAAATGGTTCTGGACCTAGGATTGTTTCTTGCTAATAAATCTGCCTTTTCATTACCTTCAACCCCACAGTGCCCAGGTACCCAAAATAAGTTAACGGTACTATTTTAGCCACCTGCTGTAGTAATTGAATGCATTCCCAAACCAGCTTAGAAGAACATGTAACTGACCTCAATGCATTTAAGGGGAGCTTGACTGTCAGAGAAAATATATATATTTGTATGTTTGTAATTACGACGTAAACAAACCGTAGCACATTCTAAAACGGCCTGTATTTTAGCTTGAAATACGGTTGGCCACTTATTAATAGATATAGATACGTTGACACCAGGACCAGTGTAGAAAATTACTGATCCTGGTTGAATATTAGGTTCCCCTGATTCCCATTCAGTGCGACTAGGTTCAGTGACGTTGAATAGTCTTTCAAAGTTATACTGTCTATTCATCCAGTCTTCATGAGTTAATACAGAATTATTCTTAAATTCCTTCAAAATACTGAGATGACTCCTAAGGTCCCCATTAAAAAACTGTTTTGTTCTTTTTAACCTTCGTGCGTTTCTTTCGGCTTGTAACTGCACAACAATATGTAAGGGAAGTAGATTTAACACTGTATCTAGCGCTTTAGAGGGCGTGCTACAAATTGCTCCTGTGATGGAAATTGTAGCAAGTCTTAGCAACTTTTCGAGTTTTTTTTTTGAGCATAATAAACTTTTGTTTTTGGCCACCAAACTAATGATGCATACACAGCTAAAAAAAAGTAGTGTAAATATCCGTTACTATGATGCACATAAATGGAGCGTCATATATCATACAAGTTTAGATTATAGATCGTGTAAATTTATGAGACATGTCATGTAATATCCCATATATTGTATGCAACTGTCCACTTTTGTTTGCAACATTTCTTGCAAGTTGCTAGTTTACGTGAAAAGGAAGTTTACATGTATGAATGTTTGCATGCATGGATGTTTACATCGCCAGTAAAATTCAGAATTTTTTGGTGTGTATGTTATTCTGGGTCTTACTATAGCCTTATACATCCAATCGATCATTTTAGGTTTCAGTCCCCATTTATTACCAAATGTTTTTTTTTGCTTATCCATAGGACATTTGTAGTTTTACTTATTAGTTGATTCAAATGTAAGTTTTAATTGAGTTTGCTATTACTCTCAGATACTTAACCTTTTGAGAAAGAACTAATTTAGTATCCTCCAAGTGCACATCTGGTATTTTTATTTTCCTTTTATGTGTAAATGGTATAATAGTAGTCTTATGAGGGTTTATGGACAACCGCTCATCTTTACACCATGCCATCGTTAAATTAAGAGCATATTGTAACCTATTAACGTGTTCATATTTACCACGAATAATGATTACTATGTCATCGGCAAAACCAATTATTTCAAATCCTTGCGCTTCAAGTAATAGTAGTTCGTCGGCTACCAGGGGCCACAGCAAAGGTGAAAGAACCCCCTTCACGGTCCTTACCGTGACCGTTGAACTACCATGACTGCATGTTCTTCCTCGTTTTTGCAACATTTTAAAAATCCAATCCTTGATAGTTTTATCAAAATCAAAATTTAAACCTTACTAACTTATCTTGTGAATACAGTTATTTATCGTAGATATTGCGTTCTCGGTACGATGGCAAACATAACATACAGTACTGGACAAACAAAAATAATACACCGTGATTTTGTGTGTCTCTCCAAGAAAGTTGAAACAGCTGTCTCATTTAATTTTTTGCATAAAACATTCAGAAGTTGATGAAGTATTCAAGGTTGATAAGTTTTTTTTTGTGACTTTATTGACTGTATTGTGGTCTGTCTGTATTAGACTACCTATTTTTAATCTGTTATTTCTTGAAGTACAATAATTTGAATAAGCTAAAAAATATTATTTGTAGTCAAATCAATATTTTTTAACAATACTCTAAAATGTGTCAATTTCGTTCTCAAAGAAAGAAGTGATTAGATTGTGAAAGTTGTTTAAGTGCTGATGTAGTGAAAAAAAAAAATAAAGTCCTGTATCCCTTCTGGAAGTAATTGAAGTAAGCTGTGCTAAATTAGATGCAAGGATTTATGTTTATTGTGATGAATTTTTGTGTGAAAAGTTCGTTGTTCGACGAAACATACGTTTGATTGAGCTATCTGTATCTGTATCTGTTATGACTCAAATTTATATCTAAATTGACTCTCGTATATGTCACTCTCAGAGCACCTAAATTTACGTGAATTTTCAAGTGTGTAGTGCTATCCAATGATACACTTTTCTACCGAATGAAGTTAGATATTGCTTGAAAAAAAAGGTAGCTCTTAAAGATAATTAATCGGAACAAGCTTTGACATACTCATTGTTGATGAATTTCTTGGGTTTTGCTGGAAATAGCTTCGGAAGTTGCTGGTGGCTGTTTTAACCAGCTCATTTGCTCTTTTTGGTAATCATCATTGATGACACCTTCTGAGGCTCAGAGTAAGTTGCCTCTTCAAGTAAAACCAAGTTTCATCAACTGTGTGAAAAGTTATTAACAGAAGAGCAATTTGTGTAAAACATTTGAGCATGTCCTAAAGCTGATTTTCTCATAGTTATCTTGTTTGTTTACATATATTGAAATAAACTATAATCCGTTAAATATCTTCTAATTACATTCTCGATCGATTCACCGAGATACAGTAATAGAGCACAATGCTGGTCAAATTACTCTCATAAAGAACACACCGATCATCAAACCATCTGCCCAGGATCTCCCGCAAACATATATTTGAGAACATGTGTTGGACTTAAATGCGAGTCAGAACATCGATAAACACACAATTTCTTGATTGAACTCGCTTACCCGCTCCGACCGCAGTTACATTGGGTCGAATCGTTCAACCGCTCACTATATGGCACACAGTCGGCAACATATGCTTCGATGTCAAACCAAAATGAAATACAGAAATTATAAGTGGAAAAAAGGCAAATAAGCATACTCATATATGTACATATAACATCGATATTGGCGGTTATGGTTCTCCGGTATGGTAAGAGAGTGCTCGTTACCGCGCTCATTGTTGTGCTCAACGTCGATGCTGGAGATTAAAATCTTCTCCGGTTGGAGCTGACTTGTGAAAAAATGGCCATGAATAGGCACAACAGCAGGCGGAAAACAGCATAATGTTCATAAATCCATTGTTGACGCTGTGGCTGCTGCCGGTGGTGATGATGAGATGTGTCGGTTTTCCATTGGCATCGAGTGCCTGTCGTGTGTGGTTGCTGGTGGTGCTGATGTTCAAGGGTGTCAATTGAGAAAATATAATGGTAGGTCCCAATTTCCCACACATCAAATGTGTAATGCGAGATGATTTGGGGTCGCAAAGCGGAAAACGATCGTTAAGTGGTTTGAAAGCAGCGTAGATTATACATTGTTTTCGAGAGTCTTCGGGAGTGAAAAAGATCACTGTCATTAGGAAAATTACGAGTAATGATCATGTTTTTGTGAGACTGCCGTCGTAATTTGTTGAACGGCAATGAATAAAATGTGCAACATGGCAGCAGAAGGATGGTGGTTATACGATGAAGTCCATTAAAACGAGAAGAACTGCGTTACCACAACCTTTTCTTATAGTTTTGTTTAATGTAGATTGTAAAATGTGATTGCGGCAAGATTTTTAAACATTTTTTGAAACTTATGTTGGCTGATTTTATGAAACTGTAAATCACCACCAAAACATTGGAAAATCATCTAGTAGAAGTTTTGTTGTTGTAAATCTGACCAATTTCGTTTCATATCCGGAGTGATTTGAGATTTGGGCGTAATTGTATTTGTAAACAATCACGTCAATCGCCGATTTATCGCGAATAAAAGCTCAATTTTGAAAACTAATAACACTATGAGGTAGAAGTATGATTCCTCTATCATTTGGTATAGTTTGTTGATAAGATTGAGGTTTTATTCACGAGGAATCGGCGATTGACCTATTTGTTTACAAATTCAACTACGCCCAAATCTCAAATCACTCCGGATATAAATTAATACCAATAGGGTACTTCGCTACTTCGTCGAAATCGCCCATTTCCGCTCTATCGAGCAAAACTCAATAATAATACGTTTGTTCAGATGCGTTAGTTCAAAACCTTCAAAACCAGAGCTGGTAAATATCACGGCCGTCATGTGACAATGAAACTAACTATCATGCGTTTTTAAATTTCCAATGATCAAGCGCCGATCAAGCACATCATCAACTCCAATATTAACAACACTGTTACGATCTGTCTTGACAAAAAAAATCGATTAGATTCGTTTTCTCATCTCGCGTGAAGTCTTTCATTGAAAAATGACATTTGCCAGTCCTGCTTAAGGTAAGTTAAAATATCTTTAGGAAAGATTAGAGAGCTTTTGGAAAGTTCATGGCAGTTCCATGAATATCCGGAAAATTGTCGACGCTTGAGGGAAGTTCCAAAAACTACAGGAAAATTTTAAGAACTTCTGATCCGTTCGAATAACTTCATAATAATAACAGGAACTATACAGATGCTGCATGAACAAGGACTTCAAAGAAAGTCAAAAAAATTGCGGCAACTTGAACTTTTTGAAAATTTTGGAATTTTGACTAGGACTTCGTCTGTGATTTATATATGAGGGTACACTTTGTGAAAACCAAACATGGAACATGTAACAAAATTATGAAAGATTTTGAACGTTATTAACTCAGCTGCCCCTGGACCAATTTCAATAATTTTATCACCAATCGATCAGAAATATTTTTACGCATCTGTTAAATTTAAGACTTTATCATTTTTCAATATGTCACTATTGAAAATTGCACGAATGTGCAACCGTTGCTATGATCGGAATCAGTAGCTCTTTGTGAGTCGCTGTGGGCCATCTATGTCAAGCGCGTCATACTAAAGAGTATAAACCGAGAGAACTCCCCCTCAAATGCATATTCCTACTCAAAACACAAGCTCCTGCTGCAGTTAACAAATAAGATTTATCATATAAGACCACGTAGTCCTACGTCACCATTGCGTAGAATCCCATAGGGCTGTCCCTCGTAGTTTTTTTTTGTTAGTTTCATTAACATGAGAAAAATAGCCACAACCTTCAGGAAGATCCCAGAATGTTATGGAAATTCCAAGAGTTTAAAGGAAGTTCTGCACACTTCAAGAACATTTAGAACAACAAGAAAGTTTTAAGATCTTTAGAGTAGGATCCGATAGCTTCAGGGCAGTTGCGTAGATTTCAGGATAGTTTCGAGGACTTCAGAGCAGTTTCATTAAATTCAGAACAATTAAAGAAACTTCAGGAGTGCCAATTGCTAAAATTGAAGTTGAATTTAAAGATCTTAAGGGAATGTACGTAGCTTCGGACAGTTCTGAATATTCATAGAAGATTCATGATTATTAGGAAAATCATGGGAGTTTTAGGGATGTTCCGAGAACTTTTGGTGAATTTTGAGTTCTTTTCGGCAGTTCCATAGACTCATCAACGACCAGTGATCTATTTATAGGGCAGCATTTTTTTCTTGTCTTAACATAAATTGGGAACGTAAATTATGTTTTCAATATCACTAGAATGATCCTTGGAATATCCGTAACATCTGATTTCAAATAGTGTGAGAATAGTCCTTCGGTTACTCCTGGAAAAATCGTGCTTCGTCCGGAGGCCAAAAACGACTTGAGCGTTAACGGATTAAGTTCAGGGAAATAGTGAGAATCTTCTAGAAGATTCAAAAATTAATGACAGTCTAGAGCACACCAGGAAGTTTAGAGAACAAGAAAAATGTCCTAAACTTCACAGATAGAACAAAAAAGAAATCACGGTACGAAAACGTCCTGAAGTTTAGAGGTCTTTACGGTAGTGTTATAAATTTCAGAGAAATTCTAGGAACATTAGCAGCATTGGCGTAGCTAATGGGGGTGCCAAGGGGGCCAGGCCCCCTCCAGAACTTCAACGACTTTTAAAAAGTTCAGGGAACATCGAAAATCAGGGTGCTATGGAAAAGTTCAGAAAACAGCTCAGAAGTAGGAACTCTATTTAAGTTTTGGGATCTTCGTAGAAATTAAACATTATTTAAATTCCGGGAATGTCATTATTGTTTTGGGATCTTCATATAATTTCAGGATACTTTTTCTCATGAGCTTGGAATAGTTCGGGGTATTACGTACAAGTTCAAGAAATTCCATACGTGGAACTTCGCTGAAAATTAACGAGAAACGTAGAAGTGCAGAAATTTCGTAGCATTTTAAGAAGCTGGATTAAACTTCATATAAGTGCAGGGGATTTTGTAGAAGATCTAAAATAAATATTTCAGCCAACTGTGGTGATCCTCGCTTTAGTTTAACGAACTGCGTTGCAGTTTGTCAGAGATCTTACTTCAAAAAAGCTCAATGAACTTCTGTGAAGTTTTGGAAAATTCGTTAAATTTCAAGGAACTTTCCAGGTGTTCAAGAATATTTCGACAGTGAGCATGCATAAGGGCCTATACGCGATGATCGATTCTCTTCGTCGATTTTCTCTTTTGTTAATAACTCGCTAGATTTAACGTTTCTCGGTGCGTTTGCTGTTGCTTTTGATAGCCAATACAACCTGTTACTACTCTGCATTGAACAAATTCTAGAAACTTGTTTCGCCTAGCTGTAGCAATGCAAAGAGAAAATCGATTAAGAGAATCGATCATCGCGTATTCGCCCTTATGAATGCTCACTGTCGATTTGTAGATGATGGAGGTCTTTTCAGAAGGATTGAAGTAGGCCACGCTGCGAAAATGACGTGTTTTTGTTTTGCTGCGTCGTTTTCGTTCTAGTGAAAATGTTATAAATTTACAACTTAATTTTTAAAAAGTGTTAATTTGAAAGTACAGAAGTGTGTTGAAAAGTGCATTAGGTGAAAATCTTTAAATTCCTATTCGTTGCATGTGGTGCCGACTGTTCTAATCCACGTGTAGCTACGCTCAGCTAAGTTTATTAACCTTTTCGTTCCTCTGTTCTCGATAGGAAATATCCATCTAATTCAAGACGATCATTTTAAAACTTACTAAATACGCGTCCATCATTATTGCACTACTGCTTGATTGAAAGTTTCAGTACATTATCAATGGTATATCGATAATGTATTGAAGCGGGGCTTAACATGTGTGAAAATAGCTTCGGAATGCTTGCATTCTTGAAATGGGCTATCGTAGCTGTGGTAGAGCTGTCACCTTCTAACTCTCGGGTTCAAGCTTCTTTGCATAAGAAATGATTGCAGGCAGATTTTATCCATAATACCACTGCCAGACAGTGGGAGTTAGGCCAAAGAAGAATCTTAATTCTAATCTACGATTCCACATACTATTAATAACTTTTAACACATCAGAATGAATTGTGCATATGTTTAGGATCAACAAACAATTTTAACGCGCAAAGGAGCTGATAACGTTCCTCAATTCCAAAATCTGAAGACCGTTTTGAATAATATGTTTAGGTAATGGGCAGCAACAACGGACAGATAAACTACTTACAGCTATTAAATGCTTGATATAACGATTGCCAGCAACACCGGCTGGGCGTATCCTATGGCTTACCCTCCATACTAACAAACAACCACCCTTCCCGTGACACTTATGAGGGGTCGTAGAGTTCTCGCACCTCTCTTAAGTAAGTGTCGGACTAACATTCCTCCCCTTTCCCCACCAGATGCAAGGACGTGGCCAGGACAACTCTGGTCTGTTGGAGGAAGACGCATCCTTTATCTAAGAGGTACACACTTAGAAATACCTAATTTTACACGTGACGGAATCCATCTTTGACATAAAGGATGAGACGTAAACAAACATGTCATGTAAAATTAAGTGCTCCGAGACTGAAAAGTTCGTTACTCGACGAAAAGTACGTTTGATTGAGCTGAATTTTGCGTATATTATGACTCAATTTTATATCATAATTGACGCTTGTATATGTCAGTCGCAGAGCACCTAAATTTACATGAATTTTTCTAAGTGTGTAGTAATTAATCACAAATTACTATCTAACAGCAACGGATGAAGGTAGGTCTCCTTATTAACAACAGTTTGGAGCTCGTACCACCTACGACATTGTGCAAATTGGTTTATGCTATGCTATGCTATGCTATGCTATGCTATGCTATGCTATGATGGAGGTCTTTTCAGAAGAAATCCTAGAATCAAGAGAAATGGAAAACATATTTAGAATTTGACATAAATTCAGGGAACTTCGTAGAAGTTGAGAAAATTTTGTAAAGCTTAAGGAAGTTTTGAAGATTTTGAGGGTCCGTTTCAGACATCCTTCCTAAACAGCAGCTAAGATTCAAATAATCTCCAGATAGACGAAAATATTAGTAAAGTTCTTTTGATATTCTTTCAAGACTTCTGGTTGATCAAGTTCTGCAGATCTCCAACTGTTTAAAAATACAAATGAAGTCTGTCATATATTCTTTCAAGACTGCAGGTTGTTCAGAAAGTATTCAAAAGTACTCCAGCTAAAAGAAGCTCATTTGACACGTTAGTACCTTTCCTATAGGGGAGACTGGTGATTTAGCATTTTGTTCATGAATTAGCACGATATAGTGTGTATGGTTTAGAACATTGAACATTGATCATATCAAAAATAAAAATAACGAAAAAGCTCTTATCTTTATAAAGGACACGTTAATAATAAACTGACACCTAATGGGTTCAACCAAAACTAATTAAATTTCAAATAAAAAATAAAATAACTATATAGCATCTAGCTTCAAACAGGGACACAACCATACAAGTTAGGAGTTCATTCTTTTCGATTGGAATTAAACTTAAATTTAGGACTTTAATCTTGATTTTATATCTAGCTCCGTGATCTCAAAAGTTGGCTTGTTCGAGGTATAGAAAACATTTCTATATAAATGCTTTATAATTTTCTTTGTTCATCAAACATTAGAATCTGGAAGGCATATGGGTTTGGGATCTCAAAACTATTAAATTTAAACTTTCAGAATTTTAAGGATAGTTCATTGACATATATTTTGAACTATGTCCGATGTTCCTAGATATATTTATTCTATATGTACATTACGATAATGCCAAGCCAGATTTTTTTTTTTAAATTATGAATGAAAAGTCCTAGCATTAAGTGTCTGAGATGTGATTGATGATTGAATATGGATCATCTAATAAAAATCTAGACACAAAATTCAATCTAACCCTTAGAATTATCTAACATGAGAAATTTGTTTAGTTTGAGATCCTTAAAATCCTTATGATATACGAACAATATGTTATTTCATGACAAAAACCTTGAACAAACGATCATTGCTTGTTCAAAACCAGTATGCTTATAAGGCTCCCCGGATCGTTGCTATGAAATTAATACAATTAAATGTAATATTCACCATTAAAATAATAGTTAGCTTCGCCATTATAGGTAGTATTATTGGATAAATAACAAATAGCTTTGACGCCCTTTGATTGAATGTTAGTTCCAGAGTTTCTATCTGTAGTTTAACAAAAAAAAATGCAAATAGGCCCCCCTAGGCCCCCTCCAGTAATTTTTTTCTAGCTGCGCCAATGATTATCAGAAGAGTAACGAAATCTCGAGGAAAGATAAGGGAACTTCATGACGATCAACAACAGTTGTAATAACTGTGTCAAAAGTTCTGAGAAATGAAAGGAAATTCCGAGGATTTTTAAGAAGTTTTATGAACGGACTGCGCAAGAAAACTTCTGTTAATTTCAGGCATTTCAGGGAAGTTTCGAGAACTGCTTCAGGGAAACTGCAGGAACCTTTAACATGTTCTTGGAACTTCAGTGATATCCAGAGCAGACTCTACATTTTCAAAGCTCCGAAATGAACTCGAGTTTTGTTTCTTTTGTTTAACGCATGATTTCTATAATCTAGAATATCGACACGAAACGAAAATGAAAAAGATGCACGCTTAGCACGAAGAGCTGGCTATAGGTTTTCTCGTCGTTGTTTTCCTCACGTCGATTTTCGAGTTGAAACGGAGCCTCATCATGGTTTTCAATCCCTTTCACCGATTCTGACAATTTGTTTAATATGCGGTCTGTCCCACTTTCGTTACTTTTTTTTTAGATAAATATGTGGATGAAAGATTACACATATAACCTGTAATCGTCACGTGTTTTCACGTGAGAAATGCTTTAAATATATATTTTCATTTTACTCGGTTGCTGTGTTTCATGAAAGACTATCAAAGTCGAGCGCTTTTTCACTCGTCCGCTTTTAGAGATGAACTAGCCTAAGGCTAAAAATCTCTTTAATAAAGAATTAAAAAAAAAACTCGTCCGCTTCAACGAAGCTTGAAAGAGAGACAAACGATTAAACATTTGTTAGTAGATGCCAACATCAACATATTCAGATGTCGAATTCGACAGAAAAAGAAAGCTTGCTGTCCCTTCGTCGCATCGATGTTGTCGATTGAAACCGATATTGTGGCGCCCTGATCCAGAGAGCCTCAAAAAACTTCAAAGATGTTCCGAGAGGTTGAGGAAAATTTTGAAAACATTAAAAAAGGTCCAAGATCCCCAGGAAAGATTGGTCAAGATATTAAGGCTGTCACAATAGCTTCAGGGACGTCCAAACTTTCCGCAAGTTTAATGATCTGTGAACGTTAGTTTCGATCATTTCAGGACAGCACCATAAACGTCAGCAAGATTTTGAGAAATTGTAAGAAGTTTCAGGAATTTCAGGAAAGTCCTGAATTGAAAATTAAAATAAAACTAAGCCATAAAAATTGGAACGCGCAAAAATTGATCAACAAAAAAATCATTTATATCAGTCAAAATTCACATCACAAAAATCTTCTTATATTTATTTTGGTAGTTCAATTCATACATTTAAAGGAAAAAATGTTCGTTTATTCTTTTGGTTTGCCAAATCCGAACTGCCGTGCATTCCGCCTAACCCCTTCCATTAAATTTTTCACAGTGTTCTTGGCTGCAACTTGGTTGTTACTGGAATAGGTTGCACACAAGTAACCACATTCATTGAGTAACAAGTGTGCTGCTAGGGTAGTTTTTTGAGATTCCGTTCGACCAAGGCCCAATACCGTTCGATAGGGCGGAGTTCTAGGCTGTTGGGAGGGTTGTGATCTTTGGGTATCACAACAACGTTGTTCGCATCGTACCACTCGATTGTCTTTTTCCCATAGTGGCAGCTCACCAAGTCCGGTCAGAACAGCACAGGTCTATTATGTTGCTTTAGGAATGGTAGCAGCCGTTTTTCCAGGCACTCCTGGACGTAGATATCTTGATTGATGGTTCCCGTAGTAATAAAAATGCCGCTTTTTAGACCACACGTGCATATGGCCTGCCAGACGAGATATTTTTTCGGGAACTTCGACAGTTTGATGGTTTTGAAAATTTCAGCCACCTTCCCTTTTCCTGATGCGGTATAAAACTTCTGTCCCGGAAGCTGCTTGAAATCCGTCTTCACATAAGACGACACAGTCGAACTTTGTGCACAGATTTGTATACAGCTTTCAGGACCGCTGCTTTGCCAACGTGTTTTGTTTGTAATCTCGTTTCGCCACCTTTACCTTCTTAAACGTCGACAACCCGGCTCGTTTCTTGGCCCACTGCACAGTAGTATGAGAGGCATTGAGCTTGCCAGTGACGTCGCGGAAGGAGAGGTTAGGATTCCGCATATATTTCACCGCCACCTTCTTCGTCGTTGCTGCCTCGTCCGGATTACGATTGCCGCCGCTTCCAGGCTTCCTGGCGGTCGACAGACGCTCCCCGAACACTTTTAAAACGTTTGTCACGGTCGATTTGGCCACATCCAGTAATTTTGCCAACTCGGCGTATAAGAACGTCGGATTCTCTTGCTGCGCGAGCAAATTTTTTTTACACGCTGCTCCTCTTGCTTGGACGTCATTTTGAAAACTGGACAGCAATCGGTGAAAACTCATCATAGCAACCATCGTATATACACTCAACTTCCAAATGCAGCATTTCAGGTGTTTTATGCATTTTTAACAGAAATACACCAATTTGAAGTTGACCAATTTTTGCACGTTCCAGATTTTATTTGGTAATTTCACGGAAGGGTTCCAAGGCAGTTTAAAGATTTTTAGAACAGCTCCATTTATTTCAGGGCAGTTCCAAGAAATTCAGGAGGATTTCGATTTCAGGCTTCGAGAACCTTAGAGAAGTTCAATTAACTTCAAGAAAATTACAAGAACTTCACAGAAGTTCAAAGAAACTCAGAGAATTTCCGAAACATCAGCAAAGCTCCGATATCTTCAGGAAAGATCAGAGAACTTTAGCAAAGTAAATATTTTGGGTATTCGGGGAAGTTCCATGAATATCAGGAAAATTGTTTCAATGCTAGAGAAGCTTCGAGAACTACTTGAAAATTAGAGATTTTATACGAAGTTTCATAAGCTTCAAGGGAGTATATAAAACATCCGAAATTTTTTTGGCAGCTTAAGGATAGATCAAAGATCTTCAGAGCAGTTCAATTATCTCCAGAAAAAATGCGGAAACTTTAAGAAACCTCTGAAAAATTCAGGTCTAGAGAACATTATTGGAGTTAAGAGATCTTTTGGGAAGCACAGTTTTATCATCGTCAACATTTCGATCTACGGGTTGGAATCTTCATCAGGGCTAGTTTTAGTTTAAGATCTTAAAGACTTTTAAGCTGATCTTAAGACGGTACAACTTTATGTCCCCTAAAGAAGGCCAAGTCCAAAGACCGAATCGTCGAACATAAAGCATCCTAGCATGCTGTGCTTTTCGTAAGTCTTATGAATGCTATGATTTCAGCACGAAATATTCTGTTGATGGATATTAACGTTTACCTAGAAAGCTAGAAATAAAACCAGGGTAGGTATGCCAGTTTTGGCCCCATTGGCCCTCGAATTGACCCTAACTTAAATTTCCCCTTTTTACATCATTTTCATATTTTTTTCGATACAACGTTCCAACATATCTTTTGTCATAAATCTGCGCAAATAAAACCATGAACATTTATTTCAAATTTGATTTAGGTCCTAGAGTCAAAAACTGTACGACTAGTGTCAAAACTAGTACAGTAACCCTACGTTAAATAGATCTAAACGATTACTTTCGTTTGTAAATAGTGAAACATCAAAAAAGGTTATCTTCCATTTAATTCCACTTAATAAATTTTGGTATCCATGACAGATACGTATTTCGACTACAATGTGCAGTCTTCATCAGTGTCATTCCCACTGAAGAAATTATCAAAATCTAACCCCCTTAAGTACTCATCCCATAGGTAAAAAAATTAATTAAGTGGAATTAAATGAAAGATAACCTTTTTGCTGTTTTATTTAGCATTCCGCTGACAACCCAATTTCATTACTTCATTATGATGGCTACCAAGCCTTTGGGGATTTTTCTTATTAGAGAGTTGTGTAGATTTTTCTCCTTTAGCTTACTTAAATCTTTGGTTTTGATTAGTTAGGTAGGTTCCGATTCAACACATTGTAGTTTCATTTTTATACCTATGATCATGACTTTTTTACCTAGGAGATGAGTACTTAAGGGGGTTAGGGGGTTTGATTTTGATTGCACATTGTAGTCGAAATACGTATCTGTCATAGATACCAAAATTAATTAAGTGGAATTAAATGGAAGATAACCTTTTTTGCTCTTTTATTTAGCATTCCTCTAACAACCCAATTTCATTACTTCATGTAAATAGTGCTTACGTTATAAAAATAGCTGTTCCTGGTAACTTCGCGTCAGCTAGCTGGGAGTCCCAGTCTGGGACCTTAGCCATAGTGGTCGAATAAAGTTGGTTAGGATCCTGTTTAGCCCCTCTTTTGCCTTTTAGATCAATCTTTCCACGTTTTTGAGTACACATTAATTGGAGTAGATCTTTGTGTTGGGATTTGAGCAAAAAAAAAATCAATTGGCCGCAGTTGAGAAATATATGGAGGGTTGAATCAGTGGGTATTACAGGTATCGAAGCGGTCGATTTGATTTATCGCCCTGCTTGCGAAATTCTTGCGAATGGAACGATGGTCACCTCAAAACACTGTATATTTTTGGTCTTAACTGGATCACTTGTTGCAAATTTTGCTGCTTCTCTCTGGACTTCAAAATGTGTGCTGTAAGGAGTTTCTAAGAATCCGAATAAAATCAAAGGTTGATGCAATTGGTTCTAAGCAATTTGAAAAAGTTTAACGCAAAAAATGGTAGATACATTCTTCTTTGAAGTTTACAAAAATAAAATTGATGAACATATCTGCACAAATTTAGAATTAGAAGAATTAAACAAGTACATATTCCCACTTTTCTGCAGCAGCTGCAGAAAAACAATACGTATCATTTTCAAAATTAGGCTGACAAAAGTTAAGGTAGCTACTTTTTAAATGCAAACATTAATATATTTTTTTGCTGTGTGAAGCAAGGTCATGAATTTGTTAAATCCAGCTATATAATTATAAATAAAGAACATACATAGTTAACTATAAACAAAGACATAAGTTCAGAAGTGCTAAGAAGTCATTGAAGTATAAACCACTCTTTTAATAGAATTTGATTCCCTTTCTCATTTTACAGCTGTTATAATCAATTTGACAGATCGATGTCTTTCTATACCACTTGAAATCACTGAAATGGGGTCGATTTTGGATGATCGAGTTCCACATATGTTATGTGTCCACCGTTAAACTGAATTGTCAAAATATTCAATAATCATTAAGTAGTTTGAGTTTTATGGCGAGCTGACAACAGACAAGTTTACACGTACCCTAGTTTTAATAAGAGCGAACTAAATTCAGTGTACATTCCTATATTACAATTATATGCGCCCATGACAGCACTGGACTGGCTATAATACAGTTGATTGCTTATAGTGAGATAATGTCAATGAACTTCTAATAGATATCTGGCCATTTAACATTACAATTCCTGGAATTAACATTTAATACAACACGTAGCACCGTATTCATCTCATTCCAAGCATCAATTTGCATTTACTTTACACAAATTCACGTCTTATTTATTTAAAAAAAAAAGCTTCACCTCATAAGTCCTCATCTATTCAAACCATCTCGGCCCATCTTCTCCGACCCTCTGCCCTCTGCTGCTAATGGACAGATAGTGTACCGGATGAAAATACCAGCAATAAATGGCCCGCTAAGCCGATTTCCACCTCTCTTTCGGAGGGCGCCATTAAATCGCGACAAGCCACACCACCGACCCAAATGTCGCGTGATGGAATGATCCACCATAACCATGATAGTTGCCGTCTTAAACAAGATGCTACATCGCAATCTATTCGGGATCCTACGAGTATGGCTATACTTTTTGCAACTTTGTTGCGATCCAATCTATGGTTGCCACTGCGTCCGATGCGTCTAGGAAGCCAATAATGGACATTGGACACCTTCACCTGACAACCCTATTACCGGTGATGGGTAGTGTGTGCGCGGTTTCCATTAAGAGGGTCGTTGCTTGTCGTTTAGAAGAGTTAATTGATTGTATGAAGGGGAGGTGCTTGTAGCTTGGAAAGATATTGAATTTACAACGGCATATTTCAACCTACCAATTTGGATGGCAGTACTCGACATGGACGATTGGTTACCTGAAATGAAACGAGAGGGAGAGAGAAAGGAAGGACGCATTAAAATTAAAATCCAATGGGATGTGACACGTTAATTTCTTCGTTGAAAGCTGGAAATGTGAGAAAGCCATTTCTTACGAGCGTGAAATCAACAATCGGTATGTGTCCCTCACTAATTTGTCGGCATCAAGCGTCGTTAAACTGGTGCGAATCAGAAAGAGTTGAAATTTATTTTATGATACAGTTCATTAGTGTGGTACTGTTGCTTTTACGGTGGTACTTGCACAGAATACTACACTGCCACTACTACTATGGTTCAGTCCGTGGGAAATGGGGACAACCACATGAATTGAGAGCTCATTTTCAGTGCAGTATGAATGGAAACTGCTTTCCGCTGTGCTAGCGGCTTTCAGATATTGATCACAAGTTTCAAAGTTGTCAGTAATTAAGTAGGAACTAAGCGGGATTCAACCGTATTAGTTTGAGCTCTTGTCGGTAAATTGTTTAACATATCGGATGATATAAGCAATGCCATCTGTTTGAAAAATAATGCAGTAAAATTTGAAAATGAGAAAATGCCAAGCAATTCGCGATGCTCAACGATCGGTGCAATGAACGGTGGAAGGAAAAGGAATCAAACCGATTTGTCCGCACAACATCCAGCTGTTGCAATTGCTAAACTTACATCCGCTCGATTTTTTTTTGCATCGCGTCCACAACTTGTTTCGACGTTGACATCGATATCGAAACTCTCATTTTTTTACGTGGGCCTTGACTTTCGCGCATTTATATGAATCGAGGGCGTGTTTTTGTCGTATTATCTTGTATTTACTACTTGCCTTGCTCTCTCGGTAAGTCAGTCGTCCAGATCGTCATCATCCGCTTGGAGATATTTAAGCAGTTATGGGTAACCGTGGTAGTAGTAAGAAGAGGAAGATTGAACTGATGCGAGTGCACAGAATCGTGTCTCGCTGATTACTTAATGACCGGCGACAACTGCACATGTTATGAACGGGGGTGCCATTTTTGGGCAGGGGATTGCCGTAAAATTTTTGAATTACGACCCATAAACATCATTTCACAACAAGTCACATGCCACCACGCGAGAAGGAATGTCTGAGCACTGTTAATCGTATCATCGCGACTGCAGGCTTTCAATGTAGACATAGTAGTTGGATACATACCGGCGAACACGTACCATACACTTTGTGTCATGACTGTCGCAAATTGCATAATTAGTATTAATAAATCTACCCCCAAAGTAGGATTTCGAACTGCAAGCGTGCGGTGGAGAGAGGACAGTGACATGATTAAGCCGACTTCAACATCATAAAGAACATAAATATTTCTGGTAGGTACTAGCTGTACGGCACGAAGTAAATGACTTCTGGCCGACGACTCGGATTGGATTAATGAAACACGATGGACCGCGTTGGGTAAAACAGTATGTTTTCTTAAGATTGGTTGAAAAAAAAAACGCTGCATCTTTCCCAACACACCCTCAATCGTAAACATCGTCAGCAATGACCCAGCGGAGGCCTTCTCGAGCAACTAAGTGCATTTACTGAACGATCATATGCTGCTCTCGTTAAGTCACTCATTCGATCGTCGGGTCAATTTCAGCATGTGCCTGCAAGAAGCACCAACCCAGAAAATTGAAAGCTCCTAGAGTTAGCCTGGCTCTGGTGAACGCAAATTCAAAGTGCAGCTTCTAATAAATTCACCGTAACGAATATAGACATACAGTGAAACATTCATGGCGACTCCACTCCAATGTAATCCGCAGCATGTGGCAACCCGTTGAACCCATCGCCCCGGGCACTTTACTCTCCCACCCCCCCAGTAAAATTAAACATGCAAAGATGATCATCTTACCGTTTGTTTCAATCATTGCAAAATGAGCAAATTTTCCTATCGTCAACTTCAACGAGTACACCGTCGACGAACCTGAATACGTATCATAATTTCAAATTTCCTCCACTTATCTCCAAAGCTATGTCTATGCTTTCCCAAAGCTATCAACACCGTTTTGTTGGTTTATTAATTTGAGTACAAATTCCTCTAACCCTCTGCTGGAAAAAGGGGGCAAGGAGGGTGGAATGAAAAACGATTCTTGCCATGGATTAGAGTTTGACTGGCCTCTTATGACTGGGCCCCGGCTGCCAATGCGCCGAATAATAAATCAATTTGCAAGTTATAATTTATCTTTATCTCGTTTGCGCACACTGACTCTCGCGGGTCGGTCGGCAGTGTCTAGGATTGGTGCTTTCTACAACGAAATGCTGGTCGGTGCCATGTGCGCATAGATAGTGCATCAGCAGCAACAGCAGCAGGAGTGAATATGTTGCTGAGTGCATTTAAATTAATTTCTTTCGAAACGAGACGATGGATGGATTATCGGAGATTTACGTTTCGGCGGATACCGCTTGGCTGTCGTTAAGTTAAATTGAATTGCCGGGCAGTGGTGTGAGTAGGACTATCGATGCAATAAAGGGGGGGGGGGCAGAATACTATTATACTGATCACTGGTGGGGTGTATCATCATCAGACTCGTCGTAATAAATTTCTGTTTGTAAATTCAATGTTGAAACTGATGCCTAAGTATGAGGGGCTACTAAATAGCAGAAATTTGGTCGATTTTTATCAGAAGCAATTTATCAATTATTTGAATATAGCAGGTAATTACGAATGTTCATTAGACTGATGCAAAATTCGGCTTTTCCGCTCCACAGTGCTTAAATGGTATCAAATCGGGTCCTGATTAACCTCCCAAAGTAACAACTCATTTGGTTAGAAACAGACTTCGCACAAGTCATTTGGGAAATCTAAACTTTTTGTTCATTGCCTTCTAGTCTTTTTCCATATTGAGCTGCGAAACAGTTCGATAGCCATTCTTATAGAAAATTTTCTCAGCTACAACTTTGATGAAGATCGTTTCTATGTAAAACGAGACAGGAAAAAGTTATTAATTATTTAAGAGATTGGTAAACTTATGACAATATCAAACAGCTGCTCTGTAGGCAACACTGTATTTTGTAGTGTGACATAGTAGCCATGATTTTTGTGTCCTATTCAACGCCCCACAAACACCAATGTTGCCTGCTGAGCAGTTGATTGGGCATGATCATAAGACATCAGCGCATTGAACCATTGATAACTTTCGATTCTTGCATTTAATCAAAAAGTGGTTCTGATCAAAGTTGTAGCTGGGAAAATTTCCTACAAGTACAGTTGAAAGCTTTTGAAGCAGACCGATATGGTGAATTATTAGATAGACATGAACAAAAATCTTGGTTTTACCATAGTGATTCCCATACAAACTTCAAATGGTTTGTGCCATCTCAGTTTCTCACCAAATGGGTTCAAATTTTGAGAGGTTAGTCAAGATCCGATTTGTAATCGTTTAAGTATTGTGGAGCGAAAATTTCAAATTTTGTATCACTCTAATATTCATTCTAAGAAATAAAATAAGATCAGAAAATTCCAACTCTAAGGTATGTTCAGGTGATCGAGTATTTTTTTTCCGCCAGAACTTCAAAAATTCCTCCTCCTGGGATTAAAGAAAAATGCATATCTAAATTTTCTATTATTTTAAGATTTGAAAGGCGATTTATTCACCACCGTCGTTCACCCTTACAGTTAAGCCTATTTATGGCTTAAGCGCAGGTGAATAAATCGACCCATAGTCAACTTACTACAACGCCGCTCTGACATGCAGAGTAAGCTTGACAACCTTGTGGAACGCTCCTCTGAAGCAGGTCTAACCATCAACGTCAACAAGACCAAATCGTTGGATGTCAACACGGAAAACAGTTCCAATTTCACGGTAGCTGGGCAGGCAGTGGAGAAAGTCGAAAGCTTCCAATATCTTGGCAGCCAGATAGCGTCGGACGGCAACACCAAGAGCGACATAGGTGCATGGATTAAGAAGGCGAGGGCTGCTTTTGCCAGTTTGCGAAATATATGGAGAGCGAATCAGATCAGTGGACGCACCAAAATCCGAATTTTTCACTCGAACGTGAAGTCTGTGCTGTTATACGCCAGTGAAACATGGTGTGTATCAGCGGAGAACACTCAGAAGCTGCAGGTGTTTATCAACCGATGCCTGCGGTACATAATTCGTGCCTGGTGGCCCCACAATTGGATCTCAAATTCCGAGCTTCATCAGCCGATAGAGACAGAAATTCGTGAACGGAAGTGGAGGTGGGTCGGCCACACACTACGACGGAGCGGAAACGAAATCTGCAAGCAAGCACTGGACTGGAATCCAGCAGGACATCGCAGCAGAGGCAGACCCAGAGGCTCGTGGCGGCGGAGCCTAAACAGTGAAATTAAGAACGTTGACCGAAATTTGACTTGAAGATGGAAATCTTTCACAAATGGCCCTTTGCACCCCTGGAGGTGCGCAGGATCGTTAAGTATAGTGAACATATGATTTATTTTTATTTTATTTATTTTATTTATTTTATTTATTTTATTTATTTTATTTATTTTATTTATTTTATTAATTTTATTTATTTTATTTATTTTATTTATTTTATCAAGTATTTATTTTTTATTTTATTTATTTTATTTATTTTATTTATTTTATTTATTTTATTTATTTTATTTATTTTATTTATTTTATTTATTTTATATATTTTATTTATTTTATTTATTTTATTTATTTTTATTTTGATTTAAGTATAGTCAACTGTTGGCTATTAGGCCAGCGCGCACACCTTCAGCTTAATACACCCTGACACCGACAGCATCGCGCGGGGCGCATCCCTGTGGCGGTTCCGATAACGACGGAGTGACAGGTTTGACGGAGTGACAGGTTTGACGGACTGTCACCCCGGGTGAGCAAAAACGAACAATAAAGAAAACAAAAGATAAACTTGTTGAAAAAGGAAAAATGAATTCGCCATCGCAATTAATTTACGTGTTATTCTACTTACGGCTACTTATTGTACTAGAAACTAAAATCTTAATTAGTAAATCAAAGTAAATTACAAACTATACTACTAAAGTGAACTAAAGCTAGAACTGGTAAGCAGTGTTGAGGTGATTAAGATTAATTATAGCTAACATTGTTTTTTTTTATAAAGTTGATAGCCTACATTCCTATTGAATCCATTGTCATCCACAAATTGGGCCGGCAAGAATTCTATGCTACCGGACTTACAGCTAAATGATTAATGCTAAAACTACCCTGGAAATATTGGAAAGGATACTAAACGTAAGTAAAAATTTATCACCTACACTTACATCTAGGGCTAAACATAATTGAGAAAGTGAATGATGAATGTTAAGTTAAATCCAGAATGAAACCTATATGAAGGTAAACAAAACTTACATCAATTGCCAATATTATGCACACTTATATGTATATACAAATTAATGAAATTATTGTATGATTGACAGGAAAATTATATTCTCTCGCATCGCATAAAAGCAACCGGATCGTGCGTTTTTATTTCGTTTCCGGTTCGAGAATAATAATTTCGGAAATCCTTTACCCGTTGAACTATTCAACAGTCAACATATGATTTATTTTTGAATTTCCATTGACCTTCTGAGAGCAATATTTACAAATTTTATATGTCATACACAAACTTTACCACCTCTTCTTGCATCTTACAAATAAAAATTGTCATTATAGTATCTCATTGATTCATAATTACAAAAAAAAAGCATTTTAGCTGTAATGAGCAATTGCAAGCCTGGTTTCAAAAGCGCGGTTTAGATCCAACAGCAACAATCGTATTTTTACACTGCAAGTTATTTTCCACTTCGCTAATACCAAATTCAACGCGATTTCACAAGGATGACCTTCCCGATTTCCCAATTTTTTCTGGTATCAACAAACTATTACTATTTAAATACTCCAACAGCTGGCCTTTAGCATCAAGTTCCATGATTTTCTCTATTTTTTTTTGCTTTATTAGAGAGATTTTCAGCCTTGGGCTGGTTCATCTCCTAAAGCTTTTTTTTTCTCTAATGTGTGCAACATGTTGATAGGACGAAACTCTTCGGCTTTAATCGTTCCACCTATTTTTTTTAATAAGAACTACTAAGGATTCCTTCCAAATTTGTGGCACATGTCCAGTTTGCAATGATTCATTAATAAGGTCCAGCAAGATGTGGCCAAAGGCATGAAAGTTAGCGGTGCCGGTGGTGTAATGGTAAGCGTGATTACCTCTCACCTCAGCAGGCCTGGGTTCAATCCCAGTCAGCGCCGCCGGGATGTTCTGAGGCATAACATCTCTCATCACGCCTTCCTTCGGAAGGGAAGTAGAGCCGTTGATCCCCGGTTCATTAGTTGATGGGTCGATAGGTAGGGTCCAGGTGTGGGAGCTGCCTCCCTGGCGTCGGTTGCATTGGTGCTCAGCACGGAAAACAAGATCGACAAGGAAAAAAAAAAACCAGCCTCCGGATATTGCCCAGCGTACTCTTGAGCGTTGAGGTTCTTCACATATTGGGCCGAACAGGGAGAGCTCGTCGATCCAAACGTAGCAACGTCCATGACGAACACGCGTGGAGGTCCCTTGGAATCTTTCCGGAAGAGGAAACGTTGTACTTGCCGATCCCGAGCGATGATCTTCATCTGGTGATACATTTCAGATCGCCACCTACAGCAATTCTGTATTCCCGAAACCCAACAACCACAGTCACTAGCGGCACAAGCATGTCAGGCCCTTTTAACAGCTGTGAATTCAGGGAGATACCTTGCACCGTTGCCGCAGCATCCCACACGAGGCGTACCTTACCTGGTTTTTTGGGGTTCAGTACCACGTTTAGTGGAAGGTACCATACCTTATCGGGTTCCGTTCCAACGAGCTCCTCCGGAGTAGCAAGGTGCGCATACCCCTTCTCCTGATACTCATCGATCTGCTTACAAACGTTCACGTGAAGTTCCGGATTCTTCTCTAGCTTCTTCTCCAACTGCTTCAGCCTTCGCAACGCCATCGGGTAGCTATCCGGGAACCTTGGATCGTCCGTCTTCCACAGTAGCCCGGTCTCGAAGCGGTCACCGATTCGTCTCGTGGTCTTCTCGAGGATCTCGCGAGCTCTCTCGTCCTCAGCAGACTCCCGCGGTACGCCAACGACCGATTCTTCCAGTGCGTAGTGTGCCTTCAGCAGCTTATGAAGGTCTTCGTTGGTCACTTCCTGGTGGATTCCAAGATACTCGCTGCTCGCTTCGACAGCGTTCGCTTGCTTCGGTCCATAGACCGTCCATCCGAGCTTGCACCGCACGGCTATCGGATCAATAACTGCACCGAGCTTTGCTTCAATCGGGGCGAACGAGTGGATGTTGTTCAACCCGATGAGTATTTCCGGCCGTCCGTCATACGAGGAGATGGGCAATCCTCGCATATGCTTATACTGCCGCAAATCCCCTTTGCGTCCAAAGCTTGTGTAGGCAACATCAGCTTTTCGACAGTGCGGACCGTCTTCAGAAGAAATTTTTCATCCGCATCAACAGCCGAGACCCACAAATTCATCCGCTTTGACTCCTTCTCCACTCTAGCGATGTCGGCCGTCCACTTTATGGTGAGTTTCTCGTGGACTCCGACTGCTCCCAAGCGATCCGCCAAGTTCCTTTCCACCAGAGTCACCGGTGCACCTTCATCCAGGAAAGCCAACACAGTGATGGATATTTCTCCGCAGTGGAGACTAATCGGTATCATTCGGAACAAAGTGACGTTGTTTGTCCGAATGTGCGCTGTGGTACCAATTGCACCATCGATCGGATGCAGAAGATAATTGTGAGCTTGTCTGCATTCTCCAACGTTGCATCGCAGCTTGAACTTACACTGCGCCGAACCGTGTTCGTTCAGACACACGTGGCACAGCTTCCAGCGATCCACAACCTTCATCCGGTCCGCGTACGACAGGTTCTTGAAATCTTGGCAGTACCGCAACCGGTGGTCTGTACGCTGACACGCCCTGCACGGCTTTAGATTCCTTCGTTCTCCAACGCCGGATTGACGATTATCAGCTTCGCTGTGGTTGAACACCGCACCCTTCTCCTTCGCTTTGCTTTGGGCATTCCCCGAACGGTTGTCGCTGCTAAACCTTCCGGTTGACTTGTAGTCCATGCTGACGTTCGCTTCGCAGGCCTCCGAGACTATTTCGGAGAGGAAATCGGTGAAGGTCCTTAGGGTTACTTTCTTTTTCCCGCGCTTGAAGCGCACCCACTCGCGCTTGTCGTTATCTGGGAGCTTTTCAACCAGATCTTAAATTAGAAGCGGATTTATCAGGTGCTGTTTGAGTTCCGCCGCCTCCAAGTGTTCGCACAGCTGCGCTACTGCCGTGCCGAACGGAATGAAACTGGCCAGCTTACCCACTTTCGGTGGTTCCAGCTTATGGACCTTCTGCAAATGGCTCTGCAGTAGCTGTTCCGGGCGGCCGTATAACTGGCGAAGTTTTCCAATAACCTTCGGAACCGATTTCGGCAAAAGAAGTTGTCCACGCACCATCTCCAGAGCCGGACCCTTCAGGCATTCTTGCAGCCGCACCAGGTTTTCAATGTCCGAGTAACCGCAGGCTTCATTCGATGCTTGGTACATTCCGTAGAACAACGGCCATTCTTCCGGCTTTCCAGAGAATGTGGGTAGTGTTTTACTTACACCACTTCTCGCTGCCAGTTGAATTCTCGTCGGCCCGGATCGTGCCTGCCCCAGCCCGTGTTGGCTCAATCTACCGGACTTTTTCGTTTACTTGCTGTTCTTCGTAGCTACACTTTTCTCCGAAACACCATCGGATTCTTCGCCGGATTCGGTTTGATCATCCTCCATTACATCAGCTGTCTCATCTTCATCGTCTTCATCCGAATTTTCGTATTGAGCAGCTCTCAACTTCTTCAAATTCTGCTCCGTCAATTTTCCGATCTTCGAATGGCGCAGTTTTGGCTTTACTCCTGAAGTACCTTCGCCGGCATCGACGTCCTTTGTTGCTCTCTTCTTTTCGGTGTTCTTCGTCTCGGACATAGCTTCATCCAGCTCCTTCATTTCGTCCGCGAACGACTGCTGCCTAGCTTTCATCCGGTTCAACTGCTCTTTTCGCTGCTTCAATATCTCCTCCTGGAACAGCTTTTCTTCTTCTTCTTCCTCTTCGCGTAACTGCTTCTCTAACAGCATCCGCTTCATCTCAATGGATCGCTTGAACTCCATCTCTTTCTTTTTAATCTTCATCTCCATCTCCAGCTCTTGCTCCATCCGTTTTTGTTTCTCCTCCATCGCATTCAATTTATGCTCCAGAGCGAGCGCACGGTCGGATTTGACACTGGAGCGATCCGATTCATCGTTATTTTTCTTGCTGCGACTCTTCTTCTTCTTGATCCGTTGACATGGTTCTTCGGTACAGTACCACGTACCTTCCTTCTTCGCATCAGTAATCCCGACGCAACGGATATGGTACCAACGTTGGCAACCATCACAACCGATCATCTCCTCATTTTCGGTCGAAACTTTATCGCACGACGCACAAGGAGTCTCCGTGAGGTTCAGAACGGGTGGAGCAGGATTGGCCATAGCGCTTTGAGGTTTATCCGATTCTCGTACACTTCTTTTTGAGATGTTCGGATACCAAACCAAAATTTTGGTAGCAGCTTCTTTTTTGTGGCAGCTCAAACTGTAATATTAAGATTTTATTAGAAAATTAAATCTTAATATTACAGTTTGAGCTGCCACAAAAAAGAGGCTGCTACAAAAATTTTGGTTTGGTATCCGAACACCTGGAAATACGCGTATATTCATCTACCGTTTGTTTTAAATTGAAAAAAAAAATAGCTAAACGCTTCAAATGATTCACGCCAATTAATATTCAAATCAACAGCTATTTATATATTTAATTTACTATAATCAAGGAATGTCTCGAGTCAGTTCTCTAAAACTTAAAAAAAAACGCTGGTCACTAGAACTGAGAGAATGATACAAAACACCATAATTACCCATCTTCATACCACGTAAAACTGTAATGCCTAAAAACCAGTTACCATCAATAACTTCGTTGGTACAATTGAACTGATTCTTTGACATAAATAGCAACACCGCCAGTGTGTCAAGAATGTGATGAACAAGCTAAAACTGTATAGGATCATAGTAGGCATTGGTTATCGGAATAAGTTCATTTGTTTAGATCATTGCTTCACCGGAGTCAGCACGTCGCAATTCGGCCCTGCACGCTCGAAATGAAAATCCCAGTCCATCCACTTCTGGCTGTTTTCGATCAAACTCCTTGACAGGAATTTTATGTCTCGGTTTACTGGAAGAGTGCCCAGGAAGAATGTAAAAGCAAAAAGAAGTCGAAATTCCCCAAAAAGTTCCATATCTGGCAAGCAATCTACAGTTGTGGGCTGAAAAGCGAAACTTTCGTTCTGGGACCATGAACCATCAAATTTACCAGGAGGAGTGCCTAAGGAAGCAATTAATGTCTTTTCTGGAGCAGCATGAAGTGGATTGCCTATTCTGGTTGGACTTGGCAAGCTGCCACTTTTCAAATTCCACCAAACAGTAATACAATACATTCCCACACTAGCTTCGATCGACATGTGAACGCCTTAAACGCATTAAGAGCAGCTTTGCTATCCAAGAATATAAAGATCTTGGCAAACCTGCAATTTCTTGTCAGACAGATATTTGCACACAGCAACGGCGCCGGTGGTGTAGTGGTAAGCGTGATTACCTCTCACCCCAGCAGGCCTGGGTTCAATCCCAGTCGGCGCCGCCGGGATGTTCTGAGGCATAACATCTCTGATCACGCCTTCCTTCGGATGGGAAGTAAAGCCGTTGGTCCCCGGTTCATGAGTTGATGGGTCGATAGGTGGTAGGGTCCAGGTGTGGGAGCTGCCTTCCTGGCACGTCAGTAGCATTGGTGCTCAGCACGGAAAACAAGATCGACGGAAAAAACAAACCAAAGGAAAAAAAAAGATATTTGCACATTCTATGATTGCTTGAATTTCTGCTTTAAATACTATGGGACTATGTCCCATTGGTATAATGTTACTGACTCCAGGGCCAAAGACCCCAGCTCCAGTATCTTCACCCATCTTCGAGTCGTCGGTATAAAATAAAATAGATTCTGGACGTATGTTTGGCTCACCAGACTCCCATGTATGGCAACTTTATTTAACCACTTTGAAGGGAACATCGTAGTTTGTCTTTGTTACCATCCAATCTTCTATTGTTTTTACAGCTTAATTTAACTTGAAATCCTTATGGAACTTTCGATGTTCTACCACGTCACCATCTAAAAGTTTATTGAGGCGGTTAAACTGTAAAGCACTTTTTGCTGGCTGTAGATAACAAATTGGTGTAAGGGCAACATATGGAGAACGACATCTAAAGCATCTGATGATGTCCTTCTCATTGCTCCTGTCATTGATATACGAGCAAGTCCAGTGTACCATATTCGGTCGTAGTTCCCTCGTTTTCCCCACAACTTTACTAAATATCCATAGCGCATTTGTAGCCTTAGTGATAACCTTGTCAAGATGAGAGTTCCAGTTCAGTTTCCTATCCAAAGTAACACCTAGGTATTTACCTTCATCCGCGAACTGAATTCGAACTCCACACTGAAAATAAATTTTCGTTTATACAACGAAATCGCTCGTTTGTTCTACGAATTTATACGTTGTTTTCTGCAACGAAATGGATTTGTACATTGTATGAAGCTAGTTTCGTTAGAACTGCCACACTCGCTATCGCTACACCCAACCAGTGGGCCACAAGTGTTGGTTGTGGAAACCGAAAAATATGGAGTGTGTTAGTGAGAATGGCTAAAAATAACTTCATTATTGTAAGCGATAAACATGACAAAAATATAAATTTGGCTTCAGACCGGACTCGAACCATGAACCTTGCAATAGCCAGATCTGCACCTTATCCATTACTCTATCTGTGCTACGAGAAAGGGAAAGGCTAAAGGCAAATAAGAAGTACTCATGGAGCGGTAATTCGATTTCGTTTGCTTTTTCTGCTGCTTGCATGTATTTTTTTTTCTCTGACATAAAACCACCGTGACCAGTATTTTGATTTATAATGGTAGCTTGCATGTATTGGTCAAACCAGTATCCCATCTCCAACACACAATCAGAACTTTAGGAGACAATAAGCGCAGTTGTTGGTTTGATTGTACGAAGATGAATTTATATATTATACGAATAAGGCGTAATATTGACATTGCGCCAGATGACAGGGAAAACGAATGTTTCGTACCATTTATGATAGATGTGTTGTATGTACGATATTGATTTTTACGAAACGGTTTTCAGAGAAATAACGAAAATACATTTTCAGTGCATCTAGAGTAGGCTGTGTCAACATTTTTTTTCCCTTTTTTATTAAAGGAACTATGACAGTTTTTGAAGGGTTTACATTTAAGCCCTCTCTCCTACACCAATGGAAGGTCATGTTTAGGGCAGTTTGTAACCGATTTGAAATCGTGTTCTCAAACTTTCCCCGCACTATAATGGCCACATCGTCTGCGTAACCAATTAGGGGAATTTACGTATTCTCGTCAGTCTAAGCAGCGTCCGAACTTCTATTAGCGATTTCTCAGCGTCACACACATGCATGACAGGTTTGTTTGTTGACATTTATCTGCTGCTTGCTGTTCTACCAATTCCAATCGAGAGAATTGATCAAAACGGGTTGAACATGTTTTTACAACGCTTCAAACTTCTCAGGTGAGTGTGACTATTGTCGGCAGTCTCTTTTTCTTCGGCACCCTTTCCATTTGAACTGCCTGTTAACCAGCTGTTCTATTATCGGCAACTCGAAATCAGCCGTATTTTGTAGTGTGTATATTTAATTTAAAGAAAAATATGGCATAACAGGATTGCACAGTCGTAAAAATGTAATCAGATTGAAGCTGAAAAGGTGAGGAATCGGCTGAATACATTCAGCGAAGAGTTTTGATGGGAAAATACAGTGAAATTAACGTTTCAATTTCGGTTGCAGAAAACAGTCAATGGGTGCCGAAGCCATAATTTACCCTAACTCGAAACCATGCCCCGCTCTACTTTCAAGGAGTTCTTCCACTACTAAAGACCACAATAAGGGTGATAGTACCCCTCCTTGAGGACAACCCTTAATTGACCTTATAGTTAGTTGCGCACCTCCAAGATCAGCAGAAATTTCTCGATCTGTGAGCATCGCCACTATCCATTCGATAATGCAGTTATCCAAGCCCCTTGCTTCCATAGCTGAACGCATTGAGCTGTAGGATGCATTATCGAATGGAGCTTACCTCAAATTTCAAGTTTCGACCCTTTCTTGCCCAAACCACTGAACGCCTGTGAATCCCAGCCAGAGTGTGCGTGCATTTTTATTTTCAACGACCCAACGGGAAAGGAAATTCCGATAGGGAGGATGTCTTCTTAGGTTACCCGGCAGCAGCTCCCCGAGGTGAAAGAGACAATTTGGCTGACTGTTGTGCAAGAGCCTCTCTCGACTCCCGGCAAACTATTATTCAGTTACAATTTTCTGATGCCTTATCGAAGTCGTGCCCGTGTCTAGTCGAAAACGAGCAAAATGCCACGTGAACTACTCGAACTAATTTCCGTAAGATTATATAACCCATTCCAATTTACAACGTCACTCTGCGATGCTCCATTTCGAGTCATGCAGAAGCGCTGCACCGGGACTGTGTGACCTTTGGAATTGAATCATAAATAAAAGCATAAATCTTACCGGGGGACAACTTCGAACGAGGGAGAAGGAAATGAAAAAAAAAAAGCGGAAAAGTGTTATCAACTGCACCCATTAGAAAGCGCGCCAGCGAACTTAAGGTGTGCGTGCGTGCTCTGAGATCTCCAAATGCATCATTTCTCACTTCCTTGCCACCTCGTCCGGTCTTTCCGTGAGCTGTGATGCGTGCAATAGGCGGAAAAAGATCTCACCGTCCGTGGTTGGATTGTAGGTTCGCCCTGAACCGTTCCACTCGTACAGCGTACAAAATATATATTATATCATAAAATCAGCAATTAAGCTTAATTAGGCGTGTAATGTAATTATTAATTTCTTAAATTAGGAACCCACCCCTCCCGCGTCATTTGTTAACCGGACCGGCTAGATTTCAAAGCTAGCAGTAGAAGGCGACTAGGCGAGAGAATACCGTGCCGAAGGAAGGGAAACGTTTTCTTGCATCGGCGGTGCTGCGATGGTACCGAGCCGATAAAGATTATGGAGAACCCCGAGGGCGAGTGAGCCCCCTGCTGTGCGCGAACGCGAGGTCCTAAGACAATCCCAGCCCACGGGAAGAGAACTCCGGGAGACTGAATAGTAGAGGAACGTCCATCTTTGGATGCGGGGCAAGCTTGAAGGCAATTATAAAGAGCTGTGGTAATGATCGGGCTTGGAAGTGGGAAAATAGAACAGATGATCCGTATCGGAGCTTATCGGTGATTATTGGCTAGAACGGCGGAAATTAATTTGGCATTCGAATGCTATCGAGTTAACTGATTGTGCTCACTTATGTTTGATTTCAGTCGAGTAAATATTGTACAGCGATTTTTCAATTTTAATCTGATTGTTGGCCCATCGTCTCCTAAAAAGCGAGTCAGAATAAAGTCATTTAGCCCAAGTGGTGACAACCTCTTCAACTTATAGCCATGCCCACTACATAGCTGCTGACAGCTATTGGTGATAAATTCAAATAAAATTAACACGACTTCACCTCCAGGCGGGGAATACAAATCCGGAACGATACCTCAACCTGCAAGGGAACGTTGTCACATAATAGCAAAAGCACAACGACCGAGCAAAATGTCGAAAGAGCATAGGCAGCCACAAAATGTCAAATTCATTACAGTCGGTGATGTTTCGGTATATGAGCAGTGAACAGCACCGACATGAATATGTGTAGGGACTGTATTCGTTAACGAGAAACAGTGAGGTAAAAAAATAACGGCTGATTAGGAATGAACTTGAGACTATTATGAGATTAGCGGTGTAATGGCCTCTGAGTCAGAATAGCGGGCTCCTGATAAATACCGAAAACAAAGTTCTTTGAACTGCAATCACGAATTTCTTATCGGAAGTGCTTCAGCTTCATTCCTCTGTCACTCACTGGCAGCGTAAGGCATTCTTTGTAACACGAACAATGACCACCAAAGTAAGCCGTATGTTTAAATATTACAGTTGCTGCTTTGTCCCTTTGTCCGTCTAACAAACGGTTCAACGGAATAATTTAGAAATAAATGCAACTGTTTCAGAATAAGAAATAGTCAACAGCACGATTTTGAAATTCCTCCGATATCTCCAGTTCGAAAATCAAAGTTCTCCGATTCGATTACCCAGACACCGATTTTCCATAAACCAGAAGCGCGGAACGAAAACCATAAATAAATAATTGATTAATTTGCATGCCTCGGATAGAACACGAAACCTTGCGCTCGGTGCTGCTACCCCACAACAGGCTCTTGAAGTCTTGAGGTGCTATAAAATCATTCAATTCCATATCTAATCGTCGATTGTTTGAAAATTGCACTCCCGGGTAAAAAACAGCCGGCACTTATTGGAACATTATAGGCTCGTGCCTCTCGAATTAACCACACCTCCCTCTGTCTCGGACCTTGCTGCTACTATTCCCAACTGTCAATGTAATGTAATGCACCGAATACCGGACAGTCTTTTAATCCGGACATTTAATTTTTAACTAATGTCGTTTTTGTTTTTGCGGTGTAGCTACACCGGTGCTACACCACCGAACACCGAAAAAATTCAGGGTGTAGCTATCGGTTGCACCTTTGTTTACAAACAAATCTATACAGAGCTGAAAAAAGGGCCTATCTGCTTTGATCGATTCTCTTCATCGACTTTCTTTTTCGATAATAACTCAGTTGTAACAACATTGCTTGTTGCATTTGACGATTCGGACGATATATGAAAACCTCCTTTATCATGCTATTAGCATTAGCATCGAACAAGTTGCACAATATCGTAGGTGGTACGAATTCAAAACTATTAAGAGCAAGACGGATATCTATTACTCGACAGATAGTAAGTAGGAAGTAATTACTATCTCCCAGATAAAGACGTATCCCGCTCCAACAGTTAAGGATTGTCCTGGCCACGTCCTTACAACTGGTAGGGATAGGAAAGGTATGTTAGTCCAACATTTACTTAAGAGAGATGCAGAGAACTCTACGACCCCTCATAAATGTCTCGGGAATTTAGGAATTATGTTAGTAGGGAAGGTAAGCCATAGGATACACCCAGTCAGTGTTGCTGGCATATGTATTTTTTTTTATTAATGTTGAAATTGCTGTCCGGATCATCTGCTGGAAGATAAGGTTGCTGAAATAAAATGAAAATATAACATAGTGAACTCGCCATCGTTGTCACACCCGTAGCTAATTAAAAGGAAGGAAATATGTTTGTTTTTTTTTCTTCTATTGATTGAGAGGAAAACTCGCGGGAGTGAAAATAATTGTACTACCTCTTCTCCCGTAGGCCCAAAACCTCTATGTCTTTTCAATTTGAATTATAATCAATTAAAGTAAACTTAAGTTCATGTGATGCACTCAAATTATACGAAATTTATTTCGTTTTCGTTTTTGCGGTGCTACACTGCCGTACACTGAAATAATTTAGGGTGTTGATATAGGATGCACCTTTGTTTAAAAACTAATGATGTTAAGCTGTCAAAGACTCGCGCTTATTCCTGTTTACACTACACCGGTGCTACACCGCAATAACGAAAGCGACATAACTGGAAAAAGCCCACCAAATACAATAACCATGGCAGAATCAACACAACCTTAATCAGTTTTTTCATACACAACCACAAACGAACAAATTTAATCTTATCTCATTAATTTTCATTGTTTTTGGCAACATTAGAAGGAGAAAAGGAGACAAACTATCAAAAGTAAGGAAAAGTGAACTGGTCGCTGGGAACCATTTTCTAGTCGTGTACTATCATTACATCTATACTTTTTTTTTAAATTGACACTAGATGGCATTACAACCGTAAAATCGCTGATTGTGACGCACTGAAAGAAATAATGGCAAAACCTCCTTTATCATGCTATGTGGCAAAAATAGCACGAAAACTGTTTGCAATGCCGTAGTCATCAAAAGAGAAAGTCGATGAAGAGAATCGATCAAAGCAGATAGGCTTTTTTCCTGCTCTGTATAGAAATGATGATGAACTGTCAATGACTCGTGCTTATTTCTGCTTACACTACACCCGTGTAGTGTACATAGCAAAAACGAAAACAACATAAATATTACAATTATTACAAATATTAATTATGTTATGTCGTTTTGGTTTTTGCTACACTACACAGGAGTAGTTTAAGCAGCAATAAGCGCGACTCATTGACAGCTCAACATCATTTTTTTGTAAGCAAAAATGCAACCGATAGATACACCCTGATTTTTTTTCGGAGTATGGCGCTGTAGTACCGGTGTAGCTCATTTCGAAATCTGGAAGTGTGTTTGCAGTACCATTATTCATATGATAACGGTAGTGTTTACATGCGGGGCTTATTGTATTTGAAAGTAACCTCGGAATCAACGTGAATTACCAGGCATTCTGAAATGGGTTGCTGGATCGGCAGTAGAGCTATCGCTTTCTAACTCCCGGACTAAACTTGCTTTAAATTATTACATCAAGCATTGTTGTAAGCAAATTTCTTCCACAATACCACTGCCGGCCAGTGAGGGTTAGATTGAATACACACACACACACACACACACACACACACACACACACACACACACACACACACACACACACACACACACACACACACACACACACACACACACACACACACACACACACACACACACACACATGGCGCTGTAGTACCGGTGTAGCTATACTACAAAACAGAAAACGACATTAGATGTACATTAGAATGATACAAAATTTGAAATTTTCGCTCCACAGTGTTCAAACGGTTCCTATTTGGTTCCTGATTGGCCTCCCAAAATTTGAACTCATTTAGTAAGAAACTGACTTGGCCAAACCATTTGAAGTTTACTATGGGAAAACCAAATTTTGTATTCATATCTATCTAATAATTCAGCCTATTACTCTGCTCTAAAAATTAATAACTGTACTTGTAGTAATTTTTTACAGCTACAATTTTGTTGAAGACCACTTTTCGATCAAATTTAAGGACCAAAAGATATTCATGATTCAATCACTGATATCATATGATTATGCTCAATGAACTGTTCAGTAGGCAACATTGGTGTTTCTGACGCGTAGAATAGAGCTAAAACATTATGGCTACTATGTCACACTGCAGAATACAGTGTTTCCCACAAAACAGTTGCTTGATCATGCCATAAGATTATCAATCTCTTAAACAATTAATAACTATTTAATTTGATGTTTGGCTGAAAAACAATATTCAGCAAAGTTGTATTTGAGAAAATTTTCTATAAGAATAACTATAGAAATTTTTAACGGTGCAATATGGAAGAAGGATAGAAGACTACGATGAAAAAGTTTGGTTTCCCCATAGTAATTTCCATATAAACTTCGAATAGTTTGTGCCCAGTAAGTTTCTTACCAAATCAGTTCAAACCTTGGGAGGCTAATCTAGACCCGATTTGGAACCGCTTGAGCGCTGTGGAGCGAAAATGTCAAATTTTGCATCAGTCTAATGTGCATACATGGATGGCACAATAATAAAAAAGTACCAGCTCGATCGAAGTGTGCCCTGTTGCTAAACGGACGCGAAAATTGTCCGGCTGTCAAATTGCCGCTCTGCCACGTGATAACATTTTCCTACACTGAGAAAAAGTCAATGATTGTTTCTATGTGTTAAACACATAGATTTTTGCATTTATATTTATGATATAGTTTCTATAAGCCAGACACATAAATCTCACTTGCACATATCATCTCTATATGTGATCACACATACTGTTTATATGACACATAATCTGTATGTGTATTGTTTTATGATATCTAATTATGTGCAGCCAAATGAATATTATGCTTAATCTTTTATAGAAATTTTCTATTAGTTATGTGTGGATTTTTACTAGTGTAGAGAAGTTCGCGGGTGCAGGATTTTATGACCGAACTAAGGATAACTCCAGGTGCGTTTTCAACGGAAGCTATGGTTCGGGTTTTCGATGTTTTCGGTTTCATCGGACGTGTAGTATTTTCTACTGTGTGAGTATTTAGAACAGTTTTTCACCATGTTAGATGAGATGGTCAGACGATGTTCTGTGTTCTATCCCATGTTATGGGGTTTCAATGCCCACAGGATGTGATTATGGGTACCATACACACTTAGAAAAATTCATGTAAATTTAGGTGTTCTGAGACTGACATATACGAGCGTCAATTTTGACATAAAATTCAGCTCAATCAAACGTACTTTCGAACTTTTCAGTCTCGGAGCACTTAATTTACATGACATGTTTGTTTACGTCTCATCCTTTATGTCAAAGATGGATTCCGTCACGTGTAAGATTAGTTATTTCTAAGTATATAGGAGATATATGGTGAGACCTTTCCGTTATTGTTATGTTTAACATTGTATATATAACATGACATTTTTTGCTTCGGTTTGTTTTTTTTCCGACGATCTTGTTTTCCGTGCTGAGCACCAATGCTACCGACGTGCCACAGGAAGGCAGCTCCCACACCTAGACCCATGAACTCATGAACCGGGGACCAACGGCTTTACTTCCCATCCGAAGGAAGGCGTGATCAGAGATGTTATGCCTCAGAACATCCCGGCGGCGCCGACTGGGATTGAACCCAGGCCTGCTGGGGTGAGAGGTAATCACGCTTACCACTACACCACCAGCACCGTTGACATGACATTTTATTATAATTTAATTGAAATAACTCGGAGCATTTGGCATCACTCTCTTCGGTTTTCCTTGAAGTTAATTGAATGTTCTATGTTGTATTTTTATCGTGAAACCCGTTTTTATAAATCTGACCATTTGTTTTCCGTGGATGTACTGTGTAGTATTTATGTTTTACACTCAAGTTCTGTGTCTAAGTGAGTTGCAAATATCAAAACGAACATAATAGCGAATTCGTTAATTATTCAGTTCCAACCTGGATCGGGTATCAAGATTGGGTCCAATGACGTTTATATAAGGTCTGAGCCAAAGGGCTTATTGGTGTTAGTGAAATGTGCAAATGTTTAGTGGTGTTCGTATTTTATTGCAATGTTTATCTTTTTACACGAAACAGCTGTTGGCAGTGACGTATTTCTATCTGTTCGAAGATGTTCAGCACTGTTTACAACATTTTTGCTTCTACCGCCAGCAAGCTGCCTGTTGGCCCAGACCTTATATAAATGTCATTGGATTGGGTCTGCTTGTTTTTTCACAAACGTCAGTTTGCTCGTTTGTTTTTAAAACATAGCTTAGATTGAGGTTCGCACTGACAAAAAGTTCGGTTTCGCACTGGTGAAAGTGATCTGTTCTGTTTATTTGTTATTGTTCGACCACGTCATTCAATCCACCACGCTGTATCTATCCCGGTGTACTCACTAGTAGCTGAAGCAAAGCATTTGTGGATTTTATTTCGCCTACATTTTGGCGTCATTGCGAAATCTAGTCATGGCGTGCCCGCTTTTTAAAAAAGTCGTCTGACCGCATCGTCTGTCGTGGGTACTGTGATGCATACTTTCACACTTCTGTGCAAATGTGGACATTCCGGTACTGCATGAGAGGAAAATTGTCTGGATGTGCGACTGCTGTGCGGATTTATTCTCCAATGGACATTTCCATAGCATGACCACTCACTGCAACGATAGTCGCACGAGTCCAACCAATTCAGAAACGATCAACTCGCTAATGGACAACATCTTCAAACTAAGTGATGCTGTAGCTTCGCTCTCAGCCAAAGCTGAATCTCAGGCAAAATCACAGATTGCTCCGGGTGGATTTCGTTTTAACGATTTGTCGATTTGCACACCAAAATGTATGCGTACTTCTGATGGAACTGTTTCTCGTAGTACTCCTAAGCTGGCTAAGAATCGTGGTGCTAACAAAAATATGGGTGCACTTAGGAGATGTTTTTGCTCTTTCTGCAGAAGCAAAGTGCGAGCTTTTCTTTCATCAATTTGCTAGCGTGTTTGAGAATCATATGCCAACTGTGGAGGAGATAGTTGTAACTGTTGATCTGGTACCAAGAGATGCGGTAGTTCTTGATTTATTCAACATCAACACAGTGACGGTTGAATCAGCTCTACAGAAACTCAAGCAGTCTTATCAACCTGGCCCGGATGGCATTCGTTCGTGTGTATTCAAAAAGTGTAGTGCACTTTTGGTTGCTCCTCTTGTAGCAATTTTCAACCAATCATTGCAGCAACAATGGTTTCCTTCTGCTTGGAACACCTCCCATATGCTTCAAGTGCACAAGAAAGGCGATAAGTCAGATATTTCTAACTACCGCGGACAACAAGCTGTGTGAAGCTCATGCTGTAAACACTGACATAAAGGCTGCTTTTGACACCGTGAACCACGATATTCTTCTGGCCAAGCTACTTCGACTAGGGAAACCAGCAGAGTATGTAATTGGCTTCGTTCGTACTTAAGGAACAGGCAACTCTTAGTTAAAAATGGATCAACAGTGTCTGCTCCGTTTACTCCGTGCTCTGGTGTGCCTCAAGGTAGCAACCTTGGTCCATTGTTTTTTGTATTATTTTTCAATGACGTGACGATCCTGATAGTACGAAATGAAGCCGATGGCAGGCAACTTGTGTGCGTTGATAAAGTGAAGGATCTTGGGGTGTTGCTGGATTACCAACTCACGTTCAAGATGCATTATTCATCTGTGGTTGGCAAAGCCAACCGTCAACTAGGATTTATTTTAAAAACCGCTAAAAACTTCAATGATCCAATTTGCTTGCGTGCTCTTTATTGCTCTCTATAGTTAGATCAATACTAGAATTTGCATCGGTGGTTTGGTCACCGTATGCGAGTGTTACGGTCTCGACAACTAATCCAACCAACTCCGAGGAATACTTTAAATGGCTCCAATGACTCCGTAAACTCTATATACAGACGGTTTCAAGAAGGGCATAATGTTTTTGATTTTAATATGTCTACAAACACTTTTAAACAACGTTTACGATCCCTGCATGTATTTAATTCAACTATGATTATAAATGTTTCATTAAGACCACGATGTCAAATGATAAGTAACAACAATAAATAAATAAATATATGACAGGACATATTATTGTAATTTCATTGAGCGAGCGTTTGATACGGTATGTCCACGCATCCTACCACCCCTTTAGATTATTGAAATGCATCGTTGTTTGAATATTTTTATTTAAGAGGAGACAGCTGTTGACATCTCTAACAAAAGGGTATTTTTTGTTATTTTTTTAAGAACATTTAAAAAAATGCAATCACTTCAGGTTTTCAGTATGTTATTAAGCAACCTTTCAGCTTTATTTTCGGTAATTTTCAGCCCAAACTATCATTTTTTTTACTGTTGGCAGCCCTTTTCTCGAAACCACATATTTTTATCTTGCGATACAGGGATCTCGGTGATTATTCGATTAATTTGGCTGATTCTTCTGTCCACGATGTAAAAATTAATTTTAGATATTTTTATTTTTATAGATTTTAGATATTTTAACGAATAACTCAAAACACTAATGATTACTTTTCTCCGATGTTTCAGTGCTGACAACGCTGTCCTGCAAGCGACAAAAACATCGCCTGCATCTGTCTAGATGCAAGGCTGCCAACAGCAGAAAAAATAACATGACTGAAAATTTTCGAAAATAAAGCTGAAATATTGCTTAACAACATACTGAAAACACGAAGTGATTGCATTTATTATAATGCTCTAACAAAATTTACAAAAAAAATACCCTTTTTTAGAGACAGGTGTGTCCCCATAAACTCAAATCTGAGGCATGACAGAAACATAAAAAGACCTGGCCGTTTTTATGTTTGTGTCATGCCTCAAATATTCTGCAAACATCAATATTGACAAGAAAAATGATAAGGTGGCATGCAATTTAATCATTTTCCAGTAGGCTTGAATAAGATTAGATTAGATTAGATTAGATGAACACGAATCATAATTGGCCTTGATAGTCAACGTTTAAAAGTGTCCGGTAAAAGGACTAAGTGTCCGGATTTCGATGCATAACGGTATACGAGCGGGCATAGGAAACTTGAACTCCTAAACACAAAGAAAACGACGCAACGCGCAACGTTGACCCAACAACGTGCCTTCCAGGTGCCACCGCGCACCGAGCGTTGCAATAAAATATTAATTTGATTACAATATAACGCTGCACGGCATACACACACACACACACAATAGGGCACTAGGTAGGTTGGTTGGATCGAAGGCTTCCATGGGGACACAAAATAGCGCACTCTCGCTTTCGCTAAGTCATAGCAAGTCAGCTCGGGCAATTGGGCTGTACATTCTTGGCTTGTTGTTCTATCTTCAGGTGGGTCATAAATTTTATTGGCTAATGGTTGGTTTGCTCGTTGCTGCTCTCCGCCGTTGGGAAGCTGGTGGTTACTGTGGATATTGTTATAAAGCAAGGTTGAAGCGTGGATTACCTCTGTATCTTTTTGTTTTTGCGGAAACCTCCAACACCGCCTGGGGACAATATAATTGGATGTTGTGAAATATTTCTTTGATGGTTGTGAACGATTCAATGTTGAAACATGCAGGTAAATATATAAACATAAGACAAATGAGTGTTACAATGAGAAAATTGTTTTTTTTTTTCTTTGATTTGTTTTCCGATGAAATGCTCCTTAAACTATGGAAAGTTGCCCATTTCTGCGTAGCTACTAAAATTTATTGTCCTGTTCATGTTTTTCTTTTTTTTTAATTCAGAGAAGAGAAGTGACGAGAAGATTCTAAAAGAAGCCCCCAGAGGAAGATTCTTATGGAAGCTTCTATAAGAATCTTCTTTTGGAAGCTCATTCTAGACATTTGACCATCGCTCAGCTCCTCAGTTTAAAATAAACACGGACAGGACAGCGATTCTGAAAAGCTAAGCAGTAAAGAAGTGTTTTGCCGTATTACAATCATGAAACTATCTACTACAGAAAATATGAAGCTGTGTTATAAGTTCTCATAACAATTTACCAATTGATATAAAAATGTTTGCTTAATCTATCAGCAATTGTGTGTACCCCTCGCTCAGCTGGGAGCATCGGACAAATAAAACTGCGAATAATTTGATTAAATCGAATGCTACGTAATGATGCCCTTTATGTTGAGAAGATCAGTACTTTAAAAAAGAGAACTTTTGAGGCAAGACAAGGCGTTTTCAACAAGTTCAGGGAAAAGAATACACTAATGTCCACAACAGATAGAGCAAAACATCACATAGATGCTCTTATTCAGACTATTTATTCAGGGATTGGAAAAGGAAAAGCCACCATAGCCAACTGAAGCATGAACCACTTGGGAAACCCAAAATACTCGCAGCAACAGCCAGCAAACAATGCTCTGTCGTATTTAGTTTGTGAATATTGTTGCAGTTATAGATGCATTTTCTGTTATATAGGGTAAACGCTCCTATAGTTGCGGTACGTTAGAAGCATTAAGTTCCCATAGTTGTGTATGGAGACTCCATACACGTCAACCCTCTATCTCCTATGTTTACAGAGATATGTAATTTTTTTAGGTAAGAGCCTTCAGAAAATCAATTTTGCAAATAACTTTTCAGGAAGCATTTATATTTATATTCTACACAAATGTTTGTTTTTTTTTTAAATACGCCATTTTGTCTTGGGAAGCAAGTCCCTATCTTCAATATTTCTTGAGATATTCAAGGTTTTAATCCACAATTAGCACTATTTCCAAGGCCAATAGCTCGAAGTCGGACAAAATTGGGCAAACCAGGTTGATTACATTTGAAAGTATACTTAAAATGCTGCCCTATGCATACCAAATCATTAGTCTTCTTTAGAATTCTCTGCTGATCTGCTTATTACCAAACTATAGTAAACCGTGTACAGATAATCGTTTTCTTGCATTTATACATAGAGGCTCCTTCATACGTCACTTACTATTGGTGTTGAAGGAAGAACATTCGAATTCGGTTAAATCGAAGTAGGCGTGCAAAAAAAGAGTAGGCGTTGCAAGGCCCGTGTGGTAAAAGTTTTGATACCAAATTCTAAATTGTAGTGAGTGGTTGACAGGACAAGAAAGTGATTCGTAGTGTCTATTGTAGTGATTTGTTGACTGAATAAACAGTGGTTCTTGTGGAAAATGAGTCCCGGTGTCTATTGTAGTGCTAAAAAAATGACTGAACTACGAATGGTCTCTGTTCCCCCGGCAGGTGATTCACAGTGTCGCTAGTAGTGACCGATTGATTGAACGAACAGTGTTCCTTGTTCTTCCCGGAATGTGATTCTCGGTGTTTGTTGTATTAACCGGTTAACTGAACGAACATCGGTCCTTGTTCCTCCCACTATTTGAGTCCCGGTGTCTGTCCCAGTGTAGCATCTGAATCGAAATGCTGTCTTCAACAAAGTTATTCCTTGAGTTTCATAGCAAAATATAGTTTTCTGAACGAATTCTATGTACGAAAGAGTGAAGGAATGTCATTTCTCCATACAGGTCAACCAAAATCCACATATAAATTTTAAACCAAAAGTGCCAGCTCGTGTTACATCCGAATGATCTGAAATTTTCTGAGAGTTTTTTTAACCTCATTGAACAAATCTGGGTTGGGTCCGTTGAAAAAATGATATGTCTCCCATATAAAAATGGGGTCCAGTCAATTTTAGAAGCTAAGCGAACTGCGAAAACTTCAGTGATCTGTGTAGGAGTACAGGATAATCTAAGAGAACTTTGCAGCAATTTAGCGGAATAAATTTAGCGAAATTCTTTGAAGTTCATTGATTATTCTTTAATTTCAGGGAATATCGTAAAGCTACACTGAATTCTAAGAATTAAAAAAAAAACGTCGTTGAAATTCAGGAAACTTCGTAGAAATTCTGGGATCTTCATAGAGCTTCAGAGAACTTCGTAGAGCTTGAGGATGTTTCGTTGAAGTGTACATAGTTCCCACTTGGGAAACGTCGTAGTGTTTAATTTTAAGGAACCTCATACAAGTTCAGAAACCTTCTTTTAAATTCAAGCCACTTCGTTGGATTTTAGTGGACTAGAGGAATTGTTCAGGAAAATAAGTTCAGGGAAGTTCGTGAAACTTCGCGGAAAATCAAAGAGAATCATAGTAACACAACGATCTTCGTGAAAGTGCAGCAAATTACGTAGCAATTCGAGAAATTGCGTTAAATTTTAAAGAAGTGTAAACAATTTCGATAAAAGGGGAGCAAATTTCTTGAAAGTCCAAACAATTTCGTGATCAGTAGAGTTCTAAGAATATACGGCATCTTCGTTCCAGATCAGAGAACAGTTTCGTAGCAGTTTTTTAGAGTTCTGATTTCAAAAAGCTTAGTGAAATTTCTGAATTTTAGGGAACATCCGTTAAGTTCCGGTAATTTACCAGGAGGAATATTCGTAGCAATGAACAATTAAAAAAGCTTGGAATAAAATTTACATCCTATTTTCTTGGTCCATTTGACCTTAATCTTGACTTGAGGTTGCCAAATCTTAAAACTCGTTTATCTCGGTAAATATGGCCACAATCGCGAGGGGTGCTTTGGTGTTTGAAATTTAAGATAATATAATATAATAAATCATGATTACCGTTTAAATGTGGCCTCCATCGCGATTCGAGGGGTGTTTAGGTGTTCGATATTTTTACATCCGAATTCCCCCTAAATTTGACCCAAATCATGATTTTGGTTTTCCAAGTCTTTAAATCCGTTCGACATTAAAGGGTGTACACAGTTAAATTGAATCACTTTAAAAAAGCTGTACCATTTTGCCCTGTGGGTTAATTTTAATAAAATTTTGGGTGTGTATTGTTCACACTGCGTGAGTTTCATTGTTAAATTTCTAATAGTTTTGAAAATGGAGCCGAAGGAACAGCGCTTTACCAGAAATTTTCGCACACTCACCTCAACAACCCACATCTTTTGCACCGAACCATCAGAAAGAAGTTGGGAATCCAAAACTCTACTGTTTCTCGTGACATAAAACGTTTTGGAAAACGTTTAACTGACGATGGGAAGCAAGTGAATGCAAGAAAAAGTGTTCCGTACTGCGTTGAATATCACAAGCGAGTGGTTGCTGCAGGACTACGTTCATGCAATGTTCAAACAGCACCAAACCCTAATGAACGATAGAATAGGACAGCTAGAACGCGGGCACTTAAGCTGAACACACAAATGAGGCATAAATACGTTAGGCATACGGACGATAGGTATAAAATACCTTGCTGCTCTGCAACTCTAAAATCCTGTTTCGAGCATGGTAAACAATGCTTAAATTAGGCTAAGCGTTGAAGAAAAAATGATACAAGTTAAACAAACATAATTTATTTAATAAGCACAGTTCGGAATCCATTATTTATCATATCATAAGTGACGTAGCTACATATTTACTTAGATCCAAGATTAGTAGCTATAGCGGTTAAGTAATCTGGCAATGAAAACTTAGCATAGTTTTGAAATCAGTCGCATCTAGAAATAAAAAAAAATCACGCCTATGTTGTAATATATTCTTACACACATATTGCAATTGTCAAAGAAGAAAAGGTTTTCCTCAAAGAGCAGCTCGTGAAATAAGGATAATGAATTCTGTTATTTTTCATTCAATAACAAAAAAAATAGCTAAGGTTCAATAAAATATGATGCCAAAGAACAGCTCATGAAATGAAGAATGGTGAATTCTGTGGTTTTTCATTCAATAACAAAAAAACATACCTCCTTCTTCCAGAATTTCCTGCCATACTTTTCGATACAACGATTCTGTTTTTGTTGTCATCAGAATCAAAACTAGCGGAACCGTCTGCTGATGTGAGGGAGCGATACTTCCATGAACAGTGACCAGTTGCCGAAACAAACAAGGAACTGTGACAAACGTACCATCTGTAACCCAATACTTTGCCTGTCCAAGACGTCACAAGTTTTCATGAGTTCCAAAAATTAAGGCTCTTTCATTATTGTCACCGAAGTCAGCAATCAATAGATCATCATCATTCTGGAATTCAACGGGTAGATTATGCCTAACGTCCATTATGCCTAACGTCCGTATGCCTAACGTCCGTATGCCTAACGTCCGTATGCCTAACGTCCGTATGCCTAACGTCCGTATGCCTAACGTCCGTATGCCTAACGTCCGTATGCCTAACGTCCGTATGCCTAACGTCCGTATGCCTAACGACCGTATGCCTAACGTCCGTATGCCTAACGTCCGTATGCCTAACGTCCGTATGCCTAACGTCCGTATGCCTAACGTCCGTATGCCTAACGTCCGTATGCCTAACGTCCGTATGCCTAACGTCCGTATGCCTAACGTCCGTATGCCTAACGTCCGTATGCCTAACGTCCGTATGCCTAACGTCCGTATGCCTAACGTCCGTATGCCTAACGTCCGTATGCCTAACGTCCGTATGCCTAACGTCCGTATGCTTAACGTCCGTATGCCTAACGTCCGTATGCCTAACGTCCGTATGCCTAACGTCCGTATGCCTAACGTCCGTATGCCTAACGTCCGTATGTCTAACGTCCGTATGCCTAACGTCCGTATGACTAACGCCCGAATGCATAACGTCGTGTACCCGTTCCAGAGTCCCTCAGGAAACAGCAAGTGTCGAAGTTCTCCATGAAATTCATGATTTGGCGGGTGATTTGTTCGTAGGGAAAACGGAGCAAGCCTTTCGTAACAACTACAACCGTAAATGGCCAAGTCTTCATGACTGAATGCCTGAAGAAACGACTGGCTCCGTTTCTCAAATCGAACATCGTTCCTACATTTTTTGGCCGGATCAAGCCTCTTGTCACGACTTCAAGTACGTTCTGGAGTGGTAGAAGACGAATGGGGTCAATTACGCGCCGAAGGATAGCAATTCCCCAAACACACCGAAGTTGCGGGTGATCGAAAGATATTGGGTTATATATTTTTTAATAATGCGTTTATTTTTCCTGGCTTACTTGCTGTAGCTTTGCGGAGCCAATATTCATTGTTTAGGTAACAAAATTAACTGGGCTATAATAAAGCACGAGCTCCGTAAGTTGTAAGGAGAAAGCAGAAAAAATGTCAATTCAACCGTTGTACAAAACCTTATGGGTGGAATTAAGAAGAAAGTTCGGGCATTTGGATTTGGTGAAGAAATATATTGAAATAAAAATAAATAAATCAAGTGGTGTTGAGTGCTTGGCATTGATGAAGTCTGCAAGTAGTAGACGAAATACGCGTATTTGTCAAAAGATAAGCAATTATAACGGAATTTAAAAGAAATAAAGGAACACACTCAAAGCTCTTCATAAAGGGATTCCGTTAAGAGGTTCGACAAATTTTAAAAGATTGACATAAATCAAGCTTATATACTACATTCTCTGAAAATTTCATGACAATCGGTTGAGAGACTTATTTTTGGCGAGTACTGTGGACACCCTTGATTACTTAAATTTAGCATCGGGGCACTTTTTATTTCGTTTATTTCTATAGATATCTTTTTTCGGAGTCTTTTTGTATAGAAAAGCCGAAAAGCTTTTGTTTTGCTCCAGACATACCGATGAAAAATTAAGTAATAATCATAAAATGACGGGGAAAGGCCCCTCTTTTGAATGCAAAAGGTTTTGGGAATGCCAATTTTCGTTGTTTTTAAGTTATTCAACAAATACACCATGAGTAGCATTTAATAAATGACCACTCATAACTATATTTCAACAACAGCGCCGGTGGTTTAGTGCCCCCATTCAAAAGGGCCTGTGATCAATCCCAGTCGGCCCCGTCGGGATTTTCTGAGGCATAAAATCTCCGATCACGCCTTAAAAGTAAAGCCGATGGTCCCTGGGCCATGCATTGATGGGTTGATGGGTAGGGTCCAGGTGTGGGAGCTTGTCTCCCAGGCGTCGGTAGCATTGGTACTCAGTACGAAAAACAAGATCGACGAGAAACAAATCAAAGAAAAAAAAACGATATTTCAATCAATATCAGTAAAATATCATATCGAAATTAATTAGTTGCAATTTGCTAGCTCATATGTTTATTCCGAATAGGGGTTATGGATCTAATGTTGGTGAATGGATCTAAAGCCTTGGCCCGAATTTCCTGTTCTTCAATGGATATTTTTTGGATGCAAGTGAAAAATTGGCAAAACATGCTTCCTTTTGAAATTTATGTATGGGCCCAATATTAGGGATACTTAGGCCACTATTAGAAACATAACCCTATGAATCGAAAATCATTCACATATGGAATAGCACTCATCGATCTATGAATTAGTACTCGTTTTCAATGCATGGCAACCATTTCAATGCTTGACCTGAAACATCCTCTTGATCTGATAGCCGGCAAAGTTCCAATTTCTCTATCAACCCTGACCTAATAAGAGGTAGCGTCCCATCCACAGTCGTACCACCTGTTAATTAATCAAGCCGTAAAAGGAATCAGAAAAATCCCCTCGCAGACTGCGGTGCATTTCAATGGGGTGATTTTCCCCCGTCATCACCGAGTGATGGCATAAATTTGAAAATAATTATAGCCAGCAAATGATATCGGAAGGGAGGGGCGACTTTTGCAATATCTCTCTGACCAACCCAGCCCCTCACCCGGCAGATCTGCTGATAGGGAGCCGGAAATTTGCAACCAGATACCACCTCTAACGGTAATCCGCTTTCGGTATCCCGCTATATAAATAATCACGCTTGATCGCTCGCTTCGATGATCTTTTACCTGCGAGAGCGAACGAGAGGGAAACTTGTTCCGATTAGTCGCCGTTTGTTTACTTTATCAGGCGCGATCGGCTGTTTTCTGGGGGCACCCATCCGAAAAATGGTTCATTAGTTTGAAGAAGTAGGCACACAGGCTGCACGGCAAACTACTGCTGCTGCTGGAGTTCATTTCCCATATTTGTAACTGATTTCCAAGTCAAAACACCAACATTAGGCACCCACTTGTAATCAATCTAATCGTCTTAAAATTAAATCATTTCACCCGCCCGGCTTGGATTCCATTCTACCGTCACCGTCCGCCGTTGCTGCCGTTGGAAAGCCAAGAAGTATCATTAACATTTAACTAGCTCTCTAGCATTTCGTTCAGTTGGTTCGCTTTTATTGGTCCCGTGGCTGTTTTTTTTTTCTGCTACGGCTCGGACATAAAAAGGGTTCGGAATGGAATTAAGTAAGCCCCTTAAAAGTTTGTGTTGATCCACGCTCATTATACACACATCTATGCAGGACCGTAGATTCCAGGCAGCACATAAATCAGCCATAAAAAGTGGGAGAGATCAATGGCAGGTTCACACAGCAAGCAAGTGGATTTTGGGGAATCGATTTCGGGCAGGCCTTCGTCTCGCATACCAACACTGCCAACTAGAGGAGAGTGTAGAAGAATCAACAAGTGAAAAAGGAATGGAATGCGAAGATGTGGGTAAAATTCGATTTTAATTTCGAGGTTCGTCGCTTTTCCACCTCTAGGGCATAGCAAGTCTCGCCGCTTCTTCCGAAGGGAATAATTAGTTATGATAGACCTTCACGCTTGCGTGTGAAAGCAGCTGTACTGCTGCTTCTTATTCACGGGTTAGGTGGTGTTTCTGGAGAATACATGGATTTTAATTCGGAAATACGCTTTGTTTGAACAGAAATGCTTTGAAAATTATAGGCACAGAGCGCACCAATCATGAATTCGCACCGAATCATCCGAGGAAAGCAAAATTATTATGCAATTCATATCTGTTACGTAAATTATAGTCATTCGATTGTTTGGTCAAAGTATAATGAACGAGTTTGCCTAATTGTACCCTCTGGACTAAACGGTTCTGCTGATCGCGCGCCTACCATTGGCTCTTAACCACGCACATATGAGCACTACGGAGCACCAGCAAGTGGCAACAGTCAGTAGATCGAATGTCGCAATTAGCTATAGGAATGCCTGCTACAACAGTACCGATGCAGTTCTTCTTCGAGTCATTCCCTATCCGGGCATCATCATCATCATCCTACCGCTGTTACCACAGTCAGTAGGTATCACAACAAAAAACGATAATTTTCAATTACCGTTCATTTCATACCATTTATCACCTACGGTTTTCTTCAAATTCAATTTTGCCTATACCTATAAAGGAACACCTCTTCCCTCATCGTGCGGTTGCTGGTGGGACGATCAGCGTAATTGCGGTCATATTGACCTCAAACATTGTCTGCACGCTTTAATGATGACCCAATTTTGCGAACCGGCTACCACCCGATCCTAGTTGGTAGAAAGGTAGGTAGGAGGGTAACTTCAGGATACCTCTGAATTCAGTAGAAATTCGTGAGGTTGTAATTTCCTAACGACGCCGATAATCTTTCGCACGCTCATGTTGGCAGGATCAGCATTTTGAGCAAAATGTGTTCACGATGGAAAGCTCATTTGCTTACGCTGTGTATGCCACTTTGTTTGCTTTCTGCTGAAATCGGCAATTAGTAATCCCTGGAACATGCGGCACCTGGATTGGAATGTGGTTGGTGGAAACAAATGAAGGTTGTAACCGAATGACAAACAATGCTTTCAAGAGTTGAGAGACATACAGTTGATGTGTCGATTTTGTCAACGCGTGGATTTTGTTTTGTTTGGCTTTCAATAGAGTTAAATGTTTAAACATTCTTATCGCTTCAGTGCTTTCTTAGACGTTCCAAATCTTAGTAAATTATGAAAGAAAGAGTTCTTATGAACTTTATACATTCTAGATTTTCAGATCGTTATATCATAATTAAGGTTTGAATTGTAGACTCCGAAATGGATGGATCCGAGGTTGGTTAGATAACTGTCGTCTGTCGTTTATCATTCATAGGGAGAAGACGGTGAAGACAGATGGATACTGTAGGAGAGGTAGTCATTTTGGTAACATACTAGGTAAAGATGCAGTATTTGATGGGCGAGGAAGCGGGTTCAGAAGTTGATGAGCTCTCACCAGTGCTGCAAAATCTCGACAATACACGGTGATATTGACGATTCCGTTTTGGTCACTCGTTTGAGCTAACAGTCATCGTCAATGCAAACCATGTCAATTGTCAATTACAAAGCTGCGAGTGACAAACATGTGTAGACTTTTTGATTAACTAAATTTGTAACGAAATTTATGACTTCAGCAACACTCCTTGTATCCGTTAAAGTGAACAAGCATTTACGTCATGAACTGCTTGGATTACACTAATATGACACAGAATTCACGAAAATACACTTTTTGTTACCGCGTGAATCTTTGTCGAAAAATGAATGAGATTTTGACGAAGGTTTTTTTGTTTTGATGATCAAGTCTGTCAGTGACTATGTGAAAAACAATTTTGTCAATATCGCGCGAAAGTCTGTCAGTAACAATGCCAAATCACCAGAGATTCAGTTTAGAGCAATTGCACCTGAAGTGGCGGATAGATAAATTCTGAAATTCAACTTCGCTTTGCTATTTGGCCTGAAAATGGTCTATAATATCTTAAAATATATCTTCAATCTTGGTGGGTGGTGAGTTTATAGAATTTTTCAAAGTGGGTCACAAATTACAAACAACAAAAGCTTGAGAACCGCTGCCTGCCTTATGACAACAATGTGACATACACGCCAATTTTAAATTGGAAGTTGTGCTGATGTGCGACTTTGCTAGATGGCTGGTCTTCTCTCCACCAATATTTGGATTACATGCCTATTTACGGCATTCCTTTTGTCCTCATCTTCAATTTTCTTGTACAACATTCTCCGTATTGCTGACGACTCCGTTAACCGTATGCATCTCCCTTAGCATTGCCTGAAATCTTGCGCAGTCTAAGACCATGAGCTTCGATGCTACGTCCATGTAACTACATTCCGGGCAGAGGGACAAACAGGGTTTCCACTGAATTCCAGAAAATAAATCCGGGTTTTTCCCGGATTTAACCGGGTGCTCAACATATTTTACCGGTTTTATATGAACAGCATAAAATGTTTAAAATTTAAAACCGGCTTGATTTCAGCAATTAATGTCATTGGACAAAAGTCACACAAATGGCGAAACTTGAGACCTCAGAAAAAAAAATTACACGGCTCTTGAACTTGGACAAACATTTAGGATTCTGACACTTCGAAGCATTGACTAGAGAATTATGATGAGAATGCCAAATGAGTTTTGAGGAGAATTTTAGATAATTATAGATTAATTCTAGGGAGACTTTCAATAAAATTTTACTAGACATTTCAGGTAATTTTGAGAAGTATTTCAAGAAAATTGTAAGAAGTATTACAGGTGAATTCTAAAGTAGTTCTAAAGAGACTATTATAGGGATTTCAAGGGACGTTCCAAGGGAATTCGGAAGGGAAATTAAAGTGAATTAAATAAGGCAAATTTAATGATGATATGAACTACTGAAATAACTAAATTAAGTGTTCTCAAACCGAAACACAAGCAACTCGACGAAAAGAACGTTTGATTGAATTGATGTTCTCGTTTCTTTCAAGTGATTGTTATGTCAAAAGGGTCGCTTACATGTGTCGGTCTCAGGGAACCGAAATTTACATGACTTTTTCGTAGTATGTACATCTAATGATCACTTACGGCTAAAAATATCTAAAATGTGATCGATCAATTAATTATAGATGCATTATGAGAAGTACTGGACGGAAATATGGATCATGCTTCCAAGGCAATCTAATTCTTATTATTGCTCAAAAAATAATATTCATGGCTGAATTTTAAGCTTGTTTCATGAGCATTTTATAAAGAATTCATAATAATATTGAAGCAATTTCATTTTTTTTAAAGAGTGTGGCAAGAAATTTGGAGGATGTTTCCAAAGGTGCCCCGAGTAGTGTTCCACGAGATTCTAAAGAAATTTTCAAGGGAATTCTTTGAAGAGTTTAAACAAAGTGTCTACTCATTTTTTTAAACAAAATTCCATGAGATTTCCAGGATTTTCCAGAATTATACAAACATTTTCAGGTTTGAATATGCTCTTTTTAGTAAAACAGCAACTTAATTACCATAGACGTGATGTAGTGAAAAGCGTGATTGCCTCTCACCCCAAAAGGCCTGGGTTCAATCCCAGTCAGCGACGCACAGAGGAGTATTTGTTCTAGAAAGCTGGCCAAAAGTCTGAAAAGCGAAATGTATGAACCAATTTTGACATAACCACTACTTTGAACCAACTTAATGAGTTTTTATACCCTCCTACCTGTCCATATCTTAGCCTCTAGCGCAGTCAGTTGTGTAGTTAATTAAAGTGCGTTCTCTTAGTCGCGCGGCGTTAAAACTTGAAAACTTGAATTTTAAAGGTGCTATACAACATGAATCGAATTTATAACGGTAAGTAGATTGTTTTTGAACAGTTTGCCTGATTCAACACATAATTTGAACTCATAGTTTTGTCATGGGCAGCAACAATGCAATGCATTTGAAAGAAGTTAGCAATTGCATGAAATTTAACTAACGGTTCATACACTTTCCGGGCACTTCCGGGCAAGTTGTAATATACCATTTCAAAGCTCAATGTTTAAGGAATACCATGACATAATAAAATCTTCATCATGTTTCCTCTTTTTCGATTTATTGCCAATTTACGTAAAGATGTTTATTTTTTTAAATTTTGTTCGTTGAACTGTTTTTCCAGAGTCTGAAACATCGCATCGTTTTATATCAAGGCAATATTTAAGCTAGATAATGGAAACATGTTTCAGAAAGGTTCTAAATGACAGATTATTGTTTGTTGAAAGCAAGCTGGCCAACATTTTGAGATGTCCTTCTGAAGACAAGGCTACACTTAAGCGTGAGTTCTGCCACTTCAAATCCGATTAAAAAAAAAATGGATTGCCTCCTTTTATCGCAAAAGTTTTTTTTTATTAGTGCCAACCACGAATGGTTGAATTCTGAAATTCAACTCACTTCTTGGGGTCCTCCAGCATGCAGAAAAGAACGTCCAACTAAGAAGTTTGAAGATTTAAGTGAGAGGTCAAAGCGTAGGAGAGCTTCAGAGCTCAGAGCAACCGCTTCGGTTAACGAATTGACATATGCTGCTCAAATTTGTCAGCGAGCTGTTGGAAATACAGCTGTTGCAAATGTAATAAAATTAGTAGCAGCATTCTTCTCGACAGCTTCGAAACTTAATCAAGTTATCCTTAACCCCCATCCAAAATATCGTCGTCAACATACGCCTCAAGAAGCTTTAGCTATTTTTATTTTGAGGCTGACTTGACGAGAAAGCAATATGAAGTTATTCACATGGCAGATAAATCGATCTACCCTTGTTATTTGGTTTTGAAACAAGCAAAGAATCACTGTTAACTAAAGGAAGAAGCCATTACAGTTACCGAAATACTCGCAGAAGTGCGTTTTCAGGATCTACTGGATCACCCGGCATTACGGCTTTGCAAGTGTCTGGATGAAGTATTGGAGCAGTTATCGGACGAAGAAAAATGCAGTAAATATATGCAGAAGTTTGACAATGCGCAAGCTGATGAAACAAATATTTTCCAAAGTTCATTAGTACCAGTTCGACTGATTACTATAGTCGGTGGTGAGAAAAAGTTGATATGGCAGAATCCGGTTCCGTCATCGCCAAGATATTGCCGTCCAATAAGCATTCGTTTTGTTAAAGAAACAAACGATATTACGGTTGAGGACATTGATATATTGAGAAGCAAATAGAGAACCTTCAACAAACGGAGATCAAGACAAACAACGATAAATTAGTAAAAGTTAGTCATGTATTATTTCCAGCAATGGTGGACGGCAAAGTATGTAGCTCTGCTACAAGTACTTCTTCGACAATGAGATGCTACATTTGTGGAAAAACTTCTAAGAGCTTCAACAGTCTTGATAACCTTCAGCCTTCTAATCTAGAATCGTTCAAATTTGGATTGTCGATTTTACATGCAAGGATTAGATTTTTTGAATCGTTGGTACATATTTCTTACAAACTAACTATAAAGAATTGGCAGGTAATATATTTTGAAGTAAATCTAAATCTAAATCATCTTCAATTAAACTTCCACTAGGTCAGAGATCCTGAAGAGAAACAGATAGTTAAGCGCAGGAAACTTGACATTCAGAAAGCATTCAAATCTGAAATGGGGCTAATAGTTAACGTTCCCAAAGCTGGCTTTGGGAACACTAACGACGGCAATACGTCACGATTTTGTTTTGCAAATCCAGAAAAGTCAGCAGCCATAACAGGACTTGACATTTGTCTCATTCACCGGTTGAAACAATATCATGTGGATACCAAGTTGACGCTGACAAGTTTGCCACATTTGCAATGGATAATCATAGAGAAAAACAGAATAAATAGAGAAAAGTTCAAAGTGCACTATTAGGGGGATTGGCTTTTTTCACTTATATTGATGGCAACTCATCTAAAATCACATTTCTATCAAACTTTCAGTTAATCTTCTTGAAAAATCAGAGATTTAGATTTTTGGCCAACTTTTTAGGTGAAATACTCCTCTGTGCGACGCAGGGATTTTCTGAGGCACAAAATATCTGACCACGTCTTCCTTCGGAAGGGAAGTAAAACCGGTCTTCCCCGGTCTATGAGTTGATGGGTCGATAGGTAGTGGGAGCTGCCTCCCTGGCGTCGGTAGCATTGGTACTCAGTAGAGATGGTCGGGTCCGGGTATTTCTACCTGAAACCCGACCCGTACCCGTACCCGACGGGTTCGGGTCGGGTACGGGTATTCAAATAAATAAATTTTCGGATTCGGATCGGGTACGGGTATCTAAAGAAATATATGTCGGGTTCGGGTCGGGTACATGTAACAAAATAAATGAACAAGACGGGTACGGGTCGGGTTCGGGTAATATTATTTGCATCTTAACCAGTCGAAAAAATATTGATTCCTAAAATCAAAACCTGATTTTTCCATGTATTTTTGATCGAAGAAGATTAATCGATTTGTGTAAAATTAAAAAAAGAGAGATCGCCCAATGTTTTTCATGCCACCAAGTGTCAAAGAACAAACAACAATCAATACGAAACTAACGATTTCAAATTGGCTCACTACTTGACTAGCCTATTGGTCCCAAGCAAATCGACTAACGTACCCCCTTCTAGTATAAATTCCAGTACTACACTATGTTTGTTTTGATTCGCTATGAAAGTTTGACAGATAAAATGAGGGGTTCATGGATTTTCCTATGTTTCGAGGGGTGCATCGATTAGCTTGAGACCGAAGATAGTACCAGAGCTGAGCCAAAAAGTTTAGCTCGTTTCTTCGGGACCTTCTGGTCTTAGAGTTACCTCTATGGAACAAACCTCTCACCGGGAACTTTGAGTACATTGACATTCGTTTACATGAATAAGCGTTTTTGGCCTACCGGTAATTAATGTTTACTCTCATATTCATTCCTTTATTCTGTAAAATACTGAATATGAACGAACGAAGTTAAATAGTTTTAATTTTTGAATAGGATATTTTTGGATATTTTGCCTTCCATTGACGGCAATCGCATGTGCAAGGAAGGCAGCTTCCACATTTTCGTAGGATATCGCACACATTCAAACACACATTGGCCGGGACCAACGGCTTTACTTCCCTTTCGGAGGAAGACGTGACCAGAGATTAATATGCCTCATAAAAATCCCACCGACCTCGGCTGGGATTGAGCCAGACTCATTTGGGGTGAGAAAGCAGTCACGCTTACCACTACACCGCCGGCGCTGGCTATCTATCAACTTTTGTAATCAACTTGTTAGGCCCTTCCCAACCAACATTTTTAGTATATGTAAATGCTTTATCAATTTCGATTTTACAGCCTCAAGATGCATTGAAAAAACGATATGCGGCAACTTTTACACAACCTCTATGCAAGCAAATCTTATGAACTTAGGCTGCTAGTTTTGGTTACATTATACAGCCCTTAATCCCATATTCGTTAATGCTTCTACCCAGCTGATATTCAGCTGTTTAGCTGAGTATGAAGTTAAAAGGCGCTTATTCAACTTTTTCCAGCAACTAAATAACGAGATCGCTGAGTAGAGGCTGTATAATTAAAGAAGAATACTAAGATGAAACTGTCGGAAGAAAAACTTTCTATTTTAGTATCCTCTTCCACGGTACCTCTCATCCAATGAATAGTCCTCCCCCCCCCCCCCCCGGTGCTAGGTAATTTTGTGGTTTTGCTGCCCCCTCGATAGGGATGAAATTTTGCGCACTTTTTTATCGCAACAATCACACCAAAATCAGAGATGACCAATTTTTTAATTACTCGATTAGCAACTAATCGATTATTTTTTGTTTGCTGTGCTGTCATTTTTCCACCAATGAGAGTGCAGCACATGTTTGAAACGATCGGTGATAATCCTCTGCAGAAGTTAATGCTTATATCGGCATGATATAACCGATTACAAATATTTAACTTTTCTGTTCGTCAATCGATTAATCGATTATTGGAATGAAAATCGGCCATCACTAGATTAATGTGTAACGTCATTTCAAATATAAGGACCGTACATAAATGATGATACAATTTGAAAGGGACCGGGGCTAATCACACATTACGTCCCTACGGTAACTGAAATAAACACGAGTGTTCAGCGGTTGGTATAATGGTACATATGCAACAGTTTATCAGCCATTCTATTTATAGATTTACGAGAGACACAATGTTAAAGCTCTAAAAGCGCTGCAAAAGTACGCGTCAGAAATCCAAAGCACGTTGGTATCATAAATGCTTCCAAAAAATCTATTATACATCACGAAACTGCAAAAAGTAAGCTTACATAGCTGAAAATGTTTGTTGGGTTCTTACGCGAACTGAAGTACACCCACGCATACTAAGAACATTATTGGTAAGGGGAGAATTTTTCCCACCCGATGGTGTTGTTGGTTTGCGTGGGCGTACTTCGATTCGCGCGAAAAGGGTCTAACAATTTTTGTGTTCATTTTTGTGTTGTGTTGCATTAAACAAGGCCCCTCTGTTGTGTCATTTTTTTGTCAGTAGTTGAATAAAAGTTCACCCGTGCTTAATTATACAACCCAAAAGCAAAATAAGCACATTCATTTTGGGCAAAATTATTACTTTGAATGTTGTCGACCCCAGAGCCTGAAACATCTACATTATGATCAATTTAGCATGAGGCTATAATTTTCCATCGATCTGTGGGTAAAACTCAACACAACACGTTTAACAGTGCTATAATTGTGTAAAATGAAAACACTCCTTTTGTATTTGATCCTCAAAATCATCTCCACCGAGATGAAGACGAATATTAATATTGGCAACAACATAGGCGATAATGAACATCCAGCCACGAATGACCAAAAACAAATGTGGATTTCGATAGTCAGCGGTTGGCTATGTCAAAATTCAAATTCATGCAGATAGTTGGTCTATTAAGGTTGCCCTCATTTTCAGCTAAGTTGAGTGTAGAAGAAATCGGTGCCATCATTTCAAAAGTGCGAAATTGCTTTCGTAAACAATGACTTTAGCCGTCGATTTCTCGCGAATAAAAGCTCAAACATGCAACACACTTAGAAAATTATATCGAACTCGGTTTAATTTTCTACCGAACCTCTTCGGTTACCAACGATAAACCGAATAAATGGTTTATACACATTTTTTCAGACGTATTTATCGAATCAGAACCGAATTTCGGTACAATAGTATAGATTTGACAGATAGAAATGAAGACTGAACCAAAAAGTACGGTAAAATATCGACATTTACGAATTCGCAACGTGAAAACCGACAAACTCGGTAAACTGAACCGAATATTCGCTAAAACGTATTTACAGGTATCGTGTGCTATAGTTTGTTTTTACTGCCGTGAAAATGTACAAGGTATCTGGCTCACAAAAGCATTTTAAAAACCATTTGAATAAGAATGACTTCAAAGTCAGTGATATTTTTTAACTGTAATTTTCCACGCTTTAACTGGCGGTAAGAAAGTTTTTATTTGCCAAAACAAATTAAATATATTTCATACAGTTTATTGACAAAACTGGTTTTATTTTTATGAAAATTCGAAGCAACGTATCCTTAATCAAAACTTGAGCAGAATTTGAAGTGAAACCCGAGCGCTGCCCAAGAGAACCAAATTCCGTAATTACAACAGGTGGGTCGTTATGTTTGACAGCGCTCGGTAATTCTTGGGTAAACCGATGTTCGGTTACTTCTGCTTAAATGTATTTTTCGTCAACCGAGATTTTCGGTAACTTTGACAGATTGTGGGTAACAAAAAGAACTAACGACAGCTCGGTTATTCCTCTTTGAACCGAACAGACTACCGAGCGTTCAGCAGATAAAAACTCGGTTGAAATCAAACCGGTTCGGTAATATTTTCTAAGTGTGAAAGTAACGACACCATCAGGTAGATGAATGTTTCTTCTACCTCTGGCATTGTTAGTTTGTAGAAGTCAGCTTTTATTTGCTAGAAATCGGCGACTAAAGTCATTCTTTACAAAAGCAGTTCCGCCATAAAGAAATGTTGACACTGAATTGTTTTTATATCAGCAATGATTACTCTGAGAGTCGGTGAGAGCTCACCCATACCTAAAGACTAAAGAGACCCAATTCAGTAAAGAGGCGACATATTATCCATTTGACAAGTCTTCTGTTCGATTGGAATAACTTTTCTTGTGACTTTGACAGACAATCGATTGTTCCAATTTTGACAAGTCGTCTCTTCATAAATTCAGCCTCTTTACTAAAGACCCGAGCAAAGTCTGAGATCAAATTGAAATCTAAATTTGATGTTGTGATTTCGCTGATAATGATTACTCAGGTTGCTTTCGTTTTGGTCGTTTTAACGGTTAAAATATCAAAATTCAGAGCATCAAAATCTTCCTGTCACATCACATTGAAAACTATTTCTGCCATCAGTGAGAGCAAACTCAAAACTCAATTTGATGTCCATTTTTCCTGTTGATAACAAAACAAGTATTCAATTTGATGTTATGTTAAGGCAACGAAAACAAACCCGCAAGAACACATTTTTGAAAAGCAAATGTACAGCAAAATGAAAACAAAATTTGGTATCAAATTTATCAATTGCGATAACTGAAATCAAATTATGATTTCAGTTTGATGTTGATATCAAAACTTGAATTCAATTGCTGTTATTTTGATGCTGGACTTTATTCGGGGACCTCTACGAGAGAGATTTTGTCATCATCGGCAGTCTCGTCACTTGCCACTAGACATCACCCCGATCTGGAAGTAGACTATAAACGATTGCACAGATGTATTAGAGTTCACTGACTCAATAAAAAGTGACCAACCAAAATCAAATTGAATTTAACACTGGTGGAAGTGCATCTAGAACACTAATTGAGGGCCGGCGTATAGTCCCAGTAGTAGGGACGTAATAAATCCAAAGTAGAAGAAGGATTCATAACGAGTAGTCAAGATTACATTTCCATATTCGGACATATTACAGATACTTCCGGGGAAGTCAGAATCTGATTCAAGCTTAAACCACGCGACACTTTATCATGTGGACCACATTGGACACACCAGTTCATGTTCCGGATGCCCCTGGAGAAGTCAATCGCACTTCCGTGACCCAATAACGGGTGTAAAGTGTATCAATCATACTGACAGATTAATTAGGTATTGATGCAAACAGATTGAGCGACTTTTAAAACGTTGAAGCGGCATTGCAATGAATGATATCCGTGATGAGCTATTATTTATCTGTCCAGAAAATATCCACAATTCTCACTGGATTTGTATCCAATATGTATCTAATGAGGCAAACTTCCAGCATAGCAATTTGTCTCCTCTTCCGAACCTCCGAACCTGTGGCGAACCGAGTGTCATTAACTTAAATTTGGTAGAGGCACTTTGCATAAGCCTTCAGTCACGCAAGATCCGTGTGTCCCTCCAACGACAACATGACAGCAGCTTCAAGAGCCATCAGTATTCGCACACAATGTGTCTCCTCTTCCTGTGAAGTTATGATTAGAATCACCCGTTTCTTTTAAGCAAACTAATGACCGGGATGTGTGGCGTGGTATTCTGTTTTGTTGCGTACCTCTACATTCAACGTGAGTCAGCTTCATTGTCGAAACGATGTATCATTATGTATGGCACATCATGTACTGAGTCCACGCAAAAGAAAGACGTGTAATTGGGCACAAACAGCCTTTTTGCTTCGGACGAAACATGAGTTCCAAAAATATGGATTCCCCAAACGAACCAAACGTATGGGTATCGATGTAATACGAGAAAAGAGAATTCGACGAAATTAAGGGCCTCCAGCAGATTCAAAACAGATGATATCTACAGGCCAATCCACGGGGGTAGCAGCAGCAGCAGCAGCAGCAGCAGCAGCTGGTTTATGACATTTTAGCCGGAGTGCACTTTCCGAGCGAACGTTGTTTGCGGTTTGCAACCACTGCACACTCTGTTGCGTGCATGCAATCCTTGAAAAATCCAAACAAAATCAGCGGAAGCCCAAATTGACCGCACTGAAAAGCACTTGGATGTCTTAATTGTCGTGTTGGATTTTATTGAAGCCCACAGTCGTCTTGCGTTTCAATCTCGAGTGCCGATCAAGAGTAAAGCAACAAAAAAGTGAAATCGGTCAATTCGTGATCGTTATCGCCTTAATCCGCAAAATGAGCGCTGACAGGCAGCATGATTCGGTGGATCTTTTGTGGATTATTTGGAATCAACGCGGGACGTGCCGGGAAGCTCGAAAGGTCAACAATTTAATCTCATTTGCAAGATATCCCCTTTATGGCAGGCGGGGACATTTCCGACAAAGTGGAATGCAAATTTTACAGCTTCTGTGTAGGACGACACCGCTGGGCTGGTCGGCCGCGTCGCTAGTCAGTAAATCAGTTTCATGACCTGCCTCATCGATAGGTCTCTTGCGCTCGCCCGCAGAAAATTTCAATTTAATGTCAATTCGCGTCCTGAACGATTAATTGCACCTCCATCCAAGTTCCTAGGCATGCTGCCGTCGTTGTTGTGATGATTTTATTATCTCGCCGGTTTTATCGTCTGTCAATTACTAGTTGGCCCAGGTGCAATGCTGCACAGTTTTTGATTTTTTTTTTATAAATAAGGTAATTTATGGAAGTGCGAAAATCCTTGGCAGAGATTTGGAACGACAAAAATGTATTGCCCACCACTTTGCGAAGGTCACACGGCCCGGCACGGTTGGTCAAAAATGGTGCGAATGGGTTGCAGTACGGACTTGTTTGGTGGGCTCCATTCCACAAACGAGTCTAGGTGGGGACAGTGTGGGTCTGTTGATGGTGTAGATTTCAAGATTTGGCGCTACATGTATCTGCAATTATTGCTGTCCACTTTGAAGGTAAATTAAATTGCTGTCAAAACAAAATGGTGCAATGTACGAAATTGCCAGAAATGAAAGGAGCGAATTTTATCACCTTTCCATCAGAAGATTGAGCACGGATACCTACTTGAATTGATGGATGATGGCACAGAAGGCTATTGCTTTAAACGTCAACTGAAAGCATGGAAATACATTTGATTGTTTCATGCATTACGGTTGTTTGGGTCTGTTCATAAGCCACGAGGTATCTTTAAATAGGAAGTGGGGAGAGCGAGTGTCTACGATCTCAAAAAAATATGTGCGTAGCTTATAAGCAGCCCCGATTAAGACAGTTGAATTAAAGTAGTGAAATCAATGTGAAAGATATATATAGACCCCACCATTATGGACAACTCACTGTTATGGATCACTTCCATTTGATGAACAGGCTAGACTGACTGATAAATAATTGGGTTTAGTTGATTCATAATTGTGGGGTCAGTGTATTTAGTTGATCCAAAATGTATCGCAGTAAAAATACGGCAGTGAAACGAATAACACGTTCGAGCACATTTGGGCATCACACCAAATGTATGGAAAAATCATCCCTTCTGCGCTCGTTTGACACGTTTTTCCTAAACCCTTCACCATTAGAGCGTGACTAACTTAATGGATCGTCCTTATATCCCAAATTTTTCGCACAAATCATTATCACACATAAAAGGTGGATTGTCTCTGGTGTTGTTGCCTGATCTTAACTCTAAGTCTAACCCTAAGTCTAACTCTATGGCTTAAAATGGTAATGAGGTGGGAACTAAATAAGACCTGTGTTCCGATCAAAATTTTGTCGGCAGCGGCGTGGATCGACGTGAGCCTTATGAACTAGTAAAAAAAACCCTACTATATATATGCAGCACCTTACTCAACAAGCGGCAAAGGTAGCATTTGCCCCCAACAAATACGGAAGGGGCGAGAAAATTTCTCCATTGGCCCTTGAACAGTCACAAAGTGTCTATATCTTTACTGCTTGAACATTTTCTCGACTTCTATGAACGTCCATCAACTTCTTCCAAGTTTAATACCGTAAAACGGGGTAACTTTGATAGTTTGTTGAAGTATATTCTAAATATTTTTAACAACAATGCATGTTTTTCAAATTTTTATTTTTTAAAACAATTACTGGGGATCCTAGAGTCAATTCGTTGGTAACATGCTTACCAGGTATTATTGCATTTGCACTATTTTTATTGTCTTGTGACCGAACATCAGATTTTTGTTTTGGGGTTTCTTTGATAATGCTAGATGAATGTAGAAAACCATGCGAGAATCGCAAATAATTTTGATCAAGAAATAAGAAACTTTAAATGAGTACATAATCAGAAACATCATAGGCGATAAAAAAATAATATTGAATTTGTCATGACTATAAAGGAAATATATTTAATAAGTGATTATTTGAGTGATTTTTCAATCATGCGAAATACAAGAAAAATTTGTTTTGCCGGTATTTGGAAAATATGTAAAACATACTACAATATGGTAGCTACAAAATTGAACCAATATTTCCAATTCGGAAATAGTGCAGAGTGTAAATTTAATCATTATATTCTACTATCAAAGTTACCCGCATTATCAAAGATACCCCGTTTTACGGTAATTATTATTTTGTCCACGCTCTCTTAGTTTGTCCGAGATCGTAGAATATCTATATGGTTCTCCATAGTTCAGAAATGACCCTGAACCTTTCTTATGAATTTGGAAACAATGATCTGAGTAAGTTCTGAACATGAGCATTATTGAACGCCCAAGAATGCACCTCCTTTATTGCCAGATCACCTGTAATTACACAGAGAACCGAGTTGCTTGGGACTTGCAATCATCTTCAATTTTTAAATACTGGTAATCTAAAACTAGGTAATACCAGCGCCAGCCACATCCGGATGCTGGTCATGAATGGAATTTGGGGGAATATGTCGACGTAATACTCGCTTTAATGAAAGCCAAGAACACCTGTGATCTTTTACTGAATCACTGGGATGTTGGATGTAAGAGTTGGGATTGCAGCAGGATTTATTTTGGTAAGCGATATGCTTAATTGATGATCTAACGATTTATTATCGCTAAGGAGCTTGGGTTTAAACCCACGGTCTTCTGTCTAGAAAGTAAAATCAGTTGCCACTAGGTCACCGAGCTCCTTATATCACAAAACAATTACGATCAAGTTACCCTTGAATTTGCTGTTCCTAGATTTCGATTCCGGCTGCGACCTCACCGACGACAGCAACTGCTCTTGAGAAGGATTTATTTATTTATTTATGGTCAACAGGTAAAATATTCACCCCAATGACAGTATACTTATTCTAGACAAATTAACATAAAATACTCTTGAAATTGCACTTATTTCTAAAACGGGAAACATTGAAGTCAAATACATTGTAGCATCTGTTAAAGATGCGACACATCCTCCGCATGGGCTCATTCCATCCGTAGTTGGTTCGTGAGAGGTGGTTGTTCAGGAAAGCATGCGATCGTAGATTACGGCGACGGGTATTGATGTCGATACTACTCAGCAGTGTAGAACAGCTTTACAACGGCTTTCATAGCTAGGCAGATTTCTAGGGTCATTCCAGCAAAAATGCCTTAAAGCAAACCGGATGAACTTCCGTTGAAAAGCTTCAATACGCATGGTTTCATTTTGGTAGTAGAGACCACACGAACGTCGAATACTCCAAAATAGGTCGTACCAACGAACAGTATAATGCTTTTAGGCAGTATACATCTTTGAATTTTTTGGCGAAACGGAAATTGAACCCGATTTGTTAGGAAGCGTTGGATACTACGTATGCAACATGATCCTTGAAGCTGAGCTTGGAGTCGATCAGTATTCCCAGATCCTTGATAGTCGATTCACGTTTCAAAGTTATGCCCGTCAGAGTGTAGTCATGGTGAAGAAGCGAACGCTTGCGGCCAAAGGAAATTACAGAGCATTTCGAGACATTCAGTGACATGCGATTAATACGACACCACTCATCGAAGACTTCCAATTGTTGCTACAAGAAAATGGTATCACTAGGTTCTTTTATCACGAAGTAGAGTTTCAAGTCGTCCGGATACGATAGTTTAAGGCATTTCAGGATGGTATTGACGTCATTCATGTACAACAGAAACAGAAATGGGGAACGCCGTATGTCACGGGGAAGGATGAAGAAACATAGTCTCCAATCTTGACAGACATGTTTCGACCAGTCAGGTAGGAGTAGAGCCAAGTAAGCAGGCCATCATGAACACGTATCCTGTCGTATTTAGCCAATGCAATGTCATGGTTCATTTTGTCAAATGCTGCGGAGAGGTCTGTGTAGATGGCATCTACTTGATGGCCACGTTCTAATTCATGAATGATGAACGAAGTGAACGTAACTAAATTGGTCGTCGTCGAACGCTTAGGCATGAAGCCATGCTGATCCGTCGAGATACAGTGTGCAACAGAACCACTATTTCAAGTATAATCAACTCAAAAAGTTTGGAGGCAGCACTTAACGAAGCTATTCCACGGCAGTTTGAAACAGTCCTTTTGCAGCCTTTCTTGTGGATTAGGAACGCGAAAAACTCTTTCCAGCAAGCTGGGAAAACTCCAGACATCAAGGAGAGATTGAAAACGTTGGCTGTCGCGAGAGCAGTCAGGCAGCGTTTGAGAACTAACGACGGTACGCCATCTTATCGGGTATCGGGTTTTTAGCTGCCTCCTGGCTGAAATAACCATTTCGCTGGTGATAGAAAATGGATGGTTGGAGAAGGTTGAGGGAGAAACGTTACTAGACGCAGCAATTACATCCTGAGTTCTGAGTCGTTCGTCGTTGAAAACACTGCTGAATTGTGTGCGAAACAAGGCGGAAATATCCACGATAGAGTCCACTTCTACTACGCAGTTCGTCATACTTGAGGGTAATCCGCTTTCCTTTCTTAGGGCATTCATATGGCGCCAAAAGTTTTTAGGATTTGATTTCAGACGATGCTGAGGCTGGTCTTGCTGTGCTTGGTACAGTTGGTTGTTGAGTCGCTTGTAATCCGTGAGTTGATATGAATTTCCTATCAACACGTCTTTTCTAAAGTTCAACTATTTCTTCAACCGAATTTCATTACGCTTTATATAATGTTATTAAAGAAAGCCGATTTAAAGTATGACTCAATAATGTGGAGACTCTTGGGAATGAACCCATGATTTTCTACTCAGTAAGCAAAATCAGTCGCCACAATGCTACCGAGCTCCTCATTTCACAAAACAATTACAAAAAAGTTTCTGTTCAACTTGCTGTTACTAGATTTTGATCCTGTCGGCGACCTCACTGAAGACGATAACAATTACTCTTGAGAAGGATTTGTTATAAATTTCCGATCAACACGACTTTTCTAAGACTCAAATATTACTTCTTTTAAGTACTCGTTCCTCCAACCGAAGTTGGCTTTGTCTCATATTAAGAAACAAATCCATATTCAATCAAAATGTGTTGTTACTTCGTACGTGAAGTTTAAGGTTTTTGAGAGTTGGGAAGAAATGCCATACCAATACCAACATGAAGCTTTAGTGCGACAATCTACTAGCCAGAGAAAGTTCAGAAAAGGACAGATTGATAGTTACGCCAAATTGAACAGAAGTTGAAATTGAGCGAAGGGCCAGTAATGCGGCAATACTAATCAATGGATCAATGAGAAGGAGTCTACTCCAAGAGAGCGGAACTAATTTTGAGAATTATTAGTAAGATTGCTCAATTTCTGTCATCTATCTCAAAGTACTCCTAATGTTTTCAAGAAGGTGCCATCAATAAGAAGGAGAAATCAATTTTGAGCATTTTCGTTAGATTACTCAAGTTGCATTTTGGTTAAATTGGATTGCTTTACTCATTATATTACTTTATGGATCATTTGTCCTTTAGACTTATCGTACTTCGAGCATTTGTATTACAACCGACCTGAACTCTGGCGTTTTTAAAGGAAATTTGATGCTAGAATACCATAATTTGTTGTTTAAAATGTATTCTAATAGCAAACGAATAACTCTTTTAAGTGTTATTGTCTAAAAACGAAATATCTCGTTTCCCGAGCAGGAATGAACATCTCGATACATAAGAGACTGACATAAGAGGTAAAATACCAAAAAATAATTCCAAAAAAATGTTCTCACAATACCATTCCAATACCATATTATGATAATGCAATACCCAAACAATACCACACAGGCATTCCTTTGGTATCCAAATATCAATTTTTGTTATTTACAAAGTATTTTGCATGTATTTTTTTGGTATTATTCTTTGGTATTTTACGTCTTATGTCATGCTGGTTAAAATCAAATTTTGGTATCAGGTCAGAATTAGTTATTCATTGATTATTTTCTCTTGCTCGGGTTTTTTTATTATGGTATTTATTTGACATTTTGCAAAATATTTCGATAACTGAATAATATCAAAACAAAGTTTTATACCACAAGCATTTAAAAATAAGGTATCATACCACATTAAGATATTCATATGATCTTGCTCGGGTGTGAATTGCAATTATCACACAAGATAAAATCAATTTAATTTAAGCTTTTATAATAGGCAAAAAATGTTTGGCATGTTTACAACATTGTATAACATTGGAACATGATAGTAATTTTAAAACAAGTTTGGCTTCTCCTCTTTAATGAAGTATTGAAGTAACGTTTTTATGATACATTAGCTGCCTTTCTTGACGTAAGGGCACTATTGTTATCTGCAAGTCTTTTATCAGAGAAAACGAAAGAGTGGACCATATTGTTAATACAATATATTTGGAGTTAAGAAAGAACTCGCTTTGGAATTTTCCCTGTAACTTCCTTGGAATTTACCTAAGAAGTTTATAGTTTATACACCTCATAAATGTTACTCTGAACTTACATAGATATCTTCATCATATCTTCAGGAATTATTCTCTGAATCACATTGAGGCTTGAATATGAACGCTTATGGGAATTTTGTCTCGGAATCTACTTGAAACTCCTTAGATTTCCTTAAGATTTCTTCTTGAAATTCTCATTAAAAAATCCTAAGAAATTTCCTAAACTTTACCTGGAATCCTCCTCTCAATCCTAAATTTCCCTTTGAATCATGTTTGAATTTTGCTCAGAACTAACATGGGATTCACTTTGGAGAAAGTTTTAGAAAAACACTAGGAGCTGTGATTATAGAATGAATTTGGGGTCGTGACAAACATGGACCCTGATAGCCATGATACTGTCCTCCGAAAAATCCGGAACATCCGTAAAAGTCGTCAATCCACGAAACTGATCGTAGAGTTCTACGTTTTTTTTTTTTTAAGCATTTGAAATTTGGGCTCATGACATAAACATGGACACGGATGGCCATGGGGCCGTCCTCTGGTAGGTCCGGAACGACCGGAAAAGAGGTCAACCAATGAAACTGATCCTAGAGCTCCGCAGTTTTTTCAAAAACATTAGGAACTGTGATATAAGAACTGGATGTCATGGCATAAACATGTACCTGCATGACCATCTGGAAGATCTGGAACATCCGTAAAATGGTCAATCCATAAAACTAATTCATGAGTTCCAAGGTTTTTTTTTTCGAAAACACGCGGAACTGTGATATAAGAAATAATTTGGGGTCGTAACATAAACATGAACCCAAATGACCATGAAACCGTCTTCCGAATGACCCGTAAAAGTGGTGCATCGATGATACTGATACTAGAACTTCACGGTTTTCTCGAAAACACTTCGAACTGTGAAGTTTTCGAAAAAAAAAAATCCCGGTTTTTCTACAGTTTCATGTATGAAACACTTCACGGACGTTCCGGATCTTCCGAATGACAGTTTCATAGCCATTCGGGTCCATGTTTATGTCATGACACCAATTTTTTTCTTATAATACAGTTCCACGTGTCTTCGAAAAAAAAACTGTTGAGCTCAAGGATCAGTTTCGTGGATGGACCACTTTTATGGATGTTTTGGATCTTCCGGAGGATGGTCTCATGGCCATCCGGGACCATGTTTATTTCACGAACCTAAATTATTTCTTATATCACAGTTCCACGTGTTTTCGAAAAAAATCGCGGAGCTCTAGGGTCACTTTCTCTATGAAACTCCTTAGATATCCTTAAGAATTATTCTTGAAATTTATTTTTTATTTTTTTAAACTACCCTCATTATTGTGTTTCCTCTCCATCGAATTCTTTCCTGGATTGCATATAAGACGATTTTTAGATCATCAAAATGGCATTTTTTGACCGTTCAGAACCACTTTTAATTAGAACCATTAAAAGTGGTTCTGAAAGGTCAAAGAATGCCATTTGATGATCTAAAAATCGTTTAAAATACAATCCAGGAAAGAATTCCATGGAGAGGAACCACAGCTACATTTGACTGGGCCGTAGGTGTACATAATGCAAATTCCGGGTTTTGAATGCGTTTAGAATGTTTTTTTTTGATGCAAAGGAAGTGCAATAAATGCATTTTAGGCGATGTTTGAATCATCAAAATGGCATATAAACTCTGCTCAGAAACCTCTTCAGATGCACTTTAAAGTTCTAACAAAAATTCTCGTTAAAAAAAATCCTATACTTCACCTGGAATCATCCTCTCAACTCTAAATTTCCCTTCGAATCATGTTTGACTTTTACTCAGAACTAACATGGAATTCAGTTTGGAGATCTACTCATAATTCTCCTGTAATTCTTCACAGGTTGGAGCTTTAGTCAGAACTGCCATTGGAATTCATAGCCCCTCCTTCTTTTTCCTATTAATAATTTAGGAAGAGCTTTGAGTGGGTTGGTTTATATCCTTTAAATTCCGTTATAATTGCTCATCTTTTGACAGATACGCGTATTTCGTCTTCTTCTTGCACACTTCATCAGTGCCAAGTACTCAACACCACTTGAGTACTTGGAACTGATGAAGTCTGCAAGTAGTAGACGAAATACGCGTATCTGTCAAAAGATAAGCAATTATAACGGAATTTAAAGGAAATAAACCAACCCACTCAAAGCTCTTCATAAAGGGATTCCGTTAAAAGGTTCGACAAATTTAAAGGATTAATAATTTAGGTTTTGTCATACTCTTCTTGACAATTGTATAGTTATAATAGAACAACATTAAGAGTAATATAACATGAGCACAATGCGGTTTCCAAACAACAGGCTAAAGTTTTACTCGTAAATGAAAGGAACAGATTGAAAGGTATTTAAAAACAAGTGCTTTTTTTAACAGTTCCTGATTTCCCTTCGAAAATCGGTGTATCAAAACAGCAGTCACTTTTGATTCTGGTTTATACTAAATCCGGTAAATGGGATGTATACAATAAGGTACTTCATTTTGCATAAAAGAGTTAGATTTCTTATAGGCCACCCTCCAGATTGTTTAGTAACCCCAAAATGATGATGACGATCATGGTCCCACCACTTATCACTACATAGGTTTGAGCTGGACGATTTATATTTAGATAATTCAGTTTGAAATCTTAACCAACATAGGAAAAAAAACGAACTGGTGATAGTTACAATATTCAGTTGCTTCACAGCGATATAAATGAGAAAAAACTTAGACGTTCACCACCCTTTGGAAATATGAGTTTGCGTAAAAAATAGTAAAGATTAGTTAAGGTTTAGAGGCCATGTTAATGATTTGAAATTGGTATGGGACCTACTACGGAAGCGTTAAAAATTTCATTGGAAATAAATTGTGCAAATGCTGAAAATTCAATAATTTCCCATAGTAATTCACCAAAATATCCCTATAAACTTCAAACTATTTGCGTGACCTCTAAACCTTCATCAATCGTTATAATTTTTTGTCTAGTCTCATATTTTGGGGATATAAATCAAACTAAGAAATCTAACACTTTTTTTTCAAAATGATGCACGCTAGAATACAATTATACATCCATAGATGACTGAAGATATGAACCAGCCTCTGGCTTAAAGTCTCGCTAATAAAGATAACCTTACCTAACCTTAGATGACTGATGACATTCTTAATACTATAAATCCTATCGCTTACTCGTGCAGCTAAGTAACATAATCCCGTAGAAAATGCTCACCTTGTTATCGCAATCGATGAATGGCCTAAAAAGAGAAATAGAAAGAATATTTATTAGTGAATTTGCAATTTCACAGCTGCTGGAATGTATGCATCATCACTCAACAAATTAAAATCCTCGATAAAACACATTAATACGACACACAACGCTTCACATTAACAATCCATCATGAAAAATAGCCATTCCCAACCAACGAACCATACACCCAAGAGCAACCAACTTCCAACCGACGGCGATAAACACAGACAGCGAGGTGAAGATCGTTCTACCCGATAAGTTGCCGGCTGGTCTAAGGCGATTATCACTAGTTCTGACGTGTCAGTCGAGGGCACAGTCTTTTCCCTCCCGGGGCCACTCGCTCCACTCGGATCGGACGCACAAAGTCAGTGGTGGTGGAAGCTAATCTGAACCTATTAGATAGGGATTTTCTTTCGTTCCCCTCTTCCATGCATTTCAGTCCAATCCATATCCGCGAGTGTGGCAATTCGATCAAGGTTAGATTGAGGTTGAGATTCCCGGCAAGAGAACGTAACTTTAAATGAACGAGGTCGTTCTTCCACCGCTCCAGCGCCAGCGGAACATCAGATTAATGGAACATTTCTAGCTCAAACAGGAAATGGAGCCATTTAAGACACCTGGGAAAATGCAGAATGAGTTTTGAATTCACTTTTGTGTTTTTATTTTTATTTTAAGTTAGATTATTTACAAACAAGCGGAGATATGAGGAACAGCCAACGAACTGCACTGTTGCATGGTAGCAGACAAAATAGTTGGATAAGCTTGCAGTCAGCAAAACACTTAACACGTTGCTAATTGTTTTATGTTTTATTTCAACTAAACATGCAACTTTTGTTTCCTCTATTTGACGGATAAGTGCACTCCGCAGTTAAGTGTGCCTCTGAGTTTGGTCATAAAACAGGTGGCTCCTGGAAGCGGATGCATTTTATGTCATTTTATTAAGCTGCAACATCGCATCAGAGGGATTGAGTTGCCACTGATCCAGTCAGCTATACCGGATATGATACTTTTTATTACGTAATAGTGAGCTTGCACAAAGTAGGTAGGTAGATAATAAGTTCACAGTTACGAACAGCTTCATTTATAGCTTCAATGAATTGATCATTTATGATTATTTTTCTCGATTCGTTGAATCCAAATTTGATAAATAAGTATATGCAAAGTGCACTGAGCAGTCCAAGTACCTGAGCTCATGTGTGCCTATTTTTTTTTGCATATACTTTCCTAGTCACAACTTGCAAAGTCTAAACTGGCTACTTCTCTAGGAGTTTCCGGGATTGACTGGATGTGGCCAGCGTGATCCTGGCTATTCCTTATAATTGCCATTGAACAGATTGTTGAATTTGAATGTAATTAAATGGTTTTTGACCATATTCAAAAACTGGCCACTTCTCCGGGGGATCGAAACAAGGCCAGGTGTGGCCAATGTGGCACTAGGCCCCCCAAATGACTACCATTAAATTAGTTTTTGAATTCTAATGTGATTTGTGGTGTCACATGATAAGTTTTATTCGTTTGAGGTCGCAATTAGCCTCATGCCTCATATAAACCGCAGCATGTTCCGGTCAAATTTCCGGAACCGGTTGACCGATTCCAAAAAATATGTGCTCTATGTGACCACAATACCTTTCATTTAGCGACTGTTGATTGGTTTATGATACTCGGTCCTGCGGGTTCTTAAGCATACAAATGGTACTTTATATAATAGGTCCAACCATGATTCATTTTTCGGTCCCACCATGATTCAAATTCATTGCTGAATAAAAACGTTCAATAAAATCCTATTAAAGAACATAATGGATAATTATTAGAAACTAGAATGGTAGACTTTTTCACCAAACATACATTTTTCATGTCCATTATGCATAGGAAAAATCCATTACCCTACACTAGGGCAAGTTGAAACGCGTGGAGTAGTTGAAACGGTAGATGTATCTCTTAGTGGAAGTGAATAAACACTGAAATTATTTATAATATAGTGGTTTGGAGTAGCATATAATGCCTCTCAAAAATAATTACAGTGAATATTCATTTTTGCTAAGAGATACACGTAAGGTTTCAACTTACCCCGGTGTACCTTAACTATGATGCTTACTATCAAAACATTGAACAGGTGGAGAACCTGTATACAAGCTTTTGCTCTGACTTTGAAATTCAAGAACTGATTCCCCCTAATTTCAATAAAGGAGGTAGTCCACTCTGGCGGCATGAAAAATAGGTCATTTTCACGAATTTTGTATGAGGGTAAATAACGATCAATCCAAAAAAGGAATGCATGGTTTTGTCAATTGAAATGTCCTCTTTAATTGAAATTTTTTTTTTGCGTGATTGGATGTCTCCTGTAGCCGCTGCACCAGGTTCCCCAGGAGACCTCTCGTCTGAGTCGTCGCGGGGCGGGACGTCTGGTGGTCACACCAAAGATGAATACTAAGATGAAACTGTAGGAAGAATTTTTTTCTATTTTAGTGTCCTCTTTCACGGTCCCTTTCATCCAATGAATACCACCCGTATTCAAGGTAATTTTGTGGTTTTGCTGCCCCCTCGGCAGAGATGAAATGTTGCGCTCATTTTTATCAAAACAAACACACCAAAATTAGAGGTGTCCCATTTTTTAATTACTCGATTAACAACTAATCGATTTTTTTTTTGTTCGCTGTGCTGCCATATTTCCACCAATGAGAGTGCAGCACATGTTTGAAACGATCGGTGATGATCCTGTGGAGAAGTTAATGCTTATATCGGCATGATATAACCGATTACAAATATTTTACTTTTCGGTTCATTAATCGATTAATCGATTATTCGAATGAAAATCGGCCATCACTAGATGAATGTGAAACGTCATTTCAAATATATGGACCGTACATAAATAATGATACAATTTGAAAGGGACCGGGGCTCATCACAAATTACGTCCACACGGTAACTGAAATAAACACGAGTGTTCACCGGTTGGTCACACCACTGGAGCTGGAACAACGAATTTTTTGTGGGTAGTCTCTGATAGATGACCCAGTCTTGTACGTAGCCGTTTTTGATTTGGTTGATAAATAAAAATTTGGCGACGTTTTGAAAAAAAAAAAACAGTCCGTTTTTGTACCCTAAAATTGGAGATAAAAGCTTGCACCAAAACTACATTTTTGATTCTTTTGAAAATCGGCTACGTACAAGACTAGAAAAAAGGTACTTAACTCGAAAATTCAATCGCCGTTTAAATCAAATGAGCCGTTTCTAAAATACAGCGCCCGCCAATTTTGAAAACATTTTTTAGAGATTATCGCGTTTGAATACTAAAAGGCCACCCACAATAGTCCGTCACCGTCACCGTCACCGTCAGCGTCAACTGACAGCTTGGTTTGAGCCAACGCTATTCAGTTTAGCAACCCACAAAGATGCGTTGCGCTCACTGCGCACCAGTACTAAAACGCTGACGCTGTGCTAAACTTTGAAAATTTTCAAAATTGACGCAGCGTCATGTTGCTGTTTTGTCACATCAGCGTAATCAGAAGCGTATTTTGTGCCGTGTTGCTTTGAACACATCATGGAAAACATTGTTAGTAGGAATATGCATTTGTAAGAAGGGCCAACCCCAATTTCCAAACAAATGTCAGTGATTTTTTTTCAATAAAATACAACTAGTGAAATAGCTTTGTAGACAATTTAAACTATTGCAATGTTTTTTTTTATATTCTTTAACAATATTGTGTGAATACATGTTTGGCCAACATATTTCGGTTAACGTATGCAGATCATGTCGCATTGTTGCCTCTCTGAAGGGCCGCAGAGTTAATACATCTCAGAGGATCAACTAATGTACGCCATTCACTCGGCCATTCACCAAGGTCACTGACGTTTCCATCACCATCCCTCCTGACTCTGAAGTTGTCTTGAATTGGAGGTAGGTCAACATCTGGATATGGCCGGAGCAAGTTATTCTTAAAAGAAAATGCAGCCCCCACAACAATGAAATACGGCATCACTTCATTTGAGCCTGGCAACTTGCCCGTTGCTTGCAAATCCAACTCGCCATTCACCAATCGCCTCCCAAATTCAGAATGTTCGGACTTATTTTTTAAATATGAAATCTTCTGCCAAAACAAATGATTAAAACGAGATTATACTACTGTCAAAACGCAATGCGTGACGCATGATTGTGCGCAAGCGCTGCGTCAATGCGTCCGTCAGCCTTTTTAGTACATGACAGATGCGTTGACGCTGAAGGGCCGAACCCAATGGGGGCGGAAGCGGAACGGCAACGGAAAGTGGAATTGTCGCGGCATGTACTAAAAATTTACCGCCGCGGTTAACGCGTCATCAACACGCAATGATAGCTTTGGCGGGAGAACGGTTTCTGTTTGACGTTTGTTTTTCTCAGTAATTTTGAGTATACATTTTTAACTGCTTCCACAAGATATGGCTTCGAATATTCTCCAGGTGCTGAAAACAATCCAACGCGTACGGGATATCCGGAACGTACATCAGCATTACCAGCAAACGAATCATCGACGCTGGTGGGTACGACCCTCGAACCAGACGAGGGCTACAGAAGGCTTTTATGAGTTTTTCCGCTGATGAGGGAACGAGATCCGGAATATTTTGTTCGGTGCACGAGAATGTCTCCAGCAACATTCAACATTCTGCTAGGTCGGATCAAACACCGAATTGAAAAGTTTTCTATCCGGAAACCTGTCAATCCGGAATGTCGACTGTTTTTAACGCTCATGTAAGTTTATATATTTAACACGGCATAAAAACGGGGATTGGAAAGAGTTGAGAAATAAGAATAATGTTCAATAAGTCAACATCGGTTATTCAGAAATTCAGCTACACAGTAATTGAGTGTTTAAGGGATTATTTCCGGATAAAAAGATGCAGTTGTCTTTTTGCCAAGTAATGACCATATGTTGGTATATACATCAAAAACACTCCTTCTTTTTTATGACTTCGTACTTAACTTTAACGTACTTGTTTTATATTAATTTGGTAATATTTTTGACTAGGTATTTGGCGCATGGTTCCAGCATTTTTCAAATGTCCCGGCTTTTCCGACTAGGAGTCACTACGGTCCGGAAAATAACTCAAGAGGTGACAGCCGTACTCTGGGATGAGCTGAAGGAGGAGTATATGCCTGAGGTAGAAGAACAAAAGTGGGCACAGTACAGTAGCGAATTTGAGGACCGCTGGAATTTTCCACATTGTTGTGCCGCTGTTGATGGCAAGCACGTTACGATAACGTGTCCGCCGAATTCTGGTTCTCTGTTCTACAACTATAAAAAGCAATATTCGGTGGTGCTTATGGCCATGTGTGACGTCAACTATAATTTTATTGCCGTTGATATAGGAGCATATGGTGGTAACGCTGACGGAAGCGTATTTGCCAACAGCGCGTTTGGTTTCCGACTACTGCATGGAGGTTTGGGACTGCCACAACCGGATGCATTGCCCAATGGAGAAGTTATCCCTTACTTTATTGTGGGTGATGCTGCGTTCCCATTGAAGGCAAATTTGATGCGCCCATACCCTGGCAGGAACCTGGAACCGTTAAAAGAAAATTTTAACTTCAGGCTCTCAAGAGCACGCAGGACAATTGAGAACGCATTCGGAATTCTGGTCGCTCGCTGGAGGATTTTATTAGCGCCATTGCATCTACATCCCAAAGCAGCTGAAAACATTGTTAAATCCACCGTTGTGCTCCATAATTTCATTAAAAGATACGAGGGACAGCAATATGCATCGCCGTCTTTTGTTGATCATGTTGATCAGAATGGGGAAATCATAGCTCCTGGTGAGTGGCGTTCGCAAGCTGATCCTCTTGGAGGAATTAATGCCGACTGCATCCAGCGTGGCAATAATGCATCTAGAAATGCAATCCATGTGCGAGATGTTTTGGCGCAATATCTACATGATCATCAAATTCGTTAAATTAAATAAATATACTGTTGAATATTATTGTTACAAAACCGAATACCGAACTATACACTTTTTGTTTTTCTGGACCTTGTTCTCACCACGTCATATACAACGAAGGAATCACTTACAGTAGTCTTATTGTTTACCCTGGGATACTTTCAGGAGCCAGTATTGGCCAGTTTTACGTGAAATATTCATATATTGGGCAATCGAGGTTGGGTTTGTTTTCGTCCATTATTTTCCCTATTATCGTCAGACGGGAAAATAAAATCCTCTGAAGCCCTTTGTAGTTAAATTAACTGCTCTGAGTATCGTTGATATATCGCGTATTTGTGTAAATTGATGTTTTTTTTTTTGCGTCTTATCATTGTTATTAATTATGCTTATGTTAATTGTCGTTAACTATGCTCATAGAATTCATTAGATCAAAATTGCTGATAGCTTAGAACTGGCTGATCAGTTCGCTATCAATCATTTGTACTCCTTTGCTGAGCCGTTCCTGGTTTGTTGGAAGGCATCATCAACGAGTCAACAAGTTTCACCGACCGAGTATAGATATTTCCGTTGAAGTGGAGCTGAACGAGGATGATATGGAGTGGAAACATAAATTTTGAACTGAAAAACATGGAAAATAAGGTTAAGCACGTATGGAGGATACTTGTCTGATTAAAGGTGTCGTTTTGGAACAAACTTGTCTCACTGGAAGATGTCGGAACGACGACAAACTTACCTCCTTACCTTAGTAAATCTATTGTTTTTTCATTGTTTTTTCAATAGTTACTCAGCTGGATTCTCAAGAATACATAAGGATCAGAATAATGAGCACACGGAGAAGCTTAAATAAGTACTAACAATTTAATGGTAGATTGACGAATCAAAAAGTTGTGGATCACCTGTGCTACTATAGGAAGGAAAGGGAAACGGTCCTAACAATTCTATGTGATAACCCTTGGTAAGGTCACGGAAACTAAGCAAGTAATCAACTCGCACTACAATAAAATTCAAAGTTCGCATGGTGCTACGCAAAACTACGATTTTTACATTAGGGTAAGTGAGCAAGTTATGGCACATTCCCATAAACGCAATGGTACCAGTTGTTGGCTTTGTACCCATTTAAATCACTGGTACATGCCAAAAACTAAGCAAATTTTAAGTAATACCATAACTGGTGCCTTTCTCCTATATATTTTTTTAAAGTTCTGCTGTTTGAAGTAACCTTTTTAAAAACTGTATTTTTTAAATACAACTGCTCTTCAGAAGTTTTGCTCAGCTGTAGTCAAAACCTAGATCTTTCAGCGTAGTTCAGAGATGTTAGTTGAATTTTTTGGTGATATCTCCACCGCGGCATGTATTGCTGTTGTTGTCATGACCATCACAGCCACTGTGATGCAGTCAATGATCTGCCTGATCATTACGATCACTAAACCGACCTCCACGTTCATCTCCGCCGTTTCATATTTCAATCAGCTCCTTGATCATTCTTTTTTTTTATCTTCAATATGTGCTCTGAAACCATATACAATATACCTAGGCAAGCTTGCATCCCGATTCACCTTGATTATTCTTGTTGTCCCTTTCCAATAAAACGCTAATTGCTTACATAGAAATTAATACCTCAGCCTGTTCGGTTCCATGTTCGGTCTGTCACTGCAACAGTACAGTATCTATAGTCCTGATCCGTCATGAATGATAAACATCTTAGTCGTAGCTGTTGACCACTTCTGGACGCTCTATAATAAAAACATACATTAGGTTGGGTCCAGTTTGTATGGCAGATCACAACCCCCTGCTATTTCGATCTGTATTGAGGTCCTAGGTTGTATCGTTGTATTACGTATTCGCTGATGGATCTAGTCCGGCTTCAGACATGTCTGCCAATACATACATAGTACCTAGAATATTGCAAATCGATGCCCAGTAATCCTAGTAGCTAATAGCAAACCAATGAAAACAAAAGAAACAGCAAGTTCAACACTATGCAACAAAACAACTAAACTGTTCTCCTATATACGATCTATACTCACTCTACATGTAAAAATCCGAATATCGTAAACGGACAGTTGCTTTTCACACATGTTTTTCAGAATCTTGGTAGTTCCTTCAATTACTCCTTCGTTATAAAAGCGCGAAATCAACCGCTGGTATGTGATGCAATTCAGTTCGATGCCCTTCGCCATTAGATTGAAGTTGGAAATTTCCATAGCCTTATTCAAGTTGTTGGGGGGTTTCCAAAGCACCGTTAGTTCCTCCGGAACTAGACCTACCTACAAATAAACAAAAACGAATAATCACGATTATCACTTTCCCATCCGGCTACTAAGCATCGAACGCAATGCAATCAGGAATCAAAAATCTTACCTGATGGAACTTCCACACGAACACCGTGAATTTTTAACGAATCTTCCCTATAATGATTCTTGCAGCAAAGATGGAATTGGCACCGAATCCAGTCAACAATTCCATCGTCTCCCGATTACTACCACGAAGTTTCTTCCAGTGAAATACAAGTTGCAAACATTTCACTGTATCATCCTGCCATCAACACTGCATATTCGTATGTATCTCTAGGTTAAAGTTGTGCCGGAAGCTTTCCTCGAGCAACCTACATTCTGTCAAGTGTACGACGATTACTAGCACTGAAAGATTGAATAAAATTAGGGATTTAAAGGAACTAGGTATTATACTTACGCTTTCGTAGCATTTCCTCTTGGTTCATCCAAATACTCATCTGCTGCAGATCTTTCGAACGCCATTCAAATTTGGTGCGATGATCATCCAGGGTAAGACCTTTTGGCACCCTGAAAGGCGACGCTCGGTTTTGACGGTGGCAGTGATTGGAATCGTAGCTGTTTCAACTGTGATAACGAAAGGTGATGTTTTGATTTTGTAATACAAGGTTAAGTTTGATTCACTGACGGCACTGGTTACAGAAAACCGGCAGTGGTGCTAGATTCCGGTTATCGTTATTTTTAGACTATTATCATCGAATTCAGTTTATTTTTTTGCAAGTTTAAATCTATTCAATTTGTAGATCGAGTATGGAATTTACGCGACAGGTGAATTCCACCTCCAAATCGCGGGCAACACTCAGGGGCAGCATCTCCAGACGTGATGTTAAATACTGAGCGAATGCCTCATGGCGCCTGCCATTAGCTCCTAGTGGAACAGACACCATGTCCTCAACTTTGTCAAGGATCGTATTGATCCGGACGTCGATAGGATTCACCTTCCTTCTCTTCGGCTGTCTTTCTTCAATTTCCGTTTCGTTTCCCTCTTGGGTTGACCAAGCTTCCTCAACGAAACTTTCTTCGACGTTCGGCTCCGAACTGGATGGTACATCTTCTGTTGGCGAAGGATGGATTTCCGGGATGCGATAATTACCAGTCGTACTGAAAAAACGTAATAAATTATTATATTTCCAAAATTACTTCAAATGCAGATAACTTACGACCGAAATTCACAGTGGCGCTCTAGGAAACTCAGTTCATCATATAGCAACCACTTGCAAGCATACATTTCATCGCTGCCTGCTCCGGACGCAGATGTCTTGGATACCTTGCGGTTTTCCTTGACGAATCTGTCACGAATATTTTTCCACTTTCTTTTTGCTTCAGTTTCTACAAGTTAAAAATACAAAAAAATAAACTAAAGAAAACTAGGCACATAGAGATTACTGTTTTACTCACCACTAATATCCATTTCATTAGCCACATCTCGCCAAGCTTTGTCCTTTTTCCCGGCGTTCCGAAACTCTTTACTTGCTTTTGCGTAAATCACCGGATATTTTTTCACGCAATTCACCAATTTAAAATTGAAATCCTCCAATATAAAGGAAGCACTTTCAACTTCACTGCCCGAAAGATCCATTTTTTTATTTAATCTTCTTTTCCGGCCTTGCCGGTTGCCGCTAGCGCTTGTTTTGATAGTTTTTAAAAAAAACCGCGGTTTAGTACAATTCCGCTTTTGCCGTTCCGCCTTCATTGTGAGCTATCTTATCCACTTGCATGCAACCAAAAATTATATTTGCCGCCGCTTGCCGTTGCCGTTCCGCTTCCGCCCCCATTGGGTTCGACGGTGACGGTGACGGTGACGCACTATTGTGGGTGGCCCTTAAGACTACTAAGACACGCCGTTTCGCCGGTAACGGGCGGGTACTCCGAGCGCGCTTGGAGCGTCTGGACACGAGTCCACTAATCGGCCTATAACTTTGGAACGATGTCACTTGCGGACTTGCGGTCAAGTCTATGTCAAAGTAGACATACCAAAGTATTTTTTAAGCCAAAAAAAAAAAGATTTTTTGAAATTTCCAGAGTGGTCTATCCCCTTAATGTTGTACTAAACACCTACTAATTGGAAACCAGACGTTTGATTTGAGAATAAAAGTTACAGTATTCTATGTTGCATCATTCTACGAACACGCTGTAAACTACATAATGATGATGCATGATAATTTTATGTTAGGGTTGTCCTCCAAATTGGAGAACAAATTGGAAAGAACGATTTTCAATTGGTTCACTACTTGACTAGCCTATTGGTCCCAAGCAAATCGATCAACGTACTCCATCCTAGTCGATATTCTAGTACTACACTATGTTTGTTTTGATTCGCTACAAAGGTTAAAAGATAAAATGAGGGGCTCGTGGATTTTCCCATGTTTCGAGGGGTGCATCGATTAGGTTGGGACCGAAGAAAGTACCAGAGCTGAGCCAAAAAGTTGAGCAATTTCTTCGGGACCTTCTAATCTTAGAGTTACCTCTATGGTTATACCCCCATCCTCCCCTGCTTTGCTGACATATGAACCAACATTTTTTTTTCAATATTGAAAGTACCGTCTTCTGATTCTTTTGATGACTGCCTGTTGCGTTATCATAAAATTCAACCTTCTCTGCTACGGAGAACTAATTTAAAATTAATGATGGAGCTTCTGAAAAAAATTAACGTGCTTTTGGCAATTGTTTTATCTCACAAAATGCATGGAGTCTTTTTGAACTATACTGGGGTGCTACTCCAATATATATAACGGCTTGTTTAGGACCCCACATTTAAATTTTAATAATTTATTACATTCCAGGAAAAATACTTGAACCAACATTAAGCCATAACCGAAACATTGAAATACTTGAAAAATTTAAGATAAAGTATAATAGTCAAAAATGCATGACATACATCAAAATTGCGTAGTTCTACGTCATACTTACACACCATGTGGCGCAAAAAATCACATGAGAATTCAAAAATAAGATCATTGGGTGCAACATTGATTGTAGGAAGTGTCAAATCTCACCATAGGTGGATACATTTAGTTTTTCAAACGAAACCACAGTAAAAGTAGCCAAGTTCTAGCGCAAATCTGAATGATTTCCCATAACGAACAATAATTCAAAGTTGTATAGAAATTGAAGAAGGTCTCGTCTGATTCGTCAGCTGGCAAATCGCAAAATGCTGCTGATCAAAAATAAATTCCTAAAAATATTATAAAATAATCAGAAATTTGCGAAGTTTCGGTAACGACAGGATTGAAAGAACTCGCGAATGATCCATCGAAAAAAAAAACTTCTTACCCAGCTAGAGAGCTTGAACGATGGTGGCCCGTCTGCTGAAAGTGTACAACAGGGAGGAAACAAATCAGTTTAAATGGCACCAATTCATGGCGTTCAAGTAAGGCAGCTTGATTGTTTCACCTTGATTCTACGTTTACAACCACCATAGTATAGCAGCCGTAGTAGGTATAGCAATAAGCGGTATGATCTGCACAGGTGTGCTTCTGAATTGAGCGTGAGCGCTGGGATCTGCAAATGCCTTTCAAATAGAATCCAATCCCATCATCGCACAGCAACGGAGGAGGCCACAACAAGTGGTAGTCGTTTGAATGAATGAGCTTTTTGTTTCTCTTAAGGTGTATACTGTGAGCCGCTCAATAAGTTAAGCGATTTGAACTTCAGATGTTGTTGTTTCTTTTTTTTTTTGGTCCACTGAACCGTTTAGTTCAATGGGCCATTATTGGGGATTCCTTGAGAGTCGAGCGACGTAAGTGAGTGGCCGCATTTTTATGAGATGGCAACTTTGCTACTGGCCTAAGGTAGGAGTAATCTTCTTTATCAGCATCTAAGCCGCAGAAGAATGGGTGATTTATGGTCGCCAATCATTCCTATAATGAAGATATATAAAATAAGAAAATGGGTAGGGATTTAAAGGCGGGGATTGTTTGGGTTGTTCGGAACTTTCACGCTCTGCGAGACCATATTGGGCTACGGTGATGGATGACTTGCAGGTTTCCTGCCGATGGTCATCATTCAACGGGACCTTTTGTACCCGCGGTCGTTGGCTACATTCCGGAGGTTCAATTTTAATTGGATCATATTTTTGTCTGGGAGAAAGCTCCATGTGCGGTTAGGGTTACCTGTGGTAGATGAGAATGGAAAGTCGTTTTGCGTGGTTAATCAACTGGGACAGGAACCTCGTTCTTTTTGTTGTATCTCCATTTAAATAAATTACAACCAGAATTGTTCCATGCATTCCACCTACAATGTGCACATTGAAATAAAAATTAATATTTTAAGCTTCAGATAAGCAGGTGTGCGAAGATGGTCGACGCTGCTGCGTCGAGACGGCTCTTTTAATCCTTTCACGCGGCTCACCTTAACAAGCACTTAAGCCGACTACGGCGTAAGCGTAGGCTCTTCAGTGATAAGCCACCTACATACTGACTACACAAATTTGTCCAGCGGCATCTGTAATAAATGACTTTCGCTTCAGACACCTTCACAACTTTGAATCAAGACCATTGTACTCTCGATTTATTTGACACGTACAAATTAATGCTTCCAAAATGTGATTACACCTGTCATGACCACATTCTAGGCTTATCATTTATCACGGTAGTTTATGAATGGACCCATTCGTTTCATCACACCGCTGCTCTATGGCGTAATATTTTGACCTTTTCCCAAAACATCCAGCGCTAGTAATAAGCTTTGTGTGCAAACAAACAAAGAGCCCCGCAACGACTGGTTCTGGCTGAGATTCAACCGACCGAGGGAAAGGTGTCATTTTTATGGTCCCGCTGAGCCATAACCCTTTTCTGGTTTCGCTCCGAGTGGATTTTGTTACGACCGGGGGTAAATATGACAAATTTGTTTCAATTAACTTTACAAGCCAACTAATTATTTTACCAGTGGGGAGCAACGGCAATCCGCGTTTCTTGGGCGGGCAATCAAATACCTCGAGGAAGAGGTGCAAGAGCCAGAGCCAAGAGGAACAGGTGAGACTTATAACGATCTTTTACGATCCGCTGTTCATTGTTGTTGTGAACTTTTCGGAATATTATACTCGGGGATTAGTTTTATAGTGATTTAGTGGCTGCAAAATGGGTAGTTAGTACGTTGTAACAGCATTGTAAAGGCATCGTGAATCTCAGCATCGAGTTTTTTTTCGGTGAAGGTTAACTGAATTCACGGTTACGATTGCAACGCTTGATAAATGGGAGAATTAAATCATGGTTATGGCGATATGATTTGCGGTAACCAGTGGAAAGCTATTTGTTATGATATTCTGACTATTTTTTTAAAATTATGATGAATTGATTGTATTTATTTGTTTTCTAATTACCGTAAAGGGTACCCAAGGGGCCACCGTAAAGGGGCCACCCACATTAGATCCGTTTGCGTTGCGTTGATGTAAATTTGACAGTTAGAAAATAGATTGAGCTGTCAGTTTGCAGCAACGCGTCCGATCCGGATCTAATGTGCGTGGACCATAACTGTGGTAAAACTTGAATCAATCCACACTCGTTGAAATTTGGCCCTTCCACTACATTTATAGTATGAAGAAGGTATAATCTTAATAACCAGTGCACTGTGGTCCAAAACGACAATCTATTGGCGAAATAGCTATTAGTGCAACAAGTTTCAAATATAAGATTTTTTCAACACGAGTTGTAGTTTGTCCAACGAGATTTGCCGAGCTACGACTGCTGAAAAGTGTCACTTTTCGAAACTGTGTTGAATAACATAATGTCCTACTTTTTATAACTAAAATAACAGTGTCGAGAAGTACTACTTTTCAGCATCCCGTGCCGAAAAGTTTTACTTTTTGACACTCTTTTGAGTTCAAAGAATGTTTCATGCAACTCGTTGCAAAATTCGATTTTTTTTTTTCAATTATTTCCAGCCTCATCTGTGTTGAACACCCTAATATCTCAGCATTACTCAACCATCACGACAAACCGCTTCTTTTCAGGACCACCATAAATTATTGGTGTTTAAAAGTTGATTTCCATTGAACGTTCGCTCGTCTTCCTGCCAGCCACATCACCCTCAAAGTTCTTTGAAAGTGTACCCAGCAACCAAACATTTGTGGTCGAATGCGTAACAGTATTGAAGTAGTACTTAAAACATAAATCATACATGAATCTTGGATATAGAAAATCATGTCGATGCGCGCGTTTTTGTATAAATGGGGCGGGGCAGAAAGTACCTTTTGTTCAGAATATGTAAAAAAGGATGGACTTCGGATGTTAATCGAATTGCATATATAGAGGTACCAGATATGTTTAACAGTCAGCTGTTGATAAATAACAATCATCATCGTGAGCGATTTTTTTTTTCTCTAATTTGAATGTTTTGGCCCTCTGGGCAGAAGCGAGTAAAACATTAATGGAATTAATTTTACTTAATTGTAATTTGTTTACTTTCAGGTTGTCAGTGTATGGGATGGGTGGGAGGTGGGTGGGGGTGTTTTGTTTAAATAATTTTCGCGTTTCGATCTAGTTGAAGCCAGTCCCCTGCGCGGGTTGTCAAGGTGATCATGCCGTGATCCACCTCTAGGGGTGTTTACATCTGTGCTTATTTGCAAGCGCTAGTGTACTAACATGCTGGTAGACTCTGATGCCGTGCTTACATTATGCTGACTACTTTTTACATAGTGCTAGTAACCTAGCGCTAGCAAATCCGCATAGATGTAAACACCACATTAACCCCTAACTTGCTCCTGCTTGCAGGACCCAATGCCACGCCATCCGAAGCGGCGCCAGTCGTCGATGCTTTCTGCGATTTCAACGAGGTATTCAGCGTAACCTTAAACTACACCCGAAATCCTTCTGGAACTACGAGAACGAGCAACGCAGAGAATTTGGCCTCCCATCATCAATGGAATTGAACAGTGAAGTCGCTTCCACTCCGCAGGATATTTGTCGCCTTTTTTTCTGCCAATTTTGCCAGTGTTACGAGCTTGTTATTATGGAACCGTTGCTCTCTCACAGCAAGCAGTATCTGAGTGTTGATCAACACGGGTTTACTGGCGGTCGCTCTACAACCACCAATCTGCTATGCCTCACATCCTACATTACCGATAGTATGACTGAACGGGTACAGACGGACGTTATATATACCGATCTATCCGCGGCATTCGATAAGTTGGATCATGACATTGCGATTGCTAAACTCGACAGGCTTGGGGTGAGCGGTAATCTCTTGAGTTGGTTACGTTCGTATCTTACTGGTCGCCAACTTATGATTGCTATAGGAGATTGCAAATCAGCTAGCTTCTTTGCCACATCAGGTATACCGCAGGGAAGCCATCTGGGACCGTTGATTTTTCTACTCTACTTCAACGACGTGAATCTGGTTATCGAAGGACCTCGATTAGCATATGCAGACGACCTCAAAATATTTTTACGAATTTGCTCGATCGCTGACTGCCACAATCTTCAACATCAGCTTAATGTCTTCGCCAGTTGGTGTACTTTAAATCGAATGGTACTGAAACCCAGCAAAGTGCTCTGCCATAACGTTCTCACGAAAAAAGGAACCGATCGTATTCAGCTATGACCTGCTTGGAACGACACTCGAACGCGTGAATCAGGTGAAAGACCTGGGTGTGGTGTTGGATTCACAGCTAACATTCAGGTAACACATTTCTTATGTCATCAATAAGTCGTCTAGGACTTTAGGATTCATCTTCAGGATAGCTAAGAATTTCACCGATGTCTACTGCTTAAAATCTCTTTACTGCTCCCTCGTACGATCGACGCTTGAGTATTGTTTTTCGGTTTGGAATCCGAATTACAACAATGGTGGTTTGGAATCCGAATTACAACAATTCGGTTTGGAATCCGAATTACAATGGTTACAACGAATTACAACAATGCCGAGAGAATCGAATCTGTTCAACGTCGCTTTCTTCGTTTTGCGCTTCGTAGACTGCCCTGGAGAGATCCGCTTCGGCTGCCCAGCTACGAGAGTCGCTGCCAACTGATAAACCTTGAACCTCTCCGGATTAGAAGGGACACCAGCAGAGCTTTGATTATCGCCGACACTCTACAGGGACGAATAGATTGTGAGGCTATCCTAAGGCAAATTGACCTAAACGTGCAACCCCGACCACTCCGTAACAACCACTGCGTCGCACGAACTACGGGGCATATGGTGCGATTTGCGGACTACAGCGTGTGTTCAACAGAGTCGCATCTGTATTCGACTTTCACCTCACACGTGATGCGCTTCGTCGGAGATTCTCATCTGTTTTCGCCGGCCGCAGTGACTGACAGAGAAAATTAGTGTATTTCCATTTATGTTTTTTTTACATTCTGACCACGTTGCTTTGTTTTTCTTTCTGTGATTATTTGACATGTAATTTTACTATTATTATTATTATGATTAGTATTATTAACATCATTTGGGCTACAGCCAGCCTGTTGATGTATGGCAACAATAAAGTAATAGGTAATGAGCAGAGGCACGACAGCAGCGCATTTTCATATATTTTTAGGTTCAAACAGAACGATGTGCAGCCAAATGATGACTGGGTTTGGGGAAAACGTTTCTTTCAGAAAACATTGAGAAAATTATCATTTGCACATTTTTCAAAAGTTTTTTTTTATGGAAAATTTGAAAACTATTTATTTCAGAATATCCTATCGATTGGCGTATTTGGATTTTATTTTCATCTATAAACGTTACTTCCAATCGAAATGACGTCTGAGACAAAGTTTTAGACAAAATACACTGTCCCAAAAAGGCAATTTTGTGTAAAAAAAAGCAAATAAGGTCCTTAACTGGATCGCAGCACGCCACGCTTGAAAGCTGACGTGTTTTTCTTTTGCTGCGTATTTTTCGTCAGCGAAATAAACATTATTTGCTTCAAATTTGTTAATATATGAGCTGAATTTTAGTTTCAAGTATTCATATAGTTATAATTTAGTGATATATCGTGTTTTGCCTGTGTTTACCGAGTGATCGAAGTAGGCCGCGCTGCGAAAATGACGTGTTTTTGTTTTGCTGCGTCGTTTTCGTTCGAGTGAAAATGTTATAAATTTACAATTTGATTTTTAAAAAGTGTTAATTTGAAGGTACAGAAGTGATGTTGAAAAGTGCATTAAGTGAACATTTTCAAATTCTTATCCATTGCATGTGATGCTTACTGCTCTAACCTACGCGTAGTTACGCTCAGCTAAGTTTGTTTACCTTTTCATTCCTCTGTACTCGATAGGAAATATTCATCTAGGGGAAAAGTTCTCTTCGGCAATACCTTAACCTATCGTCAGGGGGGTAAACACCCTAGCAGCACACTTGTTACTGAACAGTTGTGGTTACTTGTATGTAACTTATTTCAGTTACAATCAAGTTGCAGTAACTGATTATAATGGATGTGTGTTTCTTGGGCAACGTCCTTGAGAGCTCAATTTTGGCATGTGGATACATTGTGTTTCAGAGCAATTATTGGCCACATTTGAGTGCTCTAGGACTTCGTTTACCCCCCTGACGATAATAGGTTAAGGTATTGCCGAAGAGAACTTTTCCCCTAATTCAAGACCATCATTTCAAAACTTACTAAATACGCGTCAATCAAGTATTGCACCACTGCTTGATTGAAAGTTTCAGTACATTATCAATGGTGTATATTTGCATCGATAATATATTGGAGCGGGGATGATCATGTGTGAAAATAGCTTCGGAATGCTTGCGATCTTGAAATGGGCTATTGTAGCTGCGGTAGAGCTGTCACCTTCTAACTCACGGGTTCAAGCTTCTTGCATTAATAAGAAATGATTACAGGCAGATGTTATCCCTGCCACACATGTTATGCCAGACAGTGGGAGTTAGGCCAAGGGCGAATCTTCAATCTAATCTACGATTCCACATACTATTAATAACCTTTTACACATGAGAACCTCCTATCGATCAGAATGAATTGTACATATGTTTAGGATCAACAAACATTTTCAGGCGCAAAGGAGCAACAGGATCGAGCTGACTGAAAACGTTTCTTAATTCCAAAATCTGAAGACTGTTTTGAATAATATGTTTAGCAACAATGGACAGATAAACTACTTACAGCTTCTATTTATAAAATGCTTGATATAACGATTGCCAGCCAAGGTTGCAAAGACTCATTTCAGCTAAAACAATGTTTTTCTAAATTATGAAATAATTAGATGTCATGATCAAATTTTGAATTGGTAGGATACAAGAAGAGGTTGCAAAGAATGTGTTTGACATATTAAACCTGTTTATTTCACTTCATGAGAGTCACAATCAGCGATTTTTCACAAACTCACTCACTCACTCACTCACTCACTCAGCGATCAGCAAATCGCTGATTGTGACTCATAGAAAGCAAAATTTACAGGTTTTATGTTTCAAACGCTTACTGTGTAACCTCTTCTTGTAAGTTACAAGTAAAACATGTCATCATACCATCTTTTGGTTTTATTATTCCGAAAAGCATTATTTGAGCTGAAATGAGTATTTGCAACCTTGTTGCCAGCAACGCCGACTGGGCGTATCCTATGGCTTACCCTCCCTACTAACAAAAATCCAACCTTCCCGTGACTTTTATGAGGGGTCGTAGAGTTCTCTGCATATCTCTTAAGTAAGTATTGGACTCAAATACCTCCCCTTTCCCCACCGGATGCAAGGACGTGGCCAGGATAGCTCTGGTCTGTTGGAAGGAGACACATCGTTTATCTAAGAGGTAGTAATTAATCACAAATTACTATCTAACAGCAACGGATGAAGGGGGGTCTCCTTCTTAACAACAGTTTGGAGCTCGTACCACCTACGAAATTGTGCATCCTGGTTTATGCTATATCGTGTTGTTCCACTGTTTGCCTTGAGTGACTCGGTTAGCCTTGAATCTAACCTAAATCAACGACGCAGCTTCAGTTGCATTGTTCGGAGTCGGTTTTCATTGCCTCCCGGGAGTCCGCTTTTCCGAGTTCGGATGCCGCATTTTCGACGTGTAGTTCTGGTTTGAACTAGGTCCGGTTGGTGAATTAGCCCGGAAACGTGCTGATAATGTGTCCGTCGCGAGTTTTGGTGGCAATTCGGTGGCTGGCGTTGCAGCGAATCAGCAAGTTTTCCACTTGCAAAAGTGCTTGGCTGCTGGTCTCTCGTCGGTGTCAGAGATTGCGAACAATATGAAAGATGCCTCGCTGGATACGCCCAAGACTGGACGGTTGGTAGCTGGTGGCCGCGAAAGGTTCCTGGAGAAAGCACTAGACGCGAACCTCCTCCCAGGTGACCATGACAAAGCAAGACAATTTGTGTTCCTTGAAGGAACTATTATTTTTTAAATATTTTTCTTAAAAGGCCTTTAAAAAATGCTTATGTGAAAATTTAAAGTTGGACAGTTAAAATTTTACAAAAATCTCTTTGGTTAGTTTTTGTTTAAACAACTTTTTGTCAAATTTTGCTCAGAAAACATTTTTATTTATACTTTTAAAATCGTTTTCTGTGCAAATTTTTACAATTTTTAATATTTTAGCCAAAAGTTCAACAATTAGTCCAAAAATTGTTATTTAAGGTTTTTGTTAATTTTGAAGTTCTTTTGCTTTTTGGCCTTAACATATGATTGCAAATCAAAGATTGCAAAACACATCTTCACCGAGGACCACCAACTGACGACGGAGGACATCACGATGTTACGAACCGTATCTACACCATGGAAAATTGATGATGCAGAGAGCCTCGTGGTCAACATATAACGGATAGTACAAGACACTGAAGAAGTCTGCACATTAGACTGATGCAAAATGTGACTTTTTCGCTCCACAGTGCTTAAATTGTTTCAAATCGGGTCCTGATTAGCCTCCCAAAGTTACAACTCATTTGGTTAGAAACAGACTTCGCACAAGCCATTTGAAGTTTACATGTAAATTACTATGGGAAATCTAAACTTTTTGTTCATTGCCTTCTAGTGTTTTTCCATATAAAGCTACGAAGAAGTTCGATAGCCATTCTTAAAGAAATTTTTTCAGCTACAACTTTGCTGAAGATCGTTTATATGTAAAACGAGACAGGAAAAAGTTATTTAATATTTAAGAGATTGGTAAACTTATGACATGATAGAGCAGCTGCTCTGTAGGCAACACTGTGTTTTGCAGTGTGACATAGTAGCCATGATTTTTGTGCCCTATTCAACGCCCCAGAAACACCAATGTTGCCTGCTGAGCAGTTGATTGAGCATGATCATAAGACATCAGCGCATTGAACCATTGATAACTTTCGATCCTTGCATTTAATCAAAAAATGGTCTTCAGCAGAGTTGTAGCTGGGAAAATTTCCGACAAGTACAGTTGAAAGCATTTGAAGTAGACCGGTATGGTGAATTATTAGATAGACATGAACAAAAATCTTGGTTTTACCATAGTAATTCCCATACAAACTTCAAATGGTTTGTGCCATCTCAGTTTCTCACCAAATGGGTTCAAATTTTGAGAGGTTAGTCAGTATCCGATTTTGAATCGTTTAACTTATGTGGAGCGAAAATTTCAAATTTTGCATCACTCTACTGCACATTCTCTAGATAAAATACCCATATCTGTCAAGGATATCTCTTTTTTAACATTGTGGGGATTCGCGAGCTTCGGAATTTCCAATAATATCGCGAATTCTTAGAAATTCTTTAAATCCCAGAAGTTCTTGAAATTCATGATGTTTTTCCAGCATCCACTGTTTTCGGATTTCAATTACAATCACCAAAGTTGAGGCAGTTCTTAGATTTTTTGAATTTTCGGAAGTCCTAAGTGTAACGAAGCAAGGTTCAATTGACCCACTCTCCGGATTTTTAGGTGGTTATAACATCTTCCAGGTACTAGTTCTAAACTTGAATCAAACTCATCTCAAACTAGAATCAAATTTGATAAAGTTCAAATTTTTACTCAAATTGCGTTTAATGGTCAAACCATGGTAAAATTTATTGCATATTTTGAAGAATCCATTAAAATGCAGGTAAAATTGAGTAGATTTTTTACGAGCTGCTTATTCATTAAATAGTTTTCCAAAAGCCTCTTGACCGAACTTTATGGGGCTGAATTGGTCACTTAAAACTGAATCTTAGAAACTGTTTAAGAAGCCTGACGTTGAATAAATTAAGAATCAGGGAAAAACTTAAGAATTTTTTTGAAAAATCCGTTCTAATAAAAATCAGCACGATTTTATAAGATTTTGATGCTTGGATTTAGAATTTAGGACATGAAACATGATTTGAGATTTCAGACATTGAAAACAAAATAGAATCCTTGATTAAGAAAAAAAATACAATTTGGGGAAGTTTGAAAACTTCAAATTCAAGCTGAACATTGCATTAGATCCTAAGTAACATTGACAGATTCTCTTCGTCGACTTTCTCTTTGCATCCCCACGGCCATGTAAATACATTCCCAGGTATTGTCAGCAAACAGGTCGATAAAAGAAGCTTTTATATAGCATCTAATACGACAAACACATCAAGAAACGGTTCTGTGATCAAGTTATTAACGAAACAGAAAGTCGACGAAGAGAATCGATCAATGTTACGGAGATCGAAGTGTGCTCTGCTTCTGTAAGGACGTGAAAAATTTCCGAGTGTCAAATTTTAGGCTTAATTTTTTCTGTTCCTTGATTTTTTCATCGTGTTTTAGCCCGAAACAATGTGCCACTCGATAACTTAGTTCTAGAAAAGAACTTTAGTGCAAAGCAAGTGCAAGTGCTCGGGTAAAATGCATTTCAAAAGGATGCGTCAGAACTTTTATTAGGCGATTTGCAAGTTGACTCGATGATTCTAATTGGATTGAAGGCGGATTGTGCAAGAGTTTTTTTTTGAAGATCCGATGGAATGGTTTGAAGTGTTGAGCTAGAACTAGAAGATGCAACAGTCTTGCAAGTTTTTGCTTCACGGGCAAACCATCGTTCATTTGGTGAGTTCGTTCCTTTTTTTCCTTTGATTTGTTTTCCGTCGATCTTGTTTTCCGTGCTGAGCACCAATGCTACCGACGCCAGGAAGGCAGCTCCCACACCTGGACCCTACCTATCGACCCATCAACTCATGAGCCGGGGACCAACGGCTTTACTTCCCTTCCGAAGGAAGGGAAGTAAAGCCAGAGATGTTATGCCTCAGAACATCCCGACGGCGCTGACTGGGATTGAACCCAGGCCTGATGGGGTGAGAGGTAATCACGCTTACCACTACACCACCGGCCCCGCTGAGTTCGTTCCTGTTTAGATATTCACCTTTTTCGGTTTCTACAACTTTGTCTTAAACATCATTTTGAATAGCCGCTTTCGTGCTGTATTTTGATGAGAAATCAAATGTCGAGTGCGCTATTTTCAAAGGTTGGGAACGAGTGGGTATGGCCAAGTTCCAACATAGATTTGCCAATTGGTTTATTCGGCAAGAGAGTCGTGCTAGTGCGTTTTTTTTTCTGGTTTTAGACGATTGATGTTTTGTACCTTAAAGTTCCAATTTTTTATCACGATTTGCCTAAAGAATTTTTGAATTAGTTTGGAAATAACCCGGAAAAGTCTTGGAAGTGCCTTTGGTTCAACAGTAGTGCAGCAGGCCAGTAAGAGTACACTGGAGTCGCTTTTTACGAGGGTGATATGTGCCGCGTAGAAAAACCGCGTAAATTCTGAAATCCACGTAAAAAAAAACCATGTTAAAAAACGCGTTAAAAGCGACTCCAGTGTATAACGATAAACCGTGTAAATTCCGAAATTCACGTAAAAAAAACCACTAAAATTCCGAAAGCCACGTGAAAAAACCGCTTAAAAACCTTGTAAAAACCGCGTAAAACTGACTCCAATGTACAAAATTAATTAAACTGGCTGAGATCTTCCCTTTATTTTCATTTATATGTACTCTCTACTGAAATCTAGTTCTCACCTGTTTGTGTTCAGCGTTGGAAAATGTTGCGAGGTTTTATGCAACACATAAAAGTTCGCGAGTCATTGTGAGTTTTAGCGAACTTTTCCTGTAGATTGATTAGAGACCCGTTTTTTCAGTTTTTACACAAGGGAAGATAGAACTAGGGTTCCTTCCTCCTTTTTCATTCTCCTACGGCCTTTTATTCGATTGTTCTCTTTTCAGAAAGCGAGTAATGGCGCTTTAACCATAAGCCACATAGGGCTAAGACAAGAGTTAGTGCTCATGTGCCAACCACTCGAGGAAAATGGAGCATCATTTAACTTTTTCAGATTAGATGCTCCCAACGACCGATCATTTATAACAACGGAACGTACGGTTCGAGATGTCCACGTTTCATCCATTAATTTGATTCTGAAGCATCGTGTTTAAATCTTTGATTTAAACAGGCCCGATATTTCTGAATCATCTTGCCCCTTAAATGCTGCACAGTAGGCCAGGCCGTTTTGATATATTTTGCGCATCTCTGATGTACAAAATATACCAAATAGACAAGAAAAAGGATGGAGATATATCTATCATTTTCCAGGATGCTTTCATGAACTGGCTGTGTTGGTGTTAGATTAGATTAGACTAGATTAGAAGAGAATCGATCAATGTTACTTAGGACCTAATGCAATGTTCAGCTTGAATTCATAAACAAAGAAATATACTAACAAACAGTTTTGTTTTACATATTTTGAAATAAAAAAATTAACAGTCAGATCGATTTACATTGAAAATCTTGTCAACGAACTAGCCAGCAACGCTTTTTTTCGACTGCTAACCTAAATCAAATAAAATCATTCATATTCGTTGAAACAATATGAACACAAATTAATCTAAAACAAACCCGGCAATAGCTAATTCGTTTGTTTATGCTGTCCATCTGCGTGACGTCAATGGCCAACAAACTCGGAAACGTTTATAATAAACTAAGAAATTGGGACACAGCACGGTTCGTCCCAATAGCACTTCTCCAACACCGCAGCCATTCCCAAACGAAACCGAAAGGGTTCAATTTGGCCAAATTCCACCAAACGTGTTTCCTCCGTCCTCTATTTGGCGCCTTTCTCCCGCTAAACAGCACCTAACCCAAGCCTCAAATCAATAAAGACGCACACATACAACACAACTACGATTGGGTCAAATCGGCGCGGTCGAACAAATTTTCCTTTTCACACTTTTGCCAATCGGGTTCTCGGCGCTGTATTATTAGCTGACTCGACTCGACTCGACGCTGCCAAAGCGCAGTGTAATAACAATAATAGTGATTTTTAATAATAACAATACAAACAACAACGCGGCAGCCGTGCCATTCGGTTTGTGGGTCACCCTGACGACGACTTCCAACGGAAAAAGCTGCACGCTGGCTCGATGGGACCCCGAAAAACGAATATAAATTATTTACAAAAAATAACACAAAGGCTCCAACTCGTTAAGAAAGAGCCATGGACCGTCGTCGTCGATGGCCTGCCGGAAGCTGCCGATGCCGCAGCGCCGCCACCGAGAAACGTTCCGAGACACAAGGCGAGCATTCGAAGAAAGAGGAAAACGCAACATACGTTTGATTGATTTATATTGGCAATAATTTTAATCAACCAAGCTAAAGTGGCTGCGTGGTGGCAGCTACAGAAGCAGTAGCATAGTAGAGAAGTTGGAATGTTGAAGAATGCGGAGACTTGTGTGCGGTTGACGGCGACGACGACGGTGATTGGTCAATTGTGTGCAGTCAGGTCGAGATCAAGGTATTCTTTGGAAGCTGATTCTTTTGGTCTTGGACTTCAAATTGGGGAGGCTCACCTCAAGCTGGCTGGCTTTCTCCGAGCAAACTGAATTAGATTGATTATATCACCATTATGGGAAAATTGCAGTGCAAGAGGCGGATGCCGAGAGCTGGAGACCTTTCTGGGATTATTGGTTGAGCTGACACAGAGGCGGGTACCTTGTTATGTTATGATTCATGAATGAATCGATAGCAATTGCGCAATTTGACTGCGGAAGCTTTTACGTTGATCACATTTCGGTAGATCTGATAGAAGGGCAGGCATAATGAGGCTTGAAAGTTTTACGTAATTTCCATTCAAAAATGGTATACCCATTTCAATGTTCAAAACACATGTCCAAAATGACAGTGAGACGTTGCGTTCGGATTATGCTGTTCTCGACGATTGTGGTTATGACTGTGTGGCTTTGCAGAAATCCTCACATCGTTGTTATGTAATATTTCATGTTCGCCAGCCTACGAGCGATCCGTTTTTGTAAAACCAGGTGAGGCCACAAGACGTGCAACTTTTGCTACCGATTTCATCTTCATGTTCAACTACCGAAAATTGACCTCACCCCCAATTAAGACCAATTTAACCGTCCGCTAATTAGGGGTTTATTTCAGACCTTAACTGCGGGCGAATCAAAGTAAACAGCCCAGTATCCATCGTTTAGCCTCCACAAAGGCAAGTGAGTAACCGAAAAAAAAGTGTTGAACAATTTCACAGCAATAAATCACCGATGGATTGCGGTGGCGGTGGCGATGATGGAGGTGTGCCTTGTGGGATCTTTTTTTTTAGTTTCGTTCTTTCTCTGTTTTTTTTTTTTGGGTGCTAGTAAGGTTATACTGGCATGAAAGGCACATGCTGTTCCTGACCTACCAGAGAAGATACCCCCCATCCATAAACCGTTCGAATTGAGTGTTGGATAATCGTCCGAGTACGGGAGAAAAAAAAAGCAACCAGTTCGTTCACGAATCTCAGCTTGGAACGAGCCATAAACGGTTAACATTTCACTTTACCACCTTTTGGGGGTTTTTGGTGGGTGCTGTTGTTATTGTGTGCACTAGGGTGTTATTTTGCGGTTGCATAACGTAGCTGGGGTCGAAAATAAATGGATATATCACTGTGACCGATCGTCCGTGTCGTAAAAATTAGGACGCCCAAAACAATAACGAACGAGGGTGCTTGTTAAAGTGGGTTGTTTTTTCCTATAAGGAATAATCGTTGATTGAATCACGATTTTCAAGAGCCAAAATAAGGGCTATGGCGAACGAAATGAAAGCACATTTTTAAAACTGCATATCTGCAAATCATGATTGCCGTGTTTCCAATGGTATGTTTTTTGGAAAACTTCTTTTTTCTCTCGAAATGTGAGAACATGGGAAAATATAAACAAATAAAACATTCCATGGAATATTGTTGAATCGCAAAAAATGATTTAATTTAGTGTTAAAAAATATAAGATAGACTAAATTTTCTGATAGTTTAAGTTTTTTTTCTAAATGATTCTCTGTGATTTAAAATAATTTGAGGGGCTGCCTACATGGGAAATCATCCATCATTTTTTTTTATTTAAATCTCTACGCGTAAAGCGAATGGCATGATCATCAAATGTAAGACTGGATTTCTTACATCCTCTGTATACGTTTCTTACAACATATTAAATGGGAATACTAACGATGGACTGTATTGTATAATCAGTTTTTTTTTTTCACATGTAGAGTCCTGCATAACAGAGCCTTATCCGACCCTATACGGGTAGTTGCAGGTGTGAGGCAAGGATGTATGCTATCTCCCCTCATGGTAGGTACAATTGACCATGTACCAAACCGTGGGCTCTTTTGGCACCTCAACGACTTTGATTTGGCTAATGATGTTGCGGGTATTAGCAGAACGGCTCTCTGATATGCATAACGCTCTTCTGCGGCGGATCTCACTATCAACGTCAATAAGACCAAATCGTTGGATGTCAACACGAACAACCCTTTCAACTTTGCGGTAGCGGGGCAAGTATCTTGGCATTCATAGGTGAACTTATCAAGAAGGCTATGGCTACTTTTGAGAGTTTTTTTTTTTTTGATAATTCAACGCACAACAATCCGATTTTTCAACTCAAACATGAAATCTGTGTAGTAAGACGCCAGCAAAACGTGGTATGTATCAGCGAAAAACATGCAAAAGCTGCAGGTCTTGATCAACCGATGCCCGTCGTAAATTATTCTTGCTGCTAATGCCGCTGCAGCGAATGCTGAGGTCCATCGTCAATGGCATCAGAATCCAATATCAACAGAAATTCAAGAACGTTACTGGAGATGGGTCGGCCACACTTACTTACCTTACCAATCAGGCTAAGGCCTTGTTGTCCTCTACTGTCCGAAGAAGTCGTTTCCACTCTACTCGATCCATGGCTACACTTCGCCAGCCTCGTAGTCTGTGAGGGTCCGCAGGTCACCTTCTACTTGGTCGATCCACCTTGCCCGCTGCGCGCCTCTTCTTCTTGTTCCTGTTGGTTCGTTTTCTAGAACCATTTTCACTGGGTCGTCGTGCGGCATTCTTACGATGTGCCCAGCCCACCGTAGTTGCCCAATTTTTGCAATGTGGACGATGGATGGTTCTCACAGCAGCTTGTGCAACTCGTGGTTCATTCGCCTCCTCCACGTTCCGTCATCCATCTGCACTCCACCGTAGATGGTACGCAACACCTTTCGTTCGAAAACACCAAGGGCGCGTTGGTCCTCCACGAGCATAGTCCAGGTCTCGTGGCCGTAGAGGACCACCGGTCTAATCAGCATATTGTAAGTAGATAGTCAACTTCGACAATTTTATTCGACCGAAGCGTCCTCCGGAGTCCAAAGAAGAAACGATTCCCTACCATAATGCATCTTTGAATTTCTCTGCTGATATCATTCTTGGCGGTCACCAGTGAGCCCAAATACACGAACTCATCGACCACCTCGATTTCGTCACCGTCAATCTGAACTCGGGGTGGGAGGCTAACATTGTCTTCCCTAGAACCTCTTCCTTTCATGTATTTTGTCTTTGATGCGTTGATGGCAAGTCCAATCCGTCTAGCTTCAGCCTTCAGTTTGATGTACGTTTCCGCCATCATCTCAAAGGTCCATGCCATAATGTCAATGTCATCGGCGAAGCCAAGGAGCTGGATGGACTTCCTGAATATCGTGCCACTCGTGTCTATCCCAGCTCTTCTGATCACACCTTCTAACGCGATGTTGAACAGCAGACACGAAAGTCCATCACCTTGCCGTAACCCCCTTCGAGATTCAAAGGGACTCGAGAGTGTCCCCGATACTCCAACAACGCACATCACTCGATCCATCGTCGCCTTGACCAATCGCGTCAGTTTATCCGGAAATCCGTACTCGTGCATAATCTGCCATAGCTGATCTCGATCGATTGTGTCGTATGCGGATTTGAAATCGATGAACAAATGATGTGTGGGCACGTTGTATTCGCGGCATTTCTACAGAACCTGCCGAATCGCAAAAATTTGGTCCGTGGTAGCGCGGGCACCCATGAATCCCGCCTGGTTTTGCCCCACGAACTCTCTTGCAAATGGTGACAGGCGGCGGCATAGAATTTGGGAGAGTACCTTGTAGGCGGCACTCAGCAGTGTGATCGCGCGGTAGTTGCAGCAATCCAACTTGTCGCCCTTTTTGTAGATTGGGCATACGACACCTTCCATCCACTCCTCCGGTAATATCTCCTCCTCCCAAATCTTGGCAATTACCCGTATTTTAATAGCTCACTTGGTAGTTGATCTACACCAGTTGCTTTGTTGTTCTTCAGTCTACCGATCTCCTCCTCAACTTCTTGAAGATCAGGGCCCGGTAGCCTGTCGTCTTCTGCGCGTGCTCCAAGCTCTGTTGCCGTGCCACCTTTGTTTTCTGCTGCTTCACCGTTGAAGTGCTCGTCATAATACTGCTTCCACCTCTCAATCACCCCACACTCGTTCGTGAGAAGGTTACCGTCCAAGCCCTTGCACACATTGGCTTGGGTGCCGTAGCCTTTGCGTGAACTATTTAGCTTCTCATAGACCTTCCGTGTGTCGTTTACGCGGTACACATTTTCGATCGCCTCGCGATCTCGGTCTTTCTACTGACGCTTCTTCCTTCGGAAAACGGAGTTTTTTCTGTTCCGCGCCTGTCTGTATCGCTCCACATTCAATCTCGTGCGGTGTTGTAGCATTCTCGCCCGTGCTGCATTCTTCTCCTCTACTAACAGTTTGCATTCACCGTCAAACCAGTCCTTTCTTCTGTTCGGGATTTCAGTACCTAGTGCCGCTGCAGCAGTACTACCAACAATCAATACGAAACTAACGATTTTAAATTGGCTCACCACTTTAGTAGCCTATTGGTCCCAAGCAAACGATTAACGTACCCTATTCTATTTAGTCGAAATTCTAGTACTACGCAATGTTTGTTTTGATTCGCTATGAAAGTTTGACAGATAAAATGAGGGGTTATTGGTTTTTCCTATGTTCCGAGGGGTGAATCGATTAGCTAGGGACCGAAGAGAGTACCAGAGCTGAGCCAAAAAGTTGAGCACATTATTTCGGGAGCTTCTAGTCTTAGAGTTACCTCTATGGTACTACCTATGGCGGAACGGATGTCCCTCCAGCCCAATGACATTTATGTAAGGTCTGGGCCAACAGGCAGCTTGCTGGTGTTAGAAGCAAAAATGTTGTAAACATTGCTGAACATCTGCGAACAGATAGATATACGTCACTGCCAACATACTGAGAACAGATAGAAATAAGTCACTGCCAACAGCTGTTTCGTGTAAAAAGATTAACATTGCCATATAATACAACCACCACTAACCATTTGCACATTTCACTAACACCAATAAGCTCTTTGGCCCAGACCTTATATAAACGTCATTGCCTCCAGCTATCTTCAAGAGACCTTTTTGACGTTTAATTGTCTTTCTCTATCTAGCACACAGGGATAAATGGATGGTTTGTTTTCCCACTAATCTGTTTCCCACTTGCTCGCACTCCTTCAATTTAAATTCTGCATTAGTGTGCGCCGATTAAACGTCAAAAAGCTCTAGAGAAGCTGCGCCAAGTTGCTTTTCCGTGGGTAGTGCAACTTCCAGCTGCTGCGCGTAGTTCTGGGCAACTCCGGCGTCCCGTAGTTGCTCAATGTTGGGCGGCGGCGTTTGACTTCGACGTGTGTTATGCACCGTCGAGAGTTTTGGGTCGGCCACACGCTACGATCAAATTGGTTGAACTCCTGGAACATCTTATGCACATGGAATAGAAACCTAAATTATGTGCATAATCTCTATGAACCTGTTTGAAGTTGTGTCGTAGCGAAGAGCATTGTATCAGTCATTGTTGATCTGGTAAATAATTGGATCTGACCTCCAGGATAATTTGGAGAACCTTGAGCATCTTATATACCTCAAAATAGATTATAAGTGATGCGCAAAAGGTCTATGAACATGTTTGGGTAGGTGTTTTACTGAGGGCAACGCGCAAGACTTGGTTGATCCAGTAAATCAAATAAAGATTGTACTCGAAAAAGTGCAACACTTTGTTTTGCGTATAACTTTATATAACATAGGTAAAAATTTATGAAATTTTGAGTAAAATTAGTTTAGACTGTAATGTTTACATGTGCAAAATATCGTCACAATCTGTTAACTGGTTATCGAGATGGCCCCTTAGCAAGAAGTGCTTCTACAAAAAATTGTGAGAGCGGTCGTGGAAAATCCAGGCCAATCCCACAGGTGGATTGCGAAACAGTTTGGAATGGACAATTCGACCGTGCCCCGTGTGGTTAAACCATTCAAAGAGACCCAGACGACCCAGCTACGAGCTGGCAGCAGAAAAAAAAAGCCAATACGACAAACCCCGTGAACGCAAGCAAGGTGAGGGATTACTTCAAGCGCAATCCGAACCTTTTGATTCGGGACGTGGCCAAGAAGGTCCGTCTGGTTCATGTGTTCAAGGCAAGGAAGGCACCTAGTCGAAACGAAAAACAGAATACGGTGGCCTAATCCCGTGCCAGGAAGCTGTACTGCGAGTGGTTGGTGCAACCGAAATGCATCGTAATGGACGACGAGACGCCAAGCAGATCCCCGGCCTTGAGTTTTTCGTTGGCTAGTCCCACCTGGATGTTCCTGAAGAAAAAGGTCGACAAATTTTCCAAGAAGTACTTAGTGTGGCAGGCTATCTGTGGGTGCGCCAAATTCAGCAAGCCGTACATAGTGACCGGCACCATCAACGACCAAATATATAAAGAAGAATGTCTCCAGAAACGCCTGCTGTGCTTCCTCCGGTCTCACGAAGGTGAATTCTGTATTCCGGATCTGGAATCGTGCCATTACGCGAAACCGGTGATGAAGTGGTACGAAGCCAACTTTTTTTTTGTACAGAAAAAGGCAAATCTGGCAAACATCGCCAATAGAAAAATTGTGGGCGATTATGAAGGGCAAGCTCCGGAAAACAGGGAAGGTCTTCAAAAATGACAAGGATTTGAAGAAAGAGTGGATGACAGTGTGTAAGAAGGATGACGCAAGTGTTGCACAGGATTTGATGGGTAGCGTTAAGTCCAAGATGCGGGCATTTAGCCTAGGAGAGGAGGTTGAATAAACCAACTTTGCAACAAACATAACTTATATGTAGTAATATGTAGTGGGAATGACACTGATGAAGACTGCACATCGTAGTTGAAATACGTATCTGTCATGGATACTGAAATAAATTAAGTGGAATTAAATGGATAACCTTTTTTTGCTGTTTTATTTAAGCATTCCGCTAACAACTCAATTTCATTACTTCATAACTAATATGTGTTAATTTTTTTTATTTTATTTTTTTTTTCTTTGATTTGTTTTCCGTCGATCTTGTTTTCCGTGCGAGCACCAATGCTACCAACGCCAGGGACGCAGCTTTCACACCTGGACCCTTCCTATTGAACCATCAACTCATGAACCGGGGACCAACGGCTTCACTTCCTTTCGAAAAGAAGGCGTGATCAGAGATGTTATGCCTCAGAACATCCCGGCGGCGCCGACTGGGATTGAACACAGGCCTGCTGGGATGAGAGTTAATCACCGGTGCCGCTCAATATGTGTTTATTGATTACCTGAGAGTTTCAAAAATATCCGACTTAAAATTAATTTTTGGTTATCATTTTTGTCTGTTGATTTTTTTTCGAGTACAGTCTTTAGTCTTAATTGCTGGAGAATTTGGAGTACTGCAACCAATAATATAGCGTGGTCATATGACCAAGCGGGCTCGAAAGGGTTAAAGCACTGCTCACGCGAAAAAAAAGATTCTAATATCTCATTTTTCATAACATTTATATCAGCTTTTGGATTTTCGAACTTTTGTCCCATTCGACCTTTTCTTTCGGCCTTCTTGCTTTTAACCTATTGTCCTTAAACCAGGTAGGGTCCGCAACACTGGAAGAAACAGAAACGTTCAGTGCAAGTCTGGAATAAAACCGGAAAAAACTTCCTGGATAAGTTGCAGAAATCTTCCGCTGGAAGTTAGTAGAAACTTCCAGCGGAATTCTGAAGAAACTTCCAGTGGAAGTCGTAAAAAATCATTACAAAATTGGAACAAGCTTTCGTGGAAATATGGAAGAAAATTCAAAGAATAAAATTCCGGGAGTAGTCAAAAGACACTTTCAGAGGAATGCAGAAAAAACTTTCTGGATAAGTTGGAAGAAACTTCCACAGTAGCGAATGCAAACACATGCTACTACCTTAGAGGTAACTCTAAGACAAGTAAGTCCAGAAGAAACGTGCTCAACTTTTTGGCTCAGCTCTGGTACTATCTTCGGTCCCAAGCTAATTGATGCACCCCTCGAAACATAGGAAAATCCACGAACCCCTCATTTTATCTGTCAAACTTTCATAGCGAATCAAAACAAACATAGTATAGTACTAGAACGTACGTAATAGTACGTTAATCGTTTGCTTGCGACCAATAGGCTAGTCAAGTAGTCAGCCAATTTAAAATTGTTAGTTTCCACCGGTTGCTACTACCACGGTAAACTTTCTCTGTGATATAGCTTGTTAAAGCGGAGTTGAAGAAGGATAATGATATATTGCTTGCTAGCCTGCTTTGATGCAATCTACACAGTTGAGGACATAGCTTGATCGGAATCGAGAAAAGACATTTCAAAATCCCATTAACACACGTTTTGCATTTTCGGCGCTACTTCGTGAAGCAGCTCGTCAACAATTTTCTATCGGCCCGAGCGAGCTATACACTGTACCAAAACATCATCCTCTGTTCGAACAAAACCTCAGACCATTCAAATCGAAACATCGAAATCGCTTTTTCGAATGATTGCTGCAACCGGATGACGGTTTTTTTGTAATCAGGTGATGCTCCTCTCGAATAAAGGATGAACAACAATACAAGTAGCAAAGGGACCTCAGTTGAAATACGCAATGCCCTCTGTAGAATGATTGTCATCCTAAATTGAAATCTATATAGTATTGGTTGAGCCCCATAACGAAAATCATCCAAAATGATGAGGTAAATAATTCTATCGAACGTTATTGGCTGATCTAACCTGACAAACGAACTCTTAACATAGACATCGCTATCAGAGTTGGTACGAACATTGGTGAAGGGTGAAACCGAAGGTTGTCTATTTCGTGGTGGAGGAAGTTTCACCAACAAACGATTTTTCTATCCATAATGGGATGGCTGTTCATTGCTATTCAGTATGGAAATATAAACAATCGAATTATAAATCAAATTCAAAGCATTTGCTAGTCATCCTGTTCTTAAATTGTTGTCCTATGAGCGCTGTATGTTGAACAGGCGATTTTCAAATACATATAATCCTTTATTTGGATGCTTATCAGCTGAAGACGAATTCAACCATGAGGTAATCATCCTAAATTCGAAAGCATATTGTTAAAGGGCTCGAGCAATGCGATAATCATTCGAAATATAGCGGATGTCTTCGTTCGGTGTACACTGTACACAAACATCATCCTCTGATCGAATGAAACCACAGACCATTCAAAACAAAACACCGAAATCGCTTTTTCGAATGATGGCTGCAACCGGATGACGGTTGTTTTGAAATCAGATGATTTTCCTCTCGAATTCAGGATGAAACTTGTTATGAGAAGAATAGGGCCTTCAGTTGAAATGCGTAATGCTCTCTGCAGAATGACTGTCATACTAAATGGAAATGCATATGGTATTTGTTCAGCCCCATAACGCAAATCTTTCAAAACGATGATGTAAATAATTCTATCGAACGTCATTTGCTGATTTAAGCTGACAAACGAGATCTAAACATAGGCATCGCTATCAGAGTTGGTACGAAATTTGGTGAAGCGTGGAAACCGAAGATTGTCTATTTCGGTGGAGGAAGTTTCACCGACAAACGATTTTTCTATCCATGATGGTATGGCTATTTCTATTCAATATAGAAATATAAACAATCGAATTATTAATCTAATTAAAAGCATTTGCAAGTCATCCTGTTCTTAAATTGTTGTCCTCTGAGCGTTGTATGTTTAACAGTCAATTTTCAAATATATATCCTCCTTTATTTGGATGCTTATCAGCTGAAGACGAATTCGACCATGAGGTAATCATCCTAAATTCGAAAGCATATTGTTAAAGGGCTCGAGCAATGCAATAATCATTCGAAGTATAGCGGGTGTCTTGGTTCAGTGTACTGCAAAGGTACACTCAAAAAATTCCACACGCCATCATTCATCATGTGCCTCACACTTAATTTTGCACTTTTTGTAAAACACATCCATTTCATATGTGAATCTTACACTGAGGCAAATAGACTTTAAAATTTCATAAGGCTCGACTTATGAACAACACATATGAATTTAAAAAGTGTGACTTATGAATGATTTTCGAGTAACATGAGGTAGCTCTTATACGCCTTTAATTATTTCATCTTCTCATGCGTTGAAAGACGAGTGGTCAACACACGAGCTCTGTAATCTCAACGTTCATGGCTCGGTTCCAGTCTGCTCGCATTTATTATTTTTTTGTCAACATTATTTTTCATGAGGCAAATCAATGAAATTCATACTGATTTCTTGTGGCTAAAATTCATAAGTGCTTCTTATAGAATTCTTACGTTTTTTTGCCTGTGTGTATGCTTTGAACCACACTCAAAAAATTCCACACGTTTGATCGAAGTGTTTAAACACTTGATTTTTTAAATGCACAATCACATATACTTTAAGGTTCAATTTACTTTGATGCTTTTTGGAAAATTTCAAAAGCAGTTTTTTTCGTCGCATTAGTTTAGATTGCAAAAAGCTCGCGTCATTTTGTTTAAAATATCAAAAGGAATCGAATAGTGCGAGCTTTTTGCAATCTGAAATAATGCGTCGGAAAAAACTGCTTTTGAAATTTTTCAAAAAGCATCAAAGTAAATTGAACCTTAAGTGTATTTCACCTTGGTTCAAAGTGTTATACACGTTAATTTCTAGTGTTTCAAACTTTGAAATGTTGAAAATATTTCACTATCTATTCATGTGTATTGCACATTGATTCACACTACTGTTCAAAACATATGGATTTAAAGTGTTTTGCATTTCAATGCGATGTGAATTGCTTGCTCAGAAAGGTAAACATCGAAAACAAGAGTTGTAACTTTATCCTATCAACCCGCCTCATATATATGAGAACAACCGTGGCACAGTGGAATCGAACGAAGACTCCGGCAGCAGCACACCCCAACAGTCCATGATCGAATCCCAAATCAGACCCATTAAAAAGATATGTGTAAGCTCTTGGCCTCTGGCAGTTTTGTTTATATATTTGTCGATTCATTTTTAGGGTCGGAAAAGTAGAAGTCGATAAAGTAGAATATTGTAGAATATTGAACTATGATGTGCAAAGCTATTGATATCACCATATGAGGCACATATAATCCAAATGTGTCACAAATCAAATCCATAGTGTTCAGGCATGGTTCATAGCATAAGATTCACACATGAAATGGATGTGTTTCACAATAAGCGCAAAATTAAGTGTGAGACACATGATGATGACGTGTAGAATTTTTTGAGTGCATGCCTCAACACTATTGGTTCGAATTGTGACACACTTGGATTCGATGTGCCTCACATGATGATATCAATAGCTTTGCACATCATAGTTCAATGTTCTACAATATTCTACTTTATCGGCTCCTACTTTACCGACGCAAAAATTAAATTGACAAATATATTAACAAAGCTGCCAGAGGGCAGATCATACACATGCCTTTTTTAATGGGTCTGATTTGAGAAGGGATCCAGGACTGTTGGGGTGTGCTGCTGCAGTTGTCTTCGTTAGATCTCACTGGCCCACGGTTGTTCTCATATATGAGGCTGGTTGATAAGTATGAAGTCACAACTCATGTTTTCAATGTTTACCTTGCAGAACAAGCATTTCACATCGCATTGAAATGCAAAACACTTCAAATCCATCTGTTTTGAACAGTTGTGTGATTCAATGTGCAATACACTTGAATTAATAGAGAAAGATTATCAACATTTCAATGTTTGAAACACAAGAAATCAAAGTGTAGAACACATTAAACCATAGTGAAATACACTTAAAATAAATGTGATTGTGCATATAAAATATCACTCCGATCAGGCGTGTGGACTTTTTTGAGTGTAGTTTGGCAATCAAAATGGCATCCAAAATGTAAACGTTAATTTCACTATAGTTTCCCATCAAAACACATCTTATTTCAGTTTTACAACTCAGCAATCCCGTTATACCGTATTTATCATTAAATGAAATATGTGTACTACAAAATCCACACGCTAACTTGAAAGTACTCATTAATGAGTAAAAAATACCCATTTTGAAGAAAAGTGGCTTAACTCATTAATGATTAAACAATTTTACCCATTAATGAGTATCTGTTACCCATTAATGATTAACAATTACTCATTAATGGGTAACAGATACTCATTAATGGGTAAAAAAAATACTCATTTAATGAGTTAAGCCACTTTTCTTCAAAACGGGTCTTTTTCAACCATTAATGAGTACTTTCAAGTTAGCGTGCAGCTAATTTCGAGTTGCCGAGAATAAAGCAGTTGGATAACACGCCGTTCAAATGGAAAGGCTGCGAAAGAGAAAGAGGCTGCCGTCAATAGTCACACTCATCTGAGAAGTTTGGAGCGTTGTAAAAATCTTTTCAGACAGTTTTAGAAGAGTCTGTTGATTGGAATTGATAGAGAAGCAAGCAGCAGATAAATGTAAACAAAGGTATACGTCATATGTGTGCGTGACGCTGAGGAAATGCAAATGGAAGCGCGGATGCTGCTTAGATTGACGGGAATAAGAAAATTCAGAAAATTTTCAACTCCTTGAACAAAACAAATGTTTTATCGAAATTGTTTCATATAATAGGATTAAACTCGACCGCCTCCCAAAGATAAAATAAAATTGTCAAAACTATCTATTCATATCTATTCTACACACGCAGGGCTCCAACGATTCGCTTCAGTGCAAGTTCCAAGAGCCCATCAGGGAAACGCACTCACCTTCAAATCAAAGGCGCATCTTACCTTACCAGCCACCAGCCGAGTCTATATGCCTGAAAGCAAGCGGCATAATATCGATAATTTTCCAATCAATTTCAACTACATGATTACACTTGATTCGATCGGTTTACTTCTTAGGGGTAAGGCTGTAATAATAAGCCAAATGATCAACACGCGTCGAATGTATTTTCCCATTTTCGCATTTCAGAGGTTCGACCTTGCCGGAGAAGGACTGTCTTGTTCCACCCCCAGCCGTGTAGTTGGCGCCTTTCTCTATCTCTCATCGATCGAAGCTAGTGGCCTTCCTTCTAATTACTCGAAAAATTTAGAGAAATCATAAAATCCAACCAACGAAAGCCCGTCATCATCTTGGCAGGCTCACCGGCTGCGTCATCTCTTTGGGAGCAGATCCACATCTCCTCCTTTATGGTAATCGAGCCAATTAGGTGCGTTGAAAATGGATGCATGATATCCATAAGGTTGCGTATTTTATTGATCCCCGCCTCCTCCACGCTGTTTGTGGATCGTATTTTGTTCGGGTATCGATTTTCATCGTTTTGTTTTATTGGTTATTTTTTTCTCTTAAATATACATTTCATCAGATTTTAAGTGCCCCCGCTCTGCATGGTTTACAGATCGGAGGACGCATCCCCAATAGGAGGCAGTTTGTTCTCAAGTGACAGAAACAGAACCTCTCTGATCCGCGGTCCAGAGGCTATAAAAATTGTCTGTTAAAATATCACATTAACTCCATAATTGGGTGATTTATTTCCTTTTTCCTTTGTTGTTGCTCCGAGGTTTTTGCTCCGCAAGGGTTGTAGTAATAAAACCCACTAGTCCGTTAACAGATCGTCCATTTTTCATGGCTGGGTTATTTTACATACTAAACTAAAACGCTTGGAAATCGTTTATCAAATCTTAAAAACTCCAATAAATCCAATAAATTTTGCTACTACTGAATTATACCCAAATTAAGTCCAAAACCTGAGCTTCACTGTTGAAGAAATTATCCAATAACTTTGCGTCCAACCAGGGCGTTACTCAAGCATAATCGCAGCCCACAATCTCGCTGGGCGAAAATTTAAATCAGCAGATTTTTCAAACATTAACCTCCTATTAAACAGCACATTTGTTTGCATTCTCCCCTTGCAGCTATCATCGGCTGCACCCGTCTGTGGGCTGTGAGGTCAACCAAGACAACACTGGCAAAATGATTAATTATTGCTGATAGCATATTTATTCACCAAAATAAACTTGAAGCAAAAAAAAAACTCTGAGAAAGCATCGGCAAGGCAAGTCAGGGTCCCGCCGCCCGCCACCACATTAAGTGAACGTAAACATGGTGGTGGGGTGGTTCAACACTTGAATCTGCTCACCACACCGTCACAAATGAGCAACCACCGTCCGGGTCCGGGTTCGGGTCCAAGCAGAGTGAGGCGGAGGAACGAAGGTCTACTACAAGAATTGGCGACCTACTATGTGATTATGCCCGAGCTCGCGAGTAGCTTGATTACAATTATTGTTGCTCATTGCTGCCCGGTGTGTTGTGTTTTCCCGTGTAGCATGCGGAGCATATTTATGTGACCCGAGGGTGTGAGAGCTTTTATCGATGGTCGCGAGCAGCAAAGCTAGCTGTGCCTAGTCAATACTGACTGCGCCTCTAATTACCATAATCTGGGCCCTTGCACGTCGCAACAACATGCAGGAACGCGAACCTTCATGTATGCTCCCACAAGCATACCACAGAGAAGAACTTTCGCGCGATTTCCATGTTGGCGTCAAACACGTGACCCCAAAATCCTCAGCATGATGTCCCTCATGGCGGCAGCAAAAAACCAACTTGCTCCTCATTCGATTTCATTCGCCCGTACGCTCGGGGGTAAAGTTTGCCTATTCATAGAGCACAATCGCTCTAGGGTTCGTTTGCACGATTTCATGCAATTGTGCTTCTACCTCTATACCTTGGTTCACTCAAAACTACTTCTGTTGCGATTCCGAAGGCCAAGGTTAGGCTCGATTGATGTTTTTTTTTTTCGAACATCTGGTCCACATTTGGGTGCCGAAATCGATTTCCCCTCTCCTTCTGATCATGTGAACCTGTCAGTCAGAAGAAATATGGTCTAAAATTAAACTTATTCTCGTTCGTTGCGTGGTACTCGGAAGGAATGAATGCAGGGGTGAGGCAGACAAGGAAAATAAATCTTCGACGTCGTAACTTAAATTGGGAAGTATTCGAGAAGAAAAAATGTAGGGGTGTACCGACCGTGGAGATGATGACGATACGGTACGATGGAGATAAGAAGGCCGATGGCAACTAGAATCGGTTATAAAATGCAGTGGCACACCCCGCTAGAAGCTACCCAGCACGGAAGGTTAGTCTAACATGAGTCTAACGTTAGTCTAACACGTTAGACCATTAGACTAACATTTGGTCTAACGTTAGTCTAATGTTCGTCTAATATTAGACTGATATGACACATTCTGTTAGACGTTACAGCCCGTTTCGAGCTCGTATGTTAGTCTAACGTGAGACTAACGTTAGACATTTTTTTGTATGGTGCGTTAGACGTCGTTAGACCACCTCTGTGGTGGAATTTATGCTCGTTTATTTACACTCTGCCATCCGAGCACGAAGTTTGACACTTCGCTCTCGAGCGAAGTGTCAAACTTCATGATCGGATAGCATCGATGAGCAGCAGAGTGTAAATAAATAAGCAGCAAAGTTTTATTCCGATATCAATTTTGGTAAGATCAATTTGTATTCAAATCTTTTGAATATTAACAGTTTTTTTTTAATTATAAACAGGAACCTGAAGGAAATTTATGCAACGTCATGCGGGAAGTTCTGGCAACTTTATGCAGGAAGCTTTTGAAATTTCCAGCCGGAATATGTTGCCCTTTCGAACGGGAACTTCAAGGCATTTTTAATTTGCAGCATCTCCTGTATTTAAATGCTGGGCTCGAACCAACAAAAGTTCTTCAGTAATAGAAGGAAATTCCCAATCGCCCGGAGTGGATTCCGGTCGAGGTTTGGAGTTTGACTGCAGGAAGTTGCGAAAATGTCTCGCAGCAAGTTGCATGAACTTCCCTTAGGAAACTACAAAAACTTCTCGTAAGAAGTTGCAAGAACTTCCCGTAGGAACTTGGAAGAGGTTGACGTAGGTTCTAGGAACATCTTACGGGAAACTTTTGAAACATACTACGGGATGTTCTTAGAACTTCCTACGGGAAGTAACAGGAACTTTCAATGGGAAATCCCTATAAACTTTCTTCGCAAGTCCTTGAGATACTTTTCTAACTTAAGTTGCTGTTGAATTAAATGTTTTATTTTTAACTAAGAGAGTTTCTTCTGGTTACCTACATTAATGATATTTATGTTAGCAAAGAGATTAATAAACTAAATATTTCGCCTTTTTACTTATTTTCTTAACCAAAACAGCCTGGAAAACAGCAGATCTTCATAAAGCCACACTAATTGTTTTGGTTTTGTTAGGAGTTGTGTTTGTAATCTATACTCTGTGGTCCTGGGCAGTCTCCGGAAAATTTGCAACACTGGTAAAAGTGGTCTACAGCTTAACGATGTTTTTGATAACACTTGTTAGGAGTTAGGGGAACAAAGGACAACATCGTCTGAAAAAGAAGTCTGAATATCAATTTGTTGATGCTGTTTTTTAACTCTTTATTTGTTCCAAATTCCAGTCAATTTGTTGAGTATTTCACACAAAACTGGACAAATATGCGCATTTTCACTTATTTAAAGTGTGATAAAAATGCGAGTTTTCGTCTAATCGTCTTGGTGGCTTTGGAGCACTTGTTTCTAATGATACAAGCAATAATAGCTTCGGAGACACCAAAACGATTTGACGGAAACGTGCACTTTATCACACTTTTTGCATTTTCTCGGCAGTGCAGTTTCAGATGCAATCAGTAATACGTGCATTCATGTTTTAACCTAGGTGCTCCTGCTGGTACAGTAACTTGCCAACTTATTTTATTATGATGTGTGTCACACATAAAATGTTATGTTATGCCTATATTATATTATAAGGAAAACCATTGAGTTACTGGGAAATTCGGAGATCTTCGTAGAATTTATAATAATTTCGTAAACCTTCCGGGAAATTCGAAGAACTTCTGTATAATTCCTAGAACTTATGAAAAAATCGTAGAGCTTCTGAAGAGTTGCGGGAGAAAGAAGTTCGTAGATTATCGAGAAAATTCTTTTAGAAGAAAATTAGAATTGCTGAAAAGTACGTAGAAATTCTTGGAAGCTTGTAGGCCTCTATGAAAAAAAAAAACAACTCATAAAAGTGCCTCAACCAAATGGCCTGAAGTTATCAGAAGAATAACGTTTGACATTCCTGGAACAACTTATGAGAATTCAGGTTCAATTTGATTAAAACAATATTTCATTCAGGAATGGCAAAGACGGTTAATTTATAAAAAAAAAGTTAAATTTAATTTTTCTAATTTAGCTGATCATTGGGACCTTCTAGAAAGATCTTGAGGTGTTCGAAAGTTCTCTCCACTTCACATGAAAAAAATAAAATTCTCTGAAAGTTCATGTATCTTCTTGAACAGGCAATGTTTGAAACTTTTCAGCGGTTCATGGAAGCCCTTGTAACTTTTCGGAAACTTGATGTTATGAAAATCTTTCCGGAAGTTCTTGCAACTTATCGTAAGTTCTTAGATTTTGTTGAAAGTTCTTGGAACTTCCCTTAAATTCTTGATATTTCCATAAAGTTCTTGGTATTTCTTGAAAGTTTATTAAGCTTTTTGGCATATCTTAAAGCTATTCCGAAAATTTTGAATAATTTCGGAAGGATGTTGCAACTTTTCGAAGTTTTTTTATAATTGGTTGGAAGTTTTTGAAACTTCTCGGAAGATGACTTGCAACCGGAAGTACTTTCATATAAAATATCGTAATGTTGGTGTAATCGTTGTACTCGTCAGAGCTGTACGGGATTTTGTTGAAGGCCGTAAAGTAGAGCTTCTCAGCTCCGAGGGGGGTCACGAACGATCTCATCCACGTAGCAACATTTTTTATTTATTTATTTTTTTAACTCTTTATTTGTTCCAAATTCAAACTAAATAACATTTCATTTTAACCTAGGTGCTTCAGTTACTACAGTAACTTGCCAGCCTTAATTGTTATGATATAGATCTAAGTGTTGTTACATAGTTCCTGCCTCGGCAATTCAGTATTTTAAACAGGTTTTTTAAACCTGCATGTCAGTATGACAATTGACATCTTAAAACTTAGTATAAAGGGAATTAATCATTGCAATTGAGGATTGCAACGATTTTTGCCTGAAATTATTAATTATTTTGTTGGACATTTGTTCTAAAGTCTCAACATTATAATTCTATGTACCTCGGTAGTACCAACAATCAATACGAAACTAACGATTTTAAATTGGCTCACTACTTGACTAGCCTATTGGTCCCAAGCAAATCGACTAACGTACCCCATTCTAGTATAAATTCCAGTACTACACTATGTTTGTTTTGATTCGCTATGAAAGTTTAACAGATAAAATGAGGGGTTAGTGGAATTTCCTATGTTTCGAGAGATGAATCGATTAGCTTGGGACCGAAGATAGTACCAGAGCTGAGCCAAAATGTTGAGCTCGTTTCTTCGGGGCCTTCTGGTCTTAGAGTTACCTCTATGGTAGTACTGTACCAAGGAGTCAACTTCAAAATCATCTTCAGAACTTTGTTCTGAATCTTTTGAAGTGTTTTTTTTTTCCTGGTACAGTACTTGTTCACTAACGCAGCTTAAAGCGCAGCCCAGTTAGCGAATTCCACTCACTAACTGGGCTGGCTTGTTAATCGTCAAAAAACACGGAGGGGACCTTCAATGGATTGTTAAATCGTCGTTAAACAATTTCACGCGCATTAAATTTAAACAGTGTAAAGATTGTTATTGTAATTTGCACGAGTTTAGAAAAGCTTAAAGCTTTCGCTAAAACCGCTTTTCAGTCCAGATTTCAGTGAAAAATTAAAATAATTTTAAAGTTCCAAAATTTAATATTCCATTCGAATGCCCCCACAAATTATGATAACGAAATGTCAAACTAAATGTGACGTCTAGTTTTGACGTATAACTGCTTTTTAACTGGACGACAGCCCAGTTAATGAACGCCCCGCCCAGTTAAAAAAAACAGCCCAGTTAAAGAACGCCCAGTTAGCGAACAAGTACTGTAGTGCAACTACTTGACCATATTGTAACAGCGTAAAGCATGGCCGGTCTAAAAACTTGTTTAAATATGAGAAGTTTATTCGTCAGGCAAAGTTTGGATTTCCTGTTTAAGAGGATACAAACATTTTATATATTTGTTACATTTGGCTTGAATGCCCTCAACGTGATCTTTAAAAGTTAATTTTTGGTCAAGTACCAACCCAAGATATTTCACTTGGTTTGACCAGGACATTGGAACTCCCTTCATAATGACTATGTGACTACTACCAACAATCAATACGAAACTAACGATTTTAAATTAGCTCACTACTTGATTAGCCTATTGGTCCCAAGCAAATCGATTAACGTACCCCTTTCTAGTATAAATTCCAGTACTACACTATGGCTCTGAACCATTTGGTGGATTATTTTAACTTTAGGTTAAAATTTGACAGATGGAAAGTTATCGATTAACCCTGCTATCCGAGCGTGGTTATTTCTGACAGACAAGAAGTTAAATGTTGACAACCGTGGCTGAGTTCTTCTCGGAAACCGGTCGATGCACAGCACAGGGATTTTCGAACATCAAGAATAACTTTCGAAATGTCACTTTTAACCACGAGTTAAATTTAACTCGGCAAAGGTTCACAGCCTATATTTGTTTTGATTCGCTATGAAAATTTGACAGATAAAATGAGGGGTTCGTTGATTTGCCTATGATTCGAGGGGTGCATCGATTAGCTTGGGTCCGAAGATAGTACCAGAGCTGAGCCAAAAAGTTGAGCTCGTTTCTTCGGAACCTTCTGGTCTTAGAGTTACCTCTATGCTACTACTAGGCTTCAAAAAGAAAGCTCTGAAGTGTTATGCAGGTGTTCCACTAAGGAAGATTATAATATGTATTAATGAAAATATTATAAAACCTTTAATCCTTCAATTGGAAACCACTGGAAGTTAATTCTGTTCTTATGAAGAAAGCTTATTGGAAAGCGGTGGATAAGGTATTTTTTGTGTTGTACTTCTTGACTGAAGTTTTAAGAGCAATTGCATTTACATATTTATTGCATTGTATAATGAACAAGAAATCTAGGCTCTGTAAAGTTCATTCGATAGAATCTGATCAAATAAAGTAATTAACAAAAGGCAGCATTAGTTCAAACTATAAAATATGTAATACTCGAAACGAAAATCAATTATTTAATATCATGTGTTCACTAATACATTTTTGCCAAAACATCAGCCTTATAAGACAAACTGCATAGGATATATAAGAATGCATAAAAGGTATGTGTGACCGCTTATACATTTCATTTGACACATGGTCTTCATTAACTTTTTGCAAGGCTTATTAGTTGACTTATACATTTTATGAATAATCAGCAATAGAAATTTGCCAAAAGGTATAAGAAGATTTCTATATGTGTAGAGACAGGTGTGACATATGTGACATATGTGAAAGTAATGTATTCTCAAAAATTCTTTCTATTATCACTCTATCCTAATGTTGTGCATATGTTCCTAAGCGGACCTAAGTGTTTTAGTAAACCCTTTTGCCCTGAGATTTAGAATGCATATATACAAGAAAGATATATTCTAGTTAAGTTTTGATAAATATTCCTACAGAGCTTTTTGACGTTTAATCGGCGCACACTAATGCAGCATTTAAATTGAAGGAGTGCGAGCAAGAGGGAAACAGATTAGTGGGAAAACAAACCATCCACACAGGGATGCGCTAGATAGCGTCAAAAAGGTTTACAGATCTATTTTTGGGGTCAACACCCATGGGAGGGAACAATTAAATTACTATTGATTTTAAGCAAAAATTGTTTGGCAGATTCGATAATTTCAAACTGTATGGAATACCTTTTGTATTAACACATTTGCACATCTCAAAACAACGAAAAACATTATAGAAAGGAAAGGGTTAACCACCAAGTCGGTGCTGACCTCATCTTTGATTCTGCATGACTTTTTAATTTCAAAACTTTGTCGTTAGTGTCATGCAATTTTTTTTTTTATTGCAGGAAACTTTTTGCAAAATTATGCAAAACGTTTAATGTCCAGATTAGTAATGCAAGTCCCGTAGACTATCTACATATGAAAGTCCAAAGGTTATATTCAAAGGATTCCCTGAACAAATTTAGAGAACGTACACGAAACGAAAATCAATTATTTTATCCATGTTTTTCACTTATACATTTTTGCCAAAACATCAGCCTTGTACATTCCATAAGACAAACCACATAGGCCCTATAAGAATGCATAAAAGGTATGTGTGACCGCTTATACATTTCATATGACACATAATCTTCATTAACTTTTTGCAAGGCGTCTGCTTATTAGTTGACTTATACATTTTATGAATAATCAGCAATAGAAATTTGCCCTCGAATTTGCCAAAATGTATAAGGAAATTTCTATCCTAGTACTTTAATCCAGATAGTTTTTCTCTTAAGACCATGCACCCACTACTGGTGCGGCGGTAGTATGGTATGTAGTATGGTACAACAAATATCATGCTGAAGTCGTGTGGCGTGAAAATGAGGATGACATTGGATTCCAGATTGATACACTGATAAAATTTCAAAGATTGTTTTTATGTGTCCCACACATGATTTTTTGCAATGTGATCAACAAATGATATCTATGTGTCAGACACATACTTAATATGTGTACACATAAAAGCCATGTGTAACCACACATACTATTCATTTGACTCATAAATGTCATGTGTGCTTCTGGGTGGATTCTGTTTATGTGTGGTCACATGAAAATCATGTGGAATTTTACATGAAAATTCGTCAATAAAAATGTGTGGAATTCTATTAGTGTAGGAAATGCAACTAACATTCAATGTAATACATTTTTGGTTTGCGTTCGTATATAAATTAAGTTTACCCAGATTGGACGAAAAGCGTACAAACCAAAATATGGGTAAATTTGCATCAAAACAATTCATATATGGTTCATATTAAAAAAAAAACTGGGCTTAAAATTTACCTATATTTTGCTTTTTTCGCTGAGATAATGACTTATCCGAGTCAATTGAAATCAACCGAATATTAAATAAGGGTTAAGTTGATCCTTAACATAAAAGCGTAGATGCATACCTATAGGTGAAGGATAAGAGAAAGGAGAGGCAAAGGTGTTGAAATGCAGAATTAGATGTCGTCGAGATTGAATGCGCATGTTTAAATAACGTTGATCCAGATACCTGTTGTATAAATTTGCATATCATCTAGTTATAATTATTGTCAATAATACTTATATTTCGATAAATATGTTGCTACCTATTTTAATTTTTATGTGATACTCATCATCACAGAATCCAACCTTGAATCGTAGACCAGGTCCATCAACAATACACTCGTTCTGAGAAGGGGGTCATGGTACCACTCATCCTGTATAGTCATCTTCTTCTTCTTTAGGTTCGCTCACCACCCGGAATGAACGCTCGGTGTGGTTAGTAATATCAGTAACAGTGTTACATGCAAACGAAAAAGAGAAACAACCAGGATTAGTTTTTCGAAGTAATAGTCATCTGAATACCCAACTAACCATACCTCAATGACATTGTCTGACTCTGAACCTACATTAAAAGTTATTTTGTTATGGTTACTTTGGTACTCACATGAAATGTTGTGCAAGTACTACAAGTTCAATAACGCCCAGCTATGGACAGCTTAATGTTAATACCATTTACTCTTTGAATCAGCGTACACCAACATGAAAATCGTCTAAGAAACACCTAAGAATGTATAGAGATAAAGCTCAAAACACAGTTTTAACTTATGTTATAACATCATACTTTATAAACATCAAACTGTCCAATATAGGACCCTGCCACCAAACGGCGTCTGCACGGTAATGTGGGCCATCAAAATGCTTCATCGGTTGCGAAGTGAAGTGCTTCTCAAACTGAAGCGATACATTTCTCAATTTTTCAACGTTATCCTAACGTAAACTTAATATTATCACCCATATGCCCGTCCACGCCCGAAACTCATCCACCACACAAAATCAAATAAAAATGTTTCTTTATGGCAAACACGTATATGGGTGTATATCTCCACTGTAACCACTACGGGTAATCAACAAAATTACTTGCATTTTACTCAGGCACTTTTGAGCAAACTGCAATCACTCTCTCATACTCGAAATGTACCACGACCAAATTGGCACAACGACGCCCTATACACTATCTTACCAAAGCGCAGAGGAAACGTAACTCAAAATATAGTAAATGTTTCTAAAACATCAGTAATCGTTACTCAGTAATTAATTTTTAAACTAAGTTGTGTTTCGGGCTTAATAAATTCAAGAGAAAATGTTCATTATGTCGATTCCATATGTCATTTGCACCGATCCGAGAAAATATAAAGTTTTGTTTTGATGACCGAAAAGTTATTCCTATTTTCAATTAAACACATATAATCTCATGGTAATAGGAATGTTAAACATATTAAGCAGGGTTTTAATCATACAAAGCAGATCGCTAGCTTTCATGCTAAAAAATACTGGTTTTTGAGTCAAAAGTTATTATATTGGCCCCCTGATGCTACTTAAGTCAGTGTATTTACCAGGATATTTGGGAGAATTATCACTTACGTCTCTTTACGTGCAGCCCAGCCTCATTTTACGACCACCGAAATCATCAACAAACAGTTCTATTTATTCACTTTAATAATGAGAAAGCGAAACAAAACGTACACGTTTTACGGGTTGCTCTGCGTTGTTACTTAAGACTACAATAAAGAATTTAAAAAAAGTTACTTAAGACAAACGGCATCTGCATAGAAATCGGGTGACATAAGTAACATCGAACAATATTTTGATCGGAAGGTGATTACGTCAAACAGCAAATAAATTTAAAAATGGGATGTGATCCTATATTTGGACAGTAAATAGTGTAATAGCAGGAGTATCGATTGACACTTATAGCTCTACTTTGTTTACCTTTGTTACTTTCGACGTAATGAAAATTTGTTCTTGATATATCCTTGATGGGGACGGGTCCGGTGCAGTGGTTAGCACTCATGCCTCTCACGCTAAAGACCACTGGGAGGAGACATCAGCTGGTTCAACTTGAGCGTTCCATGCTTATTCGAAAAACTCACAATAACAAAACGGCACCAAGCGCTCACAGGAAACAAAAAATAAATTTGTACCTACATCAACAACAACGGTCCGAAAGAATTTCATATCTGGAGGCCACTGGATGCCAAACGTCCCCAATCCTACACTAGCCACGTCGTAGAACGGGTAAAAGACAGAGAAAATAGTAGAAAATCAAAAATCAATTCTACGGAAAACAACCGGAGAAAAAAGATGCACTCAAGGGAAACTACGAAGCAAACTAAACTCGTTTTCTATCGTCAAAGATTGAAAGCTTCTTATGAGAATTTTCGAATGAGTGAAAGGATAGTATTTAGTCCGCCATGGTTCACGCACAGACTGATGTTTGCTTATAAGAATTTACCATAGGAGTAAAGAGTTGAAATCCCCAGATGGGTTTCTAGTAAAGAGTTACTGAAGCCATCGTCAACGAAAATGACAGCTGCGAACAAACTCAAGTCGAGCTTTAGCCGACCTGAGTCATGCAGCCCGAGCATAATTCGACCCGAGTCATGCAGATCGATCATCATGGTCACGTCTAACGTTGGTCTAACGCTAACATTTTTCCTTCTGGGTATATCTATGAATAATCGATGTTTTCATTTGAACTTCATTTTAATCACCAAAACAAAATGCCAAAGTATAGAATCTCGAAAGACTACGAGCATACATAATCAGGTACATTCGGCCGTTCGAGGAAGTCAAGTGCAAATACTGAGGAGTATTTCGGATAGTATCGTTTAGCCGTTTTCGTATTGATAACCAAGCTCTTTTGATCTCAAGCGAGGAACAGCATGTTGCCGGAAGCTCAAAGATGCCTTATAACTGTACCATCAGCGACATCAGTAACTCAGTCAACATCGAAATATTCAACCGAGGTATTGCAGGAATCCAGGTATCACCGATAGACGTGGGAAAGCTCAACTACATACGTCCTCTACCCCGCAAAGAAGCACCGTGAAATCAACGAAGTTATTAGGAAGAATCTTTTCAAATAACAGCCTTTAGCTGATGAAGTGAATGAATTCAACGATGGAAATGTTTTTTTTTAAATCTCGACCACTGCAAAAAGTGAAAATATACTAATTGTATCGTTATTGACGTGATTACCTCTCACCCCAGCAGGCCTGGGTTCAATCCCAGTCGGCGCCGCCGGGATGTTCTGAGGTATAACATCTCTGGTCACGCCTTCTTTAGAAAGCGAAGTAAAGCCGTTGGTTCCCGGTTCATGAGTTGATGTGTCGATAGGTAGGGTCCAGGTGTGGGAGCTGCCTCCCTGGCGTCGGTAGCATTGGTTCATTGAAATAAAAAAAATAACAATTTCCACTAGTGCTCACATAAAATGTGGCCATTTTCGTTGAAATTGGCACAAATTGTGATCGATTCCGTAAGATAAATTAACCAGTAATGCTGGTAAATCACCTTTTCGTTGTGCGCACACCGACCGACCTACCACATCGAACACTGGCCCTAAGCTCCAGGTCAAATAGGACAAAAATAAATAATCTTTGACTCGACCTTCTCCGATTTACACGAAATCTTCCATAATTTTTTGTAAAGACTCACATTTCAGCGGTTCCAGTAGACGAGTGGTAAATGATTGCCCAAAAGGCCTGGGTTCAATCCCAGTTAGAGCCGCCGAGATTTTCTGAGGCATAAAATCTCTGATCACGCCTTCCTCGGTCCCCGGTCCATGAGTTAATGGTTCGATAGGTAGGTTCCAGGTGTGGGAGCTACCTCCCTAGCGTCGCAAGTATTAGTAGTCGGTACGGAAAACAAGATCGACGGAAAACAAATCAAGGAAAAACAAAAGTCTTGTATACTACCAATAAAAAATGTCATGTACATGCGGAAAAGTTAAAACTCTTTGATGATTTTACAAAGCCTGGAATTTCACTAACGAACTACTGCTCAGCATGCAAAATTGGTCACTGCTAGACCATCGAGCTCCTTATATCAATTTAAACCCCCTCAACCAACGATCGTTCAAGCCCAGTGACATGAAACTATTCAAATGAAACGGTTGCTCTGGTGGACGACCCGGATCGAGCATATATCAAATTAAAAAAAATATCACTGTATCTTACTGCTCCATTTGAACCGAGTTCCTGCCAAGGTCTTTCTTTATTTCAACTAGTAAGTATTCAACCAAACGGCTTTGGGACAAATAGTCATGCGACTAACGACATTCATGAAAATGTATGTCGTTTGATACGTTTTAGCACATTCTAATTATATAATGGAAGATCTGAACAGAACATGCCAAGAAGGGGCAGTAGCCCCCCCCCCCCCCCCCCCTAAACTCAGCAACACAAAGGCTTTCGGTGGAATGGCGTTCAGTGAAATGGCTTTCGGCCAAATTTTCCATAGTAATTTTTTTTTTTCGCCCCACCCTAGCTCAAAACCTGGCCTTGCAAGGTGCGCGAAAGATCAAATGAAAGGCAATATTCGCTCGTATAGGCAGTTTGTCTTGTCAAGAGCCGAGTTCATTGTTATATATTCGATTTCAACACATCTTTCTGAAGTTCATCACAGATCTACATGGAAGAGTATTTGCCAAAGAGAATTTTACAAGAGATCAAAATTATCGCTGATGTGAGATGAGAAATGGCAAATTCTCTCGAGAAAAGTAGCCATGATAATTGCTTTTCACACTTTTTGGCATTTATGTTCCGGTAATTATGATTTTTCGCCCTTTCGAGAACCCAATTTTAAGCTGCCGAGCTTGTGTCGTACGAGATTGGATTTGCGGTGGTATGAGAGAAACAACTAGTACTCAGTGAGGCCATATATACAGCAATTCCATAGCAAAATGATGTAGTAGTTCTCAGAATTTCGTAAAAAATTGTAGTTTTCTTCCTTATCGCAAAAGGCCAGTCATTAGGGAGACTATTTTCATGTTAGGGCGGTCCAAAATATATTTATTTTTAAAAATTACTTTTTTTTCAAAAATGTCTTTTTTTTTTAATTACTTTTTCCAAAAATTCATTAATTTTGAAGAAGTTGTTTTCTTTTCCGATTTCTTAGATCAACATTTTATTTTTTATTTTTATTTATTTTATTTATTTATTTACTTGTCTTCGTATAATAAAAACGCACAGACAGAATTATTAATGTCTAGTTAAAGAACTAATCCTATTTTTAAACATGGTTTTCGAAATATTAAAATCATAATCTTCACGCGATTCGTTGAAACGACGGCAGCAAACATCCAGTGGATTGTTTTGACCGTAGACTGTACGATGCTGAGGAATACGGAAAAGGTCATTTTGTCGCGTCTGCCTAGCCGGTGCATTGAACTGGATTTTCCCTAGAAGTTCAGCACAATCTACATTGTTGTCCAGAATGTCGAATATGAACAGCCGTTGCAGAAGTATCCTTCTATCAGCCAATGTTGAAAGACGAATTAAAGCACAGCGATCCTCGTACGGCGGAAGAACAACCGGATCGTTCCATGGTAACAGTCGTAGAGCGTAGCGGACAAAGTTACGTTGAATCTTTTCAATGCGAAAGCAAAGCGTGACGTGATACGGTGCCCATACTAGAACGCCATATTCCAGTATGCTACGCACTAGCGAACAATACAATGTTTTTAGACAGTATACATCCTCAAATTGCTGCGTGTTGCGCTTGATGAACCCTAGTATCGCATATGCTTTGGCGGTGGTTGTTGCAATGTGCTCGGTGAATTTCAGCTTACTGTCCAGTATTAATCCAAGATCCTTGATTGATGACACACGGTTGACACTTGAAGCGTTCATCTTATAATCGAAAATGGCAGTTGTCCTAGATCGGTTGAACGAGATGATGTTACATTTACGAATATTCACTTCCATTCCGTTTAATGAGCACCATTCCCATCTGAAGAGCGCAACAATCGACCATGGAGGTTATCAGGCGGAAGAATTTCAGGTCATCAGCGAACATGTACTTCGGTGATCTGATGAGTCCGCACAGATCGTTAACAAACAGCACGAAAAGTAATGGTCCCAAATGACTTCCTTGGGGAACCCCGGAAGTAATTGAGAACGTTTCAGATGAGGTTGCACCGACGCGTACAAAAGCCCAACGCTCAGACAAGTACGATTCAATCCATTGAGTAAGCCACTGAGGGAATCCCATGCGTTTGAGTTTTTCCACTGCCAGTGCATGCGGCACTTTGTCGAATGCTTTAGAAAAGTCGACATAAACTGCATCGACCTGTTGTCGCTTTTCAAGGCTGTCCACAAGAGAAGAAACGTAGCACATCAGGTTGATTGTTGTTGACCGCTTCCTGACAAATCCATGCTGACTCTCTGATATCACATGTTGAACGTTACGATACAAAGAATCATGGACAAGACCCTCCACGACTTTAGGAAAGCAGCTCAAAATCGAAATTGCACGATAATTTTCGACGTCATTAACATTACCACTTTTATGAATGGGAGTGATGGCTGCAGTTTTCCATTTGTTGGGAAATATGCCCTTACGAAAGAGATCTGTTGAAGAGTATACTCACAGGCAAAGCGATTGACTCCGCACACCGATTGATAAATGAAAGGTAATTAAAAATACCTTTTGAAAAATATATGATATTAAAAAATCACGATATAAAAAAAATATCAGCAGTGTGTTTTTTTTCGTTTTTGAGTTATATATTTTGAAGCTATCCAGTTTTGGGTTTTCGCTCAATACTCCTATGCGACTATTCAAGCATGCGTCGCACAGTGGTCTAGAACTATGAAAAGACGGTCAAAAGTCATTTTCTCATGAATCTTGTATTTTAGACTAGTAGTGTCTTCAGGAAAGTTTCTGAATATAAAAAAGCTCTTCTTTTGACATTAACAAACCAATGATTTATCCTCCTAGAAGTGAGATTGAAAAAGGAATTTTTCAAAAATGCCATATTCCAGTCTTGGGCAAAGTTTTAGAAAATATCAAAACAGGAAAGTTTGCTCAAAACACTAGGGGGCTATTTCTTCATCTCATTGAAATATGGAACGGAACCTCCTAATAAAAGTTTCTACTTAATAATTAATTTCATTAAATTTCTACTGGTTTGAAATGTTCTACAAAATTGTTCAAACATTAATACACATAAGTTTGATGAATATTATAGCACACTAGATCGCTAAATATGTGAGTTATTATTAGTTTTGCTCCAAACATATAATTCTTAGCCACATAATTACGATTTACTACCATTTCCCATGTCGTGGGATGTGACAAAACCAATAGGAATAGAAGTATTTAAGTGTGTTTTCATGAATTATATGTGAAATACTGCATGATATGGGATATTTTTTTTTTATGGAAAACCCTTTTAAAAGCGATTTTCTCCTAGATAAAACATTCTTTGAACCTCTACTGCTTCGAAGCAGTGTTCAAAATTGATCAAAACATCAGTATATACACATTTTCTGCATATTCCACAGCAATAGGTTCTGAAATGGGCAAATAATTCTTGGTTTTGTTATGAAATACATATTTTTGCCATTTGATAGAAATTCACTACCATGGTCCACCACTATCTTGACAAAATCAAAGCGAAATTAATACCGAGAAGTTCAGAATAAACGCACTAGAGACTGCTTATCTGTTTGAAAAAAAATATCCCTTTACTACATGCCATCATCAGTACACTTATTGCAATTTAATAATTTCATTATATTTTTCCTTTCAATTATTTTTATTATTTTTATATTTTAGAAAAGTCATTTTTGAAAAAAGATCGGAGGAAATGGTCACCCTAATGAAAAAAAAAAAAAAATGCGGTCTAATATTTTGTGATTTCTACGAAATTCTGAGAACCACTTTATCGTTTTGCTTTGGAATGGATGTATACATGTACATATGTTCCGGTATCATCCAAACCATATCTGAAATAGATCTATCATTTGGGTTTTCGTTCATTCATATTTTTTTTATTGTGGAGCGTTCAAACCGCAGCAAACAAAATAAATATTGCTTGTGAAGCGAAAGAAGACAGCGACTTCTTCTATTTCTCTTGTTTTGGTCCTTAGTTGGCTCAAACCAATACCAATTCTCGATTACTTTTTCGAAGATCCGTGTCAGCTTTTGTAAACAATCCATTTGATCGTCGATTTGGCGTTACTGGTAGCTCGCCCACGCATACTAACACCAAAGAAGATTTCCCCTATCTGATGGTAGTGTTAGCATGCGTGGGCAAGCTGCCAGTTACGCCAAATCGTCGATCAAATACATTGTTTACAAAAGCTGATACGTCCCATCGAAAAAGTAATCAAGAATTAGTTTCACTAATACATGCTGATCGCGCACGGTAGGACCCGATTTTCTACGTTGAGTGATTAATTGAAACAGACCGATTTATTGGCGGAGGCATTTTTTATTATATATTTATTGTTTGTTTTTACATACAAGTACAGCACATTACAGTAGATACATGATAAAAGTGACAATTATAGGTGGACAAGTGGTGACATCTATGGACAGGTTCAATAACTGTGTTATGCTTAGGGTAAATGCGGTAATCGTTGCTTGCACGAACACATGCGTTTTATTTATTTATTCCGTCAAGACTTGAGTTTGACAACGATTTATTATGTACACGGCGAATGAGAACGACCCAAATTTGAGTTTAGTTCACTCATAATCGTCAAAAGTGCAGGAACTCTGCGATGAGTAAAATTTGTCTCATGGCTCGAAAACTTTGGTGACTAACCTGCTATTTCAATTTTTCAGTGTACCACATGGCAACACCACTACTTCTAGATTGTACCACATGGCAACACTACTACTGGATTGTACTAGCATTTTCACCAAATGTATTAGAATGTTTTGGTTCTATCTCTTTCACTCTACTCAAAACTGAAATGCATAAAAAAATGACAAAATGATACACTCTTTGCACACTGTCAAAGAATCATTGTACACAAAATCAACTTTGTTCAAATCAAAACAAAAGAACTAACCCATCTGGTGGATGATGGCACAAGCTTCCAAGAAAATTCTATTACAGTGAACCACATTATTTTAATGGATTTCTTCGCCAGTAAGTCGTCTGTCACTTCGTTTGTGCTAACACGCTCTCATAATCGTAACAATACAACTGGACGTGAAAATCTCTATAGGGTATTTTACAAGACGTTTCTGATCAACTGATTTTTCAATTTATGAATGAACTTTGACAGGAAGCAGTAACCTAAAGACTGTGAGATGCAACATCAATATCATCAAATTTTGTCAGGAAAACTAGTACCTGAAAAAGAAAAATCAACAATATTTTGAGCTGTCATTCTTCAACGATTATTTATTTCCCTTTCCCATCAAAACCATGAAAATATCGCTGACAAAATCGGTAGGAATACTTTTTCTTCTCCCACACTGAAAATATTCGATATAGGCGAATCCAGTAGAAACTAAGCGATTGTTTCAGCCTCTGGCGGTGAATAGGGGAACCCTCAAAAGAGTGATAAGAGGAAGAGGAAAATATTTTCACCTTTCCTGATTAATTTATCCACCGCATGTGTTTGAAATCATCATCCACGTGGAATATGTTGTTTTCTGTATCGGGTTTGCAGTGATCCGGCTGGCGCTTCCATACGAGGGGGAAGACGGCTTTCATTTGAGTACCTCTCAAATTCTCTTTTACTCAGAGTTGCTACTTTGGTTTGCTCTGGGATCTGATCTAATTTGCGACAAAAACAGAATTAGTTTGGCATATGTACATTGAAATCTAACCATGCAAATGTTAGTTCGGATGCAATATTTGAGGTTCATGGAATCCCTCCACTTCGCGTTTTCACTGAAACTGAACAACATGAAGTGGGCAAATTTAATGAAATGCTTGCCTCTCTACAGCAGACATGTAGATTAATTTTGAACTTTGTCCATTAAGTAGATCACCAGATGTATGCCCGTGAAATTACGAAGTGGTTAAACCAAATTGTGTGGAAAATGGATTCCGTCATTAGTGTCCTTAAATAATGGAAATGATCTGTTTTTCTACCAGTTGTCCCCTTGTTCCTCCCACTCAACCCTTGTGCCATCCATTACTACTGTCCGGACTTAACTCTTCTATTACCAACTCTGCTGGCAATCATATCCTCAAGCTGAGGACCTCAACCATAACATAACGCTGAAAATGACAAATTCCTCTGCGACTCCTTTGCTGTTTTTGGTGTGCAGATTAGTCCTGGACACGGGCATTGACCCTCCCGCTACAGGAGGACGATGAATGGGCATGTGCCACCTGGGAAGAAGGACCAAGCAATGGGTGCAACTTGCAATTAATTGGTAGGGTCGTGATTGGACTGCTGCTGGTGAGAACTTAGGATTTACAATCAGAAACTTTTCCGTTGCATTTGTAATAGAGGTTATGGCTATTTTCTTAAATCACGGGCGATGGCTTTCTGGAGGACACTTTTCGTTTTGCAGTGGTAATGAAATTGTACAGGATATTGCCACCTTAATACTACTGAGCATCAAGATGCCTAGAGTAAGCGAATAGATAGATATTCCCTTCCAGCAACCAGCTCCGGTGAGGACATGTACTTGAGGATAAGTACTGCTAGTTCAAACTCCGATAAATGTGATTGCTTGGGCTGCGCTGTCAAAACAATCGAGATAATACAACCGTTCATCAGAGAGCAAGATAGTTCCTCAGAGTTACTCGGGATTGCTCTTAGTTTCTCACTGTCTTCCCCCTCGTTCCATATATTTTTGATGAGAAAAATTAAGATTGATAAAATTATCCCAGCGGTTTTGATTTCCGAATTTTGAATGCGTTGTTATTTCAGGCAGTGCTGATTAAAATCATTTCTTCTACACTCAAATACGCTGAAAATGAAAGCAACATTGAAAGATAAACCGACTACCTGAATGAATTTGAATTTTGACATGATAACATACTCTTGATCAAGGCAACCGCTGAGTTTCGAAGTCAACAATTGTTTTTGTTCATTCAAAGATGCGATAATGAAGCCTGTTATGTTGTCATATCAATATCAATGATTATGAAATCATCTTGGTGGAGATGAGTTTGAGTATCAAATGCGAAATGATTATTTTCGTTTTACACACATGCTTTTTCACTCAGATCGATGGAAAATTATTGCCTTTTGCAGAATTGATGATAATATCGAGGTTTTAGGCTCTGCAATCGATCATATTCAAAATAATCATTTACGGCATAATGAATTTGATTTTTTTTGCTTTTGAGGATCGTTTCCGATTTTGACAACCCGCATAAACGATAACCATAAGGAGTGCCTAACAACCTATTCGGGTTATCATCCCAACAATATGTGGTACGGTGGCACGATTTGTGGTATCGTTCATGTATGGTGCTCGTTTATTAGGGAATTTTGGGTTGGAAACTCAAGCGTTGATGAATATCAACAAACGCGTATTCGTCGATGGATAATGATCTCATTTGTTCATTTCACTCGTACGTTGACAGCGAAGCTTTTCAAAACAACCGTAATTTATCTACACTGGGTAGAAGCGATAGTCAGTGCTAAAGAGCCTAAATTTATAAAGAGGCGACATGTCAAAATTGGAACAATCGATTGTCTGTCAAAGTCATAGGAAAAGTCATTCCAATCGAGCAGAAGACCTGTCAACTGGATAAGATGTTGCCTCTTTATAAATTCAGGCTCTTTAGTCAGTGCTCGTGAGGGTAAATGAGAAAAACAGACACTGATTTCAGCTGTAAATCAGTTCAGATCTGTAGATAATCGGAAAATACGACCACTCCCGATGGAAATTTGCAAGTTGTGTAATAAAATGTACATTATTTTGAGTTTTGAAAATCGTCATTATAATGTAAACAAATGGATTGGATGACATTTCCTCTCAAAATCGGCTAGTGCACTATAAATTGATGGTGCGTGAAAAGAGCCTATTGTTTTGCTGTTATTTGACGTCACACTCCGCCATTCATTTAAACAGCGGGAGAACGTTGATAGAACATAGCCCATTTCAAGCGTAACTATTCAAATCGGCGTATCTGCTTTTGTAAACAATCACTTCCTGTTAAACTCCATCATACATTTAAACAGCAGGCAAACATAAAAGCCGACTCACCTGCTTACATTACATTGGGCTTAAACGCACATTTGCTGCACTCCTGCTCGGACTCCAGCAAAACACTATCGAATGTTTTCAGTGTGGGAGATAAAAAAGTATTCTTACCTATTTTGATAGTGATATTTTCATGGTTTGGATGGGAGAGGAAAATAAATAATCGTTGAAGAATGAGAGCTGAAAATATTGTCGATTTTTAGCTCTGCGGAAAGCAACTTGAGTGATGCGTCGCTTATCTTGCAGCTGAGCTAAGAGGAAGAGGAGACAATAGGAGGCCTTTTATGAACCGATTTTCTGTTAATCCAGCGCCTGATTGGTCGGGGGAATGTATAGAAACGCGAGAATTTTTACAACAGGGAATCTATTTTTTATGTATTTTAACAGTCGAGTGCGTCGCCCATAATGAAATAGTTTTTGCACGGCCGCTTCCTTGAGAGAAGAAGAACACGTCACAGACATAAAGAAGCCAGTTGTCTCCTCTTCCTCTTAGCAGCTGAGCGAGAATTTCGATCTCTGAATTTTAACTTTAGTACATTAGAAATCCAAGGTTTTGTTTTGGCTCAAGGTATGTCATATATCCTGAATTATCAGGTTCTATTCTGATATATTATTTGCTCGTTCCTGATAAGACTTTTCTTTAAAAAGCACACCTGGTTTCTGATCCCCATCCTGATGTATCCTGATATGTATTTTTAAAAAATCCGATATTGTGTTTTGCTTTCGTTTAAAGATTTGTGTGAAAATATTCAATAGTGGGAAACACCCATCCTGAAGTGCGTTCCCGCTACCAAGACCACCACTATGTAAGACGAAGGTGGTAAGACTGAGTCCAACAAATGTAAGACGCAAGTGGTGTGAACATTTTATGGTGCTACAAAATTAGTTTGCTGGCAGTTTAACTGGGGGCAAAATGCGCTATATCTTGAAAGCATACCTGCATTCCTGCTATAGTGGTATATACAGAAATCCCCCGACCAGAACAATGGGTGGTGCCGTCAAACATTCATGGTTTTGAAGCATTTACGTTCAGATTTACTTCTTACAGTTCTAGCATAGCTTTAATATAGAAAACATACGAAAAATATACGATATTGTGCAGGAACAGCAACGGAACACATGTTCAACCAAACATATTTGGCATTATGAAACAATTCAACTTGAGTTATCCCAGTAAATATTCTTTAATTGCCATCTATTGTTTGTCAATTCCGAATCTAACCAAAATATCTGTCCCCAAATGCTCCATCCTGTAGACCACAATAGCTATTCACATAAATCTTATCAACCCTCCCGAAACTAATAGCCGTAGCCTTCGTAGCTGAAGTTGATTAGTGTCTCAAATCAACACTACAGACACCAAATCCCTAGCAAAAACCGGTATCCCCAAACCCTGTATCCGTGTCAACTAGCTGTCGACGCCTATAAGCTATAGATGTTTACTTTTATTCGCCTGGTACCGTTCGTCGCTGTTGGGTGAAAAGGAAAAGCGAAAACTCTGTGTACGGGGCCGAGATGATCGTCGAATGGCACCTAAACGGAACACGCAATAAGCAATGCCAACCGAGCCTGCTTCAAGGAGAAACCGGAGAAGCCCAAGCGAAGCTAATCAATCGAATTGCTCAACCTTTTGGGTTTTCGATATCCCGACCGAATGTTTGCGCCCGATTTATTAGGTGCGAGATAGAAAGAAAAATAAGCTATCCCAGGAATGTTGACTGCTGGATGTTCGGGCCGTCGTAAAAAATGGAAATTTTTGGCAAATCTGGTATCGCTTTCTGGGTCATTGGACCGAAAGTTGAATTTGATAAATAATTTTGTCAAACTGTTTTAGGGAGATATTTTTACCGAGAAACAGCTCATTTCAACTGGGGCAATCGATTCCGAAAGTCACCCATGGGTAGACGCAGGCACAGCGAAAGTGCCAAAATATAGCGAACGCGGCAAACGCAAAGGTGGGAAAAAGGTGAGAAAATGTAATGGCCAATCTCCCGGCCCGGAGGTTTACAATTACAAAATTCGCTTTTCAATGTGCATTTGAAAAAATGTAGGTTATTTCGCTTTTTTCTCCAAACAACTTTTCCTCTCTTCCGGTTCGGTCAGCGTTATAGATATGGAACCAGCTGTTGCTGGCATGCAGCATACGGACGGAGAGCTGAGTCATTCGGTGTGGCCTGCTCCAGTATTTGAATTAGCCATTAGAAGAAACTCTACAACTGATGCCGATGATGTTGTTGTTGTTATTGGTGCTGCTTCCACTGATGATGGAAAAGAGCGAGGAAAAACAAATCAGCAAAATGTTGAGGTGCATAGCAAAATTGTGGCCAATGGTGGTGAATGAAAGTGCAAATTTGGGGTAAGCATTTGGGAAGCAGCGTCCGATGGCTGGCTGGCCAGCGCTCGCGCTCAGTGGTGCGTTGGGAGGTGCTTTAAAGGTTTCGATTTCAAGCTGAACAGGAAACTCCGGAAAGTTTCACTTTCTACAAGAGAGTGATTGAAATTGGTTTGTTTGTATAGGTCATAAAAAGTGCTTTAAATCAGTTGGGCTTCGAGGTATAAACAATATAGCATTTATGCGGTTTCTTTCAGGTTTCCAACTTTTCTAGTAGAATATGCGGAACTGGGGATAAAATGCTCAATCACATAGACAAATCAAGAACTCTTGATAGTGAAATTCCTTGCTCAAGAACTCTGACAAATCCCGATACGTTAGGAACATGTTCAATGTTCAGAATCATAAGGGCTTAACTACGATGATCGATTCTCTTAATAGATTTTCCCTTTGAATTACTACAGTTAAGTAGACCACTTTTCCAAAAATGTTTCAATACCCAGTCGAAAAATGTAAGACTCTATTACAGACTTGCATGTAGAGTATACAAGATTTGCAAAGTTTCGCGACACGAACAGTTTCTGTAATGTGGTCGCCAGAAGTTTTTTTTTTTTAAATATTTTTTAGTTGAGAGTTAGTTGGAAATGCTATCTAACATGAAGCTTTAGTGTGATAATTAATTAGCTAGAGAATGGTCTTTTAGAAGAGGGTAGGTAGATAATTCTGTTAGAGTACGGCAGTATGAACATTGAATAGAAGTTGAAAATGAGCGAACCTACCAACTCTGAAAATCTCAAACTTCGCGTATGAAGTAACATAAAAACACTTTGAATGAATTTTTTTTTTAGTTTTTATATTAGCTTATTAGCGAACAAAGATAGTTTCCCCAAATTCATTTCGTCTAGAACATCATCTCTTGAAGGTTTTATACAAAAATATACATTCTGGAAAAACTTGCTTGTATTCTGCAGTCCATGACAAGAACTGTAATGGCAGTTGTTATATGAAACGCATGCAGAGGATGTAATAAATCCAACCTTACATTGCATGTACTATAAGAGAAATTTGTATTGGGTTTAGTGAAAGGTTGCATTAGCTATGCATCAAGAAATGTTAATCCAACCAAGTTGAACAACAGAGAAAATCGATGAAGAGAATCGAATCATTAAATTTAAAACATGCGAAGCGCTTTCAAGAGCTGCAAGACTCCGCGAGTCCTCAAAGTTCCGATAGTTTTTAAATTTTACGGATCCTACAAAAGTATGTGTCATTCAGACAGTTCTTTTCTGGAGTATTGAAAGATTCCGAAATTGTTTTAAGAAGTTAAGGGAATTAAGATCCCCGGAATTGAAAAACATCAAACTCCTAAAACTCTTACCGATTACTTATCATAATTCTGCAGATATTACGGTACTTCGGGTACTATCTGAACTCTCAAAACTTTAAAAAAAACTCACGATGTTTCTTAAACTTCAAGAATTGCAAAATCCAGAAACTTTTGAAACTGCCAGGAGCTTTTGCGATAATTTCTGCAGTGCTATCGTTGTGTCGGGAGTTATTACAATTCCAAAAGATTCAGGATTCTCTTTGAGAGTATTATTTTAGAAAATCGATTGTTCTTAGAGTTCATGATGGTGAGTTAAACGTAGAACTCGGACCTCCTGAATATTGTGAGAATATCACGAACTCTAAAAACTGTTGGAATTTTTGAAACACTATAGATTCCGAAATTTCTAGCACGCTTTTGGATCTCATGTGACTGCGGGAACTGCGAAAGCACTCATAACGCCTGCCGCACCGAAAACCAACGAATCTACTGGTGATTTGGGTGCTTCCAGAGAATCCACAACTTTTGGACAACTAGTTTAGCTAAACACTTGAATCTCTAGCTACCCCTTAGAACTCAACGAAACCTTAAGAACTTCAAACAATCAAATACAATTTTCAAAACTTTGAAGCTTGAACCTTGACTTGAAATACTGTAGATCTTCCATAACACAAAGAACCGCAACAACTCTCATTATTGCACAAAATGTTGGAACTCAGGAGTAAATAATGTTCCCGGAATTTCAGGAATATTGGTACCAACTTCCAACATTGCTGGGAGTTTATGGGATAACGAGAGTTCTTAGTTATGCGGATGATTTTTGAAACACATGCTTTTCTAGTTATCCCTGAATTTTAGAGAACTTTCAAATCTACATCATCTTACGGAACTCTTCTAATGCAATGAACTGCCAGAATTCTGAAACTGTCCAAAACTCTATAAAAACGCACTCCGAGAGCATTTGTACCTCCAATAGCTGCTGTAGCTGTGAGAACAGTATTCTGAGATTTTTTAAAACTAATTATTAGTGTTTTCTTCCGATATGTTTAGTTCTGGCATTATTTTTGTTTTAAAATCAATTTTAAAAATTCTGGAACATGGAAATGTGGTTTAATGTGAGTGATCGTGATAAATAAAGTAAAATGTGTAGAAACGTAGTGAGGGTTTACTGCGCTAATGGTAATCTTTTGAAATGATGCTATACGCTAAGATTATTTTACCGAAATCTGTGAAATTTTACCGAAATCTCAATAGATGAACGTTCGGTAAACAGTTCGGTGATTTTCCACAGATTTTCTGTGATTTTTCACAGATATTCGTTCAAAAATTTTATCCAAATTGAATAACATCAAGTGCCAGATTTTGACAACGCTGGTGGTTTAGTTGTAAGCGTGACTGCCAGTCCTGGAGTTTGTGAGCTCCTAAATTCGAAGCACATTGGATTAATTTGACATAGTTTGTTTATTTATGACTCATTATAAAACACATTTAGATAACTAAGACTTTTTATATTGAATTTTAAAACAAAAATACTGCCAGTACCGGTTAAACCGGTCAACAATCCAACAACCCATTGATTCTTGAGCATTAAAATTCCCGAAATTCGTTAAATAACAATAATGTATGTGCATCAAAGACCTGCCAAAACATGTAACAACTCTCCGAACATGAAGAACTTCTGGAATTTTAGCATCCCTTCAACATTCCAGGAACTCCACTTCAATACCTCAGAATGCTCTATGAAATCCACAGTTGGAAACTACCACAACTGTTGAAACATCCGGAGTTCCAGAAGTTTATAGGGGTTTAATCTTTTGTTGTACCGCAGAACCTTGGGAGCGATGCACCACGCATTGCAGAAACTTCTGAAAGTCGAGAGCCCAATCTGCCCTATTGTGATACGTTCAACCGAAAGGTGTAGCTCATAAAATCGGCATTGGGGCGTTCATGAAACTTCCTGTCGAAGATAGGGGGCAATTCAATCTGAGATTAAGTTAGTTTCAGAGAAACAGTACCTTAGATAGTAGTTCTGTGGTGTCTTTAACTCCTCTGGAAGTTTCCCGATGGTGTCTTTTTTTTTCCTTGGTTTGTTTTCCATCGAACCAATGCCACCGACGTTAGGGAGCCTAACGTCGTCTCCTACACCTGGACCCTACCTATCGACCCACCAACTTATGGACCGGGGACCAACGGTTTTACTTAACGAAGGAAGGCGTGCGAAGAGATTTTATGCCTCAGCAAATCCCGACGGCGCCAACTCGGATTGAACCCAGGCCCTTTGGAGTGAAAGGCAGTATCGCTTACCACTACACCACCGGCGCCACTACTGATGGTGTCTGAGCTTTCTTTTGAAGGTTGCTATAATTCATATGAATAGTTCTGGACCGTCCTACCTAGAGCGATGAAAGCTCAGGAACTTTTTCGAGAAACTTTTGAGACCGTCTGTACAGGTTAAGATAATGTTTAGAAATCTTCGAACTTACCGGATGAAGATGCAGATTAACATCCAGATGGATCCCAAATACTGGTGAACTCCTATCTGAGGATCCTTTACTTCTTCTGGAAGCAGCCTTAACTACAAAAAATTTCTACTGAATTTACAATTATCTCCTTCCATAAGGATTCTAAGCGTTCTTTCGTAGGTCTCTGAAAAGTTTCTAAACATCCTCCAGAATGACATTATTTTTTTTTATACGTTGCATCTAAGTTTCCTCTAAAACGTTTCTTCTATCATTTATCTAGAACTTCCTCCAAGAAATCTCAACACTGTTTCCAAAGTTTCTGCTATTCTCAGATAAAGTTCAGGTACTTTCAAAACAATTATCAGATACCCTCTGGAAGAAGGTCTGGTACCCTCGCAAGGATATTCAAAAATCTTTCAGATGAAAGGAAAGTTAGAACCCTTCCAGATGACGAACAGAGGTCATTTAAAGAAAGCTCAAGAACCTTCCGAAAAATGATTTGGGATCATCCAGAGCAGTCCAATATATTGGAAAACATCTATTTGAGGTCCTTGAGGATCCTTTGGAAAGATCCTGTGCATATTGTTCATACTGTGTTCTTTGATTTATCCATAGCAACAATTTAGCCAGAAAAGATGCAGAAACCGTTTAGAAGAAGTAGTGGAACTTGCGTAGGCTCTAGGTTCTACCTGAAGAAATACAGAGATATTCGAGTGGAAGCATATGAACTTCATCTGAACTTCGACAAAATTCTAAAATAAACTCAGATACCTTCCGGATGCAGATTTGGAAACATCCAGAAGAGTCTCAAACACCAAAGATGCCTTATCTGAAGTCCAACTGGCTCCCCTAAAAGTTTGTCCCGGAGGGATTCTGAGCGGTCTTTCGTAGGTCTCTGAAGCTCCTCTAAGAAGTTCCTAAGCACCCTCGGGAATGTTTATGAACCTTTATACGGAGAGTCTCTAAGTTTCTTCTAGAACCTTTCACTAATATCCCAGAACTGTCATTGCATGATTCCTGAAGATCCTCTAAGAATCTTCATAAGTGTCTTCAGAAGGTCCCTAAACAACCACTGGACTGCATCTAGGAAATCTAAGAAATACTTTAGAGACTGCCTAGCTGAAGTTCTGAAGAATTTCAGGAACCTGTAAGAGGAAGTTCAAGAACAACCAAAAGAAAGCTCAGTAACCTTACAAACCTTGTATCTGAGGTGCCTCTATTTCCTCTGAAAGGTTCTTCTGGATGCTCTCAAACCTACATCAAAAAGGTATCATAACATCAAAGGTTAGGTAAGGTTAATAAACATCCTCTTGGAGGTCCTTGTACTTCCTCTGGGCCGTCTCCTTCAGAAGGTTCATGAACTTTATACGAAAGGTCTTCGAACTTTCCTGTATTTCCTCTGGGTAGTTCCCGAAATTTCAACAAACTGCTTCCGGAAGCTCTAACTACTTTAGCAGGTTACTAAGTACGTTGCTCCTCCTAGAAATTCCCTGAACCTCCAGTGGAAAGTTCGTAGGCTTGATCTGTTAATTCAATCTTACCCTGAATGATCTTCCTTCCGAAAGCAAGATTTATCTCTATTATTTGGTTGTGAAGTGATGTGTGAACGATGAAAGATGTTGTGTACACTACCCATAATCGCTAGTCAGTCCCATCTGTAAAAAAATCTGGAAATGAGAAAACGGCGTTCAAAGATTTTACAAGTTTTCTGATTTGACACTTATTTTGGAGGGATAAATTTAAAAACAAACGTCCAATGCGATAGAGTGCATCTATGTTTACCAAAATATAATGGAGAAAATATCGTGAATTTTTTATTTTATGGCCAAAATCTGAGTGGGCCTGACTTGCGATTATATTCAACGTCAATGAGAAAAATAACCGCAAGTCAGTCACAATTCCATGACGATGCTGCATTAGTTTAGCACAGTATTGAATAGAACGTTATTGAATGTTTCTGGATTTGTTCCGCTGGTTCCAGAGCAATGGCCGGAACATATTCTAGTGAGTATGGGCACAGAACAGAAGGGGAAGTGCAAACAAATCGGTGAACCAAAAAGTGTTCGTTTTTCTGCTCAACAAGCGATGTGTTGTGGTAGTGTTCCACACGGGCTATCTATGTGCACTCACACTATCATAGCATGCTGCCTATCTTAACTGCAGGCGGAAGATGCCTTCTACCGCTAGGTGCGCTAGTGTTCGCAAATGACAAGTGGAGCCACTTTCTGATCCAAAGTTCCACTCCTGTGGTATGGGTCTTCATCAGACCAGAGCTTCTCATAAACGTGCCAAACCCACCATGCGATAAATCAATTCACATGAGAATTTAAAAATAAGATCAATAAGAGTCATGATGACTGACCAGCACCATGTTGGCCACACCCGGACATGTTCCGGGTATCCCCGGAGAAGTGGTAAATCCTTTTTAAATCAAAATCTATCAAGCAATGCTTCAAATCACATGACAAACTGTCAAACTGAGTATCGTAAGAACTATATAGGCCACATCCGGACATGTTCCAGATACCCTAGGGGAAGTGGACAAAATCTGACTCGAGACAAATCTCATGATGCGATGTGTTGTCTAATATTTCGAACATATGGTTTTCTAATTAGACTGACTTGCGGTTACTTTTCGCTGTGGGACAATTTGACTTGGTATTGTTTTTCATTTTTCTTGAACAAACCACCTTTTTCAATAGCACATCTCAAAAAACATAGAACGATTAACTGAATACTTGCGATACTCACCTAGAGATCTTCGTGACATATACGGATTTTTTTCGGCATTCTACGCAAGTTTCTCCCGACTTCCCCTGAAAGCTCATTCAGGCCTCCCCCAGACATTTTATTTGATTTTCCCTGGGATATTTCTACCAGCTCCCCGGAAGATTTTCTAACGTTTCCTGGAAATGTGTCCAATTTCCTCTGGTTTCTTCGGACCCCCCTTGGAAGATCCTTTTTAATTTCCCCCCCAAGTGTCTTCCCAGTTCCTGACTTCTTTCGCAAGTTTTTTCCAACATCACCTAGAAGCTTCTTCCAATTTTTCCCCGGGAGTACTTCTGGCTTCTTTTGACGTAGGACTACGTTTTTAATTTCTATACTGGGGGTTACATTAAAAAAAATCCAAATTCAAAAATGTACCGTAAAATCCCAAACACGGACGCAACGATAGAGCGCAGATCGAACACACGACACATTGCGCATGCTCACATCAGCGAGCTCAATGATCGGTTGATCGCTCATCTTTTCACCAATGAAAGGAAGGGAGGAGAAAAGCAGCGATAATGAAAACGCTCGCCGTATCGTTTTCTTCGTCATTTGCTTTCGAGCAACGGACGGACTGGAACAGCGCGCATCGCAGCAATACGAAGACGAGCCGACGACGACGAAAGCAGCAACATCGACCGGAGGAAAGGCTTCTAGCAATAGGCAGCATGACTAGGCCGCCCTCATCCGGTCGGCATCGACTTGCACTGATGTGGCCACCATTTGAAAAACAACCGGCCCTTTTCAGGGCCACCAATTCAAAACGGAAAGAGTTAAGAACTAAATCAGGCAATGGTTCGTGTGTAAAGGGCTTAAGAAAGTTTATTTGTAAATGCTTTTGTGCCGTTATCAAAAATTATGCCTGAAATGATCAACATATTTGTTCCGTCCACTAGCGGTCCTACGTCAAGCTTCCTTTCGTGCTAGACCCTTCTACTCTTTTAAATTTCCTTACGACCAGGGCTGGCAAATATAATTTTCAATGAAAGCTCTCACTCGATATTTAGAGAGATACTTTTGTCACTATCGTCAGATGAGAAAACGTTGTTAGAGATTTTCTTCAAAATCTCATAGAATTTTTTGTTGTGACAGAACATGACAGTGTTGTGATCATCGTAATTACTAGCTCATTTATTGCTATTAATGTTACTTGTTCCGAAGAAATCTTAATAACATATTCACTGTACCGATTACATACGGTTGCTTGCTTAAATTCATCTAAATCAGTTAGAAATATTGATGTCAAAACCGCATAAGAATTATTCTCATTAGTGCTTGATCATTGGAATACGACAAGAAAGCTAATGATAGGTTATTTCGTCTCATGATAATGAGAGGACCTGTTTTCTCATTGCCACATGACGGCCATGATATTTACCAGATCTGCTTACGACTTTTTTCTGGATTTTCTGGGTAGTAAACACTAGTTGAAGAGGACATCAGAACATGGCGACTAGAAGCGATTCGATCAGAGCTGATTCCAGTGAAAATTGATTTTCCTTTTGGTGTAGACCAGTCTGCGCCCATCATTGAATATCAAATGATTGCGAGTGTATTTTACACCTAAAGTATCCTACAAATACAGCGATTATAAGTATGAGATTCATGCATTCTTTACATGCGGTTCATCCGGAAATTTTGATAGTAGTTGTTGAATTTTACATGCATGCATGTTTTAACATGGATATCCAAAATTTAATTGACACTGATTAAATTTTCAACGAACAATGATAGAAATCTACGTCAACGTGTAAATTTTAGCGTTAATTTATTGAAGTTCAGATAGTTGAGCGTGTAATTTTACATTTAAAACCCTGCTTTAGTTGGTAGTGTAAATTTACAGATCTGTGTAAGTTACCCCAAAATCATACTTAGCAGTAATTTTTCTAGACGTGTCAAGAGACTAAACCCACTTTAAACTTGTTTCGTAAGCTGATGCTGTGTAAAAATATCATCAAAGCACTAACACTATCGAAAAAATATCAACTGAAAATCGAATCAGCAAAAATTACTCAAAATGACTCAACAGTTCCCGAACTCGTTCCGAGCACATTGCAATTCAAAATCCATCCGGCAGCTACTGCACAGTAACCCACTGCGAAACCCATTTCCAAATTTGCCCGAATCAAGTCGCTTACTCACCGTTGAAATCAGGATCCTGGATGACTGCTGATGCTGCTGAATCTGAAAATGAAAATCGAAAAAAAAATAATGCCCATTATTACCGGGAACAGCTACATTATGTGCCTACAAATGTGTTCGAATAAATAAAATTCGCACCCGCTCAACCATCACACCCGTTCGGACCGTGGTCGTCGTCGTCGTCGTCGTCGTGGTCGTGGGTTGATTGACAGCAGCGCGGAATGCCGTTGAAGGTAATTAGGTCAAAATCAAAATATTTGGAAGGAAAAGAAGCCCAAAAGTGACCTCGCATCGCATGTGCACAATTTGTACGCTCGCAGCATGGGACCTGCGTCCGTCCGCTCCGTCGTCTCGCTCCTCCACTCCATCAGCCAGATATGTATGCAGTAGCAGCATCATTAATTTTGAAGAAAACCTTTGACTTTTTTCCCTTCGCATATCCCGCGTGTCCCTTCTCAATAGACACTCGTTAAGCACACACAAAAACGGCGAGTCCATCTCGGCAGCGTCTCGTTCCAAGCCCATACAGTGTAGTGCAGTACGTTAAAGTGAAGTGGAGAGAAGAAAAAAAAATCAGAATAAAACCACTATAAATAAACGTCATAAATTAAACCAGCTTCTCCCGTCCGTGGTCAAATTCTCTTTCACCACAATGACCACGAACACGGTTAACATGGTAAGTGAGCGAGTGAATGCTGCTGCTGCTGCTGCAGCAGAAGCCCAAGCAGCAAGCAGCCAGAGTGCAAGATCCATCAAAGTCTGAAATCTGGTGTTGGGAAACTGCAACCGAAGCGGCTCCCCAGAGTTCAAGGAATCCTGAAAACATAAAGTTCAAAGAAATAATTCACTCCGTTGCATACGAAGAATTTTGAACGACGATCGGTACCGTATGTGTGCCAATGGAAGTGATTTTTCCGAAGAAGTCCACTCAACGGCACACCGCGTCACCTTCTCGTCTGCCCCGCTTCTTGCGGCTCTCATCAGCGCACAGATGCGTTGCTCCTTTGGAGCTCCCCGGTCGGCGGTGGATGGAGTAGGCATTGCATGAATGCATGCGCATGTTTCAATGCCATTAAAGATCATGTACCACCAGATGAAAGGACCCTGGCCAGAACATAACTTGCCCGAGTGAGCGCGCGCGCGTAAGAAAAATACAGTTAGGTCCTGTCTATGGAGAAGAATGAAAGAGAAATGCTTAAATACGACGGACAGTTTTTTTCTTTACTTCTTCTGCAGATGCAACGATCTCTTGTCTCCCTGCGAGCTTTTGTTATGAGAACTTTGCGGAACTATGGAATGGAATGATTTTGCTTTGCGGTGATGTCTGAGCTGAAACAGACTACTACTTTACAAGCGTCGCCGGTGGTGTAGTGGTAAGCGTGATTACCTCTCACCCCAGCAGGCCTGGGTTCAATCCCAGTCGGGTCCGCGGGAGGCATAACCGTTGGTCCCCCGGTTCATGAGTGATGGGTCGATAGGTGGGTCCAGGTGTGGAAGCTACCTCCCTGGCGTCGGTAGCATTGGTGCTCAGCACGGAAAACAAGATCGACGAAAAACAACTCAAGGAAAAAATACTACTACTTTAGATGAATGAGCTACCCAAATTGTAGATTAACTCAAATTGGGGGCAATTACAGAGTGTACCCAATGATTCTTGAATACAACTATGACGCACAGAGGAGTCACTTGGGAAAAAAATCTGACCAAAGTTATTTACTGCAGGTGTGAGTTATATTAAGCATGAAAACCTCCCTTAGCTCAGTCAAAGCAAAACCATGCTGGAGGTGGCTGGGTCCGATTCCCGGTCCGGTCTAGGACTTTTTCGAGTTGGAAAATTTCTCAACTTCCCTGGGCATAATAGAGTATGATTATATTTGCCACACAATTATAGTAATGCAAAAAAAAAATGGCACAGGCATCGAAAGCTCTCAAATAATAACTGTGGAAGTGCATGTAGAACACTAAGTTGAGAACACGTTATAAGCTAATATGCGATAAGGAATAAGCTTGAAATCCGAAGAAGAAGATAGAAGAAGCATGGATCTTCCGATGCTTCTCCGTTTTACAAAGGAAACACACATTTTTGTTCCATAGATAGAATATGTCCCCCTTTCGATTGAGGAAATGCAGCGAGTTGAGAATAGCAGCGCCGGTGGTATAGTGGTAAGCGTGATTGCATCTCACCCCAAAGAGTCTAGGTCAATCCCAGTCGGTCTGACTCAGTGCTGTGCATTATCATAACGGTTATTGTACCTTGACGGTCATCCTCGCATAACCGTCACATCTCAGAAATGACGGTCAACTAGCATATCACTTGGAAACACCTCTACCTCACTAGACTGTCTTCATAAAAGCCATCCATGACAGTTAGATTAAATGACAAGGAGAGAGTAGCAAAATCATTCACTCACTGATCATCTCTGTTGGGCATTTATAAGTGGGAAGTGAAAATAATGCTTCTTCATTTCCCTGTTCTTGATAAAAGTTGTTGAGTTCAGAACATTCGAAACATTTTGAAAAAAAACGTTGGATTTTCATTTTCCTTGTAACAAATAAATATGTGGGTGCTATTACGTTACAATGTCGAAAAATATCCGTTTATATTCAAAAATCCCATTTCTTAACATGCAACTTAAAGCCACTTTTTTATGATCCATCGGAAATATCAATTCTCATTTACGTACGCGTCATTGTTTACGATGCTTAATAAATCTCAAAACTAGCACAACTCACAATTCAGGCGTAACATTTGATAACGGCACAAAAGCTTTTGTAAACAAACTTTGTAGCAACATCATCGGGTAGGTGCACCTCTCACCTTTTCGAAAGTGGTATTGGTTTGCGTGGGCGTACTTTGGTTCGCGTGCAATGGGCCGTACAAAGTTTGTTTACAAAAGCTTTTGTGCCGTTATCAAATGTTACGCCTGGATTGACAAGCGCATGAGAATTTAACTGTCAAAACAAATATCTTTTCAACGTTATTAAGTTTCGTGCGAAAATTGAAGCGAAAAATCTTAACTTTTTGAATTGCTCCGAAAAATTGCAAGGACCATCAAGGAACCAACAGGTGGAACTTTGACAAATCAGTGCGAAACCGCACTTTTGTCAGTGCAAACCTCAACCTGAGCTAGGTTTTAAAAGCAAACGATCAAACTGACGTTTATCCGAAAACAAGCAGATCCAATCTTGATACCCGATCCAGGTTGGATCTGAATAATAAATGAATTCACTATTAATTTTAGCGAAGACTTATTGAAATACATTGCGTTTCTTTACGGATTTCAAAGTAACGATTTGAAGTTTTCTTTGTTGATGGATACCAATAGTTGCTTTGATTGCTAGCCACAATTCCAATATTTAGAGGGTAATTCCTATTTACGCAAGGATTTTTTATTGGTTTTGCTTTTTACGGATCCCTTGATACTTGGGCTTCAGAAATGTGGTACGATATGCGGTCAGCATCCTTATTCTTGGAGCTCAAGCGTCACGGTATCCGAAAAAATGAATAGCTGCAAAATCTCTATTCATGAATAAGCATTCGTGACTGCAGGTAGTACGTGTTCATGCAGATATGAATTCTCACAATAATAATTATTGGCTATGATACGATTGTATAACGCAGGATAAGACTTTTTCTTTGATACATCACAGCTATCGCCTCATCCGTGATTTTGGAAGGGGAATGACCGTCATAACCGTATTTATGCTCGAAATGAGACGACGGTCACTTTGTATGTCTGTTTATTTTTCCTCGGTGATATGATGGTAACACATGGCAGATGTTAGTGATATTGCGAATGAGTGAGAAAAGCAAAACAACGATATCTCACGGTTGTTGTGTCATACTGGTGAGAAGTTTTACCGAGAGAGGGTTCTCAGTTGTTTTGATTGATAACCGTAGGAATCTCTTTTGTCAATCTAGAGGCTTTCAGTACCGTGATGCTACTCAGCACTGGGTTTGAGGAATAAAATCTCTGATCACGCTTTGCTTCGGAAGGGAAGTAAAGCCGTTGGTCCCCGGTTCATGAGTTGATGGATCGATAGGGGTAGGGTCCAGCTGTATGAGCTGCCTCCCTGGCTTCAGTAGCATTGGTTCCGAAAACAAGATCGACGGAAAAACCAATCAACTTAATGTAGGATCTTAGTAATCTGGACAAATCAAAGCAGCCTTGATTAAGTGTAATAATAAATAACGTGTATCAAATAAAGGGTTATCGTTTGGAACACTGAAGAGTGAAGACCTGTTTTACTACTCTATATTTGGCGACGATTTTAAAATTGGAAGACTCGGAAGATATGAAAATTGGAAGAAGGAAATTCGAATACACTGGCCTGGCCAATGGTAAGATTCTGAAATATTCAAACAAACTCTGATAAAATGGGCCACAAGGTAGTTCCTAGAGAGGAAATGTACCTGGTACTCGCCGGGCTGATTACTAGGTATTTGTTATCCCAACGATGACGATTCAGTGACCCAGAGTTAGGGATGAAGTACGTAATATTAATTTTTATATTGCGAAACCCGGAGTCGCGGTTGATTCTGATAAGTCATGTCGTTTGATATACTGAAATACTAGAACCCGGAGTGTAGGTGACGAGAACAATTCATCGAATGTCTCGGAGGAGATTATGGGACCTGCAGGAGTCAGGATGAATCCCACCATGGCCGAATGATTAGGGTTGTGTTTACTGAAGTTGAAGAGGTCTAGACCCCGATACTCTTATTTTAGTAAAGCCCTCATTGATCGATGGTAGTATACCAAGAGTTATAGAACCTAGCAGAAATGCAGGATGGATTCTGTAATGGAAGGTTGAGCGGAAGATTGTTAAATCTGAGGCAGTAAGAAACCTGAGTTATAGAACCTGCCTATAGGATGATTTCTATAACGGAAGGTTAAACGGAACAAGGCTAAAGCATAGCCAGTGAAAAACCTGTGTGGATTACCCCATTATATTAGAGTGTTGTTTGTTTATATAGCGAAGTCTAGGCCAGGAATGATTCTTCGCGAGGAAATATATATAATCATCCATTATAAATTTCATTGTATAAGTTACCAAGCTCGTTCCTCCGTTCGTTGAAGAGGCCGAGGGTTCCTCGGCGCTCCGTTGGGAAAAGTGGAGAGAGCATTTCGATGCTTATTTAGCGTGGAAAGACGTAGAGACCACGAAGAAAAATACAAATCCTTGATGCTACTCGGAGGACCGGATGTCTGGAAGATAATTTCCAAGATAGAAGCCGACGATGAACATGTTCTTGGAAACCGGTTCAACGTTGCGATGCAGTTCCTCGACGAATACTTCGTTCCTCGGGTTTCGAAGACATACGAAAGGCAGAAGTTTCGTCAGATGACCCCCTGTCCGAATGAGAAACTTGATACATTTGTTGTTCGTTTAAAAAAACAGGCGAACTACTGCGATAACGGTGATCAAGCAGACAACATGGTTGTAGACCAAATAATTGCTACTACAAAAGTCGTTCAGCTTCGACGGAAATGGTTGGAAAAGGATTACACTCTAAACCAGGTTTTAGCAGTAGGCCGCAGCCACGAGTCAGTTGACCTTCAACTTGCTGTATGGAAAACTGCCGGATTTAAGAATTAGTGTCACTATGGGACGTGATTGGAAAACTGATCTTCAAGGTTTTTTGTACGCATATCGAGCCACACCACATGCTGTAACAAACTATTCGCCATCTGAACTTATGTTTGGTTGGAACATTCGAGATCAACTCCCAGGAAGGAAACGAAAAGTCAATATTGACAAAGCCATTGAAAACGACAGGCAAGCCAAGGAAAAAGGGAAGGAATATACAAATAACAAGCGTCGAGCCAAACCTTGCAACATTGATGTTGGGGATATCATTGTTATTAAAAATACAATTAAAAAGAACAAGCTTACACCTACATTAAATCCACAAAAATATACGGTTATTCAAAGAGACTGTACATGATTACATCTTCGCAATCTAGAAACTGGAGTGGTTTGTAACAGGCACATAAACCATACAAAGAAAATAGCTTGTCATAATCCGCTTCTAAATCAAGATTTAACAACCGTGCAATTTAACCCAGCTGGTATACTCGATCAGATAATCAGAATATTTTAATTAAAGCAACCACTAGGTTAAAATTGTTTACAGAGACAACACGATCAAATGGACACACGTTTCCAGATAAACTACAAGAATCTACCTCTTCAATAAACCATAAGCGCCAGCATGACGGAAGAGTTAAGCGTAAACCAGTTTTCTTAGATGATTATGAATTATACTCTTAATACCAATTTAATATATATATATATTAATCCATAATATTAAGGAAAACTAGAGATGTAGGATCTTAGTAATCTGGACAAATCGAAGTAGCTTTGATTAACTGTAATAATAAATAACGTGTTTCAAATAAAGGATTATCTTTTGGAACACAAAAGAGTGAAGCCTGTTTAACTACTCTACTCTTATTTAAATTGAATATATTTGATAAATCATATAGTCATGTAAAGTAATATGAGAAGAAGAGAAATAAAACATCATCAGCAATCAATGCTACCCTCAAAACATTTTATTGTGAAGGAGCTTGGGATTTAGTAAGCAAAAATGGTTGTCATTAGGCCATCGAGCCTTTAATACCACAACAAACCACTACGACCGCTTCGAACACCTTGATTGTGTTTGGGTATCGCCGTTTAAAACCGTGCCGACGACGATGGTCACGCAAAATGAAACAAAACTAAGAAAACGACAGGAACGAAGGTATTCACATAGAATATTTTACGCCACTCTTTTGCATCACCACCGTCGACGCAATTCAAAAAATTTCGACCACAAACGTTTGCAGAAATGTTTTTGGGTGACATATCACCACCAGCCGAAGTAGTAAAAAATATTTCGCTTTTGCAAAATCTGACGTAAACAAGCGCATGCGCAACATGACGCTTTCCCTCTTTCCTCCACATCACCTAGGACCTAGTATGGGCCAAGCTGTTAGGCAGTCTTTATTATTGTACTGAATTAGCAAAGATGGCGAGTTTTATAGATATTCATCGTCCTGGGCTAGAAATTTATCGATAGATAGAGCCTCCGGACAGTAAGGAGGATTTTGCACTCCTCGTGCATGTACCGTCAAACCACAAATCCAGACACTTTTAAAATTAAATCATCAATGCATACCATGCTCAAGATAGCGCGTAAATTGTATGATGGCCCTATAAGCCACAAACTAATGGGTGGACGACGTCATCGCAGAGGTCTATTTTGTTATTATTTCTTTCCCTGCTGCGCCTGACCATTGACAATAGAATCTCCCGGCAACTAAAGAGTATGACTTGGCAAAAATGTGGCCCAGTCAACAATAATGGACGAATAGCACCATTTATTTCTCTATGTGGCACAAATATTAACAAGATTGAGGTTATGTTTTCACTTGAAATCATAAATTGTTGTCACTGGATTCAATTTCCAAGTCTTTTCGGACACTCAACACGGCCCCTCACGGCTGAAATCTCTCACGGAGCAATTTGTTACAGAAGTACGTTGTGAATGTTCAATTTCATAATTTATCTCAACTCGGAGCTCGGAGACAGAGACACTCCTCCGTACGTGCCCGCGGCTATGTTTGCTACATCATGCTCCCATGCAGACCATGCAGAGCTCCTACAACTCACTTAGGTAATAACTACACTGGAGCATATTAATCATTTCTCTCTATCGGGATACAAGCTTCCCATCTCTTTCGAGCCCAGCATAAAGCGATCATTAAATGCATCACGTACCAGACTTGGCCTAGTGTTTCTCCAGCATTTGCTTCTCTTTTTTTTCCACCAATGTTCTGTTGTCCATGTGGCACGGAACGACCGACGGCCGACGGATGTTGCCGCCGAGACTGGCGCGATGGCGTCTCAACCTCAACTTTCGCCTGCCCTATGTCTGACTGTAGCTCTGTGCGAAGGTCTGTGGCGAAAAACTATGCAAATTCACTCACGATCATCGCGTCGCCGCCGTCCCTATTCTGTTCTGTTTGCGCCTTCTTGGGAGAAGCTGGTCTACCCGGATCCAAGCCCTCGGAATATGGCTATTTTTAGACGACTGCAGCTCACCCATCTTGGAGAAGCAAAACAATCACATGACTCCATTAAAAGTACATTAGGTCAGAGCCAGCCAACTAATTAGAGGAAGTTGCCATCGTGAGGGTACCTACAACCAACCGTATAAGGTCGGATCGAACATTAGAGAGGCAGCCTACGCAACTGACCCTGCTGAAAAACAAAATAATCTACATCTTCCTCCGACCGGTTCCAAAATGGTTGATATCTTTACTCGATGAGCCAAGAAGCCAAAGATCGTACAAACGAAACGATTCACTAATTCACCAGCCCACGTGCCCACAAGCAATGTTGGGTTAAAATGGAACGCTCCTCCGGTCGAGGGGGGATACAAAGTTACGGATTTTTTTTTTATTAATTTTATTCATATCATCCGTTTTGATAGCGTTGGGAAGCCATAAAAACGCCCTGGTCCCCCAGCATACGCAACGAGCGCAGGGGCGTTTCCCCTTGTACGGGGCTTTTGAATGGGGAGTAATGGCAGTCTGATGGGCAAGTGGCGAATAACGGAACCGAATCGACGACGACGACGACTGTGTGTGGTGATAAAAGAGGTGGTAGTTCTAGATTAGAAACTGCTGATAACATTCCGCGAGTTCTAAACTCAGAACGCTTCTTCAGGTGCGGTTTTGCAACGGAAAATGGGTAGTAGATTAATGAACGAGGGGTGATTGAAAATTGATTTCTTTTTTATATGCTTGGAGGGCAAACTTTTCAACATGGCGGGATAATTTTGGGTTAGATGAATCTATGATTAGTGCTCCGAGACTAAGATTACATAGAAGAACAGAAATGGCCTTTTGTTATGCCGCCAAGGACCAAAGTGTGTGCGTGGATGTCACTGAATCTAAACTTGCTTTCTGAAATGTCGTAGTTTTGAGTTATTGGTTTTAGAAGTTGGTTTGTTGCTGATTATATATATCATCATCAAGGAAGCCTCAAGCCGTTGATTGAAATTCTATTCTTCGTGTTTTGAAGACTTGCAACTGAGTAGGTAATTATAGTTCGAAATTAAATAAGCCACACAAATTTATGTCTCATATGTTTTGAGGTTCGTTGCTTATTGTTGCATTCAATTGTGACCACTTGAATGAATTCCTTCTCTCAAATAGAACTAAACAATTTGGAGGAACAAATATTCAAAACTTTTCGAGTTAGATAGCTTGAGATTCTCTTGAACAATCTACATCACAACAACCTGATGTGTCATAACAATTCTAATTACAGACTATTTGATACAAAATTTACTTAAAAGCATATGACTTGAGTAAATTAAGTCTTGGATTTTGAGGAGAGTGTCCAGAAGATTCTGAAAAAAAATACTAAGAAGAATTGAATTTTCAAATTGAAATTTTATAGAATATTAAGAGAAGAAAACTTCAGCAAATTCTTGGGAGATCTATTAAAAATTCGAAGATCTTATGGTGAACTCTCTGAATTTTCAGCGTGTTTTGCAGAGAGATGCTGCATTACTATGGAAAAAATAGTCTAGTCAGTAAAGGCACGGTATTACCAGGCCGAAGGTGGCTGGTTCGATTCCCGGTCTGGTCGAGGGAATATTTCGGGTTGGAAATTTTCTCAACTTCCCTGGGCATATAGAATATCATTGCGCTTACCACACAATATATAAACTCATGCATTGGTATTGGCACCGATACATCTCAATTAATAACTGTGGAAGTGCATTTAGAAAACTAAGTTGAGAGCACGCAATAAGCTAATATGCGCTAAACAATAAGCTTGACAATGCGAATAAGAAGAAGAAGAAGTATCTCGGTCACTTTTATCGCTGCCTCACAGAAGGAAGCGATATATGTAACGTAAAAATACCACCTAGTTCAGCTTCAGTAATGGCAGTGAAAAATTAAGAATGAAATGGTCAATTTCGCGAAATCACTAGACGATAGACAATAGACGATAGATAGGATTGCGGAGGAAATAGGAATTTTCATAAAGTTTTAATCCGAATAATCGAAATTTTCCATTATGCGAATGGAAAGACATCAGAAGTACGCATGTCACATGAGGGTGAATGCATTCAATAAAAACAGAACGTACAAAATGTGAGTCAGGAATCTAGGTGTTATCTTAGTCGGGTACACGACGTTAGACATACGGACGTTAGGCATAAAGGACGTTAGGCATAATGGACATTAGGCATAATCTACCCGATGAATTCCAGATGGATAATAATGGGGACCGTCTATTGATTGCTGACATCGGTGACATTATTGAAAGAGTCTTAATTTTTGGGACTCATGAAAACTTGCGACGTCTTGGACAGGCAAAGTATTGGGTTGCAGATGGTACGTTTGCCACAGTTCCTTCCCAAGTAGCACAATTCTGTCCCAAAAAGTTGTAGCAACTTGTTTATAACTGAAATAAGTCGTGTATAAGTTTTCAAGACCAATTTAGAACAAGAGTGCTACTAGGGTTGTTTGTTTCGGCAACTCGTCAACTTCGTCAACTCGACGAAGTATCACTCCCTCACATCAGCAGAAGGTTCCACCAGTTTTCATTATTATGACAACAAAAACAGAATCGTTGTATCGAAAAGTATTCGAGTAAATCCTGGAAGCACGTATGTTTTTTGTTAGTGAATGAAAAACCACAGAACTCACCATTCTTTATTTTATGAGCTGGTCTCTGAGGAAAACCTTTTCTTCTAAGAATATATTACAACAAATGTGTGATTTTTTATTTCTAGATGCGGTTGATTCAAGATATAGTTCAAAACTATTATTACTTTTTATTGCCAGATTACTTAACCGCTATCGGTACTAATATTGGATGGTAGTAAACTGTGCTTATTAAATGAACTATGTCTTTATAACTTCTATCATCTTTTATTAAAGCTGAGCCTAATTTAAGCAGTTTTTACCATGCTCGAAACAGGTTTCTAGAGTTGCACAGCAGCAAGATATTTTATGCCTAACGTCCATTATTCCTATCGTATATTATGCCTAACGTCCATTATGCCTAATTACTACACCCAACCGGGGATGTAAGATGCGCTTGCAATTATGTGGGATTCATCATCAGAGGATGTTAGTGGAGACCGCATGAACCGAGGATGCGATATATCTAGCTGCGGTCCACTGCAAGAAAATTGGAGACCGAAAAATGTAGAGTATATAAGTGAGTGAAATTAGTTATGTCGAAAAAAATAGGAATCAGATTGCCGACTGGACTCGAATCACGAACGTTGCGATTAGCAGACCTGTGCTTTTTCCACTGCTCTCTCCATGCTTCTGAATACGGATAGCCTAAAAGCAAACACGAAGCGCATTTTCTCGCATACTCGACTTTGTATGCTTTTTCTGCTGGAGAGATTCGAGGCAAGTGTGTGCGTCGTTCTAGAATGTTCTACAATGTGCGTCGTTCTACAAGCTTACTGGTATAGTCGAAGCGAAAAAAGACAAAAAACCATTACATCGCCTGCATGGTCAATCTCTAACATTCGTTGCGATGTTCATTAACAGAGGATGATAGGAAACGGGACTAACATTCATAGTAATAGATTTTTGGTTTGCGCACCATTCCACGAGATCTTACGATTACATATTTTGATAAAGGTGGATTTTTACTTATTAAAAAAATTGTAGGTGAAACAATGGAGATTGTGCGTAACTAAGATCAACCCACAGACAAACAGACATAACTCTTAGAAGAAAATTCTTCAAAAAATATCGTCAAGCGTATTTTGCATGCGCACTACCACCATCAATCATCATAATTCCCAAGCAATGTTTTGCAACTGGAGCATCCCTCATGCATGCAATTTTTTCACTAGTTGCTTTTCCCTCGTTCTGTTGTCAGCTATTTTGAATAAAAACAAAACAGATAGAAGTCAGTGATGCCGGTTCTACGAAATTTTCCGAAGATCTATAGAATTGATTGAATTCTGCAGAAATACGGATCCGTAGGAAAAATTCTCAGAAGCTAAGGCTTTTTGTAAGGATTTGTTTTGTTTGCTTAGCGTGCTTTTTCTTTTGGAAACAAGTTTTTTAAACGCGGTAATGCATCACTTATTAGTGCCCTTTCTACCACCGCTCATCACTTCAATGTGTACACAGAAGAAAAAAATAATATGTATCAATCAATGATATCCATGGTGAAGTATTGAACATCAATAACTGGTAAAAAATGATAGAATATTACAGTCATCAACATGATTTGTTCTCGAATTTTGTGTACATTGTACAACGTAATATTAGGAACGGAATGACTAATGTGCAGCAGTTTTGATGTAATATTCAACAACATCTACCAACTAGACGTGAAAAAGAACTGGCATCACAGATAAGTTCGAAATGTGGTGGCTTGCTCAATACCGCAGTGGCGCCACCATGACAAATGCAAGCACATTCCCAACTAAAACATTATTTGCGATGAATGTGATTGTGAGTGTTATGTCTGTTTGTCTGTGATCAACCTGTTGGGGTAAAACCGACACATCTTATCGGGGTTAAAAAATCGGGGTATCAAATGGTCTTTTTTCGATCATAAACATGACAAAAATGTAGAAAGCACATCAATTTTACATTAAACTTTAGGCTTATCCTGTTTCTGAAGCACATTGCAAATGTCGAATTTAGCTCTACTGAAAGTGTTGATATTACCCCTAATGCACTAAACATCTTTAAACAAGTTTTTGGCATTCAATATACTAAAAAATCACCAACCTTCTTCGTACGTTAAAACCCGAGAGCGAAATCTTGCAGTAATTCAATTCTGACTGAATTTGTTTTGATATTTATTTTGACAGTTACGGCAGTTATAAGGTGAAAGCACAAATGTGCATAGGGCTCCGTAAAGCTAACATATTCTCCAATAATGAATCATATCATCCAGCCATTTTCCACAGAGATGGCGCTGTTCCACTAGTAGGAAGTGATAAAAATCTCCATATAGAAATTGAGAGAAGTGGGAATAATTCGCTTTCGGTGAACGACAACCTAAATAAATTAGTCAGGGACTTTTCCCGGAAATTATTGTTAAACAAGCTACAATTAAATAAAAATTATTTTTTCCCATACAGTTTCACCTGTTTACTACCAGTCCCCAGAGAGCCAAAAAGTTCAAATTTGAGAGAGATGTGTATTTTGATGACACTCTATTTCTAGATAAACATTTCAAAAGTTCCTATCTGCATTGATCGATTCTCTGCTCCTCCTTTACCAAACTATATTGTAAAATTAGCGCGAAATCTGTTTGCATAGCAGTGGTTATCAAAAGAGAAAGTCGATTAAGAGAATCGATCAAAGCACATAGGACCATTAGAAATGTTCATGGAGATTTGTGATATCCCTCTCACAGACTACAAAATAGAGTACCTGACACTGCAAAACATGTCTGGTACCTCTATACATGTATTTTGATTAACATCCGAAGTCCCTCCTTTTTTACATATTCTGCACAAAAGATACTTTCCGCCCCATTCATACATATCGGCAGGAAATCCTTTGAGAGGTGAGCTATTTTGTGTGCAGAATGTGTGAAAAAGGAGAAGTCACTCTATGTTAATCTAAATGCATATATAGATGTACCAGACATGTCTTCCACTGCACTGTCATCTGTGAACAATTAACGGAAAACAAACTATGTGTAGTTTCCGATAGATGTCACCGCAATCAACAGCAGTTACATCTGATGGAAAATTAATTCAGAAGCTTGACAAAATGATTAATTGAAAAAAATCCACCCATATTAATTTGGGCCTAATGCTACCTGCTTCATTCGTTCCGGAGATATTAACAAAATAATGTAGTGCTTTCTTGAAAATTACGAAAAATAGAAAATGCTCCGAAGAGTGCTCCAATTAGCACACAAATTTAGATTTTTTATATTTGTAGCTTAATAAACAGCCTCTCCACGTTTGGTCCAAATCAGAAGAGGTCAATATCAATTACCTCGGACACTTGGCGCGGAATAACCCATATATTTTTGTCCGGTACTGCATGAGATCTACAAATGTCCTCTCAAATAATCTTCTAGAAATGGATTCAGAATAACCTCTCTGTTTGGTAGCCCTAGCCAATGCATTGGTGCTGCTGATGCGATGTTTGCTCAACGCCCTAACTTCTGGATGGGCTCGTCGTATCTGGTGCAGAGTCAAGAGTAAGAACGCGCCGGTCGCCCCGCAGCGCAAATATTGAGAGTAAAAACGCGTTCCTTATTCTTTCTTAATGGTCCATGAGTCGCGCCAGCATGGGCCATCCACCACACGGTCGTCGGTGTCGTAGGACTTTGTGCAAGAACTTTACCGGAGATAAATATGCAGGAAAACAGAAAACTTGAACCAGATCATGGCACGTTTATCTGGGGTCCGAGAGAGGTTTGTTTACTCGGTCGGTTTTTAAAAGCTCCCCGTCTCGTTGCTGCCTTCTCCTCCTACGTGGCATTTTTAAGCGGATAAACAAAACCCACCACGCCAACGTGCAGGCAGATTGTGGAAGCATCGCTAGCGCGGTTGAATCAAAGAATATTGCTCCATTACTCTCGGAAGTTTGATTGCTGCCTGTTGTTACCCTTCGGAACGAACAGTTATCTTCTGAATAACGTGTCATACTTAATCCTTCCCATCGCCGTCCTCTGTTCTCGAAGAAAAGAGGATTCCTCAGATGCAGATGAGTAATTAGCAGTGTTGCCAGATGCCGTTTGGACATTCAAAAGATAGCTAATTGTGTTGAACAGAGCTGTCAATATTTTGGAATTTTCAGATAATCCTCTGAGAAATTGCCATCACTGCCTCCTTTGTGTCCAGAAGACAGTAAATAGTTCGACGCGGAAAAAGTCAACAAACCCGGCCCCAAGCGAGGAGTATGTTTATTTTGCGCGTCTTTTCATAAAATTGCCCCTTATGGTGAAACCATATCGGACCGGCTTGTCTGTTCTGCCACCCCAGCTGCTCCGCACAGCCAGCATCTCACCGGACCACCGATCAGCGATGGAACGCAATCGTTGTTGTTGCTGTGAGCTTACCTCGCTTCTTTCATCCGCTTTCTTTGATTATGCTACAATAAACTGGACATTATTTCGCATTAATGCGGAAAGAACGGAATCGGTAAGAGTTATAAGACGACTTTTGTGCAGTCAACATTGTATCGGCGTGGTTCTACGCACCATAGGTTTTCTTCAAGGCTACAGCAATGCTCGTAGCTCAGCTATGTCCATCTATTCAAGTGAGGAAAGCTGCTAGGCACGATCGATTTATTTATGAGACATCGCATGTCTAAAGAGAGTTGAAAGGAGAAACGAGGTAGAGGATTTATGCCTGCTGATATTGAGGCTGAAACATACAAAGCTACTAGTGGAATGCGTGGGTGACTGTTCAACTGAACGAACCGCTGCGTGATATTTAGCATGGAGAGAATGAATATAATATATCCAGATGAACATTTCAAAAGTTCCTATCTGCTTTGATCGATTCTCTTCATCACCTTTCTCTTTTGATATCCACGGCTATGCAAATAGATTTCGTGCCATTTTTGCCACATAATTTGATAAAGGAGGTTTTTATAGATGTTCTAAAATGTCAAATGCATAGCAGTGTGATAACCAAAACGATCCTATTTCAGTTATTTCAAGTGATATAGGAAGACATCGATCAGTCAAATGGATTATACCAACTGTAAAACGAGAAAGGGGATCAAGTCAATTATATTAAAATAATTATAATGTGGTTTATAATTATATGCCTTGTTAGCACTGCTGACCTCATGTCTTTGTTTTTCCTCAACTGTCTACGTCCTTTATTTTTAATCATATAGCTAGCTTTAACAAATGCATCAGCTTGCTTCACACAGCAAAAAGTATATCAACGTTTGCAATTAAAAAAGTAGACCAGCCACCCAACGATTAATCCTGAAATGTCATTGTAAGCTGTCATGTTAATTGTTTACAACCCCATTTTGAAAGCGATAACATTCATAAGTTGACTTACTAAAAGCACAGTTGCCGCACTTTTCCTTTACCTAATTGAACTGCCGTGAAGTTGTTTTATCTAAAGGGTGTTACGATCAAAGTTTAGTCAACTTAAACTAGACGGATTTTTTTTTATTCGAGCCTTTAAAAAACCTCATATCTGATTTTGTAGGTGCAGAAGGATGCCTGTATTTTAATTTTGACATTGGCTCTTCAGTTATCAAAATGGCGTCCAAGCAAGAGAAGCAACGCATCAAAATTTTGCACGCGCATCGTGAAAATCCTAACTACTCGCACTTCAAGCAGACTTCAAACAGTTTCCTGGACAGGAGTTTTATACGGCAACCGGAAGTGGAAAGGTGGCAGACATTTTCAAGAAACTGGCCAAGAAATATCTTGTTTGGCAGGCTATCTGTACCTGTGGCTCGAAAAGCAAAATTTTCTTTGCGACCGGGACCCCAAGCAACACACCTGTTCTATAACAGTTGATATAACCTTTGTATGACTATTTGTGGTTGTATAGCAGTAAACACTCAACATAAATCTACGAATTTGTGATGCTTGGAGCCATCAGCCAAGAAATTTACGAGAAGGAGTGTCTGGAAAAACGTCTTCGGCCTTTTCTGAAGCATCACGATTCTTCCGTGCTGTTTTTGGCTGAATTTGGCATCCTGCCATTACGGAAAAAAGGCCATGGCCAACGTGCAGATGGTGCCCAAGGACCAAAACCTGTCCAACACGCTGGAGCTCCGACAATCGAAAAATATTGGGACATCGTCAAGCGGAACCCGACGAAGACCCAAACAACTGTTGGAAGCGAGAAGCAGTTTAAGGCAAACTATCGTTTCATGGCTTACAAAGTGGACGAATCTAATGGCAAGAGTTAAACAAAAGGCCCGGCAATTCGGATTCAGTCAACCGGAAGCTTAGCTGAAAATTTTTATGTATTTTTAGTATATACTGAAATAAGAAAAATATTTTGATATTTTTAATAAAAAATTTAATAATTTTACACACATTCTTGTTTGACCAAATTTTGGTCGTAACACCCTTTATCCAGAATCAAACAAGCATTGCAAGTAGAATCATAGCTAATTCAGGCAAAAATATGCTTCTTCAGCTAAAAAATTCATTATTCAGCTCACATTGGTTATTGGGAAGTTCCTGCAATTTTTCTTTAATGTTCGAAATTTCAATCCCTTCAAATCAATTTTATCCCTTTGATCCCAAATTTGATGATCCCTTAAAATCGAATTTGGGTAGTGAACCGAGACTTTACTGGACAGTTGTAATCGCGGTTCACTTAAAAGTGTGATTTATTCATGAAATCGATGTTCATTCAACTGATAAACATCGGATTCATGAATATCCGTGACAAAATTAATCGCACGAAGTCTTCGTTTCACTACCCTAGTCTGCGTAAAATTTCTAAACTTCCATGAACTTCTTTGCACTTGCCAGGAGTTTTCGTTCCTCCATGATAATGTTCCCTAAGTTTTTATTATGTTCTCGGAACTTCTCTAACGTTCAACCATATTTCCTGATATTAATGGAACTTCCCTTAAGACGCCCAATATTCTTAAAATATTTGAAACATTCCTGAATTTCTTAGAATTAAAAAAATACATCGATAAATTAACTGAAAATGTCAAACTATCAACTTCAATGAAGCTCTCAGAAATTTGCTGAAGTTTTCGTAAATTCCCTGAGTACCTAGTTACATGAATTGAACTGAACTGAAACTGAAGTTTATTGACCATCTCTGATGTTGCCGAAGCCTCCCGAAAATTCGCACAATTCTTATGAATTTCTTCATCAAAAGATTTTCCTTGAAAATTTGTGGGCTTCTGTTAAGTTCCCATAATATGTTTACTGAAGTTTTTTTTTTAAATTTCACATTAGATGTCTGCATTTCCCTGAAATTGCCAGAACTCTTAAAGTTTCCCGAAATTTTCCTGGAATTCATGGAGCTGTCCAGAATTAATAGAAACTAACCTTTACAGACTTTTAAACTTCCCCAAAAGTCTAAACTCTCCTTAAGTTATTGGGACTGCTTCGATCTCTGAGATCTACAAGATCTTAGAGCATGTTTTAAGATCTCTAGACCAAACATGTCCAAGGTTCTTTGAATTTATAGTAGGTATCCACAGTTTTTAGCAAGTTCATTGGATTTCTCTAAAGTTTTCATGACTTTCCAGAAGTTCTTAGAACTTCTTAAAAGTTCCTGCAGTTTCTTTTAAGTTGATGAAACTGCCTTTAAGTCATCGTGCCGGTGGCTGAAATTCTCTTTAATAAAGAAAGATAAGATAAGATGTCTTCAAGTTATCGAAGCTTGTTACATTCGTAATCGAGCGGACGAACTCTTCGAGTACGACTAGGATCTTGTGTCTCTTCTACGTTTACCAGCACCTCTAAAGTAACTCAGGGAAGTAACTTTGGCCCACTTTTGTTTACGTTATTCTTCAACGATGTAGCAGCGTTGTTGGGAGAAAAATGCAAGCTATACTTCACGCGATCGAGGATTGTCATCGTCTTCAAGCTCTGCTAGATTTGTTTGAAGATTGGTGCCGTCGCAATAAGCTCATCATCAGCATTCCAAAATGTGCAGTTATGACATTCCACCGCTCTATGAACCCGGTCATATACGACTAGTACATTGATATCGTTTCGCTTCTCAGAGTAGAACGTATGACTGATCTTGGTGTTGTTGATGAACTTCAATCTGTACTACTCATCGATCATCTCTAAGGCAAATCGTCAACTAAGATTTATTTCAAAGATTGCACGAGATTTCACAGACCCCCAGTGCCTTAAGACACTGTATTTCTCTTTAGTTCGGCCCATACTTGAGATTGCATCTGTGGCCCAGTCTCCATACGAGCTAGTGTGGATTCTTCAAATAGAACGTGTTCAGAAAATATTGTTGAGGTTGGCTTAGCGCAACCTGCCGTAGCGCGATTCAATGAATTTACCAGCTACTGGACCTGGACACATTGGAGACCGTATTTATAGCGAAATTTTAAATGGTGATGTGGACTGTCCTCGATTGCTTTCGCTTTAAATTGCTTAAAAAATTAATTAAAATTTAAATTTAAAATTATGCAATTAAATTGCTTTAGTTTAAAATCAGCATTTAAAAGTGCAACACATTCTTGGTCAGTAGTTCAGCATTTTGCTATTTTAAAAACCTTCTGAAGTCTGGCAATAAAGTCAAAACGGGTCTGGTTTTAAAAATGAATTTAATGCAGCACTCTATCCCTGCATAAAATTGTTCAGTTAGTCAATCATAAACCTGCTCGGTATTTTTTTTTATTGATGCCACGAGGCAATCCTCCATAAAAGTGTTTTATCATAATAAAAGCAATTTTAAAACCGTTCGGTTTCAAGGAATTGAAGGAATAATTCCAGCGATGATGTCGACGGAAAGGAAAAGAAATCGAATTCCAGAACTTCCTGGGAGGCCCAGCAGCTCCAACTGAGAAGAGTGACTGAATGTGGTTCACGAAACACTGGAAGTCGTCAAATTAGACGCTTAAAATTGATGGAAATACCCAAAATATTGTCAATGGCGTTTGCGTCACGATCTGAATAAACACAGACCAACCTTCTCTAGAAATCGCGTTTCGATGATTAGTCGAATAATATGCATCAGTGCCAAACTGGGACTGCGGAAAACTGCCGACAGGGAACTTCAAACGCTATCAGTCAGCACCATAGCAGCGGTTTCATTCGGCGAAAGGGTCAACTGTTCCAAAAAAATCCAAGCAAGCGAACATTAACTTCCTCTTATTATCTGAGAGAAAGGAAACTTTTTGGAAAAGATTGAGCCTCCATCTGTTCCAAGTTGTACACTTCCTGATTAACTGTAACCAATGGATGATTATCGCCCTTATCGAGGAATGCCACGCAACTTGTTGATTTAACGCAGGAGGAGAAGTTCGGTGCAATGATCGCGCAACAAAACTATCAAAATATAAACAAATTTTGACGTTTAACTTTTTCAGGCACCATTAATGCCGTCATAAAACTAAACGGAATAGGATCAAGCAAAATGGTCTAAGATAAATACAATTCAGTCTGCAAATTATCTTCATTAAAGCCAAATTAAAACATTTTGTATTTGTTAGGGATTTCATGAAAGCAAAATAGCTTTTTCACAATTAGCTTATGGAAAATCAATTTTTATGCCACCACCATATTGCTATTATTACATTTGTTTTTTTTTTAGTTTCTTCGTTTTTCAAGATGTTTTTCCATGAAAATAGCTTTAATGTCATAAATTTATCAATGAGCAGTAATAGAGAGTCCAAAAATCATTAAATTATTTCGGCTGGACGCAATGATTAATATCACACATAACTATACGTAAAATAATAAGTAAAATCAACGATTTCTGAAGGCGGACCTATTTTTCAATCTTTCGAAGTATATTTCATATTAAATTTAATCTGTCACCTGAAAATAGACCACAAAATGAGAACTGCTTTGATAATGTAGGTAATTCTTTCTCATTAGATGAGGACATTTAAGATGATTTTGAAAGAATCATTTTTAACAATGAATTTGGTAAGTTCTGATGATATTTATGTATCCCTTTTTATCTTGATTCATGCTTTATTTTCAGTGCGGTTGGCAAGCGTTAAAAGCAAATGGCACAGGTATTGCTGCCAAATGGCTTTTATTATAGTTAAAATAAATATTTCAAATGATTTCAATGCTTTAGCCGTACAACCTTTTTCCATCAAATCAATCTTGAAGTGCCTCGAAAATATGCCCTTCAAAACCTTCTGCGGGGTGGGCCAACTAGACAGATTCTAGTCTTAATGAAGTTTTGGTGGATGTAATAAAAGAAAAACTGTCTTGACCAGGGTTTGTTTTATGAATGTTGTTTAATAGTAGCCTTGTAGTATTTCATAAAATGTAAAATGTTACTTGGGTACAGTGATGGAAAAGTTCGCGAAAACTCACTATGACTCGTGAAATATCGCGAATTTTTCCAACACTGCTTGGGTACTCTATATGCCCAGAAGACCGGACCAGGAATCGAACCCAGCCACCTTCAACATGGTCTTGCTTCATAGCTGCGCCTTTACCGACTGAGCTAAGGGAGGCCCCTTAAGCTTAAGATCATTTCACTCATTTGAAGTTTTGGCAACTTCTGTAAAGTTGAATTTCTAGATTTTTTCCTGAAATCGATGGAACTGCCTTGAAACTATCAGAACACCCAGTGGGATTCATTATCGGAGGGTGTTAGTGGATACCGCATGATCGGAGGACGTGATATACCGAACTGCGGTCCAATGCAAGAAAACTGTGGAGTGAATTAGTGAGTGAATCATGTCGAAAAAAAAGATTGCCGACTGGGACTCGAACCACGAACGTTACGAAGATCAGACCTGTGCTTTCTCCAATGCTCTCCTCATGCTTCGGAACATGGATAGACTAAATGAGAATAAGAAGCGCTCATAGTACGATAATTTGATTCAGCATACTTTTACTGCTGAACGAGAATTGGAGAGAATCAAAGCAATAGTGTACGTCGTTCTACAATGTATAATAAATAAAACCTTTGTGGTATAATCGAAATCGTAGACAGAACATGAAATAAAAAAGGCAAAAAACCATTACATCGTCTGCGAGGTCAACTCAAAGCATTCGCTGCGGAGGATGATAGGAAGTGCAACTAACATTCAATGTAATAGATTTTTGGTTTGCGTGATCCTAATATTAATGATCCTAAATCTTGCACGTAGTTTTGAATGTTTTCGGAACTTCCTTGAAATTTATGTTAAACTCCATTAGGTTTTAAAAAATTTCTTCAAATTCTTGGAACTTCATTAAAGATCCCACAATTGTCCTGATAGCACTCCCAACTTCCTTGAAGTTTTCAGGACATTTTCATTGTAACATCTGACAAGTTCTTGCAATTTTTGGAATTTGATGGAACCGAAAGTAGTCCTGAAATGCTCAAAATATTCCAGAAGTTTTAGTAATTTCCTTAACGTTCCCAATTTTTTTCCGATTTTAATGGAACTACTCTTAAGTTGTCAGAACTTTTCCGAAGCTCTCTGACCTAAAGATCTTCAAACTTACCAGAAAGTATTCATGAAGTTCTTGTAAAGTTCCTGAAATGTTTTTGAAGATGATGGAACTGTCTTGAAGTTCTCCAATCTTCTTCAAGTTCACGAAATTTTCTTGAAGTTTGTGGAGCTGCCCTGACGTTCTCAGAACTTACCCTTAAAGATCTTTGAGCCCAATGCTCTGGAATTTCATGAAGTCCTTGGAACTTTCCTATGAAACTTCTCTGATTATTTAGGGTATTCCCAGCGTTTCTCAATGTGGGTCGCAGCAATTCAGACAGCTTGATCATATATTTAATAGTTTCATCAAACTGAATTTAAAATTATGTTCCGAAAATCCAAATTGAGTGTACAATAACAAGCTTTTCCCAAATCATTTGGGAATTTTCAATGCCTTTTTTTGTTATTAATTGATTATCTGGGCGTTAAGATGTTTTTTTTTTTTGCGTTTTCAATGTTGTTCTATCATTTAATTTCAAGATTATTTTGGGTTTCTAAAGTTAGTTTGGAAAAACCATTTCGTCTATCTGAGCCATTTTTGTTTATTCAAGATTATTATGACATGTTTCGTTTTCAAGATATCTATATGATTTTGGCGTTATTAAAGCTATCCTACACACTTATAAAATACCTAATTTTACACGTGACGGAATCCATCTTTGACATACAGGATGAGACGTAAACAAACATGTCCTCCGAGACTGAAAAGTTCGGTACTCGACGAAAAGTACGTTTGATTATATGTCAGTCTCAGAGCACCTAAATGTACATGATTTTTTTTAAGTGTGTAGGCAATTTTAAATTTATTTTGGTCATTAATTGGCTAGTTTAACAATTGTGTGGTAATTTGTTTTTATTATGCTGATTTAAAAGTTATTTCGACATTTTCAAGACTCAACGTGTTTAAAAGCCTTTTAAGAATAATGAAGCCACTTTTTAGATTTAAGGCCGTTTTAGGGTCCATAGGATTTTAGGCGTTGTAGGGTCATTGGTTTACAAATTGGACCAGAATCGTTGTTTTACAATTTCATCGTTTTGGGTAGCTCTATTTAGCTTTAATACTACTTTGTCTTTTCTGAGATTATTTTCGTACATTAAGGTGAAAGTGATCTAGTGAGTAAATAAAAATTTCACAAATGTATTTTTCTGAGACATCCCCTTAGATTTCTTAAAGCTCTCTTTGATGTTTTGCTTTTATTATTTCACACAAAATGACGAGAGCTTTTTGCAATCTGAAGTGACGCCTCAGAAAAACCATGTTTTTAATTTTTATTTACTCACATTCACCTTAATGGCAGTTTTTTTACTGATCTAACATTTTAGAGAAATTTCGTCATGTTTAGTACAGCTTGTTTGTTTTTTTTTTTTTACTTTTTGGTTATTTGTAAACAATTTGATTGCTATTGGGTTTCGGAATTTAGGCAATCATGTATGAAGGCTGTTTTTAAAGTATTAAGTTTATTTTAGCTTTACATATAGCATATGTACTTAATATTGATGGGTCGCGAGCATATGTAAATCACTCATAGTGGATCGCAATCGACAAAAGTTTGAGAACCGCTGCCCTAAAGTACTTGGTACATCCTAGATAGATATTTCAGCGCCCAGTAAATTTTGATAACAAAAAAAAACAAAAACACAAACAAATCGGTTATCGAAGCATTTTGTAGGTACTCCTCCGTGATTGATCAGAATTAAAGCCCTCGCAGAACCACGTCAGAGACGTGTTGGAAACGCGATCTCTGCTATATGCAGTCGATTTATGTGTTTCTTCAAATGTTTAATATAAGAATTTAATACCTTTGTCTTGTGTCAATCATTAATAGTTTTTGTATGTCTTGCTCCCCGTCTCGATGAGTCTCATCGTCGTCCACTGGTTACCATAGCCAGACGAATCTAGAACCACACTTCCGTTCATACTGCCGACAATGTTCTGATGAGACAACGAAACCCCACCCCCAAGCTCCTCCCCCGATCCTATCCTTCGATAATGTACCCCACTAGCCCCGGGTAAGCCGCGAGTAGCTATTGGGCCTAACTCCTAGTATCGGCTCCGTAAAGCTAACGTGATTGAGCCTTCCAAACAAAGTACCATTAGGGACGTATTAAAGCTACAAAAAGAAGTAGAACAAGAACAGACCGTTGCCCAAATCGTCCCGAAGTGACGAACCGAGCCCTTCCGAATTGCATTCCGCTCCTCGCGTTCAGCAGCAGCAGCCTCCTCAATATTTAACGGTACTATCTTTGCTGGCAATCGAAAGTTCACACTACCCTAAACACATAAAAAAGAAATTATGTTTATAAAACACGCTCGCTTGTCCGATCGATGCCGTCTGCCAGCTCCTTCGCCGGCAAAGCACGATCCACGACACTGACCTGGACCCACTGCATCTCTTGCTCTCGCTCTCTCGGATCCAGTCCGAGCGACGGTACATACATTAATTTTGGGCGTTTCAAAGACAAAATCTTAATGAATCGACGCGACGACGACGCTCCGGTCCGTTTCGCTAGGTTTACATTATTGCTGGTGGTTTGGTAAACTGAGCCACATTGAGGGAACAAGTTTCGCGTTTCTGGAACCGACTTTCACAAGTGATAAAGTTGCTGCACTCATGCATACCGGGAGGGGGACGGAGCTAGCGCCTAGCGCGTATCAGATAGTGTAGTTTTATCACGTTCGTTGGCCGCTTCCTTATGGGTCGACCGCAGCATTCGACGATAACGAACGAGGATCACCGGCATATCTAAACGTCAACGGTCCAGAGTGGTGCAACACCCGGCAAGCTGCAGCTATGTAGCATACTGACCATCGTCTTTTATGGGCTTGTTGTGATGATTAGTTGCCTCCACGCCGTAGGATTGGGTTGTTAAGTGGAACTACTTTTATAGGGATAATGGGGAGTAATTTTACGTCGAGCCACCGAGATTTCACTTTCTATGAGCAGTCGTCCGCACGTGCGGGAGTTTTAATTGGATCGCCAATTGAGTTGTAGGTACTTGGAAGGATAGGTTACGACTCGAATCCGTTTAGAAAAGATTGCTTTCCGAAGAAATAGTCAGCTAATTATGGGCTATCTAATTTTATGCCATAAATTTCCACGATAATCGTGTAGGCGTGCATTTAATGTACTGCTCCAGATATGGTCAATTTCGAACTAGGCAGGCAAAAGACCCGCAGAACATAAATAACGCGCGATGTTGTATTCTTCCACCCTCGCTGAACTGCTGGGCTGTGCTAGTCACCAGCAATGGCTGACTTTGTCGGGTTGTCCTATCAACAGAAGAAGAAGCATTCGACCCTAGAGAATCGAGTCTGTTCGGTTTTATTTATATCATGGTCGATGTAAAGTTATGGACCAGTTGTTCCTTATGGTGATGGGGTGATGGTTAGGGTTGCCAGTTGGATACACATGCATAATTGATTAATATCAAAAAGTAAAAGGTCGTGCAAGGTGGCTCTAAATATCGATTTTGCTATAATGAGAAAGATATATCACAACATATTATCCTGTTTTTTTAAAGCTCAGTCAAAAATTCATAAATAGCACTTCAAGGTTTGAGTTTTGGAAATTTTGTTTCGCCCAGATGGTTAGGAAAATTCGTCAAAAAGTGTCAGGGTCTCCCCTGAAGTTTTAAGAAGATCATGGATTTTCCTCGCAATGTTCTGAGATCTAGGTCGAATTGAGAGAACTTGAAAATTATGGAAAATGGATGAAATTCATGAATCTTCGCAGAAGTTGAGAATAGTTTATAGAAGTAAAGATAAGGGAACTATGTAGATGTTCATGGAACATTGTATAAGTTATAAGAACATAGCAGACCCAGTTTTATTTTAAACAATTTCGAGCATTCACGATTCCACCCTAAATTGTATGACGCAAGTGAAAGACGATCTGTCAAAACAACGTATCTATTCTATCGAGTGTGTAGCAATCAAGGTGTCGCAACGACGTATCAATCAGATTGTAAGTAGGGTAGGTGTACCAGTTATGGCCATACGTTCATATTATGGTGTGTTCCAGTTATGGCCTATGGGATTCCCATAGGCCATAATTGGAACACACCATAATAGGAACGTATAGCCATAACTGGTACATCTACCCTTGGTAGTATGAAACCAAAACGGTGTATGATAATTTGTTTAATTAAAATCAACACAAACTAGCATTTGGCATAATTTAAAAACAAATCCTAATTCTGCACTGCATTAGAATTTAGAATTTTTAATTTTTTTACAGATCCTAGATATTTTAGTTGAAATTTGTATTCAGTAAATTTGATAAAACAAAATTATATTATAATTCTTGAAAAAGATTTGCTTCTGATATGTCACTTACGACTACATACATATTAATTAATTGCGAAAAGTTTCCCAACCTGAAAAAAAAATCTAAAACCAGCTATGAAATCAAAACCTATGACGTTCATTTACTGACTATCGGCAGTATCTACACCTTAAAGACAGCAAAAATGACCTATCTCGTCCACTTCAACACCACCTCGTGATACGTCCAACGTATAGCAAAACGCCCCGGTTGGTAAAACTCTCTCCTACTTGCTAATCCCACATATTTGTACTGCGCTCACAGTATCGATGTCACTCCGGACCGTGCCCAATTCGACAGACTTATGCACGTTTTCACCCATGGGTTCACGCGATGTGATCTACATTATCTCGCAGCACCTACCACCACCACCAGCAGCACTCTTCCGTGTAGAGTCGAGGTTCCCTGTACCATCATGATAGAGGGATTGGCATGCAGTCCGGCACCAAAAAACTCTGCAGGGGGTGTGTTGTGCCAAGCGCTGTGCTGTTGTGCGACGTTGTTGATTGGATTTTGTGCCTAACACAAACTGACAGACGACAAGAGAGCCTAACGCGCGTGACGAAAACGTATCAAGTGTCAAAACCTATAAAGCGATCACACAGCTTCGCATGTCCCCGGGACACAGTCGTTCCATAGGGGTAGAGCAAAAACCGTAGCATAATGCGGATTGTCACATTCCATTAGATCGAATTAAGATCACTGCAGATTGTGTGATGTGACGCATTCGTTCGATCTCGATCTCTTACCAGCAGTGTGTGGGTGGCGACAGTGATCAGTTTATCTCTGCTCCGAGAAAATAGGTTTTGATTCGAAAGAGAGCGGATCAAAAATGCGTTAAAAGACAAAAAGGTATCAAGATTACATATGGAGGGACGCTAAAGTCATAAAGTCCCCAAGCTAGTTTTTTTGGAAATCATATTAAGTTGTGATTATTAAAAAAAACCCCCCATCTCAGAAACCTCCAACCAAAACAGCCAAGTAGCTTGTTTAACCAGGCACTTAAGTCGGTATCACTCCCACGTAATCCAATTAATCTCGTTCATTTGCTTGTGCTAGCAACGCTCGCATGGTGAACCGCAGCCATAGCGATTGCATGCCTTGGGCGGCACCATAGTATGCTCGCCCGATCGGCACTCAATTCGCTACCACCTTTTGATGTTTCTAGATCGATTCCAGAGAGGACAAAATGTGTTGCTCCATGCACCTAGTCAGTAACACCAGTAGCGCTTGCAGTGTGGTCGATGACTTTTAATAACTTCATCCAGCTTCGCAACAACCGAAAGCCCGACCAACCCTGATTAGCATTGAATTAAGGCAACAAGCTATTAGCTTATCAAACGCTGTCGTAGTCTGCTGCTGAATTGTTTGGTTGGTTCGTGGCTTCTGAGTGGGGCCCTTCACCACCCATTATCCACCATCATAAGCCATCAGCGCTGGTGCCGGACTAAGTTGAAATGGAATTATGAGTGATTCCAAGGTTACCGGTTGATGGTCTTCGAAAGCCTCAAGGCACCAGTCGAGCCGTCAGTCAACCCTCAATCCATGCTTCCATAGCAATTCGTTGTTGGTGGTGGTGTGGAAATATACATATATAGTGGTTGCTCGACGATGAACAAAATTAAAATTGCTACCGGATGCGCAATAGTGGCCACTGCTGACTGTGCGAAATGGTGTTGACCGAAGCGTGACGTGTTGCGGATGAAGGGGGTGGATTGTTAAACGTGGGAATACCCCTAAATTAGACATGTGCTGTGGTGCTGAAGATACTGGTTGGATGAGTTCTAAAATTTCCTTTGTTTTAACAGCACAGCGCATTTGAGATCATCGCGAATTGCTTTTAGTTTTGATAATTCATTGATTTTTTTTATATAATCTAAATTTTACAAAAGTGTTTTAGATTTACAAACATAAAAGTTAGCTATGCGGAACTTACTACTATAGTCAATAGTTACCTCAAAACACATCAAATCGGTATTAAACATTTCAGCATAATCGAGTAGTACAAACCTGTAATGAAACAAACATAAGATAATTAATTATGTGCATTAGATAAATCTGAGATAGTTAAGAGTATAAACATAGTAGATATAGTACAAAGGCCTCCCGATAGCTTTGTCAGTAAAGGCAGTGCATCCCGATCGATCATGGAATTTTTCGGGTTGGAAAATTTCTCTACCTCCCTGGACGTAAAATACCGTTGGAAATGAATAAATGGTACCGGTTGAATATCTCTTTACAAACAACTGTGGAAGTACTCAAAGATAGTTGTGCTCAACTTATTTGATTGCAGCTATGGACTATTTCAAGTTTATGAGCGAAATATGATTTTTTGATCATTTCGTTTGAGCAATACTGAGCTAGATTGTTCCACACATCAGACCAAAAGTTTTAGACACTTTAGTGGGAGGGAGTTGACGATTGTCTACGGTCCATTTAAATTTTCAACCTTTAATTCAATTACTACCCTTTTTGCACAGGATTATCATTCAAACTAGAGGGTGGCCTATAAGAAATATAACATCAGTGTTGTCATGATAAATTTGGAGCTTGTTACTCACTGATTTTTCTTATGTGCACTCCCTTTATTGAATGCCATTATTGTTATTTCGCATTGTAATGGGTAAGTTTGTCTGCTATCAGCTCGCCATGAAACTTAAAAGTACTAAATTTGCAGTCTTTGAGCCTTTTTTAGAGGATATAAAGTTGTGCCGTCTTTCGTTTCGATCCAAAAAATACGATCATAAACTAGCCCTGATGAAGATTCCAACCAATGGATCGACTTTTTCTTGAAGACTAAAAGCCGACACAAAATGACTAATTATTCATCATCATTAAACTTCTTCGAAAGTCAAGACTTTTCTGAAGTTTTCGGAGCATCACTGAAGTAATTGGAACTGCCCAAAAGATCTCTGAACTTTAGTACTCCGAACACTATGGATAAAAAACTGTACGCGGACTTCGAAGCCTCCGAAAAAAGTCCCTCCCCATGGACATGGAGGTTGACGGTACTGATGCAAAGGGTTCTTTATATTTGAAACGATGATGATTTTCTATAGTGACACATATCACCTTCTTAATGCACAATAAATCGCTACCATCATTTGTATATTTGATATTGAACATTAACCTCGGAAACTATTTGCATATCAAGCGAAAACTTAGTCCTGTATTGTAAGCGTCTCATCGTCGCCTTCTGGTCATCATAACCAGTTGAACTCCAGACGAAGCTAGAACCGCACTATCGTTCATGCTGGTGACAGCGCTATGATAAGACAACGAAAACCCACCGTCTAAGCTCCTCCCCTGATTCTATCCTTGGACAATGTACCCTTCTAACCTCGAGTAAGCCACGAGTACTCGGCCCAACTTCTACTAAATATAGAATTAAGTGAATTTTGTTACAAACATTGAACAATGAATTATCGGCTCCGTAAAGCTAACGCAATTAAGCCTTCCAAATAAACGAACTGGATAAAAATAATAATGGCCATCGTGGTCCATGTTTATGTTCCAACTCCAAATTCATTATTTTTTCACAATTTCAATTATTTCTGAAAAAGCCACGGATCAGCTTCATGGATTGACCACTTTTACGGATGATCTGGATTTTCCAGAGGACCATTCCGTTAGCTCCAAAGTCCACATTAAAAAAAAAAAACTATGACTGTATGTAAACTATGACCAATTATAAACATTCGTGCTCATAAATCATAAAGCTTTAAAAAATTTGTAACGGATCTTTTCCATTTTAATAATAGACGATCCTATTTTATATCTATTTATTATTGACGACAATCGAATGTGCAGGAAAGCAGCTTCCACACCTGCGTAGGATATCGTACCCATTCAAACACAAATGGGCCGGGACCAACGGCTTTACTTCCCTTCCGAAGGAAGACGTGACCAGAGATTTTTATGCCTCAGAAAAATCCCACCGACCTCGGCTGGGATTGAACCCAGACCCATTGGAGTGAGAAAGCAGTCACACTTACCACTACACCACCAGCGCCGGCTAGCTATGACATGTGTTAATAATGCTATTTCCGGAGTCTCTAGACCTGAGTTTCTCAGGGCTTTTTAAAAGTTGACGCAAATTTCCTGAAGCTAACTGAACAACCCTGAAGATCTTTGATATATCCTGAAGCTCCAACAATTTTTCTGATGTTTTCAATACTTCCTCGAAGGCTATGGACTTCCTTTAAAATCTCTAAACTTCGTTACAGTTTCTTAATTTTTCAAGTAGTTCTCGAAACTTCCAACAATTTTCCCAATATTCATGGAACTTCTCTGAAGATTTCACATATTAACAGACATTTTCAGAACATTTCAGAAATTCTCAGAATATTCCATAATTTTTCGGAACATCTTGAAAGTTCCTGCAAATACTTAATGGAACTGCTCTGAAGATCTCTGAACATCTTGAAACACCATGAAAATAATGAAACTGCTTAAAAATTTTAAACTTCTCTCAAGTTCTCTGATCTTCTTTGAAGATGTCGGAACTTCCCTGAGGTTCTTGGAAGTTCTATTAAGTTACTATAATTACCTTGATTGAACTGTCCTGAGGTTCTCGAATCCATCCTGAAGTTCATGCAATTCTCCTGAAGTTCTTGGTACTGCCTTAAAATAAATGGAACTGTCCTAAATATCTCTAAACTCTAGGAATATTCCATAATTCATCGGAACATCTTGAAAGTTCCTTCAATTGATGAATGGAACTGCTCTGAAGGTCTCTGATTATCATCGAAACACTTGGGATATCTATGAAAATAATGTAACTGCTTTAAAATCTTTTAACTTCTCTAAAGTTCTCTGATCTTCTATGAAGATGTTGGAACTTTGCAGAAGTTTTCGGAAATTCCCTGAATTTCTTGGAACATCTGTAAAGTTAAAGTTAATGGAATTGCCCTGATGTTCTCGAAGCCATCCTGAAGTTCAACCAATTCTTCTGAAGTTTTTGGCACTGCCCCGAAATAAATGAATCTGTCCTAAAAACCTTTAAACTTCCCTGAAAACCTCTACTCTGAAATTCACAAAATATGTCTAGAGTTTTCTAAAATATTCAGGACTTTTCACTGAACACCCAAAAGTTTCTCAAAGTTTTGCTGACGTTCATAGTTCAGTCCAGAAACTAACGTTCATGGTTTTTAAACTTGCCTGGAAGTCTGGACGTCCCTGAATTTATTGTGACAGACTTAAGATCTCTGAGCTACGCTGACAATCTCTAGACCTATCTTCTTTGAGGTTCTTAGAACTTCTCTAAAGTTTCCACAATTTTCCTCGAGTTTTCTGAACTACTCTGAAGTTTTCTTGAGTTTCCCAAAGCTCACTGGATATCTCTGTTAATTTCCAAGAACTTCATAAAAATTTCTGCAGTTTCCCTAAAGCTGATGAGACCTTAAAGTACTCGAAGCTTGCCTAAAGTGCCCGAATCGTTGCAGAAGTTTCCTTAGTATCCCTCAATCTGTTCTTCAAACATCCTCGAAATTCTCGGTATTTCCTTTCATTCCTCATTCCTATTCCTATTCATGAGTTGCAAACCTGCCCTAGCAGCACACTTGTCGCAAAACGGTTGTAGTAGCTCTTATGCGACTTATTCCGGTCACAATCAAGTTGCCGCAACTTTTTGAGACGGAAGTGTGTTGCTTGGGTGGAACCCGATGGTACGGATCCGACCAGGTGATCCACGGCTTCGTTGCCTGGAATTGTGCAATGTCGAAGGATCCAGGTGTATGTTGTGCTTGGTGGGGCAGGCATTATTGTTGCTTGAATCCAGGGGAGTTTCGGTGCCTCGGAGGTAGCACCAATATCGGTTTATCAGCAGGAGCCGGTTCAGCGTAGAAAACTACAGCGGCTTCTGCCGAGAAAACCGAGCATTGGAGCGAAAGGCTGTTGCTGATGGCTATACCTTCTCCATGTTCACCGATGCCAAACCCATCCCTGGATAATGATACGTCCGTGCACCGGTGCGTGTAGTTACCGTTGTTGTTCTGAGAAGCTCAGCGATCGATCTACGTAATGCTGCTGAGTTGTCTTCTGCCCTGAAGCGGTCCTTAATCCGGTTGTCAGTTTTCATTCGTGAAAAGAGCCTTTTTTCTCTATACCAATGAACTTTGGCCCCTGGGAGGAGGTCGATGTTGACAGCTGAACGGAGGACTCTGTTTCCCTCGTCAACAAGCAAGATCCTTACATTGCCGAATGCTTTGGCAGAGAAGTTGGCGGTTTTTGTGGCAATGGCTATGTTGATTATAATGATGATGGTCCCACCTCTTACCCCTACAAAGGCTTGAGCTGGACGATTTATCTTTAAGATAATTAAATAAATAAATAAAAGATAAACAAAATATGCAAGCAAAATCGAACTGCTTACAGCTACAGATATAAATTCTCTGCGGAGTTTACAGTTGCTTCACAGCGATATAAATGTGAAAATGCTCAGGCGTTCACCTCTTAGTTCACCTTATTGTCCACCTAAAATATTCATAAGTATTACAAGCGATCAAGAGTTAATGAACAATCAACAAAGCTTCCTATTACACTAGCAACCTCGCAATCTTTTTTTTTTTCCTTTGGTTTGTTTTTTCCGTCGATCTTGTTTTCCGTGCTGAGCACCAATGCTACCGACGTGCCAGGAAGGCAGCTCCCACACCTGGACCCTACCTATCGACCCATCAACTCATGAACCGGGGACCAACGGCTTTACTTCCCATCCGAAGGAAGGCGTGATCAGAGATGTTATGCCTCAGAACATCCCGGCGGCGCCGACTGGGATTGAACCCAGGCCTGCTGGGGTGAGAGGTAATCACGCTTACCACCGGCGCCGTTATCCTCGCAATCTGATGCTATCATAATTTTCAGCAATGTCAGGAATGCTCACGAATTTCCGACATTTGCCAGAAAACTTACACTACCGATCATAAGTTTAAGGACACCCCCAAAAAATCATGCAAATATGTTTTGTTCAATGGTCTCTCATTTTACGTTCAATTTTCGATCTCCAATGTTGAATGGTATAAATGGTATAGCATAAGTGTTCTACAACTACTTTTATTTCAAAATTTGGCCAACCCAATTCTGAGAAAATCAGTCATGATTCTTCAGAGTAAATTTTGAAAAATGTTGTAACTTTGGGTGAACTTTTAGCACACAAAATTTGAAATTTATATTGAACAATTTGCCTACGACGAAAGTTCTTTCAATACCTTTCAAATGATATAAAAAGAACAAAAATTGGACGTAACATGACAGAGATATGAACATAACAAATTTGTCATGTTTTTTTGGGGGTGTCCTTAAACTTATGATCGGGAATGTACAACTCAAGATATCTTCCAAATAAGCTTTAAAATTGCAATTTATTTTATCAAATTTTAAAGTCAGTCCTCTAAATCCATAATACGCGCGAGGCTTAAACCTTTGAAGGCTACTTTTTTTATTAATCTACTAATATTAAATCAAATATTAAAAATCCATCATCACCATCGTGGCGAACAAAAATAGTTTTTGCAGTGCTACAATAATTATTAAAAAGTCGTTATGACAGCTATGCATACAAAATAATCCGTTAGAGATAACTTCGTCAAGACACATAATTTGTCAATTCATAAAAAAAATCACTAGATTACAGTTTAAACGACAATTTTAACGTGTGGAATGCAGTGTCCTTTAAATTTTGTAAGTAATGCTGAACGTTTGATATGTCTAGGAATCGAATTAAAAACATTTATTCCTTAAAAATATAATGAATTTTTTGAAGCACAAGTCAAGAAATGTGGTGTTCTTATTTCATCCGCGTTTCTAGTATTATATCTATGGAAGTCACTTCCTCTTTTAATTCAATCACACAAATATTGAGGCAGAAAACCGTTAACTACTTTAAAAATGACGACCATATTCAAATATACAATTTTTTGCTTCACCGACAACCATTGTAAGGCGTCTAGCATCAAAGTTGAGGAAGTGAATCTATTAAATCTCAAAATAAAACGCATTATTTTATTCTGCAACCGTTGTAATCTCGATATTTGTGTTTTTTAACCAGAAATAAAATGAAAGGGCAAAAGTCTAGATGAGGAGGGATGATTGATTTGTATAGCTGTATTTTACTGACAATAGTTAAATCGTTTTTCAATCGACATAGAATTCCATACTTCTTGGCCATTTTCTTGACGACATGGTCAATGTGAGAGGTGAACATAAGTTTGTCATCAAAAATCACGCCAAGATATACAATCTCCCGAACGCGATCAATAGTCTCATCATCAATTACAACAGAGACGTTCTCATTTAATCGATTCCGCTAAATCACCATAAATTTAGTTTTACTTGTATTCAATTTCAACTGCTTATACTTCAACCATCTTCTTAGAGAACGCAAATCTTCATTCAAGTGTAAATCGGCATCATCTGAATCCTTAGCTGCAATGAATAACACAGTATCATCTGCAAAAAGATTAACGTCGCAAAATCGTAAAAAACGTCGCAGTTCATTAATATACATAATAAATAACAGGGGCCCTAATACACTTGCCTGGGGCACTCCAAGGTTATTCCCCACGGGAGTGGAAACATAATCATTAAAAAGATGAGAGAGAAGATATCGGAAAGGAAGGATGCCTGCTACCACGCACGTAGCATCTGCTGGGGTGGAGGGCAGGAGACCCGAGATTGTACGTATGTAGGTGTTGTAGATTGGTGACCGAATTTTACCATAAATCTGAATCGATGCCCATAACAAACAATTATGCAAAGTTCCATGCAAATCGGAGAAGGTCGAGTTTTTCTTTTGGCGTGGAACTGCTCAGATACTGTAGGTACCGTAAAAATGGGATATCTTTAATATTGCGGATAACTATAGTAGAATATAATGATGAAATTTACTCTCTGTGCTTTTTCCGAATAAGAAACATTGGTTCCATAATGTAGCTTACTGAAATTCCCTTGATATTGTGTATAGTTTTTACATAGTTTGTGTGACATGTTTACCAAATTATATTGAAAAACAATTTTCTTGTTTTTTGCCTGTTTGAAAAAGCACTCAAACCCTCACTTATTAAATATATTTATGGTATAGCCATCACAAATTCAATGCTGTGTTCTTATTGCTTATGATGTTTTCTGATTATATACTCATTCAAAGTTTTATATTTCTTAGTGTCGGAGATTGTGAGCAATCTGTAGGATGCCTCGCTGGATACGCCCAAGACTGGACAGTAGACTGATGCAAAATTTGACTTTTTCGCTCCACAGTGCTTAAATGGCTTCAAATCGGGTCCTGATTAGCCTCCCAAAGTTACAACTCATTTGGTTAGAAACAGACTTCGCACAAGCCATTTGAAGTTTACATGTAAATTACTATGGGAAATCTCAACTTTTTGTTCATTGCCTTCTAGTCTTTTTCCATATTAAGCTGCGAAACAGTTCGATAGCCATTATTAAAGAAAATTTTCTCAGCTACAACTTTGCTGAGAATCATTTCTATGTAAAACGAGACGGGAAAAAGTTATTCATTATTTAAGAGATTGGTAAACTTATGACATGATCAAGCAGCTGCTCTGTAGGCAACACTGTATTTTGCAGTGTGACATAGTAGCCATGATTTTTGTGTCCTATTCAACGCCCCAGAAACACCACTGTTGCCTGCTGAGCAGTTGATTGAGCATGATCATTAGACATCAGCGCATTGAGCCATTGATAACTTTCGATCCTTGCATTTAATCAAAAAGTGGTCTTGGGCAAAGTTGTAGCTGGGAAAATTTCCTACAGGTACAGCTTTTGAAGCAGACTAATATGGTGAATTATAAGATAGACATGAACAAAAATCTTGGTTTTACCATAGTAATTCCCATACAAACTTCAAATGGTTTGTGCCATCTCAGTTTCTCACCAAAGGGGTTCAAATTTTGAGAGGTTAGTCAGGATCCGATCTGGAATCGTTTAAGTATTGTGGAGCGAAAAAGTCAAATTTTGCATCAGTCTACTGGACAGGAGGTAGCTGGTAGCCGTGAATGGTTCCTGGGGAAAGCACTAGACGCGAATCTCCTCCCAGAAGAAAATGAAAATTTGTTTTCGTTGCTATTAGATATTTTTGCAACCAGTGACAGATAGCAGACATGAAGCTCAAGTGGAGGTGCCGGGCAAAGGTGTTATGTCCTATACAAATGGTAAACTTGTAACTGTTCACTGTTGTCGCTGTCGTAGTCGCTGTCGTAATCGCCGTCGTTGTCGCCGTAGGCAGTACCGTTAGTATATTTAAAATTTACCATCAGCCGCTGAAACTATATGAATTATCGCTTAATCGGGTTCGGTTTTGCTTAATGAGCAGAATATCATGGGTTTAATCCCAAGCTCTCCCACAACATAATAAACCGTCATCGTTGGGTTCCGAGAGCATAAAGCGCATTTAATGGCCAATAGTTGAATTGTTTAAACCATGAATTTCGAAAAGGGTGAATGTGTGCATTTTTGAATAGCTTTTTGTTAAGTGGGTAATGTAAGGGACACGATGGCTATAGAGCAACCGTTTTTGCTTAATGAGTTGAAGATCGTGGGTTAGAACCCAAGCTCCTTTACATTACTGAGTTGATAAGGTCGCGTCATTTGCTTACCAGGTTTTAGATCCAATGTGAATCCAGATCTAATTCACCCTTCCCACTAACAAAAACGTCTTTCCCGTGACAACCGTGGAGATACAGAGGTATACTCGGTCTCTAGTAACAACGGTTGTTGAAACAACAATCCTTTCCCTCCCGATGACCATAAGGATGTGGCCGGCGCCGTTATTGACCTCAAAAATAAGGATTCTCCGGATTTTGTACACTGAGAATGGATTGCTAGTCCCAAGCCCCATTCATGTGGTTCTTTGTGCTATTTTCGCTACATCTGGTCAATCACGGAGTAGCAACTACTGAAATGTATGGTCGTCAAAGTTCATGCTCATGCTCATGCTCATTCAATGTTTCATATTTCGTGAACTAAATTGTTGGAGTTTCCAGCCGGATTTTCTACATCCATCAAGCATTATCAAAGTAGCCCCAAATCAAAACTGATGTTCGGTTGCAAGACTAAAAAAAAAACGGCAAATGCAATAATTTTCATTAAACATATTACTTATGAATTGAATCTAAGAACCTCAGTACTTGTTTTAAACAAATGAAATTTGAGAAACATCCATTGATGTAAAAAATATTTAGAATATACTTCAAAAAACTATCGATGTTACCCCGTTTTGCGGTACTTCTTAAATGTAGAAAGGGTGAAACGAAACCTTCTTCTAAGAGGTGACTCAAATATGGAGTCTACACTTGAGGGGGGAGGGGTCCAGGAATGTGTGAAAGTACGTGTAATAGGTATGGGAAAATGCTTGAAAAAGAGAGTGGGAAGATGGTAGTAGGGAATTCTAAAAAGCTGTTGACGTCATATTTGAATCACCCCTTGTATTATTTCAACAATGCATGAAAAACGACGCGGCTAAATGTTGGATAATTCATCCACTCGAGGATTTTTCTTGGGTGAGAATTTTTTATCATTTCCATAATCATCGTGTAGTGCTTATCTTAAATATACGACAAGTACAAAAATGTAACAAAAGGCAATCCAACGTGTAATGCTCCCTAATAAGCAATAACGTACATGCCAAAAAGTCTACTTCTGCGAGCACAACCTTACAGCAGAAATCTCAAGTACCTACAAATCCGTTCCAGTCCGACTAACAATAGCCGATTTTAATTGCTGCTGTCCTACATTTGCCATCTTCATCCGAATGACCGTTTAATCTGGGGTCTAATTTTCGTAGAAATACATGATGGGAAGTGCGAGTGAGCGAGCGCGAGAGACTGGAACAAACGAGCAGAATAGCAGACTCCATCCTACCAAAGCGATGCGCTCACGTAATCTAGTCATTAAGCCTCAACCAACAGCTCCTCGTCACACGTACACACACACACCCAGTGCTGCTGCGGATGGAGGACAGGTGTTTTGGAGAGCCCACCAACCTACCAGGGGCAATGGCACTCGCGGTAGCGTTAGAATTCAAACAATCCCAACTAATTAAAATTGTGGAAAAAATCTCGTTTCCCATTCGCTCCCAGTTTAGAGAGTCTTGGAATGGGAGGCCTTTCACTGACTGGTTTCAAATTCACGAACCTCCCGCAGGGTGTTTGTCTGCAGTAAAGGTTCCTACATACCAAAGCTGAACTAAAAGTGGCAGAGAAAACGACTGCGACGACGGCGATGATGATGATGATGATGATGGCTTTCTGGGATCACCGTGTTTATGGGTTCTGCGAGTTTGTGAGATTTGGCACACTTTTCTCACAGAGCTAAATCTTCGAAGAAGGACGGCAACATGGTGGAAGTGTGTTTTTCTATGGAAAGCATTTGAGAGTGGAGAAAAACGGCCAAGAATGAGGAATCCGGACAATTAGGAATTTGCATAATTGTAAATTATGTAACAATTAACATAGCGTTTCAGCTTACTCGTTGAGGCTCGTTTGACTGGATCTTGTGGTCGCTGGCTTGGTTTTCCGTGAAAGCTCATCTTCATTATAACTGAGCTGCGAGCGGGTGTGCCTGGTGCCTGGAAACCAGTATTATTGGGACCCCGCTGGGGAAGGGGCAGGGGGCTACTCAGCTGATGGAAAAACGAGAAGCGCACTGCAGTAGCAATAAACGACATTTCTTCCCATCGTATCGTTGATCAGTCAGTGGTCAATTTGTGATCTGGTTTTGCTTCCCGTACCCACGTACTAGGTATCTGATTGTCAGGGAGAAAACCGTAACAGTTGGTCCGGGTTGGGGTAATAATAAGCTTTGGTTTACGATAGACGTAAAGTTTAAGTTAAGTGTTTGGTTTATCTAGATCTATCAATCAACATTGGGTTTCTTTGGTGAAGTGAGCTTTAGATTAAATGGCTTTTTTACATAAGAAGGCTTCCCTTCGAAAAATATGCTCGTACATTAGAACAGATTAGGACGGGAGTCATTTCATGACCTACTTATTTTAAATTGCACCGATAAAAGTGAAAACTTTCACATTCAACGCATTAGGTTTTCAAATGTCTAACCCACTTCTAGAGGATTTCCTTCCATAAAACAGGTGCCAATATATTTCGCCATCATTTACAGCCAAATCTCTGTCCAGCTTAAAACGAAACCCAATTCAGCCAGGTCTCAGCTTTAATTGATCGTGAAGCAATAATTTGCATCTTCCCCAAGCAGCCTTAGCAGCATAAATCTCCCATGGAAACACCCAGTTTCGAACTCTTCATCATTCTCGGTCTGGCCGGCTTTTAAAACCGTCACGCGGAGCAAGTTTATCGCATGAGATAATAGCTGCCAATAATTCTACGGGCTTATATATTCCTATAATGCAACAATGTTGCACCAACGCTTGCAACCTGGTTGACGTCGATGTGGAGACGGTGACTTGGCAGCATTCCTCTTCTTTGGGAGATAGCGTGATACGTTGCTTTGTTGGTAAGGGCACAACAACAACAACAAAATCTGCGATGTCAAGGAGAGCCTTTGCGAATACCTAAGGCGACAATCGGGTCGGACGGTTTGCTTTGGATAAGGCACGACGGCATGGCGGCATCATGGAATCTTGATCGGACCGGACTGGATCGGTACTATTGATCGCAGGACCATGGGAATAGAGTGGCTGGCAGCGGGAGGTTGACAACTTGTCAATTTTCATTACTGTAGGCTTCCACCGGACGGGAACGCATTACGTTGTAATGCGTCAAGAGGAAAATGTCCAGGAAGTATTCTGAGCTTGCATGTGGGTGAAGTAGCTGGTTGTTAGGGTAGATAAGCTTAACAGTAACACCGTTCAGCAAAATTAAGCAGATTTACATGCTATATCGTGTAAATTCTCACAAAATAATAAACAACCTACTTAAATAGTTACTACTTTTGTCACCCCTTAAAAATGTCATAAAACCTTGAGGGAAAATAAAAGAAATAGGAGAAATGGCTCTAATGTTGGCCTATGGATCTAAGATTGGGCCCATCGCTAAAAATCTGCTATTTATCAATTTTATCTAAATGAACGTGCCATTGGAACGGTACTAATGGATATTTTTGGTCGCTATTGAAAATTTAGTCGATTGATGAATTTATGTATGGACCCAAATGAGGGACATTTAGGCCGACATTACATCCATTTTCCCTATGTGAGTGATTTGAGATTTTTTTATAAGCTGCATAGAAGAAATTTCGTACTATTTCGAAAAATGTAACACGTTTGATCGCATGCTCATATCTGCATTATATTCTACTACTATTTCAATTATTAATCAATATTTGATAATTTAAAGACTTGTTGTTTATTAATTTATTTGATAAGGCTCAATCGACTTAACTTTACAGAGCCGAGGATTCTTGTTCACTATACAATACATCTTTAAACTAAAGTCAAAATATACAACACAACAAATACTTTATCTTCCGCTTTCCAATAAGCCTCCTCCATCAGAACGAAAGCCGCTTATAGTAGTTTCATTGTATAGCAGTATCACCAACGAGAGGCAGAGCGCGTCCATTGCAGCAATGGACACAAAACGTAGTCAACACTCACACACTCATCACGAAACGGTTGCTTTCCAAAGTCGACGACGCATCGACCGAAAGAACTGCTGATGAAGAACAATGAGGCAGACCACACAGTGGTTGCTGCCGAGTAAACAGACGATCGCGTGGCACACATTGAGAGTGGCCTGCTTCTGTCGACAGCCGAAAGAACACTGATAATTTAAAAACTGATTTTAAAGAATATGTAATGATGTCATCATAACGATCATCTGGTTGTGCTTTCCATTTATACTTTTCAAACACATATGAATTTGCTAGATTTAACTAATTTACTATAATTGTATTTGAGCAATTAGAAGTTTGGAACTAAAGTGCGGGATGTTCATTATGCCCCACATGTTCACTATGCCTCTCTTACTTGATTTTTTTTTAAATGTGGTGTTTCACGAGCTACCACAAGGGTGTTCGAGTGCCTTTAGATTGTTTAATTTTTCAGACGTTGACAGACATCAGTGCAAGACATGGACCCAATAATTTAAACGCTCATTGATCGATCCAAGTCGGTTACATTTTATTGTACAATTATTGTTCATTGATTATGTGAAAGACCTTTCCTACCCGGGACATCCCAGGATACCATTCCCGAGAAACTTACCAAAAATCAGGTGCTGATTCCCGGGAATCGGTTTCAATTTCCCGGGAAACAATTTGGAAGAATTTTTGGGTGAAAGTTATTACAAATTTCCCAGAGTCAAATTAAATGTTTAAGGAGAAAATTTGAAGAAACTTCATAAGGAATCCGGTGATCTTCTAAGGGAAATGAAAAATGTTCCAGAATTGTCATGCAATGCCCAAAAGAACTCTGGGGTTGTTAAAATCGATTCAATAGAAACGTCCAATGAAAGGTTAAACAAATTTGCTGGAGCAGTTGGATGAACCTTCCAACGGAAGTCAAAATATGTTATCGTCTGTTAAGCTTCCTATGAAGGCAGGTGAAAAAAATTCTGAGAGAATTCAAAAATATCTTCTAGGTCAAAAGAATCTCCTGAGGGGAGCCTTTAACAAAAATTCCAGAAGAAGTCGTCGGATGAAAAATTGGAGTCAGCTTGGCAAAACTTTCCGATGGCTGCATAAATTTTGAAATTATGTGGTTAAACTTTACTTTATAAATCGTTCTACAGAATTTAAGAAATAACATTCTGATGAATAACTGTCACGAATTCCACTTAATGCTTTGCTGGATTATGAGATAAATATTTCACGGTTCCCGGGAATTCCCGGGAAGAGCCATCAGCTGTTTCCCGTTTCCCGGGAAGCCAAAAATGGCCGGGAAATAGAAACACTACTTTAAGGTGAATCGGTGTGGAAGCCTTATTTCTACGATGAACCTCATGATCAATTCTCCAAGTTTACTATCCATGATTTACGCTTTATAAAATATGAGCTACTTATGGGTAAAACCGACTTAAATTTGGGAAAAAGTTAAGTAACAACGAATTGCAAGCAAACAAATGAACTCTACACACACAAAACGTATACAAATGAACACATTTATTGAAAAAGTACACATTCAAAAAAAACAATGGGATACCGCCAGTCGGGGTGACATTGGGCCATAAACAAGGGGTGGTCACTCTACACACTTATTTTACGTCAACTTTTTTCTCTGTGTGCCTCGCGTGTGCCGCAGCTATGCCGCCAGTGCTGAGAGCGCTGTCATTTGGCTGACTTGGTTTGTTTGTGAATAATGGCATCCCGGTTATTTGACAGTTAAAATGTTTTGTTTTGAAGGAACAGTACAATAAATGGAATCCAAACCAAGATGACGATCCAAAGACACCCCAGTTGGACAAGCTGATTACGGACAGGCTCGACCGGAGGATCCCACCGAGAAGGCGATCAAGTTCCTCCGACCGCTACAGCTGCTTAGCAATAACCGCACCTAAAATCTACCGCCGCTGCGACAAGCTGCTGCTTATGTTGAAATCATTGGAACTCAGCTGTGGGAATCTACCTGCAGAGAATCTCAACAACACAAATACACGGTTTGAAGCACCGGTCATGTACCAACTGGATGTGAAGAGACGGAATGAAACGGCTGTATTGCTTGGAGACACTGAAGAATTCTAAAAAGTGCTCTAAAACAATCTAGACCTGCTGGCAATTGTTTTCATCGATGTTGTCTTTTCCCACCACCTAGTCTGGATCCAGAATTCACAGCTGCATTAACATAAAAGCCAATTAAAACTAGCCTACACGGAACCGAAAAATTACCCAAAATTTAGTTATTTTCGCTCATCTCCCATGTTCCGTTCAATAAGCTAATTTTCAGTAAACCACTGATAGTAGTTTACATTTGACTACGGCAAAAATAATTACTTACTCGTGAGTATTTTCTACCCAAAATTAAGTTCAATTGACTCAAATTGGAGAATATCTCATAAACTCACTAGTAGCTTACTGAACGATAGTCATGAGAAAATCGAATCTCTCGTTCCGTTTTTGTTAACAAAAAGTGAGAGTGAGATGCAAAACTCAAAATCATAAAAAAATAAGTAAAAAGAACTTAAATTTGGGGTAATTTTTTTTTCTCTGTGTAGCTAATTTCAAAGCTGAAAAACTACTAAGTGAAAATTTGCGGTTTTGTTTCAACTTGCAAAAATTGCATTTATAAACATCTCATAGGCAGGCATCTAAAATCATGACACTTTCCAACCATTGGTGCTAAACAGTAACAATGAGCGTTAGAGTGATGCAAAATTTGAAATTTTCGCTCCACAATACTTAAACGATTCCAAATCGGATCCTGACTAACCTCTCAAAATTTGAACCCATTTGGTGAGAAACTGAGATGGCACAAACCATTTGAAGTTTGTATGGAAATTACTATGGTAAAACCAAGATTTTTGTTCATGTCTATCTAATAATTGACCATATCGGTCTGCTTCAAAAGCTTTCAACTGTACTTGTAAGAAATTTTCCTAGCTACAACTTGCCCTTTTTATTAAATGCAAGGATCGAAAGTTATCAATGGTTGAATGCGCTGATGTTTTATGATCATGCTCAATCAACTGCTCAGGAAGCAACATTGGTGTTTCTGGGGCGTTGAATAGGACACAAAACTCATGGCTACTATGTCACACTGCAAAATACAGTGTTGCCTACAGAGCAGCTGCTTGATCATGTCATAAGTTTACCAATCTCTTAAATAATTAATAACTTTTTCCTGTCTCGTTTGACATAGAAACAATCTTGAGCAAAGTTGTAGCTGAGAAAATTTTCTATAAGAATGGCTATCGAACTGATTCGCAGCTTAATATGGAAAAAAGGCAATGAACAAAAAGTTGAGATTTCCCATAGTAATTTACATGTAAACTTCAAATGACTTGTGCAAAGTCTGTTTCTAACCAAATGAGTTGTTACTTTGGGAGGCTAATCAGGACCCGGTTTGAAACCATTTAAGCACGGTGGAGCGAAAAAGTTAAATTTTACATCAGTCTAATGAGCGCGTCATGGCGAGCCTTACCAAAAATGAATACTTAGATGAAACTGTAGGAAGAAAAGCTTTCTATTTTAGTGTCCTCTTTCACGGTCCCTGTCATCCAATGAATACATGCAAGGTAATTTTTTAGAGTTGCTGTCCCCTCGGTAGAGATGAAGTTTTGCGCTCTTTTTTATTAAAACAATCACACCAAAATCAGAGATGTCCCATTTTTTAATTACTCGATTAAAAACTAATCGATAATTTTTTGTTCGCAGTGCTGTCATTTTTCCACCAATGAGAGTGCAGCACATGTTTGAAATGATGGATCGTCTGGAGAAGTCAATTCTTATGTCAGCATGATATAACCGATAACAAATATTTTACTTTTCGGTTCGTTCATCGATTATTCGAATGAAAATCGGAAATCACTAGATGAATGTGAAGCGTCATTTCAAATATAAGGACCTTACATAAATAATGATACCATTTGAAAGGGACCTAATCACAAATTATGTCCCAACGGTAACTGAAATAAACACGAATATTCACCGGTTGGCCTTACTGTGCTTTTGGCACACTGTGCGGAGTGACCAAACCTTTGGCACACTGGTTACATTTACATATTTTAAGATATTTAAAGCAAATTTATGTTTTTGGGCCAATGTCACCCATTGTTTATCTAAGCTCGCGTTTGACTTTCAACGTTAGCAGTTCAGCTCGTGCTGTGCTCTGTGCTGGCGTTCCGCTTCCCGGACGAAAACGCCCTTGTCAAATTTGGTCGTCGTCGTGTTTGTGCGTTGAGGTCAAGGGGTAAGTCACTCAGCACATTGTGCCGAAATTAGACTCGGCACAGCTTGGGCACATCTTCGGCATACCTTCGGCACAATCTTGTAGGCATTGGATTGTTGAAAATAAAATGGGAACACTGCTGGACAACTGTCATTGGAGTTGTTCACAACATTACGTGCTGTTCGACTGTATGTTCAGGACATCCTCTAATTGAATATACTAGAGGAACTCAGACCAGCAGTTCACTTATAGATCAAAATACGAAATGCAGGTTCTAGAGTGGGCTCAAGAGAAAGAGGCAGTTAAGCAGACCCCATGCGTACCCTTAATTCAAATAATGCTGCAAATCATACAAAACAAACTAAAGAAGTCTATTTATCATCCTCTATAGTCGGTTCCAACTCTTTCCGGCCTCTGATAGACCGATGCATTTCACATCACGAAAATCTAGGTTTCTGGTCTGCCTTTGACGGCATTATAAAAAACTAAAACACAGGGATTTTATCATCCTATGAACACAAAACACCAAAATTTCGCACACCTGCCACTTCCCGCGTCATCCTCAATCAGATTTATCATTGCGATTTCAAACTAAAACTTCAAGATGTCAGAAATACCGGGTTGCCTGAATAGGTATTTTACAAACAATCGCAGTTTGCTCTATGACCAGCACAATCGGCACACCTGCCCAACACTTGCGGCACACTGACAAAAAAGATGACCCAAGATTGGTGTGCGGAGTAACCTACCCCTTGGTTGAGGTTGTGTTTCAGAAATGCAATCGAAGTGTGCCGTGTCCGCTTTTAGACGCGTTTGTTTCCGGTTGCCGGAGTTGTCGGTTCAGATTTCGCCGTTGGTCGCGAGTTGATTCGGCCGGTGACGGGCTGGTGCTGCGTTTTCCAGACTGACTGTCGCGAGTGATTGGTGATGGTGAGTGGTCCTTTTTTTTCTCTGCTGAGTTCACTCTAGCCGGAGCAGCTAGAGTGTGTTTAGGGATTGTTGGGGGTTTCCGCTCGAGGCGCTTTATACACAGGTGACACACCAAGAAGTAGTGTTAGTTTGTTTACTAAAATGCACTATAGCCATTTTGTATGGGAAGTTTTGCTAAAAGAAATGCTCCTCGTGTTTATTTGTGAAATTCGCATGAAAGATTGATCACTTGCGTTGGAAATCAATTTGACAAGTCATTTGTGATCAGCATACACCTGCCGGTCGTATGAAACGGGTCCAAATCTACCGTATTATTTTATTTGTTTTGGCATTCTTTATGGCAAAATAGTGGACTTTTCATGAGCATTAACAGCAGATTACTCACCAACACTAGCAAACCACAAGTTCTAGACCCCCTAACCACGTAGGTTTTCGCTGCTATGTGACGAAGGAACGGCGAGAGAGCTGTTTTTAAAACCGGTTGAAGAAATACTGGCAGCATATCTATGGGAGCTCTTCGAAATCATCGTGATGTCATGGATTATATTGCAACATATCGGGTGTGATCTTCCCTTTATTTTTCTTTTAAATTTCATTCCATTATTATATGAAACCTCGTATGAAACATTAAATTCTGGGGACGGGAGAGTCCACAAGGGCACCCGATTGAAGCAATATGAATGGGGAGAGTGGAAATGCCAACTCTCTGTCTTTAACGTTTCGTGAATAGAGGACGGGCTCTTCTCCACGCATTGGGGCATCCTCTCCTGTTGTTGCAAGAAGATTATCATTCATCCCGTTGATGCACGTGGACGATGTTGCCCACGGATTCACCCAAACCGTTTTTGGCCCTTCATACAATGGCAGGTTGAGTACAATTAGAGGTTATCAAACATGATCGAGTCGAACAGTGAGGATAGTCCACAGTCTACCGACAGTTGTCTTGCTACAGTGAGTGGTAGTTCCATATCATCTTATCATCAATGTCACCCATTGCTTATATTATTTTAGTAAGCTGAGATTCCAATTTCAATCAACAATCTCAAAGATGGTTATATTCACATGAATAAAATTGATTTCCTTGCTAAAATGTGAATTTAATAAGGTAGGCAACGATAAACTATGTTTTATGGCCTAATGTCACCCCAAGACCGGATTTAAGGGAGGGCAAAGGGGGCAATCGTGGGGCAAATATACGTTGTATTTTTTTTTTTTTATCATATAAGCAATTTTCATTTTACGTTTAATCATAAAGTTTAGTGAAGAACTTCTAATTTAATGTCATACGATGGTCTGCCAATATATCAGCTTGTGGGTCACCAATTTTTGAGTTGAGGTAGAAAATCTTTCAGCAAATTACCTTTGATAAATTAAAAATTAAGGTGAATAGACATCGATAACTGATGAATGGAAGATAATTTTTTTTTTGTTCTGCCCCTCGGAAAGAGATTAAATTTTGCGCTCTTTTTTATTAAAATAATCACACCAAAATCAGAGATGTCCCATTTTTTAAGTACTCGATTAACAACTAATCGATTATTTTTTGATTGCTGTGCTGTCATTTTCGCACTCTAGCATATGTTTGAAACTATGGGTGATGATTCTCTGGAAAAGTTAATGCTTATATCGGCATGATATAACCGATTACAAATATTTTACTTTTCGGTCAAGGACCTTTTCGAATAGAATCAAAATGACGTTACTTACTGTTCATCCCAAGATATGCTTGCGGATATCCTGACAAAGTCGTTAAACCGTGTGAAGTTAGAGATGCTGCGAGAAAGAATTGGTCTTCGGTCAACCGTGATGAGGAGGAGTGATGGCATGGCAACCCTGCCGTGTGTAGACCATTTTTCTATTCTCTTTTGTAATCTACCTGGAATAAACTTCATATGAATTCGTTTTTACTACCTAATCGGTTTTAATACCGTTGGATAGGTTATTTTCATTCATTTTTGAGTATCCTACCTTTGTCATTGCACCGTAGATGATGGAATATTATTTTTAACAACATTATCAAGAGGACAGATCTTTGTCAGTGATAGAATTACAAATTTGACCATGGAGCATTCGATTAGTTATATTTATTAGCTTCCAGTTAAAAATTTGAAAGGAGAAATAGATAAATGTTGGCTTGCCTACAATTAAAAAATAAATAAATTCCACAACGATTTTTTTAACTGTCTCTTTATCACTTTTGGGTCATTAGTGACTTGTCTGGGGATGAGATTTGAACTAGTGACATTGGCGTGAGAAGTCCCTGCGCTTTGGCCAATTTGGTCGTGGCACATTTCGAGTATGAGAGAGTGATTGCAGTTAGATCAAAACTGCCTGAGAAAAATGAAAGCACTTTCACGGATTACCCGGAGTTGCGATAGTGAAGGTATGATCACAGACAAGCAGACATAACATGCTTAAGATGTTTATCGAAATCGCTTTTAACGGTCAATTTAAATGTTTCTTAGTTGATAGTACCGCCACTTGTGGCACACATAATCAATTTCCTTGCATTTGACGTTTGCACACTACAGCCATCTGTTGAGTGTATTGCCCATCACAGTGTATACGACAGATAGCGGTAAGGTTACATTGATAAATGTTCAATGAGTTGTGTCTGTTTGTCTGTAATATAACATTGAAGTAACGTTAGGATAAAATCAAAACATTGAGAAATATAACGCATCACTTTCAGGAATACTTCATTTCGCAACCGATGAACCATTCTGACGGCCATATGAGTACCCAAGTAACCATTAAGTCGCAATATAGCTTGTATTTACTTACTTTGCTTCAGTATGGTTAGTTGGGGAATCTGATGAAACTATCATTTCTTGAAACTAATCCCTTTCGTATTCCATTCATTCTCTTTTCGCACTTTGCATATAACACCATCTCATACTAATCTCTACATTGATTCAATGACTCATTCCGAGTGCTCGGTGGCCCAGCGACTTAAGACGCGAGCCTTATGCCAGATGACCATGGCAATACAGTAACAGATGGTGGTCATGATATCGACCACACCAACCAGCGAGGAAGAGTAAACATCGAACCAGGTACGGAAATTTGTGCGGATTTATCTCCCTCGGAAAACAAGAAAACCCGGAAAAGGCGGAATCATGTCAGAACCGACCAAGGACGATCTACGCAAGGAAATCGCCGGTGAAGTGCAGAATGAAGTACGAAGCGTTAGAGAAAAAGTACAAGGGACTCCAAAAGAAGCATTCAATGGAACGTGGTGAGAAAGAGCCTATTATTATTTATAAATTAAACATCAAAATTGAACTAAATACGCGCTAGGTTTGAAAAGAATATTTTCGAACCTGGAAGTGTGTATGTAATACTAATATCCAATTGATAGAGGAATTACATACATGCGGAGCTTATTGTAAGTGGAAGTAGCCAGGAATGGGCGTGACTCTCCAGATATCCTGAAATAGGTTGTTGGATCTGCAATAGAGCTATCACCTTCTAACTCCCGGACTAAAGCTGTCTACAATGACCAAGCATAAAAAAAGGAAAACTAATACCTTTTCCAAGAAGATAAAAGTGTCAAAAACATAATTGAACATGCAACTTTAAGGGGTATGTGATTATTCTGAATGGAATCTGTCACTCTTATCATATTCATATTATTAAGAGAAGAATATGAATTACATATTCGTTAACTTCAAACCCACCTTCCAATCATCAAACAAGCACGTACAATATGCAAAACAGGCTTCGGATAAGTTGACAAAAGCTATCGATCACCTCCAAACACTGTTCAGTTGTCATGTAGAGCTTGAACTCGGAGCATAAGCTTGCAATTTTATAGCAATTTCTCCAGCGACAAAAACCTATTGAAAGATCGTAATTTTTACGACACTCCTTTAGATAGCGGCTTGCAGAGAGTGACAAAACAAAAACAGGTAGCGCCGGTTCAGTTCCACGCCCGCTCGAACAAAAAAGTATCCACTTTTATGGTTGCTCACGACACTTACCCGAGTGTCGGAATCTCAACTGTGCAAATGTGGCAAACTTTTACGACCTGTGTGAGCTGTGACTATGGGAAAAATAAACTGATTCCAGCAGAATAGCATCGCATCGTGCTGCGGCCACTAATGCAGTCCCATTATTTCGTTATTAAACTCAATTAGATATTCCCACTTGCCATCTATCCCTTCGCGGTATAGAATGTCTCTTAATAATCTACAGCGAAAACCCATAAACGGCCTATGTAAACACTGCCGCCACACGAATCCAACACTAAATTATGTAATGTTATTATATGAAGATAACTGTGAGTCTGTTTTTCTTCGCTTTCCCCGCTCGTCACATATCCATTCAAGCTCGTCGCAAATGGTGGGTAAATATATCTGAGACAATCTTTCCGACTGAATGAATCGCCATAGGTGAGGCGGCTTGTCGGGTGTATGTAGTGTGTGCTGAAGACACATGCATATCTACATATTTACCAACATGCGGCGCGGCAGTCAAGGAAATTAATTCCGAAGAGGAAGTTGTAGGTACTCTGCCACAACCTCTCCGGGGCCGTGCTGATGGAAGAACCCATTTCTAGCCGCTGCTCTCCGCCAGTCAGTCAGTGAGGGTTGGTATGCAACTAGGCGTGACGCTAAATTAGTGTTGTTTAAGCGAATAACACGTTATATGCCTCGAGATGAGACGTCTGTTTTGCACGTAGATGCCATTAGGCTAGATTTATTTCACAACGTTAATTAATTTCTTAATTTAGGTTAGTGCGTTTGCGATTCTGGGAAGTTCCGACCGTGGTTCAACAATAACATTTCTAATGTTAATCTCCTCGTCAAATGCATAGATATACGTCTGAATCAGCAATCAGCATGCATAACCTACAATGCTCTTTGCACGCGAGGAAATGGCAGTACACTAAGCCGCATTAAAGTCCACTTCGGCTGCTGCAGCGGCCGATGAGATGACAATGAAAAGATGTGCCCTGTCCGGTCGTACAAGACATTCTTGACAGTGAAAAATGCCCACCGTAAAAGCCAGTTTTTGTTCCCTTCGTCCAGGTCGTCGTCGTCAGCGTGCATGACTAACCCATTCATAGAGAGAGATAGACCGCGCCGCGTGTACATACTTAGCGGCCAATCGAGTGGGGTGTTGTACCCGACCCGTTCTCCAGCATCAAACACCACATCATGAAACATGTTTGTATGCAAATTTTATGCTATAAAAACTTCTTTCCTCGACACGAGCTTCGCGGTGTGTTTGTTACCTTACCTTCCATCGTGGTTTATCTATCGTGTTAGAATCAGTGCATTATTTGGTTGTGAGTCGATTTTGTTTTGTTCCTGATTGTTCCCGCAGAGTGTACGCATAACGGATCGCACACAGCTGGATTTGGAGTTAAAAGGAAAAAAACTAGCTACAAGTGAGCAAGGCGTGAATAGCCTCGGGCCAACGTACCGTCCAGGAGGAATGGCTCCCAAACTGGGCATTGATGAGATTAGCATTTAAATTATTTTATTCTTTCATATTTGCTTCTGTATGCTTAGTGCTCAGTAAGTCGTTAATTGCCGAAACTCGTGTGCTACGCTATGGAGTCTTCTTTAGCTCAGTCGGTAAGGCACAGCTAGATGACAAGACCATGATGGAGGCGGCTGGGTTCGATTCTCCCGGTCCGGTCTAGGAATGTTTTTGGTTGAAAAATTTCTCGACTTCCCTGGGCAATAGAGAGTAAGTGTACTTGCCTTGCCACACAATAATACCAATGCAAAAATGGTACTGGCTTAGAAACCTCTTAATTAGGCAGTTCCACACTAAATGATACATCAGAAAAAAATCGACTTTCTCCGATTTGCATAACTGTGTGATATGAACATTCATTCATTTTGTATTTTTTTTTCAAAATGGCATATATTAATTTAAACAAAATTGTAGCTCAAAAACTTCACTTCTAATCGAAATGAAGTCGTCTGAGACAAAGTCGAATAAAACAAATAACGTCTTTCTGTGAAAATTATACATAGTGATTTTGTTTTGTAATTTTGAGTAAACATTCAAAAAAAAATTACAAAACTTAATTACCGTTCCGATTCAAATTTCGGACGATTCAAATTTCGGACACTTTCATTTTTAATTAAATATTACATCTAGTTAGAAACAAAGTAATAATGTTAGATGATCGTGGAGGGCACTAGTCAAAAAAAATAAAATTTACAAGACATGTGGATCATATTCGACCGAGATAATAAACTTTTAAAAGTGTCCGAAATTCGAGTTTAAGTGTCCGAAATTTGAATCGGCACGGTATGTAAAAAAAATTGTTTTCAATTTTTATATATTTTTTAAAAAAATATCATGATAAATGCAAAGTTTAAGAATTTTTCAAAATCATGGACACTTGAACATTGACAAAAATTATAGAACAAGAACTTTTGGTATTACGTTTTTTTTATGAAATGTCTACACAGGAAACAAAATTCGAGACATTCCAAATCGTTTCATATGCAAAAATTTCATAAAAGCGAAGAAAACATATGAAGAAGACTGGCAACTTTGCCTGAATACGAGTGACAGACACAGTCGCACTGTGCTCGAGCCAAGGTGGAAGCAACGCATAGAAAAAAAGAGCAAATACACAAACCTTTCTTCTGAGGATGGAACCTTTGCTATCCAATTCGTTCGGAGCATTTACCTTTGAGCGGCAGATCACGCGATTGTGCCTGTCTCATACCGGTCGTTTGAGAAAATGAAAGACTTGCCAGTGTTCTTGATATGTAGTCTTTGATAAAAAGGCTTGCTAATAAGAAGTTGAAAAATGTGACCAAAAGATACGAGATTTGTCAATTTTCAAGTGATTTTGAATATTCCAAAAGTTTGTATTTGTCATGAGCTTTTGAAAAATAAAACTACAAAAATTGAAGATATGGATCATTCCACACCAAGTGTCCGAGGAAATTCAAATTGACTTCTTTTGATTTGACCTAAATTTGGAGGAGATAGTTATTTTAGTCTATATTTTAAAAATCCAAATTTTTGGGGGGATCGAAACACCCGGAATCCGAAGGTCCATGTGACCATTTTCTATTTTTCGTAATTACTAAGAAAGCGCTACCTGCTTTCTTTAATCAATAACTAGGGAAAATATAAAGCTAAAATTAACATTGTGCTGCTATATATTCTATATTTGCGATTAATGACTCAAAACGTAATTTTCTTAGAATGAGTTTATTTACACTTCAAATCTGACAACTCCACCCAAATCTAGTTACCCTCCTTGGACCAACCACCGACTCAAGCGACTGAAGTCATCCAAACGAGCTGCCTTGAAGACATTTTGTAAACTTCGAACGGATGCATCGAAAAGGAAGTACAACCTCGTTAACAAACAGTATAAGCGGCTCAACAAACAGGTTTATCAAGCCCATCAGCGCCATCTACAAACTAAACTCAAAGCAAATCCCAAGAGCTTCTGGAATCACGTGAACGATCAACGGAAGGAATCGTGCTTACCTCCTACCATGTACAATACGGATCAAGAAGAATCAGATACGGATACGTGAATCGCTGACCTGTTCATGTCACAATTCAGCAGTTTCTTCGTCAAAGAAAATTCACCTAACGAGCACATCGTAGCCGCCGTAAGTGAGGTTACCGTACTTTCTGCTGTTGGGCCGCATTCGACTATCTCGACTAATGATGTTCGTAGAGCAAGCCTTCGTTTGAAAAATTCTTTCAGCACTGGCCCTGAAGGAATCTCTTCCACGGTTATTAAGAACTGTATTGGAGTGCTGGCCGCACCTTTAGCATCCATCTTCAACCTCTCTTTGGATTCTGGGATCTTTCCCGACTACTGGAAGGATTCTTTTGTTTTCCCTGTCTTCAAAAAAGGCAATAAGCAGTCGGTGTCCAACTACCGTGATATCGCTGCTTTATGTGCAGTCTCAAAACTTTTTGAACTATTGGTGCTAGATTATTTAAAACACACATGCTCTAGTTACATCGCGACTGAACAACACGGATTTATACCGAAAAGGTCGACCGCTATAAATCTCGTTCAATACACATCATCAATCATACGCGAGATGGAAAGAGGTCATCAAGTGGATGCTATCTACAGCGATCTTTCTGCTGCTTTTGATAAAATTAATCACGAGATTGCAGTGGCCAAACTAGAGCGACTTGGTTTTCACGGTTCCCTTCTTGATTGGAGATCATTTTTCTCAACCGTTCGCTGTTTCTTCTGGTTTACCTCAAGGCAGTCATCTGGGACCGTTCATATTTTTATTGTATACTTGATTCACAACTCACCTTCAAGGACCATGTGGCTTATGTTTCCGCTAAGGCGTCTTCTCAACTTGGTTTCAGTTTTCGTTTCGCCAAAGACTTTAGGGACATTTTCTGTTTAAAAACACTCTATTGTTCGCTAGTCCGCTCCACATTCGAGTACTGTTCCGTAGTATGGGCTCCTTTTTACAGCAATGGGATGAATTGTATTGAGGCCATTCAGCGAAGATTTGTTCGTTTCGCTCTGGAGTGATCCTTTCAATCTCCCTAGTTATGAAAGTCGCTGTAATTTGATGTCCCTACAATTACTTAGTGTTCGCCGAGGCATCTCCAAGGCTACCTTCATCGCTGATCTCCTACGATCGGACATTAATTGCGGTTCACTTCTGCAGCAGTTGAATTTCAATATCAGACGGTCTTATTATTTTTTTCAATATCCCGGCTTCTCGCACAAACTACGGCGCTAATGAGCCTTTAACTAGCATGTGTAAGATTTTCAACAAATGTTATAACTGCTTTGATTTTAATATCTCCCATGTTAGGCTTAAGAATCTGTTTTATAATGTACTTTTAACTTCCTGTTTCTGTACTTTGTACTTTTAACTTCCGGTTTCTGTTATCTGTATTTAAATTAAGTTAATTATGTTATCATTAATATATTTTTATATGTTTAGGACTTAGTTCAAGCAAATGTATCTGTAGGATTCCTTTTATCTGTTGGTACTGAAATGATGAAGTTTTGCGCCCACTAGTGTGGGCTTTTCCCTCCAAATAAATACATAAATAAATAAATAAGCACCATCATGTTCCCAATAAGACTGGTAAATGGCTGGACAATGCGCACCATTGATATCCCGCGTATCTTCAGGTATAAAATAGACCCCACTGTGGTCCTTAGCCTATTGTCCAGTAACTCCTATCCGTACCTCCCCGTGGTGCCGCCTGGGGTACGAGTAACCGTAGGAAAAATAACCGGTGGGACCTAGGTCCTATGCTGACAGGGAAGGGGGAGGGGCTTCTCTCTCTCTGGAGGGCGTAGCCTAACCGAGCGTCTGTTCTCCATGTTAAGGGCGGCTCAAAACGGCATCTGATCTACATGTTAGGAGCGGCTGATCACCATCCTAGTGCCAGCTTGGGACTCTAAACAGAGCTGTGCACTGTGGTTCTCCGGCGAGACAGGGGGTTCAACGGTAAAACTCCAAAAGTACAGGAAGCAAACAATGTAAGGACCGGAACAATCGGCATAGACCCAGGTAACGAATACGGACTAGCGATTGTAAACTCGGAACATGGAACTGTAAGTCTCTCAATTTCTTGGAAAGTAACCGCATTCTTTCCGACTTATTGAGGGTCCGTAAGTTCGACATTGTAGTGCTGCAGGAAGTTTGCTGGAAGGGATCGTCAGTACATACGTATAAGTTTGGTTATACCATCTACCAGAGCTGCGGCAACACACATGAGCTGGGTACAGCTTTTATCGTGATGGGTGAAATGCAAAAGTGCGTGATTGGGTGGTGGCCAATCGACAACAGAATGTGTAAGTTGAAGATCAAAGGCCGTTTCTTCAATGTTAGCATAATAAACGTGCCTAGCCCTCAGGAGGTGACGATGAAGACGCTTTTTACGCGCAGCTGGAACGAATGTACGACAGCTGCCCAAACCATGACGTCAAAATCGTTATCGGGGATCTTAACGGTTGGCCAGGAGGAGGAATTTAGACCGGTTATCGGAAAGTTCAGCGCTCACCAGTTTACGAACGACAACGGCCTCAGACTGATAGATTCCGCCGCCTCCAAACTCATACGTAGTACCTATTTCCAGCACAGCCTCCCATATCGGAACACCTGGAATTCACCATTTCAGACAGAATCACAAATCGACCACATTTTGATTCATGGAAGCAGGGTGCCTTCCATTCATTTTGACTAAAAAATGTTTTAAGAAATTATGGAATAATAAGATATTATGAAAATATTTTGATTATGTAAATAACAAGAAAAGATTGTTAAGTTTGTGTTTGACACAAAATACCTGCCAATTTTGCTACATGAGAGTCGCAATAAGCGATTTTGTAATTTATCTCACCCACTCTTCGCTCTTCACTCTTCGTGAAGAGGCGATCAGAAAAACGTTCATTGTGACTCTGTCAAAGCTAAATTTGCAGGTTTGATGTGTGAAACACAAACTTTACAATCTTTTCTTATTACTTACATATACAAAATATCATCATAATATCTTATTATTCCATAATTTCATAAAACATTTTTTTAGTCAAAATGAATAAAAGGCACCCTGCATGGAAGACACTTCTCGGATATCATCTACGTCAGGACCTATCGCGGCGCAAACATCGGACCACTAACTAATGGTAAAAGTGCGCCAAAGACTTTCAACAACAACAACAACATTCGGTACCGACGCCCGCCACGGTACAATCTCGATCGAATCAAGCTACCCGAAGTCGCAACTGACTACGCGCAAACCCTTGAAGCAGCGCTGCTGGATGAGGGAGAGCTGACCGAAGCCCCTCTTGAGGACTGCTGCGATCAGGGCCCAACAAACTCACTTTCAATTGTCGTCAAGCGACGACGAAGCTGTCAACCATCACTTTCAATTGAAAGTCATTCTATCTTCTACTCGAGCGTATCCCCTTCAACATCAACAGAATCACTTTCGATCATGCTGTTTTTGTTTTTTTTTTTTGCTTGACTCTTGTTCATATTATCCTCCATTGTCAAATGAGCTTACTTTCGCATTGAAGCGAAGCTATTCGATCCAAATTTGCGCTGTTTTCCTGACTTCTGTTGATTGTTAACTCGGTTCATTCAAGCGCATGCGCAAAAGATCTGCGCACGTGGATGTCGAATTTATCATTGCCGGGTGGTTTGGTTACCCATCAATATGGGTATTTTTAAAACCGGGATGCTGTCTAGAGAATGAAAATTTAATTTCGACGCCATTTTAAAATCCAAGATGGTGGCTTCCGATTTCAGAAAATCAATATAGGTATTTTTGGAATCGGCATGTATTTTTGGAATCGGCATGTCATCTAGGGATTGGAAATAGATATGTGACGCCAATATTTAAATCCAAGATGGTGGCTTCCGGTTCGAAAAAATACGGAAAATAGTGTCAAATACCCATCAATATGGGTATTTTTGGAATTGGGATGACGTTTAGAGAATAAAAATTGATATCCGTCTGCATGTTGAAATCCAAGATGGCGGCTGCCAATTTCAGAAAAAAAAAGTGGGAAATACTGTCAAATACCCATCAATATGGGTATTTTTTTTTAATCGGGGTGACGTCTGGAGGCTGAAAATCGATATCCTACGTCATTTTGAAATCCAAGCTGGCGGCTTCCGATTTCAGAAAAAGTGGAGAATTCTGATGTCGACCTATCAATATGGGTATTGACGTCTAGAGACTGAAAATTGATATTCGACGTCATTTTGAAATCCAAGATGACGACTTCCAGTTTAAGAAAAAGTGGGAAATACTGTCAAATACCCATCAATGTGAGTATTTTCGATATCCCAGTACCGTTTAGTGGGCAGAAACCAAGGTTTGACGCCATTTCAAAATTTAACATGGAGGGATTGGTTCAGAAAAAGTGTGAAATACTGTCAAATACCGATCAATGTGGATATTTTTGGAATCGGGGTGACATCTAGAGGCTGGAAATCGATGTCCAACGCTATCTTGAAATTCAAGATGGTGGCTTCCGATTTCAGAAGAAGTGTTAAATACCCTACAAATGGCGTTGAACATTGATTTTCAGCTTCTACGTGTCGTCTCCTTTCCCAAAAGTATTAGTGTTTTTGACACTTTTTCTGCAACCAAATGGCCGCCATCTTGGATTCCAAAATGGCGTCAAATATCGATTTTTGACGTCTACGCGTCGTCCCCGTTCCAAAAATACGCAGATCTTACGGTATTAGATACTTTTCTGAAACCCGATGGCCGCCATCTTGGATTCCTAAATGGCGTCGCATATCGATTTTTGGCATCTACACGTCGTCCCTGTTCCGAAAATACCCGTATCTTAGGGTATTTGACACTTTTTCTGAGCCCGATGGCCGCCATATTGGTTTCCAAAATGGTGTCGGAAATCGATTTTCTGCACCTTCACGTCGTCCCCGTTCCGAAAATACCGATACCGTAGTGTATTCGAGACTTTTCCTGAGCTCAATGGCAGCCATCTTGGACTCCAGAATGGCCTCGTTGATTTAATTTTCGTTTAATATAAAATAATATTGAAGTCGCTACGCGTGACAAATCGAATGAGCCCCGAATTGAAGTGAAAGTGGAAAAAACGAAGGAAGCAGTTTTCGAGTCATTCATTGCGTCAATTGAAACAAGTCTTTGCTTCAAATGAAATGAACTGATGCGCTTGACGAACGAAATAAGCCATAGTCAAGTCATGTTTGACAGGAAGAATGTTCATAGCGACTCGATAACAGAAAACACAATGACTTACACGAAAATGATATTGCTCGAAATGAAACGATTCTGCGGAGAGTTAATTTTCTTGTCTTTATTTCGAAAATGCAGCACCCTGGCTGCGATAGTGTCAAAGCAGCCATTAACAGCTCAGCAGAAGGTTCCATTGGTTTTGTGGAACGGAATCGACGAAACGATTGGTTTGACGAGGAGTGTCAGGCGATTTTAGACGAGAAGAATGCAGCGTGGATGCTGCAGCAAGGTACCCGTCAAAATGTGGAGCAATATAAACAGAAGCGAAGGCAGCAAACTCACCTTTTCCGGGATAAGAAGCGTTGCCTGGAAGAGGCAGAGTGCGAAGAAATGGAGCTGCAGTATCGTTCACAACAGACCCGCAAGTTCTACAAGAAACTCAACGGATCCAGCAAAGGCTTTGTGCCGCGAGCCGAAATGTGTCGGGATAAAGATGGAGGTATCTTGACGGACGAACGTGAGGTGATCGAAAGGTGGAAGTAGCACTACGATGAACACCATAATAGCACAGAGGTGGAGATCCAAGACAGTAGGAGCAACGACTTCATCGGTGCGACGGATGAAGTACAAGTAACAACTCCCACGAATAGTGAAGTTAAGGATGTTATCAAACAGCTAAAGAACAACAAGGCAGCTGGGAAGGACGATTTTGGAGCGGAACTTATCAAAATGGGCCCTTGTATGTACCGACCGATAGTCAGGATCTGGAATCTACATCTACATCTACCGGAGAAGTGGAAAGAAGGAGTAATAGCCCAATATACAAGAAGGGCGACAAGTAAGAATGTGAGAACTACCGAGCGATCATCATTCTCAACGCAGCCTACAAAGTCCGTCTATCGCCGAAAACAAGCAGTTTTATGGGAAGCTATCAAGCCGATTTTGTGGACGGACGATCGATAACAGAGCAAATCTTCACGTTGCGGCAGATCCTCCAAAAATGTCATGAATATCAAGTTCATACACACCACTTATTCATCGATCTTAAAGCCGCTTACGATACTATTGACCGTGAACAGCTATGAAATATTATGGACAACAACGGTTTTCCCGGGTAACTGACGAAACTGATTAACGCTACAATGGATGGTGTAAGGGTAATGACGCCTCCAGAGCACGACTATTGGATACCCTAGTGGCTCGAAGTAGACAACCCTTCCGTGAAGTAAGAGATGTATTGGGAGCCCGTGATCTTCCCTACATGCAGGCGATCTACGAATTCCTTTGTTTGTTTGATGTTAGAGTTTGATGTGACCATCCCCTCCTTTCCACACATTTTCCAGCCATTGTGTCCCTGTCTTATTATCCACCTGTTTCTATGCTACTTGCCCCTGCCCAGCCAGCATTTGATCAACCGTTCGAGAAGGAAGCTTCAAAAACCTGTTTCCTACCTAGTTCCTTCCAATCGAAATTGTTACCCATTAACCTCGAGCCCGCCACGAGTAATTGGTACCCAATACTAACCTAGATTACTACTGTTTAAAATGTTAATTAAAAAATTACGGATTTTTGGCTCCGCAAAGTGTCACACACGATTGACCCTAGTAAATAAACAAACTAGTTAAAATCTACAAGGGACAGCCCTATGGGGTTGTACGCAAAGGTGACGTAGGACTACGTGGTCTTCGATAATAAATGTTATTTGTTAACTGCAGCAGGAACTTGTGTTTTGTGTAGGAATTAGATTTTGAGCGGGGTTCTCTCTGTTTATACTCCTTAGTATGACTATGATTGCCCTGAAAAGAACCTTTTGATATGATTTTTAGTTGGGCAATTGGGGCAAGCCTTGATAGTTAGCTGCTTGGCGGGGAGCCTTTCGTTGTGTACTGGAGAACACCACAACTCACCACACGGTGGTTGAATAAACACCGTCTGATGAGACCGGATGGAATTCAACTTAAAAAACTATGTTAGGGAAAGCGCTTTTGCAGGCAATCAGTGATAATTTTAAATATCATAGCAACAGTTGCAATAGTGAAATCTTGAAAAAATGTTAAAGTCTTCAATGTAACACATGCGTAGAAATATTTCTGATCGATCGGTCGTAAATTTTTGAAGTTGGTCCAGGGGCAGCTGAGTTATTAACGTTCAAAATATTTCATAATTTTGTTACATGTTCCATTTTCGGTTTTCACAAGGTGTACCCCCATATAGAAATCACAGGTTTACTCCTACGTCAAAACAAATATCGGGTGCGCTATCTAACCCGTTTGAAATACGCAAAGGACTTCGACAAGGCGATGCCCTTTCCTGTCTTCTGTTTAACATTGCGATAGAAGGTGTTATGAAAAGTGAGGGCTTCAACATGCGGTGCACGATCTTCAATAAGTCTAGAGCAATCATTTGCTTCGCTGACGACGTTTTGGGCCGTGGTGGAGCAATACACCAGGCTGAAACGTGAATCAGAAAAGGTTTGATTAAAGGTGAATACGTCGAAGACAAAGTATCTGTTAGCTGGAGGAACCGAGCGCGATAGGGCAGAAGTGTGACAATAGACGGAGATGAGTTCAACAACAACTGCAGTAGAGAAATTCGGATGCGCATTATTGCAGGAAGTCGTACCTACTACGGACTCCACAAGACCCTAATGTCGGGTAAATTTCATCTCCGCACTTAGTGTACCATGTACAAGACGCTTTAGGACCGGTAGTAATCTACGGGCATGAGACATGGAAGATGCGCGAGGAGGACCTGCAAGCACTGGGAGTTTTCGAACGACGTGTGCTTAGGGTCATCTTTGGCCGGGTATTTGAAATCGGTGTTTGGAGGAGAAGAAAGAATCACGAACTGGCGCAACGCTATGGTGAACCCAGTATCCAGAAAGTCGCTACAGGTGGAAGGGTAAACTGGGCGGGACACGTTGAAAGAATGCCGGATTATAATCCCGCAAAAACGGTGTTTACCTCAAATCCGACTGGAACAAGACGCAGAGGAGCGCAGCGTGGTTGGACCAAGTGGAGCAAGATCTAGGAAGTGTGGGACGCTCGAGGAATTGGAGGCAAGCAGCCAGGGATCGAGGGGGGGGCAATCCCTTAGCTCAATCGATAAAAGCACAGCTACTAAACAAGACCATGCTGGAGGTGGCTGGGTTTGATCGCCGGTCCGGTCAAGGATTTTTTTGGGTTGGAAAATTTCTCTACTTCCCTGGGCATAGAGTATGATTGTACTTCCCATATAATTATACTAATGCAAAAATGGTACAGGCATCGAAAGCTCTCAATTAATAACTGTGGAAGTGCATCTAGAACACTAAGTTGAGAGCACGCAATAAGTTAATATACAATAAGCTTGAAATGCGAGGAAGAAGAAGCCAGGGATCGAGTTAGTTGGTGCAACATTGTTATGCAGGTCAAATGCAGAGGGACGTAGTACCAGCAAAAATAAAGTAAGTATCATGTTCCCCATTGTTTTACATAAGAAAACGTGAAAGTAATTTGCGTATTTTCTTCTTCTTCTTCTTCTTTCATTTATTTAACGTCAGTCTCTGTTCCGCAAGCTAGTGCCAATCACCGGCGGACATCGATTGCCATCCATTGACGGCAATTGAATGTGCAGGAAGGTAGCTTCCACTCCTGCTTAGGATATCGCACCCATTCAACAATATGGGTCGGGACCAACGGCTTTGCTTTCCTTCCGAAGAAAGACGTGACCAGAGATGTTTATGCCTCAGATGCGAATTTCCTGAGATACAGCATTTTGAAACAAAGAATGTCAAAAATTATGAGAAAATAAAACGCTGCCTTAGCTTCCAGACTTGACAGCAGAAGTTTTCCTAAATAATATGTGCTACCTACAAAAAAACATCCTCCAATTCGAAATTCTAAGTTTGCTTAAATAATTTGCTAATGAATAATTCATGTTTACTAATTGCATTGTTCGATTGAATTGGAACAATGTGCTGAAATAAGCACTTTTAAGCTGGTGTACCATTATGTGTATGTGTTTGAATAAATGCTATGTCCAAAAAAGTATCCTTAGATTAATTTCCACTAGCGTATTAGTTATCATCACATAGGTTAGCAAATTAAATTAAATTTAGGTGATTTCCGGGTGACGCTAGCTACAAATTCTTAATTTTTCAAAAATAAATTGCCCGTCAAACATTGAGATTGTGTTATCATAGTTTAAAGAACTTAACTTCCATCATCTTCTTCTAATTCTTCTTCGTATAAACTATTACGCAAACTCGCAACTTGGTGTTGTTTAATTGAGTATTTAATTGAGCTCGGCAAGCACAATGTAATGGTACTCAATTATATACCCAGGAAAGTCAAGAATTTCCTCTAATACCAAAAACTCCGCACCGTTATTGACTAGGCTCTCACGAGACCCCCACCTTAATTTGGGTTGAATCAGTGCTGTAAATTTTCATATCATTCGATTGAAGATGAACCACTACAACCATTCAATCAATTCTGTGTAAAAGAATTCTCACATGACCATAATTTGAAGAGCCCCTTTCTCATTCGACGCTCATTGTCACTGTCAATTGAGTCACTCAGTATCATTTGATATACGACAGTGGAGTATGGAAGAAATCCAGGAAAATGGTCCCGAACAGACAAGTCGACCCGATGTCGGATCAATGTAAGGCTAATTTAAGGTCGATGTCGACCCAATGTCGTGTTAATGTCGGGTCAATTTTGGGTTTATGTCGGGTCAATGTCGGGTCAACATCGGATTGGGGTTTGATAGAAGTCAGGTTGGTGTCGGGTTGGCTTAGCTTTTTCGCCGGAATGTCGAGCAGAGCTCCGTTTGTGTGTAGGTTACACTCAATCGAATGATATATAGCGTTTCTCAAATGAGAATGATCCATGCCTTCGTCAAATGACTAAGCAACTGATATCACCCATTCGGAGGAGGTCCCCTTTGATAGCGAATAGCTACTTTTCTCATTTTCATCAAAAATGTTCAAATGATTTTGAGAATTTACAGCACTGGGTTGAATATTTCTATTGACGGTAACAGATTAAATAAGTTAAATTTACGATACTTCAAAGCATCCAACAAGTAGGGGAAATGGATGTAATGTCGGCCAAAATGCTCCTAATTTGGGCCCATACATAAATTCAGCAATCGACTAAATTTTCAATAGCGACCAAAAATATCCATTAGTACCGTCCCAATGACGCGTTCATCTAGATAAAATTGATAAATAGCAGATTTTTAGCGATGGGCCCCATCTTAGATCCATAGGCCAACACTAGAGCCATTTCCCCTACGTATTGAAATGTTGATATTGTTCTTACCACAAACAAAAATCCAACAATAACCAATCAAAATCAACTCAACAAAGCCCAATCAAACTACAGTTATTTAATCTTTTCAATTCGGTAGCCTAACAACGACTTAAATCCTACACATTTTTGGTCAAAATCCACTGATTGAACTGAAAGATTTCCCCCTTGGTGTCGTCCAAACCCGTCAAACCCCGTCACAGCCGGCAGCAGCAGCAGCAGCAGCACGCACACTCCTGCCGGCTAATCGTTCTGAAAGCTGTCCGCATGTCCGTCCAGTCCAGTCCAGTCCAACAACCGTGTGTGCCTGCGCTTCAGTTAGCTTCGCTTCCAATCCGAGCGCGAACCATATACGGCCATAACACATTTCGATCCCCATGATACACGCCATCGGACGAATTAAAATTGCTCTGTTAAAATCACGCAAATCAGATCGTATTATATGTAAACTAGTTCTAATCCGATTGTCTTTCATCCGCGCTGCTGTCGATGGATTCTTATAGGGGTCTGATGCGTGTGAGTGTTCTCTGATGTGTATACGTGCCTTGGCTATTTTTCGCTGCTTCGAGTTTCCGCCCACCAACCAGCTTCCATCTCCTGTTTTGGTCTTATTGCTTCTGGTGCCACTTCTCCAAAGCTGCCAAGTTGATGGCCAGCTACTCAGCCGAGCTAAACGGAATGGGACTTCTGTGCACCGCGCAGCGAGAAAGAGAGAGCACCGGGAAGGTCTCAGTCAAAGTTAGGGTAATTGAACCTGTTCCAGGTGTGTTCGATTGATCTCTACCAACTGTAGGCCGTAGTCGCCGGTTGCACCTTAAATAGATCGTCCATAAAAATTAACGTCACCCAGCAAATTGGACATCTGGGATCACCGAGCCTGAGCGCGGTCAGTGGCAGCGAACAACCACCGACTGACTGCTTTTAAAAAGACTAGATCAATCAACCGAGCAGCGATGGACATCAAACGACTGACGTGGGCATGTCTTGTAGTTCGTCTTTCACTTGACTGAAATACTAATTATGTACGTTCAATTGAGCGTAATAGGATAATTCCACAACTGTCCAAGCAGCAAACGGAGCAAACTTGATGATAGGCAAGCACTTATAATTGTCTCCCTGTTCGATCGGGATATTTGTAGAATTTCACTCAATGGAGACGAATAGCCATCTATACGTCTGAAACGAGCAAATCGCAAAAAAATCTTAAATACCATTCCTTATGACTATCTCAAATTGAAATATCACGCTACTCTACTACGATAGTTCAAGCATCCAAGTAGGCTTGGGGATGCGGAGAGCCATCGAAGGCCAAGAATTCCAGACATTCGCACACAGCCTCCTTTGCCGTTCATCAGTTGAGCTTGATGACGTGGTGGTTGTTGTTGTTGTTGTTGTTATTGAATGGCAGCGTGCGCTTCTTGACCGAGAGCTGAACACGAACAGCTCGCGGCTAGGATTGTATGAAACAAATCTGAAGAGGAAAAGAATGCTCGCTCAGTGCTGCTCAGGAACGCCACACATGCCTATATTTTTTTTATCGATGCTGGAGTCGACTAACCGCAAGTGGATGCTGATTGCTGAAGAGTACAATAAAACTGTTTAGAAAACGATACTTTAGAAGTGCTTGCAAAAATACAACGACGAGAAAGTATTTAGTTTTGTGCATTGGACAAATAAACGCGGATGCCCTTACAAAAAAAAAGTGTGATAAAAAAGCGAGTTTCCATCTAAACGCCTTGGTGTCTACGGTGCCAAAACGATTTGACGGAAATGTGCACTTTCATCTCACTTTTTGTCTGTTTGTTGTTAGTCTAGTTTCAACTGCAATCCACAACACAACGACACTCTTATGGCGGTAAGCTCCAACTCGTATTAGCATTCAATACCGTCCCTGTTTAGATGATCTGCATTTTTTTGCTTAGAGTCGTGTTTATTAACTCTGATGTCGACATTCAACCAGCCGGACATTCTTGATCGGGATTTAATCGGAGGATAATAAAGTTTGGAGCTTACCAAAATCGCAAATTGCTCACCAACTTTTAAAAGTTGAGTACTTTATCAAAAGGCCTTGGCGCAGTGGTATACATCCATACCTTTCACGCCTAAGTCGCAAAAGTTCAAACTTCATTTCCGGACAAATCACGAATGACCCTATAGTGTTAAAGTGACTTTAATAACAAAATGAACTTTTTTAAGCAGAAACGAAAAGAGTTCATGGTGACTCAGCAATTACCTGTTTTTTTTTTGTTTTTTTTTTGGCATTTATGGTGACCATAATATAGTCATGACCTACAAAAGCTTCTTATATAATTTTACGGAATTCTGTTGATGAAATAAATTAGAGGAAAATGAATGTAAATGATTTGCCATAGAAGCATTTTTTATGGATCTTATATTTATTGTGGATATTATAAAAATCCGTCTGGTGGCTGCCATAGAGTTTAACGTTTTAGTTCTACTTTTAATTGTTCATTTAATAACTTAATAACTCGATTATTTTTCGATCACTGTGCTGTCATTTTCCCACCTATGAGAGTGCAGAACATGTTTGAACCGATGGTTGATAATCCTCTGGAAAAGTTAATGCTTACTTGGGATGATATAACCGATTAAAAATAATTGATTCTTCGGTTCGTTAATCGATTAATCGATTATTCGAATAAAAATCGGACAACACTGTATGAACGTGAAACGTCATTTTGACATCCTCCGTCAATATGAAATATAAGGGCCGTTCATTAAGCTTTGTCCCACCCACGATTTTATAGAGAACATAGCTAAAAACCTTAATTAATCCTCCAATGATAAAATTTTACCCTTCTTACCAATTGAAATTCCGACTAAAGTGCTCATACGATAAGAAAACATTGATAAATTCTTATGTGATTTAAGGTATCGCATAGCGGCGCCGTTGGTTTAGTGGTAAGCGTGATTATCTCTCACCCCAGCAGGCCTGGGTTCGTCGGTCGCCGGGATGTTCTGAGGCATAAGATCTCTGATCACGCCTTCCTTCGGAAAGTAAAGTCGGTGGTCCCCGGTTCATGAGTTGATGGGTCGATAGGTAGGGTCCAGGTGTTGTAGGAGCTGCCTTCGTGGCGTTGGTAGCATTGGTGCTCAGCACGGAAAACACATCAAGGAGAAAAAAAAGGTATCGCATGATGGATTTTGACCTTTATCTAGAAATTGGGGCCGGGAGTTTACGGAATGTTACTTGGGCTGTGCTCTGATTTTACTACCATTGAACTGATTTTAGAATTCTCATGTCGTTTAATGTGTCACATGATAAGGTTTATTCATTTTGCATTTAGTTTCATGGCATTTCAAACCAGAACATGTTCCGGCCATAGATCTCCGGAACCAGTTCACGATTCTTAAAATATTTAACAATTTTTTTGAATCCATAGTACCTTGTTCCACCCACATCTTTGAAGGTGGATGTGCCTCTGGTACTAACATAATTCTTAAAAAGTTTGCAATTTATGAAGATTCTTAAGATTTTGAGACTTTGACACTTGTCTTAGACTAGAACTTTTTTGAAAAATGTCCAAGATCACAGATTTGAAAAAAATCATAATTATGGGCCCTGGAGTCAAAGTCAGTCAAGGTTCTTAGACATGAAAAAATTTTAAGGACTATAATTAATTACAGGTAGTTCAAAAGAATTCTGAGGACAAACTCTGGATTGTTATGTATAATTTAAAATGAATCAAAGTGTTGATTTCAAAGAAATACTAAGGAGGATTCCTACATTATTTTGGGAGGAGAAGTTTTGAGCGGAATTTCAAAATTACTCAGAGTGGAATCCTAGAAAATTCGACAGTGAGCATACATAAGGGCGTATACGCGATGATCGATTCTCTTCATCGGTTTCCTCTTTGCATTGCTACAGCTTAGCAAAACAATTTTCTAGAATTTGTTCAATGCAGAGATGTAACAGGTTGTATTGGCTATCAAAAACAACAGCTAACGCACCAAGAACCGTTAGTTCTAGCGAGTTATTAACCAAATTGAAAATCGACGAAGAGAATCGATCATCTACGCTTACGCCGTTAGATAAATTTGGAGAGAATTCTGTGGAGAAAAATGGAAATTCTAAATTAAACTCTTTTTTTTTTTTAATTTTAGGAGATGTCAAAAGGAGTTGGGAGAAAACTTCAAGGGCAATTCCAAGGTGATTCTGAGAATTTTATAAGAATCGTGAGAAAAACTACAGATGCTCTTTAAGGAGAATTCCAAGAGATTTCTGATGAGAATTAAACAAGGAATATAATTTTATGTGTGGATAATTTAAGGAATTGTGCGGAAGACTCATCCACCCAACCAGGGGATGTAAGATTTTCTTATAATTATATGGGATTTATCATCGCATGATGTTAGTGGAGACCGCATGGACGGAGGATGAGATATACCGAAAATTACAAGAAAATTGGAGATGAGTTTATCAGACCTGTGCTTTCTTCACTGCTCTCTCCATACCTCGGAATATGGATAGGCTAAAGGCGAATAAAAATCGCTCATAGTACGATGATTTGATTTCGTATGCTTTTTCCGCTGAACGGGAATTGGAGATAATAGAAGCAAGTATGTGCGTCGTTCTACAATGTTATAAATAAAACGCTAGCTGGTCAAAATCGTAGACAGAACACTACATAAAACAGATAAAAAAAATAATGGTTTGTGTCCTAGACATGACCGCAGTATGACGTAGAACTACGCAAAATTGATGTATGTTATGCATTTTTGACTATTTTACTTTATCTTGAATTTTTCAACTCACGACAATTCATGTTAGCATAATCAGACCACCGTTCATCTTACGCATGAGATATTTAAATTTAATGTAATGGTTAAGAACTGACAAAATTTTCCCTACATAACTACATTGTGTTGATCAATGTTGAGCTATTTTGCTGTGATCAATGTGCACTAAATTCTATATTGACATCGACTACAATAGGAACTATTTCGTCACACATTTTTGTTGATTTGCACCTCAGTATATTACACTGAAACAGTATTGTGGGATAAAACAATTCTCAAAAAATACGTTATTTCAGTAGCTCCATCATTAGTTTTAAATTAGGTCTCTGAAACAGAGAAGAGAATGCAGGTTGCATTAATGATAACGCAAAAGGCAGTTGTTTTCCCTATCAGAAGACGGTACTTTCAATATTGAACAAAATGTTGGATCATATGTAAGCGAAGTGGGAAGGAAGGGGTATAACGATTATACGGGGCTTAAGCACCTTTTTGTACCCCAATTAGGAGGACAATCCTATCATAAAATTATCATGCATCATCATTATGTACTTTACAGCGTGTTCGTAGAATGATTCAAAATAGAATCCTGTAACTTTTCTCAAATCAAACGTTTGGTTTCCAATAAGTAGGTGCTTAGTACAACATTAATTGGAAATTAGTGGGATTCAGTTATTTAATTTCAAAGTCTCTTCGATTTTTTGATAGTAAGCATCATAGTTAAGGTACACCGGGGTAAATTGAAACGGTACGTGTATCTCTTAGCGTTTTGCATAAATAACTTTTCCGCGTTTCGAATTAGGGGCTGTTCATTAACTATGTAAACAGTTTTTTTGAATTATTTTTTATTTAAATTTGTATGGGCCGTGGATAATTGCCCCCCCCCCCCCCCCATCCAAACTGTCTACGTATTTCATGAACAGCCCCGGGCTCCAATTCTCCTTCCACCCTATCGCTGGTTGTCAAGGTGATCACGCCGTGATCCACCTTTAACCGCTGACTTGCTCCTGCTTACTGTAGGACCCAGTGCCATGCTGTCCGAAGCGGTAATGAGCAGAGGCACGACAGCAGCGCGTTTCTTTCACGAAAACAGAGATAAAATTATCATTTGCACATTATTCAAATGTTTTTTTTTATGGAAAATTAAAAAAAAAACATATGTAAGCAGATTTTAAATGTAATATCCTATCGATTGGCGTATTTGGATTTTAATTTCATCTATAAATGACACAATTACAAGCATTCAAAACCTAACACTATTTCATCACTCATATTTTTTGATTTGCACCCCAGTATAGTCAACAAAGACGTAGTTCTACGTCAAAATTATTGCATCGTATGCATGGCCAGCTTATATCATTCTATGCGGTATTCGCTGCGGAGGATGATAGAAAATGAACCTAACATTAGTTGTAATAAATTTTTGATTTACGTGTAAGATAACTCCATTAGAATTGATTGGAAATTATCTTCAGAAACCCCTTGGAGCACTTTTAAGAATTTCTTTCGAATTTACAGCCACAAAAGAAATTCTTAAAAGTGCTCCAAAGAGTTTCTGAAGATAATTTCTGTCAAGAGTTATGACTAAGATTTCTGCCAAGAGTTTTGACTACACAGTTCGAAAAGGTAGTGTAAATTTCTGTTACTATGATGCACATAAAAGGAGGCTCATATATCATACAAGTTTACATTACAGATCGTGTGAATTTAGGAGACATGCTATGAAATATTCCATAAATTGTATGAAATCTTCCATCTTTGCAAGCAACATTTCTTGCAAGTTGCTAGTTTACGTCAAAAGGAAGATTACATGCATGAATGTTTTCAGTAAAATCAACACAACAGAAAATTGTGAAAGAATTTCAAAGGACTTGAATTCTCAGAATAGGTTCTAAGAAAGATTCCAATCAACTTCTTGGAAGGGGTTTCAAGGGAATTCCATAGAAAGGTATTTACTATGAGAGTTTTATGGTTAGTTTAAGAAGAATTCCATGATAATTCAGAGCAGAATTGCAATTTGCGCCATGATTATTTATGTAAAATGATCACTTTTCTACGTACAGAACTGCAGTTGACTCTGAATAAAATTGATGTCATGTCTGATGGAGCTGCATCCCAGGATAAAAATCGAAAAAATAGTCTAGTTTTTTGCCAATTTAAGAATAAATATGGAATAGAAGTTGAATGGCATTTCTTCGCAACATCGCATGGAAAATGCCCAAGTGATGCTACAGGAGAAACACTGGAACGTATGGCTACCAGAGCTAGTCTAGCTAGGTAACGTGAACATCCGACCAAAATTGCAACGGACCTAAACGATTCTGAGTCCAATCGAAAGTGAATCGAGGATTAGCTAACTAAAATTTTCTTTTTCTTTTTATGCATCTATTGAAGAATATGAAACCAATAAACAGGAGCTTAACAAACAATACTCAAGAGCTATAACCATTCAAGGAATCAAAAATACCACTATTTCAGAAATTGAAACGCTAATTTCACTGGATTCTCTTACGAAAACACTTCCCTGAATGCATTCAAACGATTCTTCAATTTGATTTTATTTTTACCCCTGAGAAAAAGCAATCTAGGAGGGTTTTCTTGAAATGAAACACATACACTATATAATGCTGCTGATTTCGAGTTGCCGATGTCGGTTAAATTTCTCAGATCTCGGTTAAATAATCTTAGTGTGTAGGCCAACATTAAAGCCATTTCCCTTACTTTCAATATATCAAGTCGAAAAATAATTGAACCAAGGTTGGGATACTTTTCCAAAAACTTGAGTTTTTTTTTCAAAAAATCAAAACCTTTTTGTCCATCATTTCTCCATCTTGACCTATAATGTAATAGGTGGCATTCATTATCCCCTTAAAACATATAAAAAAATACAAACAATGTGTTGTTGTGAGATTTTTTTAAAATAGTTCCAGATGTTCCCTACAACATTGCCCAAGTTACAAACCGACTGAACAAACATTTTTCGAGCAACAGTTTTCTGAAAATAAGCTTAACATTTTCCTACAGGCCCTTTGAAAATTAAGGCTCGATTTAAAATGGTGATCTGAAAATGCAAAATGGCATTTTTGGTCATGAGAAACGTTTCTGAAAGTTTTTAGCCAAACAAAAAAAAATATCGCTCTGGTATAATAAATAAGTGCTGTCAATTTAGCGTCTGTCCAAATTGCTCGTCGTCCAGCACACATTTTTTGACGTAGGACTACGTCTTTCGGGAAGGGTGCCATTTCAGGGAAATGCAACGAAAATTGGTCAGACTTTAAATGCTAATAACTTGGCCAATAATCAATGGATTTTGATGATTTATTTATCGATCGATTCACCAGTGTTATACAAATTGTGTGGTATGTCAAACATTATAATTGTTAAATATTTAAATAGTTAACAATGAGGAAATATGGAAATATTCAAATTACCCATACATTTCCTTCGACCACAAGGTGCTCACCCCTAACACAGCCATCAGAAAGTTGATCCTTAACGACACAAGCCGAAGCCGGACAATCATTCAACGTTGCACGTTGGACGGTTCGACCGCGGACTTGTTCGCTGCATTGTGGACATCGTAGCATTCCTAGCAGCTCAATAGATACACCTCACACCAATCAAAAAGTTGAAGGGTGGTGTACAAGACACAACCACATTGTTGACGTAGGACTACGAAATTTTTGTACGATTTTCCAGTTTGTTTCGGATATTGTTTTGGAATAAAGTGAATTTCATAACTCAACTCTTTTGTAGAAAGTTGTGGTGGTCCTGAAAAGGGCCGATGGTTTGGGTGGTTTTGTATAACAGAGTAGTGTGCAACAAAATGGACACCCCTGTTTATTCCTCGGCAGTCATTTATCCTCGCGATTTGGTACTGATGCAGCTCTTGCTTCAACTATAGAAGTGTTGTGTTGCTTCAACTGAAGGTTCCCAATCAGCTCTATGGTAATTGAAAGTAGAGCTGTTGGTATTAGAAATTATTTCTTGGGATATTTCAAAACATACTGGAAGCTGATCAGAACCGAAGTCAGCATGGGTAACTAATTGGCTACAAAGTTTACATGAATCAGTAAAGACCAAATCAATAGTTGAGGAATTTCTTGCAGAAGAAAAGCATGTTGGGCTGTTTGGATATTGAATAGTGTAATAATCTGCAGAACAATCATCAAACAGAATATTACCATTGGAATTGCTTTGATTCCATGACCGGTGTTTCGCATTAAAATCACCAATAATGAAGAATTTAGACCTATGACGGGTAAGTTTCTGGAGGTCACCCTTGAGACAATTCTTTTGCTGGCCTACGCATTGGAATGGCAAATAGGCAGCTATAAACGTAGGTTGACCAAATTTTGTTGTTTCAACAGAAACTCCCAAAGTTTCAAAAACTTTGGTTTCAAATGAAGAAAGAATGTTGTGTTTGATTCGTCTATGAACAATGATGGCAACGCCACCACGGGCTCCATCAAGACGATCATTTCTATAAATGAAATAATTTGCGTCCCTTTTAACCTTATGGTCAGGTTTAAGGAACTTTTCAGTTATAACGGCGATATGCACGTTATGAACTCTCAAAAACTGAAATAGCTCGTCTTCATTATCGTTGAGAGATCGAGCATTCCAATTTAAAATATTTAATGATATAAAATCCATTGCTGAATTTCAAAGTTATGACAATATTATTCGCAATTTTTACTCCAGTTTCAATAGCATCAAACATGGAGTTAGATTTAAGCGTATCACTAATCATGTCAATTATTGAATTCTGTAAAAATTCCATTTTAGGAGCAGTAATGCTTCCCAAGTCAAAATTTTCAAAATTTCCGTTAGAATTATTACGTTGGCTAGTATTTTGATTTCTACCCGCTGAATATTGTTAGCAGCTAGGGGAGCAGGTATAGATGAAGCATTTGAAGCAGGGGTGATATTTGTACTTACGGGTACGAATGTAGAATTTGTTCCTCGCTGACCGTTGTTAACAGCAGAAGAAATGTGTACCTGGTTGGGAACGTGGAGCGTTTCCTTCCTGTCACTTAGAATGAAATTGTAAGATCGCTTTGCGAGTCTTACATTCCCAAAAATTGGATTTGTGGTTTTCACCGCAATTTGAACATTTCAATTTCTTAAGATCTTCCTTCACAGGACAGTCGTCCTTTGCGTGAGAGGAATCACCACAATTCATGCATTTAGCAGGCATGTAGCAATTTTTTGTTCCGTGACCCCATCCCTGGCACTTACGGCACTGGGTGAGGTTTTGGAAATTTCCTCCAGTCTTTCTGAAGTGTTCCCACTTCACTCGGACATGGAGCATAAGGGTAGCTTTTTCCAAGGCCTTAAGCTTGTTTAGTTCACTAGACTTGAAGTGAACTAAATAAAATTCATTAGAAATCCCGTTGCGCGAATCGCCAGGACGGGATTTCATTTTCATTTTGATTATTTGGAGTGGCACAACTCCAAGTAATTTTGCCAGTTCATCTTTGATCTGCTCCAGGGATTCACCACTGGGCAGTCCTTTCATGACAACCTTGAACACACGTTCAGTTTTGGTGTCGTAAGTAAAAAATTTGTGCTTCTTCTCAGTAAGATACTTGAGAAGACATTTAAATCCGTCCAAGGTTTCAGCCAATACACGGCATTCACTCCGACGTCCAATTTGTAGTGAAAACTTAACTTTCACGAAGTTCAAAAGTTTCGTGCGAAGAGCATGGCAATTAGAAGTGCTTATCACAATAGGGGGAAACACTAGTAACACTTCCTTCAGCAAAAAGCAAATAGATCCGCATGGCAAGAGAGCACGATGCGATAAATCAGTAAACATCTGTTTAATCTTGGCTAGATTAAAAAAATATATCTATTCAGAATGTTTCAAAAAACACTGAATAGAAAAAAACAAAGACAAAAAATGATATTGAGTAGGACCGTTTGGTTGATTGCGGCTTAACCCATTGATCATTTTACAATAGTTAATCATTGATAAACAACAAAAGGTTTCCAGCAATAAAAAATATTTCATTTTTATTAATTTCTTCACACCCGAAAATGCTTTAGATAACTGATGTTTAGTGTCAATCGGTTCTGGAATGATCTTGGTGCCCCTACGATAGTGAGCAGAATATGAAATAATGTCATATTTAATGTTACACGAGAATGACACTTGTCATCGGTAGATGGATTAATCAGAGTTTTCAATTGATTTCAATTGATCAAGACCTAAACAGCATTTGGAAAAATGAAAAATGTCTTGTCCAGTACGAGTACGAGTAAATTCCTAGACCATTGTTTGAGAGAGAGTATTGCCACCTCCGTCCGTTACCGTATTGACCAAAATATGGAATTGATCTCGCCCTCTTAGATGGAAGTAGCACTATCTCCAACAATCGAGAATTGTACTGGTCACGTCCTTGCAACAGCTGGGGATGGGAAGGATTGTTAATTGGGCACTTACTTAAGAGACATGCTGCGAACTCTACGACGTCTCATAAGTGACACCGATATTTGGAGGTTTGTTATTGAGGAGGGTAAGCCATAGAATACGTTCGGTAAATGTTGCTAGCAGATTTATAATAGCAATGGGGATAGGATAACGCATAGTGATAAATTGCAAGGAGGAGGACGAGTCTGGGATTGAACTCCTGACCTTCTGCTCAGTAAGCAGAAACGGTAAGTTCTAAGCTACCGAGCCCAATATTGGAGAAGTAAGGTACATTATCCAAAAGTTCTATTCTTGTTTTCTGTTTGAATTAATATTTAATTAATCTATGCATGGAAGTTGATAGGGGCGGAAGTAGCCCATCTCCTACGTTTTTTTAGAGGGGAGTTTGAGAATGTTTGACCTAATACTACGAAGGGGAAGTGGGGTTAACACCCTCCATCATTAAAAAATGTCTCCGTCATCTAAATATGGCCTCTCCTCAATCAAATTTAGGCCAATTTTGGAGAAACACATACAAAAGAAAAAAAATCCAGTTTTAAATTGCCAGTTTTTCTTCATAGATTAATAAACTCTGTATTTAAAAGGGCTTCTAAGAGACGAGCCAGCCCAAGCCAAGGCTGAAATTCTCTCCAATAAAGCGAAAAAAAAACCATCGATTATCTTTGGAATAAATGAACAAAACAAAATACTAAAACCAAAACTTTTAATATAATGTAACATAAATCATTCAAACAAAACAAAACCACGGATACCACCACCAAGAAATAAATCTAACCACCCGATCGCTTGACATCACTCGCACAAAGCCATAAAAAATGAAATAAAACCCTTCATTTTCTAGTCATTAGGAGGTGAAATAATGACCCAAATGATCCCGCAGCAACCCGTCAAACTTGAAACGAATCCTTTCTCGAAAGGTAAACGAAAAACGAAAAACGAAAAAAAAATGACACACCAAAAACATCTCAAACAAAATATCCAAAAACGAACAGCACAGAAGTCAACCAACCATCAGCGAGACTTCAACGACCGACCGACCGGGTTGACGACGAACCTCAACCCAACAAACAGCACACCATCCCAGCAGAGCCGGAGAGCAGCATAGAAGAAGAAAACCCCGAAGAAGGGCACTTACCTCGGCTCGCGCGTACACTCTCCAAGCGAAGCAAAAATCAGGTTTCCCGCTGCGTTACAACCGAATTCCTTTCGCCTTCCCTCGGCTTCGTCTCGACGGTCCGATCCGTCCGTAGCACGGCAGAGAGTGTCGTCGTTCCCGTTCCTCTGTTCCGACCAGCGTTCAACGTCCAGATCGCACGGGATCCAGTGTTTTTATTTTGTCGATTTTCTTCCACGTCTTCCCAGTTTAGAAGAGCCTTTGAGCACACACCAACAACTGCCAGCACTGATTTCTTCTTTTCTGACGCGAGAGGTTCACAAACACCAACACGAAGTGGGTTCGAATCGGAAAAATAACACCACCAACAAACGGCGCACAAACAACAGAAGAAAAAAAAAACTAATCGAAACGCTTGGTATGGGACCTGATGCTCTCTAGGAGAATGGTTGGTTCCTTTTCGCTCGAGGGTTCGGGTCGGATGTCTTCCACTGAAGCTGCAGGGTTGTAAATTGTTTTTGATCTTCTCCCTCCAGCAGCGACACCGCTCGGTTCAACTTGTGCCTCTATTTTACGTAATCGCACTCGCTGTTTGTAGAGCTCTACTGATTCTTTTTTGCTCTTTAGTCTAGATCTTCGGGGGACCGTTGTTGTAACGCGGCACGGGTTTGCGAAGCCTCAAGTTCTGTGCCAGCTGCAGTTATGGGACGCTGCTGCGTGCTGAATTACGACTCACATGGGCCTCCCGGTACCACTTGCTGAGAATCTCGAAAGGAGATTGTGTCTTCCGATGATTTTTGCTTGTTTTGGTCGGTGGGAAACCGCAAGCACCGTTCCACTCTATGAAAGTACAACACAATTGGCACACAATCGCTTCCTAAGTTCTCTGGGGATACGCTGAAGCTCGAAAAATACACACACTGTTTTCGCGCAAGCACTGTACGGGATCATGGGCTCCGAAACGGGGCGGTATTTGGTTACAATGAGTCTAGATCTCTGGATTGCTCTTCACACCGCAGCGGGGTTCGTTTCTTCTTCTGCTCTCAACCGTTGAAGTCACTCTACGCGTACACATTCGATGCTTCCATTTCTGGTAGGGCTTCTATTGTTATTGTTGTCAATTACTGAGATATTTTATACTCTTCTTTGCAAAACACTGCACGAGCCTAGTTGGCACGAAATGTCAAGTGAATTGCATTCAAAACTGATTCTTCAAGCGACGAACCTCGTTCCACACGGAACCAGCTGCTTTAATCGATGATTAATTCGCACAATTAGTACATTTATCACTTGTTCCACTGCTTTCCAAGTTTGCAGATTATGTTTTGCCTCTTCGTTAACTATAAGCATTCGTTATTAACTCACTGCCAGGTATTACTCTCATTCTTCACTCGTCTTATCTCTCCCCGAAGTTACTTCACATTTTTAAGGACGGTGAAAATTCCTGCTCCATTCCGACAGCTTTCGCGGTTCGAAAAAAAATCTTTCTCTCTCGACCCTGTGCGTGGTATTTCTTCTTGGCTTTATCTCAAGGAAAATAAATTTTATTGTTATTCTCTTTTGTCACCATTATCGTTATCATCATCAAGCATCACTGAAGAATTTCTTCGACCCGAAAACTTGCAACGCGCGATCTCTCACTCTCTCTCTCTCTCTATCCCGCCTATCTCTTCGCCTGCCAGCTCGCCGGTTTATGAACTCATTTTTCACCATTCAAAACATTCTTCCCTTCCACTTGCACTGCGCTCACAAAAAAACGCATCATTACCCGAGCCAGAAACAAAATTATTCATTTAAAAAATAAGAAAAGGACACACTTCATCCCTCGGACTGCCACCGACATTCCAACATTGAATTGCACAAAAATTATCGTCATTTGAGAGGGCCTCTTTCTGCGAGCCCGAAACACACTCACTTTTGTAACACTCCTTCCGAGCTACTACACACCATCATTAAGACGGAAAGAACAGTTTGCTCGCCGTCCACACCACGCTCTGAAGGGGGATGGTGAATCCATCAACACCCCTCGCGAAAGAATTCTTATGTTTAACCTACACTCCTTCTGTGCCCCCCTTCTCAAAGGACCAGCATCCGAAAGTATACCGAGCACACAAGACACCACTCACATGCGCGACTCGTCAAAACAGACTGCGCCGGAGCGTGCGTCGTGGCCCGCATGCAGGGTCCATTCCAAGATCCGAGCCAATCCGGCCGGAGACTTGGATGAGAGCGAGAGAATGAAACTTTGACCAGTTTCCTTCTTGTTGGATAGGGTACGATTGCTCTCTGTTTGTCTCCCGTGTATGCGCGCGCGGGCGCGTTCTCTCTCTTCGGATGCCACAGGTTGTTCCTCCAACTTTCCGCAAACACTTGAATGCGGTTTTTGGTTCGAGAGTTTCTTTGGAAGTTTTTGGATGTGGACTTATGCTCAGATCGAACGAATCCTACAAGGTGGTCCCGCAGAGATGTCACATGTCGGTGGGGTGAAATTAGAGATTGTGGATTTTTTTCCGATACATTTCCCGGAGGAAAAAATACCATAAGTTTAACATAAATCAGATGAAAATTTTAAAGACTCTGTTGTCACAAGTGAAACGTGACAAGAGGTTGGTTGATTTAAATCCGACTCCATGGAAAGACACAGAAAAATCCCGGGATTCGGGATTTTATTTTTCGAAATCCCGAGACTTATCAGGATCCTGGATTTTTTTTGAAACACTTAAAGTAACCAATTCACCTATAATAAAGCGTTTATTCATCTTCAAAACTATGACTATGAAGAATAAAGAGTAGGGCATATTTCAGTTCAAAGCGAAGCCCATTTCTGTTTATAGTGGGTGTGATGATTTTATTTGGAGCAACTTTAGAGGGATCCAAAGGGATTCTGAAATGATAAAATATGCTTCAAACCAATATCAAACATTTCGGCGGTTACCGATTCCAGGCTATTGAGAGACAACTTTCGGGAAATCCAATTAAGTTGAAAATTCAGGAATTTAAGATTTTCTTTATCATCGCTCTAACAAGCCACAATATGCTTATCTAGCGCACAAAACTGTATAAAGTATATAAAAAACTAGTTTTTTAGATGCGATAAAAATGGTTGTTGATTAATGAAAATAAACAAAGTTGACTTATTTACTTACTGAAGTATCATGGGCACCTTCAGTGGTACAGCGAGCCAAAGTGAAATATTTATGCTTGCTTTTGCTTTAACCTCGACCCAAGTCAAATTCCTAATAACTTTCTTGATTTTTCTTTATAAGACTCCGCCACCATAAGCCTGCCTGGGTCTACCTTTGATGCGATGTTTTACCTAATTCCAGTCCAGTGCTTGCTTGCAGATTTCGTCTCTGCCCCTTCGTAGAGTGTGGCTGATCAACGGTCTGGGATTTCAGTGGATATTGGCTTCTGATGACATCGACGGTGGTGCTCAGTATTCGAGATTTCGTTGTAAGGCCACCAAGCACGAATTATAAACGATTGAATTATTTATTGATTCATTCATTCATTCATTCATTCATTCATTCATTCATTCATTCATTCATTCATTCATTCATTCATTCATTCATTCATTCATTCATTCATTCATTCATTCATTCATTCATTCATTCATTCATTCATTCATTCATTCATTCATTCATTCATTCATTCATTCATTCATTCATTCATCATTCATTCATTCATCATTCATTCATTCATTCATTCATTCATTCATTCATTCATTCATTCATTCATTCATTCATTCATTCATTCATTCATTCATTCATTCATTCATTCATTCATTCATTCATTCATTCATTCATTCATTCATTCATTCATTCATTCATTCATTCATTCATTCATTCATTCATTCATTCATTCATTCATTCATTCATTCATTCATTCATTTATTTATTAACATTCAGGCGGTGTTTTAAACATTAATTAATTAATTATTTGTTTTTTATCTGTTCCTTCATTTCTTTATTTACTCATTTTTTTATATATTTTTATTTATAATTTTTTTTTTTTATTATTTATGGATTTGTTTATTTAATTCTTTTTTTAAGTATGTATTTATATATTTATTAATTTATTTATTTATTTAATTCTTTATTTACTTATTTTTTTTTTGTTTTTTTTTACTTACTTATTTATTTATTTATTTATTTATTTATTTATTTATTTATTTATTAATTTATTTATTTATTTATTTATTTATTTATTTACTATTTATTTATTTATTCACTTAATTAGTTATTCACTTATTTATTTATTAAGTTATTTTGTTTTGTAGTTATTAAGTTTTTAAGTTATGAAGTTATTTAGATATTCAGATATTAAGTTATTTAGTTGTTAAATAATATAATTATTAAACTATTTAATTATTCAGTTATTCAGTTATTTATTGATTATGTTATTAATTATTTTGTTATTAAGTTCATTTATTTATTTTTGTTTATTATTGAGATTTTAAGCCAAAGGCTGGTGCATATCTTAGTTATTAAGTTATTTATTTATTAAGTTGTTTAGTTGTTTAGTTAAGTTGTTAATATATTAAGTTTTTTAATTATTTAGTTATTAAGTTATTCAGATATTTAGTTATTTAGTTATTTAGTTATTTAGTTTTTTAGTTATTGAGTTATTTAGTTATTTAGTTCTTTAGGTATGTGGTTATTAGTTATTTGTTTATTTAGTTATTTAATTATTTAGTTATTAAGGTATTTAGTCATTTAGTTTTAAAGTAATTCAGTTATTAAGTTATAATGTTATTTAGTTATTTAGTTATAGAGTTTTAAGTTAAATAGTAATTTATTTATTTAGTCATTTAGTGGTTTGATTATTAAGTAATGCAGTTGTTAAGTTATTGAGTTATTTTGTTTTTAAGTTACTTAGTTATTGAGTTTTTTAGTTATTTAGTGATTTCGTTCTTTAGATATTTAGTTATGTTGTTATTAGGATTTAAGTTATTGAATTATTTTGTTATTTAATGATTTCGTTATTTTGTTATGTAGTTATTAAGTTATTTAGTTACTTAGTTATTGTTTTATTTATTTATTAAGTTATGAAGTTATTGAGTTATTAAGTTATTTAGTTATTTATTCATTCAGTTAATAAGTGATTTGATTATTAAGTTATTAAGTTTTTAAGTTTTTTAGTGATTTCTTATATTGTTATTTAATTATTCAGTTTTTTAGTTTTTTTAGATATTCAGTTACTTCGTTATTTTTTGATTTCTTGATTTAGTTATTCAGTTATTTATTTATAAATCAATTTCATTGTTTAGACGTTTAATTACGTAGTTATTTATTATTTAGTAATTTAGTTATTAGTTATTTAGTTATTTAGTTATTAAGTTATCCAGTTATTTGGTTATTAAGTTATTAATTTATTTAGTTTTTTAGTTATTCAGTTATTTAGTTATCTAGCTATTGCGTTATTTAGTTATTTAGTGATTTCGTTAATTAGTAATTTAGGTATTGAGTTATCCAGTTATTTAATTTTTTAGTTATTTAGTTATTCAATGATTTAGTTATTTAATTATTTAGGCAATAATTTATTTAGTAATTTAATTATTTAGTAATTCATTAATAAAGTTATTAAGTTATTTAATTATTGCGTTATTTGATGATTTCGTTATTTAGTTATTTAGTCATTGAGTTATTTAATTATCTAGTTGTTAGTTATGTAGCTTTTTAATGATTTAGTTATTTAAACATTTTGTTATTAATAAATTTAGTTATTTAGTTATAAAGTTATTTATATAGCTTTTAATGATTTAGTTATTTAGCTATTTAATGATTAAGTTATTTAAACATTTTGTTATTAATTTATTTAGTTATTTAGTTATTTAGTTATTTATTTATTTTGTTATTTTGTTATTTTGTTTTTTACTTATTCAGTTATTTAGTTATTTAGTTATTTAGTCATTTAGCTATTTAATTATTTATTTATTTAGTTATTAAGTTATTAAGCTATTTTGTTATTTTGTTATTCAGTTATTTAGTTATTAAGTTATTTAATTATTTAGTCATTAAGTTAATAAGTTATTTGATTATTAAGTTATTAAGTTATTTAGTTTTTTAGTGATTTCTTATGTTGTTAATTAATTATTTAGTTATTTAGTTTTTTAGATATTCAGTTATTTAGTTATTTTTTGATTTCTTGATTTAGTTATTCAGTTTTTATTTATAAAGCAATTTCATTGTTGAGACGTATAATTAATTAGTTATTTATTTATTTAGTTATTAAGTTATTTAGTTTTTAAGTTATCAAGTTATTTAGTTATTGAGTTATTAATTTATTTAGTTTTTTAGTTATTCAGTTAATTAGTTATCTAGCTATTGCGTAGTTAAGTTATTTAGTGATTTCGTTATTTAGTAATTTAGTTATTGAGTTATCAAGTTATTCAATTTTTTAGTTATTAAGTTATTCATTATTTAGTTATTTAATTATTAAGGCAATAATTTAATTAGTTATTAAGTTGTTTAGTTATCCATTTATTTAGTTATTTAGTTGTTTAGTTTTTAAGTTATTTAGTTTTTTAGTAATTAGTTATTTTATTATTAAGTTTTTTTTTATTTTCTTTACTATAGAGATTTAAGAACACAGGCTGCTTCATCTTTTATTTTTAAGTTATTTAGTTATTTAGTTATTGCGTTATTTAGTTTTTTAGTTATTTAGTGATTTCGTTATCTAGTTATTTAGTTATTGAGTTATTTAATTATCAAGTTTTAAGTTATTTAGCTTTTTATAGATTTGGTTATTTAAATATTTTCTTTTTTATTTATTTAGTTATTTAGTTATTCAGTTATTAAGTTAGTTATTTATAAAGAAATTAAGTTATTTAGTTATTTAGTTATATAGTTATTAAAATTTTTAATTATTTAGTTATTCATTTATTTAGTCATTAAGTTATTAAGTTATTTGGTTATTTAGTTATTTAGTTTTTAAGTTATAAGTTATTTTGTAATTCAGTTTTTTTTTAATTTTTATTTTCTTAACTATTGCGATTTAAGGCCACAGGCTGGTTCATCTCTTAGTTATTAGGTTATTTAGCTATTAAGTTGTCTAGTTGTTTAGTTATTCAGATAATTATTTATTTAGTTAATTAGATATTTAGTTATTTAGTTATTTAGTTATTTAGTTATTTAGTTATTAATTAAGTTTTGTATTCTTTTTCATTTCTTTTGTATTTATTAATTAACTTATATATTTATTAATTTAATTTAAGCTATTTATGTTATTATTTTTTTTGCTCATGTATTTATTTATTGATTTATTTATTTAGTTTTTTATATTTTTTAGGTTTATAGTTATTTTGTTATTTTTTAGTTATTAAGCTATTTATTTATTTAGTTATTTATTTATTTAGTTATTTATTTATTTAGTTATTTAGATATTTAGTTATTTAGTTATTTAGTTATTTAGTTATTTAGTTTTATAGTTATTTAGTTATTTAGTTATTTAGTTATTCAGTTATTAAGTTATTTAGTTATTAAGTTAATAAGTTATTTTGTTATTAAGTAACTTAGTTATTTATTTAGTTATTTATTTAGTTTTGTATTTTTTTTTCATTTCTTTTGTATTTATTAATTAACTTATATATTTATTAATTTAATTTAAGTTGTTTATGTATAATTTGTTTTTGCTTCTGTATTTATTTATTGATTTATTTATTTTTTAAAATTATAATCACTTTAACGCTCTTGGGGTCGGCCCCCATTTATGGATTTATTTAATCATTTATTTATTTACGTATATAGGGGAATTTACGTATTCTCGTCAATCTAAGCAGCGTCTGCACTTCTACTAGCATTTTCTCAGCGTCACGCACATATATGATGTGTCTGTTTGTTTACATTCATCTGCTGCTTGCTTCTCTATCCATTCCAATCGACAGAATTTTTCAAAACGTTTTGAAAGCGTTTTTACAACGCTCCAAACTTCTCAGGTGAGTGTGACTATTGTCGGCAGTCTCTTTTTCTTCGGCAACCTTCCCATTAGAACTGCGTGTTAACCAGCTGTTCTATTATCGGCAACTCGAAATCAACCTCATTTTGTAGTGCGTATGCTTTATTTGAAGAAAAATGTAGCATTACTGGATTGCTCGATCGTTCAAATATAATCAGATTGAAGCTGAAAGGCTAAACAATCGTTTGGACACATTCAGGGAAGTGCGTTGATGGGAAAACATAGTGAAATTAACGTTTAAATTTTGGTTGCCGAAAACAGTCAATGGGTGCCGAAGCCAACATTTACCCTATTTATAGATTTTTTGTAAATTTATTTATTTATTATGTAGGGGAACTTAACCTATTATCGTCATCGAATTGCGCTCTCAAGGATTTTGTTCAGGGGGGGTCAGGGCGTAGACTATTAGAGAATAAGGTATTTCCAAAGCCGTCGTTTACCCTATTTATTTATTTATTTCTTAAGTTATCTATTTATTTATTTGTTTATTAATTTATTCATAGTTTGATATTATTATTTTTAGTATATATTTTTTTAAATTGTTTATGAGATTTTTTTTTATTATTTAGATCTGACCCTTTCATATAAACTGGTTACTTAACTAGTTTATGAATTTTCATAAAAAAAATACCCAGATCTGTCTAGTATGATTCCAAAAATCTTCCATTGAATTGAATTTTTGAATATTTGTATCCTCATGTGGTTTAAAGTATTGCATGAGGGATTTTTAGCGAAATCAGAAACATGCCACATCCCTGGGGGATACCCGGGGCTGAGTGAGGCCAAAGTGTGGGCACGTCGAATGACTACTATTTAACTAGTTTTTGAATTCTCATGTGATTTAGGGTGTCACAAGATGGATTAAATTCGTTTCAGGTTGGATTTAGTCTTATGGGCCATACAATCCGGCCATAACTCGAGAATCAGTTGACCGATTCAAACGGGACGGAAACACCTTTCATTTGGCCGTTGTTGCGTCCACTTCGGCTCAGTGGTTGCTTAGAAACACGACCTAGTTCACAAAATCCATGTTTTTTTTTTGAATATCTTCCGGCCATATCTCCGGATTAAGTTAACAGATTTCATAAATAACCAATAGAATTCTATGGGACCATAAAACACTTCATTTGATAGTTTTTGCGTCAAATTTGGTGCAGTGGTTACTGAGAAACACGAAACACAATACACACACGAACACACATACACACACGCACGCACACACATAGAATTAAACGTGTAAATTAACATTTAAAAACTAACTCCTGTTGGTAGATGAAAATTACATTTTTTTATCTGTTTATCTTATCGATATCTAAATCTTCATAAATCTTAATGATCATTCGCACGGGCTCGTATTTCGGGATGTTTAATCAAACTTAATGATGACTGCAATGATATCGCAATTTCATTTTTCAAAATGAAGCACACTTGTGGTATTGTATGCAAGCAACTTAGCAAGTGGAGTATCTCAAAGTGGCTGAATTAACGCTAAAAACTGCAACTTATTTTACATGAGGAGACTACCAAGAAAATTTAAATCACGTAAACATAGAATATTTTCCAAAACTTCCATTCCAATGAGAGTGCTTCAAAATTGATTTCATGAATGCACTAAATGTGTGCCAATATGATGATTAGATTTATTTAGCCTTATTCAACATTTCTTCAAAACAAAAGACACTCACTAACGAATTTTATACGCTGCCTATTCCAAGATTATATCCAAAAAGGTGTCGTGCAAAATATTTACATTTCAAATTATGTGCCTCTTGACATGCTGATGGCAGGTTATTGTGCACGATTAATATACAAAACATCAGAAATGTATCCACCCGTTCCCAATCGCCAACCACAACGACAGCTCGCTGATGGGTCTAGTTTAGGAATTCAAACTTTTGCGCCAGCAGGCATCATCCAGCGAGACGACGACGATGGCCCCGTCACATTACATCTGCCCAGCCAGCAAACTCAGCAACGTCTCACATTCTGGTGCTGAGGCTACGAACAAACACGGGAAGAGAGGAATGCTGAAAAATACCTCGCCGTCCCTCGCGGAATTCTTCGGGCCTGTGGTGGTGTGGCGGCTCACGTCGTCGCTTTTACGTCCGCCATCAATATTGCGGACGACGCGGTCACTCTATCTTCACCAGTCCTGAAGCCAAAGCAGGCATCAAACGGGCATACACATGCCGGGAGAGTGTGCGTAAAGGAGAATTGACCCGAGAAAGTGGCGTGAGCCAGGCCAGGCACCAAAATTGCAAAACGGGAAAGGAACGCACCACCGCCGAGCGAGAGAGGGCATTCTATTGGTCGATTGAAAGGGCGATTTGCAGCATCCGGAAGGAAGAGATGGTGCGCAGGGTATCTTTGATTATGGGGGTAGCTTTGATAGTAGAATATAATGATTAAATTTATTTTCTGCACTATTTCCCAATTGAAAACATTGGTTCCATTTTGTAGCTTTAGCTGATGGTTAACGTAACTGAAGAATATACTCTATATCATTAAAATTTACTTTTAATTTATATTTTATTATTTGACTGCAGCAATCCCAAATTATCTAGGCTTTTGGGCATTGCTTGAGTAGATGTTCATTAGTATCAGGTAAACCACTTATTTCACAATTTGTGACATTTATAAGACCAATATTGTAAGCTTGGAGTTTTTCTTTATTTGGCACAATATCGTTCACAAACCTAAACAAATGCTCTCGATTGAGAAAAGATACAAACTTGTAGTTTATATTCTCCCAACATATTTCCCAATTCATTTTTATTCTCGATTCTATTGCTGGCACCTCATTTTTTCCCATGAAAAATCCATCCATACCTTGAGTTGTGTTCGAGGAATAATTGTCTCTAAGAAAAATGCCTACTTACCTCTAGCGTCCCGTGACAACTGGCCTTTAAAGTTTGTAGTAAATAGATAGTTTTCCTCCAAAATTTGTTCATTCTGATCAAAGTTATAGAAACGTTTTTCATGAAAAGTGCATTCGAACATTGTGTTTTTGCAGAACGGCTTTCATATTTGTCACCAGTTTATCATAATTTGAATTTAAAGTAGAGCTCCAACTATTTTCAAAAACGACTTCTAAAACCGTAAGACTTCCTGTCTACTTTATTTGCTGTGGACCAATTTTGGCATTATTCAAACGTAAAAAACATTAGCTGTTCAAGTTAACGGCGCCGGTGGTGTAGTGGTAAGCGTGATTACATCTCACCCAAGCAGGCCTAGGTTCAATCCCAGTCGGCGCCGCCGGGATGTTCTGAGGCATAACATCTCTGATCACGCCTTCCTTCGGATGGGAAGTAAAGCCGTTGGTCCCTGGTCCATGAGTTGATGGGTCGATAGGTAGGGTCCAGGTGTGGGAGCTGCCTTCCTGGCACGTCGGTAGCATTGGTGCTCAGCACGGAAAACAAGATCGACGGAAAAAACAAACCAAAGGAAAAAAAAAGCTGTTCAAGTTCAATTTAATTTAAGCAAATCTACAGTAAGAATCTATTACATCAACTAAAAGATCAAATTCTACCACTTAAAACTAATTCTCGAACTCGGCAATATATATAACCGAGTTTGCACAGCATCATCATAATTTACTGAGAATTCAGTACAAGAAATAATTAAACAGTGATTCAGCACTACTGCAAACTGAAATTTCAGCTTTTTTCATATTTGCCGAGCACCCACGCAAACAATATTCTCGCTGACCTCGGTAATGTGATATGCCCAGGTTTTGTTTTACTATTGCTTGTTTACCGAGATTTGGCATTCTAGCTTGCATTCGCCATTATTTCTCATTGCATTAGTATTTACTATCGCGTGTTGCGTACAGTTATTTGTATACTACAACATTAAGACGAAATCTTTCGTGGATATAATTAAAATACATGTGTACATATATTTCAACTTACTTCCTCTGTAATGCAAAAGTTTTGGGCGTCGAGCTGCAACGGCATGTGAATAATCATATCTAGATCATCCAATTTTCACTGTCTGGTTCCTAAATATAGGTCCAGATATGATCATTTTCAGTCATTAAAAAAGCATATTATTCAAATGTATGAAATTTTAATTTTCCATTTAATTAAAATTTAAGAGATTGTTTACATGTTTTTTCCGAGATTCCAGTTTCATTGTGCCAAAATATTAGTTTGCTTATACCGAGATTTTCAGCAAAACGCACCAGCTATCATTTCACAATCACAAACTGAGATTATCAGCAAAAGTTTATTTGCCGAGATCATTGCCGAGCACTCGGCTGTGCGAATCTCGGTAAAAAAAACCCGAGATCCTGCTAAAAAATCTAAGTGTGTACATCATTCCTCATGAAAACAGTTATGTCATCGGAAAAAGCAATCACACTTATGAACTTGTCATAAACAGTCTATAAAAGCTTGTGAAAATCTAAATTTACCAACACCATCCACATATATAGGGTGTCCCAGAATGTCTAAGCACGATTTAAAAAAAAAACGATAACATAACTCTGTTTACAGCAAATTCGATTTTTATTTCGTATACATGTTCTCTATAGTATTCTCTTACAGTTAAACGTAGAAAATCCGGGATCCGATCATTCGTTATCCAAGGAGCGGATTTTTGATCTCACGCTACTAATGAATATGCTTTGGTCAGGGCTCAAATAGTTTCGATTGGCCTGGCCCGGGGGCAGTTTGGCGGATGCATCTCCTTGGGTACGAATTGGACCTTGTTGGCTTTATACCAAGCAACCGCATCCTTGGGGTAATGAATCGACACCAAATCCGGCCAAAACAGTACTGAGGCGTCGTGTTTGCGGATCATGGGCAACAGACGCTTGTTTAAATTTTCTCGTTCGTCAACATCGGTTGTCATTGCATTCGTTGTCACAAACGGTTTGGTAAGCATATCACACTCACAAGTGGTTTGCCAAACCATAGCCTTTTGACCGAATTTGTCGTTAAAAATTGACTTATCCGCGTCGTCAACACTTCGGCCATCACAAACGGTGTAGTTCTGATCACCAGGAAGAGTTTTGTAATCAAATTTAACGTAGGGTTAGGTTATCTTTATTAGCGAGACTTTCAGCCAGAGGCTGGTTCTTCTCTTAAATTTAACGTATGATTCATTGTCCATAATCACGCACACCGATTCGCCGCACATCGATTGGTTGTATAACTTCCGAGCCCTCGGTTTAACAGATGCGGCTTGTTTTTCACTTCGCTTTGGCGTCTTCTGCTTCTTATACGTCTTTAGACGCATTCTTGCCTTGGCCCACTGGACGTTACTCTTCGAGGATCCCACTTTTTTAGCCACGTCTCGAACCGAAGCACTTTTCTTGCGAGTGAAAGCTTGCACGATTTTTCGGTCTAGATTTTGGTCAACAGGGTTCGGTTCACGTTCAAATTTTTGCTTGTCCTGGAAAGTTACTTCATCACCATACTTCTGAATCGTGTTTCAAACGGCCCCGATGCTACACCTTCTAATTTCGCTAATTTCCGGAGAAATGCTTCCCATTGTAACCGACACTTGCTATACACGAAACTGTTGGTAGGAATGTAAACAATGATTCAGCGTGATAATCAGCTGTTTAAACGTCATCTGAAACAAGCAGGGGTGTTCCAAAGTCGTGCTTAGACATTCTGAGATACCCTATAGTTGTGATTCACTTCAAAAGCCTTCTTGAGATCTGAACTGACTAGGGGAACTAGGGGCAAGAAGGTCACCCTCAATATATTTTGAAAATGAAATCATTTCAAATTTAATCTCATGATGAACCTTTGCACAGTATTCCTCTGAGGCATTCTAAAAAGTTCTGTCCGAATCGGAGTCGTAAAAAAATGCAAAAAATCATTTTGTGTTGATGCATTGAAAAGCTAGTTTGATCAACTCAGGTGTTTTATAAAAGCTCCCAATGGTTTGTTTTGATGGGTTTATTCCACATCCCATATGGCTCCTGTCAAACAGTTTAACCGAACGTAAACAATCATTTAAGAGTGCTCCAAGCAGTTTTTGAAGCTTTTAACCAAATGGCAATACAACTACATTCTTGTACAACTCTGGAAGCTATTATTCAACGTTTGATCAACTCAGGTGTTGTATAAGAGCTCCCAAAGGTTTGTTTTGATGCGTTTATTTCACGTTCTATATAGCTCTTGTCAATCAGTTTAACAAAGGTGCTATAAAAGTTATCGTAGGTCTTATAAAGCATATAGTTAAACCGAAAGTAAACAATCATTTAAGAGTGCTCCAAGCAGCTTTTGAAGCTTCTAACCAAAAAGGCAATACAACTACACTCTTGTTCAACTCTGGAAGCTATTATTCAACGTTTGATCAACTCAGGTGTTGTATAAGAGCTCCCAATGGTTTGTTTTGATGCGTTTATTCCACATCCTATATGGCTCCTGTCAAACAGTTTAACCGAATGTAAACAATCATTTAAGAGTGCTCTAAGCAGCTTTTGAAGCTTTTAACCAAATGGCAATACAACTACATTCTTGTTGAACTCTGGAAGCTATTATTCAACGTTTGATCAACTCAGGTGTTTTATAAGAGCTCTCAATTGTTTGTTGGGTTACTGTTTTCAGCAAACTTGTTCAGGGGGTCAAGACTTTTTGGCTGGTGGACAGTAGCCCAGAGTTTTCTCACCACGTGGCACTAGTAAACGTGCACAAATCTCGCGTATGCTACAATAGTTCAGAATTTTCACACTACGTGGCGTTAGTATACACGCGAAATTCTCGCATGTAAAATATCTCGAGATTCTGATCAGATAGATTTCGCTAGTGGACAGTAGTTCAAAATTTTCTCACTACGTAGCGCTAGAATACACGTGAAATTCTCGCATGTTGCTTGTTTCGAGATCCTGACCAGATAGAAAGTTACTGCCTCCGACAAAGTTGTTCAGGAGGTCAAAGCCTTTTTGGCTGGTAAACAGTAGTTAAGAATTTTCTCACCACGTGGCGTTAGTATACATGTACACTTCTCGCATATGCTATATCTCGAGATCCTGATGAAAGTTGCTGTCTACGACAAAGTTGTTCAGGAGGTCAAGGTATTTTAACTGGTAAACAGTATTTCAGAATTTTCTCACAAATTCTAGACTTTAGCCTCCTGACCAAGACAGTAACTTTCTATCTGGTCAGGATCTCGAGATATATCACAGGCGAGAATTTCACATTTCACTAGCGTGATAGCGTCCATTTCACTGTCCAGGAGCAAAAAATTTGTGATATCCTGAACAACTTTGCCGACGACAGTAATTTTCTATCTGGTCAAGAACTTGAGACATTTTATATGCGAGAATTTCACATGTATACTAGCACCATGAAGTGACACAGTTCTGAACTACTGTTCACCAGCCCAAAGACCTTGCCCTCCTGTACAATTTTGTCGCAGACAGTAACTTTCTATCTGGTCAGGATCTCGAGCTATTGAATATGCGAGAAAGGCACGTGTATACTAGTGCCGCATAGTGATAAAATTCTGAATTATTGTCACCCAACAAAAAGAGCTTGACTTCCTGAAAAACTTTGCCGAATACATTTACTTTCTATCTGGTCAGAATCTAGAGATATTTTATATGCGAGAATTTCACATGTATAGTAGCACCGCGAAGTGAGAAAACTCTGAACTACTGTCCACCTGCGAAAAGGCCTTTTTTTTGACGTAGGACTACGTCTTTGATTTCTATATGGGAGTACACTTTGTGAAAACCGAAATTGGAACATGTAACAAATTAAGAAAGATTTTGAACGTTAATAACTCAGCTACCCCTGGTACAATTTCAATAATTTTATCACCAATCGATCATAAATATGGCTACGCATCGATAACAATGCTTTTGAACGTTGATTTTCAACAAGAAACTATTGAAAAACTGGTAAATGTCCAGCATTGTCCAAAAGCGTCGAATTAACTAACAAATCCACCAATTACCTACATGCATATGCTGCTTCCCGAGCACAGTCGTCAGAGAGTAGTAAGTAGACGAAACAAGTCGAAGTGGCATTCGCCTCCGATCCTCGGGCGCGTGTGAATAGGGAGGATGGAATTGCGTAATATTTTGCACACTCATCGCCATATTCAGAACCAAACACAAATTCTTCGAGATAACCACCATCCGTCGCCTGGCTAGCCGTGGCGGTGTCTGACGTATCTCCGGTCTGATTTACGAGGTGTGCTGAAGGTATTCCTGAAAAATGAGATCCGTGATGCTGTCACCTACACTAAACACGCCAAGCTGTTTGGTTTCTGAGGTTAAATCATCACCAACTTTGGCAACAAAACGGGTCTTTTCAGGGCCACCAAGCTTATTACAGTAAAGAGTAGGAATAGAATTCATCTGCCTGTTTGTCCATATTCAGAACCAACGACCACACAAAATGATCATGTAATCAAACTGGAAGCAGGGGTAAAAATTATTTTGATCAACCTTGATCAACTTTGAATCGCCACGGCTGGATATTTTCGATGGAAGAAGCAACAATCTAGCATCTAATTCGACGAAGACGGCAGAAAATATTTGTGAAGCCGAGTTATTTACGAAAGAGAGTGTCGATGAAGAGAATCGATCAATGTAGGTAGGGCCTATTGAAAAGTGACGCGAGATTTGTTTTCCGTACTGAGCTCCAATGCTACCGACGCCAGGGAGGCAGATCCCACACCTGGACCCTACAAATCGACCCATCAACTCAACCGGGGACCAACGGCTTTACTTCCCGAAGGAAGGCGTGATCAGAGATGTTATGCCTTAGAACATGCCGGTGGCGCCGACTGAGATTGGACCCAGGCCTGCTGGGGTGAGAGGTAATCACGTTAACCACCGGCGCCGATATCTTTCAAGGTCATATCACGGCGAATGAGAACGACCCAAATTTGAGTTTAGTTATCTCAGAAATACGAAATAAAGTGCAGGAACTCAGCGATGAGTAAATTTGCCTCATGGTTTCCCACGCCACTTCCGACTGCCCTGCGGATGGAGCTGTGGTGTTAAAATGCGCCAACTGTGGTGGTGCTCACTAAGGTTCCGTCAGACAGTGCTCCAAACGCGAGGACTTCAAACGGATCCGAAAACAGGCGGCAGCTAACAGCCAACCAGGACGCAAGAAGGACAAAGTCCCGGCATTTCGGACGGAGGATTTCCCGCCTCTTCGTGCTCCTCAGCAAAGGCAAGCGAATTCGCGGGTGCATTCCGTTCAAGCAACTTCTGGTGATTCTGCTGGCCAAAGCTCTCCATCCCCCCCTGGATTCTGGAGACAACCACCAGCGCAAAACAACAACCCCGATCTGTTTTCAGCGGATGAACTGATGGAAATTTTCGTCAACATGACCGGTGCTCTACGTAAGTGCCGCAATAAGCCCGAACAGATCCAAGTGCTCGGTAAGTTCATCATCCAGTATGGTGTCTAAGCCGCTAACCATCGCTACCTGGAACGCTTGCTCTGTAAGAGCAAAACATATTGAGCTTGCCGACTTCCTCCGCAAGCATAGCATCGACGTGGTTCTTCTAACTGAGACCCACCTAAAGTCCGGTGACAGCTTCTGGTTGCCTGACCACAACATTATCCGGCTTGATAGCACCAGCTCCAGGGGGGGTGGTGTAGCGGTCATCGTCAGAAAGGGAATCAAGTTTTGCACTCTGCCCCACATCCGCACTTCTATCATCGAGGCCATTAGTGTGGAGGTGGAATCACCAACTGGAAACGTCCGGTTCATCGCTGTTTACTGCCCACGCCAGTGTACCGCAAGCAACGGATTAGGAATCCAATTCAAGAAGGACCTGACCGCCATCACCCGTACTAGCTCCCGATTCATCGTTGGGGGCGACCTGAACGCCCGCCATGAAGCTTGGCGGAACTACCAGAGGAACCGGAACGGATGTCTATTGTTCGACCACGCACAACATGGATTGTACACTGTGCAATTTCCGGACGAACCAACTTTCATCTCTCCGGCGGGAAATCCCTCCACGCTGGACTTTTTCCTGTCAAACATCGGACTATCCAAGCCGAAAACGCACAACGATCTCAGCTCCGACCACCAACCGGTGGTGACTGAAGTCGGTGTCAACGTGGTTCCTGCTAGAAGCTGCCTACGTAAAGACTACCAGGGTGCAGTACGGACGAATGGTGGACAGCAACATCGATGAAAATCCACTGCTCAACACAGTAGATGACATCGACCGAACGTTGGAAGGGCTCCAACAGGCCATATCCATGGCTGACGAGGCATACGTTCGACAAGTTCCTGTGAGGGGTAAGTTTGTTGCTATTGATTCCCACACCCAATTACTGATTCGGTTGAGAAATGTTCGTAGACGCCAGTTTCAGAGGACTGGAGACCTGGGTAAAAAACGTGAAATGGCCGATCTGAATAGGCAGATTGCTTCCAGAATGGACTCACTCCGAAATGAAAGTTTCGGGCGTGTTGTCCAGAATCTGGATGACCGCTCCAGACAATTCTGGAAGGTAGCCAAGGTCCTGAAAAATCATCCCAAACCCGTTCCACCTCTCAAAGTCGAAAATGATGACGATCGGCTTTTAATCACCCCACAGGAGAAAGCAAATGCGATCGGCGAGCATGTAGCTTCATCGCATTTGCTTGGCTCGACTATCCAAAGTCCGCTCGATGATCAGGTTGAGCAATGCGTTCAAAACCTAGATACCTCCCCTTGTGTCGTGCCTCCGGCGGATATGATTACAGTACAACAGATTTGCTCAGCGCTGAAATGCACCAAGAACATGAAGGCACCCGGGTTCGACGGTATATTTAACTTGATCTTGAAGAGACTCAGCATGAAAGTGCAGTCTCTTCTAACCGCTATCTTCAACAGATGTTTGGAACTGCACTACTTTCCAAGCATCTGGAAAGTAGCAAAAATCATACCAATCCGCAAACCCGGTAAGGATCCAACATTGTCTTCAAACTACAGACCAATCAGCCTCCTTTCAGCGCTGAGCAAATTGTTCGAAAAACTCATTCTCAATCGTTTGCTCAAGTTTGTCGAGGAAAATAACATTCTCCTTCCGGAACAGTTTGGGTTCAGAAAGGGGCACTCCACCAATCACCAGCTAGTACGGGTGATGAATAACATCCGAAGTAACAAAGCTGTATCCAAGTCCACAGCCATGGCCTTGTTAGACGTTGAAAAGGCGTTTGACAATGTTTGGCATGATGGACTTGTGTATAAGCTTTGTAACTTCAACTTTCCTTTACATCTTATTAAAATCACCCGTAACTACCTCCAGCAAAGGTCGTTTAAGGTATCGTTGAATGGTTGTCTTTCCGACACGTTTTCCATCCCAGCAGGAGTCCCGCAAGGCAGTCTGCTGGGCCCCTTGCTTTACAGCATTTACTCTTCCGACATTCCTCCCCTTGGAGACGGTTGCGTGTTTTTCCTGTTCGCAGATGATACCGCAATAGCCGTCAAAGGAAGGATGCCTCGCGAAATAACGAACAAACATCAACGATGCCTTAACGCCTTTGCTGATTATGCCACCACGTGGAAAATCAAAATCAATGCCTCCAAAACACAAGCGATCATGTTCCTCCATCGCCAATCGCCCAAACTAAAACCGGCTCCTTCTTGTACTGTAATCATGGATGGCACAAGGGTTGAGTGGTCCGCCGAAGTAACCTATCTCGGGATGTTGTTCGATGAAAAGCTCCTCTTCCGTTCGCATGTGGAGAAAACCGTAATCAAGTGTTCTGCCTTGGTTAGGTGTCTGTATCCGCTGATTTGCCGCAGATCCCGCCTCTCAAGGGTGAACAAACTGGCCGTCTACAAACAAATCATAGCACCTGCGATCCTCTACGCAGCTCCGGTGTGGGAATCATGTGCACAGACTCACAGGAACAAAATTCAGGTCGCTCAGAATAGAGTGCTGAGGATGGTTCTTGATAGTCCTTTCGACACTAGAATAACAAATTTACATGAAGAGGCAGGCATTGCCAAAATTAACGAAATTAAGACTAAATTTGCACAAAAATGTAATTTATCAGAACATGCTTTGATAAGCAATTTGTATATAGTAGGTTAGGTGTACATAGTAGTTGTAGGTTAGTTGTAGTTGTAAATAGTAGTTATAAGTAGTCTCCTTTTATCCAATTCAAATCAAACCAATCCCACCAAGGTGGTCATACTTTAAAATAGGCATGATAGGACTAGTAACTGTAAATAATAATTAAAATCTCAAATGAACTAAAGTTGAAAAGACGCATCTGTGTCACTTGAAAAATTCATCAATGTAAACCACACAAACACAAGAAATAAAGATCATTTTAAGTCAGAAAAAGAATTAGCTCATTTTCGCTTCGGACGGCGTGGTGAACAGCAATAGCAGCAGTAGGAAGGTGGTCGCTAGTCCACTCCTTCACATCTAACAAGCAACAATTGACTGGTCGTGGCAAAGGAGGAAAAGGTCTGGTAAAGGAGGCGCCAAGCGTCATCGCAAAGTTCTTCGAGATAACCGCCATCGGTCGTCTGGCTCGCCGTGGTGGTGTCAAACGTATCTCCGGTCTGATCTACGAGGTGTGCTGAAGGTGTTCCTGGAAAATGAGGTCCGTGATGCTGTCACCTACACTAAACACGCAAAGCGTAAGAGGCCATGGATGTCCTCTTCAATAAAACGGGACTTGGAGGCGAACCAGCCTAAGGCTGAAAGCCTCCTAAATAAAGCTAAATTAATTAATTAATTAATTCAATAAAACGGCCCTTTTCAGGGCCATCTAGCTTACATCAGTTAAGAGTTGGAATAGAATTTATCTGTGCTTGTTTGTCCATATTCAAAACCACAAGCCCCCAACTACCACACAAAATGCTCTCCAGAGTTGTAATCTTGTAACCAAACTTGGAAGCAGGGGTGCAAGTGATTTTGATTGATTCTCTTAATCAACTTTCTCTTTGAAAAAGCTTACAACAAATTTGGTACGCATACAATTCAAAAACGGAAAGAGTTGAGATAATAGATAATTGATCAATTAAAAGAACTAAATCGTCGTCGTCGTCCACTAGCGATCCTACGTCAAGCTTCCGTTCGTGCCCCAAGGCATAGACCCTTCTACTTTTTTCCTTTGGTTTGTTTTTTCCGTCGATCTTGTTTTCCGTGCTGAGCACCAATGCTCCCACACCTGGACCCTACCTATCGACCCATCAACTCATGAACCGGGGACCAACGGCTTTACTTCCCCATCCGAAGGAAGGCGTGATCAGAGATGTTATGCCTCAGAACATCCCGGCGGCGCCGACTGGGATTGAACCCAGGCCTGCTGGGGTGAGAGGTAATCTCGCTTACCACTACACCACCGGCGTCGTTAAAAAGGCCTTAACCTCCTGAACAACTATGCCCAAGACAGTACCTTCCTATCTGGTCGAGAACTCGAGATATTTTATATGAAAATTTCACGTGTATACTAGCGCCGCGTAATGAGCAAATTCTGAACTATTGAGCACCAAGCAATAGACTTTGACCTCCTGAAAAACTTTGTGAAAGACAGTATCTTTCTATCTGGTCAGGATCTCGAGATATATCACATGCGAGAATTTCACATGTATACTAGCTAGTTATCACTTATTTTATTGAACCGGTCAATAATCGAAAAAAAAATACGCAGCAGCTGCTTGATATGAAACATTGCATACCGTAAGGCGTTATCCCCACACAGCAAAAAAAATTATTTTGATATCACATCAAAGTGGATGAACTTTAATCGTGTCAAAAATATGGTGTAATATTACTTGCCAAAAAGGACAAAATTATCATTAATACAGTGCATGAGCTGACATTACACTGCTTTTAATGCATTTGTTTATTTGTGTGGCCATAAAAATGACATGAGATTTTCAACATGATCGAAGTGCATCCTCTTGGATGTAATATTAAAATTTATTTTTTGCCGAAAATAATCCAGGATCAAGAGTTTAAGGCTGTGTTCCATTTGGTTAATTTTCACTAAAATTTGTCAGATGGAAAATTTTCAAATAAACCTGCTATACTACCAGACTTATTTCTAGACCAGGAATCAATTTTGACAACACCTTCTTGAAAATCGGAAGATCAACAACAGAGGGATTTTCGAACATTATCGGCAAATTGAGTTTCAAATCGGGTCCTGATTAGCCTCCAAAAGTTTAAACTCATTTGATAATAAACTGACTTGGCACAAACCATTTGAAGTTTATATGGAAATTACTACACTTTTTGTTAATTGCTTTCTACTCTTTTTCCATATTGTTCTGTTAACAAATTCCATTGCTATTCTTATGGGAATTTTAATCAGCTACAACTTTGCAGAAAATTGTTTTTCAGCCAAACGTCAAATTAAATAGTTATTAATTGTTTAAGAGATTGATAATCTTATGGCAAATTAAGCAACTGTATTGTGGGCAACACTGTATTCTGCAGCCATGATTTTTGTCCTCTATTCTACGCGCCATAAACACCAATGTTGCCTAATGAACAGATGATTGAGCATAATCATAAGACATCAGTGACTTGAATCATTAATAATTTTTGTTCCTTACATTTGATCGAAAAGTGGTCTTCAACAAACTTGTAACTGAGAAAGTTTTCAACAAGCTCAGCTTTCATTTTCTTAAGTAGAGTGAACTGGTGAATTTTGAGATCGATATGAACCGAAATTATGGTTTCTCCATAGTAATTCCCATATAAACTTCAAATGGTTTGTGCCAAGTCAGTTTCTAACTAAATGAGTTCAAATTTTGGGAGGCTAATCAGGGCTCAATTTGGAACCGTTTGAGCACTGTGGAGCGAAAATTTCAAATTTTGCATCAGTCTAGTGGTCAATCAAGCTCATGCTCATGCCATGCCATGGTTCATAGATGTATTGAAACTGATCGTAAATTACTACTAGTCCTGATTGGAGAATTTGTCATAGGTTTGCTTAGGATCGTATTAATTAATATCGACATTGACATCAAAGCTGCCGGGCATTCTTGATCGAGTTTAATCCGAGAATAATACCTGTTGGAGCTTAAAACCATGAAGATTTAATTCTTAAGTTTGAGTCATAATATTAGCTTCTGGTATTGGTTAGTAAGGGACTACGTAGTGTAGACTAATTTTTTGATTCTTACCACCCCCATTCTCCCTGTGCGTAGACAATTGGCTATACACAATTTTTAAAATTTTTATAGCCAACCCCTAAACTGTCTACGTAGTTAATGAACAGCCAATAAATGGTTATAAATTTTATTTTTATTTGAACCAGAGGTGAGCCAGCCTTTAGGCTAAAAACCTCTTAAATTATATTCAAGGGCATGATTGATATAGAATATTAAAGAAAAACACCTAAAATACGAATCAAAACACCTTAAATCTAGCTGGAGATTTCACCAACTGTCCCAATAACCCATTCGATATAGCATTCCATCAGAGGAAAAAAAAAAAAAGGGGTGCCAAAGCGAACGAGGAAAAATCAATTAATAATTTAATTTTTTATGAATATGAAATAAGTTTGTCTGTCGCTTCATGTTTACGAGGGGACTCTGTTACTTTTTTTCTCACTTTGCGCATATTTTTTCGTCCAGTCACAATCGAATGCTTTTACGAGAAGTGCGCGCGCGCTCAAGCTCTCCCATTTGCAACAAGAGGATCGCGATCGACGACGAACGGACGGACGGACGGCCAACAACCGAGGAGGCCCTAATATACGAGTGTTGTATAGTAGGTGCATATATGAGCAGCCTCAGAGTAGATGGGGCGCATTCCATCGCATTATGGGTCCCAACGGCGACCAACGATAATACGAAGGGACGAAGGAAAATATTTTATTGAATTTCTTCTGCTGTCCTCTGCGCTGATGAGCTCTTGTACGAAAGAGAAAAGAGAGGAAAGTTTTGTAAATTTTGTTATATTCGTCATCAATGCAGAAAAGGGCCTCGTCGCGGGATGGTTGAATGCACATTCCTTCCTGCGTCGTCGTTGTCGTCGTTGACCAACTGGCCAGACGGAACGGGGAAATTGGAAGTGGTTAGCCATGTTAGCAAAAGCTCATTTGCGTTGACAAGAACGAGCTGCGATGGTAAAATATGGTTGAAATTCGGCGCGGGGTGAGTATTTATGGCGATACGCAACGGCCCACAAGCTGCGTGTTCGTTGCCATATTTTACATTACATTTTCTTGATATACACATTTGACCCATTTCCTCGGCGGATTCGACCTGATTGAGAGTGAATGTTTGTTCATTAAATCAACACACGGGGGAGGGGGTTGCAGATATCATTCAGACCCTAGCATAAACTGGTATTCTTATTATTCATGATGATTAATGTTTGCATGCGGGTTCGATTCCCGGTACAGTGTGGAAATTTTGGCGTTCAACATTGTCTTGTCTTCCGTGAGCATAAGAGGATCATCGTGCTTGGGCTTGAATAACATTAAAATCTTAAACATACATTTTTATTTAAAAAAAACTACAAGGGACAGCCCAATGGGGTTGAACGAACAGTTGACGTAGGCCTACGCTCACATATGTTAACTACACACTTAAAAAACTCATGTAAATTTACGTGCTCTGAGAGTGACATATACGAGCGTCAATTTTGACATAAATTTGAGTCATAAGAGACGCGAAATATAGCTTAATCAAACGTAATTTTCGTCGAGCAACGAACTTTTCAGTCTCTAAGCATTTAATATTACATGACATGTTTGTTTACGTCTCATCTTTTATGTCAAAGATGGATTCCGTCACTTGTAAAATTAGTTATTTCTAAGTGTGTATTTTGATCGAACGTTATTTAAAATGCCCGATATTATTATGACATCCGTTGATTTCATCCGAAGTGAAATAATTGAGCAGTGTCCTTTTTCCGATTACTACTAATAAGATTCTTTTTCAGTTCATGTGTAATTATTCTTGTATTTAGAATATATTCCAAACTAACTATTTCTTTGAAACTTGTGGTGGCCCTGAAAAGGGTCGTTTCGATGGTTTGTGGCTCTGAAAAGAGCCGTTTTGATGTATTATGGCCCTCAAAAGGATCGTTTTGGTGATGTAATTAGTTTAAGGGGAATTGTTATTGTCGCCTGAAAAGGAAGATTTTCGTTTGATGCGCATGGTCATCTATCGAGCGGCAAGCAAATTACCCGACTGTTTGCCCTAGGCCAAAGTGTACCCTTGATATTAGACGGATCTCCACTTTACGATGAACAATGTTTGTCTTCTTTGCATCACAGAGCCGGCGTTACTTGTCAAATCACCGATTCCAGCAGCCAAGTACCCAACTAACATTTTCAGCTTTATAAGTCAACTTTACAACTTCTTTACAAAGCAGAATAACCTAGTCGAGAAAAGTGATTCATGTGCATTGTTATAAAGCCTCTACTCAGCGATCTTGTTTTAGAATGGCATGTATTTTTGTTTACGACAGTTCAATGTGTTGGAGTAGCGAAGTTGGTAGTATCAAGACTCGCCAATGCGATCCTCTCGAGTTCGATTCCAAGTTCCGGTACAGTGTAAATAATTAGATGTTGTGCTTATAACTAATTTCGAACAATTTGATTCACACAGCATAATAAACTCAATCAATTCCTCCAAAAAAAACCCGAATTTATCCACCTATGGTGTGATCAGACCCTTCTTACTTATTCAAGTTTATTTATTTTATTGTCATTATCAGTGACCAAACCCCCCACCCCCGTGTCATCCAGTGACGCTACGCCACTGCCTGGGGGTACCCGGAATATATCCGGGTGTAGTCTATTTGGTGAGGCTACCAATCACCTTATCATCGTATTTTAATGTGATTTAATGGGTTTTAATTCAATTCATATTCAAGCAACTTCCCCGGGGTACCCGGAACATGTCCAAGTGTGTCCAATGTGGTCTGGAACACTTAACACGACTTGCATTGATCTTATTTTTGAATTCTGTAGTAATTTGATGTGTCGCATGATGGTTTTAATACGTTTTCCTTTAAATCCAGCGTGAAGGCCCATATTCACCGGATCTTATTCCGGCCATATCTCCGGAACCGGTTCACCGATTGCAAAACCGTTCAATAACGTTCAATGGGACCCCAAGACCTATCATTTGGCGCCGAGTTTGTCCAAATCGGTTGAGCGGTTGCTGAGAAACGTGAGCGCATTGATTTCGTTACATACACACACACATACACACATACACACATACACACACACACACACAGACATGTTCCGATCTCGTTGAGCTGAGTCGAATGGTATATGACACTCGGCCCTCCGGGCCTCGGATCGATAGTCGGTTTTTCAAGTGATATCTATACCCTTCTTTGTAAGAAGGGTAAAAAGCGTAAATAATATTTAACCTGGCTTCAACAGAAAGCTGTGTATTGATTATTGGATAACCGGGAAAAGGTTGAATAAGCGCCTTTCAAGTTCGCACACAACTAAACAGCAGGATAACAGCTGTATAGAATAATAGATATACAATAAGAGCTTGTCCTAATCGTCCCAACAGCCAAAAGTAGCTGACTAAGTTCGCCAGATTTGCTTGTATAGAGGTTGAGTAAAGGTTGTTTCATATCGTATAACGTTTGTATACAGCTTGAGGCTGTATAAATGAAATGAGTAAAGCGTTTACATTGTAAACATTGTTAGTTGGCTAGACTGGAGCACCGGTACCCAGACTCGGCGTAGTTGTTCTTCCAGAACACACGATGGATGTGACCGACGGGGAACTGCAGTCGAGCAAAGCTTCTCCTTCACCATAGTTCTTAAGGCGATCCGTTCGCCATGAGATTCAAAGCAAAAACGAACACAGGTGACTTTTAAGATTTTAAATAATCTTTATTTCTTGTAGGGTTTTTGATCTAATTTCCATCCTACTAAGCACAACCCGCGCTTTACCTCTCTTTTTTAAAACGGGTTTGAACAAAAATTGGAATACTTCTGAGATGACTGCTAAATTTATTCACCTTTCGTACCGTTGGATTTGATAAAGAGTCACAAATTGTTGAGATATTGTTAAAAATCTAAAACTGCTTCTTGATTCTAAATTCGTTCTATGAGTTTCAAATTCGTCCTAACGCATTGAAACGCCATTAGATTTTCTTCGTCCTACGGATAAACGTATAAAAAGGAGATTCGCTAGGAGCGCTTCTTTTCTGCTTGACAACGTGGAGGACATCGACCGAGCGTTGGAAGGACTCCACCAAGCCATAACCGTGGCTGACGAGGCGTGCGTCCGATGAGTTCCTGTGAGGGGTAAGTTTGTTGCCATTGATTCCCACATCCAACTTTTGATTCGCCTGAGAAATGTTCGTAGACGCCAGTTTCAGAGGACTGGAGATCTAGCGAGGAAACGTGAAATGGCCGATCTGAACAAGGAGATTGCTTCCAGAATGGTCTCACTCCGGAAGTTTCGGGTGGCTTGTCCAGAATCTGGACGACCGCTCCAGACCATTCTGGAAAGTTGCCAAGATCTTAAAGACGCACCCTAAACCCATTCCACCACTCAAAGATGAAAATGATGACGATCGGCTCATAATCACCCCTCAGGAGAAAGCAAATGCGATTGGTGAGCATATTGCCAAATCGCACTTGCTTGGCTCCAACATCCAAAGTCCGCTCGAAGTTCAGGTTGAGCAATGTGTACTCAACCTTGATTCCTCCCCTTGTGCCATCCCTCCGGAGGATAGAATCACAGTGGAACAGATTTGCTCAGCGCTGAAATGCACCAAAAACATGAAGGCCCCCGGGTTTGACGGAATATTCAACCTAGTGTTGAAAAATCTCAGCATGAAGGTTCACTCTCTGCTGGCTGCTGTCTTCAACAGATGCTTGGAACTGCACTACTTTCCAACTATCTGGAAGACAGCGAAAATCATACCTATCCGCAAACCCGGGAAGGACCCAACGCTAGCTTCAAGCTACAGACCAATCAGCCTCCTTTCAGCGCTGAGCAAATTGTTCGAGAAACTTATTCTCAATCGTTTGCTCAAGTTTGTCGAGGAAAATAACATTCTCCTTCCGGAACAGTTTGGGTTCAGAAAGGGGCACTCCACCAATCACCAGCTAGTGCGGGTGATGAATAACATCCGAAGTAACAAAGCTGTATCCAAGTCCACAGCCATGGCCTTGTTAGACGTTGAGAAAGCGTTTGATAATGTCTGGCACAATGGGCTTGTATACAAGCTTTGTAACTTCAACTTTCCATTACATCTGGTTAAAATCACCCGTAACTACCTCCAGCAAAGGTCGTTTAAGGTATCGTTGAATGGTTGTCTTTCAGACACGTTTTCCATCCCAGCTGGAGTCCCGCAAGGCAGTCTGCTGGGACCCTTGCTTTACAGCATTTACACTTCCGACATTCCTCCCCTCGGAAACGGTTGCGTGTTCTTCCTGTTCGCAGATGATACCGCAATAGCCGTCAAAGGAAGGATGCCTCGCGAAATAACGAACAAACTTCAACGATGCCTTAACGCCTTTGCTGATTATGCCACCACGTGGAAAATCAAAATCAATGCTTCCAAAACACAAACAATCATGTTCCTCCATCGACAATCACCCAAACTAAAACCGGCTCCCTCTTGTACTGTAATCATGGATGGCACAAGGGTTGAGTGGTCCGCCGAAGTAACCTATCTCGGGATGTTGTTTGACGAAAAGCTCCTATTCCGCTCGCATGTGGAGAAAACCGTAGTCAAGTGTTCCGCCTTGGTTAGGAGTCTGTATCCGCTGATTTGCCGCAGATCCCGCCTCTCAAGGGTGAACAAACTGGCCGTCTACAAACAAATCATAGCACCTGCGATCCTCTACGCAGCTCCGGTGTGGGAATCATGTGCACAGACTCACAGGAACAAAATTCAGGTCGCTCAGAATAGAGTGCTGAGGATGGTTCTTGATAGTCCTTTCGACACTAGAATAACAAATTTACATGAAGAGGCAGGCATTGCCAAAATTAACGAAATTAAGACTAAATTTGCACAAAAATGTAATTTATCAGAACATGCTTTGATAAGCAATTTGTATTAGTTAGGTTAGGTTAGGTTAGGTTAGTTGTAGTTGTAAATAGTAGTTATAAGTAGTCTCCTTTTTCCAATTCAAATCAAACCAATCCCACCAAGGTGGTCATACTTTAAAATAGGCCTGATAGGACTAGGAACTGTAAATAATAATTAAAATCTCAAATGTACTAAAGTTGAAAAGACGCATCTGTGTCACTTAACAAATTCATACATGTAAACCACACAATCACAAGAAATAAAGATCATTTAAATGGCTGGCATCAGCCCATTATCGCTTCGGACGGCGTCGAGAGCAATAGCAGCAGTAGGAAGGTGGCCCACTCTTCTACAACCACCCAACAAGCAACAATTTACTGGTCGTCGCAAAGGAGGTGCCAAGCGTCATCGCAAATTCTTCAAAATAACCACCATCCGTCGTCTGGCTCGCCGTAGCGGTGTCTGACGTATCTCCGGTCTGATCACCACTACGAGGTATGCTGAAGGTGTTCCTGAAAAATGAGATCCGTGATGCTGTCACCTACACTAAACACGCTAACCGTAAGCGGCCATGGATGTAACCTTCGTTTTGAAGTGACAGACGTTTCGGAGGTTAAATCATCACCAACTTTGACAACCAAACGGCCTTTTTCAGGGCCACCAAGCTTATTACAGTAAAGAGTTGGAAAAGAATTCATCTGCCTTAGCCTGTTTGTCCATATTAAAAACCAACATTCACACAAAATGCTCATTTAATCAAACTGGAAGCAGAGGGACAAATCTCGATGAATATTTCAAATGGTCCTATCTGCTTTGATCGGTTCTCTTCATCGACTTTCTCTTTTCATAACCACTGCTATGCAAACAGATTTCGCGCTAATTCTACCACATAGTTTGATAAAGGAAGTTCTTATCTAGCGTCCAAAACGTCAAATACAACAGGGAAAGGTTTTGCAGCTGAGTTATTAACGAAAGAGAAAGTCGATGAAGAGAATCGATCAAAGCAGATAGGACCATTTGAAATGTTTATCGAGAAATGATTTTGATCAACCTTTATCAATTTTGAATCGCCACGGCCGGATATTTTCGATGGAAGAAGCTACAATCTAGCATCTAATTCGACGAAGACGGCAGGAAACATTTCTGGATCAACAATAAAATAGGGCCCATCAGCATTTGTAAACAAACCGCTCCAAAGCCTCACAAATCGAAGGCCGCTCACACAAACCAACACCAACATCTTGTAGGTAGAAGTTTCCCCTATCCGATGATGGTGTTGGTTTGTGTGGGTGGCCTTCGCTTTGTGAGTAAAGGGCTTTGGAACGGTTTGTTTACAAATGCTGATGGGCTCTTTTCTATTGTTGATCCAGATTTGTGAAGCCGAGTTATTTACGAAAGAGAGTGTCGATGAAGAGAATCGATCAATGTAGATAGGACCTATTGAAAAGTGACGCGAGATTTGTTTTCCGTACTGAGCTCCAATGCTACCGACGCCAGGGAGGCAGCTCCCAGAGATGTTATGCCTTAGAACATGCCGATGGCGCCGACTGAGATTGGACCCAGGCCTGCTGGGGTGAGAGGTAATTACGCTAACCACCGGCGCCGATATCTATCACGGCGAATGAGAACGACCCAAATTTGAGTTTAGTTATCTCAGCAATAAGTGCAGGAACTCAGCGATGAGTAAATATTCCTCATGTTTTCCCAGGTTTTTCCAGGGAAAAATTCCCGAATTTGAGAAAAGTAAAGATTGGATTCACTCAGTCTATTGGTACTACTCCGAGACTGAATAAAATTTTCGTCAATTTCCTCATTTTCTGGCAGATTTTTTAGGTTTTCCACAGGAAATCATGAGACAAATTTACTCATCGCTGAGTTCCTACACTTTTGGCGATTATGAGTGAACTAAACTCAAATTTGGGGCGTTCTCATTCGCCGTGTACGCAAAAAGAAAATAGCCAGTGTCGCTACTTGATAGCAAACTACTCATAATGGGAGGAGTCTTTGTAGCTTTTATACCACTTGGTTGCACATCATTCTGCTTTAACCTAAAAAGATATAAAGCAGCGCTGCTGTCCTGGTATCAGCTCCCACCACACATCATCAGCTCATTCGCTGCCAGACTGTTGAGCAGTTCAGTCGATTTGAATTCTCTCTAGTTTCGTTCGTTCGTTCGCAAGTCGAATTAGCTCCGCGTTGTATAGTGACGCTCTCGCTGACCCAGCCATGGGTAAGAAATCGCGCGGTAACGCGAGTGCCGGCTTACCGGGAAAACAGACTCTCCCAGGAGACGGCGCGACCACCGAGCCAGCTCAGAAGAAGCAGAAGAAAACCCCATTGCCCGTCCCGACAGGCGTTGCGGACCCGCAGCCGGGGCCTCCCGGAACTAAACGACCCAGACCTGAAGACATCAGCGCCACCGCATCGGCAGCAAAAAAGCTGCTGAGCAACAATCCGTTCTCCGCCCTGCAGAACGGAGCCCAGCCGCAGTCGAACCCTGAGACGGTGCCTAAAAAAGTTAAGTTGCCACCCTTCTATGTGAAGGGCTTCCCTCCCGGGCTATGGGAGCAGCTGGATTTCTACATTAAGCAGGGCCTTCGCTGCACCATTCAACGGTGCACGGAAGGCTACAAACTGATGGTCTCGGCCGAAAATCACTACAACGCAGTCCAGGCCCTCTTGGACAGGATGAAGCTGGAGTACTTCTCCCACGACGTCGAGGCCACCAAGCCGCTGAAAGTGGTGCTGCGCGGGCTCCACGACATGGACACCACCACCTTAATGGACGAGATTAAGGCGAACGGCCTCAAGCCGGTCGAAATCCACAAGATGACCCGCAGCAAGGCCATCAAGTATCGTGACCAGCTCTACTTGGTCCATCTGCAGAAGAACTCCACAACCGTGAAGGATCTCCATACGACACGCACACTGTTCCACATCGTAGTGAAGTGGGAGCGGTATAAGCCAACCCACCGTGGCGTCACTCAGTGCTCGAACTGCCTATTGTTCGGGCACGGCACCAGGAACTGCCGCATGGCCAGCCGCTGCATCAAATGCGGCAAAAACCACAAGATCGACGACTGCGACAGCATCGAGGAAGCCGCTCCCACATGCGCCAACTGCGGTGCTGCCCACAAGGCCACGAGTAAGGCCTGTCCGAAGCGGGCCGAATACGCCGAGATCCGGAAGAAGGCCTCGTCCAACAACCAGCCCGGTCGCAAGAAGGTCCCGGAAAACAACGCGCAGAACTTTCCTCCGTTATCACCGGTCCAACCACGGCCAATTCCAGTGTTGGCGCCGCTCCCGCTCAACCAACAGTTGGCTGCTGCCCAGTCGGCTGCCGCTGCAGTACCCAGTCAAGCCTCCGGCCCATCGACGGATCCCCCTGCTCCGGGATTGGCCGGTACACCCGGTGAAGCTACAGACGATTCTCCGCTGTCAACGGATGAGATCGTCACACTGTTGGCCCAGGCCATCATCATCAAGCGCACCTGCGCAACAAGAACACAACAGCTCCAAGCTATCATCTCCTTTGTCGCTAATTATGGACCGTGAACCCATAAAGATCGCCAACTGGAACGCTCGCTCCGTAGGGGCGAAAAACATTGAGCTTGCAGACTTCCTCCGCAAGCACGACATCGACGTGGGCCTTCTCACCGAGACTCACCTCAAGACCGGTGACAGCTTCTGGCTGCCCGACCACAGCATTGTCCGGCTTGATCGCACCAGCTCCAGGGGGGGCGGTGTCGCGGTCATCATCAAGAAAGGCATCAAGTACTGCACCCTACCCCACTACCGCACTTCCATCATCGAGGCCGTTGGCATAGAGGTGGAAACATCGACCGGAAACGTCCGGTTCATCGCCGCCTACTGCCCCCGGCAATGTACCGTTAGCAATGGTACAGCACAGCAGTTCAAGAACGACCTTGCCATCATAACCCACACCAATGCCCGCTTTGTAATCGGAGGGGACCTGAACGCCCGGCACGAGGCCTGGCGGAACTACCAGCAGAACCAGAACGGCCGCCTGCTATTCGACCATTCCCAGCATGGTCTCTATTCCGTCTGGTTTCCGGACGAACCAACCTTCACATCACCGACGGGCAACCCATCGACGCTGGACCTGTTCTTGGCAAACACCAGATTAGCCAAGCCGGTTGCCGTCAACGACCTGAGTTCGGACCACCAACCGGTGCTGACCGAGCTGGGCTACAACGTGGCCCCTGCACCGTGCCAGCGGAAGGACTACCATCGAGTCAACTGGGTCCAGTTTCGACGCGTGGTCGACCGCCACATCGACGACAACCCACCGCTCGACACAGTGGATGACATCGACCGGGCCCTGGAGGGTCTCCATCAAGCCATATCCGTGGCTGACGAAGAGTGCGTTCGACGAGTTCCTGTGAGGGGTAAGTTTCAAGCAATTGATTCCCACACCAAACTCTTGATTCGGCTCAGAAATGTTCATAGACGCCAGTTTCAGCGGACTGGGGATCTGCAGCGTAAATACGAAATGGTCGATCTGAATCGGCAGATCGCTTCCAGAATGGTCTCAATCCGGAACGAGAGTTTCGGGCGGCTCGTTCAGAACCTGGACGACCGTTCCAGACCATTCTGGAAGGTTGCCAAGGTGCTGAAGTCTCACCCCAAGCCCATTCCACCACTTAGAGTCAATGACGAACGGCTTATCACCAACGAAGAGAAGGCCAATGCGATTGGGGAGCACATTGCCCAGTCGCATTTGCTTGGCTCTAAAATCCCAAGTCCACTCGAGAACCAGGTTGCGCAGTGCGTCCTGACGTTAGATGCCTCCCCTTGTGCCGTCCCTCCAGAAGAACGGATTACAGAGGAACAAATTTGCTCAGCGCTGAAATACAGTAAGAACATGAAGGCTCCCGGGTTTGACGGAATATTCAACCTAGCGTTGAAAAATCTCAGCCCGAGGGTGCACTCGCTGCTAGCTGCCACCTTCAACAGATGCTTGGAGCTGCACTACTTTCCAAGCATCTGGAAGGTGGCAAAAATCATCCCGATCCGCAAACCTGGGAAAGACCCTTCACTACCGTCTAGCTACAGACCGATTAGCCTGCTCTCAGCGCTGAGCAAGCTGTTCGAAAAATTGATCCTCAGCCGACTAAACAAGTTTGTGGAGGAACATGACATTCTTCTTCCGGAACAGTTCGGGTTCCGCAAGGGGCATTCCACCAATCATCAGCTAGTGCGGGTGATGAATAACATCCGAAGTAACAAAGCTGTATCCAAGTCCACAGCCATGGCCTTGTTAGACGTCGAAAAGGCGTTTGACAATGTCTGGCACGACGGACTTATATACAAGCTTTGTAACTCTAACTTTCCACCATACCTTGTGAAAATCACCCGTAACTATCTCCAGCAAAGGTCGTTCAGGGTGTCGTTGAATAGTTCCCTTTCAGGACAATTTCCGATCCCAGCAGGTGTTCCGCAAGGGAGTCTGCTGGGACCACTGCTTTACAGCATCTACACGTCGGACATCCCTCCTCTAGGAGACGGTTGCGTGTTCTTTCTGTTTGCAGATGACACCGCGATAGCCGTCAAGGGTAGGATGCCTCGTGAAATTACGAACAAGCTCCAACGATGCCTTGACACCTTTACTGATTATGCCACCACGTGGAAAATCAAAATCAACGCCTCGAAAACCCAAGCGATCATGTTCCTTCACAGACAATCATTAAAACTTAAACCGTCTCCCTCCTGTACCGTAATAATGGATGGTACAAGGGTCGAGTGGTCCACTGATGTTACTTATCTCGGGATGTTGTTCGATGAGAAGCTCCTGTTCCGCTCGCACATAGAGAAAACCCTAGTTAAGTGCTCCGCCTTGGTTAGGTGTTTGTATCCGCTCATTTGCCGCAGATCCCGCCTCTCAAGGCAAAACAAACTGGCTGTTTACAAACAGATCATAGCCCCCGCGATCTTATATGCCGCCCCGGTGTGGGAATCGTGCGCTCAGACCCACAGGAACAAAATCCAGGTTGCACAGAATAGAGTGTTGAGGATGATCCTAGATCGTCCATTCGACACAAGAATAGCAGACCTCCATCAAGAGGCAGAAATTCCCAAAGTAGATTCCAAAATTGATGATATGACAACTAAATTTATTCAAAAATGCAATCTTTCTGAACATGCTTTAATAAGCAATTTGTACATAGTAGGTTAAGTGTATATAGTAGAGTAGGTTAGTTTTAAGCTGTAAATAGTAGTATTAAGTAGTTTCTCTTCAAATTCTAAAAACAAAACAAACCAATCCCACCAAGGTGGTCGACCGTGTACTAAGTCTAGGACTAATTCTGTAAAACAAATTTTGAATTTTGCCCATACCTAAAGATGAAGAAATCATTAAATCACTTAGTAAAAAATTTATATGGTAATCGTCCAAGTTAAACTAAAATAAAGATCATTTAAACAACAACCTGGTATCAGCTCATTTTCGCTTCGGACGGCGTGGTGAGCAATAGTAGCAGTAGGTCGTGGCAAAGGAGGTGCCAATCGTCATCGCAAATTCTTCGTGATAACCACCATCCGTCGTCTGGCTCGCCGTCGCAGTGTCTGACGTATCCCCGGTCTGATCTACGAGGTGTGCTGAAGGTGTTCGTGGAAAATGAGGTCCATGATGCTGTCACCTACACTAAACACGCCAAGCGTAAGTGGCCATGGATGTCCTCTTCAATAAAACGGCCCTTTTCAGGGCCATCAAGCTTACATCAGTAAAGAGTTGGAATAGAATTTATCTATGCTTGTTTGTCCATACTCAGAACCACAAGCCCCCAACGACCACACAAACTTGGAAGCAGGGGTGCAAGTGATTTTGATTGATTCAGGGTGGCCAGCAAACCGGGAAATCCGGGAATACCGGGAAATATCCGGGAATTTGAAAAGTAACCGGGAAAACCGGAAAAAAACCCGTGAATTCTGCAAGAGAACCGGGAAAATAAATTAATCATATCATAGGAACAAATTTTTACATCAGAATTTCAGAATAAACCATTAAAACAGAGTGATCCTTTAGCAAATGAATGTCTTGCTCTATTTGTTGCATAATTTTCTTCAGTATACCGTCTTATTGTTTTTAGAATTTAATCACTCAGCAATATTGCAAATTGATTTTTGTCGTTTCAATTTCAGATGTAAAGTGCATGGTCCTCTAAAGAAAATATTGAAGATGCTGGAGTTTTAGAAACAAATATTTGTAAAAACCGAAACTGAATTATTCTTTTCCGGGGTTTTATTTTTCGTTGTTCAAAATTCTCATGATGAATTCCAGAATTAACTTGGAATTCTGGTCTGAATTATCTTGAAATTGTTCTGAAATAAACCAGAAAACACTCCGCGTAATAATTACCGTTGAATTCTTTTAGGAATTTTCTTCCAACTCCTTCTAAGAATTCATTGGAATCCTTCATATAATTCCCGTTCCCGCCTATCGGGAGACTTTGATTCCTTTAAAAATCTTTTCAAACATTTCTTTTAACTCTATTCAAAACAAAAGAAATCTTTCGAAAATTAATTTATAAACCCCTTGGAGTATTTTAAAGAATTTCTTTCTAATTATCAGCAAATTTTTTGGAATCAATTTTGTTTGGGTTACGTGATGAATCATTCGCACTAGGGTTGAAATTATTGCCAGAACATTTTAAGAACTCTGTTTCTTGTTGAATTCCGATCATAATTCTCTTGGAATTCTTCTTAAAATTCATCTGTCATGTTCCACACAATGCCCATACAAATCTCATCAGAACCACGTAGGAATTTTCTGCAATGTTTTATTTTTATTTTCACAATTCTTTTTTAAATCTAAACTAAAATTACCTAACAGTTTAATTAAGAACTTGCATTCTTCTCCAAAGAAATCCTTCCAAATTCATCTAACAATTTCTATGGATTTCATGTAAGAATAATTCTGGAAATCTGTTCTTCTCCTTCGAAAACTGTGTGGGAATCCTTCTCAATATTTGTTTTTAATCAACACTTTGAATTCTTTTAAATTTTACTAGAAATTCAAGGGTTTGTCCGCCAGATTCTACAGATTGCTATGTAATTTGTTATTACCCTTAAAATGCTTCCAAGTCTCATAGCGTGACAATTATGACTCCACGACTCATAAGTATGATGTTTTTTATAAATCTGTGATCTTGAAAAAAATTCAAAATTTCACATTTTAATTATTGTTTCTCCAAATCTTGCATCACGAAGCATGTTATTAATCACAAATTTTGAAGAAAAGTTCTAGTTTCAGACTCTACACAAATTTCAAAGCTCCAGAATCTTGGGAATCTTCTTAAATCACATTTTTTTATCCTATAAGTAAATTTTGTTTTTTTTTTGTTGCATATTAACAACCGGGAATTTTTAAGATTTGAACCGGGAAAACCGGGAAAAAACCGGGATTTTCAAAATGAAAATTCACTGGCCACCCTGTTGATTCTCGTAATCAACTTTCTTTTTGAAAAAGATTACTACAAATTTGGATCGCCTACAATTCAAAACCGGAAAGAGTTGAGATAATAGATATTAAATCAAATTTTGATCAATTAAAAGAACTTAATGCTCTTCACATTTATTCCGTCGACTAGCGGTCCTACGTCAAGCTTCCGTTTGTGCCCCTAGGCACAGACCCTTCTACTTTTTGATTAGCTATGAAAGTTTCACAGATAAATGAGGGGTTAGTGGATTTTCCTATGTTTCGAGAGGTGAATCGATTAGCTTGGGACCGAAGAGAGTACCAAAGCTGAGCCAAAAAGTTGAGCACGTTATTTCGGGACCTTCTAGTCTTAGAGTTACCTCTATGGCTTTACTTCCCTTCCGAAGAAAGGCGTCATCAGGGATGTTATGCCTCAGAACATCCCGGCGGCGCCGACTGGGATTGAACCCAGGGGTGAGAAGTAATCACACTTACCACTACACCACCGGCACCGCTTTAGGCAAAGCTGCCAGTCTTCTGGATATGTTGTCTTCGATTTTAGCTAAGCAGTGCATTTTGACGGTTCGTTTGGAACTGAGTGGTGCAGAGTCACTGCAAATGGTTGTCAAAAAATCCAACTGGTGCTGTAAAAAATCCAACGATCAGGACCAACACCAAGGCTTACGTCTCTTAAACCTCGCCTTAAACAGATTCGTTCGAAAAAAAAAATATTAGAATCAACGCTTAAAATGTTATCCTTTAATTAAATTGTAAACTAATAAAACAAAAGTGTTCAAATTTATTCATACCAATGAAAAAGTGCGATTAATTCATTGCAATAATCACTAACGATTGTAAACACCCTCAACAAATAAAACTTAAACATCATAATAAACGGGTCGGAGGGAAAGTATCAAAAGCATATTCGACCGTCTGACTTGATGTTGATCAGATTGTTACTTGATAACCATTTTAAAGCTTATTCCTAACTTTACGAAAAATTGGCTTAATCAAGCAATTGAAATACCCCGTTCACATTACAGCCTATATAACGTATTAGAGGCTGTCTTGCAATGAGAACTCGTACATAGGATTTCCAGTGAATACTAGATGAATGAGTGCTCATTGCAATAGAGCGTATATTACGTGATATACACAGAAAAAAAAAGTTGTTGAATATTACATCCAAACTGCTGCAACCAGGTCAATCCATCGGTTGTGTAATAGAGTTCTCCAGATGCACAAAAGTGTGCGTGAGACCACGCGCTACCTTTTTAAGTAGTTGTGATATCGCGATACCTTTTTGTTTCTTCTTCTTCTTTATTTTTATGTATGGATGTTGGATTTTAGTGTTCGTGAGATTGCGCTTGGAGATCTCTATATAACATTGTACGATGTACATCGATTTTGCTAACAAAATTACATCTATTGATATAATATTGTATCTGCTTTTTGCTATTACATCATTATTTCATACATCAGCTTGAATTACGTTGATCGATATTACATTTTTTTTGCTGTGTGTGAACGGGGTGTAAACAAATAATGAAAAAGTCACGAACGAAAAAATAGAAAAAAACGCCAATTTGTGACGGTGAGAGGATGAGGCAAGAAAATAATATTTTCCATGCAAAATAACTTGAAAATTGAAACTGATCGATTCCGCACGCACCACTCATATTTGGAACAACTTTTCACAAACGTCCATACTTTTAGTTAGAGGACTTTAGTGCACTGATGTGGCTGCCGTGCGCATGACACGCAATTGCTTTTTCTTGCAACACCCCGTTCCAAATTCGACTGTCAACAATGATATCGCCCGGCTCTACGGTCGCCGCGATTGCGTTTTCGTGGTTTTCGTCTCGGTTTTCGTTTTGAACACGTCAATTGTCATCGTCCTGTCAAAATTTCCATACCTGAGCGCAGTTGCAGTCGCAGGATTTTCGTCATTAGTTTTTCTTTCCAGCCGTTCTAGCGATTTTCCGAGGATATTTTCCTGTAAAACATTCCCCATCGGCAACACCAGTAGCCGGACTTTTCCGTGGACCATCGCCAGGAGGAATTTCAATTCGAATACTCGCCTAGTGCAGTGCATTTAGAAAACTTGCAAACAGGGAAAATATGGGTGAGTAATGTTTACAGTCAGTGCCGATGGAAAGTGTCGAATCTGGGGCTGCTTTTCTTTGCCTTTCTCTCGGTATGTGCGCGATCATTTAATGCTGATGATGAGAGAGCATCGCACTCGCTTTTGGACCTTCCTCCGCGGCAATTATCACTTACGTCCCATTCGTTTGCAGGAGGCTTATTTAGCTACTTCCGTGGCCTTCTGGGGAATCGCGAGATGCGAATTTTAATCCTGGGACTGGACGGTGCCGGCAAGACAACAATCCTGTACCGGTTGCAGGTGGGCGAGGTGGTCACAACGATTCCCACAATCGGCTTTAACGTCGAACAGGTCACATACAAAAACCTCAAGTTTCAGGTGTGGGACCTCGGCGGTCAGACCAGTATAAGGTACGTGTGTTGGGGAACAATGTTCCAAATCGAACTACAACGTCTTCGTTTAATTTTAGGCCATATTGGCGATGCTACTACAGTAACACAGACGCTATCATCTACGTTGTCGATTCTGCAGACAAGGATAGGATAGGTATATCGAAGGATGAGCTTTTGTACATGTTACGGGTAAGTAGACCTCTCAGGCAAGGCCGCAGACTAGGATTATATTGATCCGCCTCATTTTGAACACAGGAAGACGAACTGGCGGGAGCAATTCTGGTAGTGCTAGCGAACAAACAGGACATGGAAGGATGCATGAGCGTGGCAGAAGTGCACCAGGCGCTCGGACTCGAAGCGCTAAAGAACCGAACGTTCCAAATCTTCAAAACATCCGCTACCAAAGGCGAGGGTCTGGACCAAGCAATGGATTGGCTAGCGAATGCGTTACAATCCCGAAAATAGTCTGCTAGTAAAGCGCCTTCCTTTCCCAAAAATCAAACGAACGGTGTTTTCGATTCTTACAACTATTTCCTCAGTCCAACCATCAATGCGCGAGTGCAAAACGGTATGGCTAAGGCGGAACAAAACCAGCATTAAATTTAATTGAGCAGAAGAAACTATCGTCCTCCGAGTTTTCCCTTTTAGTACATAAAGTAAGAATATTTAATTACCAACACTAAAAAAAGAGAAGATAAGTGCAGAATGGAAAACAAACGAGGGGCTAGTAGCTATTTCTTCTTTTTTTTTTCGTTATAGCATTGTGAATCATTGTGACTCTCCAAAAAAAGAAGCAGACCATTATTTAGTTTAGAAGTGCGTAAGTAAGCGCATGAAAGCTGTTTTTTCTTTTTAAATTAAAAGTTCAGTGTCCTTCGCGAGCTGCATCGCGTGTGATGGGATGGATGCAATGCGTGAGATGCAGCTTGTATAGGTGAAGATTCTTGTCGTATTAATTTAAATTACCGTAAATAAAGTAATACATACATATATACAAAAAGAAAATTAATGGTATGTAATGCATACAATTTCACAACCCTGCTCCAGTAGGACTAACCATTCTAGTCTACTGTTTAGTAGGGGAAATGGATGTAATGTCGGCCTAAATGCCCCTAATTTGGGTCCATACATAAATTCACCAATCGACTAAATTTTCAATAGTGACCAAAAATATCCATGTGTACCGTCCCAATAACGCGTTCATCTAGATTAAATTGATAAATAGCAGATTTTTAGCGATGGGCCCAATCTTAGATCCATAGGGATGATGTCCCTACACAGAAACAAAATCCATTGGCAAAAATACTATGTTGATGGTTTAAATTAAATACTCCCACCAATAGATTTTTGCAGAAACGAAATTCATTTAATTTTACTATTTTTTCTATCAAAACTACTATGCCGTTTGTGTAAGTATAATAGTTTTTACAGAATGGTAGTAAATTTGATTATATTTATAGTCAATTATACTGAAATCATGGTAGATTTAACGGTTTTAAGCGTAGTTATACTGAAAATAAGTGTTTTCTGCAAAATAGTATTCCTAACTATTATCTTTGTTTCAGTGTAATCTAGGCCTAAGTGTTCCTAATATTGGGCACATACTTACTTTTCCAAGGAAAGTATTTTTGCCGTGCTGCTTCTGACAGCACTCATCACCAGAATATATGGCAACATTAACTTTTAATTTAATCATGTTTTATTGTTTTTGATATCATCCACATCCAGAGGGCCAGTCACTTCCGAATGTATGGGAATGGTAGGAAACCATTTGGAAATGCATGAAAATTTTCAATTTTTATTCATTATCGTCTTTATGGGCAGTTTTAGATGCACAAAAATTGCACGAGTACATTACTATGGTGATAAGGTAAACACTCGTTTATTTGTTTCCTTCTGTGAAAGCATGTTTAGTCACAAATCGTGGATTTTCTGATATTATCCATACTGCAAAAAGATTTTCCTACCACTGAAGGGGCGACATCTCTCGGATCTTCAGTATAGCTACTACTCAAATCATATAATTAATTAAAAAATTCAATAATGGTGCAATTTACCCGATACATTATTAATGTCACTATTACTAAAGAGAACAAAAATTTCGAGATTTTCTCACCGCTCGAAGCAAGGCAAGAAGTGAAAGCGCCGATTTTTCGAAAATCTCTATACCGCTACACTGGGCTGCAATCATGAAACTTCGAAGTGTCGTTCACTTTGCAATCGTGTAACTTCGACGCGTCGATAAGTGAAAGACGCAACTCGAAAATGCTCTTATTACCACACAATAGTTGTCGGTTTCCACCGCTGGGTGTCGCTAGTGAATTTGTTAAACGAACAAGTGAAGGACGCAACGGATCAATTTAGATGGTCAAGTTTTGAACCCACCACAGCATGCTTTTGGCGCTACTGCATATGGACAATCAAATGTAAAATACTGTGGTAGCCACAGCACAGTTCTGTCAAAACCTCAGCATTTTCATTGATCCACTCAAAAACTGTTTATAACTTTTCACGATCGATCAGGGGGTAAGTCAGTCTGCCACATTGTGCTAACATGCTAACACCCACAAAAACGCACTTGTCTTCAAACACCCTCCACCGCATGATACACAGCAAAAAAAATGTAATATCGGTCAATGTAATTCAAGCTGATGTTTGAAATAATGATGTAATAGCAAAAAGCAGATACAATATTACATCAATGGATGTAGTTTTGTTCGCAAAATCGATGTACATCGTACAACGTTATATTACACAACCGATGATTGACCTGGTTGCAGCAGTTTGGATGTAATATTCAACAACTTTTTTTTCCTGTGTAATCTATACACCAAGGATAAGTGGAGGCACAAAAAGTGTTTTTGGCAACCATCAAAAATAAATGCTCTTACTGGCATTCGTGAAAACTGCCATCATAGACTTCTCTGACGTATGTGAAATGCACAAGTATTAGTGCAGAACTTGGAGTAAATTATAAGTATTAGTGCAAGAAAACCTTTCAATTCACCCAAAGTTCTGCACTAATACTTGTGCAATTCATAAACTTCAGATCTCTGCTGGTTGTGCATGGCGAATAAGAACAACCCAAATTTTTTAATCAATTCTGGCACCACTGCTCATAATGTTTACATTCGTCCTGTAATAGCCGGGATACGTAAACATTCTGGATCTGGATTGAAAACCTCTAATCCGAAGAAAAGGAAGTCCGGAACCGGTTGAGATCCACGAATGTAGCAGCATCAGCAACAATCAATACAAAACTAACGATTTTAAATTGGCTTACTACTTTACTAGCCTATTGGTCCCAAGCAAATCGACTAACGTACCCTATTCTAGTAGAAATTCCAGTACTACACTGTTTTTTTTTTTGATTCGCTATGAAAGTTTGACAGATAAAATGAGGGGTTAGTGGATTTTCCTATGTTTCGAGGGGTGAATCGATTAGCTTGGGACCGAAGAAAGTACCAGAGCTGAGCCAAAAAGTTGAGCTCGTTTCTTCGGGACCTTTTGGTCTTAGACATCAGGAGGAACAAATACTAAAAAATGAAGATTTCTTGCCAAAAACAAGACAAACGCTACGAAACAGTTTCTGATATCTGAATGTCCGTCAAGTAGGTTCTCACCAGCTGCAGCCCAATCACGACATATTGCATTTGCCCTTAGAGTAGTCTCGGGAGTAGTAACTATGGCCACCAACCAGAATTCTACATTCTACCTACTGCGAGTAGGATTGCTCCCATTGCTTTTGGTCCTCCTTCCCGGATGGCACGTGGTCATTCGTCTTCCTCCTGCAGTGAGGTCTCATATTCGTACCCGTTACTAAATCCTCCCACAGTACTTTTTGCATTAAGCAAACAACAGCGAATTGGCGTTGACGAGAGCGCTGTAACTCTTTACTCCTATGGAGAAATCTCATTCATATGTAACTGTCAGTCTATGTGTGAAACATGACGGACTTTTTCGTATTTTCTCACTCCAACGCTAAACCCCATAAGGAATTGTCAAAATGTGTGTGAAGAAACGTCACTTCGGGACTGGTGTCAAGGCGAATTATTGGCGTTGACGGCACCGTCGAAAAATTTGCTCTTCCAGCAAATTTAGACAGTTTCCTATGGGAATTTTCAGTGGAGTGAAAGGATAGTACAAAGTCCGCCATGTTTCACGCACAGTCTGACGTTTGCTTATGGATTTTCTCATAGGAGTAAAGAGCTACAGAGTCGCCGTCAATGCCAATTGCTAGCCTAAAAGGAAAATATCCGGATTCAACCATAATGAAGATGACTGGGCTAGTTGTGAAAGACCCAGATGCTTGACGTATTACCATAGAGGTTACTCTAAGACCACTGGGTCCTGAAGAAAATCATTATTATTTTTGGCTCACTCAGTACCAGAACAACGGTCCCAAGCAGTTCCAAGCTATTTCACTCACCCCTGCATGTTCTGCATGAATCCACACACCCCTGATGTTATCTGTCAAACTTTCATAGCGAATCAAAACAAACATAGTGTAGTAATAGAATTTCAACTAGAATAGGGTACGTTAATCGTTTGCTTGGGACCAATAGGCTACTAAAGTGGTGAGCCAATTTAAAATCGTTAGTTTCGTATTGATTGTTGGTATTACTTCGTTGTAAGTTTGTCCCAAAATTTGTTCCATGTCTTCGATGTTGGTGCTGGTGAGTCCTAATCCGAAGAATAGCTTAAAGACAACCAGCGCTGAGCCCACTTTTAACAGAGTGATTCGACAGCTTCTCTTTATCCGATATCCTAATACCCGTAACATGTGGATCCTTCTGCTACAGTTGCTCTTCACGGATGTTAGATGTTGCCTTGAACTTTGCGTTTACTAGAACACCGAGGATTTTCATTTTTCGTACCCGTGGAATTGGAGTCTATCTTGATGGCTCGACCTTCTTTTCGATGCTGTAAGCGGCAGGCATCAAGCTGGGTGCCCATTCGGTAGCGGCGTGGACGGCTTGCCTTAGAAGTTGACGAATTGTTCCATTATTCTTACCCTTCACTATGAGGATAACCGTCAGCGTACAGTAAAATTTCAACATCAGGGGGTATTTCCTAGAACATCGGTTGCATGGGCACTTGAAACAAAGTCACAGATCCATGTGGTACACCCTTTTGTGCTTCTCTGAGACTTGAGGTAGATCCGTTAGCAGCTACTTGAAAGTATCTATCCAAGAGAAAGCTGAATAAGATGTTCATCATTCGTCCTGATATTTTCCAGTTTGATAGGGTACGTAAAATGCCGGGTCACCACGTTGTGTCGTAGGCTCTCGACATGTCTAGGGAGACTATCTCCAGTGCGCAAAACAGTTAGGTTCAATGAGTAATTTTCATATGAATATGAACAGCCATCTTCCTCACCATTCACTGTTTCGTGAGAGTCTGAATGATTGAGAAGTAAACGAGTCACTGACAGCCGAGCACTCAGTCAGCATCTCAGTGAGCACGTTTATTCTTCCGTGATGGTACCCAATCCTTGTTTTGAATGACTGAGCTTACATTTTCTATGGAAAAATGCCTAAATTACATGCTGTGTGAGCAAAGGCAAGTGGGTGAGTCGCCTGTTCGTGAGTGACTGAACTTTGTTGTTGTCTCTTTCATTCCCTCGCCCTTAACCGTTTAGTACAAACGGTCTGGACTGAGCAATGAATGGATCAATGAAAATGCTGAGGTTTTGACAGTATCTATTTACAGTTCCAAGCGAAGTGAAATTTTGTCAATTAAATTTTTCACGGTGGTGAAAAATCGAGTATTTTATACGAGATTTTCACTTTGCTTCGATCTATATACAGGCCTTAACTTACCAAAACAGCTAAGGAGAGTTATCGGTCTGCAGCCATCTGTTTTACTTTGGTCCGCATCTGGCTTGGGTATTGGTATTACTGGTATTACCACAAACGAAGTGACAGACGACTAACTGGCGAAGAAATCAATTAAAATAACGTGGTTCGCTGTAATAGAATTTTCTTAGAAGCTTGTGCCATCATCCACCAGATGGGAGAGTATTTTTGCTTTGGTTTTGCTCAAAGTTGATTTTGTGTACAATGATTATTTGACAGTGTGCAAAGAGTGTATCATTTTGTCATTTTTTTAAGCATTTAATTTTTGAGTAGAGTGAAAGAGATAGAACCAAAACATTCTATCACATTTGGTGAAAATGCTAGTTCAATCCAGTAGTAGTGGTGTTGCCGTGTGGTACACTGAAAAATAACAATAGCAGGTTAGTCACCAAAGTTTTCGAGCCGCTCCGTCTGCCACTTCGTTTGTGGTATTACCATAGAGGTAACTCTAAGACAAGTAGGTCCCGTAGAAACGTGCTCAACTTTTTGGCTCACCTCTGGTACTATCTTCGGTCCCAAGCTTGTCGAATCACCCCTCGAAACATAGGAAAAACCAATAACCCCTCATTTTATCTGTCAAACTTTCATAGCGAATCAAAACAAACATTGCGTAGTACTAGAATTTCGACTAGAATAGGGTACGTTAATCGTTTGCTAGGGACCAATAGGCTAGTCAAGTAGTGAGCCAATTTAAAGTCGTTAGTTTCGTATTGATTGTTGGTAATAGTACGTTGCACGATGTATACCGATTTTGCGAACAAAATTACATCTGTTGATGTAATATTGTATCTGATTTCTGCTATTACATCATTATTTAATACATCAGCTTGAATTACGTTGATCGATATTACTTTTTTTTTGCTGTGTTCTATCATTGTATGTGATACAAAAACCGAGGGGGGCGACACATCTAAATCTCAATTCTAGATGCTCAAAAAATCTCACACTAGCGAATCAATCTTCGAAAAATCATCTTTCATTTCTCGCATCTACTTGCATCGCGCTTCATCTTTTTGCAGGAAATCTTCAAAATCGACATAAATCTTCCTTCTATCTACTCAGCGTGCGTGCAGCTAGCCACAGCAAAACACAATCTTTTTTGCATCGTAGATAGAGTCGTCCCCCTCGACAAAAACCTCCATCCAAATTTACTTTCATTTATTTAAGATAATCATTGATCAAAAATTGTCCAATGTACCAGTTTGAAATGATGGGTACATGATTGTTACTTCGGTCATTCGGATTGCCTAACATGATTGGTGCTCATTTTTCAAAGGCGGGGCCAATATAAAGTTAGGTACTATACTCTGAAATCTGTGAAAGGGAATCTAGTATCATGTAGACAAAACGTCCAATGTAACACTTATTGATTATGTCATTGAGAAAAATCGGCCAATGTAACTTATCCGATGTACAACACGACTTGTCAAAACGTCCTATGTGGTTTTTTCTATGTTGTAGCATGCAATTCAAAGTAAAATTGTGATTTTACCGTTTCTTCTGAATTTTCAACATTATTATACACTGACTGCATTAAAAATAGCATTGCAAAATGTATTGTTTTTAAACAGTTAAAATAATAATCTGTCGAACTTCAACTTCGATTTTCTCAAAATGGTGGATATGTTACATTGGTCTATTTGAAAAGTGACGCGAGAAAAAAATTGAACACAGCCTGAATTGGGTAAAGAGGCGACATCTTATCCATTTAACAGCAAGGGGGGAAGTGGCTGTCAAATACGAACAATCGTCGCCTACCTCGCATAACTGATTCCAAAGGTAAACAAGCCATAAGAAACCTACAACGATTGTTTACTTTTGGAGCCAGTTTCATACAAGAATGATCAGTAGGCTGATTTGACAGCACGTCCCCCCTCCCCCCCCAGTTTAACAGATCTTCTGCTCGATTGGAATAACCTTTCCTATGACTTTGACAGATAATCGATTGTTTCAGTTTTGACATGCCGTCTCTTTATAAATGCAGCCTCTTTACCAGAAACACATTCCGACACACAAAAACACAATAAGCACATACACAAGGTGGCAGAGTGACTTACCCTCTGGTCCCAAACTAATCGATGCAGCCCCTCGAAACATAGGAAAATCCACGAACCCCTCATTTTATCTGTCAAACTTTCATAGCGAATCAAAACAAACATTGCGTAGTACTAGAATTTTGACTATAATGGGGTACGTTAATCGATTTGCTTTGGACCAATAGGCTAGTCAAGTCGAGGGGGGCGACACATCTAAATCTCAAGTTTAGATGCTCAACAAATCTCACATTAGTGAATCAATCTTCGGAAAATCTTCTTTCATTTGTTGCATCTACTTGAATCGCGCATCATCTTTTTGCAGGAAATCTTCAGAAGATTGTACGACTTTTCCCCGAAAACCAGTTCCCCGAAAACACTTTCCTCGAAAGTTTTATCCCCGAAATACGATTCCCCGAAAGGAACGTTTTCCCGAAAACTATTTCCCCGAAAGAACTAGTTCCCCGAAAGATACAATTTACACTGTGCGATCTATTTAAATATGATCCTTGGGTTTGTTACAACTTATCTATATGAAATTGAGAAAAATATCTTTGCTGAATATTGATAAACAGAACAAAGTCGTTCAACACCCTAGATAAAGTTTGTGGTTATGACTTGTTATGACATTTGGCGGTTTATCAAATTGATATCTGATTGTAATGAGCATAAAGACTGAGCTTTGATATAAAGAAGGGAAAATTGTGTCAGTTTCATCAAATCTTTCGCTGGTTACCTACTTGTATCGAACAATACCACAATACACATATCAATGTGTGTCGAATTAAAGTGGACTCTACACGACTGTTTGTATTGACAATAATCGTATTGTCAATGCATTTTATATTGACGTCAATACATCGGTATTGACAATATATCTGTATTCACATCATCAATATTATTGTCAATACTTTTAAGTATTGACAATATTTCTTACCGTGTGGGGTTCGCTTAAGACAATAGTTTGACTTTCGTTAAAACTACATGTAAAGGTCACACACTAAGATTGTTTCACCGAAATCTGTGAAATTATACCGAAATCTCAACAGCTGAACGTTCGGTAAACAGTTCGGTGATTTTTCACAGATTTCCTGTAATTTTTTACCGAATATTCTGAAATCGGTGTATGGTGTTTTCTTTTTGCTCCATACAATTTTGGATTCGGCCTATAAGGAGTCGCAAAGTGACTATAGCATGTATTGCACGGGGACGCATGGTATCTTTTATTTATTAGTATGGAGTTTTTTAACGTTCGTACCTATCCAACACACACACACATACATTGTATGCAATTAGCTCCATGGAACATACCAAGTTATACGTCAAATAATCAACTAAGATAAAAAGAAGGAAAAATTCTTGCAACAAACAAAATTTTCCCTTCTTTGTATCACAGCTCGTTCTTTAACGTTTTGAAGAATAAATATCTTACTAATTTGTAAAACTGATATCTAATCGTAATCAAATTAAAAAAAACGAGCCGTTAGGGGCCATACATTAATTATGTCACGCGAAATTGAGGCAAAATTAATCAATCACAGATTTCTACACGTCCCTCCTTAGGGCGTGACATAATTTGTACATCACCCCTTATACAAAAAAGAAAAATCGTTGTTTGTTTCAAGAAATGTTCCTTCTTTGTAGCACAGCTCGTTTCATAACGTATCGCATAATATCAACCATAATAAAAATGTTATGGTTAATTTGCTTAACGACGTGTTCTGGGTATCATCCAAACCATTTGTGGAATAGTTCACACATTTGGGTTATCGTTCGTTTATGGTAATTTTTTATTAGGGTATCTAATTGGTTTTATCAAAGAGATATCATTTTCCTTTCTTTGTATCACAGCTCGTTCTTCAATTTTATTGCAATGAGATATCGCTTTGATAAATTAGTAAGATATTTATTCTTCAAAACGTTAAAGAACGAGCTGTGATACAAAGAAGGGAAAATTTTGCTTGTCGCAAGAAATTTTCCTTCTTTGAATCATAGTTCATTCTTTGACGTATAATATGGTATGATCCATGGAGCTAATTGCATACAATGTGTGTGTTTGTATGATAGGTACGACCGTTAAAAAAAAAACTCAATACAAACAAAGAAAAGATATCATGCGTCCTCATGCATATTAGTCACATGGCGACTCCTTATTAGGGTGAATCTAAAATTGTATGGAGCACGAAGAAATCAATATGTGTTGAATAAAGACAAAAGTTTGACTTTCGTTAAAACTACATGGAAAGGATTACACCGATTTCAGGAGCTTGACCTTTACATTTTGTTTTAACGAAAGTCAAACTATTGTCTTTATTCGACGCACATTAATATGTTTATTGTGGTATTGTTCGATACAAGTAGTTAACCAGCGAAGATGCGCAGATTCGGGGAAATGGTACATTCGGGGAAATTATTTTCTGGGAACTGTGCCATTCGGGGAATTGTATTTCGGGGAAAAGTTACATTCGGGGCAATAACTTTCGGGGAAAGTGTTTTCGGGGGACTGGTTTTCAGGGAAAAGTCGTACAATCCTTCAGAATCGTCATCAATCTTCTTTCTATCTACACAGCGTGCGCGCAGCTAACCACAGCAAAACACAATCTTTTCTGCATCGTAGATAGAGTCGTCCCCCTCGAGTCAAGTAGTGAGCCAATTTAAAATCGTTAGTTCCCACCGGTTGATAGTACCGAAGATCAAGAAGACTAGCAACTTTGCCAGAATCTAAGCGACAGATACAATAGCGCTGCGCTTGAGTGAAGGTGAAAGCAACGCATGGAAAAATGAGCAAACACACAAACCCTTCTTCTGAGGGTGTAATCTTTGCTATCAAATTCGTTCGAAGCATTTACCTTTGAGCGGCTGATGACGCAATTGTACCTGTCTCATAGCGTTCGTATGAGTTGCCAGTCTTCTTGATCTGTTGTCTTCGATAGTATGTAAACAGAATTTCTCAAACATCTACTTAGTTTTAAAAACTCTGATTAATGAAGAAAAAAAGAGTATAATTCAACACACACATAATACAAAAAAATACTCATCGGTGGTCAACTACCACGCTGGAACCCCAAAACGCGCCACCCGCTTCTGCTGCGTGTCCAGTTCCATCTTGATCTTGGTGCGCATGTAGAAAATCGGACAATCCCTGCTGGTGCAGATGACCTCCTCGTGCAGCGAGCCCTGGCACCGTTGGCACTGGGTCCACAGCCGACAGAACCGATCCTCCAGCGAACACTGCGCCGTCAATTCGTTCTGATAGAGCACGGCTTCCTTGGGTTTGCAGTGCTGGCACAGGGCTTGCCCTTCGTACCCGGCCGGGAGCAGTGCCTTACAACCCAAACAGGCGTCCCGCTTCTTGGTGAACGCTGCCAGGGCACCGACTTTGGACGTCACGACCGATCGCGTCCGGGTGTGATCCCCTCGTAGGAGAATGGATTCCGCTTTCTCTCCGAGAATGGGCTCAAAGATTCGGAGAAGCGGTTTGGAGAGTTGATTCTCCAGATAATATTTGGCGTCGATGGGGACGCAATTTTCCAGTACGTAGATCGGATCTTCGGCTTTCATGTAGGCCGGTGAATTTTTGGCAGCGGTGATGATGACGTACGGGACACGATCGCCCAGTTTGGGGGCACTTCCGGGATCGCGTTTCTTCATTTTGCTAGCCAGTTCGACGTGCGCTTGCTTGGAGGCGTAATCGGTTTTGGCCAGTTCTTTCGTGATTACGAGCTGAGAGATGTCTATGCGATTACACAGAAGATCGGCGATCGTTTGCTTGGCATATTCAACTGCGCCTTCCGGGTCGCGGTCGATTAGCAGTTTCTGGAGACAGGAGTTCATAAGGTTGGCGACCAGCGGAGAGTTGTCACGCCGAACGGTTTCAATTCCCTTACAGTCCATCTTGTCGTACTGACCCGGACGAGTAAAGTACAAACCGGCGTAGCGCTTTTTGTTGATAAGGAGGTAAGGATAGTAGACTTTCTCGAATTCCAGCTTGATGGGTTTGACGAATTTCTGGCTGACGAATTCAGCGGCTTCACGGCCAAGTTCCATACTACGCTCGAGGGTTTTGACGCCAAAGTTGACCATCACGGAATCGGTATCGCCATAGATAACGACGGCATCGTTTTCGTAACCGTTTTCTACAGTGTAGCGCTGTTCGACTTCCTGTTTGGTCTGCTCGATCATGGTTCGGCCGTAGGAGGTTACGGAACCAGAGATTTCCAGACATGGGAGCTTGCCAACTTGGGCTCCGGTGAAACCGTATACAGAGTTGGCTGAGATTTTCAAGGCAAGCTGACGACCGTCCAGGACGGAGCGCTTGAAGGGATCGGTTTCGATCTTGAGATCGGCCTTGGCCCGTTTACGTGCACTAAGCAGTGATTCGAGGATTTCAGGAAGGATGCCTTTACGAACGGAGGATTTTACGAAAAGGTTATTGGCCGGAGTCCGCGTGATTTGGTCGTCTGTGAGGTGTAATTTGTCCTTGTTAGCCGGCTGAAGAAGGGTCGTATAGCAGAGATTGTGGGCCATCATGATGCTGGGGTACAGAGAAGCGAAATCCAGCGTTGTGATGGGATCTGCATAATAGCCTCGCTTGGGCTCAATGACCGTAGCTCCTTCGTACTGTTCATCCGAACCCGAACCATGGTAGGATGGGATAAGGTATCCGCAAGTCTTGGACTTGCGCAGCAGCTGACTCATGACTTTTATCTGTTGGCCACGGGTCAAGAGACAACTCAAAGGCACTCCAGTGACACGAGCCATCTCCATGTAGTTGACGATGCACATCAGTTTGTTCAGCAGCCGAAGCGGAAGGTAGGCGTCCTTCAGACAATACATGGCCAATCTACGACGGGTTTGTTCGTTCTCGTTCTGAAGATCCGTGATAATACTGTGATGGACGTCTTCCTTCTGTTCCTGCAGAAAATGGTAACTGACTGCGTTCAGAGTGTAGGACCGCAACTTGTAGTCTCTGAGCAGGACAAACAGCAGATCAAATGGGACCCGTCCTTCGAAATTCACATACTTGTTCTCGCGCTTACCCATCTGCTTCGATTGGATAACAGTTTCCTTAATAACCGATCGAATGTTGGTCACCCTTCCTAGATATTCAAAGTTCTTCACCTTCAAGTGGCTCGCCCGGTTCAACAGATAAGGAATGTCAAAGTTGTTAATGTTATACCCGGTTAGAATGTCCGGATCCAGTTCTCGAACAAAGCTAGCCCACTTGTCCAGGAGCTCCTGTTCCGTCTTATAACTTAGAACCTGAGAACCCACAATCGGTGCACAGGTATTCAACGTGAACACATTCCTCAGGAACGGTTCCTGATCTCCCTGCCGGATCACCATATTCGCAATCTGAATCACCGGATCCTGCTGAGGTTCCGGAAATATGCCCTTACGGCCGGCGCACTCAATATCAAAGCTCAGAATCCTAAACGGAGCCACCTTACTCCAGTCCCCTTCCGGTTCGTGAGCAATGAAATCATTGTACGCCACATCAACTTCAATCTGACACCGGGTCTCCGGAGCAGGGATCTTCCCCTTGCGTCTCATCCTCCACTTCCCAGCCGGAAGCTCAATCCAACTGCACCCCACCACTCCCGTATCGACCATGAACCGAATGTCGAAATCGATATTACTCTCATAAACTCTACAATCCTGAAAATCCATCGACGGCATCATCTGTTCCTTCTCCAACAATCTCTTCACTGCGGCCGACAGTCGTGGAAGCGCCACCGTCACCTTGATGAACATAAACTTTTCCTCCCCATTGTAGCCCAGAATCGTCTGCCTCTCGACCATCTCCACATCCAGCACCGCCTCCTGAACGTTCTCCTTATTCGAACGCATATCATTCATGACCGACTTATCCAGCGCCTTCCGGAACTCATACAGATGCGACTTGTCGAAACCCCGTGGCGCAGCCACGTACAAATACGGTGCAAATCCGTGAACGTGAGCACAAACCGAATTCCCTTCCTCCGTAATGCCGAACATTCGCATCACCGGAACAGGCTCGATCTACAAACAATTTTTTAATGAATTCCCCTCACTTCATATTCAATCAAACCCAGACAAACCTGTGACCCGGGCATCATCGGCAAGGGTTTGCCCACGTAGTGATCGATATCGATCTGCTGGAACACGAGTCGGTCCTCATCTTGGCGGTACTCCCGTGGCTTTGGACGACTCCACTTGGCACAGGTATTCTCCGCTTCCGGTCCCTGGCCAACCGAAGCAATCCCATCAACGCCGGCCTCTTCCGCTTCCAGGGCAGCCAGCTCCGCCTCGAAGTCCGGTTCGAACTCATCCTCATCCTCGTCAAGAGCCCTTGAGTATAAAGAAACAAAAAATAATGAATTCACGGTTCCCGACCATTTGCATATAACTTACTTGAATTTCTTGTTGAAACCGGAAGGTTCACCGGGCTTCTGGAACGGCTTACGCTTGGAATTCATTGTTTTAGAATATAAAAACTCGTTGCAAAGCAATACTCGAGGGAAGTTTTGAAGTTGGAAAATTTCGTCTCTGCGCGCCAAACAACTTCCGAAATGCAAAACAAATGAAAGCGGTCCATGCTAGCTAGGTCAGCAACGTGATTAGTTCAACTGTTATACGAATTTAGAAAAACTTCGAGGGGGGAGACATTAGTTCGAAACACTTGGCAACAATTTGCGAGTAATTCCTTGTTGGCGTTCATTCAGCCGATCCGAGCCCGAAGTGGGTTGCTTGAGCGTAATCTAGTGTCACTCGACAATAATTTTAATCGTTATATTAATCAAAAGATCCCTATCGAGGTTTTAGATTAAATCGGGTTTCAACTGCTACCCACTTTATCACGGTTTCAATCACAAACGAAGTTACAGACGACTTTCTCCGAAGAAATTAATTAAAATAATGTGGTTCTCTGTAATAGAATTTTAGTTCACCTTCCGCCCCTCACCGCCAGGTTCGCTAGTATTTTTGATTTGAATTAATTCAAGTTGGTTTTGTGTGCAATGATCTGGCAACTCGCGTTCTCGCTCGCATTGACGGGGTACTGTTTTCTCACTCATCGAAGGAAATTTTGATTAGAGTGAGAAAGTAAGGAACAGTCAGTGCGGGAGCCGTGTGCGTTACTATAGGTGCGGCAGAAGGAATGTAGTCGACTCTTTTGTTCTCACGGTGTTCTTACACATGATCCAACGTTACGTCACACTATATTATGCATAAGAACGTCGTTATAATGAAAGAGCTGACTTGTTTCCTTCTGCCTCACCAATCGCTTTGATCACAGCAATTGCGATTCTCCGTCGGTTCGTTTCGCTGCGCGAGTTAAAGTTTTGATCGTCGGAGGTTCTTTTTAAATAAAGATCTATTCACTACTGCTGCTACCTAAAGACTACTTCAATCAATAATTCCTACAGAGAACCTAGCACTCGCGAAAAGTGTCCACTATGCAAGTCCGGAGTCCAATCGATCACCCGATTGCGGAATGCTGATGAAGCTCGCTGCTGTTGCCATTCTGTGCATCCGTCCTAGATGCTGACGTGAGCACCGACGATGGAATTTGCCAAGTGCGGTTGGCACCGGCGTTAACTCGCCCCTCCTTAGTGATGAACCTCCAGGGGCATCGTATATCCAAATGAAGATGTGTTTAGGTTTCCGACGTTTTTTCCAGGTTCCGATTTTCCACGATGATCGTTGGTGTTTGGCATTGTCTCTAGTTTGATATTTGTTGTTCTGCGGGAGAAAATGCTGAGGAAAATAATGATACCGATTATGGGGAGGATGGTTATCCCTCCAAAAAGGGACCAGTGTGGGAAATGCAGACTGTAGCTTTTTAAACGGAGTAAGTCCAAATCTTTCCGTGTTTCTGTTTGCAGTTTGTGGAGATGTTCCATACTAAGGTTCAATATAAAACTGTCCTTGGAAATAGCTATTCCGTCCAGATGAAGGTGGACCGGATTTCCAGCAGTGGCTCGAGTTCTGCCGGCATACGAAATGTTGTTGATTCGTATGGTGCAATTCTCGTATCGAATCAGATATGATTCAGTGAGAATTCTTTCATTGGTGCTGCAATCTGATGATAGGGTGAAATTGCTCATTGAATTCACCAGTAAATAATACTAATCGATGGGAACAATCTCCTGCTGTATGGATTTTGATGAATAGTTGCAAATGGCTGGTTTCCCATCTATTAGGTTTGGTATGCATGTAGACTCGGTTACTTCAATGTCCTCAATTCGATAAATGATGGGTTCTAGGTTCTTGACGATAAATTTCTGTGTCGTATGGATCAGGAAAGATCTCTCTGTGGTGTGGATTTGTTGTTGGTTGTGGAATGTTGGGAAAACATAGATTCTACGAAAAATTCTGGGGTCTAACTTCGGCATCTTGATGAATAATACGATCTCCTTGCGGTTGATGGCGATTGCTGTCTTGGCATAGGTTACGACTTCGGAATTTGAGTGAACTGTAATATTTTCTCTCTCTAAATCTCTCCAAAACATTTCAATTTCATTTTTTGATAGAATTTTTTCATTTAATAATCCTACTTTTGCTAAGGCTATGGTATCAATAATGTTGTTTATTTTATCATTTAATTCCTTAAGGTTGAAAAGAATATTTATGGAATATAGTTCCGAAGTTTTTGAATTGAACAGTTGAATAGCATCTTTTGTTTTAAATACTGTCTCTTTTAACTGTAATGCCATTTCTCGGTTAATATTTACTTGTATATTGTTATTTGCTACGAGATTGTTAATGGTTGAATTGATTAACTTTAAATCATCTGCGTCGGGGGATCCGGTAATAAATTTCCAAACTTTTCCTACTGCGTCCCAACGTTTCTGTATCTTGGTTTGTAAAATAGTTCCTAGTGAGAGGTTTATGTCGTCAAATTTTTGGACTATCATATCTGTAAACTGCGTTTTTCCTACTTTATTAAATTTATCTCTCAAATCGGTTACATGGTGGTTCAAGATTTCTATGTTAAAATGATGTAGGTAATAATAGGAATGAATCTGAATTCTGCTAACACCTTGTTCGAAAACAAAAATTGGTTGATCTATCTTTTGTATTTGTAGCGTCTATGTTTGTCTCAATAGTATTGGAAGTATAAAGATTGTCAACATCTTCCGTTGAACTTTTGAGGATGATTTTGGGATGGTCTTCGCTGGGAACTTCTGCCTGTGGAGAGAAACCAGGCAGTCACTTCGGGGCTGTCCTGTTTGCTGCGATGCTACTGGGGGCCCTGATGACGATCGAGCCGGATGGCTACGGTGTCCTGATTTCTGCTTTGGTTGCTACGGTGGGGCTCGTGGTACCCGTTTGTGATATGTGCTTGGCTCCTTGGACCAATCGCTGGAATCTCTGATATTCCACTTTTGAGGATGTTTCGCACTAGCACTGAGTTTACGATTTTTACAGCGGAACTTATACGATTTCCATATCGGCAGGTCCCTATTCGGGCGCCAGTTAAAGTTTTGAACGTCGGAGGTTCTTTTTAAAAAAGATCTTCTCACTACTGCTGCTACCTAAAGAGTACTTTATTCAACCAATAATTCCTACAGAGAACCTAGCACTCGCGAAAAGTGTCCACTATGTTAGTCCGGAGTCCAATCGATCGCCCGATTGCGGAATGCTAATGAAGCTCGCTGCTGTTGCCGTTCTGTGCATCCGTCCTAGATGCTGACGAAAGCACCGACGATGGAATTTGCCAAGTGCGGTTGGCACCGGCGTTAACTCGCGCACGTTTTCTGCTTTCCTTCAGATGTCGTGCACCATTGTACCTTACAATGTAACATCCATTCATGTAATGTTGTTCGCAAAATCGGTGTATATCACAAAGCACACAGCCTGTGGAATGTCCTACTCATACACAGCAAAAAAAAATGTAACATCGATCAACGTAATTCAAGCTGATGTATGAAATAATGATGTAATAGCAAAAAGCAGATACAATATTACATCAATGGATGTAATTTTGTTCGCAAAATCGATGTACATCGTACAACGTAATATTACACAACCGGCGGAATGATCTCTGTGCAGCTGTTTGGATGTAATATTCCACAATTTTTTTTTCTGTGTACACACTTAGATTATTTTACAGGAGTCAGTATTTTTAACTGGGTTTTTTCGCATCCCAAATCGTCCAGAGTTAGCATTTTATGCCTCAGAAATCCATTGACCAATCCGACCAGTTCTGGACTGATTTCCTGCCGGCCTTGGACATGGTCATAGCCAAGTTTATAACTATCGTTGAAATGTAATCCACAACATTCCAACTGGAGCTTCCACAGCGGGAGCAAATCTGGGCTTGATTCCTGGGGCAGTATTTACTGAATTTGACCAACGATTTGCACAATTCAATGATCGGCTCGGTTACCTCCGAAGCCTGCTGCTTAATTTGATCCAAATGTATCCGCAGTTGAAGTGAGATGAATTTAACGATTTCTACCAAAATCTGATCCGGAGGGGATTTCCCACTGAGGATTTTCAATTTCTCTGATAGGGATTTCAGCGTTTTCATATCCAGAACAGAGCTGTTTTGAAACTTGAGATACACAGCAAAAAAAAATGTAAAATCGATCAACGTAATTCAAGCTGATGAATGAAAAAATGATGTAATAGCAAAAAGCAGATACAATATTACATCAATAGATGTAATTTTGTTCGCAAAATCGATGTACATCGTACAACGTAATATTACACAACCAGCGGAATGACCTCTGTGCAGCTGTTTGGATGTAATATTCAACAACTTTTTTTTTCTATGTACTTACTCAAAATCCACACGGAACTTGCCGTTGGCTCAGATTCTATTCTTTCAAAAATAGGGTAGTGAACTACTTCGGTCTAATCGCCCATTTTGGGCCTATCGAGCAGAAAACATCAAATAAATCCATGATTTCAGAGTTAACAAGTCAATTATGGGTTTGGTACGATACTTTAGTCAATTAGCTGTCGAACGAAGTCAATGAGAATGCGTTATATGAAGCTTTGCACCCATAATTCACAAAAACAAAAGAAGCGCTCCGACCGAATCAATTTTTATCTTCATCCGAAAGGCCGAAGTGAATTCATTGACGATTCAATGCGTTAGGCCGAATTTAGAATCCGTAGGCCGAGTTTGGCATCAAGAATCAGTGTTAGACTTTTGACAATATCTCAACGATTGGTTTCTCTTTATTAAATCTTACGGTACGTACAGAAAGGTAAATAAATTTGGAAGCCATCAGTAATAATAACATTTCGTTTGATGCTAAACTGTGCTAGATTAAGAAAGACTAAGTGCGCGTTATGCTTAATAGGCCGGAAAGGGGGTAGTTAACCCTACTAAGAATCTCCACTAATTGTAAGTACTGCTTGGAAGCCTCACCCAAGCTAAGAATTATTTCCAAATAAGGCAAACTCTTGTGGAATAATTCTGCCATTTCCATCTCGCTAAACTTCTCTATATATCACTTATGCGAAAAATTTCGCTGCCCGCTTCTGATACACACTGAACAGTCGATACAGCAGCGCCGTTGAGTTATCGAACACATCGTTGTAGATCCCTACTGCTTTCGCCCGGATCGCGAAATCGTCAGACTCGGACCAATGCCGCAACAATCGAATTGTGGTGGAGCAGATCACATCCATTCGTATGTGCATCGTATATCGCCTTGAGCACCATCCGACTCACCCTTAGCAACAGCTCCGTGTGCTCTTCCGCCCAATGGCAATCTTCCAGCAAGCAAGCGCATTGCACTAATATGTGTCGTTTATTCTGAAAAAGTAAAATTTATTACACAGAATCCTTCTAAACAAAATCAACTCAGGCATAACATTTGATAACGGCACAAAAGCATTTGTAAACAAACTTTCTAAGGCCCTTTACACGTGAACCAAAGTACGCCCACGCAAACCAATACCACTTTCGGAAAGGTGATAGTTGCCCCTATCCGATGATGTTGGTTTGCGTGGGCGTACTTTGGTTCGCGTGTAAAGGGCATTAGAAAGTTTGTTTACAAATGCTTTTGAGCCGTTATCAAATGTTATGCCTAAACTAAACTTACCACCTTCCCACTGAACTTCACCGCCAAATTATGAATTCTAAGCACAAAGCGGCATCGAATTCTATCCACCGCCTCGCGACACACTCCAATCCTCCAATCCAAGGTACCTCAGTGTTTCCAGCAGGTCCTCCTTCCTATCACCATCCTCCGACTCCCCGAAGACCGTCAACAGTTTCACTACGGATGAGCGAATGCATACCGAGTATGCCCGGGTTCTGTCAATGTCTTCTCGGTCGCGGTTGACTCTGACTTTGGTTAGAAGCAGGGACTGAAGAAATCTGTAGCAACAATGGCAACAAGCGCGATTCATTGACAGCTCAACATCGTTTACTTGTGAGCAAATGTAAACCCGATGTGTTCACCCATAATCATTTTGACCTATGATCTTTTATTATACAAAAGAAAAGCAGATAACAACTAAACGTCATAATGACATGCTGTTTGACAACAGGCTCTCCCTTTCAATTTTTGTTAGAGAAAAAGAGATAACATACGGTACCTCCTACTTTAAGCTAGTACATATGAGTAGATAGTGTTGCCGTGAGGTACACTCGAAAATTTCAAATGTAAGTGCGTCAAATCAAATTTCGAGCCGCTCCGTCTGTCACTTCGTTTGTGGTTTCAATGTTCGGTAATTTTTTGTTTCACAGTTTTCGAACTGCAAAGCACAAAAAATACCGAACATTCAGCTATTCTCAATTAAACTTATGATCTTCAGTAGCTTAAACTAGAGCTTAATACGGTACAACAATCAATACGAAACTATCGATTTGAAATTGGCTCACTACTTGACTAGCCTATTGGTCCGTAGCAAATCGATTAACGTAGCCCATTCTAGTCAAAATTCTAGTACTACACAATGTGACAGATAACATCAGGGGTGTGTGGATTCATGCAGAACATGCAGGGGTGAGTGAAATAGCTTGGGACTGCTTGGGACCGTTGTTCTGGTACTGAGTGAGCCAAAAATAATAATGATTTTCTTCGGGACCCAGTGGTCTTAGAGTTACCTCTATGGTTGTACCTCATAACCGGAACTGTGGTACCTGATCCGTTGAGAATTGGCTCTTTCTGGCCATTCATCAGTGGAAAGATATTTTCGCCTTCGACCATTCTTGGTGATCTTGTTTGCGTCAATTCGGAACTTCCGAAATGGTGGATGTCTTTTCGAAACAAACGAAACGTAAACTTCGTGCATGGATCCAACTTGCAACGAGATAGAGCTGAACGTGGCAATATTCGGAATTTCCGTCCCTACCGATACTGGCCGATATTGTTATTGTGGTTATTTTCTATTGAAAACATTTGTCGTGGTTGCCACTATTGTTGGTGCCGTAACCAGGACATTGACCGACCAGAACCGGTAATGTTTCACGTTAATTTTTTAAAAGGTATTTTTATACTTCAAAATGCCATGATAGAATTCTATTATGGTAATTTTTGCAAGCCTTAATCAGTGGTACACACTGATAGAATTTTGCACCATTATTTGGACTTAGTATAATTTTGAAATAAATTTTAATCGAATCAATGTATAAAAATAGGATTAACATAAAATGAATAAATTTTAATCTTTCCTAGTTTAGTAATATCTTTGAGTGATGGGCATTTTTTAACTGTTATACACCATTTCATTATTTTTTATAGTGTCCTTTTCTACCGACATTAGGCCAACAGAAAAAAAAAACTTCAAATTCGCTCACCCCTCGTCTTTATTTTTCCACAACGTTTTCCCGATGTCTGTCATTCATCATCGCTGCTGGTCGTCTGTCAGCCTGGCCAGCGAAGGGGGAGCAGAAAAAAAATCGAAGTTTTTCGCGAGATTGATAAAACGCTATTATGGTGCACGGATTTCCGCGAGTGATTAGAGCAAAATCTGATTGATGATACCTGGCCTTGGTTGAAGCTGCTGTTTGCAACGAAATAATTACATGTCTTAATTGTGCGTAACGCTACGGTTCGGCTGCGAACAATCAGTATTAGATCCGGAAGAGAGTGCGGAAAAACAAGACTCTGGTGTTTGTTTGGGAGTGGATTTTTAGCTTTTCTTCGTCGCGATAATCGGTGTGAAAAGTGCATAAGGTGGGGAAATAATTTCACTGGAAGGTAGGATAACTAACGCGGAAGTAGTGAAACGGTCTCCAGAATGTATCAAAGCGCCTGCAGTGCCGCTGCCGGTGGCTGCTCGGAACCGGAACGAACCGATCGGGATGGACTGATAACGCATGAATCGGCGGTGGCCCCGGTGGAACATGACTACAGTGGGTTCGATATTGTGAAAGCAACGCAGTATGGTGCAATCGGCAGAGTGAAGGAACTGATCGAAGCAGGGTGGGATGTGAACCAACCGGACAGTGAAACGGTGACACTGCTGCACTGGGCAGCTATCAACAACCGAAGGGACATTATCAAATATTTCCTAGACAAAGGGGCAATTGTGGATGCGATAGGCGGAGAACTAAATGCCACTCCATTGCATTGGGCGACGAGACAGGGTCACCTAGGAGCAGTCGTGCTGCTGTTGGCAGCTGGAGCTGATCCGAGTTTACGAGATGCGGAAGGTTGTTCGTGCATCCATTTGGCAGCACAATTTGGTCACACTGCACTGGTTGCGTACTTCATTGCTCGGGGAGTGAATCCGGATCTTCAGGATCGAGGTGGAATGACTGCCCTTATGTGGGCTGCCTGGAAGGTTTGCGCCTTGGATCCTGTTCGGTTACTGCTTACTCTTGGGGCAAATCCTAGCTTAGCGGATCACACGCACGGAAACACTGCTCTCCATTGGGCTATTCTTGCACGCAATGCTACCGCCGTCAGTACCTTGATCATGAAGGGCAAAGCGAGCCTAGAGGTTCCCAATCTACGAGGGGACACTCCGCTTACGATGCTACAACCGCACCTGGGATCCATCTGGATCGGATCGAAAGTGTCGGAAAAAGTCCGCGACCTGACGCAGCAATCGCAGAGACGCAATCTGATAGTTCGGTTTACCCTGGACAAACGCTTCCGCTGGTGGAGTATGATTGCTACTCCGTTTCTGGTCTTCTATCTGGCTGGGCTGATTTTCTGCGCCGAGACCTTGATCATCATCAAAATATTCCTTCTCGGTTGTCTGTACGCCCTGTCCCACACGATTGGACAGACGCTGTTCGACGAAACGCTGATGGCACTGCTTCCCCTCAGCGTCTACATGGCTACCAAGGCGTGGTTCTACGTGACCTGGTTGACGTACATCGCACCGACGGTGTCCTTTCTGGCTTCGGTTTCGTTCCTGACGAGCAGCGCTGGGCTGTGGGTGTGCTTTCTGAAATCGTGGCGAGGCGACCCGGGCGTCATCCAACCGACCCAGGAGGAGAGATTTAGGGTGAGTTTTTGCCCTGCATGATCGTCATAATATTGTCGTTGGTGAAAACCATTGCTTGTAGTAGATGGTGGAAAATGATGGAAATATTTGTCGAATCTTTAATATTGTAACTATTATTTTCTAAACGGACCACCCTAAGGTTGTCATATTTTTTTTTATAATGCTTTTTTCCCGGCTCATTTGCCGTAGCTTTGCGGAGCCGATGTTCATTGTTTGGATCACAACATAACTTTAAACTAACGTTAGTAAAGCGGGGGCCGATTACTCGGTGCTATCTCGAGGTTAGGAGTAGCAAATTGTAACAAATCTCGATTAATTTTTCAAAGGGACGTATCAGCTTTTGTAAACAATGCATTTTGTCGTCGGTTTGGCTTAACTGGTAGCTCGCCCACGCATACTAACACCATTATCAGGTAGAGTAAAATTTACCCTTTCTGATGGTTGTGTTAGCACCGACAAACCGACATGAAACTTAAACTTAACTCTTGACCGAGAATCCATAACGACCGATTCAAATGTGCAGCGATCCTATCTGTCAAAACCATAGATTTTTATTTATCTAGAGGCGACAGATGCCAGTGTTGTGCTTTGATCAGAAATTTCCTTGTAATGTCGGTTTGTCGGTGTTAATAATGTTCCTAGTTGAGTCAGAGACGTTGATTATATTGAATATGCTCTCCACAATTCCAGATAACGTGAACATGGCAGCATGTTCTTGCTTATTATTCAGCTGTTCTTCTGCATGAAAAAATGGGATATCTGGGGTACCGCTACATCTTAAATTTGTCAAGGTGGGTTGATAGTCCATACGAGAGGTCTTACGAGGCTAATGAGTCACGTTTTTTTAATCGCTTTCTCGTGTTGCCAATAAAGACAAAGGGACTACCTTCAGCGACCTATGGAATTTCGTGATTTGCTTCAATTCTTCTTCACAACCTTCCTTCAGGATGTTTTCTAGCGGTTTCATGTATTCCAGAGCCGGAAATTGGGTTCTATTTTGGTTGTAGCGTGCACAATCGAACAGGATGTGATTTATGTCTTCAGTAATTTCACACCAGTCACACGTGTCATCAAGTTCCCACCCCCAGCCCGCCTTTCTGTCCTTAGTGAGGCAGTGTCCACTTCTTACTCTGTTCAGAACTTTTACATCATCCGGCTGCAGGTTAAGGTCTTTGCTCGTTATTTTCCTGTGTGGGCGTTCCATGAGTTTGTAGTGCCATTTTCCTTTCTCCTTTGAAGCTTCCTTGTACTTCCGCGTCCAATCCTCCCAGACTTCGGTGTTGCTGAGGATCAACGCGTCTTCTAATGTGATCCCACGGAAGAAGGACTGGTTATCCCGTGCTTTGGCGACTGCTAACTGATCTGCTGACTCGTTACCTTTTATTCCGTTGTGACTTGGCACCCACTGGATCCTGATGGCGTTCCCCCTGACATACCGGAATTCCTTGTAGATTTCCCATAGTAGGTAGTTTTCCTCGAACGATCGTTCATTCAGCAGCATTTCGCAGGTGCTCCTAGAGTCAGTGAAGATGACCGCTTTCTTGTAACCTTTCTCCTTGACTAACTCCATTGCCTTCAGTATGCCGAGCAGTTCCGCTTTCGTGATCGTGAAGTTGTTATTGATGTTCTCTGCCACGCTGGTCGCATCCGTTTCATCGAAGACAGCGAATGCTGTCCCCGAGTGTGTTTTTGAAGCATCGGTGTAGATTCTGTTGTGTTGTTTATACGAGTTCTGAATTGCTTCATGAAACAGTGCCTGCCATACTACTGCCGGGGTGCGTTCCTGCTTATGCCTGGCCTCTCCTAGCGTTGTGCTTACAGTTGTATCGAATTCGACTCGTTGGAAAAAACGCATTCTTTTTTCCAGATGAAGATCCCTATCCGACGGTCGGACTTGGAAAAGTAGATCCACGTGCAACCTTGGGGGAGTCCTTCTGAAACTTCGACTTCTATAGGTCCGTCCTCCGAACTTAGCACCATTTTCCGTGATCTTAAATACTCGTGAGACCATGAGAATATTTTTCCTGGGACCCCTGATTTTGCTAGCGTTGCCAGCAGGATTGATGAGTTGACTGAGTCATATGCCATACTTACGTCCAGGAATATTACGAATGCTTCTTTCTGGATCTCCTTCGCACTGTGTATTGAGTTGACTACGTAGTTGATGCAGGTTGACGCTGAGACATGCTTCCGAAAACCGAAAGATAGCTCAGGAATCAGGTTCTTAATGCTGCAGATTTCCGTTAACCTGTTTTTGACCGCAGCGTTGATCAATTTGATCTCGATGTTCATCAGCGCTATCGGTCTCATGCTGCTGGGTGTCCCAGCCTTTCCAGATTTCTTAGGGATTGGCCTTATTTCCGTGCACCTCCACTGATCCGGAATTTCTTCAGATACAAACACTCGGCTGAGCATTTAGCATATTTTCCGTTGCATCCCTGGGTTCAGTTGCTTGAGCACCGCATATGACATCCCGTTTGGACCTGCGACAGAGTGTGTTTTCCTGTCCTGAAGAAGCATGGTTATAATTTCCTCGTCCTTAATGGCCATTTCGTATCCTTCAAGGATCTTTTCCGTGTCTACTGACGGAAAGAGAACCTCTCGGAATTTGTCCTGGAAGTAATGATCCATGAACTTTTCTCCCTCCTCGCCCGTGATTTCTATTCCTTTTTTGTGCCTTCCTTAGAGCGCCGTATCGATTCCTTTCACCATGTTCCAAAACTGCCTTGGTGGGGTCGCTTCATCGATTTTTTCCGACAACTCCCTTACGTATCTTCGTTTGGTCCTCCTTAATTACGTTTTGAAAAGTGCCCTTTCCTTTTGCAGCCTGTTGAAGCTCGAGTTCGTTTTTTGTTTGTTGTATGTCCTGAGTGCTTCCCGCTTGCTTTCGTAGAGGTTCGCGATTTCATCCGTCCACCAGGTTTTTAGGAAGTTGGCTTTCTTGTTTTTGAAGCTATACGAGCCATTCTCTACTGCTTCGTTGAAGGTGGCCATCATTTCCTCAGGCGAATAGATGAATTGTGGCCGCATCTCATTCAGTTGGTTGACCGGCTTTTCCCGATTGATGCTCCTGACCGTTCTTTCCACGTAACCTGACCTACCGCTTCGTTCCGGCTAGCTTTGCCGTTCCTGGTCTCCTGCTTCGTTATGCTCCTGATGCTCCGTTCCTGTCCCCGGCCTTGCTTTGACCGATCTGCCTTGGCGCTGAACGTTTCTCCAGTTCCCTCCGGCGCACCTGCACCTTCCCTCGACCGCGATCCTTGGGCCGGTGCTGGAGTTTCCGGGCCCCGTTGAATCCTGATCGCACAACCCGGGGAATTCTTCATCATCCTCCAAACCTGCGAACCGGTTTTGAAATTTTGGATAAGACTTTTCAGCTATATTCTCTATATTCTGCTTCTTCGTTCACGTTCCGGGCAGTTTCTGTCACCTCGCTTGTGTGTGTCCAAACTTCCAGCAATGTGCGCACTGCTTTACCGGGCGTTTCTCTGCCTTGTACGGTCACCTTTACGTTCCTCGTGTCAACAAGCGCGCCGTCCTTGTTCTTCTTCTTGATCATTTCCACCCTTAACACTGGAACGCTGGTGGTGATGGAAGCTCGCATCTCCTCCTCCGTGAAATCAAGGGGGACGTTCGGGACGAAAACTAGCGTCTGCCTGTGCCCCTGCGGCACGAATATCTTTAGGTTCTTCACGTCCAGTTTGACTCTCGACAGCTGAGCAAAATCACCTGCGGAATCAAGGTCTACCTTAAACCGGAACTTACCGATTTTGGTGATTTCCTTGTACGTCATGAATCCGCCTTCTCGTAGAAGCTTTCCTACTGCCGCCGGGTGGCTCGGGGAAGGGTTTTCGTACCTGATCGGTTCTAGGTAGACTACCTTCGATGCCGTGTATGTTGTGCTGTTGCATAGTTCCGGGGTTGAGTTACTCGAAGAACCTCCTGCTGTGGTAAGTGTGTTTGCTTGGTCCCGTCTTGTACCTCCAGTGGTCAACGGGCCCACCTTCCTGCTCTGCGATCGCGTCTTGATTCCTTGGCTCGTCATCTTTTTCTTTCCTTATTCTTCTCGGTTTTCTTCAATTGTCACTAACTTTTCTACTCACTAATTTTTGCTCTTCTCCTAATTACTAATTTCAAGTTTTTTTTCCCCTAACGGATTTCTCACTGAATATCACCCTTTTATTCCTTGCACGGGCGAGCCACCCGCGTGGCTGCCATATTTGTTTCTTGATCCCTCACTGAGTCGACTGAATGCAAAAAGCTTCTGGTAGACAATTTCCGACTATTTATTTCAGCTACTCGCAATGCATTTGCCGTCTCGCACGCTTCCGCCAGGAGCGGGCACTGCTTTCGGTCACTTTCGGCCGCGGATTTACGCTAAAATTTTCGATTTATTTCTACGCCTCCGCACTTCGATTAGTTCGACGAAACGTTCCTTCACGACCCGGTCGAGATACTAACTTTGCAGACTAAGCAAACGAACAAACAGAGAACGCATTTCACCGGGCGGCTCTTCAGGGTGACAGGCTGTAGTTCGAATTGTCCAAAATAATCAATACCCACTCGTTGGAAAGCAGGTCCTGGCGATACTCGTTCCAGCGAAAGATCTCCCATCAACTGATCATCCTGAAACACTTTACGCACTCGTGCATTACGTTCCTGGCGGGCACCACCCAATCCAACCTTTGGGAATTTTCGATCATCAGATAAATCTGAGACCCGTTATCCAACAAGTGCAAGAACAGTGTTTCCGTGACGATCACCGAGCTTCACGATAGCGGTTTATAACAATGCATTTTTTGAGTGGTGGTGTGTTTTGGATGGTGTATCACTGTGTAGCTGTGTTGTGTACTGTTGGAATATTGGTGGGAGATGACGAGCATGGATTTTACGAAGATTAGGGTTACCATATCAAAAACTTGAAAAGGAGGACATTTCATTTGATGTTTGGAGATTAACGAGGACAATGATTCCTTTTCTTAACATTCATGGAGGACAATGAGTTTTTATCAAACGTTTTAATAATATGTGCGCTATCACAAAATTCATGATTTGCAAAGGTTCAATTGAGATTGTTCACAACTTATAGTCGTTGCCATATATTGAATCATATTCTCGTAATACTTCTGAAAATGCATCAAACTAGCTTTCATTATTCATTTATGATACTTGCAAATGATCTAGTCCAGCTGATTTACATGAAAACTACAGCTTTACAGTCTTAAATCCATCCCAACTTTTATCATGTTCAAAAATCAGGATACATGTTATCGCTGATTGAAACCAGCATGGAACATCTAAGCAACCTGTTAATTTTACCATTGATTCCGCATAGGACTCTAAAGCCGCTGCCAAGTTGGAGCGAAGAGGCGCGCTTAGCGTTCTTTACAAAAGAATTCCTATTATTGATATTATTCCTTACATTCGATTTCGTGCCTCTTTGCTCTCATTATGGCAGTGGCCTAAACAAATCAAGTGTAACTATTCAAATTGATGTATCTGCTTTTTTGAACAAACGCCATCATCAGGTAGGGGAATCTTTCCCCTAATGCTGGTGTTGTTAGTTTCTGTGAGTGAGCTTGCAGTTGTCACAACTCGTCGATTGAAGTGATTGTTTACAAATTCAGATACGTCGATTTGAATAGTTATGCTTGAAATACTTAAAATCACATAGAACCAGATCGTCAAAATCGAACACCATTGGATTAAATCTATGTAGCTGTGTTCCATTTGGTGAATTTTAACTTAAACTTGACAGATAGAAAATTTTCAAATAATTCTTCTATTGTACCCGAGGGGGGCGACTCTATCTACGATGCAGAAAAGATTGTATTTTGCTGAGGCTAGCTGCGCGCACGCTGAGTAGATAGAAAGAAGATTGATGACGATTCTAAAGATTTCCTGCAAAAAGATAATGCGCGATACAAGTAGATGCGTCAAATGAAAGAAGATGTTTCGAAGATTGATTCGCTAGTGTGAGATTTGTTGAGCATCTAAACTTGAGATTTAGATGTGTCGCCCCCCTCGATTGTACCAGACTTATTTCTGGCATACCAGGAATCAATTTTGACAAACAACTTCTCGAAAATCACACGATCAAGAACAAAGAGATTTTTGAACATTATAATTTATTTTCGAAATATAAAATTTAAGAAATTGAAATTGTTGTGTCCAAATTGATTCTTGGTTTGTCTGAAATAAGTTTGGTAGAATAACCGGTTTATTTGAAAATTTTCCATCTGTCTTCTTTAACTTGAAATTCACCAAATTTCCGGCAGCCTAAATGTAGGGGGGTTGACAGCTGTATACTCCTAATCCCACCATCGAATGGCAAACTGCAATCTGCAAACAACGCTCTTTGAAAACAATTTGATGAATATGTTACTGGAAAAAATGCAAGGATTTGAAAGGAGGACATTTTCGGACAAAAGAAGGATGTAGAACAATTATTGAAAAAGGAGGATACCATATGGTAACCCTAGCGAAGATGCACTTAAAGTTGGGGTAGACTGTGTGTTTAGAACTTTTCCGGTTTTTAGCCTGTTTTGATTGCTGTGACTGAAAGTTCGCGGCTTGAGGTCTTTTAGCAGGCTTCTGAGAGGAGCGCTGATTCGATGTCTGCCCCTTGTTTGCAAATGCGGTGTTTGGATGAAGCAGGAAGTGGTGGCTGTGTCCCCACTTATTAAACTGGGACTTCGAACAATCTGCAACGAAATTACCGGAACGCAAGCAATTCAGGTACAATCCGAGCTTTTGGGTTAGCATCTTCCTTTCGACGACCTCCATATTCCCGAAACGCCTGCAACTACTCCAGCTTTGCAGATTGGGCAGTCCTCATTCGACGATAACACATCATGAACTACTGGATTCTAGTAGAATTTCCTGAACTCGTGAGTCGTGACTACCCCCATCCTTACGGTGAAAGTTGATAGAAACCACATTATGGTTATTCTGCCTTACCACTTTGGATTTTTTTGATTGCACGAATCTCGGAAACTATACGCCCTTTTCGCACTAATCGAAGCTCGCCCACGCGAACCAACGATAGTATCGGGAAGGGGAGAGTATCTTCTTTTAGTTTGCATAGGCTAGCTTCGATTCACGCGAAATGAGCATTACAAGTTTTGTTTACAAAAACTGACAGGCCCTTTTCAAATGCTACGCCACTTAAAAGAGTTTTAAAGTACCGTTCCGATTCAAATTTCGGACACTTTCATTTTTAATTAAATATTACATCCAGTTAGAAACAAAGTAATAATGTTTGATGATCGTGGAGGGCACTAGTCAAAAAAATTTAAAATTTACAAGACATGTGGATCATATTCGACCGAGATAATCAACTTTTAAAAGTGTCCGAAATTCGAGTTTAAGTGTCCGAAATTTGAATCGGCACGGTACAAGGTTGCTTTATTTTTTGATGTTGGATTTCTGCAAGACGAGCAGAAAATGCATTGGCGTTGACGGTAACTCTGTAGCAGTGCTGTACATTCTCAAAATCAATTGAACATTTTTGATGAAAATGAGAAAAGCAGTTATCCCGAAAGTTATCCACTATCAAAGGGGACCTCCTTCGAATGGGTGATATCAGTTGCTTAGTCATTTGACGAAGGCATGGATCATTTAAATTTGCCATTCATTTATCCGACATCGGGTTGACTTGTCTGTTCAGGACCATTTTCCTGGGTTTCTTCCATACTCCACTGTCGTATATCAAATGATAGTGAGTGACTCAATTGATCACTTTGTCAAGCTTCTGCATTCATGTTCCATCAGATGTCACTGCAAAATAGCTCACCCCTCATAGAATTGCCCGCCGAATTTTATGTACGGGGTGGGGTATATATTATATTTTGCGCAGAATATGTAAAAAACGAGGGATTTCAAATGTTAAAGTAAATGCATATATAGAGGTACCAGACATGTTTTGTAGTGACAAGTATTCTATTTTATAATCTGTGAAAGGGAAATCACAAATCGAGTGTCAACAAAATATATGACATGTTGAGAGATTAGGGTCGTGAGAGCAAATACTCTCTCTCAAATTTGAATTTTTTGGCTCTCTGGGAACTGGTAGTAAAACAGGTAAAACTGTATGGGGAAAAATCATTTTTAATTAATTGTAGCTTGTTTAACAATAATTTCCGGGAAAAACTGAACGACAAAGTCCCTGATTAAATTCTTTCGGTTGTCGTTCACTTTTTTCATCTGAATATGCACCGAAAGCGAATTATGCCCACTTATCTCAATTTATATATGGGGATTTTTATCACTTCCTACCAGCGGAACAGCGCCATCTCTGTGGAAAATGGGCGAACAAAATGATTAATTGACAGTGACGATGAGCTTCGAATGAGAAAGCGGCTCTTCAAATTATGGTCAGTTGAGAATTCGTTTTCACAGAATTATTTGAATGGTTGTATTGGTTCATCTTCAATCGAATGATATGAAAATTAACAGCACTGCTCTGTAGCTCTTTACTCCTATGAGAAAATCCATAAGCAAACGTCAAACTAAAAAATGTATAACATTAGATCTGTCAAAATGAGTTTGACACCGATTTGTGACGTTTTCTTCGGATTTTCGCACCAATACAAACGGACTTAAACATTCACGTAGCCCCCGAAACATTTAGCTTCCATCATTGCTGCTAGAAACCTGTAAGAGAGGCGAGAATAGAAGTCGTATCTACAGCCAATAGAACTGTCACATAAGTGCAGCCAATCAAGCAGAAGAATCGGTGCGATATCCTACGCAGGTGTGGAAGCTGCCTTCCTGCACATTCGATTGCCATCAATGGATGGCAATCGATGTCCTTTGGTGATTGGCACTAGATTGCCGAACAGAGACCGACGTTAAATAAAGGAATGAAGAAGAAGTATTGCTATCACCCGAAAAATAATACAACAATATTTTAATAAAATAAAACCATCTTGATAGGATGATAGCACAGACAAACAGACATAACACATTGAATATTTCTCACTGTAAAACATCGTCGCAAAAACATTACCGCCATCTGTTGAGTACACTGTGGTGGGTAGTACGCTGAACAGATGGCGGTAGTGTGTAAACGTCAAACGCAAGAGAATTGACTATGCGCGCCACTGGTGGCGGTACTACCAACTACGATACTTTTAAATTGACCGTTAAATGCTTGTTCGATGAACAACTTGCGAGTGTTATGTCTGTTTGTCTGTGATGATAGGATTAGCACTATGGCTATGTTGAAATTAATAGAGAAATTTATTGATGATTATATTAAGTCAAAGTATTTAGATTCGATCCCATTAAATAAACAGCAATTTGCATACCAACACGGAAAATCAACAATAACAGCACTTCATACACTAGTGACAAAAATTGAAAAAACCTTTGAAGCCAAAGAGATTATGTTAGCATCGTTTCTAGATATTGAAGGAGCATTTGACAATGCATCTCATTATTCAATGAGGAACGTTATGATAAAACGAAATTTTGATAAAACTATCATAGATTGGATTTTTGAAATGTTGCAAAAACGAGAAATAACATGCAGTCATGGTAGTTCAACGGTCACGGTAAGGACCGTGAAGGGTTGCCCACAAGGAGGGGTTCTTTCACCTTTGCTGTGGTCACTGGTAGCCGACGAACTACTATTACATCTTGAAGCGCAAGGATTTGAAATAATTGGTTTTGCCGATGACATAGTAATCATTATTCGTGGGAAATATGAACACGTTATCAGAGATAGGTTACAATATGCTCTTAATTTAACGATGGCGTGGTGTAAAGATGAGGGGTTGTCCATAAACCCTCATAAGACTACTATTATACCATTTACACATAAAAGGAAAATAAAAATACCAGATTTGCACTTGGAGGATACTAAATTAGTCCTTTCTCAAAAGGTTAAGTATCTGGGAGTAATTATTGATAGCAAACTCAATTGGAACTTACATTTGAATAAAATAATAAGCAAGGCTACAAATGCCCTATGGATAAGCAAAAAAACATTTGGTAATAAATGGGGACTGAAACCTAAAATGATCGATTGGATCTATAAGGCTATAATAAGACCCAGAATAACATATGCATCATTAGTTTGGTGGCCAAAAACAAAAGTTAAATATGCTCAAAAAAAACTCGAAAAGTTGCAAAGACTTGCTACAATTTCCATCACAGGAGCAATTCGTAGCACGCCCTCTAAAGCGCTAGATACAATGCTAAATCTGCTTCCCTTACATATATTTGTGCAGTTAGAAGCCGAAAGAAACGCACTAAGGTTAAAAAGAACAAAACAATTTTTTGATGGGGACCTTAGGGGTCATCTCAGTATTTTGAAGGAATTTAAAATTAATTCTTTATTAACTCATGAAGACTGGATGAATAGACAGTATAACTTTGAAAGACTATTCAACGTCACTGAACCTAGTCGCACTGAATGGGAATCAGGGGGACCTAGTATTCAACCAGGATCAGTAATTTTCTACACTGATGGCTCCAAATTAAACAACAGAGTTGGCGCTGGGGTAACGGGTCCTGGTGTCAACATATCTATATCTATGGGTAAGTGGCCAACCGTATTTCAAGCAGAAATACAGGCAATTATTGAATGTGCTACGGTTTGTTTACGTCGTAATTACAAACATACAAATATATATATTTTCTCTGACAGTCAAGCTGCCCTAAAAGCATTGAGGTCAGTTACATGTTGTTCTAAACTGGTTTGGGAATGCATTCAATTACTACAGCAGGTGGCTAAAAATAGTACAGTTAACTTATTTTGGGTACCTGGGCACTGTGGGGTTGAAGGTAATGAAAAGGCAGATTTATTAGCAAGATTGGGATCATCAAAACCATTCCTAGGTCCAGAACCATTTTGTGGGGCCTCAGAATGTACCCTCAAAATGGAACTAAAAAACTGGGAAAAATCGATGATAGATAACATTTGGAAAAACACTAAAATAGCTCGACAGTCCAAAAGATTTATATCACCTAATAAAGGAGCAACTCAAAGACTTCTTAGTCTCTCCAAAAAAGATCTATGTACTTTTAGTGGCCTACTTACGGGCCACTGTTCAAGTAAATATTATTTAAAACAGCTAGGCAAATTAGAAGATGACAAGTGTCGATTCTGCAACCTAGAGAGTGAAAACTCGGAACATTTACTTGTAACGTTTGTGTTGTGCACACAACGAACAGCAGCTTAAGCGCCACTCTCTGACTAGAGAGACTGCTGACGCGTTTTCCGGTCCGGCTATGAGACTCGGTCTGAGGGCGAGTTTAAGTGGCTCAAACACTACGGTTTCCCTAGCTTACCCAAACGGGAAACAAAATATGCGGAAAGGAAGGAACAAACTCTTAATATTACCGTATTTAGGATGAAGCTTCACAATCCACTAGGCGAAGAAGCATTTGTATTTTCAGGGAACTTCTCATAGTTAAAACAATATTTACATTGGTCTGGGGAAGGTTCCTAAATTTGAGCTCAAATTATCTATTCTAAACTTACAGTTTCGAGGCTATTGTCTTCTGCCCTTACTACAGCACTGTGGACGCCGTTCCGATGAACAAATAATGCTGCGACGTTGCTCGATGCGTAGTGATCACGATGCGACAAAGGCGGTGTTCTACGACGAGGAAGAGTTGCAGAGCGATCGCAATGAGAAGCCGACGCTCAACCACACTTGGCTTAGTGGGAGTCAGCAAGATTCCGATTCGATCAATGGGTCGACTTGCGCTCGATTTCCAATAGCGTTCACGAGCGGTCGATTCACTCGACGGATGAGTGGCAGTGACGGAAAGCGTGGATCACTGGGTGGGGTTATCTGATGAACTAGGGCTCGACAAATCGTTCACCCTCTGGGGTCACGAACGGATGGAAACCACCGGATATCTCACGATCCACGGTAATCACGTGATAACTTCCTATGCACTCGTCGAGGATTCGTAGAATATATAAAAAAAAAACCCTTCGTTGAAGGGAAAACTGCGTTTTTTTCTTCTCACAATTAATTGTCGGATTTCGACGGATTATAATGGGTAATGAACTAGAAAAGACTCACTTTTCAAATAAATTGGTACAGTTCAACTGGTATTAAGCAATAGACACGTCTGATTAGAATGCGTAGCTTCACGAAAGTGATTGTGTGGCTAATTGAAAACGCCTGATCAAGGTCCAGGCTAATTGCGTCGCAGAAAATTCAATATGCATTTGTTGGCGGAACAATTGCTCAAACGCCGTGATGATCTGGAAAAGCCCGATCAAGAGGTTTTTCCATCGCATTCCCGCCTACAGTACAAGCCGCGCTATTATTTGAGATCCATATCTCTGAGTGTGAGCCATCTCACTACGCTGGCACTCATACTCCAAACATCCGGTTTGCTACCTGTGTCTGCGTAAGTGAGAGAATTCTAATTGAGTGGAGCCATAAAAAACAATCGTTACACGCACGCCGCACTTTATCTAGTGGTTGAAAGATGGCACCGCCACATGCTGTCAGATGGAGTTACAACAGTGTAGTCCACATGGACTGTTACATACTATGTAACTGTGCAGCACTTTTTCATAAAAGGAAAACATTTTTCGATAAGGGTTTAATACAGCCCTCAGATGTATGGATGACTTCTCCCAGTAAGGCAATACAGTTCATTCGTTCTATTGACGAGTGCACGGATGGATTTGAGTTCACTCACTCGACAAAAAGTGACACAACAGCGGGGCCCTGTTTACTAAAAATGAACACATATGAGTTCATTTTTAGTAAACAGGGCCCCGCTGTTGTGTCACTTTTTGTCGAGTGAGTGAACTCAAATTCATCCGTGCACTCGTCAATTAGGTTCTGCAGCGTGACGTCACGAATGAACTCAGTGTTAATCGGCTGAACCTTTTTGACAGTTCAGTGGTACTGTTTACAAGCACTTAGTCGTTTTTTCGAAAAAAAATTCTAAGATTTCCGAATTTTAACTTGAAAATTGTCGAGGAACAGCGCGTTGCAAGGATTTTGCTCGTGAACATTGCAGAAATGTGGTTTACATCTCACTGCAGTCTGAAAAATTATCGAGAAAATCCACCCAAGAAAAAATCGACTAAGTCCACGTAAACAGTACCACTAAACTGTCATCAGATTGAGGTTAACCCCGACGGTGCAAAACCTAATAATACCTTACTGGGATAATGCCTATAGTCAGCTAGTGGAAATCACTCAAACAAATAGTGATACAACACCCTGATGTGGCATACATTAAACCGGGGCCCGCCACAATAGATCAAATAACTGGTCGCAGTGGAAAAATGTACCCAACAAAGGAAAAAAAAAGAATGGCTTGGCTTGGTATATTGTAAGGAGATGAATTAGAACATATGAAAATAAATTAACAATCATCGTTAACATACCTTTTGACTCGCGTTTGACCTCAAAGTTCTTACAACAATACACAACGAAAGCGGTAAGTCATGCAAGGTGTGAACAACGTTTAGGATTGCTAGTTCGTGTGAAGTAATATCGTCATTTTGCTTGTTATTTTATTTGTCTTCGCGTTTCTCTTTCCTACAGGGCTCTAATTGCTATTGATTCACGTAGAATCTATTTGATTTCACATAAATTTCTATAGAAATTCAGATAAAAGTTACGTGATTTTCACGTTGTTCATGTTCAACAACATATTACGTGAACTTCACGTAAATGGTAAGTGATTTGCAAAAAAAATAGTGCGATTCAATATGACGATGATGCAGCTTTGGTAATCATTAATTTACAGGCAGCCAATTCGCGATATATTCCACATAAAGTTGATCGATGTTACAAAACCATCCATGGACCTTACTGACTATCATAACCATTACCATTAAAGTTCTCAAACCATAAGTAAGAAGGTTCTAATATTCCGAAAATGTATGAAGCAAAGAACTATTTTTAATGGTAATGGTTCTTATTATTCTCATTATTTGTAAGGTCCTCTTCCAAAAATACATAATACATCAGGTTAAAACTTTATCACACAAACGTTCATGTTAAGTTCCATAACCATATCAGTTAAAGTTTAGCAGGGATTATCTAGGGGCAAGACAACTTTTAATAATGAGTAAATTTTGAGTAACTCTGAGTAACTCGAGCTGCTCAATATTCAATGTCAAGGTGACATAGCAACCAGTTTTGTTTTGTGTGCATTCCACAATTGTCAAGCAAAGATGTTTGACGAGGAAAATCTTATCATTGGATGGCGATTATAATAGAAGGATTTTCTAGTTAGCATGGAGTAGGGACACAATTTATCATAGTGATGATACAAACATTATTGAACACAGTTATTCAGCACTCCATTGCAAACATTTTGGCAGATTGCATAGACACGAAAAAGATTATAGATGTTCCTGCACCGCTAAAAAGTTTCACCACCGACGAACCGACGTGACAGCTCATAGAAGCCATATTTAAATTCTTGCCCAAGACGGCATATTTAAAATACGTTAAACACTACCGCCATCTACCCCTCCGTTCGCGTCATATCGTAAGCAAGGACACGTACACACGTAAAATATATAAAGAGTTGGTTCGCGATTCTCCATTTGATTTACACAAAGAGTCACATCACCACGGCATCACTTTTCTCACTTTACTAAAGGGTGATACGGTCAAAATTTGGTCAAGGGAAAACGCGTGTAAATCGGTGAAATAGTTTATTTAAAAAATCAAATTAAATTTCTTTTTCAAGTTCAATTAGTATAAAATTCTGGAAAAATATTCAGTTAGGCTTCCGCTTTTCCAAATCCGAATTGCCGGGCCTTACGCTTGACCCCTGCCATCAGATTTTGTACAGCCACCTTGTCCACCTTCTTCGCCGCAGAAAGCCAGTTTGCCTTGAACTGCTGCTCGCCCTTAGCAGTTTTTTTGGTCTTCTTTAGGTTCCGCTTGACAATAGCCCAGTATTTCTCAATTGGCCGGAGCTCTGGCGTGTTGAGAGGGTTCTTGTCCTTGGGAACCACCTGCACGTTGTTGGCGGCGTACCACTCCATGGCCTTTTTACCGTAATGGCAAGATGCCAAATCCGGCCAAAACAGTACGGAACAACCGTGTTTCTTCAGGAAAGGCAGCAGACGTTTATTCAAACACTCTTTCACGTAAATTTCTTGGTTGACAGTCCCGGAAGCTATGAAAATGCTGCTTTTCAAGCCACAGGTACAGATGGCTTGCCAAACCAGATATTTCTTTGCGAACTTTGACAGTTTCATGTGCTTGAAAACATCTGCTACCTTTCCCCTTCCTTTTGCCGTATAAAACTCCTGTCCCGGAAGCTGCTTGTAGTTTGCTTTGACGTAGGTTTCGTCGTCCATTACCACGCAGTCAAACTTCGTCAGCATCGTCGTGTACAGCCTCCGGGATCGCGCTTTGGCCGTCGTATTTTGTTTATCATCGCGATTTGGAGTCACTACCTTCTTGTAAATCGATAGTCCGGCTCGTTTTTTGGCTCGATGCACGGTTGTAGACGATACACCCAGCTTATTTGCGGCATCTCGGAAAGAGAGGTTAGGGTTTCGCTTGAAACTACCGGCAACTCTCTTTGTCGTCTCAGCGGCTTCCGGTTTTCGATTTCCCCCGATCTAGACTTCCTTGCTGTCGACAAACGTTCTCCAAACACTTTAATTACATTTGTAACGGTTGATTTGGCAACTTTTAGCGATTTTGCCAACTTTGCGTGCGAGTAGCTCGGATTTTCGCGATGCGCGAGCAAAATTTTGATACGCTGCTCTTCTTGCTTGGACGACATTTTGACAACTGAAGAGTGAATTCCAAAATCAAAATAGGAGCAACATTCTACACACACACACCTTCAAAATGAGGGGTGTTCAGGTTTTTTAAATGCAAAATTGAAAGAAATACGTCAAGTTGATATTGACCAAATTTTGACCGTATCACCCTTTAGTGACAAAAGTCACTTTGACTCTCGGATAATCCCCAAAGACTACGAATTTTTTATTCAAAGACTGTATTGTCCTTACGAAAAAAAAAACTGATCGAAGAATTTACTGATAGGGTAGAGAACTACTTCGGCCTAATCGCCCATTTTGGGCCTATCGAGCAGAAAACTTCAAATAAATCCATGATTTCAGAGTTAACAAGTCAATTATGCGTTTGGTACGATACTTTAGCTAATAAGCTACCGAACGAAGTCAATGAGAACGCGTGATATGAAGGTTTGCATCCATTATTCCCAAAAACAAAAGAAGCGCTCCGACCGAATCAATTTTTAACTTCATCAGATAGGCCGAAGTGAATTCAATTGCGTTTCAAAGGCGTTTCAATGCGTTAGGCCGAGTTTAGCATCCGTAGGCCGAGTTTGGCGTCAAGAAGCAGTGTTAGATTTTTGACAATATATCTCAACGATTGGTTTCTCTTTATCAAATCTTTTGGTACGTACGGAGAGGTAAATAAATTTGGAAGCCATCAGTAATACACCCCTATTCTGTATTTCCTTTTGAACGAAATTCTCATACCAAAAAATATTTTTTTGTATGAGGATTTCGTTCGAAACGAAATACAGAATAGGGGTGATAATAACATTTCATTTGGTTCTAAACTACGCTAGATTAAGAAGGACTAAGTGCGGGTTGTGCTTAATAGGCCGGAAATGGGGTATTTAACCCTAGTTCTTTTTTTCTCTTCTCTCGCAAATGCACCGTACCATCACAATTTACTCGCGATTTCGGAGGGTAATATCAAGGAAATTTATTTAAAATAAAACCTTTCCTCTTAGTTTCTACTGGAATTGATATATTTGTTCACTTCGAATCGCAGCTAACTTACGACTTCGGATTAGTGGTGTGAAGGTAATAAGATCACAAACCGACATGACACTTAATTCAGTGATCCGAACTGTCAAAACCATACGATTTTTTGATCTAGTTAAAAATAATTTGTTCAGAATAGATCAGACACGAACCAATTCATAACTTTTGTTTTCGGGTTCATGGCTTAGCTAAATATTTCCCGCGAACTCGGAGCCAGATGTCATTAGTGTGCTTTGGTCAGACATGTTTATTGTTTTTTTCTATGGTCATTCATGTCGGTTTGTCGGTGATAAGATGTTGAAATTTATAATTGAAAGAACACACCCTTTGCCGAAAACTTAAGGCGACCAGTCATAAAGCACACCAAATACGAACTAGTTTTTTATACCAGGTCTTCTCCGGATCATTTCGAAAATATCTTCTCCTGATTTTTCATTTTTGTTGTCCTACTATTGTTCTGAGACTATGCTTATAAGAGTAATTCATGCTGAAAAGAAATACACATGGATTATTGTATATTTGTTGCAAGAATACAAAACTATAATAAATGATTACTCTGACAGCTTATGTTCGTTTATACTGATTTAATTTTATTTTTTTTGACGAATTTGAGACTACTTTGATCACTTTTGAGTAATTATGAGTTACTCAAATTTACTCGCTGTGAAAATATTAACTCTGAGTGCAGCCGTCTTGCCCCTAGGGGATTATAAACAATGTTTGACCATTTTTGGTAAGTTCAAGTAATGATTCTCATTTATGCGGGTTTCCTGTTTCGTATTTCAGACCATCATCGAGCTCTCGGAACGCGGTGGTGGAGGCTTTGAACCGACCGCTTTCTGCTCGGCCTGCTTGGTCCGGCGTCCGGTCCGATCGAAGCACTGTTCCGTGTGCGATCGGTGCGTAGCCCGTTTCGACCATCACTGCCCGTGGGTTGGAAACTGTATCGGTAAGTCCTGATTTTTGAAAACTGTATTTAAGTATATATTTTTTCCTGTGTATCTCTCAAAAAGGGTTTCTTTTTCTGGTTTGGGTATTTTGACTTCAATGTGTTTACTTAAAAAACACCCGGAAAATGAAACACTACACTCGGAGAAATCCGCTTTTGGTTTTCAAGTGTTTTGAATTTCGATTATGAATATAAATATTTTAAAAATTGAAACGTTTTAGGTGCAAAAAATCACAAATACTTTATGGGATTCCTCTGGATGCTGATGGTCATGTGCGGTTGGATGTTGTACGGGGGAGCAAATTTCTATGTGCAGGCTTGCAACGTCAACATGGATGAAGGTAGGTTTTTTTTTTACAAAATGCTCTCTGCTTAAAAATGTTGAGAAATTCATGATTCAAAGTATTATCAGGTCTCTGGAATGCCATCGTTGCCATCGGTTCCTGTAATCCGTGGGTCGGCTGGGTGATGGCCAATGCGCTGCTTCACATGTCCTGGGTAACGGTCCTAACGATTTGCCAGACCTACCAGGTCGTGTGCCTGGGAATGACAACGAACGAGCGAATGAACCGAGGTCGCTATAAGCACTTCCAGGCCAAGGGTGGCAAGAGTCCCTTCACCCGGGGTCCTATCAAAAATCTGTTCGACTTTATGGAATGCGGCTGTTTCGGAATTGTTCAACCGTTGAAAACGGATTGGATGCAATACTTTGACTTCGATAAGCACGTGGAACATGAACCACTGCTGCGGCCGGATAACTTTCAGTACGTCTGAAGACAGCGAACGGAAACTACGGCGGGAAAAGCTGATATCGAAGAAAAAGCAGAAGGTAAGAAAACCGCAACTGGAACTGGAATTGGAGTCGGATCTGAAACGACAGGTAATCGAGAGGATGCTCCAGAACGGTTTGAAGAGCAAATTGATCTAACGACGGTTGCTGTCGTTACTGAGATAGCTATGGTTTAAAGGTGTGTGCCAGGTCGGCCCTTGCTGTTTGTTTTACTTTAACGGTTGCTTCTCGCTGCTAGTTTTGTCTTATTTATTATTTCAGGGTGTGATTTTACTTATCACAGCAAACGGAAGAACAAAGAAAGGCTTTAGCTAGGCGTGGTAAGGTATGTTTAATTGAGTGTGCTTAAAGTGTGTAGAAACCTGCGGTGGAAATTGATTCAACAACAATGTGAAGAAAAGACACAACAAGTATATATATAATATGAATTATATATATTTGGTATATATCACAGATGGATAGTGCAGATGTTTAAGCAATAGACTAATAAAATTTAGCACATTAGATAGAATGTAAATGTTTTTCCAAAAAGTAGTTTTAATCAAAGTATGAACGTACTCGTTTTCATTTTCTTTTTCCATAGTCATTATAGTTCTATCCATCAAATGTACATTCGTTTGTAGAGGCAGAGAAAGCTCAAATGCCTTTCCAACTGTGTAAAGACACCAACCTGAATATATAGCGCAATACATTGTGGAAATGCTTGAATTAGCCTTAGCGACAGTCAATTGACTTAACATTTTTGTTTTTGAGCTACTGAATTACGCCTTTGTCCAAATTTTTAGTTCTTTTACAATAGACTGATAGTCGGGTCAGTTTCGCTAACATTTCACCATTTCAGTGAATTTTGTGTGTGATTGAAACAATTTCCTTGAACACCACCTTGCACCGCTAACGGAAGAAGAAATGATTAGTAAGTAAGTGTTTAAAACATACATCTATCCATAGAATGTAAGGGCATACATAATGTTGCTGTACCTAACTCGTAAGACATATTGTGCTGTTAAACAGAAAGCTAACATGTTTACTCCATGAATCCGGAATAAAAAGCAAACAAACGGGAAATCCAACTCTTCCTCGTCGTAGTTCTTTAGAAGAATAGAAAAGACCGATAGCACAGTGATCGCTGCAAACTTCAATACGTATTAACTAATGCTGCAATTTGTCCATGTTTGAACGTGAGAAATAGTGAAACGACACGAACACTGTTTAATTGATTCCACACAGAACGCAGAGCAAAGCGAAATCGGTGCCGTTCGACAATCAATAGACTGGCTTTAGGTTTTGAAAATTTCAACACCATTGCTTCTGAACTTTCTGCGCTTGAGGCCTCTGGTAAAAAATATATAAACAGTCCAATACCAAATTCATCGAAATTATTAATTCACATTGCATTTACGATTCGCCGAGAAAACAAAAACGAACAGAAAAGCCTATTTGTCCAACGTTACACAGTCTAGTCATGTATGTAAGTTTTACACAGTAGAACCGGGTGTGAGTTATATGGATTGATCAAATATCAGAACTTTGCAGAAACTTTAAACAGAATGGAAAATAAATAGTTCAGATTTGTTGCTAGTTTATAATGCTGAAATATCACCACAGTAGATCGTGAAGATCCCCACCCAGATTTTTCCCCTATTAATGACCGATAAGATAAAAAAAATCACACATTTTTCGAGAAGCAAACTTTGTAAAGTATAAAACTGTAAAGTGTATCAAAAATAGCCAAAACAAAAGGCAACATTAAATCGAACTAAACGACACCATTTAACGAAATCTGCAGCACTCGATAGGAAAAGGTTATAACATTTATCCACGAATAAAAGAAAACATTATTTGTACCCCCAGTATGTACATGTAAAAATCATAGAGTAAAAATCCCGACTGCAAGTCCACAATTTGACCTAATTATATCGAACGTAAATTCATTACACAGAGAAGAAAAAATATATAAATACAAAGTTCTACACTTCTATCCGCACATTGATTGCACACGCGTATGTGTATAAGTTAAATAAACATAAAAATCATATCTCGACCTTCGTTTCAATTGTCAGAGAAACTCATGATACTACGTTCTTATAGCATTATTCAGAACAAGCGTAAGTGTTCCAGGTATGATGACCTGGTGTTTCTATTATATCTTCCAATATACTTGAGATTACCCCATGCCATAACAGCAACACATCACAATCTGAACATATTGACAAATCTAAAATAGTTACCCAGCATATTAATATCCGAAATTTCCATTGTGGTAAATGTACGTTTGTATTGCAGAGATGTTACCACCGACAAACCGACATGAATGACCATAGCAAAAACAATAAAAATGTCTGACCAAAGCACACTAATGACATCTGGCTCCGAGTTCGCGGGAAATATTTAGCCTAGTATTTAGCTAAGCCATGAACCCGAATACAAAAGTTATGAATTGGTTCGTGTCTGATCTATTCTGAACAAATTATTTTTATCTAGATCAAAAAATCGTATGGTTTTGACAGTTCGGATCACTACACATTTAAATCGACCGTTCACGATTTTCGGACATAAGACAGAATTAAGTGTTATGTCGGTTTGTCGGTGATGTTACTACTAAATTATACGGGGGAAACTTTAGATACTATAGATTCCATAGATAAGCGGAGGCATAAAAAATGTTTTTGGTAACCATCAAAAATAAATGCTCTTACTGGCATTCGTGAAAACTGCCATCATAGACTTCTCTGACGTTTGTGAAATGCACAAGTATTAGTGCAGAACTTAGGGTAAATTATAAGTATTAGTGCAAGAAAACCTTTCAATTCACCCAAAGTTCTGCCAAGTTGTGCAATTCATAAACGTCAGAGAGCTCTTCGTTGTGCAATTTTGTTGTGTTTTGTGCGCAAAATTTCAAAATGAAGTGCAAAGCAAACCTTTGCAACAATAAATCAAGGAGTGATTTATGAAATATTTCCTTTTTCCGTTTTCCGCGAAATAATTCGAAATGTGGAGTGTGGAAAGCGTTTTGTGCTCAATATTACAATACTTCCCCCACAAAATACACCATGATGATGTCACCGACAAACCGACATGAAACCAGTGATGGAAAAGTTCGCGAAAAATAACTATGACTCACGAACTTTTCCCTTGGTGAACTTCGTGAAATATCGCGAACTTTTCCAACACTGCATGAAACTTAAACTTAACTCTTGATCGAGAATCCATAACGGCGGATTCATATGTGCAGCGATCCCATCTGTCAAAACCATAGAAATTTGTTATCTAGATAAAAATAATTTGCACGGAATAGATTAGACACGAACCAACTCATACATTTTATATGCGTGTTTGTGGCTAGGATACACAATTTTCGCGAACACGGCGGCAGATGTCAGTTTTGTGCTTTGATCATAAATTTGATCATACTTTGTATGATCATTCATGTCGGTTTGTCAGTGATGACGTCATGCTCGTTTGGCTACACACGAGCATGGCGTCATCATGGTGTTGTTTGAGGGAGAAACACAAAACGCTTTCCACACTTCACATTCCGATTTATTTCGCGGACAATGGAAGAAGGAAAGATAAAAGCAAACCATTCCTCGATACATTTTTGCAAAGATTTGTTTTGCACTTCATTTTGAACTTTTACGCACGAAACAAAATAAAACTGCACAACGAAGAGCTCTATGATGGCATGAACTTTTATTTTCCATGGTTACCAAAACAACTTTTTGTGCCTCCGCTTATCTATGGAATCTATATACTATCTATAGTATCTATCCAACTTTCCACACAGCAACAAAAAATGTAATATCGATCAATGTAATTCAAGCTGATGTATGAAATAATGATGTAATAGCAAAAAGCAGATACAATATTACATCAATGGATGTAATTTTGTTCGCAAAATTGATGTACATCGTACAACGTTATATTACACAACCGATGGATTGACCTGGTTGCAGCAGTTTAGATGTAATATTCAACAACTTTTTTTTCTGTGCATGCTCGGTAATGGCGGCCTGTTTGTATGAATAAATGTATCCTTCACTGTGCTTTTTGACACTATCTGGATGTTCGAATTTCAATCCCTTCCCTTTCCCTCTCACAGGAACAGAAGAAAATGGAACAACATACGCCCTCCAGTTAGTGTCAAAAAGCACAGTGAAGGATACATTTATTCATACAAACAGGTCGCCATTACCGAGCATGGAAAGCTGGATACACTGTAACCGCAAAACACCCAATATTGACTATAAAAGACTCGATATTGACTACAAAGTAAGCATTTTCGAGGGAGACTGGGACTACATATCAGTGCTAACATTTGAAAACGGCGCAAAAGCCATTTGTAAACAAATGGTTTGTGGGCCCTTTACTCGCTACCCGAAGAACGCCCACGCAAACCAACAGCATCGTCAGGAAGGGGAAAATTTCCCCTACCCGATGTTGCTGTTGTGTCACGTGGGTGTACTTCAAGTAGTGAGTAAAGGGCCCACAAACCATTTGTTTACAAATGGCTTTTGTGCCGTTTTCAAATGTTAGCACTGATATTAAATGAGTAAAAATATTACCCATTTATGAGTATTTGCTACTAAAAAAAAAAAAAATTACTACCTGTTTTTGGAGTTGTCATAATTCATATATGTGTAAAATTTTACTCACATAATGGGTAGTCCCAGTTTCGCTCGAAAATGCTTACTTTGGAGTAGTCATTATTCGGTATTTTGCGGTTACCGTGTAGGGGAAACTACCCTAATAAAAAATAACCATAAACGAACGATAACCCAAATCATTGAACTATTCCACAAATGGTTTGGATGATACCCAGAACACGTCGTTAAACAAATTAACCATACAATTTTTATTAGGGTAATGTTACGACTGTTGTATCACTTAAGGGCCACCCACATTAGATCCGTTTGCGTTGCGTTGACGTAAATTTGACAGTTAGACAATAGATTTAGCTAAGAGGAAGAGGTGACAATTGGCTTCTTCCTCTTTTATTTCTATCTCTATCTCTATCTTTATCTATCTCTATCTTACGCACTTGAAATCGGCCAATCTGGAGCTGGTTCACGTTTGACAGAAAAGTGGTTCATTTTCGCCCCCGTATTGTCACCTCTTCTCTTAGAGATTTAGCTGCCACTTTGCCACAACTCGACCGATCCGGATCTAATGTGCACGCTTATCCTGGTCAACTCAAAATTGAGTCGAATGTACTCATCTCAGCGGCAAGTAGGACTACTCAAAATTGAGTAGCCTTATGTTGACTCAATTTTGAGTAAACTACGTTCTCACGTAGACTGAGTCAAATCCTCTCAGCGATATTTTCAGTTACGGGGAGTGTTTTTGTTTTGATTTTTATTTAAGGAAATGGAAATTTCCTGCTCCGGATCCATTCTTACCTGAAGGCATTTCAGCCGGTTTTGAGTAACTTCTCCTAGGAAGTTTCCTCCAACATGGTTTACATTTTTTCTAAGTCCAGGATTTTGCTGACTGAGTGGCTTTTACTCAGTTTGACATTTCTCGTTTACTCAGTTTTTGACAACTCGATACATCGAACGAAAGTGAGTACGATCGACTCATCCGGTGAGTAAGCTGAAGTTAGCGTGTGCGTGAGCCTTTATAGTCGCTATATTCTATAGTCTGGCGGATAGAATCTCGGGAACCAATTGAGCTGTCAAATAGCGGAACCAATCGAGTAAATCACGATCAACAACAGAAAAGAGCCATCAGCTATTGCGAACAAAATTTCGGAAACCGTCTTCTCGTGACTAAAGGCTCGCCTACACAAACTAACGCCATCTTTAGTTTAGAAAGTTTCCCCTATCCGATGATGCTGGTAATTTACCTTCGATTGTCGAAGAAAGAATAATCAACGTTTTGTTTATAAAAGTTGATAGTACGTTTTCAATTGTTGGTCTACAATATATTGAAATGGTTCCGCTTTTGATAGATCGATATTCTATCCGCCAGGCTATGAATATAGCGGCTATACACGCTATTTCAAAACTACCCAGAGACGATATTTAATAAGAGACGTGCGAAGACTGAAGCCAAAAGATCCAATTGAACCATCAAACGCGGTTCCAATCGAGCAACGTAAATAAACACGGTTTTCAAGACTCCGAGACTATAACCATAGAGGTAACTCTAAGACCACTGGGTCCCGAAGAAAATCATTATTATTTTTGGCTCACTCAGTACCAGAACAACGGTCCCAAGCAGTCCCAAGCTATTTCACTCACCCCTGCATGTTCTGCATGAATCCACACACCCCTGATGTTATCTGTCAAACTTTCATAGCGAATCAAAACAAACATAGTGTAGTACTAGAATTTCGACTAGAATGGGGCATCTTAATCGTTTGCTTGGGACCAATAGGCTACTAAAGTGGTGAGCCAATTTAAAATCGTTAGTTTCGTATTGATTGTTGCTATAACCATAGAGGTAACTCTAAGACCAGAAGGTCCCGAAGAAACGTGCTCAACTTTTTGGCTCAGCTCTAGTACTATCTTCGGTCCCAAGCTAATCCTTGCACCCCCCGAAACATAGGAAAATCCACGAACCCCTCATTTTACCTGTCAAACTTTCATATCGAATCAAAATAAATATTATGTAGTACTAGAATTTCGACTAGAATGGGGTACGTTAATCGTTTACTTGGAACCAATAGGCTAGTCAAGTAGTGAGCCAATTTAAAATCGTTAGTTTCAACCGGTTGCCAGAGCTGAGCCAAAAAGTTGAGCACGTTTCTTCGTGACCTGCTGGTCTTACAGCTACCTCTATGATAAAAGTCTTTACGAGATTTAAAATCTGGCATTTCTGATAATAACGAATTGTGGATTGTGATTGTGGATTCTATCAATCTTGTTCTTAAAATCTTTTTATAGACTTCTCTGACGTTCGTGAAATGTACAAATTTGAAGAACTTGGGGTAATTTATACGTATTAGTGCAAGAAAACCTTTGAATTCACCCAAAGTTCTGCACTAATACTTGTGCAATTCATAAACGTCAGAGAAGTCTATACACTCGAAAATAAAATTAATCAAAAAGCTTAAAAAGTATGCAGATGATTACCTTATGTCATGCATGATTAAATTCGAAATATCTTTCCAGTATTAAATTTTATTCTCTTTGAATATTAATATTTAATCAGAATAGATTAAAATTCAATCAAAAATTATTAAAATAGAATAAAAAATTATTAAAATTTATTCAAGGAAGATAATTTTCAATCTAATCAATCATGATTAAACTGGGTTTAATATCAGATGGTTATTGTTTAGAAAAAGAGTATTAATTTTTAATCATTCGATATGAACCTCAGTTTAGTTAATGTCAAACTGATTAAATTTCAAATAAAATGGGAATAGTTTAATTTATTAGTGTACATTCAAAATTATTACTATTCAAAGATTAAAATTTAATCTTTTTATGATTTACCAATGTTTATACACTCAAAAAATATTGAAATCTAAATAGTATAAAAGCTACGCTAAATCGCAACTCTCCGTACCGACGCAAAGGTCGGTATAAAGGGAGAGAATGCAAACTTAGTATAAAAATGGTTTATGCGTTCCGTAGAATAAAATTGAAATATACTTACAATGCATAGATACGGTTTATTCGAGAGAATGTATTTTTCGCTTCTTAATTTTATTTATGGTAAATATTATTGTTTTCAAATCAAAATTAAAATTGTCTCAGGAAGGTTTTTTAATTATTTTATTTTTATGAATATTATTAAAAAATACATACCTTTTCGATGTTCATTAGAATGAACTCGTGCTTACGCAGTCTAGCTGCCCAGCTGATCACATGCGCTGTATAAATCCGCCGGGACGAAGCTCTTCACCAGCACGAAGCTCCGAAGTGAATCCAGATGATCTTTTTGCTATCATTTTAGTAAACACTGATCGAATTCCACTCCGTTATTCGGACTTAGTATAATTTTGACGAAAATTTTAATCGAACCGATGTATAAATTTTGAAAATCCATAAAATGCATAAATTTTAATCTATATTCGTTTTATAATATTTTTGAGTGTACATTGGTCAGAATAAAATATGATTTCATAATTATACTAAGGCCGAATGAATAACCACAGACAAACAGACATAAAACTCGCAAGTTGTTCATCGAACAAGCATTTAACAGACAATTTAAAAGTATCGTAGTTGGTAGTACCACCACCTGTGGCGTACATAGTCAATTCCCTTGGGTTTGACGTTTACACACTACCGCCATCTGTTCAGTGTAGTGCCCACCACAGTGTACTCAACAGATGGCGGTATTGTTTTAGCGACGATGTTTTACAGTGGGAAATATTCAACGTGTTATGTCTGTTTGTCTGTGGAATAACAATGTATACCAAAGTACACACGTCATGACAAACTCGATGATACCGTTCTCACATCAAACCTTTTTTTTTAATTGTTTCGATAGGTCGTTTGATAATCTAAAGAGCAGAGTAAATGTTTCTGAATTATTTAGAAATAAAATGAAAAACAGGTAAATACTGTAAAAAAACAAATAATAAATTTTTAGTCTTTATGTTCAAGATTTCTACAAATTGTTGCCCACGGAGGAGGTGCCATCGGATGAACCGGGACGATCAGAACTAGCGGTAAATGCAACTATACAGAAGAAAATCACTGTCACAACGTAACAAGTTGAATCAGAACAACATGAAGTGGTTTCCTAGAAGTTGGTACTGATACGGGTATTTTACCAGCTGGTTCACTAGCGGATTGTGCATTTTAAGTGTCATGTCAATGACATCCAAAAGATATCGAGTGAAAAGCGGTCCTACAGGACATTTAATTCATAAGTTCTTTTGAATTAAATTATCCTGCACCTATTGCTGCGTCCCTACCGCTGCCACTGGGAGAACTTTCAAGATCGATTAGCACGATTCTGCAGCATGGATCTTGGTTTACACGAATGAGGAACCGGCACGCATGTTCAGGTAGGGTTTAATAATCAGACATCATAAAAAAATCAATGAACTCAATCTTTTTCAAATCCAGGTGAATATTTTTAACTACATGGAGGAGATGTCCGTGTGAAAAGAACCGAAATCACCAGAACCAGTCACACTATTATCAGGACCGCTGCACATCACTACTTCGAGGCTGTTCGTTCGTGCAACTCCAATGTCACGGTAATCTTTTCCACCAAACACCAACCAATCCGGGAACCGGATCCACAACAAGAGGAAGTTGAAGAACAGAATTAAATATTTAGTCAGAAGTTGCTAATGGAATTGGAACTCATACCGTCCCCGTTAGGAATCGTATTATGTTCTTCTATATACATTGCAGAAACTCCTACTGGAGAGTTCACGATCAATTGTACTGCTTAGCTGTTATAAATGTTTTTATTTTAATATATTTATAATCTCGAGAAAACTTGTTATTTTAAAATAATAATATTGAAATGAAAATAGAACTAAAACAAAAACAATGCACTCTTCCAAATAAATCGAATGTATACATTGCAAGAATATTCCTTTCTTATACTATCCCTAATAAAAATTGTATGGTTAATTTGCTTAACGACGTGTTCTGGGTATCATCCAAACCATTTGTGGAATAGTTCAATGATTTGGGTTATCGTTCGTTTATGGTTATTTTTTATTAGGGATGGCTTGCATAATTCATTTTTATACTAAGTGTGTATTCTCTCTCTTTATACACAGCAAAAAAAGTTGTTGAATATTACATCGAAACTGCTGCAACCAGGTCAATCAATCGGTTGTGTAATATCACATTGTACGATGTACATCGATTCTGCGAACAAAATTACATCCATTGATGTAATATTGTATCTGCTTTTTGCTATTACATCATTATTTCATACATCAGCTTGAATTACGTTGATCGATATTACATTTTTTTTTGCTGTGTACGAAGCTATGCGTCGGTAAGGAGAGTTGCGATTTAGAGTAACTTTTAATCTATTTAGATTTGAAAATCTTTTGAGTGTACATATGTTTTGCTTCAGTGTTAGTAATTTTTCATCATAATAACTTTTTAATTTCTTTTTAGTGTGCATCTATGGCGCGTAATAAACGTACAGTGAGTTACAGTGTATGGAAAATCACTTATTATCAGTGAAATTCGTGCTTCGATATCCCATAAAAATCGCATTTGATGCATATGTAATAAAACGTGTAACTATATCCTGGAATTTTGTAATAAAAACCTCAAAATCGGTGAGTTAATTTCATGTTTTCCTTGAATCCGTTGATCATGCTGCTGTTTCACTTTCATCTTGGTTCCCTTTGATTGTTTTTGTTGGTGTTTTTTTTTGTTTGCCTGACGTTTCTCGCTGTCAATCATTTTCTGGGGTGGCGTTTGCTGGTTCGGTCATCATTTTTGAAGCTTGTTTTTATTAGGCCTAATTGTTTTGTGTTTCTGATTGTGTAATTCCGGTGTATAATAAATCGATAATAATGCCGGCTGATATCTTGGGATTTGCTTATGCGGCCACGGTTGCCGCTGGCGGTGTTTTGGGCTACGTTCGAGCAGGTATTTATATATGAAATTTCATTATAGTCTCATGCTACCTCCATGCGGATTCAATGAGTGTTACCAACTTTCACTTTTCTCGGTTCTGATTGATTATCACTGACAAGGTTCCGTTCCATCGTTGGCTGCCGGTGTCACATTTGGCGTCATTCTGGGATACGGTGCATTCCTGACGTCCCAGGAACCACCACGGCCGTTGCTACAAGTCGGCACGTCGCTGGTGTTGGCCGGAATGATGGGTGCCAGGTGGGCCCGTTCCGGCAAGTTTATGCCACCGGGAATTGTGTGCGTCCTGTCCTGTGCCATCCTGGCCCGTGGTCTTCTGTTCCACAATCGCTACCTGCCGTTGATCGGTAAGAGCGATTAAAGGGGGAGTTGCAAGGCGGAAATTCGGTACAAAATAAAACGGAATGCATTGGTGAGGGTATTTTTTTTAGTATGGATTAAGATAATAAAAATATAGATTTGACAGAAGCGTCGTTTATTTGAGTGAAGAAAGTCTGGGTTTTCGGAATTGTTGCTGCAATTACTGTGCTATAAACATTTTTATTCAGGTTTCTGAAATCTTAAGAGAGTCACCATTTTATGATTTGTGAATATTCACTCTTCATGAAAAGTGAATACACACCGATCCAAAATCGCTCGCTGTGAAATTGACAGCTTTTATATGTCTAACACATACTTTTACCACTTCTTATTGTAACTTACAAGTTTAAAACATCATTATACCATACCATCTCAGGCATAACATTTGATAACGGCACAAAAGCATTTGTAAACAAACATTCTAAGGCCCTTTACACGCGAACTAAAGTACGCCCACGCAAACCAATACCACTTACAGAAAGGTGATAGTTGCCCCTATGCGATGATGTTGTTGGTTTGCGTGGGCGTACTTTGGTTCGCGTGTAAAGGGCCTAAGAAGGTTTGTTTACAAATGCTTTTGTGCCGTTATCAAATGTTATGCCTGATCTAATGGTTTAATAATCCCCTAAAACATTGTTTTATAACAAATCAATGGCAGCAACCCTGGTTTTCGGATCAGGTTCCTAAAATGATGAACATTATCTATAGATATACTTTATTGGTCATTGTCCTTAGAAGCTAAAATTTTATTACAAAAATAAATCGTTCAAAAAACCGGAACGACTATTCGCTTTTGTTGTACGCTTAGTTGGTAGCTGTTTTCGTCAATGTTGGTTCAAATCTCTACACCCGGTGTTAATCTGTTTGTCTCATCGTTGTCGCTTAGCATAAACGGATGATAGAACCATGGAAGTCAATGGTATCCTTTGCCGCCTACTCAGGGGCACCCAAGAGATAGATTTCATGTGTAAATAGATGTGAAATATACTTCCTCCCTTGTAAACTTAGCTTGAGCATAATTTTAGTTGGAATGACACAGGCAACACTTTTTTTTCAGGGTTTAAATTTCGTAAGTAGATTTCCACGAAACACAAAACAAACAAAAAGTAACGTATAGTCACACAATTCTCTTAAGAATAATTCGATTCACAGTGATCGAATCGCCGGTCCGCGCTCGGTTATCCACTATAGAACAAACATAGCCTAACCGTAGAAAAAAGGTACTAAAGCTAACAAAATATGAATCTTTGAATGGGTTCTTCTAATCATCCGCTACTCTCTTCTCTTCGTGTTTTCCTCCTGCTCGCTGTATTATGTGATGTGTGTGTGTGTGTGAGAGAGAGTGTGTATGTGATGGCCGATTGGATGTGAGTTCAGGTGAGCCGGGGCCAATTCGAAGACGAAGGAATAAGGGACGATTTAGTCGGCGTGGGGCGATGATTTGGATGAAGTTGAGCTTGGTGACGGTGTTGTTGATGACACGATCCTTCGAAACTAAGAGTACGGTATCGCTTAGCTGAAGAAGCCCCAAATCGTAAAGACCAGCTTGTACAGCACTAGAAGCGCAATCACCTTGGTAGCTTGGTGCAGCCAGTATAAACTACAAATGAAAGAGAATGATTAGTTTGATTATTCTGACAATGATAACGAGCAATCTTGGGATATCCTACCGATTCCATCGGACGAGAGCTTCCGGGACGGTCTCCATTGGATCATTCAGCAGGTACTGCCGGATGCCGCAGAAGTACTGTTCCAGGAAGAAATCCCAGTTGATTTGGCGCATGTCGAAGAAGAACACCTTCTGATCGGCCCGGGATAACTTCCGCCACAGGGCGTTGATGTTGTCCAGCTTGAAGTCCCACTGGCGCATGGAGAAGTACTCGATCACGTCCATGAAGCGGTGGATTTTCTTGTAAGTACGCATGAGCCTGTGGATGGGATGGGGGATATGATTGTAGCCCGTGATGTTGTTTGAATGAAAAAAAAAAATACTACGACTAACGATCTGATTATACGACACTCATCTGATTTGGTTCAACGAAACACGCATCATCACGATTTATGTGATCGTAAAATTAGCAGTATGTTTTTTGCAACGTGAAAGCTTCCTGTTATGCGCTATGAGAGAACATTGTTTTGAAGCTACTAAGAATTGTAGCTTCGCGAGAAAGCGTTAAGCTTTTGTTTGATTTGATTATGCGAACTGCTTCTAGACACGCCACGCTATAACATTGTTAAATTAATTTATCCATTATTACCTATCGCTTTGTTTACCAATTCGTTAACTACTAACAATTGTATATTTCCTTGAAATCGTACATTCAGTATAATTTCATAATCAGATTTGTAGCTCTAATGCAAAGTTTATCAGAGCAACTTCTAGTCAGTTCTCACATTTTATCCAAAGTGTCCACATCCATTAATCTAATTGGACTTCTTATTTTCAATATGTGTATCAGTTAAAATGTGTTGTATTGATTTGAATAATTAATGTGTGGTTTGCTAAGCAAAGGGATTTGGCGGTGCGGTACGAGTACAGCAGCAGACTGGAGGACATCGAAGTTCGCAGTCAACACCTATATGGAAGTAGAAGATCTCTGGGAAGCAGATGCTCGAAATTGGGTACTAGATATGCTGAAGTTCGTTCACTTCAGAGAAGTGAAAACTGCGGCCGAACTGTGGAAGAAGTTAACAAACACCTTCGGGAACACTGCATAGCCCCCAACAGCTCACTACTAACAATTTGGCATTCTGTGGCTCAACTTAGACTTACATAAATCGGAAGATATCTACCGCTCATCAGCTAATTGAAATCGCTTTTCCTCTAGCTAGACGCGGTTGGCAGATCTTCGCAACACTCAAAAATAAATTAAATCAAAAAAGCTTTAAAAGTATGCAAATTCCCGCTTCACCTTATTTAGTCCGAGCCATGATTACTTCGGTCTGTCATGCATGATTAAATTCGAAATAATCACTTGTGATACAAATTCATCGTTGCAGTATTAAATTTTATTTTTTAAGAATATTAATATATAATCTACAGTGATCAAAATTCACTCAACAAAGATTAAAATTCAATAAAAAACGATTAAAATAGAATAAAAAAATATTCAAATGTATTGAAACAAGATAACTTTTAATTTAATCAACCATGATTAAACGGGGTTTAATATCAGATGATTATTTTTTAGCATAGTTAATTCGAAGAGTATTGTCCTATGATAATGATGAATGAATTGGAAAACTTTGAAATACATATTACAGTAGACTTCATCAAGACCACTACAAGAAATCAGGAAGTCCACAGTGTCGTCAAACATATCTGCCTTTTCCTCAGAACTTCTTTGAAGGAAAACTTCAACAAAGTTCCTAGAGGAGTTCAGGGGGAGTTTCAGTGTTTGAATTCAATGAAATTCCAAGGGAGCGATATTCCATGGGAATCTCAGCAAAGTTCTAAGTGAAATTTAGAGTAGTTTAAAGGTTCCTATTCCTTCGGAATTTATCTGAAGTTGAAGGAACTTCTCTGAAGTTCCTTCGAAACGTCTCTGAAGTTTTTGGAAACTTCTCTGAAGTTTTTGGAAACTTCTCTGAAGTTCCTTAGAAACTTATCTGAAGTTCCTTGGAAATTTTTCTGAAGTTCCTTCGAAACTTCTCTGAAGTTCCTTCGAAACTTCTCTGAAGTTCCTTAGAAACTTCTCTGAAGTTCCTTAGAAACTTCTCTGAAGTTCCTTGGAAACTTCTCTGAAGTTCCTTGGAAACTTCTCTGAAGTTCCTTGGAAACTTCTCTGAAGTTCCTTGGAAACTTCTCTGAAGTTCCTTGGAAACTTCTCTGAAGTTTCTTCGAAATTTCTCTGAAGTTCCTTCGAAACTTCTCTAAAGTTCCTTGGAAACTTCTCTGAAGTTCCTTCGAAACTTCTCTGAAGTTCATTCGAAACTTCTCTGAAGTTCCTTCGAAACTTCTCTGAAGTTCCTTCGAAACTTCTCTGAAGTTCCTTCGAAACTTCTCTGAAGTTCCTTCGAAACTTCTCTGAAGTTCCTTCGAAACTTCTCTGAAGTTCCTTCGAAACTTCTCTGAAGTTCCTTCGAAACTTCTCTGAAGTTCCTTCGAAACTTCTCTGAAGTTCCTTCGAAACTTCTCTGAAGTTCCTTCGAAACTTCTCTGAAGTTCCTTCGAAACTTCTCTGAAGTTCCTTCGAAACTTCTCTGAAGTTCCTTCGAAACTTCTCTAAAGTTCCTTCGAAACTTCTCTGAAGTTCCTTCGAAGCTTCTCTGAAGTTCCTTCGAAGCTTCTCTGAAGTTCCTTCGAAACTTCTCTGAAGTTCCTTCGAAACTTCTCTGAAGTTCCTTCGTAACTTCTCTGAAGTTCCTTTGAAACTTCTCTGAAGTTCCTACGAAACTTCTCTGAAGTTCCTTCGAAACTTCTCTGAAGTTCCTTCGAAACTTCTCTGAAGTTCCTTCGAAACTTCTCTGAAGTTTCTTCGAAACTTCTCTGAAGTTTTTTCAAAACTTCTCTGAATTTCCTTCGAAACTTCTCTGAAGTTCCTTGGAAACTTCCCTGAAGTACTTTCGAAACAACTCTGAAGTTTCTTCGAAACTTCTCTGAAGTTCCTTTGAAACTTCTCTGAAGTTCCTTCGAAACTTCTCTGAAGTTCCTTCGAAACTTCTCTGAAGTTCCTTCGAAATTTCTCTGAAGTTCCTTCGAAACTTCTCTGAAGTTCCTTCGAAACTTCTCTGAAGTTCCTTCGAAACTTCTCTGAAGTTCCTTCGAAACTTCTCTGAAGTTCCTTCGAAACTTCTCTGAAGTTCCTTCGAAACTTCTCTGAAGTTCCTTCGAAACTTCTCTGAAGTTCCTTCGAAACTTCTCTGAAGTTCCTTCGAAACTTCTCTGAAGTTCCTTCGAAACTTCTCTGAAGTTCCTTCGAAACTTCTCTGAAGTTCCTTCGAAACTTCTCTGAAGATCATTCAAAACATCTCTGAAGTTCCTTGGAAACTTCCCTGAAGTACTTTCGAAACAACTTTGAAGTTTCTTCGAAACTTCTCTGAAGTTTCTTCGTAACTTCTCTGAAGTTCTATCGAAACTTCTCTGAAGTTCCTTGGAAACTTCTCTGAAGTTCCTTCGAAACTTCTCTGAAGTTCCTTCGAAACTTCTCTGAAGTTCCTTTGAAACTTCTTTGAAGTTCCTTCGAAACTTCTCTGAAGTTCCTTCGAAACTTCTCTGAAGTTCCTTCGAAACTTCTCTGAAGTTCCTTCGAAACTTCTCTGAAGTTCGTTCGAAACTTCTCTGAAGATCATTCAAAACATCTCTGAAGTTCCTTGGAAACTTCCCTGAAGTACTTTCGAAACAACTTTGAAGTTTCTTCGAAACTTCTCTGATGTTTCTTCGTAACTTCTCTGAAGTTCTATCGAAACTTCTCTGAAGTTCCTTGGAAACTTCTCTGAAGTTCCTTCGAAACTTCTCTGAAGTTCCTTTGAAACTTCTTTGAAGTTCCTTCGAAACTTCTTTGAAGTTCCTTCGAAACTTCTCTGAAGTTCCTTCGAAACTTCTCTGAAGTTCCTTCGAAACTTCTCTGAAGTTCCTTCGAAACTTCTCTGAAGTTCCTTCGAAACTTCTCTGAAGTTCCTTCGAAACTTCTCTGAAGTTCCTTCGAAACTTCTCTGAAGTTCCTTCGAAACTTCTCTGAAGTTCCTTCGAAACTTCTCTGAAGTTCCTTCGAAACTTCTCTGAAGTTCCTTCGAAACTTCTCTGAAGCTCCTTCGAAACTTCTCTGAAGTTCCTTCCAAACTTCTCTGAAGTTCCTTCGAAACTTCTCTGAAGTTCCTTCGAAACTTCTCTGAAGTTCCTTCGAAACTTCTCTGAAGTTCCTTCGAAACTTCTCTAAAGTTCCTTCGAAACTTCTCTGAAGTTCCTTCGAAACTTCTCTGAAGTTCCTACGAAACTTCTCTGAAGTTCCTTCGAAACTTCTCTGAAGTTCCTTCGAAACTTCTCTGAAGTTCCTTCGAAACTTCTCTGAAGTTCCTTCGAAACTTCTCTGAAGTTCCTTCGAAACTTCTCTGAAGTTCCTTCGAAACTTCTCTGAAGTTCCTTCGAAACTTCTCTGAAGTTCCTTCGAAACTTCTCTGAAGTTCCTTCGAAACTTTTCTGAAGTTCCTTCGAAACTTCTCTGAAGTTCCTTCGAAACTTCTCTGAAGTTCCTTCGAAACTTCTCTGAAGTTCCTTCGAAACTTCTCTGAAGTTCCTTCGAAACTTCTCTGAATTTCCTTCGAAACTTCTCTGAAGTTCCTTCGAAACTTCTCTGAAGTTCCTTCGAAACTTCTCTGAAGTTCCTTCGAAACTTCTCTGAAGTTCCTTCGAAACTTCTCTGAAGATCATTCAAAACATCTCTGAAGTTCCTTGGAAACTTCCCTGAAGTACTTTCGAAACAACTTTGAAGTTTCTTCGAAACTTCTCTGAAGTTCCTTCGAAACTTCTCTGAAGTTTCTTCGAAACTTCTCTGAAGTTTTTTCGAAACTTCTCTGAATTTCCTTCGAAACTTCTCTGAAGTTCCTTGGAAACTTCCCTGAAGTACTTTCGAAACAACTCTGAAGTTTCTTCGAAACTTCTCTGAAGTTCCTTTGAAACTTCTCTGAAGTTCTTTCGAAACTTCTCTGAAGTTCCTTCGAAACTTCTCTGAAGTTCCTTCGAAACTTCTCTGAAGTTCCTTCGAAACTTCTCTGAAGTTCCTTGGAAACTTCTCTGAAGTTCCTTCGAAACTTCTCTGAAGTTCCTACGAAACTTCTCTGAAGTTCCTTCGAAACTTCTCTGAATTTCCTTCGAAACTTCTCTGAAGTTCCTTGGAAACTTCCCTGAAGTACTTTCGAAACAACTCTGAAGTTTCTTCGAAACTTCTCTGAATTTCCTTCGAAACTTCTCTGAAGTTCCTTGGAAACTTCCCTGAAGTACTTTCGAAACAACTCTGAAGTTTCTTCGAAACTTCTCTGAAGTTCCTTTGAAACTTCTCTGAAGTTCCTTGGAAACTTCTCTGAAGTTCCTTCGAAACATCTATGAAGTTCCTTCGAAACTTCTCTGAAGTTCCTTCGAAACTTCTCTGAAGTTCCTTCGAAACTTCTCTGAAGTTCCTTCGAAACTTCTCTGAAGTTCCTTCGAAACTTCTCTGAAGATCATTCAAAACATCTCTGAAGTTCCTTGGAAACTTCCCTGAAGTACTTTCGAAACAACTTTGAAGTTTCTTCGAAACTTCTCTGAAGTTTCTTCGTAACTTCTCTGAAGTTCTATCGAAACTTCTCTGAAGTTCCTTCGAAACTTCTCTGAAGTTCCTTGGAAACTTCCCTGAAGTTCCTTCGAAACATCTATGAAGTTCCTTCGAAACTTCTCTGAAGTTCCTTCGAAACTTCTCTGAAGTTCCTTCGTAACTTCTCTGAAGTTCCTTCGAAACTTCTCTGAAGTGCCTTCTGAATTTTCCTGAAATTCGCTCGAATGTTTCTAGAAATTCCCTTGGAACTTCCCAGTAGTTCCCACGAAAATTCTCAGATGTTTTCTCAGAACATCGAAGAAGTTTCTTTGGAACTGCCTAGAAGTTCCCTTGAAATTTCCTAGAAGTTACCGCTACATTTTATTTTTATCCTCTGTTCGGGACCTAACACCACTGCGACCAGTAATTTGATCTATTGCAATATATCCCGTGTCCTTAGTTCAGTTAGTCGTATTACTCCATCACTATTGAGAAATGATGAAGTATTCGGTTTTTTAAAGTTGTCATTCTAGCATTTATCGCAAGGATCTAACTCTGATTGAAAGGTCCCGCAATTTATATCCTTCGGAGTGTTGGAACACCCTCCAAAGGTGCACCCCTTTGTCAGTCGAAATTGGATTCCTTAGCAACAAAATTAAGGAATGACACCGATGATGACCATGTATCAGAACCCTAATCATAACCACTTAAAACTAGGGAACAACGAATAGAAGATTAGGAATCACATAGATGAAAACTCTCATTTTTTCCTTCTTTCAAGATCATCCTCGGTGGATAAGTTGTCACTATCATAAAAAGGCATAACAAGTAACAAGGACTAAGATGTGTGTTTTGATTACTGAAAAATCATGTTCCCCTAGTTTGAAGTAGTCAGGACTAGGAATCGGTGGTAGATCTTACATCTAGTAACGTACCACGACAAGGTGATCTACCCACGTTACGCAATTGAGCAATTGCAAATCCTAGATCCAGAGTTGAATACTATGGTCTGAACCTTTTCAAAAAAATTGAAATTGAACCCCCTCTATTAACTACAATGTTGAACTTGTCAGTGATTCCAATTTCCAATTACCGATCTGGTATAATGCCCCGGTCCATAAGATAAGCATCTCACCTTGGTTTCCGTCCGATGAAGAGCGCTATGACGTCGAAGAATATCGCGGGTGCGTAGTGCAGGAACAGTATCGACAGATAGTGCATGACTTTGTTCGGATTGCTCGTGTAGCACAGGTACCAGATCGACTTAACGGTGGGATACATCGAGCCGAATTTGATCGTCGTGTAGGTGAAGTCGCCCCAGGTGATGCAGTTGCTCTTCTCCGTGCAAAAGTTGTACACTGGGATGTCCGGATCGGGCATGATTTCTCTGCGGAACAGAACGGATGTGTTAGAACCAGTGGGCTATTCCCGGAAAGCAGGGAGGGAAATAGTTACGTTCGAAACCGTTCGGCGATGTCCCACGCCGCCGAGATGATACCGTTGACGCACAGATCCACCGGAACCATGTTGGCTACCTTGGTTGGATCGGCTCGGAGCGTTCGTAGCACTCCGGTGCCAGCACCGGCAATCACTCCCGTCGGTCCGTAGAAATTATCGATCCACCCTGGTACCGGTTCCTGGTATGTGGCGATGACTGGAATGATGAGAGACGAAATGGAATTATTGCGTTAATTAATGGAAGGGATGACCTAATTGAACAACTTTCAATGGAAATTCGCTTTCAGCGTGCGTACACCGCCGGACCATATAATCAGCTGTCGGATCGGAATAGCGTGCGGTTCGGTCACGTTCCATCATAGCAGGGAGGACGACACTCACGCGCACGTTATTTATTTTCTTTAAGTGGCTGGCATCGCATTCAAAAAAGAAGCAAGGTGACGACAGCTCGGTATTGGCCATAACGGCACGATATTCACGATTCCGTCGGCGGTTAACTTGTTCCGATACGAAGTTTCGATATGCTGTCGTGAGGGAACTGTCAATTAGGCGCAGTGGACGATTGTGCAAAATTCTTACTATCAATGGTTGCATGTACTTAAATTTTAACACATTAAACTTTCAACCATTCTTTTGGGACGCTTCCCAACTCCTTCTGAATTGATATGCAGTTCGCGTGAATCATCACGGGACAATTTAGGTTTTCGCTACTTCTCTTTCTCCACGTTCGCACGTTCACTGTCGAAATCGTCTGAATTCGGGTGTCGAAGTAACGAGACTACAGAGAGTTGCCGTTGTTTGCGGGTGGAGTTTTAGCCGGTAGCCTTTTGTCTGAATTCCGTAATACCAGGTAATGATGATACCGGTTGTGGTCAGTATTCTTACTATCGAAGATCAGGCAGCTAGGAATTGATAAAAAGGAATACCGACTAAAATCCGCAAACAACGGTACCTCTCTGTACCGTCGCCCGCGGAGGCCATACATCATCATTGGCAGCAGAAGCGCACTCCTCCGCCTGTGTGGTTGTGTTCGTCCGAGGCGTGAGCGGCCCTGCCGGATTCGAGTCATGGTTGTTATGCGACCCACACACGGTCAGACATGTCGTACGACTTGGAGTTTGACCGTGTCTGGGGAAGTTTCACGACCAAATTCAAGTTGATTTTCTGCAGAGCAACATGGGTGGAGCTGCGTGTTGTACAACTTGTTCTATTGTGTGTGGTGATGTCTGACAACACTTTGCAGACTTGATCAGGGTTGCCAAAAGTTTTTCAAAATTAACTGGCAAAAGACACCCAAAAAACATGCCAATTTCTGAACTTTTCAAGATTTCTTTTACAATTTGTTTTACATTTTTAAATGGAAAACTTCACTAAATGTTCTATCCGATATATAAAAATTGATAAATGTCCAATAGAATCAAGTATTTATACCGATTTCCGAAATAGATACCGATACACAGATAAGGTTCCTCAGAATACCGATTTTTGAGATCTATACCGATTTACACTGATTTGTTTAAATAATCAAAATTATTATTGCCTGCCTGCGCTCGAATTTAGGAGAAAATTATTGTGAGAGACTTGATACTTTTAGAACATCTAAAATGTTTTGAGTCTTCAAAAACAAAATCATCTTTAAAAATGTCTAATGCTTGATACTCTTTCGACTAATCTTCCAATTTTTCACCGTTTTCGGCTACCCATGAATCGAGAAACAGTCGATGGCTCTTCCGGTAATTCCTTGGGAATCGAGAAATACTTTTTAAACATTATTTTACTTCCTGAAGCCTGAATTTTCTTCCAACTTTCCCCTTGAATTTTCGTCCATCTTACACCGTAAGTTATTTTTTGATTCCACCCGGAAACTTATTTCGACTCCCCTTGGAAGCTTCTTCAGCCTTCATTCGAACGATCTTCCATCATCTCCTGCCAGTTTTTTCAACTTTCCTGGAACTTCAGGGATGATTCCAGATTTTAATGGATCTGCTACAATTCTAAAACCCGGAAATATCAGGAAAGTACAGTGAACTCCAGTTAACTTAAGGAAACTTCACAAGTCCAAAGAACTTCAGGGAAATTTATTAGTATTCAGGACAGTTTCATTTGTTTCAGGAGAATTGAGCGAAATTTAGGGAAGCTCCGAGAACATCTTGACAGAACAATTAATTTCAAGGAAATTGCTGAAATTTAAAAGAGTTCCAAGAAACTCAGGCAATTTCCGAAAACTGCAGCAATGTCTCGAGGGGCTCATGCAAATTTAGAAAAATGTGATAACATTTTATGGCAAGTTCCGTATTTTCAATGGCAGTGTAGATAACTAATAAAACTTTAAAAAATCGGGAAGATCAGAGAACTTCAATGCTAATGTTATAATAAATTAAAGAAAATTGTGAGAGCATTTAATAAATATCGTAATCTTCATGAAAGTTCAGAGGCATTCAAAGATGATTAGAGACATTCCGGTAGTCTCATTATAACATTATAATCAGGGAAGTTCCGAGTATTTCGAGGATGATCAGTGTTGGGCACAGTCAACAGACACGAACGAACACGAATTTTCTTGTTGGTTCACTGCCAACGAGATCGACGGACAGACTGATTGTTGGCCACTGCCAACGATGAACACGAACTATCCTTCGTTGGCCCACTGCCAACGACAAGCGATGGAACGGATTGCTGCTCCCGGAACGGAGTGGGCACTAGTTCTGCTGGTGAAGCCACTTACCACACGATATCGGAAGTTCTGAAAAGAACTCCGATGAAATAAACTCTTTTGGAAAAGTGATACTGTGGAAACACGCAGCAGGTCTTCATTGAGGATGATGCCGTTTCTATTGCTCCGAGCGTTGCCCCAAGCTTGGTGTTTTGCGTTCAGATCGCCAGCGATAATGAAGTTCCTGCTCCTGCGGGTGAGTTTGATGATGTCTTTCCGGAGGGCCACTAACGACCCGTCCCTGATGTTGGTTTGCTTGGGGCAGTAGGCCGCGATGATGGTGATTGGGCCAAGTGATGTGCTCACCTCCACTCCGATGGCTTCAATTGCTTTCAGCTGGAAGTTTGGTAGCATCCGGCAACTGATGTTACGTCTTGCAGCAATGGCCACTCCTCCACCTCCAGAGCAGGTGCGATCAAGTCTGACAAGCCGAAAGTCGGGAAGGAATATGTTCAGTTCGGGTTTCAAATGCGTCTCGGTGATGACAGCAATGTCGACCTCCTTGGTGTTGAGGAAATCGAGTAGCTCTCTATGCTTGTTCGTCAGTGAGCAAGCGTTCCAATTTGCAATTTTTATAGCTTCACGGTCCATACTTGGTGACGAGTGACAAGGCAGCATGAAGCTGTTCAGATCGAGTCTTGCAGGTGCGCATGATGATGATGACCTCGGCCACGAGCGTCACAAGTTCCTCCGAGGTGAACGAAGAATCGTCGACAGATTCACTTGAGACAGCACCAGCTTATGATAAACCAGGGGCGGTGGATAAACCGCGAGACGATGCTGAACTGTCCGACTGTTAGGAACCATTTGGATACTCGCAGGATTGGCTTGTTGGTTGTTGAGCGGAAGCGGTGCTAGGTTCGGAACATGTCGACGGGGCTGGAGAGCTGGGTACTGGACTTCCGTGAGTACAGGAGGCGAACGATGATTACGAAGGCGATCAAGCTGGTTGTTGATTGTGGCCTTCCGACGGATATTAATGAACTCCACTCGCTTGGGACATCCGCGATTGGAGGCTTGGTGGTTTCCACCGCAGTTGACACACGTTGGCTCGATGTCATCGACTTGCTCACAGGACGCAGTTGAGTGAGTTCCAGCCCATTTGTCGCAGTTTGTCTTCATGGGGCAGTTTTTGGTGCCATGGCCATATGAGAGGCAGTTCATACACTGCGTTACATCACGATGTTGGGGTTTGTAATGATCCCAACTGATGATGACCTGAAACATGTCCCGGATATTGGATCTCAGAGCCGCAAGACTGGTGGATCCCTTCGTGAAATGCACCAGGAACAACTGATCATGAAAGCTGGTGTTTTGGTTGGGACGCCGGTTCATCGGCTTGAGCCCGAACCGCTCCAGCTCGGATTTCACCGCAGTCGCCTCGAACGACGGTAATCCACGCAAAACCACATTCAGTGGCTTGCTCGATGGCAGATCATGTGTGAAGAAGTCCACGTTGTTGTTCTTCAGGAAACTTCCTATTTGTTTGTACTCCTCCAGGTTGGAGCACATGATTTTGGTACCGATGCTGCAAAGCTTGAAGCGAGGCAGCAGCTTGTGTTTTGCCAGTTCAGCACCCAGCTTGGGAACATCCTTTACCGGCGTGAAAAGCGGGGGAATCCGCTCTCGTCTTGCAATGAGAACGGCGTCACCATCGCCATTTTCTTCCGGGAGTACTGCATGCTGGTTGGCTTGCAGTACTCGTTTTCCGGCGTCATCCTGCGACGCGCTGGGCTTGATTTGAACCTTCTTTGAAGGGCCCGCTGCTGGCTCATTGGCACGTTTACGCACCATTTGTTTCGTGTTTGCAAGTTCAAATAAACTTGCCAGAACGCGAGAAGGTGGCGACACTTCCACGGCGCAACGCGACAGCACAAAACGAAACAAAATCGAATCGAGAACTCGAGCGAAAATACGGACTGAACAGCTCGACAGTCGAGCACATAAAAGAGACAAAGTTTTTGGTGCGTACTCTACTTTTAAACATTTTAATATTTCATCAGCCACTGCTGATTGGCAGTTACTGCGCAACGCAAAAGGAAAGAAAAGTCTACTTTAAAATACAATCTTGATTGTGATTGGTTGTTGTCATGTTAGTAGGGAGGTCGTTTTTCCGCGGCTATCTCGGGGTTAGTAAAAAAAAAGGATGAGGAGGAAGGAAGGAACATTTTTTCTGCTGCTGAAGCGTTGACGGTCGGTAAACCCAGGACGTTTACAGTGCCAGTGGCGGTGAGCCTTTTCTGGCTTCCCCTGGAAATGGCTACCTCTGGAATTAACTTCCGATTCCCGAAACTTTTCTGGCTTCCATTGGATGTGACATCCGATTATTTTCGGAAAGTTTTTTGTTTTAATTTTCGCCAGAAGTTTCTCAATTTTTGACATGGAAGTTCCCCGGATGTATTTACGACTTTTCTTAGAATTTTTCTCAAACTTCTTCCAGGGGAGCTTCATTCTTCTTTCTCTGGATGTTTTTTCAGCTACCTCCAGAAGCTATTTCAGACATTTCCCAGAGTTTTCTCCCGGAACTGTCCGATCATGGTCCCAAAGTTAAAATTTTCATTTTCATAAACGGAAAAATATGAAATTAATAAAATAGTAAATACCGATAAATACCGATTTGTTTTAAACCTTTGATACCGATAAGCTTAAAAACATTCTGGCAACGCTGATAACAGTGTTTGTAAGTTCAGATGAGGCCACGAGGCGAGAAGGGCCACTTACCAGCAACACAAATTCATGCAATTATGTTTAGAAAACCGTTATACAACCACAATCAGTGATACAAAGGTTATATAAACTTTTATAGAGCATGTGTGTTGCTTGGGTTACTTGGCTAAGTTGTTGCTTGGGTCCAATACTAGAATATATATTATTATTTTTTTAACTAATAATGTTTTTATTACATGCATGAAGTTAAGGTGAATCACTGTGACATCCTTATTCTCGGAACCACTTTGAAACTTTAAGTGCACAAAGCTTCCCCGACACGTACCACAATAAAACTGTTACTTGACGTTTGCTGTACTGCAGTATACATGAAGTAGCAATTTCAAACGAAATGGGGCACTGATTTCCGAGATTTGTGTAATTGTAAATTCGAAGTGGAAGTGCATGTACAGCCTACGTGGCGGCTATTCGTGGACTCTACAAGGAATCCCCTTAAACAAATTCCAATCAAAATGGTTTACATTACCAGCTGCAGTTGTCCATAGAACAGATGCAAAATTACACAATTTTCGGGACATGGGTGAAGCGCATCTTTTTCGATTACTATGCACACACGTAATTTCCTAAACGGCGCCGGTAGTGTAGTGGTAAGCGTAATGACCTCTCACCTCAGCAGGCCTGGGTTCAATCCAAGTCGACGCCGCTGGGATGTTCTGAGGCATAACATCTCTGATCGCGCCTTCCTTCTGAAGGGAAGTAAAGCCGTTCGTCCCCGGTTCATGAGTTGATGGGTCGATAGGAGGTAGGGTCCAGGTGTGGGAGCTGCCTCCCTGGCGTCGGTAGCATTGGTGCTCAGCACGGAAAACAAGATCGACGGAAAACAAATCAAGGAAAAAAAACCTAATTTCCTTTCCCGTAGTGTATGGTGTGCGCTGTTTGAGAGAAACTGAGTTGTACAACAAATTTCAAGTCTGCTAAGACCAAATGTCGTGCGACATGTCCGACCGTGTGTGGTGCCTATTAAAGAGTAAACTTGACTTTTGCCTACACTGAAAATTTACGGCTTTCGGATGTGCGAACGAACGAACGGACGAACGAACGAACGAACGAACGAATAGAAGCGAAGATAGCGGCTGTTCCGAGAGTTGTCGCAGTCGTGTATGGAAATCGCAGCACGGTTGACCATGAAAATTTCTAATGGTAAACGCGGTTGGACTTTCAAGGCGTGTATGGAGAAAGATGTACGGCATAGTTGTATGCTATTGAAATGGTTCGTGGTCTGCTAGCTGGATCAGAATAGGTAACTGGCTTCTTGGAGGTCTTTTGGTGGGTGGAATTTTGCTTTCGTCTGGGTCGTTGTGGTTGAGGTTAATGTGATAAGTTTCTATATTCACAAACTTGTGAATTTGAACTCTTAACCTTTAGCGTGAAAGGCTAACCACTACGCCGGAATGGGGACGGATTCTGATTGGTGATTTTTTTTTTTTAAATTGGTATGCCAATTTAGCGAACATAATTCGTTTCCCCCTATGATATGAGGATATACAATAATCTTGTGATGGTATTATACGAAAATTTGATTGTATAGGACTTCTGAGCAAGAGCAGTGGGCTTTCAGAGTATGCTACGGGGACTTTCATGGAAAATGCATGAGTCCCACCTTTTGGTCACGTGTCAGGTCGTTATCGAAAACCATATTCACCGGGTTGTTGTCCCACATACTTACGATGTGCCTACCCTAGCGTAGTCTCCCGATTTTTGCGGTGTGGACGATGGGTGGTTCTCTCTACAGATGGTACAATTTGCGGTTCATTTGTCTTCTCGATGTTCCGTCTACCATCTGCAATCGGACACGTTGGTCTCGTGGCCTTAGAGGACTAATCAGCGTTTTGTAGATAGCCGATTTTGTGCTGCGGCGAAATTTATTCGACCGGAGCGTCCTTCGGAGTCCAATGTAAGCACTATTCCCTGCCACTATCACGCGTGATATGCTACATATCAAGCATGATATTAATTGTACAAGCTCCTTAGATATTGCGAGTCTATTCACAACATGTAAAACTGTAGCTACACTGATAAATTGAACAATTCCCATTTTGCTTGAAATTTAATCAATTTGACATTAAACTCAGTTTAATCATATCGAATGATTAAAAATTAATACTCTCTTTCTAAAATATAATCATCTGATATTAAACCCAGTTTAATCATGGTTGTTTAGATTGAAAATAATCTTTTTTGAATAATTTTTTATCATTTTGATTTTACTGTCAAAGTTATCATGGCTCGGATTCAATAAGGTGAAGCGGAAATCTGCATACTTTTTAAGCTTTTTTGATTTAATTTATCTTTGAGTGTACGAGTTGACTCAACACACATTGATTCCGTTGCACGTCGTTTTATTAGAAAGAGAAAGCATATTTGCTATCTCTTTTTACTTTTCACAGATGGCAGAAACGAAGTTACTACTGCCAGCAGTGATGGAAGTTTCGGTTTGTGTTCGGGTTTACAGCAAAAATCATGAAGCTCAAACTCACCACAGTTTGGTGAGAATTGTAACTGGTGAGTTTTTTTAGCATGATATCAGAGCTGCCGTATATCATCCGCTGTTATTTGCGTGATGATTTTTGTTTATGATAATCAAATGAGATTATGCTCATTGGTGAGATTTGATCATTTGACAGTAAGCCCATAGTCGTCGTCGTAGAAGTAGTCGACCACCTTGATTTTATCGCATTGAACGCTGAATAAAAGCTTAACCAAACAAAAATAATCATCTTCAGCTAAAAAATAGCTTACTCATCTTTTAATCAGCTTAAATTGTTTATTGGGATTCTCCTTTCTTAAGGTGAAAATGACCTAGTTAGTAAATAAAACTGTCAAAAATGTTTTTCTCTGAGACATCACTTCAGATTGCAAAAAGCTCTCGTCGATGTTTTCCTTGGATCATTTCACACAAACGCACAAGAGATTTTTCCAATCTGAAGTGATGTGTCAGAGTAAATCATGTTTGACATTTTTTTACTCACTAGGCCTCTTTCACCTTAAACCTATTCCTTTCATGTATTTTGTCTTCGATGCATTGACGATTCCAATCCGATAGGGTTCAGCCTTTAGTCTGATTTTTGATGTTTTTTTTATTAATGTACAAGTTTATTCTGATGTTTGTTTTTTTTTAGTTTGTTTACATTTCAACCTTATCAACTTATGAGTTACTTTTACAAACTGTTTAATATTTATCCATTTAAAATCTAAACATAAAAAAAATAATTACCTTGGAATTCTGCTCAGAAAAATCATGGGATTCTTCTTCAATTCACAAGAAAATACCTTTGGAACTCTTTTCGGACCTTGGAATTTTCTTCGGAATTTCTTTGATACTCCCCTAAGAATTTACTTTAATCCCCCATAGTATTCCTCATGAGAATTAAATTTCTTTGAAAAATTTATTATTTTATATTAAAGAATCTCAAGAATCAAGAATCCTTCTCACCCTATTCCTTTTACAATTATCTTCAGAACACCCTTTAAATTACGTTTATAATTCTCTTTGAATGCTTGTCAAAAGTCTCTTTGAATTATCCTTAAAATTTACTTGCCATCCCCACGATCCACATAAAATTCTCCTCAGAATCACATATGAATTCTTTTTCAAGCTCTTTTTACAACTTCCTTGGAGTTATACTAAGAATTACCTAGACTCAAAAAATTCCACACATTTTATCGACGTACTTCCATGTGAAATTCCACATGATTTTCATATGACCACACATAAACAGAATCCACTCAGAAGTACACATGGTATGTATCAAATGAATAGAATGTGTGGTCACTAGACTGATGCAAAATTTAAAATGTGCTCAAACGGTTCCAAATTGGGCCCTTATTAGTCTCCCAAAATTTGAACTCAGTTAGTGAGAAACTGACTTGACACAAACCATTTGCAGTTTACATGGAAATTACAATAAAGAAACCATAATTTCGGTTCATATCTATCTCAAAATTCATCAGCTCCCTCTACTTAAGAAAATGATAGCTGAGCTTGTTGAAAATTTTCTCATCTACAACTTTGTTGAAGACCACTTTTCGGTCAAATGTAAGGAGCAAAAATTATTAATCCTTCAAGTCACTGATGTCTTCTGATTATGCTCAATCATCTGTTCAGCAGGCAACATTGGTGTTTTGGCGCGTAAAATAGAGGACAAAAATCATGGCTACTATGTCACACTGCAGAATACAGTGTTGCCCACGAGACAGTTGCTCAATCTTGTCATAAGATTATCAATCTCTTAAACAATTAATAACTATTTAATTTGACGTTTGGCTGAAAAAAGTTCTCTTCTGCAAAGTTGTAGCTGATAAAAATTCCCATAAGAATAGTACAATATTTAAAAAGGCCAGAAGACAATGAACAAAATGTTTTGTTTCCCCATAGTAATTTCCATATAAACTTCAAATTGTTTGTGCCAAGTCAGTTTCTCACTAAAAGCGTTCAAGTTTTGGGAGGCTAATCAGGGCCCAATTTGAAACCGTTTGAGCACTGTGGAGCAAACATTTCAAATTTTGCATCTGTCTAGTGTCCACTCATTTGGTTAAATAAAGTTCCCTTAATTTTCCAGGTTTTTTCCATAACTTTGGCGCACAATTTCCAGGTTTGCTGTTTATGAAATGCGTTAAAAATATGTTTTTAACGCAAAAGTTTTTAAGACATGACAATCAGTTTTAAATAATCAGCTTTACTATCAAATCCATTAAATGTTGAAGTTGAACACTTACTTCATTTTAGTAAGTCTAAGATCACAACAATTTTAATGTATTGACGATTAGTACTAACAAAAATGTGGAAACATCAATGAAGTTCTATTGATCTCAGAGAAGCTAGATCTAGAGATCTTTGAGGAATTCTAGAGATCTTAATGGGAGGTCTCCGAACCTTTAACCCAGACTATTAAATTGATTTAAAAATCTATAAGCGTGAGTTTAGACAAATTCAGGATAATTCCATGATGCAGGGCTTGTAGCGCGTCACTTTTTAGTGACTTGGTCACTTTTTTCAAGCCAGTCACTAAAAAGTCTCTTTTTTTAAGGCCAAGTCACTAAAGTCACTTTTTCTTGTAATCAGTGAATCACATTTTGGCAATTTTGCCAAACGTTTTTAGGACGATCAGTTTTAAAGAAACAGCTTTACAATCAAATACATTGAATGTTGAAGTTTAACCCTTACTTAATAAAGTTAAAAAAAAAACTTACTTAATTTGAAGAAGTCCAAGATCTAAAATTATTCAATATATTGAAGTTTCGTATTCCATGTACAAGTTCAAGATATTGAAATTTTCAAAGTGCCAGATTCAAAGAAAAAAATAAATGATTTATTTCAAGTTTATAATTGTAGGAACTTTGGAGAAGTTCTGAGTAATGAAAAGAAATGAAGCTCCATAAACAAACTGGGGAAACATAAGGGAAGTTAATACGCTGAAAATATGAGGAACTTACTAGAAGCTTTAAGAACCTCAAGCAGCATCTGAAAATTTTCGGGAACTTTTAAAAAGTTCCTAGAATTTCAATGAACATCACAGGTGTCAAGCGAACTTTAGAAATATAAGGAGTATTGTACAATTTTTTAAGAAGTTCTAAGTACCTCAGAAAAACTAGATCTGGAGATTTTTGGGGAATTTCAGATCTTGAGAGCAGTTTCCGTAGCTTTAGTCCAGACTTTTGAAGCAGTTTAAAGATCTATAATCGGTATATTTAGAAAAATTCAGGTTAGTTCCATGATGTGCTGAAACAAAATCGAGAACCCTTAAGATGTTCCGAGAATTTCAGGGAAGTAGATAGTCCTTCAGAGGTGGGTTTACGGGAATGTGAAGGTGTTTACGGGAATTCCATTTATTTCCGAGCAGCGGAACCAAGATCTTCAATAGAATTGAGAGCTCTAGGGAAGCTTCGAGAATATCAAGACATATTATAGAATCAAAGGGCAGTTCAAATAATTTCAACGAAATTGTAGAAAGCTTAAAGAAGTTGCGAGAAACTTAGGAATTTCCGGAAACTTCAGCGAGCGAGAGAATTTTTGGAACGTAATAAAAATTGTATGAACATCCGGAAAACGTGAGATTATTTTAAGCGTGTTATATCATGGAGATTTCAAGAACTTAAAAAACGCAAAAATTTAGCTAAATTGATTAAAGAAAATCAACGAAGTTCCATTAAATAAAAAAAAAATGCGAGAGCTTTTAGCAAGCAGTGATACCTTCAAGAAATTCCAGAGAATTTCTAATACATTTAGATACATTTAGATAGTTTCATCATATTCAGCGAAGTTCCGAATACTTCAAGGACGATCAGATAGCTTCAGAATAATCCCATTAACTTAAGAAAATTTGCAGAGACTTACAAAGAGTTCCGTGGAATGATGGGGTATTCCATGAATTGTACGATTGATCTGAAAACGTCAGAAGCGTCAGGGGATTATGAATAGATATCAGTAAATTTGCCGGATTATTAAACAAATTTAGAGAACTTCAGGTAACATAGATAAGTTCAGGGAAAATTAGTGAGCGTTTATAATAGTTATAATACTTAAGGGAAATTGTTGAAACTTCAAGGCAGATCATTTAATTTCAGTTACGTTGCGGGTTCTTAAAAAAATACTGAAATTTCAGGGCAGTCTAGAGAACTTTAAAGACATTCAATAATCGTTTATGCAGGGAAGTCTAGACTATTGAAGAAGTTTTAAGTTAGTGTCGATAATTTAAGGGAGGCTTCATGAACTTCAAAAAAATTTTGAGTGCTTCAGTGAAAATCATAGAATTATATTAATTATTTTGTTCTAATTCCATGAACATTGCGGGTGCACAAAAGTTCAATTAAGAAAAACTTCGAAAACTACACAGAAGGACAGTGATCTTCAGAAACATTTCGAGAACTTCATAGAAATCTATGGAGCTTAAGGAGAGATCCGTAAATTTCAGGAATATTTATGAACATTAGCAAAATCTGGGAGTATTTGAAAAAAGTTTAGTAAGCTTCAAAACTTGGGGAGGCCAGGTTCATTAGTTTCAGAAAATTAGTGGAAAATTGAAAGCAGTTCCCAGATTTTCAGATAACTTCAGAGACGTTAAAAAGTGAATTGAGGTCTTCGTTCAGAAGTTCACTGAAGCTTAAACATTTTTAGGGCGCTTCAATTAAATTCAGCGTAGTACAACAAGGTTCATCAGAACTTAAGAGAAGTTTTGAGAATTTCAGAAAAAAAAACAAGGAACCTCAGAACAGTTCCGTTAAGATTACAGAACTCACATCAATTTTAAAGAAGTTTAGAGAACTTCAGCGAATTGTTAAACATTTAGAGGAGATCCATGATCGTTAGAAACATTGAGGAAACTATAGGAAGTCCTATTAAATTCAGGGAAGTTTAAGAATTTGATGAGAAGTATTGTGAACATCCGGCTAGTTTCTCAAACTACAAAAGAACTTCAAGGCAGTTTCATTAACTTCAGGAAAAATTTGGGAACTTTTAAGTAGTTCTGAAGACCTCAGAATAATCCATTCTGATTTCCATTGAAATATTCCTCAACAGTTCAATAAAGTTATCCTCGGAATTACCTTGAAATTCTCCACAATAAGAAACCCTTTGGAAAAAAATTCTCCAAATGTTCATTGAATTCATTTCAGATTTCCCTTGGAATCCTACTCATATTGTAAGTCCCCTAAGAATTTATTGGCATTTCTCCTCACAAATACCTTAGATTACTTCTCATAATCGAATTCTTTTAAAGATATTCTGGAGTTATTCTCAGATTTAGTATTTTCAAAAAGATTCAAAATACTAATGCTCCAGATTCCTTTTTCGCCCACAAACACAAAATTATCCTCAGAAGGCCCTTGGAATTTTGCTTGAAGAGTTTTCATTAAACTTTGCTTTTAATTCAATTCAGGGTTTCTTGAAATTCTACTCAAAACTATCATCTACAGGAGGATCTATAAAGTTCATAGTGTGAATGATAACGAGAAAAATTTAATGCTTGTATTTTAAAATTAATTCTTTTCTTTAAAATATCTTTAGTAAGAAAATTATTAAATTCTCTGAGCCTTCCAGATAGTTTAAGGAAAAATAAAATTTCCTGAGGATTCCCGGTTTTCCAGGTTTATGCAGTTAGTAGACAGCCTGACTAATACCGTGGGTTTGGCCATAAGCTTTCTATTGAATCTTTCGCTTTAAAAGTTCATATCGTATATAAGTGTTCATGAGATGCTTATTGAATAAGTCTAAAACATTAAATATTTATTTTCTCTTGGGTCAATTTTTAGTCACTATTTTTACAACTATAAGTAACTATTTGGTCACTTATTTCTTTAACATGGTCACTAACATAACTATTTTTGAAAGCAGTGATCGCTACCAGCCCTGCATGATGTGCTGAAATAAAATCGAGAACCCATAAGATGTTCCGAAAGATTCAGTACAGAGACCCTCAGAAAATTTATGAAAACTTCAGAAATATTTCAGGAACTTCACAGAAATCCAGAGAATTCCAGGGAAGTTCAAAGGTGTTTACGAGAATTCCATTTATTTTAAACCAGAATAGAGATCTTCATTAGAGTTGAGAGTTTAAGGGAAGGTTCGAGAATATTAAGACAGATCAGAGAATGGCAGAGAAGGGCAGTTTAAAAAAAATTAAGGAAATTGCAGAAAACTGAATTTCCAGAGAAAATTTCTGGAACGCAATGAAAATTATATGAACATCCGGAAAATGTGAGAGTATTTCAATTTTAGCTAAGTTGATAAGAGAACAACAACAAAGTTCCATCAATTAAAAAAGGCGAGAACTTTTAGCATGCACCAATATATTCAAGAAATTCCAGAGAACTTCTAAGAAAATTTAGATATTTTAGATTGTTGCATTATATTCAGTGAAGTTCCGAATACTTCGAGGACGATCAGATAACATAAATATCACATTAGCTTAAGGAAATTTGCAGCGACTTACAAGGTGTTCCTTAGAGTCATGGGATATTCCGAGAATTCTATGATTGATCCGAAAACTTTAGAAGCTTCAGGGAATTATAAATATATATCAGAAAATTTACCGGAACATTTGATCAAATTAGGGCAAGCATAGAAAACTTCTGGGATGTCCAGGCTTTCCAGGGAAAATTGGTGATTTAAGGCAAAGTTCCGTGAGCGTTTATAAACTTTATAAAACTTAAGGAAAATTGTAGAACTGAAATGCAATTAAATCGATTCCAGTAAAATGGTGGGTTTTTAAAAGAATACTAAGATATTCTGGGCAGTCTAGAGAATTTTAAGGAAATTGATAAATATTTTGGGCAGTTTTAAAAACATCAGGTAACTCTAGACTATTGAAGAAGTTATGAGTTAGTTTCGATAATTTGAACTACAGACAAACCTTGAGAACTTTAGTGAAAATCAGAACTAGGGGAAATGCAGGTAATGTCGGCCTAAGTGTCCCTAATTTGGGCCCATACATAACATCAGCAATCGCCTAAATTTTCAATAGCAACCAAAAATATCCATTAGTAACGTTAGCGTTAGCGTTAGCGTTAGCGTTGTTATGATATACTTCGTAGATTGGATACTAGCGACACTCACGTATCTTCTGAAATTCTCAGTTAGACTACTTTCAGGAATAATGCTGAGGAGTAAACATTGGTTCCAATCTAAACAAGAGTAACAGAAGCATGACTGTCGCTATTCCCGGCCACGCCCATCTTTACCATAACTAGGGATAAGGAAGGAAATGTTGATGTAGTACTTACTTAACGAGAGGCCACCGACTTAGCGACACCCTCATAAGTGCTACGGAGTTGGAGGGTTGGGTAGGGTATTCGGTTAGGATTCACCTCAAGTTGGCGATGCAACCAAAAGTATGTATTGTTTATTTGTTGTTTATTTAATCTCTCGATAGCCGGCTATCGAAAGAACATATTAATTTTGTTTAGTGATAATGAATTTTAAGAGTCATGACGGAGAGCTTGGGATTAAACCCATAATTTTCTGCTCAGTAAGCAAAAACGATCCCTCCAGGGTCATCGAGCATCTCAGAACCATAACGCTTCGCGACAATACAGGACTACGTTTTCGCTTGATATGCAAATAGTTTCCAAGGTTAATGTTTAATATCAAATATACACATGATGGTGGCGATTTATTGTGCTGTTGAAGAGCTTGGGGTTAAATCTATGATTTTCTGCTCAGTAAGCAAAATCGATCCCTCCAGGGTCATCGAGCATCTCATAATCCACAGCGCTTCGCGTCAAAGTACGAATATATGGATGAACTATCTATTATTGAATAACTATTATTTACGATAATTACATGAATAAATAAAAAATAAACTACAAACAAAACGTGACTGTTAAAATCTCAAAAAGATATTCTCACAAATATATTTCACGCCACCAGGAATCTCAAAACCAGTAGACGTTATAATGATACTCTGCACATGTTAGACACAAGAAAAGGCCAAAAACAAGCGTCCGAAACACAAAACCCTTCAAATCCACTTGCAGTCACAATCAACGATTCTACGAATCGCGAGCGCTCACGAATCATAAAACCGCTGACTGCGACACTCTGAAAGCGAAATTGACAGGCTCTATGCATCAAACACCCGCCCTCCAATCTCCACCCGCATCCAACAGCACAAATCTCCATTACAACATCTAACGAATTCAAAACTCCGAAAATCACCCATCTATAGCAAGTGAGTGGAAGCAACCCTGCATGCAACCATTCTTAATGATACACTTGTTCTGCCTATCTTTCTATTAGGCCTGTGGACATGCGTTAGCTTCGAAACTTCTAACCAAACTGGGTAAATTTTCAGATCACAAAAAAAAAAAACTTAAAAAAAAAACTTTCAAAGGTAATTACAAGTAAGATAAATATTGATTATTTTACGCGAAAACGAGCAAGTAATATTAAATCTCTTGTATCATATGCTAATGCAAATTGACTGTAACAAAAATAATATGCTTAAATAAAATAAAATATTAATAAAATTAAATGCAAAATTTACTAGAAGATCATTATTTTATTGGTGATAAGTTTCTAATAAGCCCTCCCAGTTCCTCTGTATACAGAACAAATCTGACACTATAATCAGAATTGCTCAGTCTGCATGAAGCAGCCGATTTCATCAAGGAAGTTCTATTAACAACTAAGAATTAATCGTTTGAGGCATACTGAAGCATTAAGAAGGTGATATGTGTCACTATAGGAAATCATCAACGTTGCAATGATCAGTGAACGGGCACCATATGGTACATTTTCTCACCATGAACCTATCATTTCCAGCCTATCTGAACTATTTAATAAATGGAAGCCATAACATGGGTTACGCTCCCCCTAAGCGGGCCCTCCGCATCCTGTCTCTGTCTTTATCTCAAATACCAAATGCCAATGGTATGAATGTATCTTATATCTGAAAAATCCAAACCTGTTCTAATCCACCTGAAATGACTAACGAATGGAAGACTTTGACTACGCAGCCATGCAATAGTCTCATTCCGTGCCTTATGGCAACTTGATGATTCTATTGCGCTCATCTTTTGGCACCACCCAGGGGAGACTTGGTCCTGTACCCAATGCTTAACTTATCTCCATTCCACTCAGCTACTCGCAATTTCTTGTGATATAGTGGGCGGAATATTATTATATGAGACAATTCAATGCAGACGTCTTTCCAAATTTGGCAGATCGACAGGTAATCGGTGAGTTACCACGATAGTTGCTATTCAACAACTCGCAACGTCCCATCGTCAACGCCTGCTATGAGAATTTCCCATTGCAGACGCCAACGAAATGATGTCATCGAGCTATCGATCAACTACCCTGGTTATCGCCTGGTACCTTAAAGGGTGATACGGTCAAAATTTGGTCAAGGGAAAACGCGTGTAAATCGGTGAAATCGTTTATTTAAAAAATCAAATTAAATTTCTTTTTCAAGTTCAATTAGTATAAAATTCAGGAAAAATATTCAGTTAGGCTTCCGCTTTTCCAAATCCGAATTGCCGGGCCTTACGCTTGACCCCTGCCATCAGATTTTGTACAGCCACCTTGTCCACCTTCTTCGCCGCAGAAAGCCAGTTTGCCTTGAACTGCTGCTCGCCCTTAGCAGTTTTTTTGGTCTTCTTTAGGTTCCGCTTGACAATAGCCCAGTATTTCTCAATTCGGCGGAGCTCTGGCGTGTTGGGAGGGTTCTTGTCCTTGGGAACCACCTGCACGTTGTTGGCGGCGTACCACTCCATGGCCTTTTTACCGTAATGGCAAGATGCCAAATCCGGCCAAAACAGTACGGAACAACCGTGTTTCTTCAGGAAAGGCAGCAGACGTTTATTTAAACACTCTTTCACGTAAATTTCTTGGTTGACAGTCCCGGAAGCTATGAAAATGCTGCTTTTCAAGCCACAGGTACAGATGGCTTGCCAAACCAGATATTTCTTTGCGAACTTTGACAGTTTCATGTGCTTGAAAACATCTGCTACCTTTCCCCTTCCTTTTGCCGTATAAAACTCCTGTCCCGGAAGCTGCTTGTAGTCGGCTTTGACGTAGGTTTCGTCGTCCATTACCACGCAGTCAAACTTCGTCAGCATCGTCGTGTACAGCCTCCGGGATCGCGCTTTGGCCGTCGTATTTTGTTTATCATCGCGATTTGGAGTCACTACCTTCTTGTAAGTCGATAGTCCGGCTCGTTTTTTGGCTCGATGCACGGTTGTAGACGATACACCCAGCTTATTCGCGGCATCTCGGAGAGAGAGGTTAGGGTTTCGCTTGAAACTACCGGCAACTCTCTTTGTCGTCTCAGCGGCTTCCGGTTTTCGATTTCCCCCCGATCCAGACTTCCTGGCTGTCGACAAACGTTCCCCAAACACTTTAATTACATTTGTAACGGTTGATTTGTCAACTTTTAGCGATTTTGCCAACTTTGCGTGCGAGTAGCTCGGATTTTCGCGATGCGCGAGCAAAATTTTGATACGCTGCTCTTCTTGCTTGGACGGCATTTTGACAACTGAAGAGTGAATTCCAAAATCAAAATAGGAGCAACATTCTACACACACACACCTTCAAAATGAGGGGTGTTCAGGTTTTTTAAATGCAAAATTGAAAGAAATACGTCAAGTTGATATTGACCAAATTTTGACCGTATCACCCTTTATAGCACGATGCTAGGAGGCGAACCGGAAGAATCGATGAGCTACCTCCCCCCCAAAAATATCCATTAGTAACGTCCCAATAACGCGTTCATCTAGATACAATTGATAAATAGCAGATTTTTAGCGATGGGCCCAATCTTAGATCCATAGGCCAACATTAGAGACATTTCCCCTATATTGATTATTTCGCTGCAGAAGCTTAATGAAGTTCCTGAAATTTCAGAATAACTTTGAAAACTTCACAGAATTACAGAGATCTTCAGAAACATTTCGAGAACTTCATAAAAGTCTATGGAACTTAAGTGAAGATCCGAAAACTTCAGGAACTTTTATGGACATTTCGGGAGCATCTCAAATAAGTTTAGTAAAGCTCCAAAAACAAAGGGAATTTCAGAGGAGTTCAGTTCCATTAGTTTCACTAAATTAGCGGGAAATTTCAAGAAGTTCTCAGATTTTCAGAGAACTTAAGAGATGTTAAGAAAACTATTGAGGTTTGCACAATAGTCCAGAAGTTCACGCAAGCTTAAACATATTTAGAGAAGTTTCTAAAACTTCGAGAAAGATGTTGATCGCGCTAATAAAGCTCTAAACAAAAAAAAATACTTCAAAAAAGAACAGATATCCTCAGAGCAGAGATATTCCAGAGCAGATAAACTCTGTCGGAACTTGTGGTTTTTACAGTAATTATAATTATCCTTAATTATATAGCTTAATTAGTTAAAGCAGCTATGGTGGGTTTAACTAATTGCAATCGAACGTCAAATTCAATTCAATTATTTACTGCAACATTCTTTTGGGAGTCTGACCACTTGCTCATGGGTACCTACAACATGTTTGGATATTAACAATGTAGTTCTGGATACCTATTATGCCTTTCATTAATTTTGTGTTTTAATTCTCATGTGATATATTATAGCCTTTTGATACATACTAACCTGAACATGTTCTGTCCGTATCTCCGGAACCAATTGACCGATTCAAAAAAATCTGGTCTATGGCAAAAATACCATTAATTTGGTCCTTTTTGTATAATTCTGTGCAGTGGTTGACAAGAAACACGTCTTCTAAAATATAAAAGTGCCCTTATCACGAAAATATGGTCCGCGGACATCCCTGAATCCCGCATGGTACTGCCTAACGAACTTTTTTTCCAGGGTGAGGCGAAGTTACTGTCACTTAAAAAAACGGTCATAACGATTGAACGCTTGCATGAATTTTTGATATTTCAGATATAGGGGAAATGGATGTAATGTCGGGCTAAATGACCCTAATTTGGGCCCATTACATAAATTCAGAAATCGACTTAATTTTCAATAGCGACCAAAACTATCTATAAGTACTGTCACAATGACGTGTTCATCTAGATAAAATTGATAAATAGCTGATTTTTAGCGATGTGCCCAATATTAGATCCATAGGCCAACATTAAAACCATTTTTCCTATTACATATATGACCTTCAACTTGGCATTCTTAAGTTCAAAATTCTCTTCCTGTATGACCACGCACATTTAACACAAACATTTATGGAATATCTCATGACATAAATTTACGCGATCTATAATGTAAACTAATATGATAAATGACGCTCCATGTATGTGCATCATAGTAACATAAATTTGAATTACTTTTTCGAACTGTGTACAGGATTTTTAATACTTCCAAATTTTTCTTTGATTTTTTTGGTGATATTTTGAAACTTGGTTGAAATTTGGGATCACACGATCAAAAATAGAGGTGTATAAAAATAGCGTTAAACAGAATTGAGTGTAAAGATAGAAATGCGCAAATCAATTTTAAAGAACAGCAGTCGAAAGAATTTCTGCATGATGATTGTCTAGAGGTATTCAATTTTTAATAATGTGATTTGTTTTCAAGCCACGTAGACAGTTTTGGTTGCTATTTATGACTGGCAATTAAATCATATAATCAAATTCGCAAGTGGTTTGATAAATCACAATTCTTTCTTCATTTGAAACCATAGATTTTGAAACTAGGTGAGTTTCTGTCGAAACAAAATTTGGACAATTTACGTTTATAGCTGCTTTTTTGCCATTCCAATGCGAAGCCAGCGAATTTTTTTCTCAATGGTTACCTTCAGAAAATTTCCCATCATAGGTCCAAATTCTTCATTATTGGTGATTTTAATGCAAAACACCGCTCATGGAATAATACTCAAAGCAATTCCAATGGTAATATTCTGTTTGATGATTGTTCTGCAGGTTATTACACTATTCAATATCCAAACAGCCCAACATGCTTTCCTTCAGCAAGAAATCCCTTAACTATTGATTTGGTCTTAACTGATTCATGTCAACTTTGTAGCAAATTGGTTACCCATGCTGACTTCGGTTCTGATCACCTTTCAGATACTTTTGAAATATCTCAAGAAATAATTTCTTATCCCAAAAGCTCTACTTTCAATTGCCATAGAGCTGATTGGGAGCAATATCGAACATTTATGGAATATAACTTCGATCCAAACATTCCTTTGCAAACCAAAGATGAAATTAATTATGCTCTTGAATCTCTGACTACTTCTATAGTTGAAGCAAGAACTGCCTCAGTACCAAAATGCGAGGTTAAATTCGATTCAATTATAATACAATCTTCAACTCTTGATCCGTCTGAAAAAATGTCCGTTGAAGGCAATATAATAAAACGCGATCCTGTCATGAAAGTTATTTGGCGGGATTTGCAAAATCAAATTAAAAAGCGTTTCTTAGCCCTGAGGAATAAAACTTTTGAAAATAATGTTTCGAAATTATACCCTAGCTCCAAACCCTTTTAGAAACAAAAAAAAAATCGAAAAAAAACCTCAAAAGCCTATTCCAGCGCTTGAAAAAGGTGGTAAAATTTTGATCACAAATTCGGAAAAAGCTCAGAAATTTGCTAAGCAGTTCGAGAATTACCATTATTTCAGTTTGGTCTTTCTAGTCCTATTGGGAATCAAGTTGCTCGGGATCAACTGAATATTTTCTACCGGGAAAATGTTTTTGAGGATTCCTGGGGGACTGATTTGGACGATATAGATTTTACATAACTAAAAAGTTTCAAAATATAAAAGAGCCAGGTGATGATGGAATTTTTTAATATCGTCATCAAAAATCTCCCAGAGACTCACAGAGAGTACCTTGTCTTTCTTGTTAACATTATTTAACAGATGTTCCCATTTGGCATACTTTCCTGATAAATGGAAAAATACAAAAGTTGTTCCAATTTTGAAACCGGATAAAAATCCAGCTGAAGCTTCTAGCTACCGTCAAATAAATGTGCTTTCTTCAATAAGTAAACTTTTTGAAAAGATAATTTGAATAGAATTATGCTTCACATCAATATGAACTCAATTTTTGCCGATGAGTAGTTTGGATTATGCCATGGGCAGTCATTAATTTATTTAATTCGTTCAAACAAATCTGAAGGCTGCTCAACTGGAGTTGCTCTTCTAGACATAGAAAAAGCATGCGACAGTATTTGGCATGTGATTTGTTTCCAAAGCACGTAGACAGTTTTGGTTGCTATTTATGTCTGCCAATTATATCTTGTAATTGAATTCGCACGATGAGGTTTGATTAATTTCGGAATCACGCCCACGCAAACTAATTAAAATTTCACCTTCCTGATGGTGGTATTAAAGGTTGAACACGAAAAAATCAGGGCACTTTAAAAACCGCTACCATTAAGGCGTAATTTGAGTAATTTTTTTTTCAAGAATCGCTCCACGCAGCAGTTCTCCCTCCCCTTGGCTAGTTGTAGATTAACAAAATAATTAGGTTGCGGGGGGGGGGGGGGGGGTTCGCTTAGGGAGGCAACTAACCTTTAAAGTTGTAAAATAAATCTTCCTATTTAGTCTTGAACTTCAATAAGAAAACGCAAGCAACCCAATAGCATTTGGCAAATTAACAAGAAGAGGAATAGTTTAGGTAATAAGTAAAAGTAGAGGTATATGACAATTGATAACTTTTTTTTTATTATATTCGTTTTATTTTTATCTCATATTTTTTATATATAATATTTATATATATAATTTTATAATCGTTTTATATATAATCGTTATTATAATTTTATAATAATTATTATTTTTTATTTATTATAATATTATAATCGTTCCAGCGTGTTGTCACAACCTTTTTAGGAAATTTCAGAAGCCCAGATTATGAGGAAGCCGTCGATGAATTGCTCAAAAATTATGAGAAAATATGTATAAATCAAAAATATTGTGTTTGTTACATATAATTAATTTCAAATCCTTTTATTTCACTGAACACAGGTGTGAATATGTCTTTGAAGATACATTTCCTACATTCTCACATGGATTTTTTCCCGGAAAATCTTTGTGACGAGAGTGATGAGCACGGCGAACGTTTTCACCAACAAATGAAGATGATGGAACGTCGTTACCAAGGGTTTTGGGATGAAGCAATGATGGGTGACTATTGTTGGTTTCTGATTCGAGAAACAAGTTCAAAACATCGAAGACAAATTCATTCGATTCTCAATCATTTTTAATAAAACCTAAATAAATTTCTTTTGTATCAACTCGGTTTTAAATCCTGATATGCCTTAATCAAATTGATATGTAGAGAAAAGAATCTCCCATGAAAACTTTACATGCGATTTGGATGCTTACAACGACACCTAGAAAAGGAACTCTAAAGCTGTTGTATTTCAGCAACATTTTTAAGTGTTTTACAAAAATGCTCATAACTTCCACAATTTCCAACCGATTTCATCCATTAAAAGCTCATTTTCTCCAGTTTTGAAAGGACTTTAAGAATAAATTTTGGAATGATTTTTTGAATCTTTTTATCCCATTAAAAATGTTGATTAAAACAAGATTTTTTATGAAAAATTCGCAGGAAAAATAAAAAAAATGCTGTAAATTTTTAAAGGACTACAAAATTTAATTTTTAATTAAGACATAATATTCTAGTGAACAATAAAAAATTTATTTAGCTTCATTTTCATAAAAAAAGATTTAAAATTGGTGCACTAGTTCTAAATATATTGACATTTTAGTAATCGTACTTTTGTCCAAAATTCAAAAAATTTAAATTTTTGTATGTCTCAAAAATGGCTCTACTTTAATTTTTTCTGACCACGGCATTGAATTCAGCGTAGGATTTTGCATTGGAAATGATCATCACCTTACCGAGTTCAAAAATGCTGTAAACTAGTGTTATTATTATTATAGTCACTTTAACACTCTTGGGTCATTCGTGACTTGTCCGGGGGTGAGATTTGAACTCGTGACTTTGGCGTAAGAGGAATGAATGTTAACCACTACGCCGGGGTCGCCCCCTCAATTGATAACTTTTAATCTGTTGTAGGTATTGTAGGTATTGGGGCCTCCCTTAGCTCAGTCGGTAAAGGCGCAGCTACAAAGCAAGACCTTCCTGGAGGTGGCTGGGTTCAATTCCCGGTCCGGACTAGGAATTTTTCGGGTTGGAAAATTTCTCGACTTCCCTGGGCATAGAAGTATGATTGGACTTGCCACACAATCATATCAATGCAATAATGGTACAGGCATCAAAAGCTCTCAATCAATAACTGTGGAAGTGCATCTAGAACACTTAGTTGAGAGCACGCAATAAGCTAATATACTTATTCAATCGGTTTACTACGCGGATGTATCTACGCGCACACGTCACAGAATTTTTCATATCTATTATGAAACAATACATACGGAATCCAGTGCTGCCAACATAGGCTAGTCCTTCTGCTGTATTGTCAAAGATAGAAGCAAAATGTATTCACATGGGTCAAGTCTTGATAACAAAGCTGTCACGCAGCTTCAGCTTGATACCCAATAAAAAAAAAAAAACAAAAAAAAAAAAAGAAGAACAATTGACATTTCTCAACAAGGGATTAGGATATGCGATCTCCTCAAAACCTGACGTGGTAGAGGCCATAGTTGACATGGAGACTGCAATCACTCACAAACTTCCTATTCAGTTACACGAGACGGCCAGGAATATTATTTCAGAGACAATACAAAACGGAAAGGGACATTCACTTAGTAAAACCGAAAAAAAGGAAATTCGAATTCTCAAAAAACTAAAAACAAAGCCGGTATTCTATACAAAAACGGACAAAGATAATGCAGTAGTGATTTTGGACAAAGAGGAGTTATGACAATCGGATGACGGAATTACTAATGGCCAATACAGAGAGTTGAGGATTGACCCCCTCCCATCTATGGTTAAACATGAAGATTAAACTTTGAAAGAATGCAAGGCGTTTATTGGCAACACTACGAATCAATTGAAAGTTTCAAATCCTATTCTACCTAGGATCAACGGTTTACCAAAGATTCACAAGCCAGGAAACGAAATAAGGGAGATTATCTCGGCTGAAGGATCCCCCACTCATAAGCTTGCCAAATGGCTAGTAAAGGAATTTCAAAATATGCCTAGACCCTTTACCACTCGCTCAGTTAACAACACACAGGAATTCGCAAATCAACTTCAGGCATCAGGAGAGATTCGGGAAGATGAAGTTAGTCATGGTTTCATTTGATGTCACAGCACTTTTTCCGAGTGTACCAGTAAAGGAAGCCATCAGCCTTTTAGAGGACTGGCTTCTGAAGCAACTAGAAGATTCTACTTGGAAAAACAAAGTTCGGTCATATCTCAAGCTTACTCGTCTTTTTTTATAAACAAACAAAAGGCGCTCCTATCGGCAATCCGCTTTCTCCATTTTTATGTGAATTGTTCATGGCTAACCTAGAAAATACTCTGGAGGATAGGAATTTGTTGCCCAAATGTTGGTATAGGTACGTGGATGACATTTTTAGCATTGTCAAAAGGGAAGATTTATCAAAAACTTTGGAGGCCATAAGCAACGTTAACAAGGACATCAAATTTACTCACGAAGAAGAGAGAGAGACGGCAAACTCCCCTTCTTAGATCTTCTCAACATCAGGGAAACGTCTTCGTTCAATTTCGAAATCTATAGGAAACTAACTAACACAAAGAGACTAATACCAAGCACTTCAAACCATTCCCATCAACACAAAATGGCCGCTTTTCACCACATGGTTCACAGGATGCAAACTCTTGCTCTTAGCGATACAGGCAAATCAAAGGAAATAGCTCACATTTTTGAAATCGCTAGACTTAATGGGTATCAAGAGAAAACAATTCAAGCAGTAATCGATAAAACAACAAGGGATCATTTTAGGCGTATTTCGACAACTCTTACACCAGTAACTGAGGGTTTAAATCAGCTGAAGTCACTGTTAGGATCAACAAAAGATTCAATAAATGTCTTAGGTAAAGCCGGAGTCTACAAAATCTCTTGTCCAGATTGCAACAAAATCTACATTGGTCAGACGAAAAGGACTTTGGAAACAAGATTTAAGGAACACATCGCAGAGGTAAAAAAGGCTTACATAGAGATGGATAAAGGACTTCATTATTAATTTAAATCCAAGGTTGCAGAACAGATCGTTACAAAGGGGCACAATTTTACAAAGGATAACATTAATTTCCTGCGGAGTGTATCTTCGCCTTGGAAACTAGACGAGGCAGAAAGTTTAGAAATATTTAAACATAATCCATAGAGATCAAGGAAACGGATACTCGAGACTCTTTAGCATGCTACCTAAAACCACACATCGTAGCATGCCTGTACCTTTTTTTTTTATCTAGTTCGTTTATTTGTGAGGCTCAATCGCGTTAGCTTTACGGAGCCGATAATTCATTGTTCTTTGTTTGTAACAAAATTCACTTAATTCTATGTCTAGTAGGAGTTGGGCCGAATCCTCGCGGCTTACTCGAGGTAAGAGGGGTACATTGTCGAAGGATAGGAAAAGGGGGAGGAGCTTCGGGTAGGGTTTCGTTGTCTCATCAGAGCGATGTCGCCAGTATGAACGGTAGTGTGGTTCTAGATTCGTCTGGAGTTCGACCGGCTATGGTGACCAGTGGGCGACGATGAGACTCATCGAGACGGGGGACAAGACAAACAAAAACTAATAAAGAGAACCATGTCTGCACCTGTTGGAGACTAAATTTAGGTACCTGGTTAGGTAAATTGTGACATGTCAGTGGTTACCTGCTGATTTTTAGTACGTATTGATTAGTATGTAAGTCGTAGATAAAAGATGGTGTTGAGTACTTGGTACTGATGAAGTCTGCAAGTAGTAGACGAAATACGCGTATCTGTCAAAAGATAAGCAATTATAACGGAATTTAAAGGAAATAAACCAACCCACTCAAAGCTCTTCATAAAGGGATTCCGTTAAGAGGTTCGACACATTTAAAGGATTGATATTAGGATAAGTTCATTTGTTTACATCATGGCTTCACTGGAGCAAGGACGGCGGGGTTCGATCCTGCACGCTGGAAACGAAAATCCCCTTCTATCCGCTCCTGGCAGTTTTCGATCAAATTCCTGGGCAGGAATTTTATAACTTAGTTGACCAGAAGAGTGCCCCGGAAGAATGTAAAACCAAAAAGAAGTCGTAATTCTCCAAAAAGTTCCTTGTCTAGCAAGCAATCGATAGTTGTGGGCTGAAACGTGAAACTTTCGATTCGACCATGAACCAGCAAATTTACCAGGAAGAGTACATACGGAAGAGACTACTGCCTTTTCTGGAGCAGCACGGGGTGGATTGTCTATTCTGGCAGGACTTGGCAAGCTGCCACAACTCAAATTCCACAAAAACAGTGATACAGCGAAAATGGCGTCACAGTGGTTCCCAAGGAGATGAATGCAGCCAATACTCCAGAACTAAGGCCAATGGAGGAATACTGGTTAATTGTGAAGCACATACTGAAGAAAAAGGGTGGAACTACAATTAGACCTGAAGGATTTCAAGCGGAAATGGAATTCAGCAGCTAAACAAGTGAGAACAGGGCTCGTGCAAAAGGTGAGCAATGGTCTATGGTAAGAAGGAATGGTTTTATAATAGGCATAATACCTACTAATTTTTTGCTGTTACATTGAACTATGAAAAATAAAAAGCATTTTTAAACCCCAAAAAGATTTTCGTGTCGGGATTTTTTGGTTTTCAAAATAAATAATTAACGTTTGAAGACATTGCACAGTGGTCCAGGATGGGAATATAGCAAGACATAAGTGATAGTGCTTTTTCGTGGCCGATGAAAGTAACTCAGAGACTGAGTAAAATTCTATTGCTGTCTCTTTTTCCCTCGCAAATTTTACTCAGTCTCGTAAACAGTGAAGTTACTCAGAGCCAGTGCGTAAAACAGTCAGGTTCAATGAGCCAGTTTCATATGAATATGAACTGCCATTTGCCTCATCATAGCACTGCCTCATGAGTGTCTGAATGATTGAGAGGTAAACGAGTCTACAAAACCATTTGTTCACTAACAAAAATCATTCGTGCATATTAGCAATTGCCACGCGTTATTCGTGAATGTTTCGTATGTACACCGATAAACATTTGTTAGTAGTGTCAAACAGTGATTTTTTTTAAAGGTTTTTGTCGGATTGTGACGGAGTTTTGTGGCCCTTTATCGGTTCGATCGCCGGCGTCGATAATGATAATTTTTAGACTTAAAGTCCGAGATGTTCAGCGAGCATTTCTTACTTCATTTTTACAACGCAGAAATAAGTATAGTTTATTAATATAATTAATATCTACCTATTTTTACGTATCTATAACAAGCTTAAACTCTATTATATCTACTGCTTCAAAAAGAACTATGTTTCGTCAACTGTGTGCAAAGTTATTAGCAAATGAGCAGTTCGTGACCAAAACTGTGTATGCCAAGGCTGCCTTCATCTTCACGGAAATCAGCTTATTCTGCTGCTTCTACGAGATCGTTAGCCTTCGCTTATGAATGAGAGCCTCTTTTACTTACTTCTGCCTTCGAAAATCAGGTAGCTGTGCTACCATCATTATTAACTACTCGATTGAAACTACTTCTCATAAATAACAAAAACATTAAACAGGCTCCCCTTTTCAGTGGGTAGCAGTTCAGACCACACACCGAAACTGAATGGTGTCGTCCTTTACAGAAGGGGGCACCAACTGTCAATTCAACTTCGTCCATTACTTTCGATTTTGTTTTTATCATCGATCGCCACTTAATAATTGTGCAATGGATGTATCTAGAAAAATCCACTACCAAAACCCACCTTGATGATGGCTGAGGTGGTCCTTCCATGCTCCATTATAATTAGAAATGAATTGTTCACTTTTTCACACTGCTTCTCAGTGGCTCCCAGCGCTATTCCGGGTGGTTAGCATTGGTTGATAAATTACCACCATTTACCATCGAAACGAGCTCTGCACGTACCAAACATACTACATTAGTTTGTGATTATTGAAATCCTTCACGCGCTTGGGGAGATGCATATTTTGGGATGCTGCTGCTAAGCGTAAGTACATGTTCAACATTAGTGAGACAGACCTTCCCCCGATGTCAAGGAGGGGCACTTGACAGGGAAACGGTTCAATATTAGATTGTACGTACCGATGCGTGTGGTGAATTTGGCCAGTGAGTTTGAATTTTTTTTTTCTCGCTGGAAATTGCGCGTGACTAGTGTACATGAACATGGAGCGAAATGTTGGACATAGTCGCCATGCCATATAGGTATTAGGGTGGGTCAATTTTACAACCCTCTGTTCCCCACTGCTATTTCTAGGCGTATTAAGGTCTCCATCAACTGTGCAACATTTGAACGAATTTGGCTATAATCTCGATTTCTCAGAAGTCAAATCGAGTCAGTTTTCGACAAAATTCGACAATCTATTTCCGAGATTTGGTGCCAAATTAGTTTAAATTCGCACCGTTGTTGTTTACCTTTACACATCGGAAGAGCAGTGTGGAACAGGGGGTTGTGATCCACCACATAAACTTGACCCACTCTAATGGGCATCTGCTGAGGATCCAAGGTTGGAGAGTTGTTTTTGTTTTGTGTGAAGTTCAAGATCAGTCTTTGAGCTCCGGCGGCACACGAAAAAGACATGGATCTGCCACAGTTTAACATATTTGTTTTTATCATACATAATCGTATAGAACAGGTTTCCCATCTTCCGAGGACATTTAATTAAAGATGGGTGTGAATTTTTAAACAGCCGGACAAAAAAGCAAGTCTTAGAGGTGGCACGTGCGTGTAGAGTAGTTTTAATGATCATACGTTTGCCTTCCATTAGGGTGTTTTATGTGTTCGTTAATTCCTGTACCCACATCTCCTTAATAATTTCCTTGAGTTCTATCGCAGCTAATTTGAACTAAATCGCAGAAAGGTAACATCGTTCAAAGCAACTGTATTCTAGTGTGATCCTTTATACTTAGTTGGTAGGCAAAGCTGTGGGCAAAAGTTGCGGAGAAAGGAAAATTCTTGGATTAAATTTTTAATGGGAAAAAAGTATTCCTTTCCATTTCCGGAGTTTAACACTGAAATACATTGGAAATGAATACTTTGATGAAACGATTGCAGTTTTTAGGAAAGTTGTTAAGATGGGCAAGTCCTATAGGATGTGTGCGCGTTTTTTTTTAAATTTGAATCTCTATTTTCACCGTAAAAAATCTGTATTAATCTGTATAATTTCTTTATTATGGTCTTAGCGCGGAGCTACGCAAATCTCCCTTTAGTTCATTCAAAGTTCAGAAAGAGTTTGTTCAAAGTTTATAATGTTGAAAAGTGAAGTTTGTTTTCTATCTATTATATAATTAATAGATCTCGAAATCCTAGAATTTTGATTTTCTAAATGATTTCTATCTTTTATACAAGTCTACAAATACGAAAAAAAAAATCAATAAAGAGAGAGAGAGAGACAAACCTGCAGGAGGGCTACAAAATACTGGCACAGACAAAGGAGGTGGAGTTTAGGGTTAAACCATAGAGATAACTCTAAGACCAGAAGGTCCCGAAGAAACGAGCTCAACTTTTTGGTTCAGCTCTGGCACCATCTTCGGTCCCAAGCTAATCGGTGCACCCCTAGGAACATAGGAAAATCCACGAACCCCTCATTTTATCTGTCAAACTTTCATAGCGAATCAAAACAAACATAGTGTAGTACTGGAATTTATACTAGAATGGGGTACGTTAATCGATTTGCTTGGGACCAATAGGCTAGTCAAGTAGTGAGCCAATTTAAAATCGTTAGTTTCGTATTGATTGTTGGTTAAACTCCCCCCTCTACCCATGAGCTTTGCGCTAATATAAAATTGTATTTTTATGCAACATGTGAGTCGACTTATACACTTTTTCATATGTACAGAATATGAATAAATTTGAGCAAGGTTTGCTTCGGACTACTTTTCGCTCAATCCTTTTTGACGTAGGACTACGTCTTTTGGGAAGAGTGACAATCTTTAAATGCTAATAACTTAGCCAATGATCAATCGATTTTGATGATTTGTATGTCAATCGATTCGGCAGTTTTATAAGATTTGTGTGGTATGTCACACATTGTAAATGTTAAATATTTAAATAGCTAAAAGTTAAGAAATATGGAATCATTCAAATTTCTCATACATTTTCTTCGAGGTGCAAGGTGCTCACCCCTAACACAGCCATCAGAAAGTTGGTCCCTAACAACACAAGCCGAAGCCGCATAATCATTCAGCGTTGGACGGGTTGACCTTGAATTTGTTCGCTGCAGCGTGGACATCGTAGCATTTTTCTATTCATTCACCTACATCAGCTAAATACAGAAAAAGGAGGAGCATAGAATGATAATCCAAATGCTTAAGTAAGCGAAACGTAGAAAGTTTGACTACAGTCATCGTTTGGCTGCCGGGAGATAAACAGTTGTGACTCGTCTGAGTCACTATAACTCATTCGCATGATTTTTTTTTCTAAAGCGTAGGTTATTCACCGCATGAATAACCTACGATTCAAAAAACAATCTCCATACGAATCAGTACAAGAGACTCATTCGCTGAGTAATATTTGTTTTCAATGTCTCGGCTAGAAATTGTATATTGGATAGTCAAGCTTGGATCATATTCCATGTTTTAACTTGACAGCACGGTCAGAAATCAGGTTTCTGTATTCAGTGAAGTTATTCGGATCGACAATACCTATAGCAAGATTGGCCTCTTAGTTCAGAATTCACTCACCATGCAGCGCTAGTAACATTTGATTCAAAAGGCTTGTTTAACCAGTCTACATTCACTGAAAACGAAGCTTATTCAGAGAGTGAGTCACTTTTACGTAGCTTACTTATGCGCTGAGTGATCTGTTTTCTGTGTTTCGACTAGTTAGGAGATTGCTATCCCTAGTAATGTTATTCAGATGGATAAGACCAACTGTATACTGGACACAGAGTGACCAGTGAACCGGGAAATCGGGAAAATGCTGGAAATTCTAAATCACCGGAAGAAGTCCGGGAATTTCGATGATGAACTGGGAAAAAATAATCTTCTCAACTACTAGATTTTCCGGATACAATCACTTTGAAGAACTTATTCGATAATTTGGATGAAAATTCCAAAGGAATTTAGAGGAAATATTTGGATGAATTCTAGAGATAATAAGATATGTAAGATACACAAATTCCAATGGAGTTTTTGGAAGTATTTTTATAGAGTTTTGACTACAACGCTAAGTCAATTGTTTATGTTCAAAGTAGAATTATTAGGAGGTTCTGTGTGAAATCACATAACGATTATAGAGAGGATAACAGGTTAATTTCTAATGAATATTCTAAATAAATTCCGAGAAGAATGTATAGAGAGTTCTTATGAGAACTTCAAAGAAATTCGGAGAGTATTGAATTATGAGGGAATTAGAAAGATAATTTTCAGTGAATTCTAATGAAAGTTCCAAGGAACATCCTTGAAAAATATCGAAGGTTTCGAATTTTCAATTAAATTTCTTAAACTTTTATTTTTCCACTTATTATTGAATGGATAATCTCGTAGTTCTATGTCGATCTTGTTTTCCTTACTGAGTACCAATGCTACCGGCGCCAGGAAGGCAGCTCCAACACCTGGACCCTACCTATCGACCCATCAACTCCTAAGGAAGGCGTGATCAGAGATTCTATGCCTCAGAAAATCCCGGCGGCGCCTACTGGGATTGAATCCAGGCCTTTTGCACTCAATCCTTTTATATGACAAATATCGATAATAAATTGTTTGGACGAGCTTAGTAGTTACCGTCTCTGCTTACTGACCAAAAGGTCTGGAGTTCAATCCCAGGCCCGTCCCTTTCCTTGCAATTTTTCGCTATGCCATATTCTATCCCCGCTATATATACACACTTAGTTTTTTCTACCGAGCTCGGCTGTGCAAATCTCGGCAAAAAAAGTTTCACTGAGATCTCAGCAAACATTTCATTTGTTTGCTGAAATTCAGCTAACAATTATCCGAGACTCAGCAATCAAATGTCACTTTTGCTGAGATCTCAGTGAAACTTTTTTTGCCGAGATTTGCACAGCCGAGCTCGGTAGAAAAAAACTAAGTGTGTAAATAAAAACTGTATGCTGCTTTTACTGATCGCATCACTTACCATCAGGACTCTACATTTTCGAAGCTCTAAAATGAACTTGAGTTTTCTCTCTATCATAGAACGTTTTCAACGCATCATTTCTACAATACCTAGCTAGCCTATCAGAGAAACGAAAATGAAAACGAAGCACGCTTAGAACGAAAGGCTGGTTGTGGATTTTCTCGTCATTGCTCTGTTCATCACTTTCAATGAAAGTAACGTCGATTATCGAGACAACTATGCGTTATGTTCCGTTTTCGTTACTTTTTTTTAGATCAATATATGGAAGGAAGATAAATTACACATATATATTACGTTTAATCTTAAAGGGTGTTCACGTGAGGATTGCATTAAATACATATTTTCATTTTCCATCATATACGTTGATGTGTTTCATGAAAGACAAAGCTTTCCACGTCGAGCGCTCTTTCACTCGTCCGATTCACCGAAGCTTGAAAACCAGGAAAACCGGAAATTTATTTTCATCAGGAAAAACCGGGAAAAAACCAGGAATTTCATAAGTCCACCAGGAAATTGATCTTGTTTGTATAATTTAAATAGGTTTTAAATTTTATGTATGTCAAAGTTTCTTTTTATAATCAGGTCAAAACTAACCATTTTGTTCAAGCTAAATCTTTCACACAACTTAACATTGATGAACAAAATTTAACCTGAGAATTTAGTAAATATATTTTGTATTTATTTTTAATTTAATTTTTTTCTCGAATCAATTACATGTATGAATTGTGCTTAATTGATAGCAGACTTAAGCAGTGCCGACGCGTAACTACTTTGAAGTACCTGTTCAACATGTTCAATGAAAAAGTTCTGTACTTTGACTATATGTTTTAGTATTACTTCTACGTGAAGTCAACGATTTACATAGTTGGAGATGCTAATTTCAAATAACAGACTGTAGTGGTAATTTTTATACGATAGATGGAGTAGATGAAAGCATAGAGTTGATAGTTCCGTTAGATTACGGCAGTGTGAAGATTGCATATAGATATTAGAATAGCGAGCTAGAACAACTTTTTAAGGAAGGTACAAATCGGTTTTTTTTCATCTCTCTTTACCAAACTCTCCAAAGGGGCACCTAAGGCAAACAAAAAAGACAAAACTTCACCGAAATCATTTAGACCAATAAGTCTTTCATCAATATTTAGTTAATAGAAAAACTTATAGATGAATATGTCAAATCAGATGTTCTTCATGGTAACCCACTATGTAGAGCCCAATTCGCCTATCAGTCAGGCAAATTCACCATAACAGCTCTTCATATGCTAGTTACTAAAATAGAAAAAAACCTTCACAGCAAAGGAAATTCTATTACCAGCGTTTCTGGATATTGAAGGTGCATTTGACAATGCGTCTTTTTCGTCAATGATAAACGCCATGAAAAATCGTGGCTTTAATGAAAACATAATTAAATGGATTGTGGAGATGCTATCCAAAAGAGAAATATCAGCTAATCTTGGAGATGCACTAGTAAAAGTAACAGCTGTAAAAGGCTGTCCTCAAGGAGGAGTTTTTCTCCACTTCTGTGGTCTCTGGTAGTTGATGATCTTCTTTTAAAGTTAAAGCATCAAGGATTTGAAGTAATCGGATTTGCTGACGACATTGTTATTATAGTTCGCGGAAAATTTGAGAAAATTGTATTTGATAGAATGCAAAAAGCATTAAAATTCACACTATCATGGTGCACACAAGAAGGACTGAACATAAATCCTACGAAAACATCAATTGTACCCTTTACCAAAAGACGTAGAGTTTCTACCACTGGTCTTAAACTAGGAGATGTTAAATTATCACTGTCGTCAGAAGTTAAGTATTTGGCAGTAATCCTAGATAGTAAACTCTGCTGGAACAAACATATGAAACAACAAATAGAAAAAAACAACAAATGCTTTTTGGGTCTGTAAAAGATCATTTGGTAAAAAATGGGGTCTAAAGCCGAAGATGATACATTGGATCTACTCGGCTATTGTTAAACCCAGAATCACTTATGCATCACTAATCTGGTGGCCGAAAACCAGACAACAAACGGCACAAGTTAAATTGAACAAGTTACAAAGACTTGCTACTCTTTCCATTACTGGAGCAATGCGTAGTACTCCTTCGAAGGCATTAGATGCTCTACTCAATATTCTTCCTTTACATCAATTTATTCAAATGGATGCAATGAAAAGTGGTCTGAGGTTCAAACGGTCCATGAATTTCTTTGATGGAGATCTTATTGGACATCTGAGTATTTTAAAAGAGTTTAAAAAAAGTCCACTAATTTTAATGAATGAAGACTGGATGTTAAAGCGTAACAACTTCAATCACCAATTCAAAGTTCCTGAAGTGACTCGTTATGATTGGAATACAGGAGGGCCATCTTTTCGTCCTGGGTCAATAGTATTCTATACGGATGGATCGAAACAAGATAATGTAGTTGGGGCTGGAATAAGTGGTCCTGAGATCAGCCTATCGGTGCCGATGGGAAAATGGCCAACAGTATTTCAAGCTGAAATATATGCCATCCTAGAATGTGCCACGATTCGCTTAAAAAAAAAATATAAAAATGCAAACATATGTATTTGTTCAGATAGCCAAGCAGCGTTGAATGCTCTAAAGTCCAAAACTTGCACTTCAAAACTGGTTTGGGAATGCACTAAGCTATTGCAGCATTTGTCCTACTGTAATAAGGTTAACCTTTACTGGGTTCCTGGTCATTGCGGAATCGAAGGGAACGAAAAAGCTGATCAATTGGCTAAAGTGGGATCATCAATGCAATTTATTGGACCTGAACCATTTTTAGGATTATCTTTTTGTGCTCTTAAAATGGAGTTCAATAACTGGGAAAGAGTAAAGGTACAGTGCAACTGGAATAATACCTTAAATGCCCGGCAATCACAACGTTTCATCCGGAAGATGCTTTGCACACACAAAAACTGCTGACCTTAAACGCATGGCTACCAGAGCAAGTTTAGCCAAAGAACGCGAACACCCGATAAAGACTGCAAGAGAGTTGTTTAATTGGGCAAACAAACGAAAAGACGAAGAACTTACAAAGTTGTCATTTTGTTATTCTACTACAGAAGAATACGAAAATATGTCTTTGCAGCTAAATAATCAATATAATAATGCAAAAACAATTCAAGGAACTCTAAAATTCCACTCATTTCTTCCTCTATCAGAAAATACAATAAAGGCAAAGCTTTATTCAAACTGTCCTGACAATGATTCCAAAATATTCAATATTGTTAAGAAAGTTGTGTAAGCAATAATTTTATAAAAATACAGGAATAAAAATAAACTGATGATATCCAACATATAATGTTATTTTTTATTGCGCACAATCACCATCCCTGAAAAATAAGCTTAATTCGCTCTTTTGAATCTTGCTAATTGAGGAGCTTACATTTGCAGTTCTCTAAAAGGTGTATCTCGAAATCGAGTTGTCTCATCGGTTTGATGTCTGTGGCGATGTTCGGCAATAGAGAGAAAATATGCACAGTATAAACACATCCAGTTTAAATGGATTAAACTGTTAGGCGATATGCAAGAGTTGAATGCACATTTTCAGCACAACGCACCAAAAATCACTTGAAGAAATCATTGTTCCTGATAGTGGGATTTTGTAACTTGTTTTTCAAAATACTTTTAAGGCAGAGAATTTCACTCGAATCTTTAAGCTGTCAGTGTCATTTTAACTCAAAATTTTCCAATCTTTCCGAAAAAAATACTTTTGAAACTGGAAAAACACGGAGTACATCCGAAAAGGGCCAAAACTTATTAAGTTATCAAAAAAAAACAATATTAAATCAGTAATATCTTCTAAACGGTGCATCTTAGAAAAATGTTACCGAAGTACTTTTTGTTTGCAAATTTGATGTACTTTCATAAAATTAGGGTGACAAACTTTTTTGAATTTTCTTAATAGCTTTTTTGAAAATTGTATTTTTTTAAAAAACATTTTTTTTCATCGTAACCTATTTTTCTCCAGAACAACCTACTGTGCACTAGATAACATTTTCAGTCAGCTATAACATAAGGATAATAAAAAAAATTATTGACATGTCACTTTAAAGGGAAAATTTATATTTTAGTTCAAAACACAAATACCAAACTTTTTTTTTACCGTGCGTATTTTCTCCATATAACACCAACAATTGTCTAAAACTTCGCCCAAGACACCAAACCAATCGGACAAACCGTTTCCGAGATACAATTTTTTGAAGATATCATGTGCATTTTTCATAGGCCCTTCTCATAAGTAAGGCTAGATTCAAAATGGCGAACCAAGTATGCAAAACGGCGTTTTTCTTCCCCAAAAACTTGTATGCAAGGTTTCATGCAAATCAAAAAAGATGAAAATTACTCGTTGCTTTAATGATATGGAACCGCTCCTCTACGAATACATCATGAAGCTCCAAGTTTACTGCTTTGCGCGAGCGCATCACGAAGTTAAAATTTCTGCTCGGTAGGCAGAGTCGATGTACACCCGAGAACGAGCTCCGCATCCCTCTCAGCGATGCGGGTTTGCAAGAGCCCAGCTTGAGCATCAAGTATAGCTCCGTGAGAGCAAAATATATCATCATCAAAATATGCTGGAGATCAGCTTATTGATGACTCTTGATGGGGCTTTTGGCAAGCCTGCCTATAAAATATCATACATAATATTATGGTGCTATTCAAAGCTCTACGGGTTCACGTACTCGTTGCATCTGTAGATCATCAAGATCTGAACTTCCGTATGCAGGCTCAAATAAACAGTCGGAACATCGTAGAGTACCTTTTTGCGTCTGTAAAACATGAAGGTCTTACCTCTATGACAGTGGGCAGCGACGTAAAATGACGTAATAAATAAAGCAATTTTTTTATTGAAGTACCAGGGACATCCTGGAAATCAATTTCACAAAATTCTATAGAAGCTATTTAGATTTAGAGAGGAAACAGCTAACAAAAATTATGCTAAATATGCATTCTCTCCCGAAAAATTCAATGAATTCGAAGCAATGTCGAATAGATGCTTATGGAATCTTTTTAGAGAGGTTCGAAAGAGTTTCCAGAGCAGTCAGAAAAAGCTTCCGGAGGAAGTTAGCAGTAACTTCCAGAGGAAGCTGGCAGACTCCGGACATCCGAGACATAAGAAATTTCAAGGCAAACTGAAGAAACTTTCAAAAAAAGTTTAGAGAATCTTCCAGAAGATGTTGGCAGACATTTCCGGGCAGGACGTCTACGGGAACATCGTTAGAATTGGTCAATGTTAGTCATAAGATACTTCCAGATCAATTATTCAGTTTGATTTTAAGATGTAATAGATTCACTTCCTCAACTTTTATGCTGGACGCTTTGCAATGGCTGTCAGTGAAGCAAAGAATTGTGTTTTTGAGTATGATGTTCATTTTTAAAGTAGTTAACGGTTTGCTGCCTCGATATTTGTGTGATCGGATTGAAAGAGGAAGTGATTTTCATAGATATAACACTAGAAACGCGGATGAAGTAAGAACACCACATTTTTTGAATAATGCTTCACAAAATTCATTATTTTTCAAAGGTATAAATGTTTTCAATTCGATGCCTAAACACATCAAGCGTGCAACTACACTTACAGAATTCAAAAGACGCTGCATTTCACATGTAAAAGCTGTTTATTGAGCAGTTAAATTTTTATGAATGGATAAATCATGTATCTTGACAAAGTTATCTCTAACGGATTATTTTGTATGGAGACTGTCATAAAGACATTTTAGTAATTTGTGTAGCATATACAAAAAACTACATTGTTTGCCTCGATGGTGATGATGGATTTTTAGTTTTTTGATTTTGTAGTAGTAATAGTAAAAATAGCTTTGAGTAGTCTACAATAAATGACCAATACGTGGAAATTGTGGCAAAAGCCTTGAATTAGTAAAGGGTTGGCTGGAAGTCGTTTCCTTGGATATAGTCCTGGCACTGCGGAAGCTTAAACGTGTAAATCCCAGGTCACGTGTAAATGGAAGTATTGTCGAGTACTATACTTGGAGTTTTGATAACTAGTTACACCTTTGAATGTTTTTGGTTGATGCCTATAGCATATTTAACAGGACATTTATATCTGTAATTGTAACCAGCTCGATTTTGTTTGCAAACGTGGTTAAAATGTTTATATTCAATTATCTTAAAGATAACTCGTCCAGCTCAAACCTTTGTAGGGGTAAGAGGTGGGACCATCATCATTATCATCAATTAATGGAATTAACTTCCAGGAAAAGTTGCAGGACTCTTCTGGTGGAAGTCGTAAAAAACATCGTTATAAAACTGGTACAAGCTTACGCGGAAAGATGGAAGAAAGTGGAGGTAAACATTCCAAGAAAACTAGAATGAATTTTCCGGAGTGTCCTTAAGATTATTTTATGGAAATATAGAAAATAAACAATCAGGATAAGTTGGAAGAAGAAATTAAAAAAAAATTAAAGGGTTGTGTCCTAGACACGACCGCAGTATGACGTAGAACCACACAAAAAAGGTTGTTGATGAGTGGGGAGGGGGGGGGGGGGAGATTGTTGTGAAGGGGGAGGGGGGAGGTTGTTGTGAAAGGGGGAGGGGGTTTACATCATTACTTTTCCTCATTGTGGTCACGCCGTGATCCACCTTTAACCGCTGATTTGGTCCTGCTTACTGCAGGACCAAGTGCCACGCCGTCAGAAGCGACAATGAGCAAACGCATGACAGCAGCGCTGTTTTATATCTTTTTAGGTTCAGAGCCTGATAGGATTTCCCGCCGTTTTTTATGAATGGGCGGATCAAAAAGTTTCTTTTGTGCAGGATATGTAAAAAAGGATGGACTTTGGATGTTAATATACTTGCATATATAGAGGTACCAGATATGTTTTACAGTCAGTTGTTGGTAATTCATCGAGTGTATGTCTCCTATTAAGCAATACTTTTTTTGAAAATGTTGGCTCTGCCTCTGCATGTAAAAAATTAATTGTTCATACATTATTAGGGTTTGCTTAAAATTTATTTCCCGAAAAAAAATGATGGTCAAAGTCCATGTCTTTTTCGGGTTATTGTTAGGGTGGGGGGGGGGGGGTGGAGGAATATGAGGTTGTTAAGTGGGAGGGGGTTTTACATGCACGTTTTTTCAAGTCTCATTCCTCATTGTGGTGGACACGCCGTGATCCACCTTTAGCCGCTGACCTAGTCCTGCTTGATGCAGGACCTAGTGCCACGCCGTCCGAAGCGGTAATGAGCAGAGGCATGAGAGCAGCGCTTATTTATATCTTTTCAGGTTCAAGCAGAATGATGTGCAACCAAGTGGTATTCGTTTATGATGACTGGGTTTGGAAAAAAGGCTTATTTCATGAAATCAGTGATAAAATTATCATTTGTACATTTTCAACAGTTTAATTACAGAAAAATTGGAAAAATATTTATTTCAACAGGTTCGTAATGTAATATCCTATCGATTGGCGTATTTGGATTTTAATTTCATCTATATATGACAAGTGGGGGCGACCCCGGCGTAGTGGTTAACATCCATACCTCTCACGCCAAAGTCGCCAAATCTCACCCCCGGACAAGTCACGAATGACCCAAGAGTGTTAAAGTGACTATAATAAAAGAAAAAAAATATAAATGACAAAGTTACAAGCGTTCAAAACCTAACACTCCTTCACCACACATATTTTTTGATTTGCACCCCAGTATAGTCGACAAAGACGTAGTTCTACGTCAAAAACTTCCGAGGGATGTTTGAAGAATCTTTCAAAGGAAATCAGAAGATACTTCTTGATGTACTTAGATGAAACTCTTGACGAATGTCAGACGAAATCGAATGATACTTCCTGGAGTATCTGGATTTAACATCTGGAACAAGTTGACTTCCAGAGAACTCGGACGAAACTTTTGGGGAAAATTCAATGGGTTTTCCAGATTAAATAAAAATATCAAAATTACATTATTAAACAGCCGAAACATCGGGCAAAGCCGCTTGGATTACCCTAGGGTCTGTTCATAAACTACGTAGACAGTTTTTTTGGGATTCTTGACCCCCCCCCCCTCCCCCTGCGTAGACAATTGTCCATACAAAAAATTTAAAATTTGTATGGGCCGTGGATAATTCTCAACCCCCCCCCCCCTGACCTGTCTACGTAGTTTATGAACAGCCCCCTAGGTTAGGAAGGTCATCAAAATTAAATTTATTAAATTTAGTTGTACAGAAGTTCATAATTGATTTTCTATCGGCTTAAATCATCTCATGGGGTGCTTATTATAATGAATTAAATACTAAAAATCTGAATTCCAAAATCTCCACAATTTGAAAGAAAACATTTTTTCCTTAATTTTGATAATCCCACACAAAATTGTCATGGGGGATCTTGAATATAAAAAAAAAATTGTTCCCATTCTGTGCATATGTTAAAGTAGACCCATATTTTGTATCAAAAGACAATTTTATATTTAGCTTTTATGGCTGGTGGGGGATCTTAAAATTTAAATTTAAACATTAGGACTAAGAACAAAAAAAATAGTTTCAGCAGAACTCGGAAGGAATTTCCGGGAAATATTTGAACTAGCTTCCAGAGAAAGAAGAAAGAAGCTATTCTGGGGAAGTTTGAAGAAAGCTCTATGAAAAGTCGGAAAAACAAACGGGGAACTTCTGTAGAAAATTTAAACAAACTGTCGGATAAAATTGGATGATACATCCAGAGGAAGCCAGAAAGGTTTCGGAAATCAACAGAACATTCTAGGAGTTGCCATTTTCAGGGGAAGCCAGATTAGAAGTCGAAAAAAAAAACCTCCGGAGGAAGCTTATGGAGAATCATCCAAAGGTAGACGAAAAAAACTTCTGGGAGAATTCGATAGACACTTCCGGTAGAAGTTTGAAGGGGAAGATGGAAACATCCTAAAGACGCTGTAAGAAGCTTCCTAATATCTGTAGAATCTTCCAGGGAAAGTTACCACAATATTCCGGGGGAAGTTGATAAAAACTGACAGGAGAAAACGGGAGAAACTTTCGAGCGAAGCCAGAAGAAGCTTCGGAGGGAAGTCCAAATAAATTTCAGGGAGGAATTGGAAAATAACTTACGTGGAAGACAATTCCAGGGTTGAAGGGAAGAAGTAAACTTCATGAAATTAACAAATGAACATTCTGATGGACTTATCTGGTAACTGGATAAAAGTTTTTCCCGATTGCCAGAAATTACCAGGACGAGCCATCCGCTGTTTCTCGATTCCTGGGTGGCCAAAAGCGACGAGCAAATGGAAACACTAATCGAAAAAAAATAAGAAATTGTTTAAGATGAACTTGTTGTTTATTTTTGCGATGAGCTTGTTGTTTATTTATAAGTCTTTCGCATACATTTGAGCCGAAGTACATACATGGCCGAAGTACCATAGCGAACAATTCTGTACAGAGCTGAAAAAAGGGCCTATCTGTTATGATCTACTGATTGATAACTACGGCAATGCAAACAGTTTTCGTGCTATTTTTGCCACATGGCATGATAAAGGAGGTTTTCATCTATCGTCCAAATCGTCAAATGCAACAAGGAATTACAGCTGAGTTATTAACGAAAGAGAAAGTCGATAAAGAGAATCGATCAAACCAGATAGGCCCTTTCCCAGCTCTGTATAGAATTATGCAAAGCTTCATGGAATTCTGAGAGGTAAACTCTGAATTTCGTATATTTTTTTCAGTTCATGGCGTGGATTTGCTCAACTAGTACCTCGCTATTGATTGTAACCAAGTACCTACCAGCAAATAAATATCTTGTTCAATTGAACAATCGTAAAACTTCAACCCTATAACCGAAATGCCGCCTAAGTAGTCATCGAGTCAGAACACAAAACAAAATCAAGCCGACTATATTGATCACCTTCTTGAAAGTGATTTACGGGACACCTTATTCGACAGATTCCTCCTGTTCGAATCCATTCATTCACCAGAGCCACCAACGCCGCATCCACCGGGGGTGTAGGTCGTGTTTGCTTCCTGCTTGCTGACCATGAAGAATTCCCACGGACATTACGCTATTCGTGGACGCCACAAGAAGTCGACTCGATCAAACTCGGACGAACCGGTTTCAGCGCATATCCGAAACGTCTTTCACTTTCGGTCGGTTGTAAAATGGGGGCCTGAAGGATCTGACCTTGGGGTAGCTTACACCAATCTTTCGGTTGGTCAATACGATGGCCAACCAATTCACAGCGTGATGGAATATGGGAAATTCAATGTTTTGTTTGCGGATCAACTTTCGTTTCGCACTCATAACAACGATTGGTTTATATTTTGCCGTTGAAAGGTCATGAATCTGAAGAGATGAGTTAACGAATGTGTATTTTCTTGTCTTTGTTTTAAATTTAGAAATGGGTAAACGACAGTATCATAGTGATGCAGTGAAAAGTATTTTCTCAGATGTGGTTCGATGCGTCAAAATACAATCACGCTAAGATAACTGGCGTAAGCGACTTTGGAAGCTTTTTGGACGTGTTAAATGTTTTCTTCGAAAAATTATAATTTCGCCTTTGACGGTTTTGTTTAATATTCTTTAATTACCATAGCTTCACAATCGATCATTTTTTTCTGAGATTCACTAGTTTTGCCCAAAAGAGTGTCATTGACTTGACTGATTATTCGCTATATTGACCCAAAGATCTCCATCTACTTTGAAACAAGTCTAACGTTAGAATTTTCATCTCCGCCAAACTAAACAAGCATTCCTGTAGGAGAGGTGTATTGTGGCGATACTAGAATGGCAAGGTGACGCTGTTATATGAAGGGGTTAGAAGGAAAGGGGTGTAAATGACTTTGATCGATTCTCTTCATCGACTTTCTCTTTTGATAGCCACAGCTTTATAAACAGATTTTGCGCTATTCCTGCCACATAGTTTGATAAAGGAGGTTCTCATCTAGCATCCAGAATGGCACACGAATCAAGAAATGTATTTGCAGCTGAATTATTAACGAAAGAGAAAGTCCATGAAGAGAATCGATTAAAGTCACTTACACCCCTTTCCTTCTAACCCCCTCATATGCATTTGCATAGACGAATTTCGCACCAAGTGTGTGCATGCGCGCGCGCTCGTGCTCTCATCATTGAGTAAACAAACGCAACGTGCGGGTCGCCAGTCATTTCCAAATTAAATCTATCTCACCACCGCTGCCGCGCTGCTCTCGGACTTACGAATAGCACAGGATTGCAAAGTGGTCCACATGTGTCCCCACACAGTGACGAGTCGAGTTCGTATTGTGTGATGTTATGCAAGGGATGTTAACTGGTTGGACGTATTGGGAATATTGGAAATGGGTAGGAAGGGTTAACATCGGTCACGGATTGAGGTAGCTGCAGCAACAGAGCCGTATCGATCAAATTGGATCCGCGCCGTCGTCGTCGCACCCGATGGAGGTGTGATGCAAGTGCAAAGTAGGTTTGTGTGTTATGGAATGTCCGTATTGCTTCAAGTTGAGATGCTGCTGTTGATGAAAGTTCAAGTTCATTTCACGAAAAAAAAAGAAGTGACATGAAGGAGCGTGGGTGGAACGGGATGGTTGAACTGGTCAAAACGTGTAAATAATCCTACGAAATTTTGAAATGGTGAGAAACTTCGGAGTGAATTGCGTACATTGTTCGACTGCTGGATTCGTTGAAAATGCAATCAAAACGAGTGATGGTTGAGGTGCTATTAACTGATTTACTGAAATGGGTTCTTAAGAAATTTGGGCTCAAGCGAGTGCGTTTGTTGACTGCCAACGATAACAATGCCCCCTCGCAACTTAAGTATGGCTGTCCAAAAGTTACGTAGCCAGTTTTTGAGTAATTAGATACCCTCCCTCTCCCTGTGTAGACAGTTGTCTGATTAACCCTTAAAACTCAATACGGAGATTGAAAAAAATGGATTGTGCCAAGAACTCCCGTGGAATGCACGGCATATATTGCCCCATTTCCCCTAAATTTATCGTTGATCTGAGGAAATCCTCGTATAATGTGCCGCTCCTCAAATCTTGATGGGAAATTTAAAGCATTTTATGAATGAAAACTGCCTGGGAAACATATTTCCAAGTTAAAAATTATTGTGCTGTAGCTATTGGTCTATTTAACCCGATTTGCTCCTGTTCTGCTTCAAATTCAAGTATCTGTATCTAGAGATAAACTAGCATAAGACTAAAAATCTCTTAAATAAAGTCTAAAAAAAAAAAGTATCTGCATCATTGATGAACTAGCTTTAGGCTAAAAATCACTCTAGTAAAGTTCAAGTATATCTATAGAAAAGTATTGTAATATGTAAAATATAATATCAAACTGCACCTGTCTGGAGTGCAAACAGAACTAGTTCTTGTTCAGAATCCCGGAAATGTTCCACTTTGCCCTAATTCCCCCTTATACTGCATTAAAATGAACTGACTCGCGGAAAATCTAGCATTTTACGATCGCCTTTAGCCGCCGTTGGCTTATGTCATTTGACATGTAAACGTCAAATCATATGTTCTCTACCAGAAACTCAGCCAAATTGTGGAAATGCTGGATAAATGTATTCTATTTACACATTTCTTTTGATATAAGATGTGGAAGATCGAACTTCACGGGTCTCATCGAATGTTAGGAACTTGGAAAAAAAATGGTCCACTTTACCCGAATTCCCCATAGTACTGCATGAAAGTGCAATCTAATATGACTAAAGGAAAATAAATGTACTACAGATTCGGTTTTCGTGCGATTTTTTTCGCCGTTATTTTTGATCATGTGATCTCAAATTTGTGGTCAAATTTGATGCAACTCTAGATGCAACTTGTTTAAAAAAATTCAATAAAATCATAAAAAATATGGTGGTATTAAAAATGATGTACTGCTAGCCTCACAGAACAGATGGGTAACTCAGAGCAAACGGTTTCATATAAAACTGAGTCCATGCTTTTCATGTAATTTTTGCTATTCCAGTCTATTTTAATTTCGCAGTGCACATGATGATTTTAAATCTTGTATTAATTGGTATAATAACCGTTAAAACATTTTGCTTACAGTACGCTCCTAATTGTTTGAACATGCAAACATATTTTTTTTTAATGCTTGACCAAAACAATCATTATTGACGTAATTCTAGTGGTTTTGTTTGAATACGTGAATAAGGTATTACATTGCTTTGTATAAAATCACTATTAGTATCACAATTTGTTGGAACCAATTATATAAATATTTGATGGGATGTTGGAGAAATGTCTCGTTTTTAAATATGGTGATTGCAAATGTGTTTGTGTAACAACTATGCTACTTGCTGTTCTGCCTCTGTATGATAATAATAAGGTTCGATGCCTCCGCCATTTAACCATTCATGGTCAAGCAATTGGTGTATTTTTTGTTCAATTCAACTACACAACAACGAAAACGCAACGTAAAAGTTAAGAGTCCGTGCGCGGACAAAGTGATATGGTTCAAAAGATCTGTCTGCAGGTTTGTGCCAAAAAGGAGTCTCAGAATTTTTATCATATACCGTTAGTGGGGGTGACATTGGGCCAAAAATTAAACATGTTTAGTTTTGAAAATATCTGGAATAAATAGAAAATGATGACTAAATCATGTTGCGTGCACTCCTGGGGTAAAGCGTATGTAACATTATCATGTTGTTTTGTTTAAATAGTGTTCAAAAGTTAAGTGCCATAAATACCCTGTCCAAGGATGAGGGGCTTGATGATGATTTGTCAAGTGTCGCTATGATTTTTTTTGTGCAATTTGTTAAAATTGTAGTTTTTTTCCAGTTCATTGATTTGCAAGGTTCATGCGAGTTAATTTCACGGAGCCGTTATTGTAGTTTTATCATAATTTTAATATTAGCATAAAATAAAATAGTAATTTTAAATTCGCTTTTGTAATGCTAAGGTAAATAGTTTGCTTTGAGTGTAAAGTTAATTTATAAGAAAGTTCTAACAGTTTTTTTTCGCACTTCGAAACTTGACAGGTCATACCTCTAACATAGTAGCAGTAACATTGTCGCATGTCCTAACAACAACTGCCTGTGACTAGTGATCGAGGGGCCGACAGGGCTGAATACGGGTCAATACTAACAAAACTCTAACACTAACACGACCCCGAAACTAACGTTCATCCATTGCACTAATAGTTATAATGTAGTTATACTTTCCTAATAACCCATCTATCACAGACAAACAGACATAACACTCACAGGTTGTTCATCGAACACGCATTTGACGGTCAATTTGAGTGTTTTTGGTTGGTGGTGCTGCCACCTGTAGCGCGCACGGTCGGTTCCCTTGCGTTTCACGTCTGCACACTAGCGCCATCTGTTCTGCGTACTATCCATCACATGATACGCAACAGATGGCGGTAGTGTTGAAATGACTATGTTTTGTGGAGAGAAATATTAAATGTGTTATTTCTGTTTGTCTGTCCATCTATGTTTCTTTTTCGTTGTGTGTGTGTGTGTGTGTGTGTGTATGTGTGTGGGGGGGGGGGGATAATATAACCAATACTAATACCTTTCTCTCTGTTCTTTTATTCGTTTTCTATATCCCTTCACCATCACCCCATATCCCATCATTTTGACGAGAGATGAGTTACTTGCATGGTGCATGCCCAAGTCGTACTACAGGATAATATGCTGAGCGTGGTTCTATCACAAAAACCACGCAGGAACGCAAATCGATAGAGCTGAGGAATAATGAGGTAAACTCTACACAGTATTTTAAAGGAGCCAACTCTAAGCAGGTAATAATAGCAATTAATAATCAAACAACCACAAAAAGGTAAGAATGAATTTTTAATTATTTTAAATACAGTAATGACCCGATTTTGTCAGCCCCTCCGCGCTTCAGATTTTTTTCTTTCAATAATTTCACATAATCATAAATCTAAATTTTACTCATTCGTCATTCGTTAAGAGGGATATTTAAAGTATTCTTTGGTGCAATAGGTTCAAGAAGATTACTGAAAAAAGGCATGGGTTTTGTAGAACATTGGAAAAAAAAATCCAAAAAAGGGGCTGACAAAATCGGGACATTACTGTATTCCATTTAAATTTACATGATTTACGCCTGAGCTTTTCCACATTTATATCGCTGTGAAGCAACTGTAAACTCTAGAGGGAATTTATATCTGTAACTGAAACCAGTTCGATTTTGTTTGCCAACCTGGTTAAAATGTCATATTTAATTATCTTAAAGATAAATCGTCCAGCTCAAACCTTTGTAGGGGTAAGAGGTGGGACCATCATCATCATCATCATTTATCACATATATATGGTCTAATACACAGTTGATCACAATACTAGCCTAAAAGCTGTAGTGACCTAGTGAGCACCATAGCTCGAGTCGTCTGTTAGTATTGTGTATCGCATGGAGAGTAAAGCCCTACAGTAAAAGTATGGACGACTGTCACCACAAAATTGAAAAAAAGCTGTTCCAATCGAGCAAAGCGGTGCATTTTGACGGTTCGATTGGAACAACTTTTGACAAACGTCCATACTTTTACTGTAGGGCTTTAATGGAGAGCCCAACCGAGATGCTAGCCTATTAAGACTGCAGTTGGTCATCTCTCGAAAAAAAAAAAAGGAAAAAATTTAAGTGCCATAAATACCTTAAAAAAGCGTTGTTTAAAATTACCCATTGGTAATCACATATTTTAACAATCTTTTATGTGGATAGACATGGATTAAACGTGATCCTTATTGACATTATGATCATTTCCAAATGAACTCCTAATAGTTACATTGCATTTACTTAATTTGAGATTTATGGTCAAATGTATTTTTTTTGGCCCAAAGTCACCCCCAGTGCTGTAAATTTTCATATCATTCGATTGAAGATGAACCACTACAACCATTCAATCAATTCTGTGTAAACGAATTCTCACATGACTATAATTTGAAGAGCCCCTTTCTCATTCGAAGCTCATTGTCACTGTCAATTGAGTCACTCAGTATCATTTGATATACGATAGTGGAGTATGGAAGAAATCCATGAAAATGGTCCCGAACAGACAAGTCGACCCGATGTCGGATCAATGTAAGGCTAATTTAAGGTCGATGTCGACCCAATGTCGTGTTATTGTCGGGTCAATTTTGGGTTTATGTCGGGTCAATGTCGGATCAACATCGGGTTGGGGTTTGATATAAGTCAGGTTGGTGTCGGGTTGGCTTAGCTTTTTCGCCGGAATGTCGACCAGAGCTCCGTTTGTGTGTAGGTTACACTCAATCGAATGATATATAGCGTTTCTCAAATGAGAATGATCCATGCCTTCGTCAAATGACTAACCAACTGATATCACCCATTCGGAGGAGGTCCCCTTTGATAGCGAATAGCTACTTTTCTCATTTTCATCAAAAATGTTCAAATGATTTTGAGAATTTACAGCACTGGTCACCCCTCATAAGGAATTTCAATGGTCCAGTTTTTATATATTTTTAGTAAAATGAGATTTTGATTTAAATCAACCATCTCTTCAACAGTCGTAAATATATTATTGATGAATATATTCGCATGCTTAAAACTAATTTGCTCGGTAAAATGTGAATTTGATAAGGAACGGAACTTAAAATTGTGTGTTTTTGGCCCAATTTACCCCCCAATTTACGGTACTATCTTCTTTTGTTGCGCGTTCATCGAGTGCACCAGCACGACTGTTGGAAGTTTAATAATTTGCGGGTCACGACTGCGTGTATTATTTGTAATGTACGTCATGTTAAATAGGCCAAAAATATTAACTATTAAAACAAAACTAAAATCTGACTGCATTGACTCCCTCTTGTGTGCAATATATATTTTCAAATACTTTTTGATGAATTTCTACTGGTTTATTCCTTAAATTCATAAATCCACTAATAAGCTAAAGCTATACAAATATGCTAATAAAGATCATGTGTCAAATAAGTTGTGCATGAATAACCTAATTATAATCCGTTACGATTGGCTTTTCAATACTAGCAATCTTTAGTAAAAAAATAATTTAACGTACTTTAATAAAACGGTAAAGTTTTCATTTGATTCACATGATCAAAATATTAGGATAGTACAGTACCATTCTTGTTGTCAATTATACCAGTACCAGCAATGTCAGATTGAAAGAAAAATATTAAATCCTAGTACACAACTAACCTTGGATTAAGCCACTATGTACTGATGAGCATACAAATGTTACATGTAAAAGTAACATGACAACATTTATTTAATTGTTTCATTGAAATAATCGATCAAAAAATCAACACTGATAAAATTTCAAAGATTGTTTTTATGTGTCCCACACATGAATTTTTGCAATGTGATCAACAAATGATATTTAGGTATCGGACACATAAAAGCCATGTGTAACCACACATACTATTCATTTGACTCATACATTTCATGTGTGCTTCTGGGTGGATTCTATCATGTGGAATTTCACATGGAAATTCGTCAATAAAAATGTGTGGAATTTTATTAGTGAAAGACATTAAGCAAAGGAATGCAAAAATTACTATCACACACGCAACGAATCGAAAAGTCTGGGAAAACTGGCAACAAGGCGCCACATATGAGATTTCTCCATAGGAGTAAAGAGTTACAGAGCTCTCGTCAACGCCAATTCCTATGTCGAGTGTGGTGTCCCACTAACTGCTACCAGGAGGACTGAAAGAACAAAAGAGACGGCAAGCTACTATACACGGAGAAAAAATACTACCCAAAATTAGAGTTCTTTTGACTTAATATTGACTTCAGCCTCTCACTTGCACTCGTTATTGTTGTCAAAAAAGGACCGAGAGATTCGACCCAACGATATAGTTCAGCCCAATAAGTTACTTTTGAGTAAATTGCATATTCTCCAATTTACGTGAATTAAACTTAATTTTGGGTAGACTATACTTAAGAGTAGGTAATTTTTTGCTGGTGTTAAATGGAAACTACTATATGCGATTTACTCAAATTTGGGTTGTTGGGTTGAACCCCGGAATTGAGGGAAAAGTACTTAATTTTGGGTAGTTTTTCATCTCCGTGTATGCTACATGACAGATAAGCTCGTATTCGCTTTCCCTCTCATAAATCGTAAACAATGGGGTCATCCGGTGTGAATGGAAAGATTTTTTTCTACGACGAAATGCATTATCATTTCGCTTTTTCTGGACGACGGTTTTTTTGAATAAAAAGTGAAGGAAGGAAGATGTTTTGCTTTTAAACACAAACGCACACGGCCATGAAAAATGCCATTGGAGTAAAGAGAGTTTCCCTGCCATTCCTTCGACATATCCTCTGACAACCCAAGATATTTTCAAATCCTACAGGTAGAGCGACCTGCATGTGTATTGAATATGGTTTTGAGAATTCAGGATGAGTGAAACATTGGATATTTTTTAATTAAGGGGAATGTCGACTTCGGCACTTCTTTCACTTTTATCGCCAGGGGAGTAAATGAAGTCTTAGAGTGTGAATTTTTTGCAGAACAATGCATTGGAACATGATGCAAATAAATACCCGCTGATGATAATAGGTAAAGAAGTGCTGAATCCGAAATTTCCCCTATTTTCTATCGTTAAACTTTCAATATGTTTTATTCCAAATGTGTTTTTGAATATCAAAGTGTACGGAATTATGATAATCGTACTAGAATTTGCAGAAAAATCATAAATACAGTTTTTCTTTGATGTGATCGTCTCACTCCACAATAAGCATTTTACTTACCCTTTGCTTTTGCAGGAAGCATTGATGAAATCTGTGGATAAGAAGTGATCTGAGCATTCAAAAATATTTCGGGTGGCTCGGCTTGAAATGTAAAATATTTTGCGTAGAGTGATTCGCTAGCGCTAGATTTTTCGAGCATCTAGTATTGAGATTTAGATGTGTCACCCCTCGATAATGTCACTATTACTAAACAAAAAAAAATGCTCATACCAAGAAGCCATGTTTGAAGAGAAATTGCCGATTTTTCTAAAATCTCTATACTGCAAAACAGCTTTATCCATCGCAGTTTGTTTTGGTTGCGTATGTTTTGGTAATAGAGCTAATAAACTATAGAGGCAGAATAAGCGCAGCGCTACAGTATCTCTCCTGGATTCTGGCAAAGTTGCCAGTCTTCTTGATATGATGTCTTCGGTATAATTGTACTTGACACACAATTATGCTAAAGTAAAAAGATACCGGCATTGAGAGCTCTCAATAAATAACTGTGGAAGTGCATCTAGAACACTAAGCTTAGAGCACGCAGTGAGCTTATATGCGATAAGCAATAAGTTTAAATGCGAAGTAGAAGAAGAAGTAGAATTCAAAACAAGCATATAATCTAAAAAATGAATAACACACCTTTCAATATATGAATCTTGGGTATGTTTGAATTGTATAGACCAGTAAAGCTGGTATAAATGGTAAAAGGTGGTATAAGTGTAAATAAATTTTGAGTGTAAAAAGCGTTCTCTCCACCGCTAGGTGTCACTACCAATTGAAGTTTAAATGCCTCCGTTTCTGATTCCCATGTTACCTATCTGTTCTGTGCTGCTACCCATGTAACACAAATTCATAGATTTATGTTGAGTAAACTGCTATACAACCAAAACCAGTCTTATAAAGGATATATTAACTGTTATAGAACATGTGTGTTGCTTGGGTACTGAAAAGTATGAGGGCAAAATCGAAAAAATAAAAATCGCATGAAAACAGAATCGTGTGTCTTCCACAATATTCTGATGATAAAATATTTGGAGAATCCAGCGCCTTTACTGCATAAATCAATTAACTGTTTATGTGATATCCAAAATATAGATATATTTTCATAGTTGAAGATGCTAACTTCAAATAACAGACTAGAGTGGTAATTTTTATACGATAGACTAGGAGATGAAAGTATAGAGTTGATAGTTCCGTCAGAGTACGGCAGTGTGAAATTGTTTATATAGAGAGTAGAAAGCGAGCAAGGACAACTTTTTATGAATGAAGGTATAAATCGGTTTGATCATCTCTCTTTACCAAACTTCCTCGTTGGAGAGGGATGGTGAGGGGTACTTTAGTACTTTAAATCAAGATTCACTGACAGAGCTGGTAAATATCACGGCCGTCACGTGACCATGAGAAAATAGGACCTCTCACTATCACGAGACGAAACTACCCATCATGAACATTCCTGTCATTTTCCAATGAACAAGTACTCATAAGAACGATTCTCATACGGTTTTGAAATCAAAACTTCTTACTGATTTAAATGAATTTAGGAAAGCAACTATATATGAGCTAGTAATTGCACGATTCACAACACTGTCACATTCTGTCAAGAAAAAAAAATCGATGAGATTTTGTAGAAAATCTCTATCTTCGTTTTCTCATCCGATTATAGTGACAGAAGTATCTCTGTAAGAATCGCGTGAGATTTTTCATTGAATATGACATTTTCCAGCTCTGTTCAATAGCGGCGCCGGTGGTGTAGTGGTAAGCGTGATTGCCTCTCACCCCAAAAGGCCTGGGTGCAATCCCAGTCGGCGCCGCCGGAATGTTCTGGGACACAAAATCTATGATCAAGTCTTCCTTCGGAAGGGAAGTGAAGCCTTTGGTCCCCGAACTATGAGTTGATGGGTCGATAGGTAGGTCCAGGTGTGGAAGCTGCCTCCCTGGCTTCGGTAGCATTGGTACTCTATTCACTGACATATATTGTAACTGATTTTGGGCAAATTTCGACTTTCACAAATTTGAAGTTTATTTTTGAGTTTAATCAATCAAACCATAATGGGCGAACGGAAACGTCAAATTCACTGAGTTCACACTTTCAGATTTGTGACGATTCGCGAAACGAAATAAAAAACCAAGCAAAATCCGCGGAATAAACAAGATAACTCGATATATTGCACACTCTACAATGCTGACAAAGGATCAAAAAAAAAAAAAAACAAAGAAACACACAATCGGTTTTGAATCAATCTACTGAAGTCACTTACAAATACACATTCCTTTCCAGGAGCAAATTGGTACAGTACGAGCGAAATTCAAGCCCAAAAATCAAGGCCATTAAACTCGTTACCGTTGTGCCGTCACCGTCCATCGCCGATTCGGAGAAAGTTCCAACCAATTGCCGTCGCGTCGCGTCATCCCATGGGTGTGAGTGGGCGTCGTTGTCGTCGGCGCACGGCGCGTTTCGTATTAAAAACAAACGGTTTCCTTTTCATTGTCACTGACGTGCGCTAACGAACGTACCGAACGTTTGACTTTCGCCAAATTACATTCACTGTTTACGAAGATCTCTAGCCCACGATGAAGCGGGTGGGCATTCCAAAGTGTTTGGCTACGACGATCCTCGGCAATGGACGGTTTTGTTGACACATTTTAGCTACAATCTATCCACAATGCGTCGATACCTAATAGGTCTGTCAACTATGTCAAGTGTGATGTTTGACCATATTTATGAGAATCAGCATCGTTTCTCGCGAAACCATGTACGAATAGGCCTCTTATAAATAAGATTAAACAAATAGTGCTATTTTTCTTTGCTCGCAAATTGCGATACATGGTGACGGTACACAAGATTCAAGATGCCATCCGACGCTATTTCACTAAAAGGAAATATTTTATTGTTTATTCTGGGCACACAATGAAGGCTGTATACTTTTCGTGGAGTTGTGATTGTGACTCTGTCGTATGCGAAATTTCAAATGTAACGATGACGAAGCACAAACTTTAACGACTCACTCCCATTCTATGTTCGATTAATTAAATTCAACTTCTGATCTTATTTTCAGATCTGGAAGTCTAAACCGCATCTAGGTAAGTTTTCATTTTGCAGATGTTGCTATATCAGGGTCACAGCCAGCCAAACTCGTCCATTGGCTTTTTGTGATAACGTAATAAAGCTTAGCCTAAAAACTAATTTAATGAACCGAATTGCATCAAAGGTTGAAAAAAGCAGCGATTAATATTCAGTCTACTCTCAGGTTCAACCGAGAGAGCAAAAACCGGTTACATCAAGTCCTTCTCGCCCGCTTCGGTTGAGATATGAACTGTGGGGTCTTCAGCGCTATGGTCTTGAAACCTAAAAGTGAATGGACCAACCATCACCGGGAATTGCGTTACAAGAGTGAGTCGAGAAAATAATAATAATTTAAGTGGTATTTGCTGAGTCATCCCAAGTTGGCAGAATTGCAAAAACCATGCGTTGGGCAGTGTTTACAGCTTTTGTTTACCACCCAGATGCCGATGTCGTCGATTCGGGCCGATAAGTGCCAAACTGACAGTCGTGGAGCAGATGGGTATGTACCATTCGGCCTTGATTTCGCTGACCATATATGCGCCGATTTACCGCAAAAGTGACCTTGAAGATTGCGAACGACTCCGAACGATGTCAGCGTTCAGAGAAAGAGAGCTGAAATTGTTTTGCGGGTCTGTGTGGAAATGAAAAAAGCTTTTTGTCTGAGACTGGAGCTTACGACAAAGTTTACACATGATTAGCGAAAACATGGTGCGAGCGCGCGCTTTGGCTTTGGCATGATGTGGCTTAATATCAATTTGACTGAACGCGTTTTGTTATTTCACTATCTGCTGACAAGTGGGTAACAACAACTCGGTATCTGTAGGCGCACACACTCATTATGTAACACGTGGAAAGAGGAATGGGGGGGGGGGGGGATGGTGTCAATGTGCTTTTTAATGCTATGCTGCTCTCGTCGTCTCGTCAAGTTCGTGGTGGCTTGATGTGGTCTATGCGGCACCGGTGCCGCTTTCAATATCGGTCAAGTTGAGTAAAAGTGGCGGTTTGTTGACTGCGCTCTAGTGAGACAAGGCTTTCGACAGTTTATCAGTGTTTGGGGATTTGCTTGTTTCCAGTTTCCATTTTCAAGTGAGAGCTGCGGTGGATAAAATGTTGACAATGCTACATTCAGTTAATTTCTCCTCAATGGTAAGCTCTGAGGACTTCAAAGAACTAAGGGTAGTTGTAGAAGACCTCCCGGGTAAATCCAACGGTTCTGTTGAGGTAAGTTGTAATAGGCTTAGGGAACAAATCTACAGGACTGCGAGGGCAAAACTTTCAGGATAAGCCTTTACGATCTCTGACTAGTCAGTATTAACTACGGTATTAGCAAGTCGTGACGGGTTCGATTCCATTACTCCAATAACATGCTAATAACTTTTCAGGATCAACTCGGATCGTCTTCCGGTCTTGGACAAAGCCAGTGGGGTCCCGTAACCTCACTTTTTACCTGTGCAACAACTTTAAAAAACCAGATTTAATGCAATATTCATACTCGAATCGGTTGAAAAACACACGCAATCATCTAGTTAACTCGATATCTATCCATTGCAAGCAATATTTTGATGATTGTTTATGTTTTGAGAGTTGGTGCATAGGTAGCTTGAGGTTAAAGGAACGCCACTGGCCAAAGCATATAATTTTCTATTAAGTATTGAATCTTATCTTATCTTTCTTTATTAAAGAGACTTTCAGCCATCGCAAAGTATTGAAGAAAAGTCATTTTGAAACACGTCTTTTGAGTGTAGAATAATATTTTTATGTTTTCCTCAAGCAATCTCATGCAATTTTGTACAATTGTGCATTGTATCCTTTTTGAGTATTTTTTTTCTTTATAGTAACAGTTGGAAAAAAGTTCCACCCTTTTCAAATGGTGGTCTAGATTTTTTTTAACGAAAATAAGTATTCAAAGTTGCTTAAGTAGACGAAATATTTAGACCCACAAAGTTCCATTGAAATTTGAGAGTGTGCTGTCAGCCCCATAGTCGAGAAGGCGTGAAATTTTTCAGTAGCAAAGGAAAACACTTTTATTAATATCCAGCAGGGATGCCAGATAATTTTTCAAATCTTCGGTACGAAATATCTGTATTGAAATTTTGAATAATGAGTTCTGGGTAGAACTATCCTCATGTTCTGGGATGAATTTCCCTCAAGTTCTGGGAAGAATATCTTTAAAATTTTGCGAAGAATTTTTCTGATGTTTTGTGAGCATTTTTTCTGAAGAAGCAGGACACTTGGTGCAAAACGGTTGAGGCAACTTGTATGTGGCGTATGTTTTTGTTTCGTGATTTGTTTTCCGTCGATCTTGATCACACCTGGACCCTACCTATCGACCCATCAACTCATGGACCGGGGACTAACGGCTTTACTTCCCTTACGGCGTGATCAGAGATTTTATGCCTCAGAAAATCCCGAGGCGCCGACTGGGATTAAACCCAGGGTTTTTGGAGTGAGGGGCTTACCACTACACAACCGGAGCCGCTATGTGATTTATCTCAGTCACAATCAAGTGGAATCAGTTGCAAGATCCGGCCACAGCTTTATTCTGCTTAGGTTTCCGAAGTTCTGGGATGAGCTTCCCTTAAGTTATGGGAAGAACATCCCTGAAGTTGTGGAAAAATTTCCCTTAAAGTTCTCTAACGAAATGCAGTCCTTTCTACAAGTTCATGGAACTACTTCCCATAATTCTAGGGAAGTTCTTCCCATAACTTCTTGGAAGGACTTTTCTAAGGTTCTGTACTGGGAAGAACATCTCTTAAGTTCAAAGAAGAAATTCTCTAAAGGTCTGCGAAGAAGTTCCGTGAGGTTTTGAAAAAAAAACTTCCCTCAAGTTCTAGGAAGATTTAACTGAAGTTCTGAGAAAAACTTTCCTGACGTTCTAGCATGAACTTTCCCATAGGTCTGAAAAAAAACTTCCGTGAAGATATAGGAAGAAGTTTTCTTAAGTTCTGGATAAAAGTTCCCTAGAGCTCTTGGCAGAAATTTCCTATAGTTTTGGAGAGAACTTCCCTAAAGTTCAAGGAAAAACTTCCCTGAAGCTTTTTGACGAACTTCAGTGTAGTTTTGGAAAGAACTTTCCAGGAGCTCTGGGAAGAGCATTTCTGTAGGTCTGAGAAATTTTTTTTTGAAGTTCTGGGTAGAACTTCCCCATAGGTCTGGGAAAAACTTCCATGAAGATATAGGAAGAAGTTTTCTTAAGTTCTGGATAAAACTTCCCTAGAGCTCTTGGCAGAAATTTCCTATAGTTTTGGAGAGAACGTCCCTAAAGTTAATAGAAAAACTTCCGTAAAGCTTTTTGGCGAACTTCACTGTAGTTTTGGGAAGAACTTTCCTGGAGCTCTGCGAAGAGCATTTTTGAAGTTCTGAGAAAAACTTTTCTGACGTTCTAGAAAGAACTTCCCCATAGGTCTGGGAAAAACTTCCGTGAAGATATAGGAAGAAATTTTCTTAAGTGCTGGATAAAACTTCCTTAAAACTCTTGGCAGAATTTTTCTATAGTTTTGGAGAGAACGTCCCTAAAGTTAATGGAAAATATTCCCTGAAACTTTTTGATGAACTTCACTGTAGTTTTGGGAAGAACTTTCCTGTAGCTCTGGGAAGATTTTACTGAAGTTCAGAGAAAACTTTTCTGACGTTCTAGAAAGAACTTTCCCATAGATCTGGGCAGGGTTACTTCCACTCACTTGCTATAAAAAAATGTTTTTCGGAATTATGAAATCATGATATAGTATAATGCTTATTAGTATTAGTTACAAGAGGAGGTCATGAAGTATATGTTTGACACATAAAATCTGTAAAAATTGCTTTCAGTGCGTCACAATCAGCGATTTTACGACTCGTGAGTGCTCACTCTGAGTGAACGCTCACGAATCATAAGATCGCTAATTGTGACGCTCTCAAAGCGAAATTGACAGGTTTTATGAGTCGAACACATACTTTACTACCTCTTCTTGTTATTTACAAGTACAACATAGCATTATTGCATCTAAGGATTGCACAATTCCGAATAATATTTTTTTATAGCAAGTGAGTGGAAGCAACCCTGGGTCTGGGAAAAAATTCCGTGAAGATATAGGAAGCAGTTTTCTTAAGTTCTGGATAAAACTTCCTTAAAGCTTTTTGACGACCTTAACTGTAGTTTTGGAAAGAACTTTCTTTGAGCTCTGGGAAGATTTTACTGAAGTTCTGAGAAAACTTTTCTGACGTTCTAGAAAGAACTTCCCCATAGGTCTGGGAAAAACTTCCGTGAATATGTAGGAAGAAAAATTGACGAACTTCAGTGTAGTTTTGGAAAGAACTTTCCTGGAGCTCTGGGAAGAGCATTTCTGTAGTTATGAGAAAAACTTTTTTGAAGTTTTGGGAAGAACTTCTCTCAAGTTTTGGATAGAACTTTCCGCAAGTTTTAGGAAGAACATTTCTGAAGTTCTGGTTTAAGCTTCCCTAGAGTTTTGGGAAGAACTTCTTTGACGTTTTGGGAAGAGCGTTCCTGAAGTTTTGAGAAGAACTTCCTTGATATTCTGGGAAGAACTTCCCTTAAGTTCTGAGAAGAATTTTCCACGAGTTCTAAGAAAACTTTTCTAAAATTCTGGTAGGAACTTCCCTTCAGTTCTGGGAACAGCTTGCCTCAAGTTGTGCATTCAGAACTTGACTTCTGGGAAGAATTTTCCCAAAGTTTATTTCAGGACATTAGGCTGATTAGGTTTCATTCTGGAGATCTTCAACTGTCCGGGAATTCAAATAGCGTTTCTCAGATATTCACTCATGAAACCAGTATGATCAGAAATTATTTGAAAAATCTACAGTTTTCATGTTTCTTCTTCTTCTTCTTCTTCTTGGCATTTAAAACTTATTGTTTATCACATATTAGCTTAGTGCGTGGTCCCAACTGAGTGTTCTAGACTTCCATAGTTTTTAAATGAGAGCTTTTGATCCCTGTACCATTTTTGCATTAGTATAATTGTGTGGCAAGTACAATGTCGAGAAATTTTCCAACCCGAAAAATTCCTAGACCGGACTGGAAATCGAACCCAGCATGGTCTTACTTTGTAGCTGTGCCTTTATGGACTGAGCTAAGGGAGGCCCCAGTTTACCAGGAATATCTTCAACAGTCCAACAATTTAAATCAAGTCTATCTTATTTTCACCCATGATTCTAGGATGTTTTATGATGATTATTTTAAAAACCAACAAATGATTATAGGCCTCCCTGAATCCTCAGGATTTTTGTTTCAAGACCTCGGGTTGATCCAGTATTATTTTAACGATTTTAAAGCTCGCTAACTTCGCTATTACTTGCAGAGGTTTCCTTAAGTTCGCAGAATTTTCCTGTTGGATGCAGACTATACTGAAGTTTTCAGAATTTTCACGTTGGAGCCGAACCAGCCTCAGGCTGAAAGCCTTCTTAATAAAGATAAATCAATCAATCAATCAGAATTTTCATGAAGTTTGCCGCCTCTACCGGACACATTATTTTTGAAATTCGCAGACAGTTTGAATATGGCAAAATTTTCCTGAAGTTCGTAGACTTACTTGAAGTTGTCAGACTTTTCTGAAATTCCCAGATTTTTTTCTGAAATTTGCAGAATTTTCGTGAAGTTTGCAGAACTTTCCTGAAATTCGCAGAATTTTCCTGGAGTTCTTGAAAAAATTTCCAGAAGTTTGATGAAATTCGCAAAATTATCCTGAAGCTGAAATTAGCAGAATACTTTTGATGTTTCCAGATTTTCCCAGAAATTCACGAACTTCCCATAGGTTCGCACATATTGTATAATTTAGTACAATTTTCTGAAGTTTTCTAAAGTTCATACACGCTAACCAAAAATTTATTACAATGAATGTTAGTTCAATTTATTTGCTATCATCCTCTGTTCATGAACATCACAGCGAATGTTAGAAGTTGACCTTGCAGACGATGCTTTGATTTTTTAACCTTTTTTTATTCCGTGTTCTGTATATGTTTTCACGTACACAAGCAAGCATTTCTTTTAGCCTATCCATATTCCGAAGCATGGAGAGAGCAGTGGAGAAAGCATAGGCCTGAAAATCGCAACGTACGTGGTTCGAGTCTCACTAATACACTAATACACTAATACACTTACATTGGACCGCAGCTCGGTATATTGCATCCTCGGTTCATTCGGTCTCCACTAGCATCCTCTGATGATGAATCCCACATACTTGTAAGCGAATCTTACATCCCCCGGTTGGGTGTAGACTTCCTGGAAGCTCGCAGACTTCCGTGAAGTTCTCAGATCTTTCCTGAAATTTTCAGATTTTTTCTGAAGTTTGCAGAACTTTCCTGAAGCTATTATTAAGAGTTTTATTCGAGTTAATAAAAGTTTTCTGAATTTTTCAAAACTTTCCAGCAGTTTATTAACATTTTCACAAGTTTTCTGAATATTCCTGAAGTTCGCTGAACTTTCCTGAAGTTATCAGATTTTTTTCTGAAATTCGTAGAATTTTCGTGAAGCTCACTGTACTTTCATGTGAATCTCCGAATTTTAGTTAATTTCTCAAAATTTTCCTGATGGTTTAGAATATCCGTGGGGTTTGCAGAATTTTCCCAAAAGTGAGCTGTCCTTTTTTGAAGTTCGCAGAATACTCCTGAAGTTTGCAATATTTTATTGTAGTTTTTAGAACTTTCTGGTAGTTGTGCCTGTACGATAGAAAGCTCAAATATTTGTTTAAAATAATTGTTGACAGATTAACTTTACAGTCTTCCTTGAATTTTGAAGAATTTTCCAAAAATCTACAGAATCTCGTTGAAATTTTCCGAAGTTCATAGACTTCCCTAAAAGTACCATTTTCTTAAATTCGTTAAAACTTTCCGAAGTTCGCAGGATTTTCCTAAAGTTCACCAAGGTTCCCTTGAAGTTTACTAAACCTGTTCTATTAACTTCCCTAAAGATTGCGAAACTTTTCGAATGTTTGTAGAACGTTCCGCAAGTTCACAGTTTTCTATGGAATTTACAGTTTTTTTAGGTGCACAGTGTTCCCTGATATTTACAGAGATTTCCTGAAGTTCATAGAATTTTCCTGGAATAAATATAATTTGCTGAAGTTACCAGTATTTTCCCTGAAGTACGCTGATTTCACCGAGGGGGGCGTCACATCTAAATCTCAATTCTAAATGCTCGAAAAAACTACACTAGTAAATTAATCTACGAAAAATCTTTTTTCATTTCTCGCATCTACTTGCATCGCCCATGATCTTTTTGCAGGAAATCATCAGAATCATCATCAATCTTCATTCTATCTACTCAGTGTGCACGCAGCTAATCACACCAAAACAAAATTATTCCTGCATCGTAGATAGTATCGCCCCCCTCGGATTTCACAGAAGTTGAAAGAATATTTTTGAAGTTCCCAGACTTTCCTGAATTCAGTAGAATTTTTAGAAGTTCATAGACTTCCCTAAAGTTTGCAGACTTCTCTGAAATTCCCAGATTTTTGTTAAAAATTTGCAGAATTTTCCTGAAGTTTTCAGTACTTACTGCTTTCACCCATACATACGCAAAGTTTGTAAATTTTTAAGTGTTCATGGGTTTAAATACTCCAAAAGTTTGCATTTTTCATGAGTTTTTTTTTTCTAAACAAAATTTGTTAAAATTGAAGATATACTTTTTGAGATATATGAGTTTTTATCACTATTTCGAAATTTTTACTCAAAATAATTTAAAAAATCCCGTGATATAGGGGAAATGGCTCTAATGTTGGCCTATGGATCTAAGATTGGGCCCATCGTTAAAAATCTGATATTTATCAATTTTATCTAAACGAACGCGTCATTGGGACGGTACTAATAAATATTTTTGGTCGCTATTGAAAATTTAGTCAATTGCTGAATTTATGTATGGGCTCAAATTAGGGGCATTTAGGCCGACATTACATCCATTTCCCTTATTTACCAAAAATACTTTATTTTTCGCTACAACTTTGTCTCAGTCGTCATTTCGATCAGAAGTGGCGTTTTCGAGCTACAATTTTTATAAAATGTCAAAGACGCCATTTTGAAAAAAGCAACATCCATGTGGCCGGATTTTGGCTAAAATTGAATGATTGCCCATAACAAAGAATAATGCGAAGTTTCATGTAAATCGGAGAATGTCGATTCGTCATTTTTCGTGGATTTAGTCAACTGGAACAGTCCACGGTACGATACTTCAGTTCAAAAGCTACCATACAAAGTTAATAAGCACTCATGGTATGAATGTTTACACCCATTGTTTTTTAAAACAAAAGTAGCACTCTTACCGAAACCATGTTTCATTTTTATCTGCATTTGTACGCCAAAATGAATCCAATGCGTTAGGAATTAGAATCCGTTGGCCGAGTATGGAATCAAGAAGCAGTGTTAGATTATAAACGATATTTAAAAAAATGTGATTCTTTATCCAATCTTATGGTACGTATGGAAAGGTAACTAAATTTGGAAGTCATTTACAGTAAAAACATTCCTTTTTGTGTTAAAATCTGCTAAAAAAAATAGGTGAAGTGTGGGTTGTACTTAGAGGCCCAAAATTAGATCTAGGCACTATCACTTTCAACATTGGACTGTAAACAGCAGATTTATGAATGCATTTGAATGTATTGACATTTTAGGTTTTACCGTAGGTGATAATGTCATCAAATCGATGAAAAAAGTCTCTTTTCGTTACCGCATACGTTATTTGCATCCCGGTCTGCAAATTCAAATGTATGCAAATTAAGTAGGATTTCGGTAATTTTTTTCAGATCTGAGTGAAAGGCTACTAAATAAAATTAAATAGGGGAAATTTGGGACCATACATAAATTCAGCAATTGACTAAATTTTAAATAGCGACCAAAAATATCCATTATTACGCGTTCATCTAGATAAAATTTATAAATAGCAGATTTTTAGCGATGGGCCCAACCTTAGATCTATAGGCCAACATTAGAGTCAATTCATTTGGAAGTGTTCACTCGGCTATCGACAAAAGCAGGCCACTCTCGATGTGTGCCACGCGATCGTCTGTTTTCTTGGCAGCAACCATTGTGTGGTCCTCCTCATTGTTCTTCGTCAGCAGTTCTTTCGGTCGATGCGTCGTCGACTTTGGAAAGCAACCGTTTCGTGATGAGTGTGTTAGTGCTGACCACGTTTTGCGTCCATTGCTGCAATGGAAGCGCTCTGCCCCCCGATGGTGTAACTGCCAAATAATGAAACCACTGGAAGCGGCTCCAGTTCTGATGGAGGAGGCTTTTTGGATAGCGGAAAATAAAGTGTTTATTGTGTTGTACCATTTGACTATAGTTTTAAGATGTATTGTATAGTGACCAAGAATCCTCGGCTTTGTAAAGTTAATTAATTTGATCCGTATCAAATAAATTAATAAACAAAAATTAGAGTCATTGCCCCTACCTAGTACATCCAAAACGAAAAAAATAAAATAAACATTTTGAGAACATTGCCACCACCATTCGAGCTCGAACGGATTGCCTAATTTGCAAGTTCTAATGTTGCAAACTTGGAAACTCTAGGTTTGAATACTGGTTCCGAGGTGACGTTTTTTTTTCTCTCGAAATGGTAACCGCTACTTCTAGGTAATGGCTCAATGTGCAAGCGAGCTTAAAAGATCATCGATCGACACTGACGACGACGGTAATAACACGCATATGTGGTTGCGATCATTGGAAACCGAAAGTAGTGTTGTACGAATTTCCCAAGCCACCTGCTTGGGTGGAAAACTCGTTTCTAAAAACTACTCTAGCGCCAATCAGCTAGAACCGTAAGAGGGAGAAAGGGCGGGTAAGGATCGCAAGAGGCTGCTGGGTGGGATCCGGTGGCGCACGGTGTTGATGGTGAAGATTGGTTGCACTTTGTCCACTGCGCTGCGCAAGGTTGCAACCATTTCCATTTAAAATGTGTATATGCAAAAAGTTGCCGTAATTGGATTGACGGGGGTACATGGTCCGGCGGTTGAGGCTTGTGGTTTGTTTGGTTGATGTACTTACCGATACCCGGTCGGAACATGCCAATTGGCATACCTCTGCTGTTCTGTCGAACGACGTCCTCGGCGATCGCCTTTGTGAATGTGTAGGTATTAGGCCACTTGTCCAGCAGGCTGTGAGTGGGAGAGTGGAGGAGATGAGAAATGGTGGTTAGGTGCTGAGTGTTTGAGAATTGTTTAGTTACATAGTTGTGGTATATTTGTAATCTGATCGGCTTTCAGTCTTTTAGCGAGTAAAATAATGTTTTGCCTCTACTCCCATCGTTTTACTCGCTAAAAGACTGAAAACCGATAAAATTTATTTACAAACAGTCCACCAGTCGATAGCATTACTATATCTGATTTATCTCGGATTTTCGCACAAATTGATTACGCTTGAACCTTTGTACATTCAGCTCAAGTTTGCACGGAGTTTTAATTCTAAATTTAATACTTTGATTTTTTTAGATCTTAGACTTAGTAAAATTAAGAGGCAACTAACCATCACTCGATTTGCCTTTGCTTCTTCTCCTTGTATTCCTAAATCATCACTTTCTAAAAGTATTGGTCAAATTCGTTGGTAGCGTGCGTCGCCGTGACAAAACAGTCAATGAATCATAAATATCAACTGGTGCGGTGAGAAAAATCTACCATCTCTTTTATTATTTTACTTTTAAATACAACAGCAAATGTGACGTCACACATGCACGTGTATAAGAATGTAGTAGACAAAACATTCAGACTGCCAGACTACGCTGTATGACATTTTGTTTTCACCCCTGAGTGGGAAAGGCAATAACTAAAGAGACTGAATTGTTTAAAGAGGCGACATCTTATCCATTTGAGGGGTCTTTTGCTCGATTGGAATAACTTTTCCTATGACTTTGACAGATAATCGATTGTTCCAATTTTGACATATCGTCTCTTTATAAATTCAGCCTCTTTAGCAATAACCAGAGATGATGTTTTATAAGAGGCGCGCGGAGAGAATAAAAGTTAATCTGGTTGCACGATCAACAAAGTTATTTTATCTGCAAGGTTTGGCAACCCGAAATTTTGTGTTTACTTCGAGTGATTTTAAATTGGAGCGAATATCTTTTTAATCGTTTCGGTAGTATTGGTATTCATACGATGTATTTGAATAATCATTTTTTGACAACACTGACTGAAACCAAATTGGAGGAGATATTTGGCAGAGCATTGCGCAAAATTATGCAATCTGCGATGCATACTTCCTACCCTGTATGAATGAAATCTTGATTTCATTTTAGAATGGACGTATCTAAAACAGCAAAAAAAATGTTATCTTCCATTTAATTCCACTTAATTAATTTGGTATCCATGACAGATACGTATTTCGACTACAATGTGCAGTCTTCATCAGTGTCATTCCCACTAAAGAACTTATCAAAATCTAACCTATTTGAGCATTCCGCCAACAACCCAATTTCATTACTTATTATAATGGCTACCAAGCCTTTGGGATTTTCCTTATTAGAGAGTTGTATAGATTTTTCTCCTTTAGTTTACTTAAATCTTTGGTTTTTATTAGTTAGGTAGGTTCCGATTCAACACATTGTAGTTTCATTTTTATACCTGTGATCTTGACTTTTTTACCACGGGATGAGTACTTAAGGGGGTTAGATTTTGATAAGTTCATTGTAGTCGAAATACGTATCGGTCATGGATACCAAATTAATTAAGTGGAATTAAATGGAAGATAACCTTTTTTGCTGTTTTATTTGAGCATTCCGCTAACAACCCAATTTCATTACTTATGGACGTATCTGTTTTTGAAAACAATGCATTTGCTCGTCGATTTTTCTTAACTGGTAGCTCGCCCACGCATGCTAATACTGTTGAAAGTAAGTAGTAAACGTGATTGACGCGAAGCCGGAGGTGGTTACGTCAGCTTGGACAAGGAACAACGAAAAGGTTCGAGCGACGATCGGTTTGGCGCTAGAAGATGGTCAGCTGTGCCACATTATGGGATCCATGTATTGCGGATATTGTGCTCGATGTATCTGATAGATGACGGGAACATGTCAGAGCATCTCGTCCAAGCGTCAAAGTTGGTTCATTGATTGGCCAGCATGGGAGAGCCGTCGAAGGAACATCTTCTGTCGAGTTTATCGAAGACGTACAACCCGCTCGTTACTGCTCTTGAAGGCCGTCCAGAAGAAATCATCGACACTGGCCGTTCGAAGCACATGACTGGATCGACTGTGAGCCTCGACAGTATGACGCTCAGTGAAGAGAAGGTGACTTTGAAGGACGGAAGAACGGTGAAGGCAAGAGGAAGTGGACAAGGAAGGATCACAGGTGCCGTATTGGAAGGCGAAGTTGTGGATATGAAGCTAAATGGATTTCTGTACGTTCCTGGATTATCTGGAAGTGTGGTGTCGGTGTGTCAGCAATGGCTACGATGTGCTGTTTGGTGCGAAGGACTGCAGAATTTTGAAAGCTGGCAAGGTTGTCGTTGTAGGTGGTAGGAGCGGAGGACTACCCGAGCAAAGTCTGAGATCAAATGGAAATCTAAATTTGATGTTGTGATTTCGCTGATAATGATTACTCAGGTTTCTGTCGTTTTGGTCGATTTAACGGTTAAAATATCAAAATTGAGAGCAAAAAAATCTTCCTGTGACATCACATTGAAAACTATTTCTGCTATCAGTGAGAGCAAACTGAAAACTAAATTTAATATAAATTTTTCCTGTTGATAACAAAACAAGTATTCAATTTGATGTTATGCTTAGGCAATGAAAACAAACCCGCAACAACATATTTTTGAAGAGTAAATGTATGTACAGCAGAATGAAAACAAAATATGGTATAAAATTTGTGAATTGCGAAACAGAAATCAAATTATGATTTCAGTTTGATGTTGATATCAAAACTTGATTTCAATTTGATGTCATTTTGATGCTGGACTTTGCTCGGGTATACTACCTGAGGTAGCCAGTAGTAACATAAAGCAGGAGGAGTGCTACGGAACAGGAGGGGTTGTTGTAAGTAGATGCAGTAGTGGGCTTCACTAAGGAAGAGTGTTGGAAGTAAGTAGTGAAAGCCCCTGGATGCGTGTCTATCACAAGAGTGTCTATAGCAGCACCTGCGCTGGGATTTCCAGAAATACCAACGTGGGTGAGCTACCAGTTACGCCAAACCGACGATCAAATGCATTGTTTACAAAAGCAGATACGCCCCTTTAAAAAGTAATCGAGAAATTCCTTTTTAGACATTTTACCCCAAATTCACTATCTTGATCGATTACACCGGAAACGTCTTGATCTACGTTACTTGTGTATTTGTTTTTCGCTGCACTGGAGCGCATATTTCGTGAGAACATAACGAGAATACAGCTGGTGAATAACAATAATATTCCAGCCCGGTTAGCTACCTTGAGGATGCTATGCATAACTAAATGATAGATTCTAAATGTTCTAACTTTGTATTAATCAGTCATACAAATCCAGTGATTAAAAACTTGACAGTCAATCAGAGGCTTTGTATATTTTTTAAATATGTGCTCTTTGACATTGATGGAAATATAAAAATTGCACTTTTCAAACGCTAACTTAATTATAATTATTTAATTCTCAACCTTAATTAATCAGAAACTTTTAATGGTTTTTAAAGTCATTATATTCTCTTAACCGATACAGTCCTTATTTTTTCTTTGGCTTATTGTAAGGAACTTTTAATGCTCTTTGTTAGAATTCAGCTATAGTAGTAAAAAAAAACAGAGATATATCCGAGAAACATTTTTTTATGGGATATTCTACACACTTAGAAAAAAATCATGTAAATTTAGGTGCTCTGAGACTGACCTATTTTTTTTTTGTATTCATTTATTTGTACAGGCTCAATCGAATAAACTTTACAGAGCCAAGTTATCATTTGCGTTATACATAATAGATGTCTTAAAGCTAGAGTTAAAGGAATTGAACCGATTACTCGCGGTCGTCTCGAGGTTAGCAGAGATTTACAGTTTTATGGATGGGGAGAGGGAGAAGGAGGTTTGAGTTATGATTTACGATACAAATATTTCATTATTCCTAAAACATGAACTTATTCCTATTCAATTTGGTATCCGCAGTGTAATGATACAATTATTACAGAAACAAATATTTAAAAAAAAATAACACGAACAAAACACAAAGTTAGTCAAACTTACACTCTAAGGTTAATATTCTTTAAGAAAACATATATAATTTTTTTTTTATATCTTTATTAAGGAGACTTTTAGCCGTTGGCTGGCTCGTCTCCGACCCTAAACATATATAAGTTTCATAAACTCCAGATCGCGTCTACCCAAAATATCCCGAACTGGAACATTAGGTTGTCTACCTCGAGCCCGAATGGAATCATACAACTCGGATCTGACTCCGCGATGCTCAGCACAAGGCCAAGTAATGGAGACTGACATATACGAGCGTCAATTTTGACATAAAATTGAGTCATAACAGATGCGCACTTTTGCTCAATCAAACGCACTTTTCGTCGAGCAACGAACTTTTCAGTCTCGAAGCACATAATATTACATGACATGTTTATTTACGTCTCATCTTTTATGTCAAAGATAAATTCCGTCATTCCACACTTAGTTATTTTTAAGTGTGTAGGACATCCAAATTATTCTCAAGTTGAGACCTTTATTTTTAAATTATCAACAGATTCTCAAAGGAGGTGTTATTCAAAGAAATGTATTACAAAATCCTCATAGACCCTAAACACACCATATGAAATTAAAAACAGCATGTACGAAACACAATAATATCTTCAAATCATCCTTAAGAATTCATCTTGAAGTTCTCCGAGCTCAATTAACTTTTTCTCGATGTCTCGACTAAATGTACGCCTTCGGAGAGCTTGGTAAGAGCTTATTACATCAGGGTAGGTATATATTTGTGTTAACAAAATATCTATGATTCCCCTATTCATCCTGAAGTTCACATCTTGATGTCCTACAGCCTCAACGAGATACGATGTCCTGACTAAATTTTGGCTTCCGTAGCTGTATGGATTCACATAATAAATCTGGACAACATTCAAGACTTTGTTGAGCCTGTAGAACATCAGGACCTAATTCTCAGGAGAACTTGTGGACGCCAACATGTTTTGTCATTACAACTACAACACGAAGCTTTTTGGGTTCACACATTTCGTCGAGACATCGTACGCAGAACCAACGTCAAGGTCTGAACTCTAGCACAATTTGGAGAATGAAACATATTTTGATAGTACAACTTCTTACCTCACTTGATGTGATGAGGTTCCCCGGAGTGTCATGGATTTATATAATAAATCCAGTCATCATTCAAGACTTTGTTGAGCCTGTAGAACACCAGTACCCAATCCTCAAGATAGCTTTTAGACCCCAACATGTTTTTTCATTACAACTACATATCCGTCATGGTAATATGGAGTTCCACCAAGCTTTTTGAATACACAAACTTAATCAAGACATCGTACAATACCCCGTTGAATCTGTAGAACGTCACGATCTAAATTCCAGGAAAATTTGGAGAATGGAACATATTTTGTTATATGCCTCACATGATGTTGTGGGGCTTTATGATGCAAGTTGAGTTTAAACAATCTGTTGGTACATCGTACAAGACGCTGTTGAACCTTTCGAACTTGAAGTGCTATACTACAGGATTATTTGCTAGACCACCAGTAGGGTAGAGCGCTACTTCGTCGTATTCGCCCATTTCAGTTCTATCGATCAGAAAAGATCAATAATATCAATGATTTCAACGTGCACAAAGCTATAATAGGTTTATTCCGATGCGTTAGTTCATTAGCTACAACATAAATCCTGTTAGAGCGCATTGTATGAATATTTACGCTCATTGTTCAAAAGAAGCGCTCCTAGCATATTCCCTTTTTCTACGTTTATCCGTAGGACGAAGAAAATTTAATGGTGTTTCAATGCGTTAGGACGGAATCGAAACTCGTAGAACGAATTTAGAATCAAGAAGCAGTATTAGATTTTAAACAATAACTCAACAAGTTGTGACTCTTTATCAAATCCAACGGTACGTATGGAAAGGTGAATAAATTTAGAAGTCATCTTTGACAGAAAAATTTCAGTTTTGGTTTAAACTCGTTCAGAAAAGAGAGGTAAAGCGCGGGTTGTGCTTAGTAGAAAGGAAATTAGATCAAAACCCCCTTTACTAATTAAAATAAGACAGTCGAATGGGGGTATTTTGAGAAAAATAATAATCATTTAACTTTTAAAATGATTTTGCAGTGGTTTTTCTATCAGTGTATATTTTTTTGGTCATACCTACTATGATAAAGGGTGTTCCACATCAAATTGCATCGAGGAAAAAATGCTGTAAAAAATTAACCATTGGGTATTTTCTCTTGAAAATTTGGGTAGAAGTAGTTTAGAGTGTATTGTTTACACTGTATTTTTTTCGCTGTCAGTTTTTCGAAAGTTGCATAAAATGGCGTCACCCGAAAAACAACGTCGCGAATTGATTATGCGCAAGCACTACAACTCTCTCATCGGGACATCGGAAAACAACTCGTAATCGGATTCAGATTAGGGGCTTTTAGGCCGACATTACATCCATTTTCCCAATGATAGTTATTTGAAAATTTTCTTTTTGCTCGAATGTTGTTCTACCGTTTGTGTTGTGTAAGAGAGGCGACGGTAGAGCATGAGAGCACGAATACAAACAGACTGTCGCGCACGACAACGAAGCGAGTGTAGTAAAAAAACGTCAGAAACGACTGAGACACAGCGAACAAGACTTTCACCGTTAGCTTTTGTTTTAATCTCTCTCTCTAACTACCGTCGTGCAAGAGTGGAGAGAACATCGAGAAAAGACAAGCGGAAGCTCCATGAGTCATATTGTGGCCGATGACCGTTACTTTCGAGGATCAGACACTAAAATTATACATTTGAGGTGAAATTTATGCGTATCTCTCGAGGATGACCAATCATGGTATAGGAATCAATCGATATCGATTAACTATTTTCACTTTTTCTTCACGAGCATATCACTGCATGGAGATATATAGCCGTTTTTTCGTAGAAATCGTGGCTCCAAGGCGTCTGGAGATGTGCTCAGTTTGTGTAAAAAAGGAGCGCAAAGAGGAGGAGGCAGGAAACTGCAGTCTTTTAATTATTAAAAGAACAATCCCAGTTTCGCTGACATGAGTTTCTAAAGGGGAGTCTCATCCAATTCATAAGCTACAAGCTATAAGTACACAGATCCCGTTAAAAACTTGTATACATATAATACTAGCCATTTAACACTGACTGTTTGTTTTGGGCTAACAAGTCAGAGCACCTGGTATCGCCTTGGTGCTATCTTCAGGCTGTTCCGTCCTGCCATGTTCAATTAGCAACAAGTCGCAAAGTGACGACAGGCAGTTCGTTCTAGTCTTGGCATAATCGAATTAGTCCCAGCAGTTCCCTGTATCCCATTATGTCTAGCTTGTTCCCGCTCGGTACTCACATAGGTGTGATGTTTTCCATCATGGTATCGCTGACGCAATCCGTCAGCGAGATCATCTTCTTCGAGTCGATCGGTGGTTCGTAGAACCGCTCTTCGACCACCTTCTGCGGGCACTGTGTGTATGCCGTGGACACGTAGATGACGGACTTGAGGTGCTTCATTTCGTAGCACAGGTCCAGAATGTCTCGGCAGGCTTTCACGTTGATTTGCATGGCGGTTTTCATCTTTTCGTCGAATCGTACGGTGGCGGCCAGATGGAACACGATGTTGACATTTTCCACCAGCACTTCCCGATCCGAGGAACTGATGCCGAGACTGGGTAGCATACAGTCGCCTGCAATCGCTCTGATTTTGTGATCGTACTTTGGGCAGGCTACCTTCATTTTGTCGAACATCTAGACGGGGGACGAAGGATGAGTTTTGTAATGTTTGGAGTTAAGGGCGGTTTGGACTACTTACGGCATCGTCGAAGATTTCTTCCACACGTGAAAAAATGTCTTTCCCACGTTTACTTCGCACCAGTAGAAAGATGTTTTCTACGCCCGGACAGCTGGTCAGCAGTTTGTAGATGAGTGCTGTAAATAGATCACCACAAAGGAAGCATATTAGAATTGTTAATAACACACAAGGAACACATCAGAATTGCTAATAAGCAGGAGTTTTTTTTCTTCGATTTAATAAAAATTTTACGATTGTTATTTGTTCTGACAGACCAAACCAGATTTCTCCACATAGGAAATAGCTGCATTGTTGCATTGGCTATCTACTGTATCTACTGTCAAAAGGGGCTGTTCATAAGCCACGCAGATATTTAAGGGGCATCTGAGATTGTCTACGGTATATACAAATTTCCAAAAATTAGTATGGACGATTTTCTACGCAGAGGGAGGCTGGTCTGAAACTTTTGAAAACGGTCTACGTAGTTTATGCGAATAGCCTCTAATGCTGTCGGCATTAAATTAGCATACATTAGAAACCAGCACACTAATGTGCGGACCTTGGATGGGTTGAACATGTTGTGATGGATACGGATATAATCTGCAAAAGTTGAATGATCTATCTTTCGTTCTCATTCCCTCTCACACAATGGCACTCACCGTGGCAGGGTGCATGTGATGCTAGACACCTGGGTGATCGGATCCACTTTTCATTAAGAAACGTCTTTTACGATCATATATTAGCAAATTCCGTCGAAATTTTAAACCACGTGAATCTCAGGAAATACGAGTTTCGTTTGACGGTATACAGCGATTTCATCACATATTAAAATTCATTATTGTGAAATAAGGAATTAGTGTTTCGTCTGTTATTCGAGTTGGATGTCAGTGGCATATATCACGACCGTGGTGGCGGGTTCGATTCCCGGTTCAGTCACGGATCTTTATGGGTTGGCAATTGTCTTGGCTTCCATTGTCCATACAATAAACAAATGCAAAATCGATGATCTCATCTATTCCCTATTTCGGTCGAAACGAATTTTCCACACAATTTTACAACATCAAATTGAGAGTGGACGTTAAGTTCCATTTGTGACGTGATAGCTAACTTATAAATTGCTTGCTTTTATCTCCCGGAAGATTTTCGAATCTAGTTCTATTTACATACCCAGACATTTACATAGTTTAAAAATAGCAAGATTTTTGGTTGCATGTTTTAACTGGTACCCAGCCGGTTATTAATGTTATCTGCTTATGCTGAATATGTGGAAGATGTGTGACCATATGGGAGTGTTCAAAATCGAGCAGGTGGTGTCTTTAACCTGTTTAGAGTGGGCTATCTGTGCTGGTGCGGTACGGTGCGATGGTAGGCTTTCTCGCTATTTTGAGACAATGTTGTGAAATAGGTGCTTTTATTTCTGTTCGTTGATTTGAACTTTGGTCCTGCGAATATTCAACACTTTATTTTAGGATGGCTTTAGACACTCATGCGATTATTGTTTTTTTTTTTCAGTTTAGAAGTAACCATTCTGTTGAAACTAACATGCTTTGTACTGCCTATAATCGCAAATAAGTCCCATATGGATTTTAGTAAATTTTGAGATAACAACACTATCCACTATCAATTGACACCTACTTTCCCATCATGTGATAAAACTACGGACTTTGATCATGAAAAATGTGCAAACAATATCAAGTCATTTTGTCTCATCAAGCAAAGTAATCGCATGCCATTCAGAAATTCAATCGTCCAGAAGTGAAGTTATGGTTCTGATTTTTGAGTTGCCACATTATTCGCTAATGCAAAACATGCAAGCTTGAATGCTGCTGATTTTAACTTGATTTATTGTTTATTAATTTATTTGATAAGGCTCAACCGAATTAACTTTACAGAGCCGAGGATTCTTGTTCACTATTCAATGCATCTTAAAACTATAGTCAAAAGATACAACACAATAAACATTTTATCTTTCATTGACCAATAAGCTTCCTCCACCAGAACGGGAGCTGCTTCCAGTGCACAGTTTTGTCAAAACAAAACCGTGACTAAATTGAATATCTCGGCTGCCAAACGGTTTCAGTCAACATGTTATACATATTCTCAGAGGAAAAATCGCTGAATCGATTGGTGCTCCTCTCATTGGCCGGAGACTTTTGTGTACCGAGATAGAGAGCTGGGATCAACCCGAGTTCCCGGTAAAGTAGGAAATTCCACTATCTATCGACATAATTTTACATTTTACTTAACTTATATTACTGGAAATTGATAGCAGGGCCCCACAAAGTCACTTTCAATCGAAAATATCTGAAATCTGTCAACTATCATTTTCAATTGAAAGTCATTCTGTCTTCTCTTCGAGCAGATCCCCAACAACTTCAACAGAATCACTTTCGATCAGTTTATATGCTGTTTGTTTTGGCTTGAATAGTCTTCATTTCTTCTTTCATTGTCAAATGAACTTACTTTTGCATTGAAGCGAAGCTGTTTGATCCAAATTTGTGCAGTTTTTATGACTTTTGTTGTTTGTTCACTCGGTTCATTTAAACGTATGCGCATAGATCTGTGCACGTGGATACCAAATTTATCATTGTCGGGTGGTTTGTTTACCCATCAATGTGGGTATTTTTTTTAATCGGGGTGACGTCTAGAGATCGAAAATTGATATGCGACGCCATTTTGAAATCCAAGATGGCAGCTTCCAGTTTTAGAAAAAGTGGGAAATGCTGTCAATACTTATCATTAAAGGTATTTTGGGAATCTGGATGATGTCTACAGATCGAAAATTGATATGCGACGCCATTTCGAAATCCATGATGGCGGCTTCAGATTTCAGATTAAGTGGGAAATACTGTCAAATACAATCAATAGTCAATATAGTGGCTTCCTATTTCTGAAAAAATGGGAAATGCTGATGCCGTCCAATCAATATGGGTATTTTTGGAATCGGGGTGACGTCTGGAGATTGGAATTCAATATCCGACGCCATTTTGAAATCCATGATGGTGGCTTCCGGTTTGAGAAAAATTTGTAAATTCTATCAAATACCCATACAAACGTTTTTTTTTTTAGAATCAGGGTAACGTCTAGAAGCTGGAAATCGATATGCGACGCCATTTTGTAATCCAAGACGGTGTCTTCCGATTTGCGGAAAAGTGTCAAATATCCTAAAATATGGTTATTTTCAGAATGGCGATGAGACGTAGATGCCGAAAATTGATGTCACGCCGCACAGCAAAAAAATAATTTTGATATCACGTCAAAGTGGATGCACCACAATCATGTCGAAAATATGGTGTAATATTACTTGCTAAAAAGGACAAAAATATCATTAATACAATGCATGGACTGACATTACGCTGCTTTTACTGCATTTGTTTATTTATGTGGTCATAAAAATTACATGAAATTTTCGACATGATTGTAGTGCATCCACTTTGATGTGATATCAAAATAATTTTTTTGCTGTGCGTCTTTAAATCCAAGATGACGGCTTTGGTTCAGAAAAACTGTGAAATACTGTCAAATATCGATCAATGTGGATTTTTTTGGAATCGGGCTGACATCTAGAAGAAAGAAATCGATGTTTGACGCCATCTTGAAATTCAATCCGATTATTATATTAATTTTTCTCGAATTTTAAAGATTTAATTATGTATACAAGTTACTGTAGCATAATTATTTTAAATATATAGGGTTACGGTATGTAATGTGGGTCTAGTCCTTTCATTCGGCCTATCACGCAAATAAATAATTAATTAAGGAATATTACACAAAAAATAAGGAAAATATTGATCACTGATGATTGATAAATGTGTACCACACACAAATCAATTTATATCACAACATTTCAATACATTTTCAGCTCTCGTAAGTAATAAAACTGGTTGAGAATATCACTCTGTTCGGAGTTTTTAGCCGCCATGACTTCTAAGGTTAAGATGGGAAGGTTGCACTGACGATCATCAAATGGCCTGATTATGGCATTTATTGAATGGAATTACCTGATAATACACACTAGACGTAAAACTCACAGTTACTGTTTGAATATTTTATGTTTATTTTAATTGTTTAACAACGTTTTCACAAGTAAATCATGGACCCAACTTTAGGGACACATTTCTTTTCTATGTTCCTAACTTTGGCCCATGAAATTCATTTGACAGCATATAGCAATAAGAGTAACGTCAACAATGTGGTTTGCATTTGGATGATAAGGAACGAACAGGAAGGGAGATTTTTTCTGCCAAATCTGTATAATGAACATCACAATGTTTTGATTTAGATATTCTGCGGTCGAAAGACGATAAGCGAAATTTTTAATTTTTAATTTTTAACTTGAGTGATTTAATGTAGTTTTCGTAAAATTTTCTCTAAGAAATGTTTTGAGGAATGAAGAGTATTAAGTTAACAGTGATAGTGATAAAAAAAAATACATAAGAAAACGTTACCAAGAGCGTTTTTTTTGAGAATCAAACAGGATAGGACGAAGTTGCATCCATAAATAGACCCAATTTGGGGACAATAGACCGATATTACATACATTTCCCTGGTGAGTTTTTGTCTTAAAAAAAGTAAGTTTTTCAACTTTTTGCGGTTCCTGATAGCAAACGACATGATAAGCATATCTAAGCATACCATTTAGCAGTAGAATATCGTTTGCAGGTAAATTAATTGATGAGTTATGATTAAAAACGTAATCTATGGCTGCATATTAGACCGAGGTTAGGGACGTATACCCTAATTAGAAAAAAAAATGTTAATCGTTTTAAAATATATCTAGTTTTTTAAGAAATAAATTTAATTTAGATTCAGATTCGTTCGATTTTAGAAGAAGTGTCAAATAGCCTACAACTGGCATCGAATAACGATTTTAAGCAACTACGCGTCGTCCTCGTTCCGAAATACCCAGATCTTAGGGTATTTGAAACTTTTTGTGAAACCCGATGGCCGCCATATTGGATTCCAAAATGGCATCGGATATCGATTTCGGCCTTCACACGTTGTCCTCATTCCGAAAATACCCATATTGTAGGGTATTTAACACTTTCTGAACCCTGATGGCCGCCATATTGGATTCCAAAGTGGTATATGATATTGATTTCTGGCATCTACGCGTTGTCCCTGTTCCGAAAATAACTATATTGTAGGGTATTTACCACTTTTTCTGAAACCCTATGGCTGCCATATTGGAGTCCAACATAGCATCGCATATCGATTTTCGGAAGCCACGCGTTGTCTCCGTTCCAAAAATACCCATATCTTAGGGTATTTGTCACATTTTATGAAACTTGATGACCACCATCTTGAATTCCAAAATGGCGTCGGTTATCGATTTTCAGCATCTGCTTGGAATCGCCGTTCCGAAAATAGGGCCTAAAGAACTGCTGATGAAGAACAATGAGGAAGACCACACAATGGTTGCTGCCGAGTAAGCAGACGATCGCGTGACACACATTGAGAGTGGTCTGGTTCTGTGGACAGCCGAGTGAACACTGATTTTAACTTGAAACAAATATTTATAAATTTACTATGGTTTTTCAAATATTCGACTGCCTACTTTTCCATATGCGACTGATATGAAAATTATAGGCAGTGTAGTTCACGGTCGTCAAGTTGCCGAGATGTTGCGTTTTTGATAAGAGGCTGGGTGGCCTAGTGGAGGCCATTTTTTGCTTACAGATGAGTACACACTACTAAAAAGTCATGTAAATTTCTGTTCCCTGAGACCGACACATGTAAGCGGGCCTTTTGACATTAGAATCAGTTGAAAGAAACGTGAAAATCAATTCAATCAAACGTTCTCTTCGTCGACTAGCTGATGTTTCGGTTTGAGAACACTTAGTTTCACATGAAATGTTTGTTTACGTTCTATGATTTACGTCCAATATGGATTACGTCTCGTGTAAAATTAGTTATTTCTAAGTGTGTGGGCTGAATAACAGGCGCCCTCATATTAAAGATTATTAGGATCACATCGCTTGCTTGTTGGTCGAATGCTCTTTTATTGTTTGGGTGTAAGCAATGTTACCAATAATTTGAACTTTTGTGATATGTCTGTGTATTCTTTGTTTGGTGCATGTCGTATTACCACAGTACCATGCAAAAATAGCGTGCTATTCATTTGCGATACTGGTTTCATTCATCACTTGCCCTTCTCACAAGAAGCCTTTTTTAAATATGATGTTTTGAATCATTCGAAGAATTCTGGAACCACTTAGCAATCAAAATAGTGATGTCCTTAGTGATAAAAACAATCGAAGATACAAGGCATGGAACATCATTTACGTTCACTTCTTGCATTACATTCATTTGCCTCTAACTATTTTCATCAACACAATTCCGTAAAATGATGTTTGAAGCTTTTATAGGTTTTGGTATTGGTTACAAATTACATTTTCCGAAAAACAACAATTTCATGTATAAGAGATACAGAGTTGAGTTACAGTCAACATTCCATATCACGATATTGAAGGGACCAACGAGATATGGAACATCGACCTATGGAGAGTCGCTGTCTTCACAAAAGTTGTAGGTGCGGTTTAATAGTAACCGATTTCCAATTAAAAATTGAAAATTATCGAATCGAAACTAAGATTAATTTCCGGTGGAAGTTAACTAGTTAACTAGGAAGTTACGTATTATAAACTGTTTACAAGATTCAATAACAGTTTTGATACGTTGTCCTTGTTTCACGAAATCCACTTACAGCTCATCATTGCATAAATTTAAACCAGTTATCACAATAAATTGGGAGGTTTATGTTTATCAGTGTTCTGTAATTCAACATTGTGAAGGATCTCTCATATGACATGTCAAAAAATATCTATATTATATACTAAGAATTATCTCCTTAAACTTACGAGATGGATACTTAATGGATCTCTATTCATTATTACATTGGAATTCAATTTAGATTTACCTAGAATCTTTCCTAAGGGCTCCCTTAAAATTGTTCTTAAAATTCCTTTTTGAGAATAAGATTGTATTTAAATTCTTAAATTTTCTTTGCACTCAAAATTCTCATCAGAAATGTTTCGGAATTCTCCTCAGAAATCCCTTGGAATTCTCTGCTGCATTTCGTTGCATATTTTCTATAGATTTTTTTTATTACTCTCTAAAATTTTGTACTTGAATTATCCTCAGAATCCCTTGAATTTATTTTCTGAACCTTTCTGAGTATCCTTATGAAATTATCCTCCGAACACCCTTTTTATTCTGATTTTAATTCCTTTTTGTACTATCATCTGAATTCTCTTGGAATTCTCCTACTATTCTCCTCATGATTCCCGTTCAATTCTCCTCAGAATCACCTGTCAATTCAATTCAGAATTTATTTTCTTCTCCACAGAATACCTTGGAATTCATCTCAGAACTTCTTGGGGGTGCTGTCTCAAAACTATCTTGGTTCGACAAATTTAAAGGATTATCTTGGAATGTTTGTCAGAGCTGCTTCAGAATTTTCCCCAGATTATTTAAGAACTCCTCCTCAGGATTGTTTTTTAATTAACTCTTCAATCAACTTTAAATGCTTCCCGAAATTCTCGATTTTTTTTTGGAAAAAATCTGTAAAAGTTTAGAACCTTTAAAATTCCAAGTCTCAGAAATTTTTTAAGGTAAAATCTGGGATCTTGATTTTCAAGTAAGTTTCAAAAGTTCTTTTCTGTCCTAGATTGATGAAAACATTTCATTTTCTGTTCTTTTGACGTAAAACTAAGTCTTTGTCGACAATACTAGGGTAGAAATCAAAAAAAATATGTGTGGTGAAATAGTGTTAGGTTTTGAACGCTTGTAACTTAGTCATTTATAGATGAAATTAAAATCCAAATACGCCAATCGATAGGATATTACTTAACGAATCTGCTGAAGCAAACACTTTCATAATTTACAATCAAAAAACTTTTGAAAAATGCGCAAATGATAATTTTACCACTGTTTTCATGAACTAAACGTTTGCCCCAAACCCAATCATCATAAACAAATACCACTTGGTTGCACATTATTCTGCTTGAAGCTGAAAAGATATAAAACAGCACTGCTTTCCGAACTCTGCTCATACCCGGTAAGGATCCAACATTGCCTTCAAGCTACAGACCAATCAGCCTCCTTTCAGCGCTGAGCAAATTGTTCGAGAAACTCATTCTCAATCGTTTGCTCAAGTTTGTCGAGGAAAATAACATTCTCCTTCCGGAACAGTTTGGGTTCAGAAAGGGGCACTCCACCAATCATCAGCTAGTACGGGTGATGAATAACATCCGAAGTAACAAAGCTGTATCCAAGTCCACAGCCATGGCCTTGTTAGACGTTGAAAAGGCGTTTGACAATGTTTGGCATGACGGACTTGTGTACAAGCTTTGTAACTTCAACTTCCCATTACATCTGGTTAAAATCACCCGTAACTACCTTCAGCAAAGGTCGTTTAAGGTATCGTTGAATGGTTGTCTTTCCGACACGTTTTCCATCCCAGCAGGAGTGCCGCAAGGCAGTCTACTGGGCCCGTTGCTTTACAGCATTTATACTTCCGACATTCCTCCCCTTGGAGACGGTTGCGTGTTCTTCCTGTTCGCAGATGATACCGCAATAGCCGTCAAAGGAAGGATGCCTCGCGAAATAACGAACAAACTTCAACGATGCCTTAACGCCTTTGCTGATTATGCCACCACGTGGAAAATTAAAATCAATCCCTCCAAAACACAAGCGATCATGTTCCTACATCGGCAATCGCCCAAACTGAAACCGGCTCCATCTTGTACTGTAATCATGGATGGCACAAGGGTTGAGTGGTCCGCCGAAGTAACCTATCTCGGGATGTTGATCGATGAAAAGCTCCTCTTCCGTTCGCATGTAGAGAAAACTGTAGTCAAGTGTTCTACCTTGGTTAGGTGTCTGTATCCGCTGATTTGCCGCAGATCCCGCCTCTCAAGGGTGAACAAACTGGCCGTCTACAAACAAATCATAGCACCTGCGATCCTCTACGCAGCTCCGGTGTGGGAATCATGTGCACAGACTCACAGGAACAAAATTCAGGTCGCTCAGAATAGAGTGCTGAGGATGGTTCTTGATCGTCCTTTCGACACTAGAATAACAAATTTACATGAAGAGGCAGGCATTGCCAAAATAGATTCCAAAATTAATGAAATTAAGACTAAATTTGCACAAAAATGTAATTTATCAGAACATGCTTTGATAAGCAATTTGTATATAGTAGGTTAGGTGTATATAGTAGTTGTAGGTTAGTTGTAGTTGTAAATAGTAGTTATAAGTAGACTCCTTTTTCCAATTCAAATCATACCAATCCCACCAAGGTGGTCATTCTCTAAAACAGGCCTGATAGGACTAGGAACTGTAATTAATAATTAAAATCTCACTGTACTAAAGTTGAAAAGACGCATCTGTGTCACTTGAAAAATTCATACATGTAAACCACACAAACACAAGAAATAAAGATCATTTAACTGTTAAAAAAAAAAAAAAACTGAACTCTGCTCATTACCGCTTCGGACGGCGTGGCACTAGGTCCTGCAGCAAGCAGTACCAAGTCAGCGGATAAAGGTGGATCACGGCGTGATCACCTGTCACATAATGAGGAATGAGAATTGGATATGCAAAATATCCCTCTCCCCCTCACCCCGTCTATAACGTCAACTCAAAAAACACATGGATTTGACGATCATTATTTTTCCGGGAAATAAATTTTATGCAAATTACAATTATAAGTAAAAACAAAAGCCAAAATTTTCAAAACAATTGCTTAAGAGGAGGCATGCATCCGATGATATTATGTTGGTAAATTACTAACAACTGACTGTAAAACATATCTGGTACCTCTATACATGCAATTAGATTAACATCCAAAGTCCATATTTTTATACATATTCTGTACAAAAGAAACGTTCTGAACCGCCCCATTCATAATAATAAAAATAATGGTCAAAAATGCATGACGAATATTAATTTTGCGTGGTTCTACGTCATACTGCGGTCGTGCCTAGGACCCAGCCTTTATTTTTTTATCTAGGATCACGAGGATTGTTATAAGTCACAAATTTCAGAAAAATTTCATGGTTTCAAATTCCAAAAATAAAAAATCAAAGCCTCACAATCCTGGAAATTTTCTAAAAAATCCAACATGCTTAACACTAGCGTGCACAGGAATCTTGTTAAGGAGGAGCATTTTTTTTCTATGGTATATTTAATCTAGGGATTGAGAGTACTCCAAAGTGCGTTGTGGATGCTGCTGTTCACCCACCACTGTTTCCCTAGTGTCCAATTCAGCTAATTTTATTTATTTTTTGCTCCGGTGGTGGTTCATCTTCTGCAATGCAAACTGTTGTCAGACAGCCAATGGAATTGGCAATTTAATCTCATCGACGCTGTCGATGATGATCGGTTCGTCAAATGGTTGCAATAGTTGGGCTTTAACCAAAATGTTACTTAGACGAATTCTTAGTAAGACAAGAATAGACCAAGGTTCAATGGCAAACTAATACCCACTTTTCAATTAGGGAATCCAAAAGCTTTGTACGGTTGCGAAAAAAAGTCCATCCTCAGAATTCCTTGAGGTTCACACTTAGATTTTTTCGCCGAGATGGGCACCACCGAGCAGCTCGGTATTTTATTTTGCTGGTTCTCAGTGAGAAACTTGCCGAGATCTCAGCTAACAAACATAATTTTTGCTGAATTTCCAGCAACATCAGAAATGCCGAGCTGCTCGGTGATGCCCATCTCGCCAAAAAAATCTAAGTGTGTTGGTTTCGACATTTTTAGAACTCTATGAGCTCTTTTAAAATTCTTCTCAGAAATCCTCTGGAGTTATTTTTAGAACTCTTCTTGACTTTTACTCAGAACACCTTGAAACTGAAATTCCCTTAGAGTTTCAGAAGAACTTCCTCAGTATTATCCAGAAATTATTCCCGGAATGAGCTGACACTTATCGGTACTCCCTTGAAATTTTCCTCAAAATCCCTTCGGAATTTCACTCAGAAATTAATTTTCTCGGTATTCTTTTCGGAATTATCTTGAAACTATCTGGAGGATTCACTAGAAATTATTCGCAGAATTTTCTTGGAATACTCCTCACACATTTTTTGGAACTGTCCTCAAAATTCAATATCCTTGACGTTCTTCTATGATATTTTTAGAATTCTTTTAAGAGCTCTTTTGAAATTCTTTTCAGAAGCTAACTGGAATTTTACTTAGAACTCTTCATGATTTTTTCTCAGAACACCTAGGAACTGAAATTCTTTTAGTTTCAGAAATTTTTCCCGGAATGAGCTAAAAATTATCCGCGGAATTCGCTTGAAATTTTGCTTAAAAACCCCATTGGAATTTCACCAAAATTTGATTTTCTCAGTATTCTTTTCAAAATTATCTTGGAACTATCTGTAGGAGGCACTAGAAATTAATCGCAGAATTTTCTTTGAATTCTCCCCAGAAATATTTTGGAACTGTCCTAGGAATTCAATATCCTTGAGGTTCTTTTCGGAATATTTCTGGACTTTTTTTTGTCAGAACACGTTGGAACTGAAATTCCCCTAAAGTTTCAGAAGAATTTCCTCTGTATTCTCCAGAAATTATTTCCAGAATAAGCTTGAAATTATCCTCAAAATTCCCTTAAAATTTTCCTCAACATCCCTTTGGAATTTCATTCAAAATTTGATTCTCTCGGTATTATGATCGAAATTATTTCGTACCTATCTGCAGGATTCACTAGAAATTATTCACAGAATTTCCATGAAATCAATCTCAGAATTTTTTTCTTTAAGAACTGTCCTCAGAATTCAATACCCCTGAGGTTTTTCTCGGAAGTCAAGTTTAAGTTGTCCGTACATTCACCAAAACGTTGTAGTTTTTCTACCAGAAATGTTCAATAAAGCTTGCCCCTCCATTCACCAGAACTGTGCCATTTTTACATCAGAAATTTTCAATTCAGCTTGCCCCTCCATGTAGCAGATTGTTGCAAATTTTACACCACAAATTTTCAATACAAACTTGTCCCCAGGTAATTCTACACCAGAAAATTTCAATTGACCAGAACGATGCAAATTTTCCACCGTTAATGTTCAATAAAAATTGCTTATCCAATCTTCTGATTGGTGGACATTTCCTTTTTTTTCATTTTCCATCAGACATTTTCAATATAGATTGCTTCTCCTATCATCAGAATGTTGCAGGTTTGCCACCAAATAAAGCTTGCCCCTATTTTCAGATTTTTCATCATAAATTTTCAGTAAAGCAGCTTCCCTCCAATCACCAGAATGGTGCAGATTTTCCACCAAAAAATATTATTGAAATTTGTTTCTATATTCAGCCGAAGGATGCAAATTTGAGACCAAAAATTTTCAGAAAAGCTTTCCCATCCGTTCACCAGAACGGTGCAGATTTTTCACCAGAAATTTTCAATATAGCTTAATTTTAAATAAAGCTTGTGTCTTCATTTACCAAACCAGTGCAAGTTTTCCGCCAGAAATTTTCTGTTCATTTCATTTATCGGAGATACAAATTTTGCACCAGAAATTTTCAATAAAGTATGCTCCTCCAAAAAGGTGCACCAAAAAAAAATTGTCAGTTAAGTTTGTTTCACCATGCACCTTTATGGTGCAAATTTCAGACTTTGCCTCTTCGTGCACCAGAATGGTACAAATTTTCCACCATAAATTTAAATGAAGCTTGCATTCATCAGAACGATGCAAATTATGCACCAGAAAAATGAATAAACCTTGCTTATACCTTCACCAGTTTTGCGAACTTTCCACCAGAAATTTTCAGTTAAATGTACACCTCTAAATTTTTAGCGTGATTCAATTTTTCCACCAGAGTTATTCATTTATGTTATAGGGGAATTTACGTTTTCTTGGCAACCTAAGCAGCGATCATCTTTCTATAGCCTTTTTCTCTAAAGAACGCACACATATGCAGTATTGGTTGGTTTACAATCTTTTGCTGCCAGCTACTCTAGCAATTTCAGTCGAAGGAATTGTCAAAAACTGTTTTGAAACGCTCTTACAAAGCTCCAATCTCCTCTAGTGAGAGCGACTATTGTAGGCAACAGTTTTTTATTCGGCAACCTTTCTATTTGAGCTGCGTGTTAAACAGCTGTGCTTTCATCGGTAACTCAAAATCGGCAGCATTTTGTAGTGCGTGTGTTTCATTTTAAGAAAACGCTGCTCTAAGTTTTAAAAATATAATCAAATTGAAGCTGAAAGCCTACAGCGAAGTGTTTTCATAAGCAAATCCAGTGCAATTAACGTTTCAATTTGGGTTGCCGAAAATAGTCTGTCATGCCGAAGCCGTCATTTCCCCTACATCATAATTTTGTAAGTGTGGTTATATCATAATTTAGTTAGTGAGGAAATAAAAATCTTGTTTATAAAAGGGGGGGGGGGGGCAATTACCCCACCTTTCCCCTACCTGTGCACGCCAGTGAAAGCAACTGTGATTAACAAAATGTTGTCAAAAGACTCTTTTGAACTTTTTGGACTCAACAAGTTTTTTAAAAATGTTGGTCAAAACTTCATTGGGTCTATAGAATTTCAAGCTCTCCAGAACAGTTGATGTGATGTCGATGATGTGCATATTGTAAAGAGACTATCTTGAGCTTCGTGGACTCAAGATTTTCAGTTCATTGTTCAAGAACCTGTCGAACTTCATGATCTCAGCTCCAGAATAGTTTGGAGAATATTAAATATCTTATTTATACCAATTTATGGTGTTCATGTTGTCATGTTACACTTCACGGACTCATAGCATTAACTGGCTAGACTTTACGCCACTGCGCTCCAAAGCATTTTTCAGTCATAAATCTGTCACTTTCCGATTCATCATGCCTCGAATGTGCTAATTGTGGGAATCCAGATTCAGTCTAACGCGTCAACCATTTATACCGCAATGTCTGATTCTGTGTCGTCAAGCAGTCTCCATTTAGCTGTCTATCTGTCCGTTTAAAGATTTTATGTGGAACCGGTCTCAATTTCGCCCCAAGCGAAGTTAATTGAGAAAACACCAAGCGGAAAGGTTTCAAAACCGCATATGTGAATTGAATGTTATACATTGTTCAGGCAAATTGGCAAGTACCCGAACTGTCAGGTTTAGTAGAATTTTGCGTTCAAGAAGCTACCATCATTGCTTATTCGGGGAGGTGTTAATGGGTGGCTTTTTGGTCGTACACTGAAAATGTATTTTCGTTATTTCTCTGAAAAACGTTTCGTAAAAATGAATATCGTACATACAACACATCTTGCATAAATGGTACGAAACATTCGTTTTCCCTGTCATCTGGCGCAATGTCAATATTACGCCTTATTCGTATAATATACAAATTTCATCTTCGTACAATCAAACCAACAACTGCGCTTATTGTCTCCTAAAGTTCTGATTGTGTGACCAATACATGCAAGCTACCATTATAAATCAAAATACTGGTCCCGGTGGTTCTATGTCAGAGGAAAACTAAATACATGCAAGCAGCAGAAAAAGCAAACGAAATGGAACTACCGCTTCATGAGTACTTCTTATTTGCCTTTAGTCTTTCCTTTTCTCGTAGCACAGATAGATTGATGGATAAGGCACAGATCAGAATATCACAAGGTTCATGATTCGAGTCCGGTGTGTAGCCAATTTTTATATTTTTGTCATGTTTATCCCTTACAATAATGAAGTTATTTTTACCCATCCTCACTAACACACTCCACATTTTTCGGTCTCCACAACCAACACTTGTGGCCTGCTGGTTGGGTGTAGCGATAGCGAATGTGGCAGTTCTAACGAAACTAGCTTCATACAATGGACAAATCTATTTCGTTGCAGAAAACAACGAATAAATTCGTAGAACAAACGAGCGATTTCGTTGTATAAACGAAATTTTATTTTCAGTGTAAATGATTTTGTCACCAAATCTCCAGATATCCGGGTCTCGACATGCGTGTTGTTTCGAGAGCTTTTGAATTCGGTCGTTTCTTTTTCAAAGGGCAGCCAGTTCGGTTGCAAGGCGGTAGCGCTATCGTGTGAAGTTTTCGTGGAAGGTTAACGACCTGATATATTAAGTTTCACAGCGGTGATTTCACCTGTGCGTTAATCGGAAGGTAGATTTATCACCGACCCTGGATGATATTCTCGTATTAATTAGTAGAAAGTATCCTTAGTGGCTATCCCCGAAAGGTTATCACTAACGTTGAAGGTTAGTTGTAAAAAGGGTCAGTTCAGCTACAGCATTCCCTCTCTCTATATGCGGTGGGTGGTACCGTCCACCAACCGTTATTTCTCGACTGTCATCCAACTAATCGAGCTGATTTTGTGTAGATAACTAATTTATGGTTGACACTAATTGCATACACAAAATCAACGTAATTGGTTGAAGGACAACCGAGAAATAGCGGTAGGGAATGCTGTAGTTTTTTTTTTAAGAAAGATTAGACCAGTTAACAGGCAATAAACGAATAATCCGCTGAGCAGAGCAGTCGCTATGACATCACTTTCCTCAGCTTAATAACATGACATAAGGCACACATAAAACCGTTACCGAGAGAGTCGTTGGCTTAAGTGTTAAAAAGTGATAACACAATTTGTTCATCCTATGTCAGTGCGGTGTTGTTAGCTGATCCAGTTTGGCTCATGCTTACAAAACCGTTTGGAGTCGAGTTGCAAAGCGACCGGCCGGGACGACCTTGCATAGAAAGCTACCTGGCCCATCCATTCATTAACGGTGGCTATCAGTCATACTCACATTTCGCCATACCATACCATGCAGCCTTTTGCAGTCGGTGGGATAGGTAGCGGCGTCGTTCCGAGGTTTCTCGTAAATTGGCACTGAAAAGTAGCCTCTAATAGCCCCATGAAATTATCGTACCTCTGCCGGCTCTCGACCGTCGTTGGTCGTGTGTGCGGACCATTACGAAACCGAAAACTTCCTCTTCACCTTAACCTACAAACCGTGGCATGTGTGGGTTTGGTTTACATCTGCGAAGCAGTTTGGCGAGCGTGCATGCAAACGAAAGAGGCTTATATTTTCGACACTGACCCTGAACCATCGACGTTGGTGTCGTCGTCGTTAGCAGTTCACACGATAATAATGTATTTTTTTAATATTTCACCGTGAAGGTCTCCCGATGTTGGTTTGATTTTCATGGATCGTATCAACCGAATCGGAGATTCAGAATCCCGGAAAGAGCCTCACCAAGTGGTAGGTGCTGAGATATCATAACAATTCAAGAACGGGTAAATATTGGTCCATAATCGACCGTTTCGGCTTTTACCGAGTGCAGCCAAAAATATTTACAACCGTCTCCGCCTGCGGGGGGAGGAGCGTAGGTAGAAAGGAATTGCTCCAAATTTACAGCAGCAGATCAAGGCTCACAAGTACCTCTACCACCCTCCCTCTCAAGCGCTTGGGTAGCGGTAGCCCAGGAAGAGGCGAAGTGTTTATAGTTGAAATGTGAATGCAAAACAAAGTGGAACCAAAACAAACAGTTTTGCTTTAATTTGTTTGCTAAACACGTGGCCGACAACGACGCGACGGTGGGATTTTGACGACGGGGACCGGCGTAATTTGACGAATGGGGATTTCTTGGTTTGGTCTCGGTTCTTTTTCACTTTTGTCACAATTAAATGACCAGTCGAGCATGAGCTCAGATGCACCATGGTTTGGGATTTTTTTTTTTAAATGACGTACTTTGGCGGTGGCATGACAATGACAGTAACTAGTCGAGCTATGTAGGATGATGAATCAAAATGCGTTCAACTGGAACCAGCTGATACAACACGTTGCGTAGTGTGGTGAATCAGTATGAGAGTACCACCATCCAATCCCTGAGATTGGATGGTTCTCGTTAAAATTTTACATCGTTGAGACTTTCTTTGCTCGTTCGAAAAAATAGTCTTCCAACATTCATTGACTTAGTTATATTAAAAACTTTGCTATTTACTCGTCCTTCAAATTGATCTGTGATTTATCAATTTCAATGACGAGTAAGTAGCAAAGTTTTAATATAACTTAGTAAATGATTGTTGGAAGACTTGTTTGACAGATCTTGCTTGACCATAGTGACCTGTTCTGAGTCTTTGGTTTGAAGCAAGTTTTTATTCAATGATTCAAAAGTAACTGGGAAAACCGGGAAAAACCCGGGAGCTCGACGGGAGAACCGGGAAAATGCATTTTGATGTAAATGGAGGTGAAAATCCTTCTGAAATCTGCAATCTCTTTGCAAATTTTTTTCAGGAAGTATCCACCAATTTTCTGAAAAAGATCGCGACCGTGACTCCTTTGCATTCATTCCTGAAGTCTCTATTAACATATCTGTCAATCAAATATGTCAACATGAGGTTTTGAATTCACTAAACAATTTGGATGCATCAAAAGGACCAGGACCTGACGGAATCGCACGTGTATTCTTGAAGAATCTTTCAGAACAACTCACCCTTCCTTTAGAACGCCTTTTCAATATGTTTCTGAAAAATTGGGAATTCCTTGAAATTTGGAAATCGTATCATTTGGTGCCTAATTTTAAATCAGGCAAGAAATCTGACATCGGTAATTATCGTGAAATGGTCATTATCTCTTGCATCCCAAAACTCTTTGAATCAATTATAAGGGATAAAAAATTTCAGCATGTATAAAATCAAATTACAAACAAACAGCACGGCTTTTTTAAAGGTCGCTCAGCTACCTCTAATCGTCTTGTATTTGTAACCTTCATTCTTAACGCAATGGACAATGAGAAGCACGTGGAAACTCTTTATACTGACTTCAGTAAAGCATTCGACCGAATTGACATACACTCCCGATCATAAGTTTAAGGACACCCCCAAAAAAACATGACACATTTGTATCTCTGTCATGTTACGTCCAATTTTATTTCTCTTTAGATCATTTGAAATGTATTGAATGGAACTTTCCTCGTAGGCAAATTGGTCAATATAATTTTAAAATTTTGTGTGCTAAAAGTTCATCCAAAGTTACAATATTTTTCAAAATTTACTGAAGAATCGTGACTGATTTTCTCAGAATTGGGTTGGCCAAATTTTGAAATAAAAGTAGTAGTAGAACACTTATGCTATACCATTCATACCATTCAAATAACCTTTCGAGATCGAAATGAACGTAAAATGAGAGCTCATTGAACAAAACATATTTGCATGGTTTTTTTTGGGGGTGTCCTTAAACTTATGATCGGTAGTGTACCATTATTACTCTTCAAATTGCAAAAAATAGGAATGGAATCTAGACTTCTGAATTGGCTCCAATCATACTTAACGCAACGCAAACAAATAGTATGTTTTCAGAATTAACTTTCAGAACCTATTTCGGTCACCTCTGGGGTGCCCCAGGGTTCTCATTTAGGCCCAATTCTTTTTATTTTGTACGTAAACGACATTTCCTACATATGTACTTGAAAAATAAAAAAGTTCTTATCTATGCAGACGACATGGAGCTCTTCATGGAAATAAGTAATTCTAGCGATACAGAAAAATTCCAGAATGAAATCAACTTATTTAACACTTGGTGTAGTAAAAGTCGAATCAAACTCAATGTAAAAAAATGCAACGCAATTGTATTTAGCAGAAATATAGAAACACCTCTTATTGAAATATTTTTAAGCAACCAAAAAGTAGAAAAATGTAAAATTGTAAGGGACCTAACTGTAATCCTAGAACATTATAATACAATCATAACGAAAACAAATAGTATGTTCCCAACAAACAATTCACAGTCACAAATAAGCATACACATTGAATAAATGCTGTATAACAGTGTACAATGCTGAATAAAACAAGATGTCGAATTATGTGCTGAAAAAAGCTCATTGAAATTGATAGATGCGCCTTTATTCCGTCGTTTGCTCTGATATGATTAATTTACTTATTAATAGCTTTATAAAAGTTGACTGTCTTCCTGATTCAGAACCAGAAGTTTGATCTAATAACAAACCGAATAAGTGTAATTTTCACATACATTGTCGCTTTAATTCGACTGTTTTCAATTGCTTTGATAAAATGCTTTATTAGACGTCTTATAAGTGTTTTCTAGCTCCATTATTAGATTTCATTGCATTGCTTTACAATACTGCTGTATAAAGGTTAATACAGTCAGCAAAATAGCTCTTATACCACCATGCGTCCATTTTTTAGTTGAATGCTTTGTAAATGCTTTATAAACGACGTATTAGATGTATTCAAAATTCTATGTACTTCGGTAGTACTGTACCAGGGAAGCAACTTCAAAATCAATTTCAGAACTTTGTTCTGAATCCTTTGAAGTGCTTTTTTCCTGGTAGTGCAACAAATAGACCATATTGGTACAGCGTAAAGCATGGCCGGTCAAAAAACTTGTTTAAATATTAGAAGTTTATTTGTCAGGCAAAGTTTGGATTTCCTGTTTATAAGAGGATACAAACATTTTATATATTTGTTACATTTGGCTTGAATGCCCTCAATGTGATCTTTAAAAGTTAATTTTTGGTCAAGTACTAATCCAAGATATTTCACTTGGTTTACCATAACTCGAAGACTTCTTCCTTTAGCGGGAATGTCTGTGTCATCAGCGAACAAAGATTTGTGGCAACCCTGAGGCAAATCAGGGAGGTCCGAAGTGAAAATGTTATACAATATAGGTCCAAGAATGCTACCCTGAGGAACTCCTGCTATAACAGGTAGTCGATTAGATTTGGAATATGGATAATTTACCTGCAGAGTTCTGTCAGTTAAATAATTTTGAACTAATTTCATAATATAAAGTGGAAAATTAAACTTTTTCAATTGCTTTTTCTATGTCTAGAAGAGCAACTCCAGTCGAGTGGCCTTCAGATTTGTTTGAACGAACTAAATTGGTAACTCTTAAGAGTTGATGAGTAGTTGAATGCCCATGGCGAAATCCAAACTGATCATCTGCAAAAATGGAGTTCGTATTGATGTGAAGCATCATTCTATTCCAAATTATCTTTTCAAAAAGTTTACTTATTGAAGAAAACAAACTTATTGGACGGTAGCTAGAAGCTTCAGCTGGATTTTTATCCGGCTTCAAAATTGGAACAACTTTTGCATTTTTTCCATTTATCAGAAAAGTATGCCAAATGGAAACTGTTAAATGATTTTACCAAGAAAGACAAGGTACTCTCTGGGAGTTTTTTGGTGAGGATATAGAAAATTCCATCATCACCTGGAGCTTTCATATTATGAAACTTTTTAGTTATACACCTTACTTCGTCCAAATCAGTCCCCCAGGAATCATCACAAATATTTTCCCGAGTGAAAATATTCAGATAATCCCGAGCAACCTGATTCTCAAAGGATTCGATAATACCAATAAATGCTACACAACCGTGAACAACTTATTTTTCATTACGCCGATGGGAAGTCAGTTGAGGTACGCATGTCACCTGCTGAGGGCACCGCTCAATACGTGAGAGTGGACGACCTCCCAACAGAAGTCTCGAATAGTGATCCAGCAGTGGTGTGTTAGGAAAATACGGTGATGTAAAGCGTGTAGTTCGGGAGAAATTCCCAGCTGCCTTGGTCCTGGATATACACACAGATGTGCGGGGTCTATATACTAGGCGGGGTGAAAAGAAACCTCCTTGACCGCCAGAATGCGTTGCTACTGCATAAAAGGTTATGGTGCCTTGTAGTCCGTTCATATTTAGGCAGACATGCCAAATTTCAGTGCGATACTGTCTTTATTGTTGTTTTGATAGCTGATTGTTGTTGACGTGTTTGGCATCATGTTGAGTATGGATAAAAACTATTTTCGTTCTCTCATAAAACATTATTTTTTTGAGAGGCAAAACGGCGAAGGAAACAAAAGAAAAGCTAGATAAATATTATGGGGTTAATGCTCCGTCAGATTACACCGCCAAAAATTGGTTTCGAGAGTTTCGTGGTGGCCGCAACTCCACTACCGATCAAGTCCGCAGCGGCAGGCCCTCCGATGCGGTTACAGAGGATAATGTCAACAAATACCTAAAATGGTGTTGGCTGACCGGAAAGTGAAGGTGTGCGAGCTAGCAGATACCGAAAAGATTAGTACTGAGCGCACATGCCGTATTTTGGGCGAGATTCTGCATATGAAAAAGTTATCCTGTCGCTGGGTGCCGCGCAAGCTCCCTCCTGACCAAAAACACGAACGCGAGAGCACTTCGAAAGAGTGTTTGGACTTGCTGATGCGGAATCGGACGGACTTTTGGTGTCGATTGGTAACTGTTGATGAAACACCCCAGAAAACAGAATGAGTGCCCAGCAATGGACTGAAGCCAGGACGAGTGCTCCGAAGCGGTCGACGGAGACTCGATGGGTCGGAAAGGTTATGGCGTCTTCGTGGACTACCTCGAAAAAGGAAAAACCATCAACAGCCAGTATAACTGTGCATTATTGGAGCGATTGAAGGCCGAAATCGCTGCAAAATGGTCTCACATGAACCGAAAAAAAAAAAAAAATTGGTTTTGAAAGACAATGCTCCGGCGCACAAGAGCATCGCAACCACGACTAAAATCAATTATTTACGGCTCCAATTGCTTCCGCATATACCGTATTCGCCCGATTTGGCTCCCTCGGACTATTATATCTTCCCAAATCTCAAAAGACGGCTCATCAATAAAAAAAAAATCAGTTCACTTGAGGATTTCGCCGCGGAGGAGTATTTTGCAGACGGTCCGGAAAATTACTTGCTGGAATAAGTGTATCGAGTTAAAGGGGACTATATTGAATAAAATAAAAAAGAAACTTAAAAAATAAATTATTCTCAAGGATGATACTTTTCACTCCACATAGTATGTAGGTACCTATGTAAATATTTTTTTGCACATTCCGACATCGTTATTAATACGAACTATACTTAACTCCGGTGGTGACCAGAGGGATAAGGCTAGAGCTTACTTTCATGTGGCTTCATTACTGGCGTTATTCTTCTGATCTAGCTTATTGGAGTTGGACTTAACCATGTAGATGAAATAGGTGTTCCTTTTCCTTGATCGGAATGGTTTTGAAGTGTTTCATGATTGTCTCCGACAGTTGTGCTTTGTTGATACCGGGGCGCGTGGATACCTTGTAGAATCGTTTGTACCTACGGAGGGTATTGACCTGCAGTTTGTACAGATCTACTTCCGGTAGATCTGTATCCGTCTCGTTGCTGTCGTCTTCGGAATCGCGACGGCAGCGTTTCGTGCGGGCACACTGGATACGGCCCTTGTGAAAGTCACAGATATAGCCGCCTCTGTGTCACGGTCTTCTGAATGCGTTTGCTGTAGGAGGCATTCCCGGTCTGGTTTCGACAGCGTTCGCCATCGTCTAGCAGGCAACAGACCTGATCCGCCGGACCACGGGAGTCTTCCTCACCGGTACTGAAGCCGTTGTTATTCATCACGGATTCAAACTTGGCCCAGGCGAAGAAACGGGTTGCACAAATTTTGTAACTAATTATTAGCACTTTTTCACGAAAATGTTTCCGAATCGAAAATAAACCATAGGGTTCCGAAACGCCACTTCCTTTTGGCTTGAAATGTAATTTGTAACACACACCGAGAATACTAGTTTACTAGCTTTCAAGATTGACTAGGTAATCGTAAAATCATAAAAAATTTCAACTTTAAAATTGGAATCACCGTGAAACACTTGCAATAATGGCTACCACAAAATACGAAAACAGACAGATTGGTGAGCATCAGAATACTAGATTCCCAACTCGCTGGATTTCCTCTATCGAAAGTTGGAACAGAAGTATTCTTTCAAGGGAACAAAAATGTGTGATTCCTATGTCAGACGGAGTGGCATAGGATGAGATCCTGTCGCAAGCGGAAAAAGAAAACGAACAACGGAATGAGGAAGAAACCAGTGCGTACGCTGGTGTAGTGACTGGAGGTGCATCACCAAACGAGGAAGCGGTTGAAATCCTTGTAGAAGAAGTGGTGGTGATGGATGTGACGTTCCCGGACGCCGAAAAGAACAGTGGAGAAGAATCAAGCGCTGCTGAGAAACAGTAGCCACCTCTTTTCAAGTACAAAATTTAGGCGTATTACTACTACAAATTCGGGATAATGGAGTATACCGAGAAGGAGCGCATAAAGGACGAAGTGGGCGCTGCTGACGGAAAAACAATTGAAAGAAATAAGGGAGTTGAGGGCACAAACTAATTGAAAAAAGCTATTACTTTAGGGTAGCTTTTGGAACATCATGGAACATCAGAGAACCTCGGGGCATTTCAATAAACTTCAATAAATTGCAGAAAATTTACAGAAGTTTCAAGAAACTCAGATCTCTGAAATCTTCAGGGAAGTCCAATTCGGAGAAGTTGAATTCTTTTTAAGCAGTTCAAAGGGACGTTCAAAGAATTTCGATCAGAGAACTTTAGATCAGCTCCAGGGGCTAAGAAGCAGAGGGGTGAAAGTCAATTCTCTTCATCGATTTCCTCTTTGGATGATCATGGATTCACTAACCTATTTCGCACTATTTCTGCTATGCTCTTTTATCATCTAGAACAACAAACAAATGAATCACTTGCACCCCTGCTTTCAAGTTGGGTTACAAGCTCACAACTCTGGAGAGCATTTTGTGTGGTCGTTGGGGGCATGTGGTTCTGAATATGGTGATGAGTGTGACAAATGTTACGCAATTGCATCCTCCCTATTCGCACTGGTTTCTTGTAGGAAATCAACAGTTGAAGCATTGTTATCGATGCGAAGAAATATTTTTGATCGATTGGTGATAAAATTTATAAAATTGGTCCAGGGAAAGCTGAGTTATTAACGTTCAAAATCTTTCATAATTTCGTTACTTGTTCTATTGTCGGTTTTCACAAAGTGTACTTCCATATAGAAATCACAGACGTAGTCGTGCGTCAAAAAACTTGTTAATATAGGAATCTTCTAAAGAGATATTAAAGGAATTCCCATGAGCTTCAATGAATTATCGAAAACTTCAGAAAAAATACGGGAGTTTCATGGTGGATCAAAAATCTTCAAGCATTTCAATTAACTTCAGGCAAATTGCAGGAACTTTTTGAATGTTGTTAGAAATTCAGGGTAGTGTAGAGAACATTATTGAAGTTCAGAGATCTTAAGGGCCGTTTCAATTACTCGCACCGAAAACTTCAGACAAGTCTATGCTTTCGGGGAAGTTTAACGATTTTTAAGATCTCACTTCTTAAATAGTGAGTGTCGAGGATGGTAGTGGTGGTGTTGTGCATTAGATGTTTGGCCTGGCGCAATTACTCAAGCGTAATGCATGTGTGTGACTAGCTAATGACGGCGGCTGTCAGTCAGGCGCACTCACTACTATTCTTCAACACAACAACTCTAGTACTGGTTGATGGTGGAACACGTGTGACTTGCACCGAGATTAAGGAAAATAAACCGCTGAATATAAAAATATGTTATTAACTAGGACACTATTCGGTTCAACACAACTTCGACAGTCAATGCCATCAGTTTTCCTGAAACAAGAATCATAATTTTAACGGTTCAATTCCTTCTCAGCGGCGCCGGTGGTGTAGTGGTAAGCGTGATTACCTCTCACCCCAGCAGGCCTGGGTTCAATCCCAGTCGGCGCCGCTGGGATGTTCTGAGGCATATAACATCTCTGATCACGCCTTCCTTCGGAAGGGAAGTAAAGCCGTTGGTCCCCGGTTCATGAGTTGATGATGGGTCGATAGGTAGGTTGGAGGTGTTGGAGCTGCCTCCCTGGCGTCGCTAGCATTGGTGCTCAGCATGTTAAACAAGATCGGCGGAAAACAAAACAAGGAAAAAAAAATTCCTTCTCCCCGGATGCCGCTGGCCGTCACGGTCAATCACGGAAAAGTTTGCGGAAGTTATGATGCCAAAGGACCTTAACATTTCAACGTCATAAAAAAAATATAAAGTTGGCACTAATTTATTTTACCAACAAGAAAACCCGAACTGCAAATCGACCATAATTGACAATGAGATTAAAAAGTTATTTATAGCGTGACAAACTAAAGCAGGACTTGTCCACACTATGCTTTTTTTAACAGTGTGTGTTATTTATTGCAAGGCACGTCACTCAAAATTTGTGAACAACAAGAACTTTTCTTTGTTCGTTTGAGTTGCTAACATTTGTAACTCGAGTATTTACGAACGGCAAACTTGTTGCTAGCGATTTTAGAATCGATGGTTGTAATTATTTATTCCGTAAAGATTAGCAATAAGGCACTTGATTGCTAGGCCTCGTTGGGGAACAGAAGGGGAAGTGCAAATAAATCGATAAATCAAAATGTGGTTCATTTTTCTGCTCAACAAGCGATGCGTTGTGGTAGCGTTCCACACGGGCTTCTATGCGCACTCACACTATAATATTTAGCATGCTGCATATCTTACCTGCAGCCTTCTACCACTAGGGGCGCTAGTGTTCGACAGTTCCACTTCTGTTCTGTGGTTATATTGTCCATTATCCATTTTATAATCGACATATTTTTTTACTGATGTTAAGCACCGTTTTATTTAGATGTGTAGCATTGATGTCTACGTCCTGCAAATATTTTTTTTTTTTTTTTCAGAGCGGCTTATAGGGTTAAGATTCAATTTCAATCTTAATAATTACAACTCGCACTTTAACTCTCGTTTTCGAACGGAGCTTTCATTATACCCGGACTACAGGACTACACCGATTTCACAAATATGCAAATCTCAATGGGTAAAATGGCTGTAGTTCAAGTAATTTTCTTCTAAAGTGTGCACAAGTACCAGCTCGTATTGATAGTAGGATTTGAAATTTCATTCGTTTTCGATTTCAAGCAGCCATGGACGTGAAAATGTCATAAATCTATATAAATTCGTGTGTTATCTTTTATGAAACTCAAATCTCTTCGACATAATGAATCATGGAAAATCCGTGGAAAATCCGTTCAATATCAGAGCTTAAAGGGTTATACGGTCAAAATTTGGTCAATATCAACTTGACGTATTTCTTTCAATTTTGCATTTAAAAAACCTGAACACCCCTCATTTTGAAGGTGTGTGTGTGTAGAATGTTGCTCCTATTTTGATTTTGGAATTCACTCTTCAGTTGTCAAAATGCCGTCCAAGCAAGAAGAGCAATGTATCAAAATTTTGCTCGCGCATCGCGAAAATCCGAGCTACTCGCACGCAAAGTTGGCAAAATCGCTAAAAGTTGCCAAATCAACCGTTACAAATGTAATTAAAGTGTTTGGGGAACGTTTGTCGACAGCCAGGAAGTCTGGATCGGGGGGAAATCGAAAACCGGAAGCCGCTGAGACGACAAAGAGAGTTGCCGGTAGTTTCAAGCGAAACCCTAACCTCTCTCTCCGAGATGCCGCAAATAAGCTGGGTGTATCGTCTACAACCGTGCATCGAGCCAAAAAACGAGCCGGACTATCGACTTACAAGAAGGTAGTGACTCCAAATCGCGATGATAAACAAAATACGACGGCCAAAGCGCGATCCCGGAGGCTGTACACGACGATGCTGACGAAGTTTGACTGCGTGGTAATGGACGACGAAACCTACGTCAAAGCCGACTACAAGCAGCTTCCGGGACAGGAGTTTTATACGGCAAAAGGAAGGGGAAAGGTAGCAGATGTTTTCAAGCACATGAAACTGTCAAAGTTCGCAAAGAAATATCTGGTTTGGCAAGCCATCTGTACCTGTGGCTTGAAAAGCAGCATTTTCATAGCTTCCGGGACTGTCAACCAAGAAATTTACGTGAAAGAGTGTTTGAATAAACGTCTGCTGCCTTTCCTGAAGAAACACGGTTGTTCCGTACTGTTTTGGCCGGATTTGGCATCTTGCCATTACGGTAAAAAGGCCATGGAGTGGTACGCCGCCAACAACGTGCAGGTGGTTCCCAAGGACAAGAACCCTCCCAACACGCCAGAGCTCCGCCCAATTGAGAAATACTGGGCTATTGTCAAGCGGAACCTAAAGAAGACCAAAAAAACTGCTAAGGTCGAGCAGCAGTTCAAGGCAAACTGGCTTTCTGCGGCGAAGAAGGTGGACAAGGTGGCTGTACAAAATCTGATGGCAGGGGTCAAGCGTAAGGCCTGGCAATTCGGATTTGGAAAAGCGGAAGCCTAACTGAATATTTTTCCTGAATTTTATACTAATTGAACTTGAAAAAGAAATTTAATTTGATTTTTTAAATAAACGATTTCACCGATTTACACGCGTTTTCCCTTGACCAAATTTTGACCGTATCACCCTTTAGACGCATCGCCATGACTCCAGTGTGTGGAGTGCTGGAACTAAAACGTACATGCTAGCTGTGGTTCATTTTCGTGACAAATGTGGCTGATAATTAAAGGCTAGGGGGAAAGGTTTGAATTAAAGTATGCTTAGTTCAATCGTTATAACCATTTTAAAAGGTGACAGTTACTCCGAATAACCCTGCAGTCTGCGAATTTTCGTTGCTTGTAAACTTTCTGTAATGCCAAGTTAATGCCGTGATCTATCATTTCAAGTCGAGCACATTTTTTTCAATGTGTTGAAAAAAGGGAAAAAGAAACTGTAGAATATCTTCACCGCTGAATGAGAAAACGGTCGTCCCAAAGAAATAGGAAATGAACGCCGTGACGTAAGGAGTTTCTATGGAATGGGCGGACATAAATTTAAGGCTAACGGAACCGGAGGATCAGAATGATTTCTCGTTGGTGTTCAGCATCGACTGTAAGTATTTTACGGTTGATTTCGGTTTCGACAACTCTTCGCCGTTGGAGTTTTGTGGTTTGCCGGAAGAAGAATTGAACAACATCGGGCGGGATCATTATTATTCTTCTTTGTCACGTTTAGCTCAATTCCATCATTACAAGCCGCCACAATCGCAAATTGAACTGTTATATGGTTTTTCCCAATTTAAACCAGCCTTGTTTCGTCCCGTCTTCCCCCATTACATGCATCTCAATGTCAAAAAGTAATCAACTTGTAATCTTTAATCTCATTTAGCTAGATATTAGCAAGCGATCTCATTTTGATTATTCGGCCAAGGCGTGCAAAAATAATCACTAAACTTTGGTCCTCTGTTCGAGTCGTAAAATCGAAAAGATAAAATAAAATCTTTACGAGCACACAGTAAGAGTGGCGGAGATGGAATAACAGCCACCAATATGTTTGTTTTCATTTGATGCATTTCATATCGGTAAAACAGAGCATGGAATATTTTGCGCGGTTTGCAATTTCACTCCCAACGTGTTCTGAGGAAGCTTTCAATAAAACTAATTAGCAAACTTCAATAGCTGGTCGAAGGTTCATTATAAAGGAATTTTAATTAATATAACAAGAGAATTGTATGCATATAATAAACTGAAGTACGAAGTTTCATTAGAATACCAACAATACTGTAGATTGAATTTCACAAAAATTCAGCAGAAGGTGAAAATTTAAAGGTTATTCCAAATACAAATTGGTTCTAGTGTGACAGAAATCTTACTTTTTTTTTTAATTATCACAATTGGAAAACAAAATAAAATTTTTGATTTTTGCTATTTTTGTGTAAAATTTTATTCTAGGATGGTCTAAAACAATCATAAGTGACAATTTTAAATCAGAAGCGCCAGCTCGTGTGACATCCGAATGAGCTGAAATTTTGAGAGAATTGTTTTCTCACCTAATGGCACAAATCTAGGGGTTGGCCCGTTGAAAAAAAAATGATAAAAGTTTTCTCCCATATAAATGTGGGCCGTCTACTAATCCATACTTTAAGAAAAATCTAAAATAAATGTTCAAGTTAATTATAATGATGAATATACGAAATTATATTGGCATGTAATGGTGAAAGAGTGCAACCTATAAGTATTTAGTGTTATATATAAGTGTTTAGTGTTTACTTGGATAATATTTGCATTATTTAATTATTCTTGTGAGAATGTGTTTAATGTATCTGCATAATTTTCTCAAGAATTCGCATGGAATATTCATAGGAGATCTCTTGGTATGCCATTTAGAATTAAGAAATGTATTCTCCCGAAATTCCTTGGATTACCCCAAACAATTCTTCTAAAAATAAGAAGATCCCTTGGTATTCCCTTGAATATTTCTACAATATGCTCAGAATTCTTTCTAAACCCTACCGGAAACTCATTGGAACTCCTTTAAAATTTTTATAAATTCTCTTAGGAATTCTCTTGTAGCTATAATACTTGCATACAATTTGTAAATAATGTGTTGGGGACTAAGGGACCTCCCTTAGCTCAGTCGGTAAAGGCGAGCTACAAAGCAAGACCATGCTGGAGGTGGCTGGGTTCAATTCCCGGTCCGGTCTAGGAATTTTTCGGGTTGGAAAATTTCTCGACTTCCCTAGGCATAGAAGTATGATTGGACTTGCCACACAATTATACCAATGCAAAAATGGTGCAGGCATCGAAAGCTCTCAATTAATAACTGTGGAAGTGCATCTAGGGCACTAACTTGAAAGCACGCAATAAGCTAATATGCGATATGCAATAAGCTTGAAATGCGAAGAAGAAGAAGAAGTTTTGGGCTATATTTCGTTGGAATTATTAATATTTCAGAATTGTCACTGAAATTCCTTTTGATTTGTTTTAGGGTTCCCTGGAATTATAATCATGATCTCCATAATACTTTCTTCAAAGCAACCTTGAAATTCACTTTTACTTCTCCTTACAATTTTCATGAGAATCTTCTCAAAATGACCTGAAATTTCTAGCTAAATTTCATTGGCATATTCTCTCCAGAGTTCCTTTAGAATTATCCCTAGCTTTCCTCAACATTTATTATCCCCGGTCCATAAGTTGATGGGTTGATAGGTAGGGTGCAGGCGTCGGTAGCATTGGTACTCAGTACGGAAAACAAGATCGACGGAAAACAAATGAAAAAAACAAAAATTGAAATGTAATCTTCGAACAAAATTTTAGTCTGAATATTCAAATGTTCGTATAATTTTACAATGTGTTGAGATCTTCAAACTAGAGGTGGGCAAACAGCTCATCTGGCTGAGCGGATTAGACCCGTCCAGCTCACAAATTCAAAATCGGAAAATAAATAAGTGGTTTTAGTGCCAATGGAGCTATATAAGCTTAAAACTACATAAAATCGTAGAAATAGTCTTAACCAATAAAACTGTAGCTTACAACATGGTTCTACTTTTCAGTCGAAAACGCCACTACACAGAAAAAAGTTCTGAATTTTAACCAGCGCGTAAATCTCCCCTCGTTTAATATTGAGCTACCGTTTAATATTGATTACAAGCTTGTATACAACGTGGCAGATTTATGAGATATTTTGCTTATATCTACATGAAATATCGTGTAAAATTACTCCAAATTTAAAGTTAATTTCGTGTGCGCTCTATATCGCAGTGATTAACATGAAATTTTCATATGGTGTAGCGCAACAACTGAACAACCATCGCGTAAACTAAAATGCGCATACATTAGTAAAAGTAAGTAGAAATACTCGGAGGGAGAGATAGGCGGAGAAAACAAAATACAATTTGGCAGCAGGGATTTCTTCCTAAATTATCTTGCAACCCTTGCTAGAAGCTAGCATTTCAAATGACTTTTAGTTTTGATTCGATTTACGTGCAAAATAATAATCGATTGCATCGCAATATTTTGCACATTTCTTTGTGCCATTCATTAACCAACGAAGATCAATTAATCAATAGAGTTGGGATATTGTTTTTGGTTCCAAAAACTAGTTGAATTTGAGAAGCACACAAAACATAAAGGTGATTGAATTTCTGTTCGATTGCAATACTCTCAAATTTATTCTAGTAAGAATAAGAAATCCTCGGAAAAAATCTAATTCGAATGTTCGATTGGCTCAGATTTTGACAGTTCATTTGGCTCAACACATTCTCTCCGCCCATCTCTTCCTCTGAGTATTTCTAAGTAAAAGCAAATAATGTATGCCAGAGACCTACACTGAGGCAAATAGACTTAAGAATTTCATAAGACTCGACTTATGAACGACAAATATGAATTTCATAAGCGCAACTTATGAAAGATTTTCGTCTAACATAACGTAGCTTTTATACGCCTTTAGCCTTTCTATTTTCCTAAGCGTAGAAAGACGAGTGGTCAACACACGATCTCCGTAATCTTAACGTCCATGGTTCGATTCCATTCTGCTCTTGTTTATTATTGTTTTGGCAACATTATTTTTCATTAGGCAAATCAATGAAATTCATACTGATTTCTTGTGGCTAAAATTCATAAGTGTTTCTTATGGAATTGTTACGTTCTTTTGTCTTCGTGTACACTTAGTTATATCACACGCGATGATATGATTGACATCATGTCACATGATCTTACGCCTTTTCTCATGATATGCAATCCAGTCTACATACAGATTTTATTGCTGATGTTAACTCTCGGCTTCAGCTCCAGATCATCAGCTCAATTCCGGATCTGGAGCTGAATCGTGAAGAATCGAGAGAGAAAAAGATCTGAAGAGCTGGAAGGATCCGATGGCAGGACGGATCCGAGAGCTGTCATTCTAAACAGCTCCCAGTTAATCTTCGGGTCGATGATTAGGATCCGGAGCTGAGCTATGAGCTGCATTTTGCTTTTCGGTTGTTTGCTTATGTGCGGAAATTCCGCTCCCCCAGAGAATGATGGGAGGAGAGTTGACAATAAAAAAGAGCTTAACGACGTGTGCGGGGTATCATCCAAACCATTTGTGGGATATTTAGTTTACCAATCCGGGATACAGTTCATTTATGGTATTTGTTTATTAGGGATATGCTGGAGTAATAACATCAGCAATAAGAGCCGGATACGTAAATAGATTGGATACTACCAGTAGAAATTTAACATCGTGTAACACATGTACATATGTCTCTCTCTCTCTCATATAGCCGCTTGGAAGTTTGCTTTTAACGTGTATGCTATCGAAGGCAATGCGTAAGTGGAGTAAAGAGTTGTTTTTTTTTTGGTTCCGCTATAAGTGATGCATTGAATGGTTCAGACTTGTGATATCAGTGAGCTGATGAGCTGCGGTTCCTCAAAAATTAACCGCGGGTCATCAGCTCACTATAGTGAATCGGGTCTTTAGTACAGCTCGGAAGCGGATCACCTAAAGGGTGATACGGTCAAAATTTGGTCAAGGGAAAACGCGTGTAAATCGGTGAAATCGTTTATTTAAAAAATCAAATTAAATTTCTTTTTCAAGTTCAATTAGTATAAAATTCAGGAAAAATATTCAGTTAGGCTTCCGCTTTTCCAAATCCGAATTGCCAGGCCTTACGCTTGACCCCTGCCATCAGATTTTGTACAGCCACCTTGTCCACCTTCTTCGCCGCAGAAAGCCAGTTTGCCTTGAACTGCTGCTCGCCCTTAGCAGTTTTTTTGGTCTTCTTTAGGTTCCGCTTGACAATAGCCCAGTATTTCTCAATTGGGCGGAGCTCTGGCGTGTTGGGAGGGTTCTTGTCCTTGGGAACCACCTGCACGTTGTTGGCGGCGTACCACTCCATGGCCTTTTTACCGTAATGGCAAGATGCCAAATCCGGCCAAAACAGTACGGAACAACCGTGTTTCTTCAGGAAAGGCAGCAGACGTTTATTCAAACACTCTTTCACGTAAATTTCTTGGTTGACAGTCCCGGAAGCTATGAAAATGCTGCTTTTCAAGCCACAGGTACAGATGGCTTGCCAAACCAGATATTTCTTTGCGAACTTTGACAGTTTCATGTGCTTGAAAACATCTGCTACCTTTCCCCTTCCTTTTGCCGTATAAAACTCCTGTCCCGGAAGCTGCTTGTAGTCGGCTTTGACGTAGGTTTCGTCGTCCATTACCACGCAGTCAAACTTCGTCAGCATCGTCGTGTACAGCCTCCGGGATCGCGCTTTGGCCGTCGTATTTTGTTTATCATCGCGATTTGGAGTCACTACCTTCTTGTAAGTCGATAGTCCGGCTCGTTTTTTGGCTCGATGCACGGTTGTAGACGATACACCCAGCTTATTTGCGGCATCTCGGAGAGAGAGGTTAGGGTTTCGCTTGAAACTACCGGCAACTCTCTTTGTCGTCTCAGCGGCTTCCGGTTTTCGATTTTCCCCCGATCCAGACTTCCTGGCTGTCGACAAACGTTCCCCAAACACTTTAATTACATTTGTAACGGTTGATTTGGCAACTTTTAGCGATTTTGCCAACTTTGCGTGCGAGTAGCTCGGATTTTCGCGATGCGCGAGCAAAATTTTGATACGCTGCTCTTCTTGCTTGGGCGGCATTTTGACAACTGAAGAGTGAATTCCAAAATCAAAATAGGAGCAACATTCTACACACACACACCTTCAAAATGAGGGGTGTTCAGGTTTTTTAAATGCAAAATTGAAAGAAATACGTCATGTTGATATTGACCAAATTTTGACCGTATCACCCTTTATCTCTTCTTCAAACCCATCTTCGAAATTGTGATAATTTATTTTGTATTTTCAAAATAGTGGTTAAGGTGAGGGTTTTCTCCGGTTTTCTGCATTTTAAATAAAATGTAGCTGTTTGTATTTAGTAGTAGTTGTATTTAGTTATCTATATGAAAACGGGAGCAATACATAGGGCACCCTGAAATAACCGGAAATCAAATTTGTTAATTTTAGTTGCCCCCTGAAATTACTAGATCAACTCAAAGGGTATTGAAGTCTAAAGATAGTTTCAAAATAATTCCAAAGAAATTCTCATGATAATTATTAGCGTTCTCTTAAGGGTTAGCTCCAAGGTGAAGAATACCAATGAAATCAATTTTTTCGGTTATTATTGTGAAGGAATTCTGAGAAAAGACTCAAGGAATTTCCAAGGATAGTTTCAAGAAGCATTTCTAGAGAGTACTGAGGAGAATTCCAAGTGATTTTTTTTAAATTAATCGTGTGCTCTTAGATAAATTAGAACGCTTTATATTGTTGGGATTAAAGGATTGTCGGTCGTATTAGTTTGGGTTCGTAGAAAATGTGATAAAGTGGGTCCAGTGGCCTAATTGTAGCCGTGTTTGCTCACTGAGCAGAAATTAATGGGTTTAATCCCAAGCACCTTACACAATTGAGCCCGTAGGATTGCACAATGTTCTTGTCAGACTTTAAAAGATTGCATCACTTTCCAAAGTGATTCCAGATCTCATTTACCCTCCCTATAAACAAAACGTCCCTCCTGTGACAACGATGGAGATACAGAGGTGTATTCAGTCCCTAGTAACAACGGATTCCAAACTAACAATTCTTCCCTTCCTCCGATGACCGTAAAAACGTGGCCAGCGCTGTTATTGAACCTTCGAAACGTGTACATTAGAGTGATGCAAAATTTGAAATTTTCGCTCCACAATACTTAAACGATTCCAAATCGGATCCTGACTAACCTCTCAAAATTTGAACCCTAGCTACAACTTTGCTGAAGACCCCTTTTTGATTAAATGCAAGGATCGGAATTTATCAATGGTTCAATGCGCTGATGTCTTATGATCATGCTCAATTAACTGCTCAGCAGGCAACATTGGTGTTTCTGGGGCGTTGAATAGGACACAAAAATCATGACTACTATGTCACACTGCAAAATACAGTGTTGCCTACAGAGCAGCTGCTTAATCATGTCATAAGTTTACTAATCTCTTAAATAATTAATAACTTTTTCCGCAAAGTTGTACCTGAGAAAATTTTCTATAAGAATGGCTATAGAACTGTTTCGCAGCGCTTGGAAAAAGACTAGAAGGCAATGAACAAAAAGATGAGATTTCCCATAGTAATTTACATGTAAACTTCAAATGGCTTGTGCGAAGTCTGTTTCTAACCAAATGAGTTGTAACTTTGGGAGGCTAATCAGGACCTGATTTGAAACCATTTAAGCACTGTGGAGCGAAAAAGTCAAATTTTGCATCAGTCTGGTGTACATAGAGAATGGTTAGCTCACCCCAGGCCCATTCGTTTGGATCTACGTGCAATTTTGCTGGATCTTAGCAATCATGGAGCAGCAACCAGGGTTGCTTCCACTCACTTGCTATAAAAAATGATTTCCTGAATTTTGAAATCATTAGATGTTATAATGATATTTTGTACTTGTTAGATAGAAGAAGAGGTTGAAGGGCAAGTGTTTGACACATAAAATCTGTCAATTTCGCTATCAGAGTGTTACAATCAGCGATCTTATGATTCGTGAGCGTTCACTCAGAGTGAGCACTCGCGAGTCGTAAAACCGTTTATTGTGACTATCTGAAAGCAAATTTGACAGCTTTTATGTGTCAAACACTAGTCTTTCAACCTCTTCTTGTATCTAACAAGTACAAAATATCATTAAAACATCTAATGATTTCAAAATTCAGAAAAACATGTTTTTATAGCAAGTGAGTGGAACCAAGCCTGCCAGAACTACTGAAATGTACGGTCATCCAAGCTCAAGCTCAAAAAATCGATCGACAAAGGTCAAATTGATGGATTTGTAACTAGAGGGTTCCAATAGTTTTCAAAAGTGCGCAATTTTTGCATATTCTTGATTCATGTAAATAATTACATCTTTGAAAATTCTCAAGAAACTCCCTTATGTTTACGTACCATAGTAAATGGCAAATTTACGGCTTCTGTATGGTATGTTCAAAAATGTTGGCGGCCATACTGAATTTGGCCGTCATATTGGATATATTCATAAAATGTGTTTTCCATCAGCTTACCTCACACCGATTTAGAAAATAAGGTATCTCAAGAAAAATCCTAATACGTAATGTCTGGTCACGTCTAAGTCACGGTAGTAAATCCGTTGGTCCCGGCCAATGGGTGTTGATGAATGGGTGCGATATCCTACGCAGGTGTGGACGCTGCCTTCCTGCACATTCGATTGCCGTCAATGGATGGCAATCGATGTGGGGGCGACCCCGGCGTAGTGGTTAACATCCATACCTCTCACGCCAAAGTCACGAGTTCAAATCTCACCTCCGGACAAGTCACGAATGACCCAAGAGTGTTAAAGTGACTCTAATAAAAAAAAGGAAAGAAGAAGATTCTGTTCCTTCGACCTCCTTTTGTCGCTTCTAAAGAAAATTTGAAGAAATGTGTTACACTGTAATATGTTAGGCCCAAATGAATGCTGATGTGCCAAGCACTCAGGATATCGGATAATTTAGCTGATACTAATGAATAAAAAATCAGCGAACTTATAAAATATATATTACCTGAAAAGCCCGTTAACCTTTTAGCGGGAGCGTCAAAAAAAGTCACGTAAGCAGTACTGAGTGCATCGCGAATAATTCTAATTTTAGGTATTGAACTATACCACATAGAAAGATGCAGTCTACAGCATAGTTGTTCAGTCGGACAATGTTCATGTGGCAGTGACTAGTTTGGTTCAGAATTACTTCACTAGGTGGCTCTAAAGTGCAAATAAACTTCTTAAATTTATATCTCAGGATTGAAATCAGATAGAAGTTTCCTGTTTTGAGCAAGGTTGTTCAAGTGGACGAAACCCGTTTAGTAGTACCTAGTATGGAACTGACTCACTACACACTTAGATTATTTCACCGAAATCTGTGAAATTTTACCGAAATCTCAACAGCTGAACGTTCAGTTAACAGTTCGGTGATTTTTCACATATTTTCTGTATTTTTTCACCGAATATCTGTGAAAAATTACAGGAAATCTGTGAAAAATCACCGAACTGTTTAACGAACGTTCAGCTGTTGAAATTTCGGTAAATTTCACAGATTTCGGTAAAATAATCCAAGTGTGTAGGTAGCGACCGAGTGCAAATAAACTCACTAGGCGGCGCCCGAGTGCAAATAAACTTCTTCTATAGATATCTCAGAATGGATACCAGATAGAAGCTTCGTGTCTTCAGCAAAGTTATTTAATTGGAAGAAACTCATTCAGTAATGATTAGTTTAGCTGGGAATTGATTCACTCCGTGGCGCCAGAGTGTACACTCACTTCTTCTATTGATATATCAAAATCAAGACCAGATAGAACTTTCATGTTTTCAACCAAGCTGCTCAATTGGACAAGACCCGTTCAGTAGTGATTGTTTGGTTGTAAATTAACTCACTAGATAGCGCCAGAGTGCAAATAAACTTCTTTCAGTGATAAATCAAGATCGATACCAGGTAGAAGATTCATGTTTTCAGCCAATTTGTTCAGTTGTACGAGACCCGTATAGTAGCACCAGACGCCACCTGGTGGGTCAAATCCCAACTATAGTATAGTTGGGAATTGACTCCCTAGGTGGCTTTTGAGTGCAAATAAACTCACTAGGTGGCACCAATGTATAGATAGACTTCTTCTATCGATATCTCAGGATTGAGAAAAAATAGAACCTTTATGTCTTGAGCAAAGTTGTTCAAATAGACAATACATGTTCAATAGTATTCGCAAAATATTAAACCTGTATTTTTTATTTTGTAATTACGGTGACCATTTTCATGTCGATTTAAAAAAAAGGACTTTTGGAAAATTCATAACTTTTGAACCTCTAAGTCAAAATTTCAAATGAAAGGTAATTAATTATTTTTAAAAATATAATTATATGAAAAAAAAATGGGATTTTGCATTGAACAATTTTGATCGTATTTGTTTTTTTATGGTTTGCAGGTTTGTATGGTTTATGGTAGGACAGAGGCTGCAATAGGATTTTTTCATAATCAGCGATGTGTTTTTTTTTGCTTTTGAGCTTTATTTTTTTAAGTTATCAACCTTTGGGTTTTTGCTCACTACTCCCATGCGACTGGACAGTCTTGTTATTCCTTATATATTTTTTTTACAGTTGTTATCGCATAACTAATTTAGCTACCAACCTCGACTAATTAGGTTATCAGTTATTATCGTGAGCAACATTGCAAGTTTTATTGAGGTTTTTAAGTACTCTACAAGTCTAAGTCATGGTCTACAGAACCCTTATTAAACCCAAATTGTTAAAAACTTTGTAGAACATTGAAAAAATTAAAAAAATTCAAATTAAAAAGTTATGGTAAAAAAAAGATTTTTAAGGGGGTACTAGCGTTAGTACTACATTTTCACCCTATAACTTCGTCCACTTGAGAGATAGGAAATTGACGTCTTGGACAAAGTTTCTTAAAATGACTTCAGCTATAATGTTTTCAACGATGTTCATCAATTTCAACAAGACATCAAAACGTTTTTTTTTTATCTTAATGTATACCCCCCTGAATCCAAAATGTTCACTTCTCAATTAAAGTTCTCAAAAAACGAAGAAACATTCTAAAAGACATCAAAATTCTGCACTCAATAGTTTCGTCGCAAATGGCCATGTCCCACTATTTTTTAATTTCGTTACACTGTGCGGCAGTGTGAAAATTATATAGAAGTTGAAAATGAGCGAAAGGCCATCAATGCCACAGTACAGTACAGTACATCGGTAGACAATTAATTCCAGATGAATTTCTAGGAGTGTTCTAAGTATAATTTTAAATAGTTTTAAGGGATTCTATAACATTCCCCAGAAAACCAATCCCCAGAGTGCGCCATCCTCCAGAAATGCATTCCCCAGATTGTACCATTCCCCAGAATGTACCATTCCCCAGAATGTACCATTCCCCAGAAAAGATGATGAAATTAGTAATTTTCACTTTTCTTTTTTTTTTACTATTGAGTGACTATAATAAACAAAAATAGTCAATCTAATACATGGCATACTTTTATGGGAAATGGTTTTCTGGGGAATGTTATAGAATAGTTCTAAGGAGAATTGCATGAAGACTATGAAGAATATTCAAGGTCCAATTTGAATGAGCATGCTTTCCTAATACTTTCGAAGAAAATTTTCAAGGGGGTTCTGATGGGTGATTCAAAGGAAATTACCAGAAGAACTCAAAAGGTTATTGAATTCTAATGATAGTTTTAAAATAATTCTGGGTCAAATTCCAAAGAAATTCTGAGGAGATAATTATGAGTGTTTTTAAGGGCTAGTTCCAAGGTAATTTCGAGAAGAAAACCAATCAAATAGAATTTTTTGAGTATAATTGCGATGGAATCCTGGAAAGAGACTCAAGGGAATTCCAAGGATAGTTTCAAGAAGCATTTTTTTTGAGAATTCTGAAGAGAATTGATCCTTGATCAATTAGAACAGAATTGCAATTTTTGTCTGGGGTGAATTGCTATATGAAATTTCACTGGCCACCCTGCCCAACGGTGATAATATCGTCAAATACAAATTATGTCATTTCGATAATCCTGATCTACTATGACGGAAAAATCCTCATCCTATACTTACTTTTCCCCAAAAATCCAGTTCCTCCGGTGATGAAAACACTGGTCCGCTCGTAAAACTGCTGAATCTCGGTCAATTTCTGCTCGACTTGTGCCGGACTGGTGGCGACGGTTGCATCCAGTGCCGGTTGCTGCTGTTTGGACGCTGCCGCCGCTGCACCATCCTGATACGATGCCACGGTCATTGCGCGTTTGTTTTTGTTTTTTGTTTCTTCTGCACCGTCTGCACCTTTTTAACCTGTTTTCCCCCACTCTCGATCTTTCACCCTCCGCTGACCAAATAGGAGAGCAGGTGAGTGTGTGTAATTTCGGTATTACACTAGTTAGCAGCACAGCGCCGCCCAACCCGTCGAGAGATTTCGACGATGGGTCAACCAAAAGCGCCTGCCCACTTACGTGTATGGGGGCACACTTTTGGTAACTAACGAACGGACCGTTACGCGGTTTCGAGAAATTTCCTTCACTTCGTGTGTCGTGTTGCACTGGTTACACTTTCAACTCTTTCTTCACTTAATCACTCGAGTATTGGGAGAGGTTATAATTGCAGCGGTTTTCTTCGGCTTGGCATTTCTCACAAAAACTACAGTAATCACGACGATTCCGACACTAGTTTGGTTTTTCCCCTACGAGAGGGCCGGTACAACGAGACGGTGTCCGTGGGGTAGTGCGAGCTGGGGGCGTTGAAGTGCTACTGTTGCTGCTGCCACCACTGCGGCGTCGTCGTCGTCGTCGTTGTCGTCGTCGTCGCCGTGCCGTTGGCGCTGTAGAAGAAGAAAATTAAATTTGTTACAATAGGTAGCTAGAGCTGGCAATTAATGTGGCTTATGATTTAATACATTTGGTTGGCTCATTGAAGTCGGTGCTCGGGTTTCAGTTGTTCGCGGGACAAGTGTGTTGATTCTGGTTGTAAATACTAGACGGGTGAATTTGGGATGATAATGATATGAACTCTGATCTTCTTGATGTGTTAAAATTTGTCTCCTCATGTTTTTGAATTCTTGGACAAGTTGTATGAAATCAAAAATTTTGATTCCGCAAAGAATGAATCAGTTTACTTGGAAAATCTTCTTAGTTTATAAACATAGCCAACGTATTGTCATTTATTACAAATCTTGTAAATCTTTTATACAATGTAGTAAGAGATTCCTACCATATCCGGTTGGGTGTTCAATCTTCTAATGGAGTTGTGAAATTGTAATGAATAAAATGCAATACGAAACCAAAACCAGTCAACAGGTTGTCTAAAATCAGCTGATCTGAACAAACAAAATCTTCTACAAAAGCAGGTACGCATACTAATATACCTGCTTCATTCACCAGTTGTAGGTAGAATTTCGACCCACAGCCAAATAATTCCAGGGGGTACTGAATTTGAAATCATTTGCCGGCTTTTGGCGTCTGAAAGTGACACTTCTAGCTGCGAACGGCTCTTGGTTTGTACATAGCTCATAGTACGACCACTTTCGTCAACATCATCAGCAGGGTTGAGCAGCTGGATTGTTGTCATTGCTAGTTAGCATGTGGCAGCGAGTGGCGAGGATGATAGTGGTGGTGGTGTGCAGTAGATGTTTGCAATTTTTACATAACCGATACATTTCTGCACTGTTTGGCCTGGGCGCGTTCGGATGAGAGCCGAGAGGTCGGCTCCGAGGTCCGATTACTCAAGCGTGATGCATGTGTGTGACTGACTACCTGATGACGGCTGCTGTCAGTCAGGCGCACTTACTACTATTCTTCAACACAACAACTCTAGTACTGGTTGATGGTGAAACACATGTGACTCGCAGTAAGATGATGGAAAATAAAGCTCTGAATATAAAAATATGTGATTCACTAGAACACTATTCGATTCAACACAACTTCGACAGTAAATAACATCAGTTTTCTCGAATCAAGTATCATACTTTTAACGGTTCAGTTCGTTCGCCCCGGATGCCCTTGGCGATCACCGTCAATTACGGAAAAGTTTGCGGAATTGATGACGCAAAAGGACCTGAACATTTCAACGTCATAAAAAAAATATGAAGTTGGCACTAATTTATTTTACCATCAAGAAAACCTGAACTGCGATATAAAATGATATAAATCGAAATGAATTTAATAAGTAAAATCTTCCGTTCAGACAATTATTTATAGCCAGTCGGTGTGGCGAACTAAAGCAGAACTTTTCCACACTTCCATCTCCTGTGCGTTTTTTTTTGTTTTTTTTTTTAGCAGTGTGTGCTATTTCGATTTATTGCAAGTCATGTCACCCCTTCCTGGACGGTCCCAAAATTTGCGAACAACAAGAACTTCTCTCTCTTCGCTTGAGTGGTTAACCTTCGGAACACGAGTATTTGAGTGCAGCGCACTTGTTGCTATCGATTTTAGATTCGATCAGGGATGTTTGTAATGATTCCATCCGGATAGATAAGCTATCAGGCACTCGATTGCTAGGCCTTGTTGGGTGTGCAATATCCTAGTGTTTTATTGTTCATATTTTTTTTAAAATGGTGGTTGTTAAGCAACGTTTTATACAGAGTGTAACATCGATGCGTTGACCTGCTAAGGTTTTTTTTTCATAACGCCTTATAGGGTTAAGATCTAATTTCCATCATTATAAGTACAACCCGCCCTTTACCTATCATTTACGAACGGATTTGAACAAAAAATTGAATGTTTCGATTAGACTGTGGCATGCGGATGAACATATCCATATTGACGTATCATTGATTAATTAACGTCGAGGTCATTGATAAATTGCATGTTTCTGCTCGATGTGATGAAAAAGGACACTTAAAAGCCTTATAGGGTAGGGCACCGATGACAATGGCCATCTTGAGTTTTCAAATCCGACCATATAGGGGAAATGGTTCTTAAGCAAGGTTGCAAAGACTCATTTCAGCTAAAACAATGTTTTTCTAAATTATGAAATAATTAGATGCCATGATCAAATTTTGAATTGGTAGGATACAAGAAGAGGTTGCAAAGAATGTGTTTGACATATTAAACCTGTTTATTTCACTTCATGAGAGTCACAATCAGCGATTTTTCACAAACTCACTCACTCACTCACTCACTCACTCAGCGATCAGCAAATCGCTGATTGTGACTCAAAGAAAGCAAAATTTACAGGTTTTATGTTTCCAACGCATACTTTGTAACCTCTTCTTGTAAGTTACAAATAAAACATGCCATCATACCATCTATTGGTTTTATTATTCCGAAAAACATTATTTTAGCTGAAATGAGTCTTTGCAACCTTGTTCTTAAGTTGGCCTATGGATCTAAGATTGGGCCCATCGCTAAAAATCTGCTATTTATCTATTTTATCTAGATGAACGCGTCATTGGGACGGTACTAATGGATATTTTTGGTTGCTATTGAAAATTTAGTCGATTGCTGAATTAATGTATGGGCCCAAATTAGGGACATGTAGGCCGACATTACAGAAATGGATGTATAATTAAATTTATTAAATTTATTATATTGAAATAAGACCCTTTGCCAAAATTTGTGCTAAACCAGAAAAAAATCCACGAAGTTTGAGTTTTTTTTTTTAAACCGAAAAATCAACGATGCTTGAATTTTTTTTTGCCATAAATCGACCTTCTGGGACGTTAGTGGGAGGCAGGATAGGGAACATTGACCAATTGGCTTCTAAAACTATTCACAACTATCTCCAAATTACTTGTATACCATTTAAACCATCACCAGCATCTAATACGTGATGTTTCACTAGGGTGGTTCACTTATTTTTCATTAGGGTGTTCCCTTTTTAATATTTAAATCTTAAAAATACGTGCAAAAATCATACGTTTCCACTGAATTCATCTAAAAATACTCAAAAAAATTAAATATCTACTCGCCATAAGAGTAAAATTGCTTCGTTTTGTGCATCCAGCACTAGGAAACGTTTTAAAATGCTGTCGTATGGTGGTTGATTTATATTTAATTGTGTAATTCATTGAAATACATTCTTCGTAAAAGCAAAAATCTTAGAAAAAAATCGTTTTATTGATTAAATGGCAGCCCATATTTTGAACCAATAGAAGCAATAAAATGCACCCTTAAAAATCAAAAGATGATTTAATGATTAAATACTCCTTAATAATATGAAATGCACAAATAAAAAAACATGAAATGTGTCAATAACTAAGAGGAAATGTTCCATAAAAATCGCTTGTTTAACCCTTATGTGATCGACAGGGTACCCGGGTATCTTTTCTTTCAGATTTCAAGTTAATAAATTATGAAGTTATTTTCACGACAGGAAACCAGAATTGATCATTTTGTCAAGCTTCTGCATTCATGTTCCATCAGATGTCCCATCTGGTGTTTGCGGTGACATCTGTCGGAAACTAGGCACAATCTGTTTTCCTATAATTGTTCACAGAGGACACTGCAGTGCAAAACATGTCTGGTACCTCTATATATGCATTTAGATTATTATTCGAAGTCCCTCCTTTTTTACACATTCTGCACACAAAATAGCTCACCCCTCACAGAATTTCCCGCCGAATTTTATGTATGGGGCGGAGCATAAAGTATCTTTTGCGCAGAATATGTACAAAAGGAGGGACTTCAAATGTTAAAGCAAATGCATATATAGAGGTACCAGATATGTTTTGTAGTGTCAGGTACTCTATTTTGTAATCTGTGAAAGGGAAATCACAAATCGAGTGTCAGCAAAATACATGGCATGTGAATTTCTCTCTCAAATTTGAATTTTTTGGCTCTCTGGGGACTGGTAGTAAAGCAGGTAAAATTGTATGAGGAAAAATCATTTTTATTTAATTGTAGCTTGTTGAGCATTAATTTCCGGGAAAAAACTGAACGACAAAGCCCCTGACTAATTTCTTTAGGTTGTCGTTCACTTTTTTTGACCTGAATATGCACCGGAGGCAAATTATTCGCACTTCTCTCAATTTCTATATGGGGATTTTTATCTCTTCCTACCAGCGGAACAGCGCCATCTCTGTGGAAAATGGTCGAACAAAATGATTAATTCAGTGACATCTTAGAACTCATGGAGTGACAACTTTTCGTGAAGAAAGATTTCATATTGCAGCAAGGGGCTTCGAAAGGGGGGATCGTGAAAAATTTTTACCCTTAAAAAGCTCGACAAGGGTACCCGGGTACCAACAAAATTGAACTGCTTGTTACTGCTGCCAATTTTAACCGATTCTGAATCTTTTGGGATCAATGGATTCAGAAACTTATCTTCTTTCTGGACATTGCCAACAATGTCCATCCGGAATAGTCTGGTTCCCGGAAATCCGGATTTTCTGTATAATGTTCCAGAACCAAGCATTTTCTTGGCACTTTCGCTAGAATTTTGAATGAATCGATATCAAAGTTGAGGCATTCCACGAAGGTTCGCAAATCGATCCTGACCGATCATTTCCAATTACGCTGAAACTTTGCACAGTTGTTCCTTTTTAGTGAAGGCGCCATTTTGTGCTCTTAGTTTTTCATATTGAATTACGACTACTTTTTGAACAGGGTCTGTGTAAAAATAGTACTAATGAGTTTAAAAATATATATTGCCGAAACGCTTTGTTCGATTGATTTGGGGTCTAGAGAAAAGTTGTAGATATTATTTTGGCAATTGTGTAAAAAATATACACTGTAAAAAATTTCATTTGTATCAATGAAAAAAAATTATATTTATTATTAAAAAAGTTAATTTCTCAAAAAGTACATTTTCGTTTTAAACCTCATTGAAGCTCATAATGTTTGCTACTAACTGGCAAAGTTTGGTGATGGTAAACTCAAAAACAAAAAAGTTATGGTTTTTTTAATATTTCACGATTTTTACATTTTCATTAAAAACACATTTTTTTAACCATGTATATTTTTTCAAGAATTGCATTTTAATTTTGCACAACTTTTCCGAAGACACCATAGCAATCAAGCAAGCCGTTTTTGCAATGTATTAAAATGTTTATTTTATAAGCGCTTTTCTACACAGGCCCTATCGGAAAAGCAGTCGGGGTTCGCTATTACAATTTGTAATAGCGAATCCCGACTACTTTTTTATTTTAAAATCTCAACTTAAATCCACAAAATACATTTATCTGCTCTTTTTTACTTTTCTTTTATTCGAAAACCTTATGGACAAATGATACATAATTTATTTTCATTGTAATACACTTACTTTCTATTTTTATTTACATCACTTCTTAAATACATCGAATATGTTGGCATCATTATCATTACAGTTTGAGTATCGTTTGGCTTTAATTTTATTTTCTGATACAGGAATGAAAGAATGAAACTTTTGAGTTCCTTGAATTATTTTTTGCATTATTATATCGCTCGTTGAGGTGTGAAGGCATACATTCGTATTCCTCTGTTGTGGCAAAACTAAATGATAATTTAGTTAATTCTTCTTCTTTTCGATTATTTGCCCAATTATAAAGCTCTCTTGCATTTTTTATTGGATGTTCACGTTCTTTGGCCAAACTTGCTCTAGTAGCCATACGTTTTATTGTACCTCTAATAGCGTCACAAGGACCTTTCCCATGTGATGTTGCAAAGAAATGCCATTCGGCTTCAATTCCATACTTTGATTTAAATTTACAAATTTACATATATCATATAAGTTTACATTATAATACATGTAAAGTTCTGGCACATTTCATGCAATGTAGCAAATATTGTATACAAAAGCCCATCTTTGTAAACAACATTGTTTACAAGTTGCTCGGTTGCGTGAAATTAAATTTAAGTTTACGTGACTGAATGTTTACATCACAATTAAAATTAAGAATTTTTATCTGTGTAGAAAAGTAGTCGTGATTCAATTTGAAGAACTGATAACACAAATTGGCATCTTTACTAAAAAAGAACAACTGTGCAAATTTTCATCAAAATCGGAGCCGACAAATTAAAAAAAATTAAAAAATTCGTCAATCTGTAGAGAATTGCTCAGTTTCAGCATTTCCTTCAAAAACAATTTCAGCTTACTTGAGGACCAGTTTAAGGTTTCTCCTCGGAATGGCTTTTCTGGTGCAGGTTCCCGTAGGGCCTCTAGTGGCCATAGAAGTGTTTGGGAAGAAACCCCTGCAATATGGGTATCAAAATTCATGAATTTCTAACAGGAGACTGTTTATCATAATTTTGTGATCATCCGATGGATTGTAAACGGGAAGAGTTAGAGAAAAAGTCCAAGGGATTCTAAAAGAAGCAAACTAAATACATGCCAGGTTTGAAAAAAATATTTTCGAACCTGGAAGTGTGTATATATAACCAATATCCATTTGATAACGGTGATGCATAAATGCGGGGCTTATTGTGAGTGAAAGTAACCTCGGAATGGGCGTGACTCTCCAGACATTCTGAAATGGGCTACTGGATCTGCAATAGAGCTATCACCTTCTAACTCCCGGACTAAAGCTGTCTACAATGACCATAAATGTGACATTGTAGAGAGAGTTCTTCCATAATAACACTGCCGGCCAGTGGGGATTAGAGGGAATACACACACACACATCCGATGGATTGTCCACGGGACGGCCATTCCGTATTATGTTCCCGTAGGGCCTCTAGTGGCCATAGAAGAAACCATTACAATATGGGTATCAAAATTCATGAATTTACAGCAGGAGACTGTTTATCATAATTTTGTGATCATCCGATGGATTGTCCCCGGAACGGCCATTCCGGCGCAGGTTCCCGTAGGGCCTCTAGTGGCCATATAAGTGTTTGGGAAGAGACTCCTGCAATATGGGTATCAATTCAAGAATTTACAGCAGGAGACTGTTTATCATAATTGTGTGTCATCCGATGGATTGACCTCAGCATCATGTTTCATTAGAATTGTAATATTTACTTGACTTTGCTGTAGTGGGTGGGAGTGCCGCACTCTATGGAATATTTTAGCCAGGATCATAAGTCCAGAATGATTTCATGAGAACCTGCATCAGATCCAAATTTCCGGAATATTTTAGCTAGGACCGTTTTTTACGGGACCTAACACCACTGCGACCAGTAATTTTATCTATCGTAGTATATCCCGTGTCCCTAGTTTAGGGAATGTCCTATTACTCCATCACTATTGAGAGATGATGAAGTATTCGATTTTTTTACAGTTGTCATTCTTGCAATTATCGCAGGGATCCGACTATAATTGAAAGCTCTCACTATTTATACACAGCAAAACATAAATTTTAATATTACATCCAATTACATGTTGGAACACCCTCCAAAGTGCCCCTTTGTCAATTAAAATTGGATTCCTTAGCAAAAAAAAAACAATGACACCGATAATGACCATACATCAGAATCCTAGTCTTAACCACTTCAAACTAGAGAACAACGAATAGAAGATTAGGAATCACATAGATGAAGACTAACTTGCTCATTTTTCTGCTTGTTTCAAGATCATCCTCGGTTGACAAAGCCAAGCCATGTCACTGTCAACAAGGCGTAAAAAGTAACAAGGAGTAAGATGTGTTCTTTTGATTACTGAAAAATAATGTTCCCCTAATTTTAAGTAGTCAAGACTAGGAATCGGTGGTAGATCTTATATCTCGTAACGTACCACAAAAAGGTGATCTATCCACGTTACGGGGCAGCTAGGACCGTTAGTTTATAATTACTTCCGGAGCACCAGGGTCAGATTCTGGATGGTGGCTACTGTCCTCATACTTATGTTTTGTTTGCATTATAATATTCATCTCGGTTGAACATGCATGATTTTACGTACCACGATATAAAGTAGCTTCGAATATATCATTCTTAGTCATAATCCAGAATTTACGGAACCAGATACTGGAGGCATTGGAACAGATGCCAATATGACAATGACATTATTTGAAATAATCGTTCATGGCCATATCCTATGATTTGATATGCAGTATGATTAAGCCTCAAATATGACTATGGCCTTAAGAACTGGGTTTCAGGATAACAGGAACTGATGACAATGTGGTCATGTGTCATCTCAAACTGTTTTCATTAGGCATATTTCCTTTTTTGTCGTGATTGGAACCACCACATGATATGGTTTTCATGGATATGATTATACCTTACCGTATCGTATTGCGGAACCTATGAAATGGAATTCCGGAATCCCGGAACCGATGCCAATGTGACCATATGCCAAAGGAATCATTACAAATAATCTTTATTGACCTTATCTTATCATGCTAACATGATTTGATATGCTAAATGATTATTATACCGCGAATGTTACTGTGGGGTATGAAACCGGATTTCCCGGAACCGATGCCAATGTGCCCATATGTCATCAGATACACTACAACCTGATTTCATTGATCATAGCTTGTCATTTTGGTATAATATGATATCATAACCTCAATGTTATTATATTCCAACATACCGTTCACCGGAATTCACAGATCCGCGTTCCGAAACCGATGCCAAACTGGCCAAAATCATCTCAAATCATCTTCATTCACTTGATTCTACCTTTTTGACATGATTTGACATACCACAAGATACTTTTGCCTATGTCCTACAGAACCGATTTTCGGGACTCTCGGAACCGATAATATCCTAGCCGTACGTTATGGAAATATCTAAATCCAGTATTACTAATCATATTTCATCTATCTGATATCATTTGCTGCACTAGACAACCGATTCGCGTGAAAATTTAAAACATTTGGTCAAACTGGTTAAAAAAGTACAAAAAAAAAACACAGACATTTTAATATCTCCCAAAAACAAGGAGGGTTCTATGGAGGTGGTTAGGGGCGTTAGTTCAACTATTCCCCTTGAATAAAAATCCAAGTTTATGAAAATCGGATGAGGCATTGCTGAGAACGAGTTTGTTGAAAAAAAATCGTTCGTCCTGGTACTTTACGGGTTAACCCTTTATCTGTACCTTGGGGTCAATCAAATCGCAGGCCACTTTGAGAGGCTGTAACTTTTTCATTTATCGATGGATTTTACTTATTCTATCGTAACTAGGTGTGTTCACTGGAATTTTGTTATACTAAATGAAATGTGTTCCAAAAAACTAAAAACATATTTCGTGAAAAAAAAATATTGAAAAACTTACGTTACGGGGTCAATTTGACTCCAAATTGAAATTGCCGTATCTTAACGAAATTTCAATGGATTTTTGAAACTATAATTGTTTCGCAAATTAAATACAGTGGATATTAAGTTTAACTCACTCAACACACCTTTTTCTTTGGTGGGGGTGGATCTCTCCCGTGGGATATTTCGATTTTAGAGATGTTTATATCATGATATCCTAACTATATAGGATGTTGCTTTCTTCGGCAAAGACGTTAAGAAATACAAGGCCTTCGAAACTATGAATAGTGTATTAAAGAAGTTTCCCACTAGATGGTACTAATTTTAAAATAAGCAAGCTATGGTATCTCAATATCTACGGATCCTGCTCATATTGTCTTCGGCATAGTTTTTCAGACTAGACCTATTCTAACGAAAACTCTGTTCAGTTTCAGATCAGGTCAGTAAACAGTTCAGCTCAGAATTTTCTCGCTAGGCGGCGCTAGTGTGTCATTAATTTTTAATTTGAAATTGTTCAGATCGACTAGACCTATTCTAGGGTAAACAGTTCAAAATTTACCATGAAGTCCACTTAACTTACTTTGCAAATCATTTGAAATTTCAGCAATCCTTTGACATTTTGTTAAACTATGGCAATTTAAATTGACCCTAGGGTACAGATAACGAACGTTTTTTTTTGCACAGTCCACAGTGTTTATTTTTGTCGTTTTAGATTTTAGAGGTTTAGTTTGTTCGAAGAACATTTTTTATATGTAAAAGCGCTTCTTTTGGTGTATACGGTTTGGCGATCAACCCACCTAAAAGTGAGATAAAAAAATGTTTTTTTTTTAATATAATTCAGATATAAACTTAATGTCTTCAGGAAACTTGTAGCAAACGATATTTCATGCAACTTTGCTGAAGACACCACCATTTCATTAACCCTTATGTGCTCGACAAATTTTTTGTTATTTTCAGCAAATTTCACTCGTGGCTTCCGCGAAATCGTGAATTTCCGCTGTCCCAAATGATAGGATATGGTCCTAAACATAGAGCAACAATCTGCACTCAAAAAAATTCCACACGTCATCATCACATCCATTTCATGTGTGAATCTTATGCTATGAACCATGCCTGAACACTATGGATTTGAATTGTGACGCCCTTGGATTCTATGTACCTCATATGGTGATATCAATAGCTTTGCACATCATAGTTCAATATTCTACAATATTCTACTTTATCGACTTCTACTTTACCGACTCTAAAAATGAATCGACAGATATATAAAAAACATATCTTTTTAATGGTTCTGATTTGGGATTCGATCATGGGCTGTTGGGGTGTGCTGCTGCCGGAGTCTTCGTTCGATCTTGCTGTGCCACGGTTGTTCTCATATATGAGGCGGGTTGATAGGATAAATTCACAACTCTTGTTTTCAATGTTTACCTTTCTGAGCAAGCAATTCACATCGTATTGAAATGCAAAACACTTTAGATCCATCTGTTTTGAACAGTAGTGTGATTCAATGTGCAATACACTTAAATAGATAGTGAAAAAATTTCAACATTTCAAAGTTTGAAACACTAGAAATTAACATGTATAACGCATTGAACCAACGCGAAATACACTTAAAGTAAATGTGGTTGTGCATTTAAAAAATCAAGTGTTTAAACACTTCGATCAAACGTGTGGAATTTTTTGAGAGTGCGAGAGAGAATGGAGACGCTTTTTGATAAAAATGTTTCTTGTTAATTTTCGACATTTAAGTAGTTATGTTCAGTTGAAAACATTAATATACTGTGAAATGCCACATCAGAGAACAAAGGAAAACTGCAATATTTAGCTCAAGAATGTACACGTTCACTTTAACACTCCAACTACGGTGCTTCCGAAAAGCGTAGAACGGCTAGTTTGCAATGGCACCGCTTGTAAAAAAAAAAAAAATTGAAAATAGGGCGGTCTACTTTTTTTTAAAAGCAAAAAGAGTCTTTGAGGGTGTTGGTTTATTTCCTTTAAATTCCGTTATAATTGCTTATCTTTTGACAAATACGCGTATTTCGTCTACTACTTGCAGACTTCATCAGCACCAAGTACTCAACACCACCCCAACATGACCCCAAATTCATTGATGTATACCGGTTCATAGTGTTTTCGAAAAAACCGTGGAGCTCTAGAATCAGTATAATGGATGGACCACTTTTAAGGATTTCCCGGAGGACGGTCTCATGGTCATCCGGGTCCATGTTTATGTTACGACCTTAAATTCTTTCTTACATCACAGTTCCACGTGTTTTCGAAAAAACCGTGGAAATCTTGGATCAGTTTTATGGATTGACCATTTAACGGATTTTCCAAATCTTACAGACGACGGTTCCATGGTCATTTGGGTCCATGTTTATGTCAGGACCCCAATTCATTCTTATATCACAGTTCCAAATGCTTTCGAAAAAACCGCGGAACTCTAGGATCAGTTTCGTGAATTGTCCACTTTAACGGATGTTCCGGATCTTCCGGAGGACGGTCCCATGGTCAACAGTGTCCATGTTTATGTCACGACCCAAAATTCATTCTATCATCACAGTTCCAAGTGTTTTTCAAAAACTGCGGAGCTCTAGGATCAGTTTCATGAATTGACCACTTTTACGAATGTTCCGGATCTTCCAGAGGACGGTCCCATGGCCATCCAAGTTCATGTTTATGTCACGTTACTCCAAATTCTTTCTAATATCACAGCTCCTAATGTTTTCGAAAAAAAAAACACGGAGCTCTAGGATCAGGTTCGTGGATTGACCACTTTTACGGATATTCCGGATCTTTAGAGGACTGTTTCGTTGTCTTCAGGATCCATATATACGAACCACGACTGTATTCCGGCTAATTATGAACATGTGTGCCCATTAATCTAAATCATAGGTTTTAAGCCACTTGGAAAACCTATAAACACACCTTAAAGAACGTGTAACGACTCTTTTCAATTTAAAAATAGTAGACATACCTATTTTCAATCTTTTTATGATAAAATAATCTTCAGACCCTAGGGAGTGCAGTTTTGAACCCCTTCAAATACGGTTGTGTTTCAAGTTTGCTCTCTGTTTTGTGAGTGCGTTCGCTTTCATTGTTTTCGGTTGCATTTGCCGGATTAGCGCTGGTAGTCTGCCTCCCGTTGCTTTGGTGGTTCTCTCGCTTTCCGGGAAGTTTAAGAATCGAGAAAGAAAATATGATTCATCATGTTTGCATACATCCAGAAAAGATGTCGCTATCTGCGTTGTTTGATTGATTGGAGAAGGTTCTGAAGTGTGTATTCTCGAAGCTCTTCAAGAGTGATTTACTGCAAGAGGTATTGAGAACCATTTGAAAGCTGCAACAAAAGCTATTTAGCAACAATAAAAACCCTTTCCGAGCTATTTTTCCTAGTCGCTTGCTAAATCCACTAGGAAAGCATCAATCAAGATAGAAAAGGATTTATGAATCCGATCTTATCAAAATAATTAAAATAGAAACTGATGCTATAAAAATCTTGTTGAATATCCAAATTTATTACAATAGTTCTCATTGGGTGGCCTAGTTTCAAGTGCATTATTAAATGTTATGTGAAATGAACGTGAAAACATCGAAATAAATAAGTCCGCCCTCGTAAAATGTCGACTAATTATTTTACATTGAAAAAAAAAACCTTCAGATCGCGCTAGGCTGACATTTTGTTGATGATTTTCGCATTTAAATGTTAGCTCATTGCTAAATTTACCAAAATATAGCTATATCCAAGAAAATAAAGATTGAAAATCGAAGATTGTAAAAAACAAGCAAACTAATTGTAACATGGTAAAAAAAAATGATTTTCATGTGGAATTTGTGAAAAAGTTGTTTTGCTTTCAAGAAATCCTCATAAGGTTTTAAAATGGCTTTTATGAAGGAAAATTGCAGGCTGAATTGTATTTATCTAAAGCCATTTTGCTTGATCCTAACCCGTTCAGATTTATGGCAGCATTTATGGGGGCAAAGTAGCCTGCAAAAAGTTAAATGTCAAAGTTTGTTTATCTTTCGATAGTTGCGCTGTGGGATCCAGGATTCTTCCAGGCGGTTTTCTCCCGATGGCTTGGGAGCAGTTGCTCAGATAGTTTGCCATACTGTATTGCAACATTTCGCATTTCGAACAGCTGGAAGCGCAATCGTTCACGAAAAAGATTCCCTTCTTCCGGATGGTTACAGAAGTGCACCATCCAACGATGCAGGGTGTACGCTTGAATGAAATTTGATTCTTTCACCGAATAAAATTGCTGCTATGGGTCGGAAACCAGCTAACTAACAGTTTCAGTGGTTCGCTGTCGGTTGTTATTTCGATTGTCATTCGCAAGATCTGAAGAAGGCTGGTATGTTTTAAAACTTTCAACAATGTTTTATGAATTGAGGACCACGCTCACTTTACTCTTCTCCGCCAGATGGTCAGTCGTTGATGGTGTGCTGGTTTTTCTAAAGAAGTAAATATTGCTGAAATCTACTTGAATTTTTCATCCTACTTTGTCTATCCTTTGAGCTTTCCTTGTCATAAATTTGGCTTTTATTAACTATGAGGAACCATCTTTTGAGCTCAATTTGCGAAACAGAGTAAGTGGGGAGTTTATAATGCACTTTAAAAGCCTTAATTGCAACAATAAATGCTTTTTGCTCTAATGAAAAACCTAATGGTTTTATGGTTTCTTTTATAATGATAGAACACGTTTATAAAGTATTTTATCGAGACATTATTAAACAATTCCTAATGACGTTTCTGCTTGAATTACAGAACAGTTTTAAGGAGGGATTGAAAACTGTTTTAAATTTATTTTTAAAACTAGGCAGTTTTTGTCAGACTTTAAGGTTTTTAAAACAGCAATGTTTTACACTTTGAAATGCTGTTTTTAATCTCAATGGATTGTTCAATGCCGTTATAAAACCATCATAATTCAGAGTGGGATGCCAAATGGTTACTGAATTGTTACTCGGGAAGGTAAAATCTGAGAACTTCTATAACATTTTGGACACTTCAGGGAAGTTTTGCGAACTTCAATGTGATTCCCTCAGCTTCATGGAAACTACAGGAACTTTTAAGAAGTTTTAAGATCATCAGGGATGTCGAGAAAACTTCAGATAAGTCCAAAGAAATTGTGAATACTGTTTTGAAATTCCAAGAACCTTAGACAAGCTAGTTCTTGACGTCTTCAGACAAGCTCAGAGATCTTAAGGGCTGTCCAAATAACTTCATGAAGGTTAAGATTTTTGGAAAAGTTTAAAGATCAGTAAAAGAAAATTTCTATAAACTCAAAAAAACTTCATGAATTCTAGGAAAATTTTGAGAAACTTAAGTCCAGAAAGCTATTTTTTTAGATATTTTGGAAGCATAACAGAAGTCCAGAAATTTTCAAGAAAAATCTCCAGGTGCAGATCTTTATGAGAACTGCACGAGTTGTTTCTAGAACATCAGAGAAGTTCGGAGAACCTCAGTGCAGTTCAATTGAGGCAACTAGAAAATCAGGGAATTTACAAAAACTTCACCAAAGTGCTCAGATCTTCAGAGAGGTCCTGAGAACTTTAGATAAGTTTTTTGATTTTAAGGCACTTTCATTTTTTGATCAGAGTTCTTCAAAGCAGTTCTTCAATTAATTGCTAGAACTTGCAATAATTTCTGGGAAATTAAAAGAAGTTCAAAAAATTTTCAGGAATGTTGCAACAATTTTAGGAAAATTGCAGTGTTTTGAGGGAAATTCCATCAATATCAGGAAAATTAATCATGTTACCATGCTTCTGAGTTGATTTTCTTTCAGATGTTACTGCTGTTCTCAATGGGTCTATCAGAAATTACCCATACACTTAGTTCCGTTCATAGTAACGGAGGGCAGTGCGGTCAAAACATGTATGGTACCTCTATATATGGGTCATTCCAGCTCAAATGTGTACACTACCTGTGGTCGATGTCACCGATTTGCGCCAAACTTGGGCAAAACGCCTATTTTGGCATTCTGAACAAACGCCTTTTGACATTGACATTTTTAAAAATCTCTAAAATCCAGGGTTGTAGCCCGGAAGGATCTAGGCACTTTAGAGTAAAATCAAAAAGGTGTTTTGCCCAAGTTTGGATCAAATTGGTGACATCGACCACAACTTTTTAAAATTATGTACCCACTTGAGCTGGAATGACCCATATGCATTTAGATTACAATCCGAAGACCTCCTTTTTTACATATTCTGCACACCGAGCACTTTCCATGCTCTGCTCCTAGCAGGATTTCCCGCCGTTTTTGTATGTATGGGGTAAAGCAGGTAAAACTGTATGTGGAAAAATCATTTTAATTTAATTGTAGCTTGTTTAACAATAATTTCCGGGGAAAAACTGAATGACAAAGTCCCTGACGTATTTCTTTATGTTGTCGCTCACTTTTTTAGACCTGAATATGCACCGAAAACGAGTTATTCCCACTTCTCTCATTTTCTATATGGGGATTTTTATCACTTCCTACCAGTGGAACAGCGCCATCTCTGTGGGAAATGACCGGACGATATGATTAATTGTTGGAACGTTAAGGAACTTCTGAAAACTTCTTGATCATTTAGGGAACATTGTCATTGAGAAACGAACACTTCAGGTAAGCCCAGAGAAGTTCAAGGAAATTTAGAGACTTTAAGGGTTGTTCCATGACCTTAAGTTTCGAAAACTTTTGGAAAATTTTGGAAATTATGCATAGATCAGTGAACTTCAGGAAAATTGCGTGCATTTTTAAAATGTTCGGGAAAATTCAGGGATGTTTTGAGAAGTTTGTTGCAGCTTAGAAATCTTTAGGGCAGTAGCAATAACTTCAGAAATGCACAAACAACTTCTGAAAAATCTGGACTTTTAAAGATCTTCAAGAATTATTAATTATGTTGGAGTTTCGGTGGGATGGGGATGAGATCTTAATCAGGGTTTTACTGCAACTTTGACAGCAAACAAAATTTTCAAACTCTGTAAAAGAACCACTTTCAGAGACGAACCAGCCCACGGCATAAAGTCTCTTTAATAAAGAAATAAATCAATCAATCAATCTTAATCAGGGTTAGTTTTAGTAGATCGTAAAACTTTTTGCGCTGAACGGAAGATGGTACAACTTTATATCGCATGAAGAAGGTCAAGTCCAAAGACTGTCGACAATGTCGGACATAAATCATTGTCAATAAATCGTTAAACTGAAAATCCAATACCCAAAAAATAGTATTTTTAAGTTATGCTATATATGACAGACAAATGTAACCTGTTCTCTAGTTTTGTGTATACTTCCCTTAACTACGATTATGGACGCTCCTTGGACGCTATGGATTTGAGGTAAGCGGGGCGCACATATGCAAGATCAGTAACTAGCTCTAAATTTACCACTGTTTGTACTTTTCTGTGTCTGTAAATTTCGTGACTAGTATTCATTCTCACATGAGAGACGAAGCGTTGAATTTGCTTCGAATGTTTAGAAGTTAAATAATCAGGATAATAGAATCTTCAGCTGATTGAATAAGTAAGTTATTTCTTTGTTATAGTCGCTTGAGCATTTTTAGGTTATTCGTGGCTTTTATGGGAAACAAATCTAAGCGTGAAGGTACATCAAGATGGATTCAGCTGATTGAATAAGTAAGTTATTTCTTTGTTATAGTCGCTTGAGCATTTTTAGGTTATTCGTGGCTTTTATGGGAAACAAATCTAAGCGTGAAGGTACATCAAGATGGAGTCTTTTAAATAAGCTATTGTTTAATTTTTTTACATTTATCTCTTAAAATCCCTTGGTACCGTTAACCGGTATTACTGGTATTGAATCGCTCAGTACGGACATACTGGTACTCGCAAAAAAGGTCCGGTACTGAAAACCCCAGCTGTGAGAGACCATACAAGGTGGCTCATTGCATAGTTGACCATTTTATTTGAATTGTTGCATACTTGCAGATTTCCTGAACAAAACTTGATCAACCAGAAGCCTAGAAAACAAAGATGTCTGATCACCTGATGGTCTTTGGAATATTTTCGGAGCTACTTTGCATAATGAGAAAACATCCGAGAGATGTAATTTGAATTAATTATATGATTTGAGTAGTAGCTACTGAAGATCCGAGAGATGTCGCCCCTTCAGTGGTAGGAAAATCTTTGCTGCAGTATGGAGAATATCAGAAAATCCACGATTTGTGACTAAACATGCTTTCACAGAAGGAAACAAATAAACGAGTGTTTACCTTATCACCATAGTAATGTACTCGTGCAATTTTTGTGCATCTAAAGCTGCCCATAAAGACGATAATGAATAAAAACTGAAAATTTTCATGCATTTTCAAATGGTTTCCTACCATTCCCATACATTCGAAAGTGACTGGCCCTCTGGATGTGGATGAAGTCAAAAACAACATCACATGATTAATTGATGAACAGTTTGAGATCTTAAGTACAAATAGTACCTGATCAACCTGAAAAATATTCACATGGAGAGATGGAGATCTTAAAACCCATTAAGGTCTTCGGAGTTGCCGTGTTTCATATGAGACAAAATCCGAGAGATGCGATATGGATTATGAAACACTTAGAATGATACCTGATCAATCTGAAATCTTGAAGAAACATCCTGAGGTTTTCAAGGTGATCTCTTTTATGTATGGGAAACACAGGACACTGTGGCATTGAAGGGAATGAAAGGGCAGACGACCTAGTAAAGTTAGGTTCCAATTCACAGTTTTTTGGCTCAGAACTATGTTGTGCAATATCATACTGTACGGTAAAAATTGAACTCAAATGCTCGGAAGAGCAAAGGGCGATGGCCTATTGGACGACTGGCACAAACTGCAACCAGTCGAAAAGATTTATAACTCCTAAAAAATACACCAAAAAGCTCTTCAAGCTCAATAAAAGATCTCTTAGTATTCAAACTGGTCTAGTAACTGGGCACTGTCCTAGTAGATATCACATGAAGAACATTGGTCGGGTTCAGAGTGATATCTGTCGTTTCTGTAATTTGGAACGTGAAACCTCGGAACATCTGCTAAATTTCTTGGAAGTATTAGCTTACAACCTAGTGAAATTTGGTCTGCAAATCCTGGAATGGTAGTTGGTTTTATAAACCATATTATACCGGACTGGGAAAAGATGTGTCCAGGCAATTAGCCGTCCACTCGTTAAATAGTGGTCGGTTTGCATGATACAAACAGCAAATAGGGGTACCACAAAAGTTCAAATAATGGACGCAGTGGGGTTTTACTCCCTTCCGCAACAAAAAAAAAAGTGATCTCTTATCACTTGGTGTGATTTTAAATAATTTCTGAGTAACCTGGAATCTTTGAGAATATCTTGAAGATATGATTTGAATTGATGGGCAGTTGAAGATCTTCAGAATGATACCTGACCAAGCAGAAGTATTTGAACAAATGTCTTGAGGATATTTTGGGATCTATGATAATCTGGAGGCCTTTTGAATGATTTCTGAGCAACCTGGTATCTTGGTACATACGAGTTGAGTTGTTGCAGTTGAATATCTTCAGAATGATACCTGATCGAACTGAAATCTTGAACAACCATTTGAGATCTTTTGGAGATGTCGTATCACCTGGAGGTCTTTGAAATAATTTCTAAGCAACCTGCTATTTGGGAAAATATCTGAGAGATGTGATATGAAATGTTGGGCAGATGATGATCTTCAAAATCAGCAAAGGGAGCAACCGCTGTACTTTACAAACGATTCACAGAAAGTAAACTGGACGTAGCGCTAATCCAGGAGCCATGGGCAAACAAAAGTAGGATTCTAGGAATTCCTACAAAATCATAATTTATTAAAAGATATATCGTAGCAATCATGCTAGAGGTGCCAACAACCCACGGTAAAACGGAAATTTACGTTGCTTCAGCATACTTTCTTGGAGACGCGGGAGATGTACCGCCACCAGAGGTTGCACATTTTGTGTCTTACTGCAAGAAACAAAATAAAGCATTCATAGTTGGATGTGACGCAAATGGCATCATACAGTGTGGTCCAGTTTAGACATCAACAGCATAAGTAACCTTTTAGACTTTATCTCCAAACATGAAATAGATATATGTAATAAGGGGGATGATCCAACTTTTATAAACACAATTAGGCAAGAAGTTCTTGACTTAACACTATGTAGTCCAACGATTTCTGACAAAATCAAGAATTGGCACGTATCGGATGAAGTATCTTTGCCCGATCATAAGCAAATTATATTTGATTATGAAGTTAATCAACAAATCATTGAAACTATAAGAGATCCCAGGAAAACTAACTGGGAGCAATACAACTCAAAGCTTATAGTTGGAGTCAATAACTTGAGAGGATGTTCAAAAACATGCAATGAATTTGAGAAAAATTCTCATCAGCTTTCAAGCTTAATCCAACAAGTTTATTACGATAGCTGCCTTGCAAAGGAACGCTCTACGAAGAAGGATGTACCTTGGTGGAATAAAACCTTAGAGAAACTTCGGAAGAAAACCCGGAAGCTATTTGACCGGGCGAAAATAACAAGACAATGGGATCAATACAGGGAAGCCCTCACATGTTATAATAAGGAAATCCGAAGATCTAAAAGGAAGGACTGGAGGCATACATGTGAAAACATTGAAAATACTCCAGTTGCTGCCAGATTGCAAAAAGTCCTTTCAAAAGATCATTCAAATGGCTTAGGAACTCTTAAAAATGAAGACGGCACTTTTACTAAGTCTGTGGAAGAAACATTAGAAACAATGATGAAAACACACTTTTCATGTTCAATTACCAACATAAATGAAGACCAAAATACACGTGCAGCGAAAACTGGCTCTGGAAAAATCAGGACGGAAGTTCACACACCAATGAATGAATCGACTGGGTTAGTGATTGCCAGGAAAGACGCTCGTAATCTGGCCAATAGCATTTTTACAGAAAAACGAGTCGAATGGGCGATTGATTCTTTTGCTCCTTTCAAATCACCAGGTAGGGACGGAATTTTTCAAGTACTACTTTAGAAAGAAAAAAACAAAGACACCCATTCTAACAGGCTTGTTTAGAGCAAGCTTAAGATTAAGTTATATTCCGATAACTTGGCGTCAAGTAAAGGTTATATTTATTTCGAAGGCTAATAAAAAGGATAAAACTTCTTCTAAATCCTTCAGGCCGATCAGTTTATCATCCATTATGCTAAAAATAATGGAGAAAATAATAGATCAGCATATAAAATCAACTTACTTGATGACAATTCCTATGAGTAAATATCAGTTTGCATATCAAGCTGGTAAATCAACAGTAACAGCTCTTCACACGCTTGTTACAAAACTAGAAAAATCTTTTGCATCAAAAGAAATGTCACTAGCAGCATTCATTGATATTGAAGGAGCATTTAATAATGCATCTTATAACTCCATGAAAAACAATATGTTGAAGCGTGGATTCGACAAAAGCATCGTTAAGTGGATTAATGAGATGCTTTCTAAAAGAGAAATCTCAGCAAATCTTGGAAGCTCATCCATAACAGTTAGAGCTGTAAAAGGGTGCCCTCAAGGAGGTGTGCTTTCACATCTTTTATGGTCTTAATTGTTGACGAACTTCTCAAAAACTTAGAAGCAAAGGGCTTCGAGATAATTGGCTTTGCTGATGACGTAGTCATAATAGTACGAGGAAAATTTGATAATATCATTTCAAATAGAATGCAAAGTGCTTTAAATTATGTTTCGTCGTGGTGCGCTAAAGAAGGGTTGAATATTTATAAACCCTTCTTAGACCACTATTGTACCGTTCACACGGAAAAGGAAAGTTTCTATAAATAACATAAAATTGAAAGAAACCTCTTTAGAACTTTCACGAACAGTCAAGTATCTGGGAGTCATTCTTGACAGTGAACTTAACTGGAATTAACATATAGAGCAGGTTGTTAATAAGGCAATAAATGCTCTTTGGATAAGTAAAAATAAAAAACATTTGGTAGGAAATGGGGCCTAAAACCAAAAATGATCCACTGGATTTATTTGACGATTGTAAGACCCAGAATATTCTACGCCTCATTAGTTTGGCGGCCGAAAACTAATAAATAATAGGCTCAGAAGAAGCTGGGGAGACTGCAAAGACTAGCTACTCTGTGCAATGAACAGCACACCGAGTATTTCACTAGATGCTCTACTTTATCTGATTCCGTTGCATCAATTTATCCAATTAGAAGCTGAAAGGAGCGCTTTAAGGATTCAACGAACAAAGTACTTCCTTGAAGGTGATCTTACAGGACACCTTAGCATTTAAAAAATGTTTGATATTGATTCTCTTGTATTAAAAAATGAAGACTGGATGGAGAAAAAATATATTTTCGATCGTTTATACAATGCAGCAGAATTTGATCGTAATGTTTGGGAAAGTGGGGGACCAAACATCCGTCCTGCTTCAACTGTTTTTTATACAGACGGTTCAAGATTGAACAACCGTGTGGGAGCAGGGGTAACTGGTCCAGGGATTGATATCTCAATATCCATGGGTTACTGGCCAACCGTGTTCCAAGCAGAAATTCAAGCAATTCTTGAATGCTCTGTATTATGCTTGCGCAGGAATTATAAACATTCGAACATCTGCATTATGTCTGATTGTCAAGCAGCATTAAATGCTTTAAAATCAGCAACATGCAGTTCCAAACTCGTATAGGAATGTGCAATGTCACTTCAGAAATTGGCCTGTCAAAACCAAGTAAACTTATATTGGGTTCCTGGTCACTGTGGAATTGAAGGGAATAAAAAAGCCGATACGTTAGCCAGGCTAGGATCATCTCAGAAATTCATAGGACCAGAACCATTCTGTGGAGTTTCTACTTGTTCTCTCAAAATGGAGACCAAGAAATTGAAAAAAATGAAAGTGGAGACCAATTTGAACAACACTTCCATTGCTAGGCAGTCGAAACGGTTCATAATTCCGAACATTTCAATGACTAGCAAAATTCTTGAATTATCAAAGAAAGATCTCAGTGTCTATACTGGTTTGATAACAGGACATTGTCCATGTAAATATCGTTTGAAGCTAATAGGAAAACTTCAAGAGGATATGTGTCGATTCTGTGGTATAGAAAAGGAAGACTTTGAATACCTGCTATGCTCTTGTGCAGCAATCTTCAATAAAAGGCGTATTCTTCTGGATAAGGGGCTGGCAGAACCCTTTGATATTTGGAATGCAGGTCCCAGTAAAGTAGAACATTTTATTCGAAATGCAATACCTGGCTGGGAAAATGTTTTTGGTCAGTCTATGTCTGTCGCTTCACAAAATAGTGATACGACATAACTGATAAAGCAATATAAAAACGGGGAATATCACAATAGATCAAAGTAATGGTTGCAGTGATGAATATACCGAACACGGAAAAAAAAAATGATCAAGCAGAAGCCTTGAATAAATATCCTGAGAACTTCTTGGAAATCTCTGATCAACTGGAGGCTTTGAAAAAAACTCCGAGCAACCTGTTATTTAAGAGAATATCTGAGAGATGTGATTTGAATTGATTAAACTTTGCCTAAGGTTTTTTTTTGTTAAAATAGGTTTATTTGTGGTCTCTTTGCTTATTTAAAATTATTTACATAATTGTATTAAACACTGACTTCAAAATTGAAATTTAGTTTATCTTCATTGATCCTACCATTACGATTTGACTTCTGGACAAAAAGCTATTGTTATTTTACTTTTGGTCAAGTGTGCCACGTATACCTACAGGCGTGCATATGAGCTTGTAGGTGTGTGCGGAGCCCTTAGATATTCTACATAAATGGTAAGTTTCAAGTTTCGTCATGGTAGTTGTCTTTGGCAGCAATTATTTTATATTTCTCTATTCTGCATATTTTCATATTAACATATAAACTCATTGGGTAGGGATTGGACCATCAGGGCGCTTGACTGAAGCGATTTTCATGGGGAGAGTGGAATTTACTACACTCTGTTGTTAGCAATTCGTGAATTGAAGGTGGGCTCTTCTCCCCACTCATTGGGACATCCCCGTTGTATCAGGTTGGCACATTTTTATCGTTGGAACACAATCGTTGGAATACAATGGTAAATTGCATACAACCAGGTATCGTACTTGATCAAGTCATACGAGGTAGGCAGTCCGCTGTCTAATGGCTGTGCCTTGCAACTATGAGTGGTATTCTTTACATACATTACATACATGTACGGAGCCTTCAGGCTAAATCCGAGGTTTGGTCAAAATTGAGCTATTTTTTAAACTATTTGACAAGTATCTGAACAGTTATGTTCTATTTCCCATACATTTTCTCATACAAACTTTAGAGCTCTCCCGCAAATCCAAATCTTAACCAAATTCGGTCAAAATTTTCACAGCTGTGTAGAGCAGGGGTTTGTTATGTTATCCACCCTAGTGCTCATGGATCCATACAACAATGTGGTTGTATGTAGCATCAGTTGAGCGCATAAAGTGTTCATAGATTCACTCAAAATTGTGGGTGATTTCAGTCATTTTTGAAAATTGGTCTCAAAATCAGATCGAAAGTTATTTTCCAATGGTTGCTATATGTGACCATTAGACTGATGCAAAACTTGAAATTTTCGCTCCACAGTTCTCAATCGTTTCCAAATCGGGTCATGATTAACCTCGAAAAATGTATTCTCATTTGGTAATTACCTGACTTGAGGCACTACCCATTTGAAGTTTATTTGGAAATTACTATGAAAATCATTTTTCAACAGAACATCAAATTAAATAGTTATTAACTGTTTAAGACATTGATAATATTAAATCATGATCAAGCATCTGTTTTGTGGGCAACCGTGTATTGTACAGTGTGACATACTGTAGCCATGATTTTTGTGTTCTATTCTACGCGCCAGAATCACAAATTTAGCTTGCTGAACAGTCTAATCTAATAAGGCCTTAATTTGGAACCGTTTGAGCACCGTGGAGCGAAAATTTCAAATTTTGCATCAGTCTAGTGAGTATTGTTCATCATCAGTAATAGACGTTCAATTTGGGCACATAAACCCAGTGCATTTTTTTTTCATCTATTAACTGTCCACTTATCAGACAACGAAAAAAAAACGACTCGATTTTCCGATTTTTTGGAAAGCCTCCGAATAATCGAGTCCGACCTGTACCTCGTAAATAACTGCATTTAGAAAGGTGTTCGACATGAGCATTTTTGTTCAAAATGACATCAGAAATCGTTATAAGTGGTTAAAATACATTATTTACATTTGAAATTATAGACTTTCAGAAATCTATGAATTACTTTTAAAACATTCAAAGTGTTTTTTATTTTACTTCGTACGCGAAGTTAGCGTTTTCAGAGTTGATTGGAAATGCTAACATGAAGCTTTAGCGTGATAATTTAATAGCTAGAGAATGATCTTTAGAAGAGTGTAGGTGGATAGTTCCGTTAGAGTACGGCAGTATGAAAATTGAATAGAAGTTGAAAATGAACGAAGGGCCATTAATGCGACAGTTTTTTGAAGTTAGACGCACATCTTTTGCCTAACCCGTACGATGTACGCGGAGACTTGAAGTATGTCTTCAAGTCTACAGGCAAAAGATGTGCGTCCTCCTTCTGCTCATAACTGACTGCGGCTGTGGAATAGTTCTAGCGACGTTTCATCACTACCTAAAGCCCCACGTTTGCGTCTAACTTCAAAAAACTGTCGCATTAATGGCCCTTCGCTCATTTTCAACTTTTATTCAATTTTCATACTGCCGTACTCTAACGAAACTATCCACCTACACTCTTCTAAAGATCATTCTCTAGCTAATAAATTATCACACTAAAGCTTCATGTTAGCATTTCCAACCAACTCTACTTTTAAAAGTTTCTAATCGATTTACATTTTTCGAAGATAAAATTTAACTAATTATTCAATAATTTCTTTAGAAGTTTTTTTAATTAATTTAAAAAGGGTCAGTTGTATTTTTCAGTGCACATTTTTCACGTTTTAAAATTAATTCTCTACAACTCGTCCTACCAGATAGCATTTCGGTACAATCAATAGTTTTTTTAGATACATTTTTTTAATCATGAACATACATACGCCCTTTTAAAATATGATGCTTGTCCCAGAATGTTCTAAATGGCTATGGATGATCCATATTCCCGCTGTCGAAAACCTAGACAAAGTTTAACTTAATTCGAGGTTCGCGTCAGATTTCAGCAGCTTCTTCAGGAAGATTTCGTTTGGAACTGCTCTATTCTTTTGTCAATAATTGTGAACGACACACTGTAATTTCTCAAATACTTGAATCAAGATTTGTCCATGTTCCTTAAAATATTGATCCCATCACTCTTCACCGTCACCATTTTCTTACATTTGATTTTCCGGGATGTCACTAGCTTTCACTTCCAGATCCCGGTTAATTGTTTCTCCTATTTGGCACCTTCAGTCGAATAGCCGTTTGTCTTGTCACTTTAATCACCAACAAACGGTAACACTGAACGAATAAGATCAACTTTTTGACTTGCAGTCACTTCAACACTTAAATCTCAATTCCAATCGCAACACCCGAAAGCGCGCGCAAACTTCCGAATTTGCCAATCAGAGCTACTTGCTTCACCGCTAGATTGCAACTGTCTAGAACGGACAACAGCCCACCGGATCTTATAGTAGTAGCTAGTACTATATAGCACGACCGTCCAACAGCGGAGTCTGATCTCTGACGCAACACACAACGCAAGTCACAACTCACGAGCGCAGCACTGGACGGACGGAAGTTCGGCGGGATTGGACGCAAAATTAAGTGAGACACTGCGTCGTCGGCGTTCGAGTGAACGAACAAATCTGATCGACAGTTGGTCAGAAACTGATCATGGTCGGCGACATAAACGCGCTGGTCGCACTGGTGATCCTCCTCCACCACATTCAATGGTGGTGGACAGTTCTGACCGAATCTGCACGCGCAATATCCGTCGATGCATATGGGCCCGACCGAGCGCGAAAGAGCGAGCGAGGAGGAGCAGACGAGAGATTATGGCCACTGCTGGAGAGAGCCTACATGGGGACATTCAGACAAGGATTGATTTATGGGGACGTGATCGACTGATCGTAGACCTCAGAGAACTCACCGACCGACGAACCGATATCTCTCCCGCTCTCCGAATGGATCGCGTGGTGCAGGAGAGTGAGTTACCGGGGTCCTCGTGGCAATTACGCGAGACGGTAACAGCTGGTAACAGCTGATCGCGATCACAGACAGCTGCTTTGGTAACATACATGGGATGACCAGATGCCCGTGATGAAGTGTGGGTGGTTGGGGAGGTTCAAGAGAAGAATGATGTTGTTGCTGTTTCTAAACAAAGTCATTAGTCATATGATCGTGATTTGAATGGGCAAGATAGAAGGGGTGGTAGCACGCGATGCTGCGTTTGAGCGCCAGTTGATCGAATTGCAACGGTATTTTTTTTGTTCTGGAATCTAGATTGCATTCTATTGTTTTGGATCAATTAAAAATTCTACGTTTTGATTATCATTCATCAATTGTTAGGGTAAACGCTTCTATAGTTGCGGTACGTTAGAAGCGTTAGGTTCCTATAGTTGTGTATGGAGACTCCATACACAACTATAGGAACCTAACGCTTCTAACGTACCGCAACTATAGGAGCGTTTACCCTAGTTGTTGTGAGAGATAATTCAAATTATGCAGAACCGATTCCGATTTAGATTGCAATTTCAACACGATAGGTGGCTGCACCACAATCGATAACTTGAGAGCCGAAGTGTGTCTCTGTTGAATGATTTTAGCATAATTGCTGCGATCGGTTAGGCAAACAAATTGACGGCTGGTTGGTGTTGCAGAATAAATCGTTTCATGATTCATCGATTACCGCAAAGACGCAAAAAAAAAAATGTGCGTTCAGTAATTCAGTTCAGTCACTGCATATAAGTTTGGTAACCGAGGAGGGTAAGTCGTAAATAACATTAATGGTAGCTACTTAGAAGGTGACCAGTGCTCAGAAGGTCTAGCAATTCACTCTCTTTATATGGTATTCGACTGAAATGATAATCGAACCTGACGACCTTGGCTTTGCTGGCTAATCTTATGGTTTCAGCCATACTATGTAGTTCTAATTGGTCGCAAGCGCTGTGCAATTGCGCATTCTAATTGATTGGGGTTAACAAACTATACTAGAGAAACTGAATTGGCTTCGAACGAGTTCCATGCCCTCCGATATTCTTTGGTGACAGGTTGAGCGGTTAAACTGGTTTTCCCAAAGCGATGAATTTCTGTATTTATGTGCTCTAAGTGTGCACGTAAGTCACGTAGCAGCAACTGTCTTAGGAAGGATGGAATGCTTGAGCGAATCTTGTCACGGGCATTCCCGGATCCATCGGGGATCGCTTGAAGATCAAGATCTTGTTTTCCCCGACATAATTTATTAATCCAGAATTTGCATGTGTTTGGCATCAGTTATAAGGTAGCTCTTACTATGGGGTCTCAGATAGCCAGCCAGTTAAAGACACGGTTTCATCATTTCATAAAGCAGTTTGAATCTCCCGGAAACAGGTGTACCTTTCCGATGGCCTCCGTCCACTTTCACACTACTATCCGATATGACTGCACCGAGGTCTCATTATCTGCAGCTGTCTGTGTGCTACCATAATGTGGTCTGTAAGTGTTCCAAGGCAAATGACTTTTTCTTGGCTGCAGTTTCTTGTGATTACGACGTGATTGTGCTAAAGGAACCAGCTGGCTTTCGAAAAACTTATAAACTATGATCTCATGGTAGAGTTTAATCGCCTACGTTTTATTTGTGAAATTGAACTACGCAATATTAAGGACCGATGAGGTTCTTGGTTAAAAAATTCTTTGCTCTGTATGTTGGCTTTATAATTATAATTTTTCCCTATTCCATTTAATTCCACTTAATTAATTTTGGTATCCACGAGCGATACGTATATCCATACCAAAATTAATTAAGTGGAATGGAAGATAACCTTTTTCTTCTGTTTTATTTAAGCATTCTGCTAACAACACAATTTCATCACTTTGAAACAAAATCGGACAAAAATCGTAGAGCAAGAACATTTGGTCAATTTGATGAACTTTTTGATGGTACTCTCCGTATTGATTAATAAAATCTTTTCCAGATCAATGCAATTAGGTTTAGAGTTCTGAAAAATATATATCATATAAAATTTGCAAAATGCGCAAGTGAACGCAAACTGTCATCAATTATTCAAAACGTACATCAAGTACACTTCAATTCCTTAAAATATCTCAGAGGTATATTGAAATATATTTGAGATATTTGGGTTTGACTCAAACAGTATATTTTATCTCAGTTGTTTGAAGACGTAAAACTTTTATTGCGTAAGCAATTTTTCATAGAATTCTCTATAAACTTTGCCCAAGACAGCAAACCTCTATCTTATAAAATAAAAAAAAAAGTTTGTATTGCTGCGCCATTATTGCGGCCAAAACTAGAACTATTTTTATCCTCTAAATTGCAGTTCTAATCAATAAAAGAAACTCCACTTAAGGGGAGGTTTACTTGGATTTGGCTGAAAAACAGTTGAACTTTGGATTTTTTTTTTCAGGAGAATGAAAAGACATACGAACTTCCGGTTTCGATAATTATATTTGTCCACTATTCCTGAATACTTGGAAATTTTTTGAAGGTAAAAAACAAAATGGCGGCTCAAAATGGCGGCTCGCGTGGAGGAGTGTCAGTCAGGTTTTGCTGCAGAACTTCGAGTGCACACCCTCTGGTGGTGAACTGAAATGAATTTTTTTTATTGTGGTTAAAGTTGATAATATTCCCTATGGCTTATACCTAACTAGAACGAAATCCGACAAAAATTGACCAAATTATGGACATTTGAAAATTTAGTGCTTTTTTTACCCCTTTTTTTCTCACTTTGACCTTGCTTAAAAAATAGTAACTAACAATTTTTTTTTATTTTAGGTATAAGCCATACAAAAAATAGTATCCTTCAAAGCGCAATTTTCCGATTGTAAATCGGATCATTTGTTCAAGCCCTATGCTCTAAGTTGTTATAAAAAATATGGTTTCGAGAAAAACGCGTTTAAAGTTTTTGTAGCGTCCCTCAGCGCGCATGACAAAGGTTCACTCAAAGCGCCATAGCTCGCTAAATATGTTTCGGATTGTAAAATCCTTTTGGCCACATATTCTACACACTTGTAGCTTTAATTTTATGCAAAAAAAATCATTTTTTTGAAAAATCCAAGTAAACCTCCCCTTAATACGTCAACTCTTCCATCGAATTCACTTAATTGAAGACTGTGGCTTCCTTTAACATCAGTTGAATGCTTTTGGTGTATTCTGAATGATGTGAAGGTTAACCCGTCCAAATTCTCGGTTATCTCTTTTTCACGCAAGAAAGAGACCGTAATGTTCAAGTACGTTTTGTTATGCACTGAAATTGAGCGCGTCAGCCAAATTAAGGACCTAGGTGTGATTCTGGATACACAACTCTCTTTCAAGCAGCACATCTCGTATGCCGTCGAAAAAGCTTCCAGAATTCTAGGGTTTATCTTCAGGATTGCCAAAGACTTCACGGATAGCTACTGCCTTAAATCGTTGTACTGCTCCTTGTCTCGCTCCATATTAGAATACTGTTCGGTTGATTGGACTCCTCACTACAACAACGGTGTCGAAAGAGTTGAGTGTGTTCAGCGACGGTTCCTGATATATGCGCTACGTAAATTGCCATGGACGGATCCGTTCCGATTGCCTAGCTACGGAAGTCGTTCGCAACTGATCCATCTGGAGCCCCTGTCGGTCCGAAGAGATACAGATGCAGATATTTGGCAAGGTCGCACCAATTGCCCTGTTCTCCTTGAGCAAATTTACATCAATGTTCAATCCAGAGCCCCACGGAATAATTCAATGCTGCGCCTGCCCATACAGCGAACTAATTATAGCATGTTCAGCGGTGGTTTACAGAGACTCTTCAAAAGGGTCTCCGCACTATTTGACTTTGACCTGTCTCGCCAGCTGCTTCGCTTTTTATTCTAGATCAGTTTAGTTTGTCTAGCAATGTTCCTTTTTTTACTAGATGACCAATTGGGGCCAATCACGCCTGTTGATGTTTAGTCATAAATAAATAAATAAATTGGAACCAACCGTAAAGAATCGGGAAATAAACGCATACCATTTAAGGAGTCTCCCTTAGGAAACTTCTAATGGTTATACTGCAATAATTCTCGCGAAAATGTGCTTAAATTTCTTTCCATAATTCTCTCCAATAAATTTGGAATGTTCCAAAGAATTCCCTTGGAGTTCATCTTGGAAATCCATACAGAATTATCATGGAATTCTCGTCGGAATTTTGCCAGGAAATTTCCTTGAAATTCAGCTCAGCGTTCCCAAAGTATCCTCCAAAAATTCACTTTAAATTCTCATCATCTTTTGGATTTCTTCTAAACATTCCATACAGATTTTTTCAAAAATTGTCTAGAATTCTCCTGCAATTCTCTTCTAAATTCCCTTGTAAACTACGTATTTTGATAGTGCAAGTAATGATCTATGTCACACTAACAGTTTTGGGTTTATCATGCTATTGCAAGGTGCCCATACCGGGGAACCTGGAAAACCGGGAAAAAGACGGGAATTAGAAATTACCAAATAAAAAGGCCGTTAAAGCACGGAATTTCGATGACAAGTCGGGGAAAGTAAATAATTTGACACTGGTCCTTAGAATGCCAAAACTCCTTCCCGAGCAAGAATCGATAACTAATAACATATGAATATCTTAATTACATTATTTTGGTATGCTTGTGGTATAAAATCTTTCATTGAATTATGTCAATATTTTGTAAAGTTGTCTGGGGTGGGCTGCAACATCAAACAAATACCAAAATAACATAACGTGAACTTTCAGTTTCATGACAACAACACGTAAAAGAGTTATTGGATTGTTATTCGAAGACCTTTGAAGTATCAAATTACGGTAATCTGGCATCAACAAAATCGTTAATTATCCGTCAGTTATTATAATAACTAAAGACACTATTCCTGATAGCAACTTTTTGTGTTAATTGCTTCAAACTGAAAACAGCTTCAACATAAATAATGATGTCTAGTAACTGATATTGATTACTTTCATTTAATAGTGCTTTATTTTTCCAAATTCTTCTCACGATCAATCCAGTTTTTAACGTAAACAAATCTGCTGGAGTTATTCTTCATAGGTAACCTACCGACCCTGAATGGTGATAACATAAAATTTTACTAATTTAGGTATCTTTTAAGCATCAAATTCGTTCTATTGGAAACTCATAAAACATTTAGAATACATAATCTAATCGAATAATCAATTCCACTGAACTTCTAACCTACCAGATCATTCAGTTTATTTGCCACTAATTTGAGAACACTTTAAAAGCCTTATATAGCAATAATTTTAGCTGTAGTTTAGGAATATTATATTAGGCATTTAGTAAGTCAATTTAATTAGTCTCAACTTACTTTGAAAATTGATTCAAGTAAATTTAGGATTCTGGGGTAATACATTACTTTCTTAAGCAAAACATTCAAATTTTGCTTTTCATCTATTCATTTGGATGATCTAGTCATTAGGACTCGTATTGTCTTTATACGTAAATTCGGTGCGCGCTTACCCGAGCAGGAACGAATATCTCGATACCTTAAATTGGTATGGATGAGCCTGACATATGAGGTAAAATACCAAAAAATAATACCAAATCTTCCAACAATACTCTTCCAACACCAAATTATGATAATGCAATACCAGAACAATACCACATAGGTTTTGGTAATCAAATATATTTTTTTGTTATTGACAAAGTATTTTGCATGCAATTTTTTGGTTTTATTCTTTGATATTTTACCTCTTATCCCGAGCAGAAAAAAATAACTTATTAATACCAAATTCAGGTATGAAAATAGCATAACTGGCAACCTAAATATGGTATTAGTAAGGCTGACATAAGAGGTTAAATACCAAAAATAATGCCTCAAAAATATTCTACAAATAACGAACTAATAAATAATTTAGTTATTACAATAACAAACGGATAATAGTTGCTTTTTATATGCCAGAATACCATAGTTTGTTATTTTGAAGGTCTTCTAATACCAATTCAAAAACTCTTTTAGTTGTTATTGTCTAAAAACTAAAAGATCACAATTTGTTATTTTGGTATTAATTTGATATTGTACAAGATATTTGGATAACTGAATAATATCAAAACAAGGTTTTATACCACAAGCATACCAAAATCTGGCATCATATCACATTAAGATATTCATTTGTTATCGATTAGCTATCGGTTCCTGCTCGGGATATGTCATGCTGGTCCAAATTTTGGTATCAAGTCAGAATTAGGTATTCTTTAGTTATTTTCTCCTGCTCGGGTAGTGTTGTTTGAGTGAACCTTCGTTTCGCTCAATCGTTTACAGCGAAAGTGTCGCGGGTCGGGTTGCCGGTGCTGCGGCAGTAGCAACATCAATTATTTATTAGTTCGTTACTCGTAGAACATTTTCGGGCTATTATTTTCGGTATTTTACCTCTTATGTCAGGATCGTCAATAACATATTTAGATTGCCAGTTATGCTGAAATAAATCCTGAATTTGGTAGTCATAAGTATTTTTTTTTTCTTTTTGGATTGGACTGGAAAGAATTTGTTATTTTGAAAAATTAGGACCATTCAAGGAATTCTAGGGATAGTACTAAAGTTTTTCAGGATCAGCGACAAGGGAGTTTTAATAAAACTCCTAGGCAATTGTAAAAATACACCAAGGTGATTGTGAGAAGAGTAGCTTTGGGTGGTTAAGGTTTCGAATTATAATAATACAATGGCAAGCTAATATAAGTAGATAAGTTCTAAGAAGACATTCAAGAGCGTTCTGATATGGGTTCATATAAAATTTCCATAAGTGTTTTAAAAAAATCTGGGACAATATTCAAAAAAATTTGAAAATAATATCAATTGAGTTGTTAACAGCATTCCAAGGGAATCTAGTTAGGAAAATTAACTCAGAGTTTATGTTTGAAAGTTATGTTATGTTTCTTCTGAAAATTCACTTGAAAATCAGGATTCTATTGAAATTATTTTTATTAATTGATATCAGAATTCTGATAAAATTCCAAGGACAATTGGAAAATGGCCAGACATGAACTCTAAGATAACTCTTAGTAGAATTTCAACATGGGAATTATAAGGAGATTTAAAAAAAAACAAAAATTTGAAGAAAGTCTTAGGGTGTATTCCAAAAAGTTTTTGAAGTGCGCTGCAGAGACTTTTGGAGCTGCTATAATAATATTACAAGAAAATGTCGGAGAGAATAATGTTTATTTTAGGGAAGTTCTGAAAAGACTACTGCAAAAGGGAATGATTCTAAAGACAAGCTTGAAAACATAAGTACAGAGAAATCTTGTTAAGAGTTAAGAGTAAAGAAAGTTAAAACCTAGAACAATATTTAAGATTTTGAACGTAGAAAAAATATCAGGAAAGCCGGTTTGTTTATAGACACATTTTATGCCATAAGTGACTTGTCTAGGATAAGATTTGTTAACCTTTAGCTACACAACTCTAGGAACAATGTGGCTCTCGTAGTCATGATCCATTTGGCACAGTAACTTCTTTGATTTTCACAAGAAAATTGCCAAAATTTCAGGAATAAAGCGGAATAAACTGGGAAATTTCTAATCGGAGTATGTGGAACATCGATAAAATTTGTAATGTTACTTAAGATATTTTTTACCATTTTAAGTTTTTTCCATGAAACCAGGAAATCTATGTTAGACAAATGGGAAAAACCGGACAAAAAACCGAGAATTTAAATTCCCAAATTAAGTGGCCAAATTGAATTCAAAACAATAATTATTAGAAACAAAATCAGTTTCTTCAGCAAACTTGTTCCAAATAAACAGTTCTACAACTTTGTCGAATATTATGACGGTCTATTCCAGATAAATAAAAAGTTGATATAGAACTCATTAACATATGAATCGTCCAAATGTCACTCACTTAATTATTTAGAATCGATCGTCATAAAGTTCGAAGAAGCTGTAAATCTGTTAATTTGAATTAATGGTTCATGTTTTACATCAAATTGAAATAAGTAACTTAAGATGACCCCTAAACAAAGGATTTATGAAGATAACTTTTCCTACATTGACTACTCGTTAATGATGCACTGTAGATCCTTTCAGAGCTTTTGATTGCGCATGTTTTTGCCAAAGCAACCCAGTTTATATACCTTTTTTTTAAAGGTATCCAATTGTTTACACTCACATTTTTTTTCTTCTGTTCGGGACCTAACACCATTGCGACCAGTAATTTGATATATTGTAGTACATCCCGTGTCCTTAGTTTAGTGCATGTCGTATTACTCCATCACTTTTGAGAAATGATGAAGTATTCGATTTTTTTACAGTTGTCATTCTTGCATTTATCGCAAGGATCCGACTCTTATTGAAAAGTTCCGCTATTTATACACTTCGGAGTGTTGAAACACCCTCCAAAGGCGCCCCTTTGTCAGTCGAAATTGGATTCCTTAACAACAAAATTAAACAATGACACCGATAATGATCATGCATCAGAACCCTAGTCTTAATCACTTCAAACTAGGAAACAACGAATAGAAGATTAGGAATCTCATGAAAGAAGACTAACTAACTAATTTTTTCCTTGTTTCAAGATCATCCTCGGTGGAAAAAGCCGAGTCTTGTCACTATCAACAAGGCATAAAAAGTAACAAGGACTAAGATGTTGGATTACTGAAAAATCATGTTCCCATAGTTTGAAGTAGTCAGGACTAGGAATCGGTGGTAGATCATACATCCCGTAACGTACCACGAAAAGGTGATCTACCTACGTTACGGGGCTTCGCTCACCATACTTTCGCCGCGTGGTTATTCATCTTTGACATTAGACACTTACCATTTTATTGGCACAGTTGTAGAAGGATATGCTTAATTGATTTACCGGCTGATAAAATAAATAAATAAATAAAATAAAATAAAGTTATTTTCAAAAGTGACAGGTGTAAAATCAACATTCCTACCGTGTCTCTGCATACCTCCAAACAGACCAAAGAGGAAGTCGCATAGGATCAGGTTAAGCTAAGCCAGCAATATCAAGACTACCATAAGAAGCTCGAACTGCAAGAAGAAGCATACCAAAAGGAAAATCCCGTGCTGCAGAAGGACGACTTGGAGCATCGGTTCGAAAATTACGACGCTCGGGTGTTGGTCTATGCGACTAGACTACCATGCGTCTCCATCGATTTATAGCAACTGTAACATGGTCACGACGCATGGTAGTCTAGTCGCATAGGAGTATTGAGCAAAAACCCGAAACTTGATAACTGAGTGCAGTTTCGAACCCCTTCGGATACGGTGGTGTTTAAAAATTGCTCTCTGTTTTGTGGGTTTGCTCGCTTTCATATGTTTTGGCTGCATTTGCCGGATTAGGCTGGCACTCTGCCTCCCGGACAGTTATACGTGTGTGATTGGTGGTTTTCTCGCTTTCCGAGAAGTTTTAGAATCAAGAAAGAAAACATGTTTGCAAGCATCAGAAGATTTGGCGCTAACTGCGTTGTTTGATTTTTTCTCCCGGACCAGAAATTTGTAGCATCGATAATTTTAATTTCAGTTTATGATGTTGGTTCGTTCGCAACAATTTTTGAGGTAACGGTGATATTCAGTGGAAGTAGGTTAAAATCAAACGTGCAAATTTTCTCCTGCAAAATGCTGCTGCCTGCAAGCCAAAATGGGCGCGTATCTATCGGAACCACTCACAACGAAGGATTCGAGCGAGGAGGCAATTGATTTGCTTGCTTGCGGTTCCAGCTTGATGCAAGGCTGGCGGATCAGCCAGAAGTAGTAGTTTCTAGTGAAAGAAATGATCTCCATCACATCACTAAACATAACCACGATGACGAGGAACTGCATCCCAAACCCCATGATCAGAGCTGGTAGCAGGTCACTATTTTGTCACTTTTTACACCAAAAAGTCACTAAAGTCACTATTTCCCTAAAAATAGTCACTAAAGTCACTTTTTCACTACTAAAATAGAGTTTTTTAAAGAGTTTAAAAATATCAACAAAATGCTTAAATTTAGTGGGTGAAAAAGCTTAAATTTAGTACTTGGCTCTAAGAAAGTCTACAGTAGTTTTAACAAAATATGCATAGCTGTTAAAAAATTGAAAATTTTAACCAGAGCGACCAGTGAACCGCAAAACTTTAGAAGACCAGGAAAACTATTGGGAAATGCCTTCAATTTCGATTAAATATCGGGGAAAATATACCTTCTTTCCCAGAAAATAAATAGTAAATCTTGTAAACTTTCCGAAGGTATTTGTCTGTGATAGCTTTTCAAAACTCTTTCAAGGATGATTACAAACTTTTAAAAATCCAAAGTAAATTTTAAGAGAAAGGATTCTAGGGATGACACCAAGATATATCAGAGAAGAATACCAAAGTACAAACTACGAAAGTCTCATGTAAAATTAAGTGCTCTGATGACTGATTTCTTCATCTTCGCTTAAATCTTAAGCCAGGTTTTCCTATATATTTAAAATTGGCTCAACACATACGAGCGTCACTTTTGATTATTGTTTAAATTATTAGAGACGCAAAATTTAGCTCTGAAACAATTTTGGAAATAATTCCAATATAATTGAGAGTGCGTTCTAACGAGAGTTCTGAGTAGAATGGATGAGGATTCTAGGTCCAATTCTAATAAGAATTCAAAAATAGTTCTGAAATTTTGCTTGAGGGAGCTCTGATGAAAATTCCGTGAACTCCGTGGTCTCTGCGGATAGTTCTAAAAGAATTCTGGGGTGATTTCTGAAGATAGTTCCATGAGAATTCTGAAGAGTTCGAAATATATTCCGAGAAGAATTCCAATAGAATCGAATTTTTTAGGGATCAATTTCAAAGCAAAATCTGAGAAGAGTTTCAAAGTTATTCTGCAATGGATTTTTGTTTTGAGAATTCTGAGGAAATGCAGGGGGAAATCCAAAATTATTCGAAGCAGAAATTTATGAAATTCCTGAGGTTAATTGCATCGAAAATCGAAATTAATCTACTTTAACTAATCATGCGTTAATTTAACGATTTACATAGTCGGAGATGCTTAACGTAAAATGTCAGACTTAGAGTGGAGATTTTATACTATAGATGAGGAAAATAATCTATTTCCAAGAATTTTGTTGATTGTTCTGCAAAGAATTTCAAAAATGCAATATTATTTTTGTAAAAGCTTATTGGCCTCAAAGTTCAAGTGAAGGGGAGTTATTCTAAAAAAGTTCTTGAGATCATTCTGAAGAAATTCTGTGAAAAATTCTTAGCGAATTATCAACGACATCTACCTAGATATATCAAAATTATAAAGATTTCAAACGCAGAATCAAATTCAAGATCATAAAAAATGGGAATTACTATTTGCTAATGATGATAACGAAAGCAAAAGTAAATTAATCAAATCCCTTCAAATGCTATTCACAGGAGATTCCGTTGTGAGATTCGATTAAATTAGAGGAATTAATGAAATTTGATTTTAAGTTCCATGACATAAAAAGTTTATTTCAATATCAAACCGTATTTGAATTTCTAAGTTATCATATAAATGGTTACTTATTTAGTATTTTTAAGTCACTATTTGGTCACTATTTCCGTAGTTTAAGTCACCAAAGTCACTACTATTATATCGCATCAACACTACCAGCCCTGATGATAAACAAGGAGCGGATGCATCCAACGAAACTTTTAAGCGCAAAAGAATCATTACCAACATAGGACCAAAATTCGGTAAGATCCTTCCATTGCATTATTTTATGATTCTTCAATATTGTACAAATATTTACACATTACACACAACTACACATAGTAACTCGGAGCGTTTGGTACGGTACGTCCACGCATCCTTCCATCCCTGTAGATTCAAGAAATGTTCCCATTCATTTCCAAGAATCATCTTTGCGGCAAATACAACGCAGTAGGCCTGGCCGTATTGATGTTTATATCATATCTCAGATATGCTGTAAACATCAATTAGACAAGAGAAATGATTAGACCTCATCTAACCTAATCATTTTCCAGGATGCTTTCTCGTACTGGCTGCGTTTGTATTAGATTAGATTAAGGCCTAACTCAAAATTGGCTAAGATTTTCATGTTTTATTTGCGTAAATGTATGGCAAAATCTATGTTATATGATTGGATCGAGATAAAGAATTTAAGATAGGTCCAATTAGAGGACCACTAGGGTCAACAATTTCCAAACATACCCTACCTTTGTACTTCTCTGCTTATGACATTTGTTAAGGATGATATGTATTTCTGCTGTTGCTTTTTATTTTGATTCAAACGCACATTTCATACAATCCAGAACGATTGTTCTTTTTAGTATGAATATAGCATGTTTATTTAAGTCATTTTCCAATGACGATTCACCCATGCTTTTTTCTTGTACTAAATATTAAAATTTAATTCACAGTAATTTCACACCATTGATGGAGCAATTTTCCAGATAATATTAGTGCTATTATACTCAAAACATGGTGGTGTTGCACAGATGAATCCTGCGTCATCAGCAGATAAACAAAACCTCCACCTCCACCACCGCCTTCACCAGCAACATTCAAGGCTCACAGCGTCGCATTCCACCTGATTCTGCTTCTGCAACGGTGCATACTTCGTCAAATAATATTTGGGTCAACCTCAGCGAAAATATGCGCATACTTGTGTCCATCCAGCTATAAACACCACTCATACACAAACAAACTGTGAACCCCCGACGACAACGGCAACGACGGCGGAGGGTCTCTTTGATACCAAGGGAATGTGACGTCGCCGCTGCTGTCGTCGCGCCCACCGGCCCCCATCACCGTTGAGCTTGTGTCCGTTAATTGTGGGCGCGCGATCAGGTCTATTACATAATAATCATAAGCGGACCCGACTCGCGTGCCTCAGTGCTGCTGTTACTGTTACCACTACCGCAGCTACCGCTATAGGTATTGAAATAGCCTCGGGGAGCTCTGCGAACCCGAGATCTGATGCTGATATTGATGCCTTTGATTGTCGGTAGGGTCGTCGTGCGAATCAGCTTTCACTGCACATGGCTGTTGCACTACTGACAGACTTTTCTTCACTCAAGACGACCTTCAGGGTAATCCTGTTTTTGTCGCTGTAGTCTCCGTATTTATTTTCGTCTTCACCAACTGTGTCACCACTAGTGAGCATGGTGTACTTTAATGTTTGATTGCAGGAACGCTGTTAATACTTTTTATTCATATTTTACTTGTATAAGCTATGTACCTGGCAAAAACGGGACACCTATAAAGTGCCACGGCTTTTGAAATCTTGCATCTGAACGTGAAAAGTCCATTCGGTTGAGGTTGTTTTTCACCAACTTGTGAAACATGATGCCATTCGATTACAAGTGTTTAACATGACGAAAAGGGTCGCTCAAAATGGTTCTGTATAGTAACCGTCAACATATTCGATTTAATGCCGAAAGCACCGTTTATTTAATAGCAGAGCTCTCCTAGTGGTCTGTTCTCGAATGTTTTGACAGCAGTTTGTTTTGAAAGAGCTCCTTTTGCTGAATGTTTCTTCACGATTCGTGCAGTTTGAACAAAGTTGTGACAGGCCTACCTAGAAGCGGAGTAAAAAAACTATTTATGCACAACCAGGGGTCTTCAACGATATCGGAATAATGTCTTTACATGTCTTCACCGCTTCTTTTCACTTGACGGGGAGGTCTATCAATATAATTGGTCACAAAACCATAAAAGAGGGATACAGGGAGAATCCTTCCCTTTAAGATGAAAGTTAATGCTTTTCCTAAAGGGTGATACGGTCAAAATTTGGTCAAGGGAAAACGCGTGTAAATCGGTGAAATCGTTTATTTAAAAAATCAAACTAAATTTCTTTTTCAAGTTCAATTAGTATAAAATTCAGGAAAAATATTGAGTTAGGCTTCCGCTTTTCCAAATCCGAATTGCCGGGCCTTACGCTTGACCCCTGCCATCAGATTTTGTACAGCCACCTTGTTCACCTTCTTCGCCGCAGAAAGCCAGGTTGCCTTGAACTGCTGCTCGCCCTTAGCAGTTTTTTTGGTCTTCTTTAGGTTCCGCTTGACAATAGCCCAGTATTTCTCAATTGGGCGGAGCTCTGGCGTGTTGGGAGGGTTCTTGTCCTTGGGAACCACCTGCACGTTGTTGGCGGCGTACCACTCCATGGCCTTTTTACCGTAATGGCAAGATGCCAAATCCGGCCAAAACAGTACGGAACAACCGTGTTTCTTCAGGAAAGGCAGCAGACGTTTATTCAAACACTCTTTCACGTAAATTTCTTGGTTGACAGTCCCGGAAGCTATGAAAATGCTGCTTTTCAAGCCACAGGTACAGATGGCTTGCCAAACCAGATATTTCTTTGCGAACTTTGACAGTTTCATGTGCTTGAAAACATCTGCTACCTTTCCCCTTCCTTTTGCCGTATAAAACTCCTGTCCCGGAAGCTGCTTGTAGTCGGCTTTGACGTAGGTTTCGTCGTCCATTACCACGCAGTCAAACTTCGTCAGCATCGTCGTGTACAGCCTCCGGGATCGCGCTTTGGCCGTCGTATTTTGTTTATCATCGCGATTTGGAGTCACTACCTTCTTGTAAGTCGATAGTCCGGCTCGTTTTTTGGCTCGATGCACGGTTGTAGACGATACACCCAGCTTATTTGCGGCATCTCGGAGAGAGAGGTTAGGGTTTCGCTTGAAACTACCGGCAACTCTCTTTGTCGTCTCAGCGGCTTCCGGTTTTCGATTTCCCCCCGATCCAGACTTCCTGGCTGTCGACAAACGTTCCCCAAACACTTTAATTACATTTGTAACGGTTGATTTGGCAACTTTTAGCGATTTTGCCAACTTTGCGTGCGAGTAGCTCGGATTTTCGCGATGCGCGAGCAAAATTTTGATACGCTGCTCTTCTTGCTTGGACGGCATTTTGACAACTGAAGAGTGAATTCCAAAATCAAAATAGGAGCAACATTCTACACACACACACCTTCAAAATGAGGGGTGTTCAGGTTTTTTAAATGCAAAATTGAAAGAAATACGTCAAGTTTATATTGACCAAATTTTGACCGTATCACCCTTTATGATATCTGACTCGACACCCATTCGAACCACACCCAAATTCAAAATGCACCAACACCAACAAGCATTGCAAATCAGCAAAATGGGAAGTATTGCAATTTTGACCATATTCGTAAGTACAATATTATTGTATAATTATAATAATTCTACTACTGAAATGACAACTTCAATTTCAAGATAACAAGTTCAGGGAAGACCTACCGAAGGACAGGGAAGTCCTGACGAAGTTCAGGGAAGTCCTGCCGTATTTCAGGGAAGTTCTGCCATTTCAATTCTTGGAAATCAGGGAAGTCCTGATGAAGTTCAGGCAACTCCTACCGAAGTTTAGGGAAGGCCTGTCGAAGGTCGGGGAAGCCCTGCTGAACTTCAGGGTAGTCCTGCCAAAGTTCAGGGAAGTCCTGCCATTTCAATTCTTGAATGTTGGCGTATTTTGACAGTGGTGGATCCAAGATGGCGAATGATTTTCAAAATGGTGGATTTAAAATGGTAAGTCTTTGATAAAATGTTCGATCTTGCTAAATATATACAATTTTTTTTCCTTAATTTGTTTTCCATCGATCTTGTTTTTCGGGCTGAGCACCAATGCTACCGACGCCAGGGAGGCAGCTCCCACATCTGGGCCCTACCTATCGACCCATCAACTCATGAACCAGGGACAAACGGCTTTACTTCCCTTCCAAAGGAAGGCGTGATCAGAGATGTTATGCCTCAGAACATCCCGGTGGCGCCGAGTGGAATTGAACTCAGGCCTGCTGGGGTGAGAGGTAATCACGCTTACCTCTACACCACTGACAAAATCGGGTTATTACTGTAGTTCAATTTATCTAATTATCTTAAAAAATACCAACATACATCAGAATCAGCGCTGTGTTCTTAAAATTTGAGCTAAGTACTCGCACCGAATATTGACTTGCGCCCTTTAAATATAAATTTGTCTAAAATAACGACGCCCGATGGCGTTGTTTCCATTAGTGTATTATCTAGTTCAGGCCTGCCCAACTTTTCAAAACATACTTTTTGAATGGCTGTAACTTTTTTCGATGAACATGTTTGAAGCTGCATTTTGTTTCTTTCTCATTCATGCTGGACATAAATTCATAATTATGAATAAAATTACAATACAATTATGCCCTTGTTGAGATCCAGAGACCACGTCCGGCCCTGTGTAATACAGATTACATTCTCATGCTAAATTATGTCGGTACTATCTGAAGTGATTGAGTACTTTAGAAAACTTTTTTGCAGTAATTCAGTACTTTTCAAACTGATTCCGAGATTTTCTCAAGTGTTTAAGTACATTCAAAAGAGATTTAGACCTTTTTTTAAATGATTCTGTGCTGTCCAAAGTGATTAGGATTTTTTTAAGTGATTAAATATTTTCTGAAGCGATTGCAAACTTGAGAGAATTGATACAGCACTTTTCGAAGTTTTGTGAAGTGATTCTGTCCTTTCCGGAATTATTCAGTTCCTACGGAAGCGATTAGAAATTTTCTAGATAGGTTAAGTATTTTACAATGAGATTCAGAAATTTTCTTAAGTCATTCAGTACTATCCGAAGAATTTTCGAGCTTTTTTTAAGTGATTCATTATTTTCAGAAATGATTCCAAAATTTTCAATAGTGATTCTGTTCTTTCCGAAGTGATTTTTAGTACTTTTGGAAGTGACTATCTGGAATAATTCAGTGCTTTTTGGAGTGATTCCAAACATTTTTGAAATGATTCAGCACTTTCTGAAGTGATTTCGAACTTTTCATAAGTTATTCAGTGCTCTCTGAAATGATTCAGTACTTTCCGAAGTGATTCCGTACATTTATGAAGTGATTAACTACTTTTCACAGTGATTCCGAATGATTTTCAAGCGATTCAGTACTTTCCAAAGTGATTTCAAGCTTTTTTGATATGATTCCAAACAAGTGCTTCCCTTTAGGCAGCTTTCAGAAGAAGCAGTAGAGGTCAGGAACAGGTACATTCGATCATACCGTGAGAATTTCACCATTCTTAAAGGAGACTTTGGAAATGTTGTTGCCAGTTGAGCCTACAGTTGATATTTTTTATACAATCTCTAATTCGGATGAATTGTCGGATAGCACGGAAACTTCATCTGAAGGTGAATCGTGGTATTCATCATGTTCAGATTAGATTATGTATTCATAGTTTTGTTGTGCTTGTCAATAGTTTGTGATTATTCAACATGCTGGATTCTTTTAACCTTGAACGTTTGTCTTTTTATTATTATTTTGAGGAGCACGTTGCTTGCCAGCTACACATAATCGCGAGTAAAATGTGTGGAATTTACCTTCATATACCAAAGATACACAAATGTATGGTACTGGTACTTGGTTTTAAGTCTGAAAATATATTATGCATGTGGTCATAGCATTATATAGGAAGAAAAATATCATTTGTAGTAGTTTTAGGATTTTTTTTCCGTGTATCAAACAGGAGAAAAAAGTGGTGAAAAATTACCCTCAATATACAAAGTTACACCCATCCACGTTACTGGTAGTTGTTTTTTTGAATGAAAATATTCCATGGTCTTAGTACCATTATGAAGGTGTCAAAACATGTTCGGTAGCAGTTTGACCAATATTTTTTAGTGTAACAAGAAAGGTGAAAAAGTGATGGACAGTTACCCTAGTAAACCAAAGCTACACCCATTTACGGTACTGTTAACTGGTATAAATAATAAAATATTCCATGCAAATGATCAATGACAAAACATCTTTTGTAGCAGTTTTCGGACTATTTTATTGTAAAAACTACAAAGGACAGCCCTATGGCTGTATTTTATAGAATGGATCTTGCTGAATCCATTCGTAAAAGTTGAACATTTTTAAATTTTTAAGAAATTTGGGTTCTCTTTTCTGCTAAGTTGGATTTTGATACCGTCATTTGAAAGTTATCTTGCTGAAATTCAATTATTTTTCAAGCACACACAAAGTCAGGTTTAAATAGACAGAAGTACGTATTTTTGTTAAAATTTGTTTGTTATGTTCAGCCAATATGGATTTTGACTCCTTCCTTTAAATATTAGGCTTGGATTTAGTTTAATAGACCTTCCTGAATCCATACGTCTAGTTAGATTTTCTGAAGCACCCACAATAGTTGAGAAAACTGGGTTTAAATTCACAAAGTAGGTATTTTCACATCAATTTGGGTTTCCTGTTCTGCCATGTTATGTTTGAAAACAGAACGTTTTTTTTTTTATAAGAACTATTAAATATCAGTTACTTTGATCTTATTTATCTACATTATTACCAATGTTCTTCCTTGAAAGAATACAAACACTTATGCGTGAAATGGTTTGTTGATAACTCTACTGTTACACATAATAAAGTCGACATTTGTGGCTCCTGTTATGCATTAGTGTAAAAAATCACGGCTTCAAAGAAACATAAGGCTAAAGCGAAGGCTAAGAAGTAATGTAAACGTTTGAAATATACGATAGATGTGATGTAAAACGAATTTTGAATGTTTTATATACTTTTGTTTGTTTATTTTTATTTCCCCACCCCTCTTGACTGGTGCGAGCATCGAGTGACAAAAGAAAAACTTGTGATTTGTTCCGGCTTAATCATAAAAAAAACTGGACCCTCAGCAAAACCGAAAGGTTGATGTTTTGTGGTTTTTTGAGTCCAACTGAGTTCCATTATGGCTTACAAAAAATGTTTTTGCACGTAAAATTTCTTTTAAAAATTAGAATTTTTTTAAATATTTTTTTCCTTTTTTCAACATTTTTTTTTTCAAAATCAAAACGTAATTTATTTATTTTGGAGTGGTAATCTTCCTCTTAAGGCCTAAAAACGATTTTTTTCATCAAGTCGATGAAGGGTGAAAAATTTCGAGCGTAAATTTTCAAAATCGTAGTCCAGTTTCTTAGAACGATTGATTTTAAGCTTATGAAACATTAGGAGGTTGGCTAATTACAGATTATTCGGATGAGATCTTTCCAGCTATTTGTTTGAATTTTATTCAATCTTTACCAAATAACGTTTCAAAAAATTAAATGAGGATCTCAGCTAGCTTGATGGCTGCCACTTTTGCTTACTGAATAAAAGATCGTCTGTTTGAGACAAGGGGGGCGACACATCTAAATCTAGATTTTAAATGGTCGAAAAATCTCACACTAGCGAATCAATCAACTAAAATCTTTTTTCATCTCTTGCATCTAAGCCCATCTACTCGCAGCGCCCTCAACTTTTTTGTAGGAAATCTTCAAAATCATAATCAATTGTGTTTCTATCTATTAAGCGTGAGTGCATCTCACAACAGCAAAGCAGAAAATTTCCTGCATCTTAGATAGAGTTTTTGTCGTCATCTGTAAGGTCACCGCCGGGATCGAAAACTAGTAACAACAAGTGGCCTAGTGGTGACGGATTTTTCTTACTGAGCAAACCCAAGCTCCTTTTTTTTCCTTGATTTGTTTTCCGTCGAGCTTGTTTTCCGTGGTGAGCACCAATGCTACCGACGCCAGGGAGGCAGCTCCCACACCTGGACTTTACCTATCGACCCATCAACTCATGAACCGGGTACCAACGGCTTTACTTCCCTTCCGAAGGAAGGCGTGATCAGAGATGTTATGCCTCAGAATATTCCGGCGGCGCTGACTGGGATTGAACCCAGGCCTGCTGGGGTGAAAGTTAATCACGCTTACCACTACACCACCGGTGCCGCTAACCAAGCTCCTTCGCGATATTGAATCGTTGGGACATCAATTCAGCATATCGGTAACCAAAACGAATCCTTCTGCAATCTCAACCATTTTATCCAACATCCCAGTAATTTCTCGTGGAAGAGCAGAGGTGTTATTGGCTTTCATTAAAGCGAGTATTACGTCAACATATTCCTACCCATTGCTTGACCAGCATTCGGACGTGGCCGGTGCTGGTATTGTCTCCCACTCGCTCACTGCGGAATAGAAATTTGTTTAGCACTAACAATCAAATCAAGGCATCAATGATACAATATAGATGTTAAAGGGTGTTACGGTAAAAATTTGATCGACTTAAACTTGACGCATTTATTTTAATCAAGCATTTCAAAAACCTGAACGCTCCTCCTCTATTTTGATTTTGACATTTGCTATTCAGTTATCAATGGCGTCCAAGCAAGAGGAGCAACGCATCACAATATTGCACGCGCATCGCGTAAATCCGAACTACTTGCACGCCGAGTTAGCGAAATCGTTAAAAGTGGTCCAATCAACTATGACTAACGTAATAAAAGTGTTCGGAGAACGTTTGGCGACAGCCAGTAAATCGATAGCAGGAAACCGCAGCGGTGACAAAAAGAGTGGCCAGCGGTTTCAAGCGAAACCCCAACCTCTCCGTCCGAGATGTCGCAAACAATCTGGGAGTGTCGTTTACAACTGTGCAGCGAGCTAAAACGAGCCGGACTGACGACTTATAAGAAGGTAGTGACTCCAAATCGCTACGATAAACAAAACATAGCCATCTTGTTGTACAAGATACTGACGAAGTTCGATTGCTTGGTGAAGGACGAAGAAACCTAAGTCAAGGCAGACTTCAAACAGCTTCCTGGGCAGGAGTTTTATACAGCAACCGGAAGGGGAAAGGTGGTAGACATTTTCAAGCATATGAAACTGTCGAAGTTCGCTAAGAAATATCTGGTTTGGCAGGCTATCTATCGAAAATATTGGGCCATCGTCAAGCAGAACCTGAAAAGACCCAAAAAAAAACTGAAAACGAGAAGCAGTTTAAGGCAAACTGGCGTTCTGTGGCGAACAATGTGGACGAGGTTGCTGTACAGAATCTTATGGCAGGAGTTAAACGAAAGGCTCGGCGACTCTGATTCGGTCAACCGGAAGCTTAGCTGAATATTTTTTTCTGTATTTTAGTTGAAAACAATTTTTTGTTTTAATTAAAAACTTTATCAATTAACATGCATTGTTGTTAGACCAAATTTTGATTGTAACACTGATTGCCAATAAATAAATAAATAATGCAGCGATCAAATTTTTAAGATTCCCTTTCTTTAAGATTTAGGATTTTTGCCTCACTTGCCTATAAGTCGTGTTCATTTGGAACATTTGGTAATACTTTGACATCATGCCAATGTGAAAATTGAAATTTTAAAATATCAAGATCTTTGAAAACATTATGTTTTAATCAGTTGTATGAAGGAGTTTATAAAATCAAAATCATCAGTACAGCTGAGCTTAGACGGTTTACGTTAGTTTTCGTGATATGCATTCCCAAATTCAATCGAATCGGTCATGATCCATAAAAGTTACACGAGGACCAAATTAAATTTTCTTTTTCATAACAGTTGGAGTCAGAGTTGGGACTTTTTTTCAACTCTGACTCTAGCTCCTTATGCTCCAAAATGCGTCCGCCTCCAACACCACAATATACAAAATCATGTAAAGGGTGATACGGTCAAAATTTGGTCAATATCAACTTGACGTATTTCTTTCAATTTTGCATTTAAAAAACCTGAACACCCCTCATTTTGAAGGTGTGTGTGTGTAGAATGTTGCTCCTATTTTGATTTTGGAATTCACTCTTCAGTTGTCAAAATGCCGTCCAAGCAAGAAGAGCAGCGTATCAAAATTTTGCTCGCGCATCGCGAAAATCCGAGCTACTCACACGCAAAGTTGGCAAAATCGCTAAAAGTTGCCAAATCAACCGTTACAAATGTAATTAAAGTGTTTGGGGAACGTTTGTCGACAGCCAGGAAGTCTGGATCGGGGGGAAATCGAAAACCGGAAGCCGCTGAGACGACAAAGAGAGTTGCCGGTAGTTTCAAGCGAAACCCTAACCTCTCTCTCCGAGATGCCGCAAATAAGCTGGGTGTATCGTCTACAACCGTGCATCGAGCCAAAAAACGAGCCGGACTATCGACTTACAAGAAGGTAGTGACTCCAAATCGCGATGATAAACAAAATACGACGGCCAAAGCGCGATCCCGGAGGCTGTACACGACGATCCTGCGAAGTTTGACTGCGTGGTAATGGACGACGAAACCTACGTCAAAGCCGACTACAAGCAGCTTCCGGGACAGGAGTTTTATACGGCAAAAGGAAGGGGAAAGGTAGCAGATGTTTTCAAGCACATGAAACTGTCAAAGTTCGCAAAGAAATATCTGGTTTGGCAAGCCATCTGTACCTGTGGCTTGAAAAGCAGCATTTTCATAGCTTCCGGGACTGTCAACCAAGAAATTTACGTGAAAGAGTGTTTGAATAAACGTCTGCTGCCTTTCCTGAAGAAACACGGTTGTTCCGTACTGTTTTGGCCGGATTTGGCATCTTGCCATTACGGTAAAAAGGCCATGGAGTTGTACGCCGCCAACAACGTGCAGGTGGTTCCCAAGGACAAGAACCCTCCCAACACGCCAGAGCTCCGCCCAATTGAGAAATACTGGGCTATTGTCAAGCGGAACCTAAAGAAGACCAAAAAACTGCTAAGGGCGAGCAGCAGTTCAAGGCAAACTGGCTTTCTGCGGCGAAGAAGGTGGACAAGGTGGCTGTACAAAATCTGATGGCAGGGGTCAAGCGTAAGGCCCGGCAATTCGGATTTGGAAAAGCGGAAGCTTAACTGAATATTTTTCCTGAATTTTATACTAATTGAACTTGAAAAAGAAATTTAATTTGATTTTTTAAATAAACGATTTCACCGATTTACACGCGTTTTCCCTTGACCAAATTTTGACCGTATCACCCTTTATTGTGAATCTCAACCTAAGGTATATTTAAAAAACAAACGACCAAACTGACGTTTGTCAGAAAAGAAGCAGTCCCAATCTCAATACGCGATCCAGGTTGTAACAGAATACTAAACGAATTTGCTATAAGTTCTAAACCTTCAACCTCGTATGAGAAGCGTTGAAAGCTAAGAATAAGAAGAATAATGACAAGATCATTGCAGTCTGTTTACTTGATATTTTTGTGTTTTTATGTAAATTTTTGCCAATTTGAACATGTCCTGTGTGTGCCCCAATAATCGTAAAAAATTACAGGAAATTTTTTTTCAACGGTGATGATGATGATGATGATGATGATGATGGTCCTACCTCTTACCCCTACCAAGGTTTGAGCTGGGCGATTTATCTTTAAGATAATTAAATTTAACCAGGTTTGCAAACAAAATCGAACTGGTTACAGTTACAGATATAAATTCCCTCTAGAGTTTACCGTTGCTTCACAGCGATATAAATGTGGAAAAGCTCTGGAGTCCACCTCTTAGTTCACCTTTTTGTCCACCTAAAATATTCATAAGTAAAGGGCGAACACGAAATTATTGCGACACCGAAAATGTCATGCCAATTTTCTTATAATGTTTAGAATCAAACCAAAATTTTAGGGTAGTTTTATACATATATTTACTTCAAAAATCAAAAGAAAAGTTAATCGATGGAGCCTTGAGTGTAAAATTGAACGCATTTTCGCTTGATGCCCTCCATCAAAGTCTTTACAGTGTCATCCGGTACTAGTTTGTCAGTTTTTTTTTTTTTCCATTTTCTTAACATGTCCTTCTCGTCTTTGACTGTCTTCTTGCTCTTCCGAAGTTCCCGCTTCATTATTGCCCAGTACTACTCCACCGGGCGCAGCTCCGGACAGTTTGGTGGATTCATGTCCTTTGGAACAAAATGGACAGAATTGGCCTCATACCACTCCAGGACACTTTTAGAATAGTGGCATGATGCCAAATCTGGCCAAAATAGCGGAGCTTCGTCGTGCTGCTGCAAGAACGGCAAAAGGCGCTTCTCGAGGCACTCAGATTTGTAGATCTCGCCATTTACTATGCCCTTTGTCACGAAAGGCTCACTCCTCAGTCCGCAAGAGCAGATGGCCTGTCAAATGAGATATTTGGAGGCGAACTTCGACATTTTCTTCTTCTTAAATTTGTCGTCCACATCGAACTTGCTCTTGCCGGTGAAAAACTCCAACCCCGGAATTTGCTTAAAATCGGCTTTTATATACGTTTCGTCGTCCATCACACAGCAGCCATATTTTGTCAGCATCTTCCGTGCCCGAGTTTTAGCCGTCGATTGTTGCCGCTCCTCGCGGTTTGGGAAGTTCTGTACCTTGTATGTATGTAGTCCAGCTCTCTTCTTTGCATTCTGGACGTAGCTCTGCGACATGCCGATCTTTTTAGCCAAATCACGGCTTGAGACGTTGGGATTTGCTTTAATCGTCCGCATCACCTTTCCCTCCGTCTTTTTGTTCTCCGGTCCCGGTTTTCTTCCAGCTCCTTTGCCGTGGTCCAACGTCAACCGCTCCTGGGACCGATTCAACACTCTGGAGACGGTTGAATGGTGAATGTTCAACATTTTTCCCAACTGCCGGTGCGACAGGTCAGGAAATTCCAGGTGTTTGGAAAGAATTTGTTCTCTCAACTCGCGTTGGTTCACCTCCATTTTCGTTGAATCGAAAAACACGACTTCGAGTTTGACAGCATGTACACAATACACATCAATGAGAAAGTGTGCAAAATTTGGTTGATTTTTACCCAATGGTAAAAAAGTTATGCCCTGTTGAATGTGTCGCAATAATTTCGTGTTCGCCCTTTATTACAAGCAATCAAGAGTTAATGAACAAACAATCAACAAAGCATCCTATTACACTAGCAACCCCGAAATCTGATGCTATCATAATTTTCAGCAATGTCAGGAATGCTCACGAACCCCCAACATTTGCCAGAAAACTTACTACTAACTCAAGGTATCTTTCAAATAAGCTTCAAAATTGCATATTTTTTTTTATCAAATGTTAAATTCAGTCCTCTATATCCGTAATACGCGCGCGAGGCTCCAACCTTTGTAGACTACTTTTTTTTTTAATTTACTACTATTAAATCAAATATTAAAAATCCATCATCACCCTCGTGACGAACAGAAATAGTTTTTGCAGTGCTACAATAATGATTAAAAAGTCGTTATGACAGCTATCCATATAAAATAATCCGTTAGAGATAACTTCGTCAAGATACATAATTTGTCAATTCATAAAAAAAATCACTGGATAACTGTTCAAAAGACAGTTTTAACGTGTGAAATGCAGTGTCTTTTAAATTCTGTAAGTGTTGCTGAACGTTTGATATGTCTAGGCATCGAATTGAAAAAATTTATTTCTTTATAATATAATGAATTTTGTGAAGCACAAGTCAAGAAATGTGGTGTTCTTATTTCAACCGCGTTTCTAGTATTATATCTATGAAAGTCACTTCCTCTTTCAATTCGATCACACAAATATCGAGGCAGCAAACCGTTAACTACTTTAAAAATGAACACCATAGTCAAATATACAATTCTTTGCTTCACCGACAACCATTGTAAGGCGTCTAGCATCAAAGTTGAGGAAGTTAATCTATTACATCTCAAAATCAAACGCATTATTTTATCCTGCAAGCGCTGTAATCTCGATATTTGTGTTTCATTGGACAGAAATAAAATGGATGGGCAAAAGTCTGGATGAGAAGAGATGATTGATTTGTACAGCTGTATTTTACTGGCAATAGTTAAATCGTTTTCCAGTCGACATAGAATTCCATACTTCTTGGCAATTTTCTTGATGACATTGTCAATGTGAGAGTTGAACTTAAGTTTGTCATCAATAATCACGCCAAGATATTTAATCTCGCGAACGCGATCAATAGTCTCATCATCAATTACAACAGAGACGTTCTCATTTACTCGATTCCGTGAAATTACCATAAATTTAGTTTTACTTGTATTCAATTTCAACTGCTTATACTTCAACCATCTACTTGGAGAACGCAAATCTTAATTCAAGTGTTAAACGGCATCATCTAAATCCTTAGCTGCAACGAATAACACAGTATCATCTGCAATAAGATTAATGTCGCAAAATTGTAAAACACGTCGCAAGTCATTAATATACATAATAAATAACAGGAGCCCTAATACACTTCCCTGGGGCACTCCAAAGTTATTCCCATATTCTGTCAGACAAATAGCTTTCAAACCATTTATATGCAGTACTCGTAATTCCAAAGCGCTCGATTGATCTTAACAATAAGGGCCTAGAAATTGTTTCAAAAGCGCGTTTAAGATCCAAAAAAACAGCAACAATCGTATCTTTACACTCCAAGTTATTTTTCCACTTCGCTAATACCAAATTCAACGCGGTTTCACAAGAATGACCTTCCCGATATCCCGATTGTTCTGGTATCAACAAACTTTTACTATTTAAATACTCCAACAGCTGGTCTTTAACAACAAGTTCTAAAATGTTCTCTAATGTGCGCAACATGTTGATGGGACGAAACTTTTCGGCTTTAATCGTTCTAACAACTTTTTGAATAGGAACCACTAAGGATTCCTTCCGAATTTGTGGCACATTTGGTCCTATTTGAAGAATAATTATTTTATTTGCTTCAGTGTGCATGACAGAAAAAAATGGTGTTGGGCTGGACTATTTCGAAAATTTTACAATGTTTGTGTACAACAGAAAGTTATAATTAGAAAGCAAATTCATTGCCTAAAATTTTGATTTTAATAATGCTTTGATTAATAACTGATTTCTTCTTCACAGCCAACTGGTTTAGTTTCACTTGTTGTCCTGAGAAGTTCTTTTCAGTTGGCTTATTCTTCTTCTATTTCTCGTTCCTAGATCGGACCGGGAATCGAACCCTGCCACCTTTAGCATGGTCTTGCTTTGTAGCTGCGCCATTACCGACTGAGCTAAAGGAGGCGCTTACCTGTTGTTAAATGTGCCTGTTTACAACCAACAAAATCTTAGATAGAAATAGATATATAATTTTGCATAAACACATTGATGAAATTCTCCTCTAAGCATAAGCATGAAAACATTTCGAGATTGTAATGATTCGTGTTCAATTCCGATGGCATAACGAACATTCTAATTACTGTCTCAACTATCTAACTGGTTAAGCTTGTCGCCGCTCACACCGGATTCTCCAGGTAACACACTTGGTTCGACAGGTACTTAATCCAAACATACACACTTAGACCCATTCAACTGAGCACCGGCCAAAGTTTGCAAAACATGCTTCCATGCACGTTGCCTCCAATATTCCATACACAAGTATATGCTATTTGTTTCCGGAAAAGGGCTCTTACACCGTTGAAATTGCAGGCAAACACTTCACAATTGATTGTCAGAGCAAACACAACAACACGCAGATCTTCCCTCTTAACGGCTGGTCACAATATGTCCACACTTCTTCTGCCCTGTGGGTCTTTCAAGAACGAATCCGCACAAACGCACAACACGCAACAACCGAAATTTTTTGGGTAGATTACTTTTGTTTTTCTTTTCGACACCACCGAAACAAAACCAGAGGTTGGGGGGTTATGAGAGCACGCGTCCGTACCGCGCCGTAGGAGACTTTCGACTGACTTGGGTCGACCCGTCTAGGGTCCAGAGCGCGAAAAATTCGACAGTGCATGGAACGTGGTGGTGTCAACTTTTCTACGAGTACACATATTTAAGCGAACCAACCGGCCAAGTTTAGTTCGAAGGCATTCGCAAGCAGCTCTATGAAATTGCAGCCGACTATGCTATATCTAGTAGGTACTCTTACCGACCGGCGTGCGGCGATGGAAGGTGGTGCTGCTGATGACTGGCGATGACAACGAAAGCGGCGAGGTGTGGAGTGCTTGAAGATCGTACGGTAGGTACCTTTAGTGTATAAGTCACGCTGTGTGTGTTTTCAATCAGTCAGTAGGTATGAGATCTCTGGTTATTCGAATGGTGGGCTATTGGGAGTTCGATCAGGGAAGGGGTTGCAGGTTCATATATGGCGACGGGATTGTTGCACTGTGTTGGAATGGATTTTTGGACAATGTATTGGCTGTTGTCAGAGTGGGGTCTTGGAGTTTATAGAACCATTTGGTGCTAGATTGCTTTACAATTCAATGGCCCGATTTTGTCAGCCCCTTTTTGAAAGTATTTTCTAATGTTCTACGAAAACCATGCGCATTTTCAGTGGTCTTATTGCATCAAATTATACTTTGAACATCCATCTTGAAGATGAATGAGAAAGATTCGGAAGTACGGTTATGATTAATTATTGAATGATAAAAGTTTGATATTCGTAGGGGCTGACAAAATCGGGTCATTACTGTATTTGAGTCAATGGCTGATATAATTTCCTTTTGATACAGATATCAAGTTTAATTATAGAGGTATTAGACGTAAGACGTAAGGATGAAATGAGCATAAAGGATGTTATGGTTGATTAAAAAAATTGGGCTTCATAAAAAGTGCATAAAAGTATGATTAAAGCATCCGTTTCGATTAAATCGATTTGTTGCCTTCACTGCACTTATTTCTTGACGCATAAGGAACAAGTTCATCGCAGTCAACAAGATAATTTTACGGAAACTTGCACTTTTATCATACTTTTTCATAAGCGCAAAAAAGACTAGCCCAAATTAATAAAAGTTCTAATTTTACACGGGTCAACCCCTAAATTTGTTCTTTTAGGTGAGAAAACCTTTCTCTGACGGTTTCAGGTCATTTGGTGGTAAAATGAGCTAGCGCTTTTAGTTTGAATTTTGCTTAAACATGATATACAATTTCTTTCATATAAATAAGGGCCAGTCTAATGCAAAGCACTTACTTGTCCAGTTTGATGGAAAATGCACAACAAAAGCAGTTTTATAGTTCAAAAAGCGTTTACTTGTTTTGTTGTTCTGTTGAAATAACAGAAGCAATACAAACATAAATAGTTAAAGTACATAACTCTACCTGGGAGCTTACCATCAATCATACTGTCATTGGTCGAAAGTAAGTAGCAGCACCTCCCGTACATGTGTCTCCTCGAGATCTTCAAGTCGACGATGACAGGAGCACATACAGTGGTAGAGGTAACAATAGCTGCAATATCCAAATATACGACTAGATGCCTCCCTTCAGACTTGAACGACTTGAGTGTAGTACAATCGATAGAACTGTTTCAAATACATCGTCGGTATATGAGCAAATCGGTGATCATCTCTTTTTGCCAGTGGTGGCAGGGGGGATATCCCTCACCATCCCTCTCCAACTGGGGAGTTTGGTAAAGAGAGATGATCAACCCGATTCGTACCTTCCTCACAATTGTCCTTGCTCGCTTTATATTCTCTATATACAATAATCACACTGCAGTACTCTAACGGAGCTATCAACTCTATACTTTCATCTCGTCATCTATCGTTTAAAATTACCACCTTAAGTCTGTTATTTGCGAGGGGTGCGACACATCTAGATTATCTTCTTTCCATCACAAATTTCTCTCATCATTTATTTATCTATTTACCGCACACTATCTGTTTTTTATCTGTGTAATCTACTTTCATCACTCGCATCTACTCGCATCTTCTCGTGATCGAAGCAATCACCGAACGAACGAAAGCAGCGAGCGAGACAGCAAATCAGTGTTTTTGTTTACATTTTGCTGCGATTTGTAGTTCCGATATAGTTAATTTGTGTCACCGGAAGATATCTCAATCAAAAAGAAAAGAAGAAGGTCAAATTATTCGCAGTTCTACTTGTCCAACGCCCCCGGCTGGGTGAGAGATGACACACACACACACACACACAGACACACACAGACACACACAGACACACACAGACACACACAGACACACACAGACACACACAGACACACTTAAGGACGACGGCAAGACGCCAGAAATTGAAAACGGAGGAGCGAACGTGTTCGCAAGGAGCGGGATATTGCAGAGATCACCAGTGTTGAACCTGGAGGCAACAGCGAGTTCCAACAGCAGCAGTAAGCCCCAAGGTGAGCAGCAAGGACACCAAGGAGAGCTAGGTCTTATGCTAAGCCAGGTGTTCACACCGAAATCCAGCAGTAGCACACCCCAAGAAGGATTGCAGCTTGGGAAGACCAAATTGATGGAGGTCAGGAGGAGGATCAATGAACTCCATGACTTCATCAAGGATAAGAGCAACGTCCACAAGGCAATAAAGGAAATGGTGACGGGCATCAAATCCGCCATTATTGCTGCCGAACGTGAACAGGATGCGCTGAGGACGAGGTCCGTAACTGCCGAAAGGGCACTGATCGAGGCCAAGGAGAAAGCAGCAGCTGAAATACAGGAGACGCCAAAGGGACCTCGAAATCCACGCTCGGAGAAGAGGAAAAGGGAAACTCCAGGAGAGGAAGAGGAGTTGAAAAAAGTCAAGAACGACAAAGAAGACAACAAGGAGGAAGGCTGGCGTACCGTCGAGAAGCCGAAGGAGAAGTGGAAAAAACGGAAGGAAAAAGACATGAAGAAGAAAGCTGAACAGAAGAAGGTGATACCCAGGACTCGTCGGGAGCGAAGTAAGGGCGATGCTCTGATCGTCGAAGCTAAGGACAAAACGTCGTATGCAGCACTCCTCCGGAAGGTACGAGAGGATCCGGAGTTGAAGCAACTAGGAGAGAACGTGGTGAAAACCAGGCGAACCCAGAAAGGCGAGATCCTCTTTGAGCTGAAGAAGGATCCTGCTATCAAGAGCTCAGCCTTCAAGGAGCTCGTCGAAAAGTCTCTTGGCGAAGGGGCGAGCGTAAGAGCTCTATCCCAGGAGACAGTGGTCGAGTGCAGGGACCTGGACGAGATCACCACAGAAGAGGAGCTAAGAAGTGCGTTGAGAGTGCACTGCGATCTGGGAGATGTCCCGATGTCAATCCGCATGAGGAAGGCGTACGGCGGCATGCAAACGGCGGTTATACGGCTTTCGACAGCTGCAGCGAATAAGCTGTTGGAGACGGGCAAGGTCAAGGTTGGCTGGTCATTGTGCTCGCTGAAAGCCACTCCTCGGGTTACCAAGCAATTGGAGCGATGCTTCAAGTGCATGGGATTCGGTCACCAGGCGAGGAACTGCAATGGCCCTGACAGATCTGATCTGTGCAGGAAATGCGGAGAGAAAGGCCATATTGCAAGAGGCTGCACGAAGCATCCGAGGTGTATGCTCTGCAAAAAAGAGGACGGTAACGATCATACGACGGGAGGCTTCAAATGCCTAGCATACAAAAAGGCGATGGCAGGCCAACAGTAATGGAGGTAACCCAAATAAACCTCAATCATTGCGACATTGCTCAGCAACTGTTGTGGCAGTCGACAACAGAAACAAAGTGTGACGTTGCAATCATTGCGGAACCGTATCGAGTCCCTCCCGATAACGGTAACTGGGTTGCGGATAGAGCTGGGATGGCAGCTATACAAGTTATGGGCAGATACCCCATTCAAGAAGTGGTTGCGAGCTCATACGAAGGCTTCGTCATCGCCAAAATCAACGGAATCTTCATGTGTAGTTGTTACGCACCCCCCAGATGGACGATTGAGAAGTTCTACGAGATGCTTGAAGGACTTACCGAAGAGCTGGTCGGACGACGACCGGTAGTCATCGGAGGAGACTTCAATGCTTGGGCAGTGGAGTGGGGAAGCAGGTGTTCCAATGCAAGAGGGCACAGTCTGCTGGAAGCTCTGGCAAAACTGGAAGTTATGCTGGCCAATAAAGGCACCAGCAGCACTTTTCGCAGAGATGGTCGAGAATCCATTATCGACGTTACTTTCTGCAGTCCGTCGCTGATGGCAAACATGGATTGGAGAGTGTGCGAAGGATATACCCATAGCGACCATCAGGCGATACGATATGGCATCGGTCAACGGAATACTGTGGCAGTACGGAGGACGAGAACTTGTGACCGAAAGTGGAAGACGAAAGCTTTCGACAAGGATTTGTTCGTTGAGGCACTTCGTGTGGACGGGAGTCCCGTAGATCTAAATGCGGACGAGCTGACAGAAACGTTAGTGAGAGCATGTGACACGACCATGCCGAGGAAACTGGAGCCAAATAACAGACGGCGTCCAGTCTACTGGTGGAACGAGGAACTTAGTACTCTCCGCGCTAGTTGTCTCAGAGCCAGAAGACGTGTTCAGAGAGCAAGAACGGAAGCAGACAGAGAGGAACGAAGAGAAGTGTTTCGAGCGGCCAGGGCCGCTTTTAAACGAGTGATTAAGCAGAGCAAGTCGAACTGTTTTAAGGAGCTGTGTCAAGACGCTGATGCCAACCCCTGGGGCGACGCATACCGAGTCGTGATGGCGAAGATCAGAGGTCCAACGATGCCCGCTGAAATGTGCCCAGAGAAGCTGAAAGTCATCGTGGAAGGACTTTTCCCGAAGCACGACCCAACAACCTGGCCACCTACACCGTACGGAGAAAGAGAGGGAGATAACGTCGAAATCACCAACGAGGAGCTCGTAGTAGTGGCGAAAGGATTGAAGGTGAAGAAAGCTCCCGGTCCGGATGGAATCCCCAACGTAGCGTTGAAAGCGGCGATCCAGTCATCCCCGGACATGTTCAGGATGGTGCTGCAGAAATGCCTGAACGAGGGTCACTTCCCTGACAGGTGGAAGATACAGAAGCTAGTGTTGCTGCCGAAACCAGGAAAACCGCCGGGGGATCCAGCATCATACAGGCCTATATGCCTGCTGGATACACTCGGAAAACTCTTGGAGAGGATCATCCTAAACAGGCTGACGAAATACACGGAGAGTGAGCACGGATTGTCGGAGAGGCAGTTCGGATTCCGGAAAGGGAGATCGACGGTGGATGCAATTCGGACAGTGGTCGAGAGAGCTGAAAAGGCGTCCAAACAGAAGCGGAGAGGAGATCGATATTGCGCCGTCATAACGATCGACGTCAAGAATGCGTTCAACAGCGCCAGCTGGGAGGCCATCGCCGAAGCACTGCATAGAATGAGGGTCCCTGACTACCTGTGCAGGATCCTGAGGAGTTATTTCCAGAACCGGGTTCTGGTCTACGAGACAGACATGGGACAGAGATCGATTAGGATCACAGCGGGAGTTCCACAAGGCTCCATCCTTGGTCCAACGCTCTGGAACGGGATGTACAACGGCGTGCTAACGCTGAAACTGCCCAAAGGAGTTGAGATCGTTGGCTTTGCGGACGACGTCGTCTTGACGGTAACAGGCGAGACGCTGGAAGAGGTGGAAGTGTTGTCAACCGAGGCAATCGACATGATTGGTAACTGGATGAAAGGAGCGAAGCTGCAAATAGCCCACCACAAAACGGAAGTGTTATTGGTCAGTAACTGTAAAGCGGTACAGCGGGCGGAAATCACCGTCGGGGAGCACACCATAGCCTCGAAGCGTGTGTTAAAATACCTGGGAGTGATGATCGATGACCGGCTAAACTTCAACAGCCACGTCGAATATGCCTGTGAGAAGGCTTCGAAGGCCATCAACGCGATAGCTAGAATCATGCCGAACAACGCTGGTCCCAGCAGTAGCAAGAGGCGTCTTCTGGCCAGCGTGTCATCATCGATACTGAGATATGGAGGTCCAGCCTGGGTTCCAGCGCTGGAAACGAAGCAGAACCAAAGGAAACTGAGCAGTACGTTCCGGCTCATGGCCATGCGAGTCGTGAGTGCGTACAGAACCATCTCGTCGGAAGCAGTATGCGTTATCGCCGGTATGATCCCTATCGGCATCACCCTGGCGGAGGACAGTGAGTGCTACAGGCAGAGAGAAGCCGGAAGAGTACGGAAAGTTGTGAGAGTGGAGTCATTGGCTAAGTGGCAACAGGAGTGGAACACGACGGAGAACGGTAGATGGACACATAGACTAATACCGATTCTTTCGACCTGGGTGAACAGAAAACACGGAGAAGTCAATTTCCACCTAACGCAGTTCCTGTCTAGCCACGGCTGCTTCAGGAAATACCTGCATCGGTTCGGACACGCAGCGTCACCCCTCTGTCCGGAGTGTGGCAACGTCGATGAAACGCCGGAGCATGTGGTCTTTGACTGTCCAAGGTTCGAGGCAGTGCGAACGGAGATGCCCGTCCTTAACGTGGAGAATGTCGTCGATGAAATGTGTCGAGAGGAGGACTCTTGGAATGCCGTCAGCAGGGCAGTCACACAGATTATGTCTGAGCTGCAGCGTAAATGGAGAGAAGAGCAGCGATCTAGCAACGCCAGCTAGCGCTGAGAGTACGACAAGTGCATGAGCACAGCCACCCCCCGAAGTAGTCGCTTCACAGTGGTCCCGGGGGGATCCAGGCAGAGGAGAGAGTAAGGAATGGGTTTTAGTGGAGCTGCACTAGGCAACTAGTGGTAACCACACCGTGCCACCTTCACTACAGGCCAGGCTTCTTGAAGCTTTCCTAAACCTTACTATAAAAAAAAAAAAAAAAAAAAAAAAAACACACAGACACACACAGACACACACAGACACACACAGACACACACAGACACACACAGACACACACAGACACACACAGACACACACAGACACACACAGACACACACAGACACACACAGACACACACACATACACAGACACACACAGACACACACACACGCACACCGCACACACACACACACGCACACCGCACACACACACACACACACACACACACATACATACATACACATACACACACACACACACACACACACACACACACACACACACACACACACACACACACACACACACACACACTCACACACTCACACACATACACGTACACACACACACACACACACACACAGACACACACACACACACACACACACTCACACACTCACACACATACACGTACACACACACACACACACACACACACACACACACACACACACACACACACACACACACACACACACACACACACACATACACATACACACACATACACACACACACACACACACACACACACACACACACACACACACACACACACACACACACACACAGGAGTTTTATACGGCAACCGGAAGGGGAAAGTTGGTAGACATTTTCAAGAATCATTGTAGATGGTAATGGTAGTTTTGATTTTAACAAATAAATTTGCAATAACAGTGAAAGTGGTAATTCTTACCTTCTTGGCATATGTCGAATTGACGGGTTCACTAAGATGTCCTGCTTCGAGCGCGGGTTACCGGGGATCAATGCTTCGTGAAAGCCTTGGCTCTGATCGGTTTCTACAACAAGAAAGGTGACAGCTACAGTTCAACTTTGGCCGTCAATTCTGCTCCAGACAATCAGAAGGTTTGGAGGTGGATATTGTCGAACTGGACATCTACGAACTAGTGAAATTGAATCAGAATATAGCGATCTTCCACACAAACTGGACGATGTTCTTTAGACAGGAACGACCAGCTAAGACAGCATCGAGAAAAAATACCACTTTTGTAGGTTTTGCCATTCCGTGGGAAACTGTTTCTACTCGACAAAGTTTGCTTTTGAATTTGTAGCATCGTTCCAATACGGTAATATGTTGTTTTAGTTTCAAACAAAAACAGCTTCTCTACGGTTATCTACCAGGATGACTGGTCAAACCGTGAACCAAATGCACTGTCACGCGATTTGATTATGAAGAACGTGAAGGTGTAAGTTACACCGTGTTATCGATGGCGGAAATGACTAATACTCAATGCAAAACTGTAAGTTGAACGTAATGTGTTTTAATGAAAAATATCATCGAATTCGAATGAACTTAACATCATTTTAGATCTTGACAACCTCAGCGTTCATGTTAACATCTTCTCTTCAGGTCATGCTTGAACTTCGGTAGGATCATCCGATGGTAGAGAAAGTAACATGATTGTTTTTGTTCGAGAAATTGTGTCCAAGAATATGCAGTAGAAAATGTGCATGTCCGTACTTCAAGACATTCCAGCCGAGTCGGAATCCGTTGACGTATAGATACCGCAGTCTACAGTTCACGAGTTCAAGCTGCCTATATTGGTGGAATTTCAAGCTGTCTTTTGTCACCTCACCTCGCTCGCGGTGCAGAATAAGGGGGATTATTGCTGCTGAAAGAAACGTTCATATAGTAAACGTTTTAGTTAAGAAAATTCAGCTGCCTAATAAAACAGCAATGCAAATTGGACTGCAGTCCAATTACAATTCCGACGACTTATAAACATTTCGATGCAACCGACAGGACATTAAGACACATTATTTGACTCTCACTATGTAAGTGATACCGGGATCTGTTAGCTGCAACCCTTACAGTAACAGTTGGTTGGTAATAACTGAACTAAAAAAGAATATCAAATGCGATAAATTTTTATGTTGCGCAAAAACTTTCGCTTTTTAAATAATACATGTTTTAGTACATCATAATATTGTTAAGACTTGTCCCGGAGGAGATTTGAACTCGTTATTTTGGCGAGAGAGGCATGCATATTAACCACTACGCTGTGGCCGTCCCCTTATTTTTAATTATACTTTATGAGCTCAAGATAAACTAGATGTATTGAATTGTTTCGGAAACCAGGTTAAATGCTATTTTACGTCTAGTTCCATATTATGTAGTTAGATCGTGTAGCAAGTGAGACCCGTCACATATTATTTTTTTTTTCGATTAATATTAACTTTATAGTTGAAGATGCTAATTTCAAATAACAGACTGTAGTGGTAATTTTTATACGATAAATGGAGTAGATGAAAGCATAGAGTTGATAGTTCCGTTAGAGTACGGCAGTGTGAAGATTGCATATAGATATTAGAATAGCGAGCTAGGACAACTTTTAAGGAAGGTACACATCGGTTTTTTCATCTCTCTTTACCAAACTCCCCATTTGGAGAGGGATGGTAAGTGGTGTCCCCCGTCGTGGTAGGGGTAAACAATAGTTGCAATTTCCAAACCTACGACTGGATGCCTTCCTTCAAATAACAACTGAAGTGCGGTAAAAATCGGTAGAACTGTTTCAAACCCACAGTTGGTACTTGAGCGGGTCGGTTTTCATCTCTTTTTGCCAGTGGTGGCGAGGGGGGACACCCCTCACCATCCCTCTCCAAAGGGGGAGTTTGGTAAAGAGAGATGAAAAAACCGATGTGTACCTTCCTTAAAAGTTGTCCTAGCTCGCTATACTAATATCTATATGCAATAGACTGATGCAAAATTTGACTTTTTCGCTCCACAGTGCTTAAATGGTTTCAAATCGGGTCCTGATTAGCCTCCCAAAGTTACAACTCATTTGGTTAGAAACAGACTTCGCACAAGCCATTTGAAGTTTACATGTAAATTACTATGGGAAATCTCAACTTTTTGTTCATTGCCTTCTAGTCTTTTTCCATATTAAGCTGCGAAACAGTTCGATACCCAGTCTTATAGAAAATTTTCTCAGCTACAACTTTGTTGAAGAATGTTTCTATGTAAAACAAAACTGGAAAAAGTTATTAATTGTTTAAGAGATTGGTAAACTTATGACATGATCAAGCAGCTGCTCTGTAGGCAACACTGTATTTTGCAGTGTAACATAGTAGCCATGATTTTTGTGTCCTATTCAACACCCCAGAAACACCAATGTTTCCTGCTGAGCAGTTGATTGAGCATGATCATAAGACATCAGCGCATTGAACCATTGATAACTTTCGATCCTTGCATTTTATCAAAAAGTTGTCTTCAGCAAAGTTGTAGCTGGAAAAATTTCCTACAAGTACAATTGAAAGCTTTTGAAGCAGACCGATATGGTGAATTATTAGATAGACATGAACAAAAATCTTGGTTTTACCATAGTAATTCCCATACAAACTTTAAATGGTTTGTGCCATCTCAGTTTCTCACCAAATGGGTTCAAATTCTGAGAGGTTAGCCAGGTTCCGATTTGGAATCGTTTAAGTATTGTGGAGCGAAAATTTCAAATTTTGCATCACTCTAATATGCAATCTTCACACTGCCGTACTCTAACGGAACTATAAACTCTATGCTTTCATCTAATCCATCTATCGTATAAAAATTACCACTACAGTCTGTTATTTGAAATTAGCATCTTCAACTATGTAAATCGTTGACTTCACGTAGAAGTAATACTAAAACATATAGTCAAAGTACATTAACATTATATTGCAATTATCCAATAGATCAAGATGTAACGGGTGAATTAAAAATCAATTGTAATAAAAATATATGGTAGGTTAATAATAGCATGGAGTATTTTGGCTTTATAATTATAAGGTCAATATTTAATTGATTTAAAAATGGTTTGAGATGAAAAAGTGAATCATATGATTTTTTAGAATATAACCCCTGAGTTAACTGGCTCCAAAAGCCTAAAAAAATGCAACAACGTTAAATTATGTAATAGAGTATGTACACAAAATTTACACAGATCATAAGTTACTGAACAGACTACCTATTTGGAAGCGCAGCGTGGTGAATTTCAACAGTTGATTTTATCATTTTTCTTCTTCTTTTATTCTTATTCTTCTTCTTCTTTTTCTTCTTCTTCTTCTGCTTCTTCTGCTTCTTCTTTTTCTTCTGGGTCGCAAACAGCGCAAACAGCTGATACACTAGCTCATGGGTTATAAATTTATCTTTGTAGTGAACATCAAACATTTCCAAAAGACCTAAAAATAGTAAGGATTGATTCAACATACAAAATAGTCATATGAATTTCAACGGGCGAAGAGAAATAGTTCTTAACATTTTCCATAATCTGCGCTGCGCGACCAATTCTATTGGAATCAGTAGTACGTGTGATTTCAGATTGACTTCGAGTAGATTCAATATTTCTCATCGGCTGGAAAAGAAGCACCACTATCGAAGAGTATGGTCCTGAGCCGAGGTCATTAGGTGCAGCCTACACGCAGAAAAAATATTTTAAACGCAATAATATTTGACGTAAAATTAATAAGAATTTCATTTTGTTTTGGCTGCAAAAAGAAATCATTATTATTTCAACAATCCAGTATCTTTGTTTAAAGCATTTCATTTAATTTTTTTAAATTCATATTTGTGTGAAAAAAAAAACTGCCATAACTCTTCAAATGAAGAAGATAGTGTCTTGATCGCTTCGGCAAAAATGTGCGCCATCAAAAGTTCTAAAAATGTCTTGAACAAAGTTTTTGCGAGAAATCGTAAAACTCCTGCCCCGGCAACTGCTTTGTGTCCGCCTTGATGTAAGTCTCGTCGTCCATCACGACACACCTCGGTTTCGTCAGCCACTCCCGATACAGCTTCCTGGCGCCGGTTTTGGTCACCGTGTTTTGTTTTTCGTTCCGGTTTGGTGCCTTCCGGACGGATCGGATCGAAAGATTTGGCCGACGCTTGAACCGACTCAACACCTTCGGTTTTCTGCCGCAGCCTGCCCACCGCTGCACAGTGGGCAAAAATTGGCAAAACCGCGACTAAATTGAATATCTCGGCTGCCAAACGGTTTCAGTCAACATATTTATACATATTCTCAAAGGAAAAATTCTGCTGTATCGATTGGTGGTAGTCTCATTGGCCGGAGACTTTTGCGTACCGAGATAGAGGGTCGGGATCAACCAGAATTCCCGGTAAAGTAGGAAATGCCACTATTTATCGACATAATTTTACACTTTACTTAACGTATATTACTCGGAAAAAAATCCGTTCCCGAAAACGGGAACGGACCGTGAACTAAAAATCACGGCCAACTATCCAGAACAAAATTTTCTCAAATATACACCGTGAACTATGGTTCACGGCTGTGGTTCACGAATATGGGAACTCTTTTTTTCCCGTGTACTGGAAATTGATAGTACTAAGTATATATGGTGTAAAGACACCAAATACGCCCTCAGGTAAACACTACTGGCCTAAAGGATGATCCGGAACGACCGATAAAGTGGCCACATTATAAAAATTGTCCTAGAAACTTGCGATTTTTTCTATTTATGATGTTCAGAATCAAGAGATCCAAGCGTATTATCCGGAGAACTAGAATATAGCCACTATACCCCAAAATATAGTTTCCATATTAAATACGCTTTGATCTCTTGATTCTGAACAGCACAGAAAAAATCGCATGGTTCTAGGACAATTTTTATAATGTGACCACTTTATCGGTCAATCCAGATTATCCGGAGAACCAGAATATGTCCACTATACCCCAACATATAGTTTCCATATTAAATTCGCTTTGATCTCTTGATTCTGAACATCATAGAAAACATCCCAAGTTTCTACGACAATTTTTATAATGTGACCACTTTATCGGTCGTTCCGGATCCTCTTTTAGGCCAGTAGAGTTACTCTGAGGGCGTATTTGGTGTCTTTACACCATATATACTTAGTACTATTAATTTCCAGTAATATACGTTAAGTAAAGTGTAAAATTATGTCGATAGATAGTGGCATTTCCTACTTTACCGGGAATTCGGGTTGATCCTGGCCCTCTATCTCGGTACGCACAAGTCTCCGGTCAATGAGACCACCACCAATCGATTCAGCAGAATTTTTCCTTTGAGAATATGTATAACATGTTGACTGAAACCGTTTGGCAGCCGAGATATTCAATTTAGTCGCGGTTTTGTCAATTTTTGCCCACTGTGCGCTGGGTCGTCTGGGTCTCCTCGAATGACTTCAACACCCGGAAATTCTTCGAATGATGGTGTTTCCCGATTCATCTGAGGGACGCAGTCGAATTTCACACAACGGCGCACAAGATGTTTTGGCGGATCTGCTCTTGCTCCGATGCCATCTCGATAACCACTTGACAGATTGTGATGAAATTCTGCCAGTGTAAACATCACACTCTTAGCTAGCTTCAGTCAAAATTTCATCAATTTTTACCAACACGCTAAAAAGTTCCAAACTAATCAATGTGTCGCACTTTTTTCGAGTATAGTCTTTATAACAGAATATAACACTAGAATTCTAGGGGTTACATTTGAGGACCACCAGAGAATACGAATGTGTACACTTAGAAATAACTACTTTTACACGAGACGATATCCATATTGGACGTAAATCATGAAACGTAAACAAACATTTCATGTAAAATTAGATGTTCTCAAACCAAAACATAAGCAACTCGACGAAGAGAACGTTTGATTGAATTGATTTTCTTGTCTGATTCTTATGTCAAAAGGGCCGCTTACATGTGTCGGTCTCAGGGAACCGAAATTTACATGACTTTTTCGTAGTGTGTGTTTACAAGATTTTAACTCAAACACCATTGTATTTACAAAATGTTTTTTGTTTATTTGTGATCCTCTTTGTCTATACGGTTTCTAACAATAGAACGGACTTATTAAAAAACTCGTTTTGTCAACGTGCTGTAATTTTATGGAACTACCTTCTTATTGACTGTTCAAGTGCTTCTTCGTATTCTGCATTTAATAGATTGTGTATTTCTCGTCAAGAAACTAATCATCATTTTGGTGTAGTATATACTTTGAAAACCACATAGTTATCTTATAATATGCTTTTTTTAACTAGTTCGTCAATCGCGTTAGCTTTACGGAGCCGACAATTCATTGTTCATTGGTTGTTACAAAATTAATTTATTTCTATGTCTAGTAGTATAATATCCTTCGGTTTTATATAAGGCGGGAACACATCACAAGTTTTTCTTTTGTCACTCAATGCTCGCACCAGTTTATAAAAAATAACCCAAAAAAAAAAAAAATAAAACATTTAAAATTCGTTTAACATTACGTCTAAACCGTAATTTTTACGTTACGTCTAATTTCAAACGCTGACATTTTTTCGTAGCCTTCGTTTTAGCCTTATACTCCTTTGAAGCCGTGATTTTTAAACACTAATGCCACAATGTTGTTGACTTGATTATGTGTAACACTCGGGTTATGAACAAGACGTTTCGCGCATAAGTTTTTGTATCCTTTCAAGGAAGAACATTGGTAATAATGTAGATGAATAGGATCAAAGCAATTGATTTTTGGGTATTGATAAATTTTGAATAAACCATCAAGAGGAATACCACAAACGTTCTTTTTTCGATAGTTCCTCCTTATCCAAATAGAACTCAGTTTTCTCAACAATTGTGCGTGCTTCAAAAAATCGAACTAAGCGTATGGATTCAGGAAGGCCAAAATCCATCTTGGCTGAACATAAACAACAAATTTTAACAAAAACACGTAGTTTTGTCAATTTAAACATGGCTTTGTGTGTGCTTAAAAAAAATAATCATCACGTGTGAATTCAGCATGGTCAATTCTATAAAATCTAAGCATAACTTTCAAATAACAGTTTCAAAATCGAACTTATCAGAAAAGAAAACCCAAATTTCTTAAAAATTACTTTTTGAATTACAAATTCGGTTCAATCTTCACGTATGGATTCAGCAAGGTCCATTCTATAAAATACAAGCAATTTTTTCAAAGATATGAGTCGAAATGCAATTTGACAGAACCGAAAAACCAAATTTCTATGGAAATACGTATGGATTTAGCAATTCTGTAAAATCCACACCTATTTTTCAAAGGAAGGAGCCGAACTTCATGGCTGAACAAGAAACACAAATTTCTATAAAATACGTACTTTTGAGAATTCAAACCCAATGAGCATGCTTTAAAAAATGTACCATCACGTATGGATTCAGCAAGGTCCATTCTATAAAATCCAAGTCTATTTTAAAAGATCGGAGCCGAAATTCAACTTGGCAGAACAGAAAATTAAAGTTTTTATGAAAATATCATATATCGTTCATATATTCTACAAAATACAAGCCAATTTTTCGAAGATAGGAGCCAAAATTCAGCTCAGCAGAACAGAAAAATCAATTTTCTTTGAAAATACCTTCTTTTGTGAATATTAACCACGTTCGTCCTTCACGTATTCAGCAAGTTCCATTCTATAAAATCCAAGCACAAAATTTCAACAGAACAGAAAAATCAATTTTCTATGAAAATACCTTCTTTTGTGAGCATGAGCATGAGCATGAATGACCGCCCACGGTTGTTACTCTGTTATTGCCAGATCAGCTGTAATTACACAGAGAACCAATAGACGATGCTTGGGACTAGCAATCATCCTCAATGTCTAAAAACTGGTGATCTCAAACTGGGCAAACAGCGCCGCCCGCGTCCCAACGCAGGTCAAGAAAGGAATGGGTAGGATTGTGTTGACGTGACGTGGAAGTCGAGAAATCCTCTGCCCTTCTACGAGGAATCACTGGGATGTTGGGTAAGAGGATAATTTAAAAACTTAAAAAATGCTACCAATAATAAATTTAAGATTCATTAGTTAATGTAAACAAGGGTTCCATTCACCACTCATTCCATAGTGGAAGCATTTATTTTTTTTAAATTTTGACATTTTCTATCCATTTAACAATGATGTATCGTTTGTAAGTTGTTGAGGCTTAAGATGTTGATTGCACAGTCGCGTTTCTTTTTGATATTTTAGTCGTAATGACTATTTTATGTTTATGTTTAGAGTGGGCGGTAAACGAAATCCTCAATTTAGGTTGGGTCTCCATTCACCGTTCAAATAGAAGTAAACAAAAGTCATTTTGTTTGACGATAATCAGTGCAATAATGTGTAGAACGGTACAAATCATTAGTAAACAGTGAATTAGTCGGTAAAATGTATGTTTAAAACATATTTTGTGAACTTTTTTTTTAGCAAATTTTGGAAAAATGAGAGGTTAATGAAGGTTAAGCGGTGAACGGGCACGACACGGTAATTTTTGAAGTGGATTTGGAACTAACTTGACTTAACTTGATGCAATATAATATGGTTATGTTTGAATAGCATTAAAGTGAATTTTTATCCAATCATCGTTTAACAACAGAAAAATTTCCTAGCTAGTCAATGTATCTTAGTAGGAACCGTATGCAATTTTACTATCAGCCCGGCGGCCTTATCCATTCAGAGTTGAGCAAATATTTCAATAGTAAGATCAGTAGTTTCTTGAAGCTGTTAAATGCCCACGGTCCATTGGTCAACTTTTCTGCAAGTGAATCGCACGTTTTTTCAAAACTCCCGGCCTCAGCAACCCTGCTACCAGGACCCAGTTATGGTGCGTTTATGCCACTCATGAAAGTAAGAAGGCCAGATACTTTCAGCTGTGTACCGAGTGAGTGCGCAGTATCAAGCAGTACGACCACGGCGACCGAGTGTGTCCGTGCATATGTTGCAATGGTAGTGGCTTTTTTCGTTTTCGTCAGATTTCAGCAATGCTCCAACTCGCCAGTGGTTCTCTTCATGATAATTGCCAACTTCGTTCGGTGCTGGACGCTGCTGCTGCTGGCTGATCGTTTCTGCGGGTATCGATGATCGAATGCTGACTTCTCTGTGTGCAGACGCGGATACACACACGCATACATGTGTACGAAGTTTGAAGAGGACGATGGCGACGAGGTAAAAAGCCTCTAATACGCAGTGCCCTCTGTAAATTATGTTGCATAAGTTTAATAATACCACCCGCTGCTGCCGCCGCACCAAAATACCGCTGACCGAAAAACAATGACCTACAATGCGCAATTTTTTTCCTCTTCGACAGTTTAAGATACCTGTTTGCCAGTTCCAGTCTTGTGGAACAGGATTGGTCAACTTACAAGCGTTTCACAAATTTAGTGATCAAAAAATCATATCCATCGTAGTGTATTAGTATAATGATCGGTTTACCGGTGGTTCTTTCGTTGATCTGGTTGGACGGCTCCTGATTGTGGGTTAGTAACTAGATGGCAGAGGTGACACAGTTTTCATATTTTTTTTTGAGTCAACGATTTGCAAGAAACGGAATATTCGAGCATTCCCTTTCATTCATGAAACTCAACTCGCCCGCAGTAAAATAACAAACGATTCTAAATCTCCATCTACAACATCCTCACGCATGCCGCTCAAATGGACATTCTCAGAGTTTGGGTAACGAGCTCAAATTGTTCCAAATCAAAAGGTCAGCTCTGTCAGTACCGCCGGTGTGTAATCCGTTACGACAGCACCATGTGTAGATGATGCACGCAAAATGAAGTGAATGAACAGAGTAAACATCGCGTACTACTACATCAAATCAAATGTGTGTCCGAAGGAGACGACCCCTTTCCGCTACTATCCGACCGACGCCGACCAGATCAGTCCACATGATCAAAACCGAACGAAATCTTCGCTCAACAAACGCTGGAGGCAGGACCGAGTGTCGAACACAATAACACGAAATAGCCAATGATCCGGCTGTCAGTGGCAGCAGAGGCGAAGATTATTCAATTATGATAATTTCCCCCAACTATTTCGACGGTTTTACTCCACATATTGTAGTAACACGCATAGTTTCGTCGTGCGTAGTGTGGATTGGCCGTGGTCAATCTACACGTCACAATGTGTAGACGTTGATGACCCTCAGCATGGAACAGCCCACACAGCATTCCTCGCTCGTGAATTCACGAAACGATAGGCAATGGCCAGTGGGCGATGAACCTCAATCCGCCTTATCATTTAGGTATGTGAGTACGATGAAGATGAGTGGGTTTCAGCTCGTGCGGTATGTTTAAATGGTTTATGTTTCCGGGGCTTGATGTTGACCCAATATCGACCTAAAGGGTGTCCACGATGAAATTGCCACACACAAAATTGATTCGCAAAATTCGAGTTTTCATCCGATTGCCATCAAATTTTCAGGGATTGAGAAATAACTATTAAACTTCATTTTACCATTTTACTCGTATTTTATTTACAGTCCATACGCAAATGCCCGCACCTTGGCCTTAACCCCGGCCATAAGATTCTGCACAACCTGTGAATCAAACGTTTTTTGCATGTAAACCCATACTTTCTTCAGTTCCTCGACTGTCTTCACTACCTTAGGTCGTTTAAGAAGGTGCTGCTTCATAATCGCCCAGTACTTCTCGATGGGGCGGAGCTCCGGAGTGTTGGGAGGGTTGAACATTTTCGGCATGAAATTGACCTTATTGTCCGCATACCACTTCAGCACGTCCTTGGAGTAGTGGCATGAGGCCAAATCCGGCCAGAAGATTGTTGGGACGTTGTGGGCCTTCAGGAGAGGAAGCAGCCGCTTCTGGAGGCACTCTTTTATGTACACCTGTCCGTTCATCGTGTCCTGGGTCACGAAAGGTGCACTCCGCTTCCCGCACGTGCAGATGGCTTGCCAAACCAGGAATTTCTTCGCAAATTTGGACATCTTCTGAGTGCGGACATGCTTCGGAACGCTGAACTTATCCTTGGCCGTGAAAAACAGGTTGCCGGGGATCTGTTTGAAGTCGGCCTTCACATATGTTTCGTCGTCCATGATGCAGCATTCAACTTTCGTCAGCATGTTGAGGTACAACTTCCTGGCACGGGTTTTGGTGGACTTGTTCTGCTTCTCGTCGCGATTAGGGGCCTTTTGTATCTTGAACGTTCGAAGCCCAGCCTTAGTTTTGGCCTTCTGGACAAAACTTCGGCTTAGGTGCAGCTTCTTAGCCACATCCCTAACGGAGGCGTTCGGATTTCGGTTGAAGGCCCCAACTACGCGGTTGTGATTTTTGGTGTTGTACGGAATACTTTTTCCTTCACTTCTGGGCTTCCGATCGGTGGTCAACCGTTCCTCGAACCGCTTAATCACTCGCGACACCGTGGAATTCGCGATTCCCCACGTTTTAGCGATGGAACGATGCGAGAGATCCTTGTTCTCGTGATGAATGCGCAAGATTTTATCACGCACGAGCTGTTCTTTCGACTCCATTTCCGCGAGTTTTGATCACAGGACTTTAAAACTTGCAGGATGTAAATAATGCACTATGAACTAAATCCACCAAAATTTTCATTCAATTCTACCCAACGGTTAAAAAGTTAGAGCAATTTCATAGTGTGGCAATTTCATCGTGGACACACTTTAAGACAGCTCGCAATGCTGTTCTATTTTATATGGACTGTTTCACTAGTTTGCACCATATTTGCAACTGCTCGAATATTCTATTTCATTTCTGAGCGGATTTGAAACACGAATGGAACTCTGATTCTAATTTCTCTGGATACATTCTTCTAACCTGACAGATGGCAGATGGCCAGGGGAAAACTAGGTGACGAAACGAAATCTCCTGGGGTGGGACGTGCTGTCAAATCAGCCTACTGATCATTCTTGTATGAAATTGGTTCCAAACGTAAACAAACCCTGTAGGTTTCTTAAGGCCTGTTTTACGTTTGGAACCAGTTATGCGAGATAGGTGACGATTGTTCGTATTTGACAGCCACGTCCCCCCCTTGGAAATGTCATTCTGTTATCGTTCGTAGAGTCGGAAAATTGATCGAGCAAATACAATTGCTTTACATCATAGACATCTCTCAAGAAACCAGATGACTGCTTATTTTTCTAAAGATCAAAGATCTAAAATATCTTGGATATTTTTCCAATGCTTCTGGTTGATCGATTATCCTAAAGATCTTCTACTGTTCAATAATTCAAATCACGTTTTGCTGATATTCTCTTCTTAGACTAGGTTGTTCAGAAATTATTCCAAAGACCGTCAGGTGATCAGAGATCTTTATTAAATCATCAGGATATTTTTCTATGACTTTTAGTTAAATAGGTACTATTCTGACGGTATCCAACAATTCAACTTGCGTCTCTCAAATATTTTCTTACGATACCACGTGCCTCAGAAATTATTCCAAAGACCTGATAAGGTATCTCCTAAAAATGCTTTTGATATTTTTTCAATATTTCAGGATGATCGTGTACTGTCCAAATTTAAAATAGCGTCTCTCAGAGATTATCTCATGATACCAGGTGTCGCAGAAATTATTCCAAACACCTTCAGGTTGTCATAGGTCTTCAACAACTTCTCAGGATATTTTCTCAACACTTCAGGATGATCAAGTATCAAAGATTTTCTAGGTGTTTCAGAAATTACAGCAAAGCCTTCAGGTACTCATAGGTCTCCGATAACTTCTCAGGTTATGTTTTCAATACTTCAGGATGACGAAGTCTATTCTGAAGATATCCAGCTGTCCAACAATTCAAATAACGTCTCTCAGAAATTATCTCGTGGTACCAGGTCGCTCAGAGATTATTGCAATGACCTTCAGGTGCTCATAGGTCTCCAAACACATCTCTGGCTATTTTTTTTTTCCAATACTTCTCGTCCAGTGGCCACCCTGCATGTGTTGACAACAGTATCGTCCGGACCTCTTCTCGTGGTTTGAACTCGTTACTTGGCTCTGGATTAAGTTGTTGTAATCAACTTGTTCCAGGAAACATGTTCTTCAATCAGAATCACCTTTTCCGTAGGGATGAATACCAAACACCTTTTAAAACTGTGCGCTGTGCTGATCGTGTTGCAGCTTCATTGTTGACAGCAGTCTTATAAGCGGTCACCGTAGCCGACACATTTTCTGGGATAACCGACTGTTTTTGCTTCTGACACTTTCAAAATAATCTATCAAATTACAGTACCAAACTAAAATGTCATATGACAGGCTCTGTCATACGGCACTGTCGCCGAAGACCGTCACTAATGTATGTATTTGAGTTTTTCTCATAATTAGAGCCTCTGATGTTGTAATTGTGTGAATTCTGAAAATAGCAATCAATGATGTCCTAGTAATAACATTTCTGATCAAAAATGGTTTCATTTACACCAAATTGAGGAATTAGAACGAAATCACACATGTCATTTGATAGCGTTTGTGTTGCGTAATAGAGACGACGGTAGAGCATGAGAGTACGAATGCAGACTGTCGCGCACGACAACGAAGCGAGTGTAGTAAAAACGTCGACTGTTTCAACCCCTGGTTGACAGTTTCAAATTTTAAGAACTGTCGAAAAGTTTGAAACAATTTTGAAACTCAGCATTGCGACGGCCTAAGTGTTACTAATTTTGGAACCATGCATGAATTAGGTGTTTCAAGCGGCTTCTGACAACACTCACCACCAGAGGGCGAGCAGCCTTTAACAGCATGGGCTGGTGGAAAAGCCACTTGAGGTTGTATGGCGAAATTTACTTTTAATTTAATATTAATAATGGTGCAATTTGTCCGATATATTATTTTTACATAATGTCACTATTATTAAACAGAAAAAATGTAGAAATTTTCTCACCGCTAGAAGCAAGCTTTGAAGAGAAATCGACGATTTTTGGAAAATCTCCACACCGCAAAACTGGGAGAGTGGGATTTCCTACTTCCTATCGTTAACATTTCGTGGATTGAGGGCGGGTTTTTCTTCCCCACTCATCCTCTCGTACGATGGCTCGTTGTGCAGCTTCTTGCAGGATCTTATCATTACGGGTCCGCCCCTCCGTTTTAGTCCTTCATACAATGGTAAATTGAATGCAGGCTGGTGTAAAACTTGATCAAGTGATACGATGAGGACAGTCTACTGTCGAATGGCTGTGCCCTGCAACAATGAGCGGTTTCCGTGGCATAAAGTATGTTCCAGTTAGTATTTGGCCGTGTATTTTCAATTACTGTGGCGTTTCTAGTTGCCGTAGCAAGAAACTGTTGACAGCGTTTCGATCTGGAAGGCTTGTTTATTAGTGGTGGAAATTTCATCAGGATTCAAACACACGTTTAAAGGTGGAAGATGGAACGCGAGAGACGTGAACAAATTCTGTACACTCACGGTAAAAACCTAACATGGTCAGGACGGTATGGAAGTTGGATTTTTATCGACCACCTAGGCTCAAAATCATCAAAATACCCTTTTATTTGAGTAATTTTCTGCTCAGCAGCTCAACTTGCAAAAAGCATTTAAGATCAATAGCTGTGGAAAACTTCTTTCTGATAAATCTCTTTGTCACCTTGAAATTTCAAGTGCACAAATATCAACCCTAAGTCACTTTTCTTCTTCGAGATCTCTCGTTGTCCGAAAGGTGTCGTGCTTGTCACGATTACACCCAACTGAAGGATGTAAGATTTGGTTAAAAAGATGAGGGATTTATCATCGCAGGATGTTAGTGGAAACCGAATGAACGGAGGATACGATATACCGAGCTGCCGTCCAATGCAAGAAAATGGAGAAAGAAAATTTCGAGTGTATTAGTGAGCAAAATTAATCATGTCGAAGAAAAAGTAGAAGGTTGCCGACTGGACTCGAACAACGAACGCAATTATCAGCCCTATGCTTTCTCCACTGCTCTCTCCAGGCTTCAGAATATGGATAGGCTAAAAGCGAATAAGAAGCGCTCATTTCCTCTCATACTCGACTACGAATGTTTTTTTCTGCAGTATTCGCAACTAACATTCAATGTCATGCATTTTTGGTTTACGTGTAGAGAATCGTCCGGTTGGCATATTGGTTCTCCGACTGGCTTCTTGGCAGGCTTTTTGAATAGTGTCGGTATCCAATATACATGGTCCGCTCTACGAAGTTAGGCAGGATTTCTAAACTTTCCGAAGTTCTCGGAACATCTGCGAAAATCTGGATGACGGAACTGCCCTGAAGATATGTACATGATCTTCACTAAAGTTCTCTTTATCTGAAGTTCATGTAACTGTTTAAAGAGTTTTAAACGTCCACGAAGTTCTGTGTTTTCCTGAAGATCTTCGAACTTCCTTGAAGTTCTTGGAATTTATCTGCAGTTCACGGAACTTCTGAGAAGTGCCGGAGTTGCTCTAAAGTTGTAGAAACTACCCTAAAGATCTTTAACTTCATCTATAAAATTTCCTGAAGATCTTTGAGCTTCCGTGAAATTTTCGGAACTTCTAAAAAATTCCCACAGATTTCTTAAAGTTCTGAAAACTGCCTTTCAAGTTCACGAATCTTCACTTCAAATCTCTGAACTTCCTTAAAGTTCTCGATATTTCTTAAAAGTTCTCACATTTTTTCGAAACTTTCCGACAATGTCCTGAAGTTCACAGTGTCCCTTAACCAGGCTTACTGAAACTCATCAAACTCACTGGAGGTTTTAAAACACTATTGTCCTGCGAATTTTGCCAGCCATCACCTCGAGTAAATGGTGGCAGGGATATGGAAGAAGTAAACAAAAACTCCTCGAGGGAGAGGGAGAGTGAACTTCAGCGAGAGGATAATTTGATGTGAGGTGCGCTTTTCGAGACTCTGGATGACTTTTTTGTTCGACGCAAGAAGCTCAGAGTTCACCCAGAGTGAGAGTAAGAGCGTGTGATAGAAAACATGATCATGAACGGTAGCAAACCTCACCCTCATTTTATCCCCCTTCGTTCCCAAGCTCTGAAGCTCAGTGGATTGATTTGGCAGTAGGCATTCTACTCCTTAGAAAAATGCTACGCTCGGCTCATTTCAAACTAGCGAGCGAGGCTCCATCAAGCCTGCCCTTAACATATCTAAGCTTTCCTAAAATTTTTGGAGTTCGCTGAAGTTCTTGGAACTTCCCTTAAATCTCTTAACTTCTCTGAAAAACTCTGTGAACTTACTTGGAGATTTCTGAACTGCCTTGAAGATTTCTTAACTTTCCTGAAGATGTCCCTAAAGACCTCTAAACTTCTTAAAAGTTCTCTTTTTTTTTCCTGATTTTTCCGAAACTGTCCTGAAGTTCACGGAGCTTCTCTAACCATCTTTAAACTTCCCTGAACTCTTCTTGACTATCTTAAAGTTTTGGGAACTTCTCTTAACATCTATAAACTTCGTTGATGCTCTCAGAACTTCCCCAAGGTTCTCGCGATTTTCCTGAGTTTGCCTGAATTGCCCTGAAATTATCTGATCTGCATTTTACTTTCTAAATGAGCAGTTCCAGGCCAAATAGCAAAAGAATTGACATTCCCAATTTACATGGAACTTTACAAAATTGATTGTTATGGGCAATCATTGTAACAAGTACGCTTTCCATATAGATAGTTATTTATTTAGTTAGTTCAGAGTTCATATTTATACAATATACTCAAATTGCATGAAGTTTCGTTTTTTCAATAAAATTCATTAATATGTTCACCGCCAAAGAATATCCACTCATGTTGAGTTACACTTGTCATACAAAATGAGTTCCCTGCGTTCAGACGCGACCACGTCGAGAAGCGGACATCGACCCGCCAAATTTCCATTTAAAATGCGTTGACCTTTTTTTTCCGTTTGGCTTTGCGCCCTCCCCCTGAATTTCGGAGAGAAATTGTCTGGATGCTTGAACAGCTCGTTAGAAAGATATGCTGCGAAGCTCTTATAATCAGGTGCACAATTGCGAGAATTTTGGCGTTCGTGAAATTGGACTTCGTTCAATTCCACGATTCCGGGGCAAAGTTCTGTACTAGCGGCTAACTGAGGAATGTCCTAGCTGGAATCGTTCAATTCGAATCGACTTGTAGAAGAGGCAAGAGTGGTCAGTTTCCTTATCGTGTCGTGGTGTGTTTAAACAGGTAGTTAACGACATGAGAATCCCTAGTAGGATTGTTAAAACATTTCCCTTTCCTTTAGAGACAAGTTAGGCAAATTCTAGCTAGTGCAGTGCAGTGGGCGGCAAAGTGTGTGGATCCAGAAGTTCATGAGGTAAAGGTAGTAATTCCTAGACTACAAAATAGGTCGACTTACTAGCGTGCGCGTGTGTTATCCCCATAGGTTCGTGGCAGCGAAGGCCATTTGCCGACACACCACCTTTCGTGAGAATCCGCTTTTGACCCCACCTGTCGACTTCGGAGTATCCCCGAGGCACACGTGGTCGGAAGAGGTCGTTAATCTACGCTACCTGGACAGGCAGGCCAAACGAAACCGTCATCGGTATCTGTCGGAACACCGAACAACCAACGCAACACGTGGTCGTGGGTACGGACGAACGAACGCATGTGCCGCGCTTCCGGTGAGTGAGACCAATCAGCATCGTATGATCGCATCCGCGATAGTTTCTGGGCCGCGCGGCGCCGTCTCCTCATAAAGCTGCAGCGACATAAACCCTAGGTAGTCAATCGTGAGTACATGCATGTAACCCATTTCTCGTTGTATCGTCCATGCGCATGAGACCGAACGAAAGTCCGTGAGAGTCTCACTGAATGGGTAAACCAGTGAAAATCCAAAGCACCCGAAGAACAGAAATGGTTATTTTATTTATTTATTTATTTATTTATTTTCGTCAACCAACGTAGACTAGTACAATTAATACAGTTTTGTTTTCTTAAATATATATTTATATAAAAAAGTAGTGTCAGCTTTCTTGTCTTTTCTTTTATGAGTTGTTATTTCTTATGGAATAAAAATATTGCTTTAGTTTATGCCGAGACATTGTAAAGTCAATGGTTTCGCAGTGTTTATTGTAAGAGGCCATCATGCGGTTTAATGGCCCATATTTTGCATAATTTGTGCGATGATGTTTTAAGGCAAATAAATTTCGATTTCGGAGTTGCCGAGTGGGTGCATGGAAATTTAATTTTGAGTTCTGTTGAGTCAATTCGCTGCGAAACGATATCATTTACAAATGAAACCATTGCATATTCACGACGCTCTTTTAATGTTTGTATGTTTATAAGCATGCAGCGTGCTTCATATGATGGAAGAGGAAATGAAGTCCAACCTAATTTACGAAGAGCGTATAATAGAAATTGTTTTTGTACTGATTCTAATCTTTCTTCGTGCGTGATTGAAAATGGAGACCATACAATGCTGCAATATTCCAGTATTGACCTCACATAGGCAATATATAGTGTTTTAATTGTGTAAGGGTCCTGAAAGTTATAGCAAAAGCGCTTGATAAAGCCTAGCATGTTATTTGCCCTGTGAATAATTGTATTGTAATGGTCTATGAAAGTTAGCTTAGAGTCTAAGATAATTCCTAAATCCCTAACTCTTTCACATTTGTCTACAGTTTGATTTCCTAATGCAATTGAAATATTTGAAGTTGTTCTTTTTCTACTAAATGATATTAAGTTACATTTTTTTACATTCAATTCTAGTAGACTTTTTTTGCACCATATGTAGAATATGTGTATTTCATTCCGGAATATATTGATGTCTTCTTCATTTCTTATTTCCAAAAAGAGCTTCATGTCGTCGGCATAAATAAGCAATTTAAGTTTTTTGAGAATGTAAGATATGTCGTTTACGTATAGAATAAAAAGGAGAGGTCCCAAATGAGAGCCTTGGGGGACGCCTGAAGTGACTTGAATTGGGCTCGATTTCTTTCCGTTGAATTTAATTATTTGTTGGCGGTTAGTTAAATATGATTCAAGCCATTTCAGGAGCCCTGACTTAATTCCAATTTTTTGCAGTTTAAGGAGTAACATTGGTATGTCAATGCGGTCAAATGCCTTGCTAAAGTCTGTATAGAGAGCTTCTACGTGGTTTCCATTATCCATTGCATTCAATGAATAGTCTATAAATTCAAGTAAGTTGGTCGAGGTCGAACGACCCTTGAAAAAGCCGTGTTGCATGTCAGTAATTCTATTTTTGATTTGGAGAAATAATTTTTCGTTGATAATTGACTCGAAAAGCTTAGGAATGCAAGAGATAATGGCTATACCACGATAATTACGTACGTCAGATTTTCGACCAGATTTAAAGATAGGTACTAGAAATGAGCTTTTCCAAATTTTAGGGAAGGTTCCGGATTCCAGGGACATATTAAAAAGCCAAAACAATGGAGCAGTGAGTTCCATTGCTAGACATTTAATAAATACTGGAGGAATTCCGTCAGGTCCAGGACCTTTTGAGGCATCTAAATTTTTTAAAGCCTGCAAAATGTCCTGCACTTGAAGCTGATTGAGGTCAATGTCCCTTGAAAATTCTTGATAAAATGCAAAATAATCGTGGTCACGATCTTCTTCAGAAAATGTCGTATAAATTTCTTGAAAAAATTTTGCGAATAGATTACAGTTTTTTTCCGAACTATCACCGACATTTTCGTCTAGATGCATTATTGAAGGAAAATTGTCAGATTTTAATTTCGTTTTTACGTAATTAAAGAAGTTCTTCGGACAGGACTTTATTTCACGTTCAGTTTTTGCATTATATTCTTCAAATGCAGTACTGATAGCTAAATTCAGTTGATCGCATAGATCCAAATAAATTAATAAATTATTACTACTATTGTGTTTTTTATAAATTTTATGTGCTTTTTGCTTCCGATTTTTCAAGTTTTTTATTTGTCTGTTAAACCAGACTGGATTTTGTGTGTTTCTGTTACGTCTTTTTTTCTTCAAAGGTATTTCTTCCGAAATTATTTCTGTTAAAATTTTGTAGAACACGTCTATACCAATTTCGACATTTCCTACAATCCTTAAAATTAATTGCCAATTGACACTGTTTAATTTAAATTTTATTTTTTCGTAGTCTGCTAATTTGTATTCAAAGACTTCTTCGTATTCGCAGTCGTTGGGTCTTTGGTTTTCATGCATAAATAAAGAATATTCGATTGCTGTGTGAAACGCTTCATTTTTCCACAGTGGATTTAATGATTCGGTCACACAGAAATCTTCATAAATATTCGTTAGTAAAAAGTCCAAATAGCAATTTTGTTGGTTTTTGATGTGGTTAATTTGGTTCAGTCCTAAATTAGCAGTTTTGTCAAAAATGAACTGCAATGCTTCATTATCCCCAACGACTGGGAGTAAGATACATTCATTTTCAGAGTCCAGAATGAAGTCAGCATGGCGTTGATTCAAGTCTCCATAGATGTGAACTTTAACCTCAGGAGGAAGGTCAGATAGAATTTGTTCAGCACTTTGGAAGAAGGCTTCATAAGTGCTTTTATGAGCATGGTCTGGTGGAAAATACACTGAGGCGAACACGTGCGTTTCACCGGCTATGTGTGATTTCACCCAAATATGCTCAAATTCTGTAAATTTTGGTGTAAAGATAATTTCTGAGTTAAAATTGGCCGAAACAGCTATAAGAACTCCACCACCTGACTTCTTCTGTGTTGCATGAAAATTTCTGTCGTCCCTGAATACATTAAAGGCATTAGGAGGACATACGCTGAACACACGTCTTTTTCTTTTTTTTTTATATACGGGGGGGGGGGGGGGGGGGAATCTGCTCCCAGACACCTGAGAAGATAACTCAGGGTGTGGGGATGGGAGAAGTAGCACTCCCGACCCACTAAACCTTACCCTGTGCTCTAGGCCCTTGCCCTCCCCGGAACCGCCCGAAAGCATTACGTCATGGGAGGGGGCCGGTTGCGCTATGGCGCATCACTAAGTGTTGTGTCAGACGTGACACTCGCTACTGCACAGTGAGCAGCTGTGCAGGGCCTTCCTCTTGTTGATCGCTGTTAGTTGTTCGCCTGAGTTCTAGAGCAGACGTGATAGCCAGCCAACTGTCCAGGGCCAAACAGGACAGATGTGACCGCTTACCAGCTGCGTGTGCTAAGCACTCTAAGAACCCGGTGTCACTGGTATGTGTGAAGCTGAATTTAATCGTTAATTTTATTTCATCCGACATCTCCTAGTTGTTTACTTCCAACGGGGTAGCAAAAAAAAAAAAAAAATTGAAAAAAATGATCAAGCACCGCAACAATGCGTTGCTATCGAAAAACAGACTATCGCGTGACTCGCACAAGAAACAAAACATACACAGCTGCTTGTTACTCTTAACTTTCAGTGTATTTTCAAAATCGCGGTTAGCCAAGATAATAAGTTTATCTATTTATTTATTTATTTATTTATTTATGTCGTCAATCAATCGTAGACCAATTACAATTAATGCTTATTAACTATGTCTTAAATATTATTGCCTGGCTAACCTTGAAAAGAATGCTTTTTTTAGTGTTATTTTATTCATTGTTACATCAATTGATTTGGAATATCCGTTATAGCAGGTCATAATTCTATTCAAAGGCCCATTTTTAGCATAGTTGGTTCTTTGATTGTTAATGTAAAACAAATTCCTAATCCTCAGAGAGCGAGTGGGAGCATAAAAATTTATATTTTCTAAAATTTCCGGAACATTAACTCTTTGAGCAATAACATCGTTTATAAATGTTACCATGGCAAAGTCTCTTCGTTTTTTCAGTCCATCTAAACTTATTAACAAACATCGCGATTCATAAGATGGAAGTGGTAATCTCGTCCAACCTAATTTTCGAAGGGCAAACAACAAAAACTGTTTTTGAACAGACTCAATGCGGTTTATATATGTATCCTGATACGGAGCCCACACTACGCTACAGTATTCAAGAAGAGGTCTCACATAGGCCACATACAATGTTTTAATAGTGTAAGGATCATTGAAGTGCAGACTAAATCTTTTGATAAACCCTAGCATGTTACTTGCTTTACCGTTACCGTTTTTTCATGTATGAATATGGAGTATTCAATAGCAGTGTGGAACACTTCGTTTTTCCAAAGAGGGGTGGGTGACTCTGATACCCAGAAATCATCAGTCGTATTAGTGAATAACAAATCTAAGTAGCAGTTATTTTGATTTTTTATGTGATTTATTTGGTTGAGTCCAATTTCTGCACTTTTGTCGAACAGAGTACGAAGTGTTTGATTTTCTCCTATAATCGGTATCAACAAAGATTCGTTGTCGTCATCAACAATAAAATTCACTGAGCGTTGGTTAAAATCTCCGTATATGTAAACATTTGCTTCCGCCTCACATTTCGAAATAATATTTTCAGCTAATTTAAATAAAAAAATTTCGTATGAATCTTGCTTTGCATATTCTGGAGGAAAATATACTGTCGCAAAAATATGAACTAGATCTCCAATGAAACATTTGACCCAAACGTGATCAAACTCCTTACACTTACAAGATGATATTTGTTCAGATTCATAGTCAACACTAACTGCTACTATGACACCACCACCACTTTTTTTGTTGGATAACGTTTTATCACGATCATCCCTAAAAACATTGAATCGATCACCGAAAACTTCTTCGTTCTTTACTCCAGCATCCCAGCTGGTTTCCGTTGCTAAAATTGCATGAAAATTGCATGCTGATACTTGTTTATAAATTTCGTTCACTTTGAAAGCACTTTTCATTCTGTTAAAATTTTGGCAATAGACAGCAGTGAAGTTTTAGTGGCGCCAGTGGTATAGTGGTAAGCGTGATTACCTCTCACCCTAGCAGGCCTGGGTGTAATCTCACTCGGCACCGCCGGGATGTTTAGAGGCATAACATCTCTGGTCTCCGGTTCATGAGTTGATGGGTCGATAGGTAGGATCCAGGTGTGGGAGCTGCCTCCCTGGCGTCGGTAGCATTGCACAGTGGTCCAGAATGCAGATTTAGGTGGAATGATATGTTTTGAGCCTGAAATAGAAATTTTAGACTGAAAGTCTCTTGTAAAGTTGTTCTATTTAGTTAGGTTCTCATTTTTATGACAATGCATTCTAGGGTGGTTCTTTTTATCATTCAAATAAAAAATCTGACTTTTTTTTTTGATAAATTAAGGTACATATACATTCTTGGGCAAAGTTATAGCTGAGCTAATTTCAAGCGACTTTGTAGAGAAAAAACTTTTTTGTATCTCTTAAATAGACTGATTTAGAGCTATTTTCTTGAATTAAGTTAGAGTGTCTCTAAAAAATCAGTTGTTTTGCTCTAGTTTTCTTATTTCAAATTTCTCAGCAAATGTGTCTTGAAATAACTTTTAGATCTTTAGATGGCGCAAATTTTTGATGCACAAAATTTGTTGATATCTTTCGCCGATCAAAAGTCATTGACGTTTTTCTACAAAAAAGTGCCCTTTTCAAATGTTAATATCTCTGGTTGGGGCAAACAAAAAAAAAGTTTTTTTTACGGAATTTGAAAGGGCGTATGTTAGTCTTAATAATATGAATTAATTGGAGGTATGTTATTTTTTAAACTCGTATGAAATCAATTTGAGCTTATTCAAAAATTTTACTATAATTGGGTATATTTTTTATTAGTAAAGATACAGACAACAAATAATGCTACATTCGCCTTAAAGAGTTTCAAAAGTCTCTAATCAATTCAAGAAAATAGATCTACATCAGTCAATTTAAGAGTTACAAAAAAGTTTTTTTTCTACAAAGTCGCTTGAAATTAGCTCAGCTATAATAACTTCACCCAAGAATGTATACCTTAATTTATTCAAACAAAAAAATTAGATTTTTTATTTTAATGATAATAAGAGCCATCCTAGAATTCATCGTCATAAAAATGAGGGCCTAACTATAAGGAACAACTTTGCAGAAGAGACTTTTAGTCTAAAGCTTCAATTTCAGGCTCAAAACATATCATTCCACCCAAGGATGGAAAATCATTTACATTCATTTCGTGCATTCATTTACATTCATTTGCCTCTAACTTTTTTCATTAACAGAATTCCCTAAAATAGTGTTTGAAGCTTTTGTAGTTTTTGATATTAACTACATCTTTTGCAAACAACTCAAATCGGTACCTCTTATTCATGATGAATCAGAGCGATATGAACCCACCATTGTTTTTCAGGGAATGTAAATTTGCTTCACTGAAAAACAATAATATGTTGTGCCAGCTCTAGTTCGTCACGCATAAGAGTTTCATATTTTAATTATTCACAAAAGTTGTAGTTCATATCAAAAGCTACAAAAACTTTATACATCTTTTTACGGTATTCTGTTGATGAAAAAAGTTATAGGGAAATGAATGTAAATGAATGCACGAAATGAATGTAAATGATTTTTCATCCCTGATTCCACCTAAATCTGCATTCTGGTCCACTGTGCATTGGTAGCAAAAACAAAAGAAGAAAAGTGAAGTTCTAGTATTTTGATTTAGCTCAATTGGTAATGTCTGGATTTAATTTGATGAATGTCACCAATGCTAGACAATCCCAAGTAACTAACAAGCCATGTATACAAAGAATATATAGTATAACGGGTTTAAGGACAAGTGTTTTATATGCAAGATGGAAGGGCACCTGATGGATCATGCTCCTAGCGAAAAATCTAGAAAGGCAATAAAATTTGTATGCAGGGGTTTTTGGGGCCGGGAAAGGTTCTTATGATGGTTCGACACCCCTCCCTACTCTGTAAGGGGGAACTCCCATACAAATGAAACAGAAATTTCTGCATAACTCGAGAACTAATCAAGCAAATGGAAACATGGCATGTGGAGGTCATAGGGAGTAGCCCTTTGGACAAGAGGGGAGAGGCTACGTACAATATAGCATGCTCTTTTTTAATCGGTGCACAAACTCAAGCAACATATTTAATCCCGAGTAAGGCCGGGCGCACTCAGCTAGTTATTTATAAAGGTAAGTTTTTGGAGATCAAAACACAGCCTGCTGATTTATATCCAGATGGTCGCAGTTTCCTTCATAAACTACTATCAATCATAATAAATCCTGGTCATTGTTTGAACTGATTTCCTGGCACTTATCATGTTACAAATCTTGTGAATTTAAATAAATGTGGATGGTTTTTTTTAAATCTGGATGTTTTCTGGAAAACTGCTAGAATATCAGGGAATATCAGCGGATTTGGTTTTCTTCATTGAGTCGACACCCTGATGAAGTTTGTACGAGAGCATAAGTTAATTACTTGAAGGTGTCTTTTTAGTTTTAACGTACCACCTGGAACTTAACACTTACTATCAACGAGGAGCACTTCCTCAGCTGTTTACTGGAAGTTTTTTTACTCGACCAGGTAGGCAATAGAGCTTACCACCTCCGGCATAGTGTACCGCACCTTTACTGGCTAAGCCATCGGGAGACCCCAAATTAGAATATTGCTCATACCTAATCCATTGCTGTGCTGATACTAATCGCCCGAACCCGAGCAAAGCTGGAGATCAAATTGAAATTCAATTTTGATATAACTTTATTTGATTGCTTCAGCTGATCGCGCTTTGTGTGGATTCAAAGTTAACACAGCAAAACTGAGAGCATAATTTTACATTGTTGAATAAAATGGAAAACTAATCCTGCGTTCAATGAAATCAATTTGATTCCTGATTTTGCAGTCAACATATTTAACTACAATAAAGGGCTGATGCAAATGGTTAGCACGTGTGTTCAAATCTAACCCCGGATAAGTCGCGAATGACATCAAATGTGTTAAAAAAGCAAACAATAATCGTTAGTTCAACGACAGGTCAGTTTAAATTCAATTTTCAACAAGACTTTCACAGCAAAACTTGAAGTTAAGTCCCTTTCATTTTGAAAACTCTTCACTGCATAATGAAAGCTTCATATGATATCAGATTTGCAATTTTCCATTATCATACCCAAGTAACATTTTGAGTTTTATGAAATACTACAAAGCTACTATAAAACAACATTCATAAAACCCTGGTCAAGACTGCTTTGCCATTGATGCATCCACCAAAACCTTATTGATGCTAGAATCTGTCTAGTTGGCCCACCCTGGAGAAGGTTCTGAAGGGTGTATTTTCGAAGCTCTTCAAGATTGATTCACTGCAAAATGGTTGTTCGATAAACGCATTGAGATCCATTTGAAAACTGTATTTAAGCTACAATAAAAGCTATTTGGCAACAATTAAAACCATTATCCGAGCCATTTACAATAGCTGCTTGCTAAGCTCACTAGAAAAACAACATTCAAGATAAAAAAGGATTCATAAATACCATCCGATCTTATAAAAATAATTAAAACTGATCTTTTAAAATCCTGCCGAATTTTCAAAATTATAAAATAGTTCTCATGAAGTGGCCTAGTTTTATGTGCTATATAAAATTTGATGTGAAATGTACGTGAAAACATCGAAAAACTTGAGTCCGCCCACGGAAAACATCGATTTTACCGAGGATTTACTAATTATTTAACATTAAGAAAAAAATATGTATTCTTCAGATCGATCATAAAGCTTAGCCGAGATTTTACCGAGGATTTTACTAATTATTTAACATTAAGAAAAAAAATATATTCTTCAGATCGATCATAAAGCTTAGCCGAGGTTTCTCATGATTTTTGCATTCTAAATATTTTCTCATTGCTCAATTAACTAAAATAAAGTTATATCCAAGGAAATATAGATTGAAAATCGAAGATCGTAAAAAACAAACAAAATAATTGTAATATGGCGGAGGCATAAAAGTTGATCTTCATGGGCATTTGAGAAAAAGTTATTTTGCTTTCAAGAAATCCTTAACAAATTTATAAGAGAACTTGTAGACTGAATTGTATTTATCTAAAGCCATTTTGCTTGATTCTAACCCGTTCAGATTTATGGCAGCATTTATGGCGGCAATGTTGCCTACAAAATGTTAAACGTCAAAGTTTGTTTATCTTTCGATAGTTGCGCTGTTCGATTCAGCGTTCTTCCAGGCGATTCTCTCCCGATGGCTTGGAAGCAGTTACTCAGAAAATGTTCTCAACATTTCGCATTTCGCACAGCTGTAACCTCGATCATTCCCGAAAAGATCCCCTTCGTCCAGATGGTTCTGGAAGTGCACCATCAAACGATGCAGGAATGTACGGTTGAATGATTTTTTTTTCCAAGTGATGACCCTTTCACCGAATAAAATCGCAGCTATGGATCGGAAACCAACTAGTGTCCGCTAACTGACAGTTTCAGTGGATTGCGGTCGGTACTGACACAACCCAAGTAACAAATCTAGAGCTGCTTGGCTATATTCAATATTTATAAAGGTTTTATTGCAGCTGCAACCATTGCCTACAGCTTTATCACGGTCATATACAATGCAAGTCATGAAACATTCTTATAGCTATCTACAAAACCCCTATAAAGCTAATTAAAAAACCAACTGATGCTTATGCTATTTTCACTTATGAAAGGTTTTATCACAGACAAACAGACATAACATATTGAATATTTCTCAATGTAAAACATCGTCGCTAAAACATTACCGCCATCTGTTGAGTACACTGTGGTGGGTAGTACGCTGAACAGATGGCGGTAGTGTGTAAACGTCAAACGCAAAGGAATTGATTATGCGCGCTGCAGGTGGCGGTACTACCAACTACGATACTTTTGAATTGACCGTTAAATGCTTGTTCGATGAACAACTTGCGAGTGTTATGTCTGTTTGTCTGTGGTTTTATGATTGCTTTGAAGTATACAAAAAAGTAATATGAATTGCCCTTATAAAACCAAAAAATAAATCCTTTCGTTGCTTTATAAGTAAGCGCAATAAAACTAGTTGGCCATGAAACAGTTATTTTAAATCAATTATAAGCATTCAGTTGTAACTTGTCAGAAATGTAAATAGGTGGTTTATTTTTACAACATAGAAAAGAATCAAAACTTTCCGGTACTTCCAAGCGGAGCACAAAGAAAATCAGCAAAATTGTTAGCATGAGCATGAAAACATTTCGTGTATACGTATACGCGACGTAGTGTGCGTAAGAAAAACGTCAGCAATCTCCATGATTCTTCCGTTCTCGCTCGCATATACATGGGGTGACACGGTCGAATCTTGGTCGAAATACATGGAATGGTGACAGTCCTAGGGCAAAAAGTTTGAAATCACGCATAACTTTTCATAAAGGTTAATGTACCATTCAAAACTTTTCTAAATGTTTGTAAAATTCATCGGTTGCACCCGTAGAATAGGATATACATTTGCCCTCAAATAAAAAAATTAATTCAAGCTGAACATTGCATTAGGTCCTAAGTAATATTGACAGATTCGCTTCGTCAACTTTCTCTTTGCATCCCCACGGTCATGCAAAGACATTCCCAGGTATTTTCAGCACATAAATCGATAAAAGAAGCTTTTATCTAGCATCCAATACGACAAACACATCAAGAAACGGTTCTGTGAATAAGTTATTAACGAAAGAGAAAGTCGACGAAGAGAATCGATCAATGTTACTTAGAACTTAATGCAAAGTTCAGCTTGAATTGATCTTGTTAAAAGAAAATAGTTCTCGTAATAATATCATGCATTATGCTTTTCTGTTCTGCTTTCATCCCATGCACACTGGGCCAGGAATGCAATCTAGTGGAGCAAAATTAATAACTCCGAAACGAAGCATTTCCGCGACTTGGTGTCTTCGGCAAAATTTCTCGTCATAATAAGGACCATCTATTGACATAAACAAATAGTTCAAAACTCTTCCGCAAAGATGGTGTCACAATCTAACTTCTTTCTCTGACGTTTTGGAGACCTTGGGAAGTTATTCCGATCTTCATCGATTCGCAAGGTCTGGAGAAGCCTGGTCTGTTTTCAGATTGTTTTGACAATGTTCTATGAATTTGAGGACCACGCTCACTTCACTCTTCTCAACCAGATGCTAAGTCGTTGATGGTACCCGTTCCACCGGACGTGCTGGTTCTTCTAAAGAACTAAATTTTACTGAAATCGACTTCCCTTCGGTCGTTAGCATCGTTTGAATTTTTCCTCCAACTTCGTTTATCCTTCGAGATATACTTGTCATAAATTTGGTTTTTATTCACTGTGAGGATCCATCCATAAAATTCAATTTGTAAACAGAGGAGATTTTACGATACACTTTTAAAAGCCTTAAAGGCAACAGTAAATGCCTTTTGCTCTCATTTAAAACCTAATGGTTTTATGATTGCTTTTATAATGATAGAACAGGTTTATAGAGTATTTTATCAAGACATTAATAAAAAAATTGCTAATGAAGTTTATGATTGATTGTTTGATTGAACAGTTTTATGGTGGGATTGAGAACTACTTTAAATTTAATTTTAAAACAAGACAGTTTTTGACTTCTCACCAGACTGTAAAAGGTTTTTAAAACAGCGAAAAGGTGAACTACTAAGCTGGATTATTCATTGCCATTATAAAACCACCATAAATCAGAGTGGATGCCAAATGATTGCAGAATTGTTACTTGGGTAATATCCTATCATAGGAGCAGCAAACTTTAATATCGGTTCGCTTTCGTTTTGTTAACTGACTTTGCTCGGGAAGTGAGTAAGTGCAAATATTACCTAGTCATGATTAGTTGACCAGTTGACTGAACCACCGTCGCAGCAACCGCCGCTGCTGCTCTGTATCTGATTCAGACTGTTACTTAACAGCTAGAGAGAAAGAGAACATTACCAAGCAGTTCAGCGGCCATTCCACAGACCACTCATCAGTTAATGTAGGGCTATATGCTACAAGCAGCGATGCCAGAGCTACGGTATCCAACAAAATCTATTGAATTTGGCTTTTTTCTATGGAGTTATATGGATGTTTGTCATTTTCTTTTACGGATTTTTCAAATTTTATGCAAATTGGCGCCTTGCCAAAGTTCTTCTCAACACTTTTAAAAGTAAGGACGCCTATGGAATTGACCTAGGAAAAATCTGGCATCACTGGCTACAAGGTAAAGTTGGCACTCATTCGCACAGAGACCACTACTGTGTAGGGTTCCGATCGTGTGGGGATTAGCAGAGCCATACCTAGGGTAGAGAACTACTTCGGCATATGCGCCCGTCATATTGAACAGAAACGTCAAATATATCAATTATTTCGACGTGAATGAATCAACCTTACATTTAGTACGACAGTTTAGTTCAAAAGCTACAAAACAAAGTCTATAAGAACGCATAATATCCATTTTCCTCAAACACAAAACAAGCACTCCTAGCGAATCAGAATCTGCCTTCACCCGTATGCCAAAGTGAATCTAATGACGTTTCTATGACTCGTAATCAAATCAAACGGTACGTATGGAAAGGTTAATAAATTTAGAAGTAATCTTTGATCGAAACATTCCATTTCTTGTTCAAACTCCTTTCGACAAAGAAAGGTAAAGTGTGACTTGTGCTTAGTACGACGAAAACTAGATCCGAACCCTATTCACTTTCCTTTTAATTTCACACATTTTTCTCTCCTTCTCCCACAATTTCGATGGTCTCACTCTCGGTGTCGTGCTAATTGATGTGATACATAGCTGCTGCATTTAAAAATCAACTTGGTGTCAACCACCTCTGTGAAGGTTGCCGGTGTGAAAGAGATTATGATATTTGGCACAGAAGAATAGGCCACTGCCAACCAGACCCGGAGGTGTGCGCGAACTTTACATTGTTTATAACGGTAGATCTTCGAACCTGGTTAAAGGATTGGATCACAGCCTTCAATTGCAAAATCGATAAAAAAAAAAGCTTTGCCAGTTTGAAGTCAGTCAACGGTAAAGTGACCGCGGTCTGAGCAAATAGATTATAAATGTTTGCAAACGTTGATTCACGCTGTACAACATCTGAAAGATGTTATGACATGCGTCTGAGACGTAACGGCGAGCGAGGATTGCCTTCTTTCTTTTTGTTTGCTGATTTTGAACTTCACCCACCGCGGATGGCGAAGATTGAAGCGGCTGCAGCCAAGCTTGCGGTGACGCGAGAGAGAGGAGTGTTTTTGTTTGCACTTACTCTTGAAAATAAGCGAATTGATTGTAAGTGGGACAGCATGCTGTTTTTTAAGACTTTTTAATATGCGTAGCACAGATTTTTAGGACCTCCCGACAGCCTAGTCAGTAATGGCGGGGATTACAATGCCGGAGATGGTGGGTTCGGTTGTTTGGTCATGGAATTTTCGAGCTAGGCCTTTAATAATAAAAATGACTCCTCAAAACTCATGTTTCCTTCTCATAAATGCGGCGTGCAACAATTGGGTTCTGAGACACATTTGAAAGATACTTTGTAAGGGAAATTTGTATGATTATAAATAACCGATTATTTGTGCTTCAGTATTGGAACAATTTCTCAAGGTTTATTGATCAAAATTTTAAAAAAATGTGTTGGAAACATGAATAATAGGTCAGATGTTCCAGTATTGGCCATGTTCCCTTATTAGCCATAGCTAGGATAAATCATATTTTTTAAAGAGATTAGCAGTTTTGTTTAAATTATTTTGGAATATACCGTATGCGTGATAATGTTATAATATATTAATATAATATATAATATAATAAATTAATTAATAAAATAATATAATATATAATATAATAAATTAAAAGAAATCTCAAAAATTTCGTTTTCGAGTGCTGTACTCGGGTGGCGTTTAGAACAGGCCTTGGCCTTCATGACGCGCCATATTGAGTAATCCAGTGGATTAAGATCGGGGCTGGATGGCGGCCACATATCCTTCGCCCAGAACGGAAGATGTTCCTGCAACCACTTCTGAGTGCGGTTCGAGGTGTGGAACGGAGCCCCATCTTGTTGAAATACAACATTTGGCTACAGACCGTACTGTTCTTTGATCTACGGAAGAACATACTTACTTAAAATCCCGATGTAGACCTCCGTGTTGACCTTATCGCCTTCTGGAATGAACACCGGGTCCATTTTTTTTGCCATCGGAAGCCACCAATCCAAACACCATAACGCTAGCAGGATGCTTGGTCAGATACACGTTCTTGTCACCGTCGGCCACGTCTTTTACCGGAAGAGAACTAATATACCGGTCGGTTCTGGAATTTGATACGGGATCGACGGTAAACATGCTCTCGTCGGTGAACAGGATTGCCGGATTTTTTCGCATAAGGAAGTTTAAGATTTTCTTGCATCGTTCGACTCGTAGCTCCCGGATGCGGTTGGTAATCATGTGAGTTTTTTTTCCGTGCCCTCGACTTCGCCCTGTAATCTTCCTTTACGATCTTCCGTGCCGTAAAGTCACTGATCCCGTGTTCCTTTGCCGTTTTCCTTATTGAACGCAATGGATTCACCCGAATCTTCCTTTTGATAGCAGCGATAACCCTCGGAACGCGAGCTGGCCTCGGACGACCTGTGGCCACCTTCGCGGATAGTTGGCCTTTCTTTTCTCGGTCTAAAACCCTTTTGACGGTCCACTGGGACACTCCCACGGCGATTTAAATGTCTTTTTGTGACATTTGCGCGTGGGACAAATCACGAATACGCTGCCACTTCGTCATGGTGAAACTGTCAAACTAAGTAAATCATTTTCTTTTATACACAGCCTACTACGGTATGAGCTATAAGCTACGTGCATGCAAAGAAAACCAAGGCATTGTATGCACAGGTGAAACGGGAACCTTATTTGTACGATGGTGCAAACATTATAACGCATACGATATTTAATTTCTCATTAAACGAAAAAAAAAAATTGCAGTGCAGTAAACTGCAATAAACATGAAACGTTTAATCGAGCACTGTTAATCTTGTAGTGCATCCTTATTTTTTGTCCGCGAACACACTTTGGATTTAGAGGCAATTGTAGAAATAATGCTAAATTAAGTTGTTTCAGGAGGATCAACACATAATTCATGAACAGAAAATCAAATTGATCAAGGGTTTTATTAGTTTAAATAAGCAAATATTGTTATTTTTACGTTTTGAAAACAATGGACAAAATCCCACCATGCACCTGTTTTAGCCACCCTATCACACACCATGCAGCTTGACAGTTCCTAGTTTTCGCCACCCGTTGTTATTGTAGTGAACCTATTTATTTATTTCTGTGAATCGTGAATAAATTTGTTCAGAAGATGATGTTTGTATAAAAGCTTATTTATTACATGTGCTTTTGTTAATTGCTCATATAATTATTGTAGGAAAAAGAACAGAACAACGTCGTCGCGGACCCGGCCAGCATGTTTACAGCCCAGAAGCTATTGAAGGTTTCATCGAGAAGGTGTCTCGATGAAATTGCTCAAGGTTCGGCCATTAAAGCTGCCAGCAACAAATACCCCAGACAACCAGAAGTCGTATAATAATGTACAGACAGTACCGTAAATTTCTACAGTTTAAGTCAAAATCGCACATAAGAATGGCATACCTCGCATTATATATAAGTTAAATCGTATAGAATGCGAATTTCCGACCGATATGCGATGACTCCTTTTTCCATCGTACTGTATCTCAAATTGAATTGGATTACATCGTAAGACTTTTCAAAATGAATTTGTTATTACAGATTAAATCGTATATGATGTTACATCAACTCGTTTAAAATTAAATTAAAATATGCACGTATATGGCATCATAAGTCAAAAAAGGTTCAGCTAGAGTTCTCTTCAAGGAAGAAGAGGATAAAATTGTCTTCTGGATCATTGGGATGCAACAGCGAGGATACCCCGTTCAGCGTCGTTCTCTACTTTTCAAAGTAAAAGAGTTCCTGTCTGCAAGTCCCCGCAACACTCCGTTCAAAAATGATTGTCCTGGTAATTGTGCCTAGGAAAGTTATTTAGTGTTTACTTAGCAACTCTGTTTCACGGTCGAAAATGGTTCAACTTCTTTATGCTGCGAAATCCTAGATTGTCTATTTGAACACCTGAAGAAGTTTCATAGGCTAGTGCTCGTGTAACCGAGTATGGTATCCGAAGTTGGTTTGCGGAAGTTCACAAGTGGCTGGTCCACCATAGAATGGATAATATGCTTCTCGACTCCAAAAACTACAGAAGTCATCGCAGAAAGAGGGAGTCGAAACGTATACGAAGTTGAACAGGCCTGTGGCAAACAGAATGTTACAGTGATGTTTTCATTTAGCGCAACCGGAAGTGTCGTGAATCCACTGATTATTCTTCCAGGACAGCGAAATCAGAAAGGAAATCGCACACGGATTTCCACCAGAATGGGGAATTGGGCAGAGCGAGAGCGGGTTGATGACGACTCACAACTTTAGTGAGTACGTTAAAAAATCTTTCATCCTTTCCTTCTTCGAGAAGGTATCAAACTGCCAGTAATATCTTTGTGGATGGTCATTCTCCCCACGTAAGAGTAGAAGTAGCAGATTTATGTCAGCAGCTAGAAATAACTCTGATTATCTTATACCCTAATACGACCCGCATTACACAACCAGCGGACGTGTCTATTTTCAAGCCGCTCAAAGACCAGTGGAAGCAAGAAGTGGATGATTGGCGCACAGCGCATCCAGGGGACAATTTCACCTCGCGATACTTTGGAGCTGTACTAGAGAAAGTAGTTGCAAGGGGAATTAAATGCTAACAAAGTCGACTATACCAAATGCATAGCGGCCGGCGCCGGTGGTGTAGTGGTAAGCGTGACTGCTTTCTCACCCCAATGCGTCTGGGTTCAATCCCAGCCGAGGTCGGTGGGATTTTTCTGAGGCATAAAAATCTCTGGTCACGTCTTCCTTCGGAAGGGAAGTAAAGCCGTTGGTCCCGGCCCATATGTGTGTTTGAATGGGTGCGATATCCTACGCAGGTGTGGAAGCTGCCTTCCTGCACATTCGATTGCCGTCAATGGATGTCAATCGATGTCCGTCGGTGATTGGCACTAGATTGCGGAACAGAGACCGACGTTAAATAAAGGAAAGAAGAAATGCATAGCGAAACCGACGACCAACTATGGATACTTTTTCACCCGGAATCGATAGTATCCCAGCTAAAGTTTCAGGTAAAACTCAAGGATCCACACAGTCGGTAGCAGGATGTGCTGAAGATCCAGTCAGAGAAATTTCTTCAACAGTAGACCCCCGATTGTCTATCGATAGTAATGATCCATCAGCCAATGTGAAAACTCCATTTAAAGTTTTTTTTTCTGATTATGTACCAATCCATAAGGACAAAATTAAAATAAAGCTGTCGAAATGATAGGAATTTCTATGCTAACGAAGTTACAGCAACGATCAGGTGTTGATTTGTCTCACGAGGAGCGGGATATTCAATATTTTTTCAAAGATTTTATTCAACCGTTTACGATCTTTGACAATAACTCATTCAATCTGGTGGACAATCAGAATGACAAAGTCATTGGCGATTTATTGATCGATAATGAAGGAAAGGTTACGATCTTGGCTACTAAAAAACCTACACATTTGGCTTGAATGCCCTCAATGTGATATTTAAAAGTTAATTTTTGGTCAAGTACTAATCCAAGATATTTCACTTGGTTTGACCAGGAAATTGGAACTCCGTTCATAGTGACTATGTGACTACTACTAGGTTTCAAACACGAAGCTCTAGGCTTATGTGGAAATATTATAAGTTGAGTTTTGGAAGCGTTGGGAGAAATCTTCCATTTTTGTAAATAAGAAGAGAAAATATCTAAACTTTTCTGCAGTCTGCTGCAAATAACACGAAGACTTCTTCCTTTAGCGGAAATGCCTGTGTCATCAGCGAACAAAGATTTTTGGCAACCCTGAGGCAAATCAGGGAGGTCCGAAGTGAAAATGTTATACAATATAGGCCCAAGAATGCTACCCTGAGGAACTTCTGCTCTAACAGGTAGTCGATTAAATTTGGAATTTTGATAATTTACCTGCAGAGTTCTGTCAGTTAAATAATTTTGAACTAATTTCATAATATGAAGTGGAAAATTAAACTTTTCAATTTAGCAATCAAACCTACATGCCAAACACTGTCGAATGCTTTTTCTATGTCTAGAAGAGCAACTCCAGTTGAGTGGCCTTCAGATTTGTTTGAACGAATTAAATTGGTAACTCTTAAGAGTTGATGAGTAGTTGAATGCCCATGGCGAAATCCAAACTGCTCATCTGCAAAAATTGAGTTCGTATCTATGTGAAGCATCATTCTATTCAAAATTATCTTTTCAAAAAGTTTACTTATTGAAGAAAGCAAACTTATTGGACGGTAGCTAGAAGCTTCAGCTGGATTTTTATCCGGTTTCAAAATTGGAACAACTTTAACATTTTTCCATTTATCAGGAAAGTATGCCAAATGGAAACATCTGTTAAATAATTTTACCAAGAAATACAAAGTACTCTCTGGGAGTTTTTTGATGAGGATATAGAAAATTCCATCATCACCTGGAGCTTTCATATTATGAAACTTTTTAGTTATAGCCCTTACTTAGTCCAAATCAGTCCCCCAGGAGTCATCAAAAAGAAAATATTCAGAAAATCCCGAGCAACCTAATTCTCAATAGGACTAGTAAGACCCAAACTGAAATTATGGGAACTTTCGAATTGCTTAACAAGTTTCTGAGCTTTTTCCAAATTTGTGATCAAAGTTTTATCACCTTCTTTAAGCGCTTTTGAGTTTTTTTTTTCAAAATTTTTATGAGTCTCCAAAAGGGTTTGGAACTCGGATCTAATTAAGAAACATTATTTTCAAAAGTTTTGTTCCTCAGGGCAGAGAATTGCCTTTTAATTTGTTTTTGCAAATCCCGCCAGATAACTTTCATTGCAGGATCGCGTGTTTTTTGATTTTGTCTCCTACGGACATTTTTAAGACGGATAAAGAGCAGAAGATCGTCGTCTATTATAATTGAATCGAATTTAACCTCGCATTTTGGTACTGAGGCAGCTCTTGCTTCAACTATAGAAGTAGTCAAAGATTCAAGAGCATAAATAATTTCATCTTTGGTTTGCAAAGGAATGTTTGGATAGGAGCTATATTCCATGAATGTTCGATGTTGCTCCCAATCAGCTCTATGGTAATTGAAAGTAGAGCTGTTGGGATTAGAAATTATTTCTTTAGATATTTCAAAAGTTACTGGAAGGTGATCAGAATCGAAGTCAGCATGGATAACCAATTGGCTACAAAATTGACATGAATCAGCTAAGACCAAATCAATAGTTGAGGGATTTCTTGCTGAAAAAAAGCATGTTGGGCTGTTTGGATATTGAATAGTGTAATAACCTGCAGAACAATCATCAAACAGAATATTACCATTGGAATTACTTTGAGCATTATTCCATGAGCGGTGTTTTGCATTGAAATCACCAATAATGAAGAATTTAGACCTTTGAAGGTCACCCTTGAGAAAATTCTTTTGCTGGCCTACGCATTGGAATGCAAAAAAGGCAGCTATAAACGATTTTGTTTCAACAGAAAGTCCCAAAGTTTCAAAAGCTTTGGTTTCAAATGAAGAAAACATTTTATGTTTGATTCGTCTATGAACAATGATGGCAACGTCACCACAGGCTCCATCAAGACGATCATTTCTATAAATGAAATAATTTGCGTCCCTCTTAACCTTATGGTCAGGTTTAAGTAACGTTTCTGTTATAACGGCAATATGCACGTTATGAACTCTCAAAAAATTAAATAGCTCGTCTTCATTATCTTTAAGAGATCGAGCACTCCAATTTAAAATGTTTAATGATTTAAAATCCATTACCGTATTTCAAAGTCATGACAATATTGTTTGCAAATTAAACTCCAGTTTGAATAGCATCAAACATGGAGTTAGATTTAAGCATATCAGTAATCACGGTAATTAATGATTTCTGTAAAAATTCCTATTTAGTAGCAGTAATGCTTCCTAAGTCAAAATTACATTGGTTAGTATTATTATTATTATTAACTCGCTGAACATTGTTAGCAGCGAGGGGAGTAGGTACAGATGAAAAATTTGAAGCAGGGGTGAATGTAGAATTTGTTCCTCGCTGACCGTTGTTAAGGTTCAATTTACTTTGATGCTTTTTGGAAAATTTCAAAAGCAGTTTTTTCCGACGCATCATATCAGATTGCAAAAAGCTCGCACTATTCGATTCCTTTTGATATTTTACACAAAATGACGCGAGCTTTTTGCAATCTAAAATAATGTGTCGAAAAAAACTGCTTTTGATTTTTTTTTAAATGCATCAAAGTAAATTGAACCTTAACAGTAGAGTAATTTGTACTTGGTCGAAAACGTGGAGCGTTTCCTACCTGTCACTTAGAACGAGACTAAAGGATCGTTTTGCGAGTCTTACATTCCCAAAAATTGGATTTGTGGTTTTCACCACAATTTGAACATTTACATTTCTTGGGATCTTCCTTCAACAGTCGTACTTTGCGTGAGAGGAATCACCACAATTCATGCATTTAGCTGGCATGTAGAAATTTTTAGTTCCGCTGGCACCTACGGCACTGGGTGAGCTTTTGGAAATTTCCTCCAGTCTTCCTGAGGTGTTCCCACTTCACTCGGACATGGAGCATAAGGCTAGCTTTTTCTAAGGCCTTAAGGTTGTTTATTTCTCTAGACTTGAAGTGAACTAAATAAAAATTATTAGAAATCGCGTTGCGCGAATCGCCAGGACGGGATTTCATTTTCATTTTGATTACTTGGAGTGGCACAACTCCAAGTAATTTTGCCAGTTCATCTTTGATCTGATCCAGGGATTCACCACTGGGCAGTCCTTTCATGACAACCTTGAACACACGTTCAGTTTTGGTGTCGTAGGTAAAAAAAATATGCTGCTTCTCAGTAAGATACTTGATAAGACATTTGAATCCGTCCAAGGTTTCAGCCAATACACGGCATTCACCCCGACGGTGCAGTGAAATATTCAATTTCATGAAGTTCAAAAGTTCCGTGCGAAGGGCAAGGAAATCGGAAGTGGTTATCACAATAGGGGGAATATTTTCCTTCTTGGCATTAAGCCGGGAAAGTATACTAGATTTTTTCCTGGATAATGGATCATTCTCATCATCCGTGAGCAAATCAAATTGATTGCTCAAATTAATTTCATCAGAAAGGGGATCAATAGTTTGCCCTTTTCTTTTGCGCTTAGGCGCTATGGCAGCAGTAAATTTTTATCCAAATCGACTTCCAAGCAGACTACTATGAGAATCTGAAGGATCGAAGAGGAATTTTCCAAATCGATATCTAAGAAGGATTACCTCCGGTAGGGTCCAAACAAGGATCGAAGAAGAATAATAATTGAACAAGGTAGAAATTTTACAGGTATATTGAGCACTGAAAAGTGCTGTTTAAATTTGTTGTAGCTTTAGGTAGTAGTAACACTTCCTTAAGCAAAAAGCAAGAAAGCACGATGCGGACTGAGTTAGCGGATGTTGATTTTAGACTGACGTCCATTTAATTGACTGTGTTTTTGAAATGTGAGAAATCTTCTGGATTTGGAAGCTCACGATTTGTGAATAAATTCTTAATTTAAAGGGGTCTTGTTTGACGAACATCCCAATGTGTTTTCTCTGCAACTGCAGCCACTGTACAAAACTTAAAGCGTTTATTATCCACGTTGGAACCAGTTCCAATTTGAGCATTCCCAAGCTTATTGTCAGTGCGAACCTCAACCCGAGTCAGGTTACAAAAACAAACGTCCACACTGATGTTTGATAAACAACAAGCAGCCCCAATCCAGGTTGGAACTGAATCAAAAACAAATTCACTATTAGTGTGAAGACAAGTCATGAATGTAGACAAATACTGCTAATCAATAGTAACAGAAAGCAGAGAAAAACAAACCTCGAGACCTACACATCCTTACGATAATGGCCGAGCGCATCTCGGCTGATCTCGGTATAATGGCCCAATATTTGCAAACTTCGCGAATTTTTCTCACTCGTCTTAATAAATATTACGCATTGCTGGCGCGTTCTCATCTACGTTGCTGTAGCCACGAATTACGAATTTGTTAATTGCATTATTGATAGAAAATGTAGGAAAACAGTAAGTGATTTTCGAATTTCTACTGATGGTGTGATGTATTGAAATGATGGTGCAGTTGAAACTGGAAAACTCAACGACCCACCTCAACAATGCTTGATTGGCAAATGGCTCTCCTCAGCGTATGCCTACAAAAGCTCAATCAGCCGAACTGACAGAATCGATTTGCGATGACGAAATGCTCACGATATGTTCACTCACTGCTCAAAGTGTGACTTAGCTTCTGACACTCACGTGGGAAGTTTTAACACCTTCGCAAATTTGCATTGCATAGTTGAAATTCCGACAATCAAAAATTTCAGCACAGTGCGACGGAATGTGAGCATCTTGCAACGACAATGGCAATACGGTTTCGGTAATTGAGAGCACGTGAAATGTTCGGAATTGAACTGCTTGCCGGCCAACATAAGATCAGACACCCTCTTCGGTAAGCGAGCGGGTTGAAGTGGGGTGGTTTCATACAGTTTTGTTGTTATGTAAATCGTCAACGGTATGCTCTCGCGATTGCTATTATCGACGGTGGCCGGCGGCGCGGTAGCAACGACGACAACCGCGCGGCTACGGCTGTATCATTGAACTTCTTTTTTTCCATGCTGGTTCTTTTGCCATTGCAGCTTTTCGATTCGATTTGCAACAATATTATTGCTCTCGTGTTCCATGATCCCATTTACACTTTTTCGCAAATCGAAATCGATTTGTTTTTTGTTAATGGGTGCTTTGGTGAATCGTTTTTATGCTTGTCTCGTGCTTTGTTTCTAGAGATACTTATCGTGTCCGTGAGTTGCGTTTAAGATGTTTGGTTTTATGTTGTGCTTGTGCTAGTATTGTTAGCCGGTGCTGCCATCTGACTGCATTTGGCACGAATATCTGGTAGAAAAGCTTTCAGTCCATGCTTTTGGGTAGCGGTGTGGGCTCGTATAACACATTAAGATTTATAATTTAAATTAGTGGGGGTGTGTAAGTTTCGATTTATTAATGATTTATAATGCTGCGTTGCGTGGATATTGTAATGGAAAATTAGTAGGTTACTTTAACCAACGAACAATACGGACCAACGCAGATGTTCACAAGATGTTCATAGTACGTCTGACGAGAAGTTCAGAGAACTTCCGAGGAGAAGATCACATAACTTCCAACAAGAAGTCGAGATCTTCTGAGGAGAAGTTCAAAGAACTGCGAAAGAGAGGTTCAGAAAACTCCCGAGAAGAAGATCAGAGAACTTCTGGCGAGAAGAGGAGAAGTTCAAAGCTTACGAGGAGAAATTCAGCGAACATTCGAGGAGAAGTTCAGAGAAGTTCCGAGGAGAAGTTCTGAGAACCTCCGACGAAAAATTCAGAGAACTTCACAAAATTTCCGACGCGAAGTTCAGGAGAAACTCTTAGAATCTCCGAGAAGAAATCCAGAGAACTTCCAAGGAGAAGCACAGAGAACATCAGACGAGAAATGCAGAGAACCTTCGACCAAAAATTTCCGAAAACTTCCTACTTTAAATTCACAGAACTTCCGAATAGGCAACAAGTTTCTTGGCAAACATGAAACAGGAACGAAATTTTCTCTAATACGCCGAAATTGGCGTATTAAAGTTCTACAGGGTGTGGAAAAATTATCCGTGTGTTTTTTCTCTCAGTGTATAGCTCGAATTCGACAGATGCTGAAATGAGCACACATCTGGATCAACAATAGAAAAGGGCCCATCAGCATTTGTAAACAAACCGTTCTAAAGCCCTTTCCTCACAAAGCGAAGGCCGCCCACGCAAACCAACACTAAAGGGTGATACGGTCAAAATTTGGTCAAGGGAAAACGCGTGTAAATCGGTGAAATCGTTTATTTAAAAAATCAAATTAAATTTCTTTTTCAAGTTCAATTAGTATAAAATTCAGGAAAAATATTCAGTTAGGCTTCCGCTTTTCCAAATCCGAATTGCCGGGCCTTACGCTTGACCCCTGCCATCAGATTTTGTACAGCCACCTTGTCCACCTTCTTCGCCGCAGAAAGCCAGTTTGCCTTGAACTGCTGCTCGCCCTTAGCAGTTTTGTTTTGGTCTTCTTTAGGTTCCGCTTGACAATAGCCCAGTATTTCTCAATTGGGCGGAGCTCTGGCGTGTTGGGAGGGTTCTTGTCCTTGGGAACCACCTGCACGTTGTTGGCGGCGTACCACTCCATGGCCTTTTTACCGTAATGGCAAGATGCCAAATCCGGCCAAAACAGTACGTTCCGTACTGTTCCAACCGTGTTTCTTCAGGAAAGGCAGCAGACGTTTATTCAAACACTCTTTCACGTAAATTTCTTGGTTGACAGTCCCGGAAGCTATGAAAATGCTGCTTTTCAAGCCACAGGTACAGATGGCTTGCCAAACCAGATATTTCTTTGCGAACTTTGACAGTTTCATGTGCTTGAAAACATCTGCTACCTTTCCCCTTCCTTTTGCCGTATAAAACTCCTGTCCCGGAAGCTGCTTGTAGTCGGCTTTGACGTAGGTTTCGTCGTCCATTACCACGCAGTCAAACTTCGTCAGCATCGTCGTGTACAGCCTCCGGGATCGCGCTTTGGCCGTCGTATTTTGTTTATCATCGCGATTTGGAGTCACTACCTTCTTGTAAGTCGATAGTCCGGCTCGTTTTTTGGCTCGATGCACGGTTGTAGACGATACACCCAGCTTATTTGCGGCATCTCGGAGAGAGAGGTTAGGGTTTCGCTTGAAACTACCGGCAACTCTCTTTGTCGTCTCAGCGGCTTACGGTTTTCGATTTCCCCCCGATCCAGACTTCTTGGCTGTCGACAAACGTTCCCCAAACACTTTAATTGCATTTGTTACGGTTAATTTGGCAACTTTTAGCGATTTTGCCAACTTTGCGTGCGAGTAGCTCGGATTTTCGCGATGCGCGAGCAAAATTTTGATACGCTGCTCTTCTTGCTTGGACGGCATTTTGACAACTGAAGAGTGAATTCCAAAATCAAAATAGGAGCAACATTCTACACACACACACCTTCAAAATGAGGGGTGTTCAGGTTTTTTAAATGCAAAATTGAAAGAAATACGTCAAGTTGATATTGACCAAATTTTGACCGTATCACCCTTTATCATCGGATAGTAGAAAGTTTCCCCTACACGATGATGGTGTTCGTTTGCGTGGGTGGTCTTCGCTTTGTGAGGAAAGGGCTTTAGAACGGTTTGTTTACAAATGCTGATGGGCCCTTTTCTATTGTTGATCAAGACATCTGCCACTTGAGACCTTGATACATAATAAACAAACGCTTGTAGTTTCGTTTGAATCGATTCACGTGTATTGCCGTAATGAAGTCCAGTCCACTACGAAGTGCAGTAATTAAGCTTTATAAACAAGGAATTCGTCCAGCACGTATTGCAAAAACATTGTAAATGCCTTCGCAAACAGTTCGGGATGCTATAAAACGGTACCATGAACTCGGAAATTCGGAGGACCATTCAGGAAGAGGCAGAAAAAGAAGTACGAGGACCCCTCAGAACCGGAACATACTTCGTCTTAGGATTAATCGAGATTCTAGACGGTCTATCCAAAAAATGGCGGAATCATTGAAAATCGACCCAAAGTCAGTACGAACTATTCTATGCAAGGATTTAGGATTGCATTCTTACAAATTTTCGAAGAACCATTACCTAAATGACAGGATGAAAAGGAATCGGCACCAAAAATCCAATTCGGCAATTGAAGGATTTCGGCAATGGACGGCATCGCACGATTTTACTCACCGATGAGAAGATTTTCACTGTTGAGCAATACCACAACCACCAAAACGATTGCCAGCTATTGCCAAAGGGTTCTTCTAACCGTACGAATGTTACCAGATCACATCATCCAGCTTCGGTGATGGTTTGGGCGGGAATTACGGCTTCCGGTAAAACTCCCTTAATATTTAGAGCCAGAGAGTCATCCGAGTCCAGCGAATCACTCGAAAAGAGCACGGTAAGCCAGTCAACACGCCAGCTCTGATCCTTACGTTTAACAGGAGCATCTACCCGTCTCATGTAAAAATTGGTGTCCATCGCGTCACTTTCCGTCCGTACTACCCTAAACCTCTCTTGTGCTATGGCTGTGTCCGATATAATCATCCCCGTGTACAATGTCCTGGTCCGAAACGCTGCCTTAACTGTTCTGTCGATCATTAACTTGCGGAGGATGAACAGTGTGCAGCAGCTGCCTACTGCATCAATTGTGGTGGACCTCATCGTCCGAACTACCGTCAATACCCGTTCTATAAGAAGGAAATGGAAGTTATCCGTCTAAAAGTGGATCATAATTTAACGTACCATGAAGCATGCAAGCGAGTCGAAGCAGAAACAGGAAGCTACGCTGCAGCTGCAGCCCAGCAGACTGCCGAACAGAAAAAATTGGAGGGGTTGAAGAAGAAAATGGAGGAGAAAGATGCCCAAATTGCTAAACTTCTTGAAGTGATGAAGAAGGACGAAAAAATCGACAAACTTCTGGCACACATCAAAGTAATTCGAACACCGCAAGTTCAACAAACTCCGTTATCCCAGCCGAGCATACCGATCCATCCTTCCGAAAGTCAAACGAACCAAGCAATCGAACCGACACTTCAATGTCAACTCATGAGAAAACCCGGAGAATCGCAGATAGTCGCACAGTCAATGTACTTCAGTAGTAGATGGCCAGCGACAACGGAGCCTAGATACAACAAGAAGAAGAAAAGGCACGAAAGGAGCAACAACAGTTTACCCAGTCAACAATGTCCATCTCTGAAGAAATCCGTAGAAAAAACACCGACATCCGACCAGGTAACGATAAGTGTCAACGAGGATGAGATCGAAGCGACGCCTCCTAGCTAGAATCATCGATAAGATCCATTCCTCCAAACGTTTACCGACTATCAATACAAACCGGACAAGCGAAACGGACAACGACAGCGATCGACTTAAAGGGAGGGAAAGTGTAGTATCCTTTTCACTATTACAGGTCCATCCGGAACGTCTTACCCCAATCCTTTGTGGAGAATCCTCCTCGGCGGTCGATTATGAAACATTAGAGTCACATACCACCTATCTACCTACCACGATATCACCTCGATATCTACCGCTTACACCCAATGTACCCACCTCAAGACCACTCACATGTTCCTGCAAAAGCACCCGTTGGCATGAAGTGCCGTCAGAAAACACAAGCCACCGCCGCATTATTGTGAGCGCCAACGGCGCTATCAGTTCTAATAATTGGCATTTCGCCGGTGAAGTCTGCCGCGATGCATCTTCATCGTCATCATCAGTATCGCAAAATCGCTGTGGGGGAGCGAAAGCGTGAAGTAACCTCTTCCTCCCGTCAGTATTGACAACAGGGAGTGGGTCTTGCAATCCGCGCAGGAGTACCCTTCGAACGCATAGAAATCGACTGCGACCTCCAAGCTATTGCAGTTCGGCTCCATCTTCCGATACCAATGACGGTGGTGTCGATATACATCCCTCCCAGGTCCCAGCAATGTCATACCGAGCTAGACGACTTGTGTGCATGATTACCAGCGCCATTCATGTTACTTGGCGATTTCAATGCGCATCATCCCGCCTGGGGCTCCACATCTTCGAATGCACTTGGCCGCTTCATCGGCGAGAAAACGCTGACTGAACAACTGATTATCCTGAATGATGGATTGTACACTCGGAGTGACCCACCAACCGGTTCATCTTCAGCCATAGACCTCTCGATCTGTTCCGAGATGTTTGCTCCCAAATTTATCTGGCGACCGACGACTGACAACTGCAATCACTTTAAGATGACCGTTTTCTGACCTCAATTCGCACAGGTTACAACGAAGTGAAGAAGATGGCTTTATAATCAAGCGTACTGGACATCCTTTGAACGGCTAGCAGCATCAAACCGGATGATGAAATTGGAGTGGAAGAGCTCGTCTACCGGATACTGTCTGCAGCAACATCTAGCATACTACCTCGAACATCCGGAAGTAAACGAAGCCAAGTGTCGATCATGGGAAGAATTTGTTGGGAAAATATCTCCAAGCAGCACTACGGCAGAAATGTGGCAGATTGTCAACACTTTGAGAGGCAAGCATCAGCACAGCAGGACTGTCATCAAACGATCCGACGGGTACACGTATAATGCGGAAAAAGTACCAAAAGAACAGGCTAAACACTTCTGTGAGAGATCGGCGACCTTTAGCCATTGTTCCAAATAGCGAAGGAAAAAAGCAGAACGGCATAGTGGTGTTTTCTCGACCAGCTGGCGAACTGGAATAATAGTGTCAATCCCGAATCCGAACTCTACAGAGTCTGGCTCTACCACTTTCCGACCCATCACACTGACCAACTGTATTGCGAAGGCGTTCGAGCGTATCGTGAACCGAAGATTAACAACCGAGCTAGAGTCGAACGGACGACTCGACAAAAGGCAACACGCCTTCAGCCAGCTGGCTGGCTGGCCGGGGCACCGATGCTTACTTGGCGGAGTTGAATAGGTTACTGCCAAACAGAGATGAACATTGCTGGATAGCATCTCTCGATCTCTCGAAGGCGTATGCCACCACTAAGAGATTCGGCATAAGGCTTGTACTCGAAAAAAATGCACCATTTTTATCCGTGTGTAACTTTTTTTATCCGTGTGTAAAAATTGATGAAAATCTGGGTAGTTATACCCAGTTTGGAGTGAATTGTTTACATGTGCAAAATTTCATAACAATCGGTTCAGTGGTTATTGAGATGTCATCGAAACAAGAAGAAAATCGCCGGAAAACTTTTGCGCGCTGTCAAGGAAAATCCGACAGCGACCATGAGATGGATTGGAAGACAACTGGGAATCACCCATACAACTGTGTCTGGGGTGGTAAAATCGCTTAAGGAGTCCCAGACGACCGAGCGGCGGGTGGAAGAAAATCGAAAACAGCTGACCCTGTGAAGACCCGGCAGGTGTTGGATTATTTCAAGCGTAATCCGAACCTTTCGATTCGCGACGCGGCTCTGAAGGCAAAGTGTTCCGCCTGGTTCGTTCAGCAAAACATGAAACGAGCTGGGCTTCGTGTATTTAAGATCCGGAAGGCACCGAACCGGCGTGATCAACAAAACACGGCGGTCAAATCCCGCGCAAGGAAGCTGTATCGAGAGTGGTTAATGAAACCGATGTGTGTGGTTATGGATGACGAAACCTCAAGGCAGACGCAAAGCAGATACCGGGGCTGGAGTTCTACGTTGCCAAATCACGGTTTGTCTAACACCCCAATAGGTCTGGGTTCAATCCCAGCCGAGGTCGGTGGGATTTTTCTAAAGCATAAAAATCTCTGGTCACGGCTTCCTTCGGAAGGGAAGCAAAGCCGTTGGTCCCTGCCCATGTGTGTTGTGAATGGGTGCGATATCCTACGCAGGTGTGGAAGCTGCCTTCCTACACATTCGGTTGGCGTCAATGGATGGCAATCGATGTCCGTCGGTGATTGGCACTAGATTGCGGAACAGAGACCGACATTAATGAAGGAAAAAAAAAATCATGGTTTGATGTTCCGGAAGACATAAGGAAGAAGAAAGTGGACAAATTCGCCAAAACATACTTGCTCTTGCAGGCCATATGCCAATGCGATAAATTGAGTAAACCGTACATCACAAAGGGTACCATCAACAGCGACATTTACCGCACCGAGTGCCTCCAGAAGCGTCTGTTGCCCTTCCTGCGGTCCCACAGAGGTGAAACATTATTTTGGCCGGACCTGGCATCATGCCATTACGCGCGATCGACGTTGGATTGGTACAGAGACAATAACGTTGTTTTTGTACCAAAAACCGCCAACCCCCCAAATTCACCAGAGATTCGTCCGGTGGAAATATTTTGGGCCATAATGAAGGCCAAAGTTCGAAAATCGTCCAAGGTGTTTAAGAACGAGCTGGAGTTGAAGAAAGAATGGATGAAAGTGACCAAAAAGATTGGCTCTACCATTGCACAAAATTTAATAAGGGGTCTTAAGGGAAACGTGCGGGCTTTCAGCGATGGAAAGGAAATTGAATAAAGTATTCAAAGTGTTTTTTTATGTTACTTCATACGCGAAGTTAACGATTTTCAGAGTTGGTTGGAAATGCTAACATGAAGCTTTAGTGTGATGATTTATTAGCTAGAGAATGATCTTTAGAAGAGGGTAGGTGGATAGTTCCGTTAGAGTACGGCAGTATGAAAATTGAATAGAAGTTGAAAATGAGCGAAGGGCCATTAATGCGTCGGTTTTTCAAGATAGACGCACATTTTTGCCTAACCCGTACGATGTACGCGGGGACGCACATTTTTGCCTGTGGACTTGGAGACATACTTCAAGTCCCCGCGTACATCGTACGGGTTAGGCAAAAATGTGCGTCTATCTTGAAAAACCGACGCATTAATGGCCCTTCGCTCATTTTCAACTTCTATTCAATTTTCATACTGCCGTACTCTAACGGAACTATCCACCTACCCTCTTCTAAAGATCATTCTCTAGCTAATAAATCATCACACTAAAGCTTCATGTTAGCATCTCCAACCAACTCTGAATAAAGTAATTATGCCGAAGCATAATCCATCCCGAGTAGCACACTTGCATCACAATAAGTTACAGAACTTGCTTCTGACTGAAATAAGTCGTATATAAGTTTCTACAATTGATTTGTGACAAGCGTGATACTAGGGATATGTATAAGTTCATTCCCTGAAAGTTTCAAGAAAATCCGTCTTAAAATAAATTTTTGGCGTCTTAAAATAATTTTTTGCTGGTGCATTTTTTTTCGAGTACAGGCCTTAGCACATAGTCAATCTCATATATACACTCACGCCGCCTAATGACTGAACTCTGAACTTATATGTCCACCATCCGAAAAACTTTAGTCACATGAAAATGTTTGCCGAAGACAGTAACTTCCTATATCGCCGGGATCACGGGGTATTCCATTTTGGAACCAATTAAATCATGCTACGTGTACTCCATTTACGCGATTCACTCGTGTAATCGGAATAACTCTAGAAGAACATACTGTGGACACGAGACGAGGCGCCCACTGCTGTGGCGACGGTGTGGCATCATACAACATGCCAAAAAATCATGTGGATGTAATGTGGCGTAATGGGGTGCTTACACTTACAGTATGCAAACAAAGTTTAACCACCCCCTACCAATTAACTTTTTTTTTTGTTTTTCTGGTGAAAATCGGTTTAATTTTATGAGTGTTCCTCCATGATTTATCAATTTATGTTTATTTATCACATTGCCATACGGCGTTTATATCTTTTCTTGAGATTTCATGTGATAAATTATGAAAAATTGTAAAAAATTACGCAAAAAAAGTTTATCCACCTATGATTTAAGTGTGTTTTTCTGAGTTTTAGTGTGTATTCTGCAACTTTATCTAATGTAAATATTGTGTCTATCTGTCATTTAGTGCTCTTGAAGTTGTCGTGCTCAAAACTTCAGTTTTGTGTTCAAAATTGGAAGTTACTTGTTTCAAAATGCCTAAAAAAAGATCAAATTTTGATCAGTATCCAAAATTTGATTATTGAACATCACAAAACTGGCAAAAGCTACCGTGATATTGCCGATATTGTCCAGCTTCACAAAGATACGGTCGCTAGAATTGTGAAGATGTACAAAAAGCGTGGTTCTATCTCACCAGCTATGCGATCGGGGCGTCCTTCAAAGACAACTGGCCGAATTGACAGAGCTATCGTGAAAAAGGAAGAGCTGGACTGGGGACTATCAGCTCCAAAAATTGTGAAACAGATTGAAAGCGAGTTCTATCTGGTTTGATCGATTCTCTTCATCGACTTTCTCTTTTTATAATCACTGCTATGCACGCAGATTTCGCGCTAATTGAATCGCATAGTTTGATAAAGGAGGTTCTTACCTAGCGTCCAAAAAGTCAAATACAACAGGGAAAGGTTTTGCAGCTGAGTTATTAACGAAAGAGAAAGTCGATGAAGAGAATCGATCAATGCAGATAGGACCTTTTGAAATGTTTATCTAGATTTGATCAGCGATGAAGCAAGATTTATTGTGGTTCCCGAGAAATTCTAGCAAAAGCTTGATTTGCTCAGCTGTCACTCTTTTGTGCGCAAGGGTATGTGACTGATAGTTGACTCGAACGAAATCTTATATTGCTTCAAAAATTGTCTTTAAATATTGACATTACCCTTCTTAAAGCTTCAACTCGTTATTACCTATATGTATTTCGGGCCAGTGAATCATAATTTCACATAAAACAGTTGCAAATCAACAAATAAAAAAAAATTACTTGCAATCGTACATAGTCAACAACCCATCAGTTACCCTTCACCAAACAAAACAAAACAAACTGTCAACTCATTTTTCCTAGCGGCTTCATTTGATTTCTGCTGTGCCCGTTCGACGTCGGCTTTGAATCGCAGGTAAAATATTTTTCGTATCAATTCAAATGAAATGCATTTCATAATAAGTGTTTCTTTTTCAGATGTGCCATCATGCATATGTCTCCAACTTTTGTAGGACTGGAGGGACGGGAGGTTGACTACGAGGTAGAATTTCTGGAGGAGGAAGCAGAAGCAGGACCATCAAATGTGCAGCAGGCAAAACGATCGTTCCAGGATACACTGGATTCTGCTTCGCCCGGAAGCCCTGGAAGTGAAAGTGAACAAGCGGAGCCAAAACAAATATTTCGATTCCCAGCAACTGTATTCATCAGAAACTTCAAGGGCCACAAAAAAGGTCCTTCTGTGGGAAAAGTGCAAGTGAACTGTGAATCAGCTGAGGAGGTAATGCAAACTGTATGGGATTACTGTGAAAAGTTCATTCGCAGAGAGGCCGTGTTTGAATCACTCGCTGGTGGAGATGCTGATCAATTTACCGTGCACTGGAATGATGATTTGAACCCAGAAGTCGGCCATATGGATAAGTTCATCTCCTTCCAAGATAAAGCCTCGAAACGCACGTTTAAACCATTACAGTTGCTAGAAAAGCCAGACAAAATGCAGAAATTTCTGAACAGAGATATTAACGTGTTTGTGCACATTTATTCGGAGTCGGTGACCTCAGCCGCTATGTACGAAACACTGCGAGTGCAGCTGATAAAACCGGAGGAGCGTTACCGAGCAGGAGCAGCATCCAACCAGGCAAACAGTTATTTGTCCACTGAGTTGAAGGAACTCTACAAGCTAAGCTATCCTACATTTCATCGGACATCAACTGGTCTGTATGGGCTTCGTACTTACTGACCAAAGACGCGCTTGAACGAGAGGAATTGAAGTTGCGAGGACCTCCCCAACATCTGATACATTTGTTCACTCGTCAGGATGTATGCATTGCCCAAAATGTTAATTCAGGGTATAAACAATTGTTGGATGGCCTGCAAGCAGATTTGGACCAGCTTATGACATATGCTAAGGCGATGCAATTGCGCTTGACCGCATTGCAAACGATGCAGGCAACTAACACTTCATTGCTAGCAGATGTGTCTGGCAGTATTGCTGTATCTGAAGATAGCTTTGGGCAGAAACTCGCCGAGGAAGTGACCGACTGCTTGGATGTCGACCATCAATAACGATTTGCTGATCCTGATTCCGAACGATTCCATACGCATTCGGGACGACCAACTGATTGAAGCTGTTGCTTATTGAACATCTCTTTGTTTTGAGTTTATGAAATAAAAAAAGTTGAACAACATTTGATTATTTGATTTATTGTTTATTAATCCTTATTACGTACATTCTCAAATCCCAATGATTCGATATATTGACTTAGTCCGTTTGCCGGATTGAATTTCCCACCTGGCAGATATCCGCATTTGCGGAATACACGAGTGCAGTTAAAGTTCGTGAATGTATTTAACGTCGCAGAAATGGTTGTTGTGAGATCCGAAGAGCTATTTTCTATGTAGACACGTTGTAGTTTGTTCTTGCAGTATCCAAAAATATACTCGATTGGATTGAAAAACGGTGTATACGGAGGCAAAAAGATAACATGGATTCCCAATGACCGGAGGTACTCAACTATTCGTCGATGGCAGTGAATTCTAGCCCCATCCAAGATCCAGACCGAATTAACTCCCGGGTGTCGATAAACTTCTCCACTGTTGGCAAAGCTACGACAACATTCAAAGAACTTTGCCCTCGTGAAAGTTCCTTCCGTCAAGTACGTGTTCTTCATTCCTGTCTGGCCCAAGAAGCAGAGTAAGGATACTCTGGCTTTGCGGTTGAATTCACCCCTGTAAATCAATTTTTCGCCGACCTTGGCGTAGCCTCGATTCCGCAACATACCTCTGTTGTCGATCGATACTTCGTCCAAAAAGATAAGGTGATGTAGGTCCCAGTTTATTGCAGCCAGCTCATTGACGAAATGATAAATCTGAGATTCTTGAACCTGGATCGCCCGACGCTCTAGAACTTTCCACGTATATCCTTGCTCGTGTAGTATTCTGGAAACAGAGGACATACTGATGGAGCAGTTGAAAGTTTTCTCAAAACTATCCCTGGCCTCATCTAAGAATAATGTCGGATTTTTTTAAACTGTTCGATTAACCACCGTCGTTTCTCTGCTCCAAACTGCAAGGACACTTTTCTTCTCTCTTTGCGAGCCACCAATCCACTTTCGCGATAACGTTTTATCCAGCTGCTAATTGTAGTGTGATGCTTCCCGTACATTTTTTCCAATTGCGATTTGGACAAGCCCAGGAAATAGAACCCGTACAGCACGTGATACTTCGTATTGGTTGATGCATGTCGGCCAAGTACCTCTTCTTTAATTCGATACATTTTGTCAATGTTATGGAAAGTATGGATTTGGAAACTGTTATGAATAGAACAAACTCGGAAAATTTGCTGTTCGATACGGATTTTTTTTGACGTTTGTTAGTTTACATATTCATCAAGAAAGCTGGCGCACAACCCGGCGCGCAACTGATCGACGCATAAGTTGTTGGGCATTATGTGGATTTTTCTCAAGAATCACAATATTTTTCTCTATTTATTTATGTGCCATGATTCGTCGTCTTGCCGATACAAGGAAATTAGTTTAGTTTTTTTTTCCTTTGGTTTGTTTTCCGTCGATCTTGTTTTCCGTGCTGAGCACCAATGCTACCGACGCCAGCGAGCCAGCTCCCACATCTGGACCCTACCTATCGACCCATCAACTCATGAACCGGGGACCAACGGCTTTACTTCCCTCAGAACATCCCGGCGGCGCTGACTGGGATTGAACCCAGGCCTGCTGGGGTGAGAGGTAATCACGCTTACCACTACACCACTGGCGCCGCTGACAATGGGGGTTCAACGGTTACGGAAATACATGTGAATTATTCAGTGAACAGTGAAAACTTCAAACACTGGACTTTTTGCGCAACTCTCCCAGATTGGCATCCCGTTTTCTATTACGGGAAGGATGATTTGTTTGTTGACAGCAAGGCCCTTATTACCGATGTCACTTCACGGTGAAGTGATTCCCATATGATTTACACGGCAATCACTTCATCGTGAGCGACAACTGGTCACTTCACTTCCTTTTTACCGTGAAGTGATACCCGTAATAAGGGTCCAAGCTTATTTTTTAGGGACAGGGTAGATTAAAACACTGGAATAAGAGACCAGCGAAGAAAAAAAAAACATGAATTTGGCAACTAGATACACATCAAAGCAATTCTGGCATCACTTACATTTGTAACTGCTTGCGAGTGACTTCGCCAATGCACCGACGAGCGACTTTGTTTACGCTTGCCATTCATAAAATTTGAAGTTTTTTTGTTTGAAAATGAAGTGTTTCCATAAGTTTTGCTCGAACTCCGGAAGGAAGCAGCAGAAAGCGGGATTTTCCAATCTTAGCTTTTTCCGGTTCTCGAAGAAACGGGATTTGAAAAGCGAATGGCTAAGCTTTTGCGGCTTGCCGATGGATTTTCAAGTGGCGGAAACATCACGGCTGTGTAGTGTAAGTTTATTTTTATTTATGTGTCTGGGATTGGTTCTAATTACGAGTCTAATTATGAATATAAATTTCAGCTCCATTTTGATCACAATGATATATTTTTCAAAAATTGGAGGTAAAGTTCTGAAGCAGCTGTCAGCGGTTCCTTTTCACTCATTCGTTGTGAAAATTACTGATATAGTCAGAGATGCCAGGCTTATTTATAAAAAATCTGGCAAAACCCGAAAAAAATGTCTGGCGAAAATCTGGCACAGCAAATTAACATAGGAAGCTGCCAGATTTCTCAAAAAATCTGTCTGGCAGAGCAACAATTTCTCTGGCTGTGCCAGATAAATCTGGCAACCTGGCAACGCTGGATATAGTGCAAGTTTGGGCTTTACTCATAGTCGAAATTGACTTACGGTGTTTAACTGTTTGCGCTAATATAATTATCACATCATTCCATTTTTATTACTGTACGTATCCATTATTGCTGTAAATTATTCCATTTCACATTTAAATATAACAAAAATAATCATGAGTGATTGTTAAGCGATTTTACTACTCCTCCCTAATTGAAGTAAACCATTTGTATACATTGCAGATTGGAACAGCGGTGCCAGATATACATATATGTCTGTATTTATACAAATATTTGATGTTTCGTACATACCCAATACAGACTACAGACATTATACAGATTTTTGAAAATTAATACAGATTTTGTACAGATTTTTACCAGTAGGTTCCTGAAATTAAACATAAAATAAACAAAATTATTTTCGAAATTTGAACAGCTTCAAGCAATTCTGGACTTGAAACCATTGAAAATGCTCCACCCGACTGCTACACACTGGTTGTCATTGGAGCAGGTAGTGAAACGGATGCTAGAAAGACTTCCAGCTCTCAGAGTATATTTAAATTATACTAATTCTAATGTGGACTTGATGCCAAGAAGATGAAAGAAATCAGCGGTATCTTGGAGAACCCCATGACGGATCTTTGCTTGAAGTTTTTGGAATTTGTTCTACCAAAAGTTAACAAACTAAACCGCTTGTTCCAATCGGAAGCGCCTTAAATATTCCGACTCAATTCTGAGCTAGTTCGTTTGCTCAAGGAAATCCTCGATAATTTCATGAGACCAGACTACATTGCAAAGCTTGAAGACCTGGGTTCGTTAATTTTGCACATTTTGCATTTGTGAAACTACTGTGGAAAAGGTTTATATGGGTACTGGCGTACAAAAACATTTGGATGATGTTTTGTCATCCAATAGCATCAAGCTTGAGGATGTTCATCACTTCAGAACAATGGTGATGAACTTCTACATAACGCTTGTAAATCAAATCGGGAAACGTATCATTATGGATGATATGATTCTCGTAAACCATTACCAGGTTTTTGAGGTAGAGCATTTACCCAAAACATCTCAATGTACCCAGTTTTGCGGATGATCTCAAATGTTATCAACGAATTAGAAATGCAAATGGTAGACGACGAATTCCGCGAGGTTAGAAACATGGATTTGCCAATGGATACTAATTTTGATGATGGTGTTGAATTTTGGGGAGTGGTACTGGCCCCCAAACGGGTGAATGGCGAAATCGCTTTTCCTTATCTCAGACGAATTGTGCCAACCCTACTTGCATTGCCACACTCCTCAGCGGTAGTTGAAAGGATGTTTTCGTCGATTACCCTAAACAAAACTAAACTGCGTAACAGGATGGATTCAGCTGAAATCATAAAAACAGCCTTTCGACTATTTTGAAGCAACATAAGACTAAATAATAAAATCTGTTCGGTAAGTTCTGATCATTTCTCAGTTATTTTTATTTGAAATAATAGATTTTCCCTGCTTCTAGCCTAACCAAAAGCCTACATGTTCATTTTTTACGTTGTCACTTAATTCCTATGGTTAGGTACATGGACCTTGAACGGGATTTTTATTTTTTTTAATCAGCAAAATGCTTTTTAAGTTTTGGCTTCGTATTTGTTTACACTAAGAATAAAAATTGGAAAAAATCATCTGGCATCCCTGGATTGGAACCGCTTTTGACAGTTCGTTTGGAATCATAACAGTGTCTCCGCTGGTCTCTTATTCCAGTATTTCTAGGGGAGATCTCCTGTTGAAGAGTAGATACAGAGATCTTAGCTAGATGTTACACTTGGTTTTCGTTTTGTCTACGTGCTCCCTGAAAATCAGCTTGCTGTCTAGTGTTAAGCCGAGGTAGACTACCTCTTTCGACCATTCCACCACTGTGCCGTTTAGGGAGATCTTATTATTCTCCGGCGGAACAAGTCTGAGAAATTTTGAGTGTGGAACGATGATGTCTTTGCCGCGTTGATACGTATCTTCCAGCTGTTATATCAGGGCATCAGAGCACCGCCACGGGAGTCCCCATACGGGTCCCTATCTCTATTTTCGAGCCCCATATAGCAACTTATGCCCGCACCGGTAGTAGCTAAACGGGGTTGGGAAATGAGAACGCAACAAAAATCAAGTTATGAGTTTTCATATTTGGCGCCCCACTAAAACTCTGCACTGGGTCGCTATTTTGTTTGCTTGTGACACTGCTGCTCTGCTTCGCACTTACCAAAGCAAGAGGAAAAAGCTGGACATCCGAAGAAGATACGGCGCTTTGTCTCGCGTGGTTGGATGTGTCCCAGGACCCCATCACAGGAACAAATCAGAAGGCAGAAACATTGTATGGCAGAATCCAGCAAATGTTTGCAGAAATCTGCCGGGAGAAAAACTTTGCTGTTGACGCCGAGCGGCGGGGAATGAAAGGGATAAAGTCCAGGTGGTCAACCATAAACAGAAGCGTGAATAAGTTTGCTGGCTGCCTGGCACAGGTTCAATCCCGGCAACAAAGCGGTGCTTCTCCGGAGGACGTGTTGCAGCAAGCGCTTATGCTGTATAACACCAAGGAAGGAACATCATTCAGTCTGATGCACTGCTTCAAGATTTTGGAGGGTGCTCCAAAATGGATCCAACAAGCCACAGCAAAACAGGTAGGTTTTTCCAGCTTGAATATGTATGTACAAAATGATTTCTTTCATATTTTTGTTCAGAAATCAACAGTAACTGGGAGGCGTAAACGCTCAGCCACTCCTCAAGAAGCGGAAGAGGAGCAAGCAGTTGGATTACCATGTGACGAAGCGGAGAATACTTCCGGAGCTGGATGCTCTCGGCCAATGGGACAGAAAGCAAGCAAAACAGCGGAAGCGTCAAGGAAAAGCTTGGCGGATGCTAGTATGGCAATGGCAGATAATGGGAGAATTTTAGCTGCTTTGACCAAAAAAACTCGAAGACAGCATCCAGAGAACTGTGGCTTACAAGCAAATGGTGAACCATGCTATAATGTCAATCGACTTGGATAAAATGACTGGTATGGCCAGAGAATTCTATATTCTGGAACAAACACGTATCCTCAACGAAACACGAAAAGCTGCTATGGATAATGTGGGACAATTTGGTTGCGGCCAGTCTTATGAAGAGATTCTTTTGGAAGTACCCATCAATGAAGACGACACAGCAATGCCTCCGGGTCCGCAAGTAAATGCCGATTCAAACAGCAACGATGCCACCAAAACCGTTCCAACCCCACCTGCTGATTCTGAGGATGAATATGACGCAGGCTCTATTCATATCCTGGATGCGAGATCAAACGCAGATTCCAACACCGATGAGAGCATCTGGGTTCCCGAGGCGTGTGCCGAGGCGCCATCCAATTCAGAGAATGAGTCTTGCTCCGAAGATAGTTCCATTTTGCCGTCAGATTCCGAATGATTTTTTTTTCTTTGTTTCGTTGTGATGGTTATCACAGTATTTCATGTTAATCATGTGTTTTGGAATGTATGCTTCTTCTTACTTCTTGTTTTATGCTTCCACCATATTAGTGATACAAATTTACCTTTGAAATCATGGAAATCAGCAATGTACGGTATTGAGAGATGTCTGGGCTGGGGGATATCCCCTATCTAACTTAATCATTTTACGTAACAAAGCATTACGAACATCACCAGTCTCATTGTGTCCCTACTTGATCATTCTGGTTCCCAGAATACAGAACGAACCCAAGGGGGCATCCATTGATTACATCTCACTCTAAGGGAAGAAGAGGGCTTAGAAATATATGACAAGCAATGCATAAAATATAACAAAAACGTAACGAATGGCAGAGGGGGATTAATTTTACCTCAATCTCGCATGACGCAATTAATGGATGCTCCTCAATACATTCGACACTTTAATACTGAAGCCACAATCAATTAGGGAGGATATCGAGTTAAGCTGAGTTGAGACAAGGCATGTCAATTGATCAACTCAGTTGAATTCAATTGGCTTGAAAAGTTGAGCCTGGTTCAACTTTTTTCAATGAATGGCATGGTTTACACGTTCAATTCGCATTCAAGTCAGTTGAATTCAACTGACTTGCCCTATCTAAACTCAGCTTTACGGAAGATGTAATGTTATAGAAAATGAACTTGAACCTGGCAGGGACGATACCATCTTCAAGAGTACATGCTCATACTTTGCCAAGTTTAATAACCCCATATTCATTATCGAGTTTGGGAGACCAGACTGTAGTGGTATTTATCAATCCACATTGCTTTATTTTTACCAGAATTTATACTCTAGCTGTAGTGTAGATTACTGGAATATATTTGAAACCTGAAAATTCATCACTTAATCTTCTTCCTCATCTTCTTCTCCTTTCATTGCCCATAGATGCTCTATTAGGTCATTCCTCAATTGAAAGTGCTGGTTAGTATCATGAACAGCTTTGTACCGCGACAAAAATGTCTCAAATTTCTCCTGATTTTCTGGACCTATCCGATGGATGTCAGCTGTAATTTCATCAATGTTGCTTTCAGGGTTCGCTTCACAGATCGTTGGATCATCTTTTTCATTTTCAATGATCATGTTATGGATAATAATGCAAGCTGAAATTATTGATTCCAAGACATCTTTTTGCCAGAGCCTAGCCGGTGTTTTAATGATTGCGAACCGCGACATCAATACACCAAACGCTCGCTCGACATCCTTCCGGGCAGACTCCTGCATTTGTGCGTAGTGCTAAGAATATGAGAAAATAACATGTATCAGATGTATCAGAGTCTAATTTTTCTTTGATAAAATTATATTAAAAAAATCCTTGTTACCTTCTTTTTTAGTCCAACTGGAGAAGAAATTGTCTGTACCAATGTTGCTAGTGGTGGGTAAATACCATCTGCAAGATAGTAGCCAACGCTGTATTGTCGCCCGTTTACTGTGTATTTAGCAAGTGGAGCTCTGCCATTGTATATCTCCGAGAATAATGGAGAGCTGGCATCACAAAAAAGGCATGCCAGATCCAAAGATCGTAACTTGCTACTGCTTCCAGGACGATTGTTGGTTTTTTCTCTTTTCCGCGAAACTGGCCGGCCCATGCTGTAGGGCAATTCTTCCATGTCCAATGGCAGCAGTCTAAGGATCCTAGCATTCCAGGAAATCCACGACTCTTTCCAACACGCAACAACCTCTCCACATCGTCAGGTTTTGGGTAGCGTAGGTACTCGGGGCCGTAAATACGAACAGTGGTTTCACAAAACTCCACAAGAGATTTCAGCGCTGTTGTCTCTGCCATCCTGATGTATTCATCTACAGCATCCGCTGGCATGCCATATGCAAGCTGACGGATTGCGGCGGTGCCTTTTTGAAGGCCAGTTAATCCTAGTTTACCAGCCGCATCTCGCATTTGCACGAAGTAAGGATTCGCGGCTTCTATTTCTGCAACAATCTTTGTAAACAAGTTTCGGGACATTCGAAACCGCCGCCGAAACTGTGAATCACTATACGTGGGATTCTCGGAGAAGTAATCATGAAACAGTCGCTCAGCTCCTAGATGAGCACCTCTGTTGATATTCGGTTTTTTTCCAGGCCGAGATCCTCCAGCTCGATTTTTCTCGTCTTCTTCCAAAGCCCTTAACAACAGTTCATGTGACTGGTAAACATAATGATTTACAACTTCAATGTCTTCCTCGTCGCTTAAAACGATGGAATCAGCTGCTCCCGGGAAACAATCTGCCGTCAATGCATTTGGAATATTCATGATATAACTACACAACTATTGCACATCGATCGACTGATAAAAATGAAATATTACATCAATATGACGATGTTCTTCGTGGGTATGTATATTGTTTTGAGTTTTAGCAATACACGATGAAAAGACATTACTCAAGTCACTAAACTCAAAATATGCATTACCGGTGGAAGAATGGGGTGCTAAGCTAAAATAGCTACCTAGATGGAGCCTTATTATAGGGATAGAGATAGCGCCTCCCGTGGCGGTGCTCTCACGGTTCAATTGTCCTTTATATAAACGTCATTGATCACGGTCCCTGCACCATTGAAAGTGCGCAGGGCTCATGACAAAGTGAGTGCGATTTGCAATATCTGAAAAATAAAAACCGTGTTGATAAAAAAGAGCAAATCCCTGGTTGCGCTTCTTTCGGATACTGCCATCAATGAAACACAGCACAGTTTTCACATAAAATACTCCTGCGGTATTTTTCAATTTTCGTTTCTTTATTTCTGAATATATTTTACATTTGAAACGATACAAGATATTTCCTACAAAAAAAAAGTTCATTCTCGTTACAGTTCTCCTCAATGCTCTTCAATTTGTATCTTTTCTTTTCGTTTCATACACAATAACCTTTGTCGAATAGTTTCTTGCTTCCATCTTTAAAGTTCCAGCACTCGGAGCTGCGAACATCTTACGCACGCGCTCGCGCTCGCGATCAAAAAAAAACTTCATATTTGTATAGTTTTGTTCACCTAACAACTAACAGCGCTTAAAAGTGATAAATTAAGGTTCTACCTACGGGCTAGGGTTGGGTCTATTCTTTCTTGTTTCGGTTTCGTCGTTCAAGATTAACAGAAATACGCATCTTCGCACCCAGGAGCAAGTGCGCACTTCTAGGAGCCACATGCACCAGCATGGAGTTTGGTTTTTTTTTTTTAGATTTTTGTGCTGATTTCAAATCGGGGCAGACTTTTTCGTTGTTTACGCGATTTTCGTTACTCCGACATTTGCTTATATAATATTAGAAAAGTTGGTTCGTTTTTTGTGTTTTAAGAATAATCGTTACATATTTACAGGTCGGGTTTTGTTGCTCATGGATAAGTACAAAAGAAATAACAAGATTTCAAGAGTTAACAATAAGGCTTCTTGTGGATTTTATTGGATTGCTCGTTTGGCGGAGGCAGTATAGCAGTCATGTTAGTATACATACGATACGTACTCTTATTTACAACAAAATAATTCCGAAATCAACTTTCAGGGCAGTTTTCAGTTGAAAGTATTTTGACTTTTGTGCTTTTGTGTGTTTTTCCGTTTGATCTGTTCGGTGGTAATTTTTCTGGATCATTTTTTTTTTCAACGCAATAACAAAATTTGCTAACGGTTGCTGTGTCGCGGTTCGATTGGATTGGATTGGATTGGGCTGTGAGTGCACAGCATGTTGCCTACAGTTAGGCTTGACGATCACGTTCTCTGTGGTGAGATCTGGTTAAAGAGTGATCATCATTTTGGTTCTTGAGGGGCTAAGATTGGGCGTTTCGTTCGTCCGATTGGGACTTACAGTAGGCGATCGCGCGAAGTGATAGACTTACAAACTGCGTTCTGAACGTTTTAGGGTTTACGAATTATGGCAATGCTTCTTACGATGACACTCTGCGCTTGAAAGCGCAGTGTGTGTGTCAACTTTTTTTTTTAACATTTGTTTATAGGAATGTCACGATTAGTTGTTTGCAGCGAAACTAAGATGAGTCTGGTTCGAAATGTATGGAATTTTCCAAAACAATTGATTTTTTATAGAACGTACATTAGTTCAAATTTTCAAGATCACAGATCATTGGTTGAATTTCGAACTCATCTTTCGACGACTGATTTCCTATCGAAGTTCATGCCGTTATAGTTTCGCTTTTGTTGCTTCTTTTTTTCTCAATGTGGAAATGTTTCGTCAATAATTCGAACAAGTCGCAATTATTGTGCATCTTTTCAACTCTTAAACCTACCATGAAATGTGATGCAATTTCTCAAAAATTGCGTCACTCTGCTTAAGAACTACAAAAAAATAATACGAAACAACTATTCTGTAGAAGTAAATAGTTTCTTCGCCTATTTGCACAATTTTATATCACAATTGTATTTTGAATGTTTATTCTGCTTTCTGCATAATTTAACGTCTTGCTTTGTTTAGGTGTGGTCTTTTGCGCGCTAGTGTCAATTAGTAGCTGAAGAGAAATGAGACTTGTTTCTATCGTAGACGAATGATGGATTACTTGATAGTCAAAACGTGGTTTGCTGTCACTTTCTTCATAGAAGAAGAAAATACAAAACAAGTAAACTAACGGTGCGGTTGTGGGAGGGTATGGGTTAAAGGGGTGGACTTGAAGGTGGCAGACTACGTTGAAATTACTAAAAAAGCAGCATTTGGAGTCCAGCAGAACTCAGGTCAGTCTCCTTGGCGCCTGTCTTGTTAGAATCTAAAGCCTACTGTTCCAGGGATGTGGGGGCTGGAGATGCACTGCGCTGCCTACTATTCCGATTGTTTTTTTATGGTTGGTAAAAAACAAAACTCTTCCATTATTGGTCGGTCTACTACTGCTGATTGCTGACGATTTCCTGCTGCTGCAGTTGCTCCTTTAGGTGTTGTAATCGCTTCCGTTTGATGGCATTCATGAAATTCTTGTATCGGCTGTCCTCATCATCCACTGCTGGTTGGAAATTTATGAAAAGAACGGAAAATAGAGATAATTAGAGAAGTCGGTTAACGGTCGGAATCGGGTTCCTCTAAATGAGAGTAAATGCTGGTTTTAATAGCGGCGTAAACAACGAGCGAATAGTGTACAGGGTATATTATAATGAAAAAAAAAAGTGGTTTTCAGGAAAACTAAAAGGTATGACAAGATGACTACTGACTTGGCTACTTGCAGAGAGAAAGAGTTGGTGTATGTTTGCTAATGAGTAGTGAATGAAAATGTCAATTGGGCTACAGCTACGGTTCTACTGAATTTCTGGTTGTGAAAGGTTCGAGAAGATCGAACTAGAAGCGAAGTGGTTTACTGTATAGGTTCTAGAAGTGAATATTTGGAATCTACGCTAAGAAATTATGGTTTTGGGAAGAACAATGATGTGCAATATTATTGCAACTTAGTATGCTTTCATGCATCGGTTGTTTGATACAGGGTTTTAAATGTTGTGGTATTAATCTAAACATAAATATTTTACATTGATACATAGGCTAGATTATTTTTTCATTATAACATTGAATGCAGGCCTTATTTTATACAGCTTTGAGATATTTTACAAATATATATTTTACAGTATTGATATTTGACCTAAAGCTTATAAATTTCCATTGATGTTTTACAATCAGTGTGAACTTTTGTCGATTTAAAATATAATTATAACAGCTTTACTATCTATGGAAGAATAATTGATCCATGTTACATGGATGTACCAGTATCATAGAACATAGGACATTTATGCACCCACCGGCAGCTCATACATTATGTAGATCGTATGTGTTGTCAAGAAAATTGGAAGTGATGAATCATACAGTCCTAACCCATTATATGGTAGTGGCAACTATATCGTCTCCAGAAATTTTTGTTTAAAATATGTTTATATATTGTTTTGTTGCCTGATGCTAATTGCTCAAGTTTGTAGGCAAACCAACATTGTTTAATATTTCAATACAGATTTTCTAGATTTCTTATCGTTGCTTAGCAGAATGAGAATTTAGCAAGAGAGATGCATTTAGAGCCTGAAATTGAAAAAGTGTCTTCTACAAAATTGTTCCTTACAGAACATCTCTCATTTTGATGTCAAGGGTGGTTCTTATTATCATAGAAATAAAAATGGAGAGGTTGTGTACAATACGCGACTGCATGGTTGACGCAGACTACATTAAGCTATTTAGTGCATTGTTCGTACATTTTGCTTTATATTGATTTAAAATACAGTAGAAGTAACCTATTAAATCGGTCCTTTGTACATCTTTTGAATTTCATACTTAGTTAAACTTGGCCAAATTCAGGACCTCATAAAAATGCGAATGCATAGTATACAAAATTTGGTTCCTAAATTGCAATCAGATATATCAGAATATTAAAATAGGAACATATGTAGAATTATAAACAGATCGAAGTGTGCGGTGTTCGAAGACGGAAGTGACTTTTTTCTCTCGTCAAATATATTGATTTTGTTCTGTTTTTCGTGTTTCGGGTAGTTTCGGTTGGAGTTTAGTACGATTTTACACAGAAAGTTTTCAAGAATCGCCAATGACGATGAAAGGTTTGCTAAATCTGTAAAATTTTGAAACTGGCTAGAAACTCAACCCAATGGAATCCCATGAATTTACCATAAAGGAATTCAAATAGAGCAAGAAGCAGCTTTCAACATCACAAAATTAGTGAAAGCTATCCATTTTTATTTATTAAAACACTCACACATGCATATACACACATTTACTTTATTTTGAGACATAAATACAGCATAACAATGCTATCGTTAATCTGCCATCAACGTTTACCGAACGTATGGCCTTACCCTCCCCACTAAGAAACCTCCAAACTCCTGTGACACTTATGAGCGGTCGTAGAGTTCTCTGCATCTCTCTTAAGTAAGTGTCCAACTAAAAATCCTTCCCATCCCTAGCAGTTGCAAGGCCGTGGCCAGGACAGTTCTCGATTATTAGAGATACTGCTACTTTCATCTTAGAGATCAATCCCATATCTCGGTCAATACGGTAACTGACGGAGGTGGTAGTACTAACATAAAATGGTCTAGGACTTGTACCACCTACGAATTCTTAACAACTTTCTTAATGCTAATGCTAACATTTGTCGAAATATAAACAAGTTTACTACCTTAATTTTTGATTTCTGGAGGGATTTTCTTGGGAATTATTATTTAAAAAACAAGAAGTGCGATAAAACAATTCCCGAAAAATACGTTAATTTTTTCAGCAGCTCCATCATTAGTTTAAAATTAGGCCACTGAAGCAAAGCAGAGAGTGAGGCTTGCTTTATATGATAACGCAACAGGCAGTTGTGATTTTCTTATCAGAAGATGGTTCTTTTATATGTCAGCAAAGTAGACGAAAAAGGGGTATAACGATCATGTTATCCAATTTGGAGGACAACTCTAATAAAAAAAAACTATCGCGCATCATGAATATGTACTATAGTATATGCAAGAATATGTAGCCCAGTCTCCCACCCCCATCAACAAGAAATCCGGGAAATTTTAATCGAGGCGGGGCATCAGTGATGGGAAAAATCCAAAATCAGGAACGACCGAAAATCACTGCTGATCTTGAAATCACAAACAGAAAACCTTGGCTTATTTTATCATAGCTGATCTTGAGAGTAGCAAAATCACAAAGCACAAAATCAAGGCTGATTTTAACCTTTGCTGATTTTGAGGCAACAAAATCACCAAACGGAAAATCAATATCTTGGTATTGCAGTCAAAGTACGAAACCGACAACCGCCACCATTTTGAAGTCCAAGACGGCGGACCAAAATGCAATATGACGGCCTCCGGACAGCGTATATGCATCTAATCCCATGGATATCTATGGAATAGGCTCAATAAGTAGAAGTGGAAAATATACATCCGCCGCTATTTTGTAATCCAAGACGGCGAACCAAAATGGGCTCGATGAGTAGAAGAGGAAAATATACATCCGCCGCCATTTTGTAATCCAAGACGGCGGACCAAAAGGCCTCCGGACAGCGTATATGCATCTAAACCCATGCTAAATATATGGGTATCTACGAAATAGAGCCTGCATATACGCTGCCCGGAGGCCGCCATATTGGACTTTGGTCCACCATCTTCGATTCCAAAATGTCTGCGGATGTCGATGTTCCACTTCTACTCATCCGATGATGATGAGACGATGAGTAGCAGTGAAAAATCGTCATCCGCAGACATTTTTGAATCGAAGATGGTGGACCAAAGTCCAATCTGGCGGCCTCCGGACAGCGTATATGCATCGGTCCGGAGGCTGCCATATTGCATTTTGGTCCGCCATCTTGGATTTGTGGAAGCCATCTTGGGTTGAAATCCATCTATTTAATATCACCCGGAATGCTGACTTGAATTTCGGAATGTCCCAGACTCTAGAATTTAACATATATTATAATCGTATGATTTTCGATGATTTTGATCTTGGTTGATGTTGATGCTGATTGATTTTGGGAATCGAAAATCACAACTGATATTGGTAGAAAATCACGGGTGATTTTAGTGGTGATGCTGGCTTGTTATATTGGAGCTTGTGATTTTAGGTGATATTGATCTTTTTTCCTTGATTTGTTTTCCGTGCTGAGCACCAATGCTGCCAACAACAGGGAGGCAGCTCCCATACCTGGACCCTACCTATCGATCCATTAACTCATGAACCGGGGACCAACGGCTTTCCATCCCCGTGATGTCATGCCTCAGAACATCCCGGCGGTGCCGACTGGGATTGAACCCAGGCCTGCTGGGGTGAGAGGTATTCATGCTTACCACTACACTATATTGATCTTGAAAGATAACTGATTTTGATTTTCTGATTTTGATTTTAGCCAACACTGTGGACTGATCGATGCTAATCTAATAGCATAGATAGAGGTTTTCCCACCACAGAAACAAAACGTTTTCTTATGCAAAATGATCGGTCTGCGTTCACAAATCGCACGAAATCCTAAAACAAGCAATATTTAGTGAACATATCTTACTCAATAGGTTTTTAAAAGATTTAGCGAGAATTTATTGGAGGCATTGTAAGCAAAAAATTTCTGACCACAAGATATTCGCGATCAATTACGAAATTTCTCATAAAATAGGTGCAAAATTGTACACCCCATTTTGTGTGTGCTTTTTCAAAGTCCTACCTTAACTACTTTGAAAATTTACTCAAAACCCTTCACAGGATTTTATTAGAATGTTCTCAAGCATTTCCTTAAGGTGATTCTCTAAGGAAGCCTTAGCGTGAAACTTTAAAGGCACAACTGGCAGCTTCCACAAAACATCTTCTTGTTCTTCTTCGCATTTGAAGCTTATTGCTTATCGCATATTTAGCTTATTGCGTGCTCTCAACTTAGTGTTCTAGATGCACTTCCACAGTTATTAATTGAGAGCTTTCAATGCCTGTACCATTTTTGCATTGGTATAATTATGTGGCAAGTCCAATCATACTTCTATGCCCAGGGAAGTCGAGACATTTTCCAATCCGAAAAATTCCTAGACCGGACCGGAAATCGAACCCAGCCACCTCCAGCATGGTCTTGCTTTGTAGCTGCGCCTTTACCGACTGAGCTAAGGGAGGTCCCTGTGCTACTACAAACAGAGAGTAGCAATTTCAAATTTGTATGTTTTGTGGAAGCTGACATTTGTGCCTTTGAAGTTTCACGCTAAGGCTTCCTTAGATTATCGCCTTAAGAATCATTTTCCTTCATATTCATATTCAAAAAAACATTTAATTCATTCTTAGATTTTCTTCAAAGCTTCCTTCCATAATTCTATTTAAAATTCACTTGAATTCTCTTTAGAATTCCGAAGCAATTCACCTGAGTATTGTCAGTGTTTACTTGGATGTCGACAGAAGCAGACTACTCTCAATGTTGTCACGCGGTTGTCTGTTTACTCGTCAGCAACCATTGTATGGTCTTCCTCATTGTTCTTTATCAGCAGTTCTTTCAGTCGATGCGTCGTCGGCTTTGGAAAGCAACCGTTTTGTGATGAATGTGTGAGTGCTGACCACGTTTTGTTGGAAGCGCTCTATCTCCCGTTGGCGATACTGCCTTACAATGAAACCACTGGAAGTGGCTCCCATTCTGATGGAGGAGGCTTATTGGATAGCGGAAGATAAAGTGTTTATTGTGTTGTACCTTTTGAATATAGTTTTAAGATGTATTGTTTAGTGAACAAGAATCCTCGGCTCCATAAAGTTAATTTGATTAAGCCGTATCAAATAAATTAATAAACAACCTCAGAATTATTTAAAAATTCTCTTCATAATTATCTTGAAGCTCTCCTCTTAATTCTTCTAAAATTTTCCATGGGAATGCTCTAGAAATTCGTTCGTAAAAGTCTGAAATCTCTAAGAGTTCTTTCTAAAGCTCACTTTAATTTTCCCTGAAACTGGTGTTATCCCTGACATGCATTCTAAAATCGAAAATCTTCCCAGAATTCCTTCGAAACAAAAAATCTAGTCTGGTCCAAGAATCTTTATTTTTCTTTCAGAAATAGAAAAATAAGCTAGGGGAAATGGCTTTAATGTTGGCCTATGGATCGGATCTTTTTTTATTTTTCCTTGTCGGGTATTTTCATCACTGCGACCATTTTTCTGATCTATTGTGATATATTCCCCATTTTTTTTTCTTTAGCTATATCAAGATGCCGTATCACTATTATTATGAGTGATCGCCATCGTTTGACTAATAGCATTATCCCAGCACGGCATTATACTTCGAATAAAGTGCACTGCCGTACTGGGAGTTGTTCTCCAAATGTCAAAGGGTTCTATCAGCCCCTTGTCGAAGAACTTACGCCTTTTATTGAAAATTGCCGGACAGTGGCATAACAAATGTTCCGAGTCTTCCTTTTCTATGCCACAGAAGCGACATATATCATCTTGAAGTTTTCCAATCAGCTTCAAGTGATAACGGCTCGGACAATGACCTGTTATAAGACCTGCATATATACTAAGATCTTTCTTATAAAGTGCCAGGATTTTGTGGGTCACATAAATGTTTGGATTAATGAATCGCTTCGACTGCCTAGCAATAGAAGTGTTCTTCCAGTTTTCCTCCACTTTTGAAGATTCCCACGTTTTTAGCTCCATTCTAAGGCATGTAGCCAATAAGCCAGAAAAGGGCTCTGGCCCGATGAACTTATGAGAAGATCCGAGTCTTGCTAGTGCATCAGCTCTTTTATTTCCCACAATCTCGCAATGACCAGGAACCCAATATAAGTTGACTTGATTATGACAAAACAATTTTTGAAGTGATTGAACACACTCCCAGACAAGTTTTGATGTACATGTCGCCGACTTTAAAGCATTTAGAGCAGCTTGACTGTGGACATGACGCATATATTTGAACTCTTATAGTTTCTACGCAAACATATAACGGAACACTCTAAAATTGCTTGGATTTCAGCTTGGAACACAGTTGGCCATCTGCCCATAGGAACCGATATTTCTATCACTGGGCCAGTTACTCCTGCTCCCACTTGATTGTTCAATCTTGAACCATCTGTATAAAAAACAATCGATCCTGGACGAAGAACCGGGCCACCAAATTGCCATGAATTACGCCCAGGGTCAACTACTCGAAAAAGTCGATTGAAGTTGTATCTTTTCTCCATCCAGTCTTCGTTGTTCCTTACTAGAGAGTTGATACTAACAGTTTTTAGAATCGTAAGATGTCCTCTAAGGTCTCCTTCAAAGAGTTTCACTGACCTTGTAATCCTTAGAGAACACTTTTCGGATTCTAATTGTACAAATTGATGCAATGGTAGCATATAAAGCAAAGCATCCAATGCCTTCGATGGTGTACTTCTCATTGCACCTGTTATTGAGAGAGTTGCTAACCTTTGGAGTTTTTCTAACTTTCTCTGAACAACACTCTCTTTTGTTTTTGGCCACCAGACCAATGCACCATAATTAATCCTGGGTTTCACAATTCCCGAGTAAATCCAATGTATCATTTTCGGTTTCAGTCCCCACTGTTTACCGAATGTTCTTTTGCATATCCATAGAGCATTAGTAGCTTTGTTTATTGCCTGCTCTAGGTGCATATTCCAATTAAGTTTACTATCGAGGATTACTCCAAGATATTTGACAGCATTAGAAAGTTCCAAAAGTGTGCCTTTCAATCTTATGTTGTCTAATGATAATTTCTTCCTTCGGGTAAATGGCACGATAGTAGTTTTAGAACGATTTATGTTTAATCCTTCCCTATCACACCACGATGAGACAAAATTTAAAGCAATTTGGATTCTGTTAGCGATAATACAATCATATTTGCCACGTACAATTATGACTATATCATCTGCGAAGCCAATTATTTCGAAGCCATGGGCTATTAAATTTTTGAGAAGATCATCAACTATTAATGACCACAATAAAGGGTGATACGGTCAAAATTTGGTCAATATCAACTTGACGTTTTTTTTTCAATTTTGCATTTAAAAAACCTGAACACCCCTCATTTTGAAGGTGTGTGTGTAGAATGTTGCTCCTATTTTGATTTTGGAATTCACTCTTCAGTTGTCAAAATGCCGTCCAAGCAAGAAGAGCAGCGTATCAAAATTTTGCTCGCGCATCGCGAAAATCCGAGCTACTCGCACGCAAAGTTGGCAAAATCGCTAAAAGTTGCCAAATCAACCGTTACTAATGCAATTAAAGTGTTTGGGGAACGTTTGTCGACAGCCAGGAAGTCTGGATCGGGGGGAAATCGAAAACCGGAAGCCGCTGAGACGACAAAGAGAGTTGCCGGTAGTTTCAAGCGAAACCCTAACCTCTCTCTCCGAGATGCCGCAAATAAGCTGGGTGTATCGTCTACAACCGTGCATCGAGCCAAAAAACGAGCCGGACTATCGACTTACAAGAAGGTAGTGACTCCAAATCGCGATGATAAACAAAATACGACTGCTTGGTAATGGACGACGAAACCTACGTCAAAGCCGACTTCAAGCAGCTTCCGGGACAGGAGTTTTATACGGCAAAAGGAAGGGGAAAGGTAGCAGATGTTTTCAAGCACATGAAACTGTCAAAGTTCGCAAAGAAATATCTGGTTTGGCAAGCCATCTGTACCTGTGGCTTGAAAAGCAGCATTTTCATAGCTTCCGGGACTGTCAACCAAGAAATTTACGTGAAAGAGTGTTTGAATAAACGTCTGCTGCCTTTCCTGAAGAAACACGGTTGTTCCGTACTGTTTTGGCCGGATTTGGCATCTTGCCATTACGGTAAAAAGGCCATGGAGTGGTACGCCGCCAACAACGTGCAGGTGGTTCCCAAGGACAAGAATCCTCCCAACACGCCAGAGCTCCGCCCAATTGAGAAATACTGGGCTATTGTCAAGCGGAACCTAAAGAAGACCAAAAAACTGCTAAGGGCGAGCAGCAGTTCAAGGCAAACTGGCTTTCTGCGGCGAAGAAGGTGGACAAGGTGGCTGTACAAAATCTGATGGCAGGGGTCAAGCGTAAGGCCCGGCAATTCGGATTTGGAAAAGCGGAAGCCTAACTGAATATTTTTCCTGAATTTTATACTAATTGAACTTGAAAATGAAATTTAATTTGATTTTTTAAATAAACGATTTCACCGATTTACACGCGTTTTCCCTTGACCAAATTTTGACCGTATCACCCTTTAGAGGTGATAACACGCCTCCTTGCGGGCATCCTTTGGTTGCTCTTACACTGATGAGTGAGCTTCCAAGGTTTGCTGATATTTCTCTTTTCGATAACATTTCATTGATCCAATTTACAATGCTTTGATCGAAACCACGTCCATTGAATCGTGAGATGAATTATCGAATACACCTTCAATGTCAAGGAATGCAGCAAGTGAAATTTCTTTTGCTTCAAAAGATCTTTCTAGTTTTGTATGGAGTGCTGTTACTGATGACTTACCTTCCTGGTATGCAAATTGATATTTGCTCAGAGGATTAGTGACTAAATATGATGACTTTATGTGTTCATCTATTATTTTTTCCATTATTTTTAGCAAAATAGACGATAAGCTTATTGGCCTGAAGGATTTTGGTGAAGTTTTATCCTTTTTATTAGCCTTGGGAATAAAAATAACCCGCACTTGTCGCCACACTGCCGGTATATAGCTTAATATTAAGCTTGCTCGAAATATCTTTGTTAGAATAGGCATTACAACCGCTTTTCCCTTCTGTAGTAGTACAGGAAAAATTCCATCCCTACCTGGTGACTTGAAAGGTTCAAAGGAGTCAATCGCCCATTCAACTTTTCTTTCAGTGATCGGATCTTAGATTGGGCCAATCGCTAAAAATCTTCTATTTATCAATTTTATCTAGATGAACGCGTCATTGGGACGATAATAATGGATATTTTTTATCGCTGTTGAAAATTTAATCGATTGCTGAATTTATGTATGGACTTAAATAAGGGGCATTTAGGCCGGCGTTACATCCATTTCCCCTATGTAGATTTTTTTCTGATTTTTACATCGAATTTCAGGTCACCCTGCTCATCCCGAACTTGCCCAATATAATCCGATCGACTCTGCACAAATGATTGAGCGAGATATATCGTCGAATTCATGCAATACTGGCACAACTCAAAATCTGTGAATTTTCACAATCAACGTTGGAAAATTTGGCTACAAGAAACCTTCAGCATTTCTGTGTCAATTTAAAAAAATCTTTTAATTTACATTGGACTGAACCGAGTGTGTTTCATTCATAAACATAAATAAACAGTCCAACGATTTAACTGCTTTATATTTGAGGTGTGCCGATTTGCCACGAAAAACTGGGTTTACTTTTTTGTGGCATATTTACTTTCGATTTTTCACGAATTTTATAATGGGTTGTTTTCGTGGGATTGAACTTCACTGAACTGTATTGCAGGATAGATAGAAAATCGCCAATTGGATTGGATGATATCGAATATGTGAGGATTGCACTTAGTGCAATAACACACGTTGAAGTGGTGAGTCTCCTTCCACCCTACCGCTGTTTGTCAAGGTTTTTCGCTGCGAGGATGTTTTTCTGCACGATGGCAGAGGAAGGAAAAATTACACCTGTTACCGTTGATAATGTTGTTGCTACTGCTTGCTACTGAAACTTTGAGCGATCAAAAAATGAGCGGAGGCGCAACAGCAACGCAATTTTATAAATTTACAGATTTAAGCAGAATGATGCGCAACCAAGTGGTACTTCATTATGACGGCTGGTTTAGGAAAAACGTTTATTCTTTGTATACAGTCATAAAATTATCACTTTTTATTTGTACATTTTTCAAAAGATTTTTATGAAAAATTAGGAATGTATTTATTTCAGTAAATTCGTAAAACTATTTTCCATTGATTTGTATTTTTTTGATTTTAATTTCTTCTATAAATGACAAAGCTATAAGCGTTCAAAACCTAACCCCTTTTTGTGACAGTCGCAATTTTAGATTTTCGATTTAACGGCCTCTACGCAAGATGTAGTATACGCCAAAAAATTAACTTATTTATTTGCAGAAATAACAATAAAAAGTTTTTATGTCTCCACTTGCCTCATTCTCCTCTATAAGCGCATGAAGGTAATAAAAAATGCATCAAAACTGTACTAATAACTTTTCAAGGTATAATTATAGAGAATTTTAGTCTTGGACAAAAATGTGCGTTTTTGTAGTTGGCATAATTATCTAGAACATTATAAGCCGAAAGAATTGATCGCTAAAAAGTTATGATCGAAACATTAAAAATGAAAATAATACTGAACTAAGAATGCTGACTTATTCAGTATATTTGCTTTTTTTACCTTTTTCTACAACTTTACTCAAGACATTATTCCTCTATATCTTCATAGAAAAAGGTGCTAGAATGTCTATAAAAAAGTTATACCTGGTCAAATGTTGATGGTTTGAATTAAATGTCAAAAATCACTTTTTTGCCAACACTGCCGGTGTACCAATGGAAGTCAGATTCCAAACTGAAATAATTTTTTTGGTATCATCAGATGATTTATTCAAAAACAATTACTCTATCTCATATGCGTAGTTAGATAGGGGGGGGGGGGAGGCTTACTACTCACCCCCGCCCCCGCACTCATATCAATAGAAGTAAAGTTTCAAATTGGAATAACTTTGGAGTTTCTTATCTTATCGATTTGGTATGTTCGGATGCTTTATTCAAAATCAATTGCTCAATCTCATAAGCGTAGTTGGAGAAGGAAGGGCCTATTATAACCCCACCCTCACTCATATAAACGGAGGTAAAGCTTGAAACTGAAATAACCTCGGTGTTTCTCATCTTGTCGAGTTGGTATGTTTAGACGTGTTATTCAAAAATATTTGCTCAATCCAGCTTTATACAAATTTCAACCGCAATGCGGAAAGCCGGGTTACAACCGATCGTCCACAAATTTCGCAGAGTTATTTGGGACCCCAAATGGAACCAAAACAACATTGTTCTGAAAAAATGATCTCGATGACCCACCCTAGTACACATGATCAACAGCACACGTATGTTGAAGCTTGAAGCCGGGAGAACTCTCCGTCAGAGTTGGCTGTATCCACCACCACCCGAGCAGGAACGAATATCTAGATACCTTAAATTGGTATGGATGAGCCTGACATAAGAGGTAAAATACCAAAAAATAATACCAAAAAAATGTTCCCACAATACCATTCCAATACCAAATTATGATAATGCAATACCAAAAAAATACCACACAGGTATTCTTTTGGTATCCAAGTATCAATTTTTGGTATTTACAAAGTATTTCACATGTAGATTTTTGGTATTATTCTTTGGTATTTTACCTCTTATGTCATGCTGGTCAATACCAAATTTTGGTATCAGGTCAGAATTAGGTATTCATTAGTTATTTTCTCCTGCTCGGGCAGAGATAACCGAGTAGAACGTGACGCTGGGAGCTAAATGGCTCACAAATTGGAGAGACGATCAGCGAACTGGAAGCGCCAATTAGCTGAGGTAAAGTGAGGTGCGTAATGCACGGCCCCCTCCGAAGAAATACGACAAGTGGTTCCGGAGGAAAAAAGGCAAGGCGTCTAAGGAGGTTTTAGTGCGGTAAGAATCCCACACACCGTGTCACCGCGACTGTGCGCCCAGTCGTCAAGCGGTGGCACGATGGCCTTTTTGAAGGTTTCCTCCTTGCCAAAAAAAAAAAAAAAAAAAAAAAAAAAAAAAAAAACACGTATGTTGAAGCAACTTGGAGAGAAGGTGGTGAAAACCAGGCGCACCCAGAAAGGCGAGATGCTCTTTGAGCTGAAGAAGGATCCTGCGATCAAGAGCTGAGCCTTCAAGGAGCTCGTCGAATAGTCTCTTGGCGAAGGGGCGAGCGTAAGAGCTCTATATCAGGAGACAGTGGTCGAGTGTAGGGATCTGGACGAGATCACTACAGAAGAGGAGCTGAAAAGTGCGTTGAGAATGCACTGCGATCTGGGAGATGTCCCGATGTCAATCCGGATGAGGAAGGCGTACGGCGGCATGCCAACGGCGGTGATGCAGCTTTCGACAGTTGCAGCGAATAAGCTGTTGGAGATGGGCAAGGTCAAGGTTGGTTGGTCAGTGTGCTCACTGAAAGCCACTCCTTGGGTTACCAAGCAACTGGAGCGATGCTTCAAGCGCATGGGTTTCGGTCACCAGACGAGGAACTGCAATGGCCCTGACAGATCTGATCTGTGCAGGAAATGCGGAGAGAAAGGTCATATTGCAAGAGGCTGCACGAAGCAACCGAGGTGTATGCTCTGCTAAAAAGAGAATGGAAACGACATTGCTCAGCAACTGTTGTGGCAGTCGACAACATAAATAAAGTGCAACGTTGCAATCATTGCGGAATCGTATCTAGTCCCTCCCGATAACGATAACTGGGAGGCGAATAGAGCTGGGATGGCTGCTATACAAGTTATGGGCAGATACCCCATTCAAAAAGTGGTTGGGAGCTCATACGAAGGTTTTGTGATCGCCAAAATCAAGGGAATCTTCATATGTAGTTGTTATGCACCCCCCAAATGGACGATGGAGAAGTTCCATGAGATGCTGGATGGACTTACCGAAGAGCTGATCGGACGACGACCAGTAGTCATCGGAGGACACTTCAATGCTTGGGCAGTGGAGTGGGGAAGCAGATGTTCCAATGCAAGAGAGCACAGTCTGCTGGAAGCTCTGACAAAACTGTAAGTTATGCTGGCCAATAAAGGCACCAGCAGCGCTTTTCACAGAGATGGCCGGGAATCCATTATTGACGTTACTTTTTTCAGTCCGTCGCTGGTGGCTAACAAGTATTGGAGAGTGTGCGAAGGATATACCCATAGCAACCATCAGGCGATCTGATATGACATCGGCCAACGGAAAAATGTGGCAGTACGGAGGACGAGAACTTGTGACCGGAAGTGGAAGAGGAAGGCTTTCAACAAGGATCTTTTCGTTGAGGCACTTCGTGTGGATAGGGGCCCCACGGATCTGAACGCGGACGAGCTGACAAAAACGTTAGTGACACGAGCATACCGAGGAAACTGGAGTCAAATAACAGACGGCGTCCAGCTTACTGGTGGAACGAAGCACTTAGCAGCCTCCGCGCTAGTTGTCTCAGAGCCAGAAGACGTGTTCAGAGAGCAAGAACAGAAACAGACAGAGACGAACGAAGAGGAGTGTTTCGAGCGACCAGGGCCGCACTTGATCGAGTGATAAAGCACAGCAATTCAAACTGTTTTAAGGAGCTGTGTCGAGACGCTGATGCCAACCCCTGGCGCGACGCATATCGTGGTCCAACGATGCCCGCTGAAAAGTGCCCAGAGAAGCTGAAAGTCATCGTCGAAGGACTTTTCCCGAAGTACGACCCAACGACCTGGCCACCTACACCGTAAGGAGAGGGTAACGTCGAAGTCACGAACGAGGAACTCATAGCAGTGGCGAAAGGGTTGGTCCCCGGATATGTTCAGAATGGTGCTGCAGATGCTGGAAGATACAGAAGCTAGTGTTGCTGCCGAAACCAGGAAAACCGCCTATATGCCACTGGATACACTCGGAAAACTCTTGGAGAGGATCATCCTAAACAGGCTGACGAAACGTACAGAGAGTGAGCACGGATTGTCCGAGAGGCAGTTCAGATTCCGGAAAGGGAGATCACCGATAGATGCCGATTCGGACAGTGGTCGAGAGAGCCAAGAAGGCGTCCCAACAGAAGCGGAGAGGAGATCGATATTGCGCCGTAATAACGATCGACGTCAAGAATGCGTTCAACAGCGCAAGCTGGGAGGCCATCGCCGAAGCGCTGCATAGAATGAGGGTCCCTGACTACCTGTACAGGATCCTGAAAAATTAAGCGGTCTACGAGTCAGACATGAGACAAAGATCGATTTGAATCACAGCGGGAGTTCCACAAGGCCCCATCCATGGTCCAACGCTTTGGAACGGGATGTACAACGGCGTGCTAATGCTGAAGCTGACCAAAGGAGTTGAGATCGTTGGCTTTGCGGACGATGTCATCTTGACGATAACAGGCGAGACGCTGGAAGTGTTGGCAACCGAGGCGATTGACATGATTGGTAACTGGATGCAAGGAGCGAAGCTGCAGATAGCCCACCACAAAACGAAAGTGCTATTGGTCAGTAACTGTAAAGTGGTACAGCGGGCAGAAATCACCGTCGGAGAGCACGCCATAGCGTTGAAGCGTGTGTTGAAATTCCTGGGAGTAATGATCGATGACCGGCTAAACTTCAACAGCCACGTCGAATATGCCTGTGATAAGGCTTCGAAGGCTATCAACGCGATAGCTAGAATCATGCCGAACAACTTTGGTCCCAGCAGTAACAAAAAGAGTCTTCTGGCCAGTGTGTCGTCGTCGATACTGCGGTATGGAGGTCCAGCAGTACGTTCCGGCTTATGGCCATGCAAGTCATGAATGAATACAGAACCATCTCGTCGAAAGCAGTCTGTGTTATCGCTGGAATGATCCCTATCGGCATCACCCTGGCGGAGGACAGTGAGTGCTACAGGCGGAGAGAAGCCGGGAGAGTACGGAAAGTTGTGAGAGCGGAGTCGTTGGCAAAGTGGCAACAGAAGTGGAATACAGTAGAGAACGGTAGATGGACACATATATTAATACCGATTCTTTCGACCAGGGTTAACAGGAAACACGGAGAAGTAACTTCCACCTAACGCAGTTCCCGTCTGGCTACGGCTGTTTCAGGAAATACCTGTATCGGTTCGGACACGCAGCGTCACCCCTCTGGCCAGAGGTCTTCAACTGTTCAAGGTTCGAGGCAGTGCGAAGGGAGATGCCCGTCCTTAACGTGGTAAATGTCGTCGATGAAATGTGTCGAGAGAAGAGCACTTGGAATGCCGTCAACAAAGCAGTCATGCAGATTATGTCAGAGTTGCAGCGTAAGAGAAGAGTAGCGATCTAGCAACTCCAGCTAGTGCTGAGAGTATGAGTTGTGGTCAGTGATGCAAAATATCATGACACTCACGTGACACTCGTGTACGCATAAACCGACTATCGCTGACAGAACGTTTTGGCAAACAACAATCACCAGTAAGGGTCGCTGCTCACAGGCGTAACACTCGCTGCTGATGGAGAATAGCACAACGAAAACAGTGAAGACTTCTGCAGTACGATGATGAGAAAAAGCGAAACGACAGAAGAAAATGAAAACAATTCCACGCATTCCAAGTTCGTCTCGGCAGGCGCGACTGTGTGAGTTGCAAACAAAGCAGGCAATATTAAACGGAAGCTGTTGGGCTCACTGACCAACACACTCACATAATCAAGCAAAGCAACAACTGATTCAAAACGAGCACAGATGAGTGTCGTGATTGTCGAGAATGACCAGATCGGTGATGGATCACAACATTCACCAGTTGCTTTTTACTTCTTTCGTCAACTTGATGGATGGTTATGGAGAGAGCTTCGATGAGCACATTGATAAAGGGTGATACGGTCAAAATTTGGTCAAGGGAAAACGCGTGTAAATCGGTGAAATCGTTTATTTAAAAAATCAAATTAAATTTCTTTTTCAAGTTCAATTAGTATAAAATTCAGGAAAAATATTCAGTTAGGCTTCCGCTTTTCCAAATCCGAATTGCCGGGCCTTACGCTTGACCCCTGCCATCAGATTTTGTACAGCCACCTTGTCCACCTTCTTCGCCGCAGAAAGCCAGTTTGCCTTGAACTGCTGCTCGCCCTTAGCAGTTTTTTTGGTCTTCTTTAGGTTCCACTTGACAATAGCCCAGTATTTCTCAATTGGGCGGAGCTCTGGCGTGTTGGGAGGGTTCTTGTCCTTGGGAACCACCTGCACGTTGTTGGCGGCGTACCACTCCATGGCCTTTTTACCGTAATGGCAAGATGCCAAATCCGGCCAAAACAGTACGGAACAACCGTGTTTCTTCAGGAAAGGCAGCAGACGTTTATTCAAACACTCTTTCACGTAAATTTCTTGGTTGACAGTCCCGGAAGCTATGAAAATGCTGCTTTTCAAGCCACAGGTACAGATGGCTTGCCAAACCAGATATTTCTTTGCGAACTTTGACAGTTTCATGTGCTTGAAAACATTTGCTACCTTTCCCCTTCCTTTTGCCGTATAAAACTCCTGTCCCGGAAGCTGCTTGTAGTCGGCTTTGACGTAGGTTTCGTCGTCCATTACCACGCAGTCAAACTTCGTCAGCATCGTCGTGTACAGCCTCCGGGATCGCGCTTTGGCCGTCGTATTTTGTTTATCATCGCGATTTGGAGTCACTACCTTCTTGTAAGTCGATAGTCCGGCTCGTTTTTTGGCTCGATGCACGGTTGTAGACGATACACCCAGCTTATTTGCGGCATCTTGGAGAGTGAGGTTAGGGTTTCGCTTGAAACTACCGGCAACTCTCTTTGTCGTCTCAGCGGCTTCCGGTTTTCGATTTCCCCCCGATCCAGACTTCCTGGCTGTCGACAAACGTTCCCCAAACACTTTAATTACATTTGTAACGGTTGATTTGGCAACTTTTAGCGATTTTGCCAACTTTGCGTGCGAGTAGCTCGGATTTTCGCGATGCGCGAGCAAAATTTTGATACGCTGCTCTTCTTGCTTGGACGGCATTTTGACAACTGAAGAGTGAATTCCAAAATCAAAATAGGAGCAACATTCTACACACACACACCTTCAAAATGAGGGGTGTTCAGGTTTTTTAAATGCAAAATTGAAAGAAATACGTCAAGTTGATATTGACCAAATTTTGACCGTATCACCCTTTAGGAATGTACAAAGCGTTACTACTCGGAAAAAAATCCGTTCCCGAAAACGGGAACGGACCGTGAACTAAAAATCACGGCCAGCTATCCAGAACAAAATTTTCTCAAATACACACCGTGAACTATGGTTCACGGCTGCGATTCACGAATATGGGAACTCTTTTTTTTCCCCGTGTACCATCATCTGATAGGTCGCAACTCTGGTTGTGGTTGGTCCTAATCACATACAAAAAATCAGCTCCATTTGTTGAAATGGCGGTTGGTAGACGGCACCACCCACCGTGGAAATCGGGGATTCCTGTATTATTGTCCTACAGCAAAAGCAAAAAAGCAAATACAGGAACAAACCTATTACAATTTTATTCAAACTGGAGCTTTGTTGATTTTGAGCTGTCAACTGCTAAGTGCTCAATTTACAGTGTACTAGTCACCTTTCGTGTCACTAGTGCTGCTAGTGTCGGGAAAAATCATGTCTTGGAGATAATATAAGAGTGAGCCATATTGTAATTTATGATATTTGCTATAATCATATTTTGTACTTGTAATGCAGCGGATACACTTGTATGACAAACTATGATCATGATAATTATTTGTAACTACACAAGTGTGGTCATGGATGTGTTCAAAGTTTGTCATACAAGAGTATCCGCAGCATAAATTACTAGAAGAGGTTGAAAAAAATGTGTTTGACACATATAACCTGTCAATCTCGCCTTCAGAGAATCACAATCTGATTCACTGAAAACGAAATTGACTAGTTTCATGTGTCAAACGCATACTTTTCAAACTCTTCTTGTAGCTGACAAGTTCTACAAAATATCATTATATTTAGCATCCAATAATTCCATAATTCCATTATTAAATCGTGATGAATCGAAGGAACCCTGATTGTGATAAGGTTCAGCTCTGTTCACAATGGTTTTACTATCGAATATCAAACTAATTTAGAGAGAGTGACTATATTTTATAACACACATGTTTTCGTCTAACTAACGAGCCCTGCGAAAGCAACCGTAGTTGGAATCTATTTTTTTTTTTCATTTCTGTTTAACGGTATCCCTTACTAAGCTGAAAATCCAATCAATTTGTTCGATTAACTTATGCCTATACATTGGTTACATTATTTACAGTTGTGCATCAGTATTTATGGTACAAGCTTAAAACTACAAATTTCGAATGCTAGGTTTATGTTCATCATTAGTTAGCATGAAGCAGCTGCATCCGGATTCGGCTTCAATCGTTCGATACGTATTATTTTCTGGTCACAACCTCCATTTTGTTCCTTTTGTTTACTTTGTCCGACTTCCTAGGTTTTGTACAATTTTTACAGCTTGTCCACTAGCTAGGTTCGATTGTTTTCGGACAGTGGATATACATACACTAGTATACGCTAAACTACAAAGCATAAAACGGGAGGCAGATGGGTGTGTTTATCATGGTGGTTAGTACGTTGCTTTTGTTACAAATTGGGAGTGATGAAATGTTAGTAATAAGAAAATACTAAAACAAGCGTGGGCGGTTGGGTTACTCAATTGCGAAACGAACGGGTTAGTCTTACACTGAAATTGGATTAGTACGTAGACAAAATCGAGTCAGTAAAGACAGTTTGCAGTTTTGCGTAGAGTAGTAGTAGTAGTAGTAGTAGTAGTAATAGTTCAGAGGTACAGTTGTAGTAGTTTTAGTCGATTAAAGGGGAAAGTAAGTGTTCGTCACTGATTGGAGCGAGTGCTACTTAGTGGTTGTTTGGAAGTGTCAGCATTTTCGAAAGATTTATTAGACAGAGTCTGCTTCTAGAACGAAACGAGTTGAAAGTTGTGATTTTTTTTCTAATCAGAAAATACAGAGAAGAAACATGATTTCAAATCTACAATGGAAGTCGAGTGGCTTCTCGGAGTGTGCGCAAGGTAGAATAAATTACAAAAAGAGTCAGAAAGAGTCAGCCACTCTTGGGCGAGAGTAGAAATGTGTTGAAAATGGTGCTAAAAGGCAGCATGTATTTCTCAGAATAATTTGGTTTAAAATATCAAAGTGCAATTTCTTACCCGTGATGCGTATGTGTGTCATAGATGTAGAGTGGTAGAAGTCGTAATGTACGGCGTTTTTCATTTGCTTACATGTATGTATATGTGTATATATATAAAAGCTCTATTTTTCGTAATCCCGCGAAAAATATACTTCTCAATGAAGGGGTGCTCTATCTTACTTCGTAAGGGTATAATTTAAATAGATGGCAGACTTTTTCTTTTTTTTCTTCAATTCGGCGAATGTGTGCTCAGTTTGATTAAATTGGTTTGAGGTTAGGATAGAAATATTCTAACATAGGAAAGTAGCTGGTTAGTAACTCCGAAGGGCTCAGAACGTAAAACAGCAGAACCGAATAACATTAAACACGGATTTTGCAAAAAGAAAATTAATATAAAAAAAAAACATCGCAATTTAACAAAAAAATAACAATCTCAACAAAAAAGAGAAGAAACGTATAAGAAGAGAGAGAAAGTGTATAATAGGAAAGCGGCAGTGAACACACAAACATTGACAGAAAGGGGAAATCAGGGATCTAACATTTTTCAATATTGTGCAATAGCGATCAACAGAACATGGCGACGCTGCCTGGCGCGTTTTTTTTTCTTTAACAAAAAAGTGTGTTCTGTTGGCTTGAGCGCAGGTTCGAACGACCCCTGTTTGCTACATATGGACCGGGTACTGTACAAGAGTGCTTCTATCCACTGACAGTTCCGCTTCCACCACTACTACTACTGATCGTCGCCCGGTTGGAGCTGATTTGACTATTGGCCCCTACGTAGTTTAGCGCATAGTTCGGACTCTTGGTCGTGCGCTTGACGTAGAAACTGAAGTTGTACGGATTTCGCGTCGTCGTCTGAGCGATCCGATTGAAGTACACGTCGAACACCGGGTGATAGGTGGACTTGGGTTTGCGTGTGGTAGTAGTGGTCGTTTGACCACTGCTGAAGGAAGCACCGTCACCATTGCTTTGTTGGTGCTGGTGGTGTTGTTGTTGTTGATTGTTGTGGTGATTTTCCCAGAACGGGGAGGACTGTGTGGTGCTTGTGCTAGTGGTGGACGGTGTCGTACTACTGGCCGTGAACTGACTGTAAGTGTACGGGCTCTTGGTCGAGCTGAATGTGTATTTACTGAACACGTACGGGGTCTTGGTCGCTTTCGTGCGGTAGTAGTCGGATTCAGTGGTCGATTGTTGTTGATTATCGTTATTGTTGTGGTTATAGTGATTACTGTTACCGTTATTACTAGAGCTAGTAGAATGCAAATTACTATGATATGTACTCGTGGACTTGTGGTTGAAATATTGGTAATAATTCCTCGTCGATGTCGGTGGCGGCGGTGGTGGTGTGGTGGTGGTGGTTGTCGTTGTGGTGGTGGTTGTGGAGGTGGTCGTTGTGGACGACGTGCTACTAGATGGTTCATAATATTCTTCCTGCTGACCTGACTTGTCGTCGTAGTTATATCTAGAGAAGTTGATCCGTTAAAATTTGATCATTCAACAGTGTGTTTGTTTTGAAATTGGCTTGAGATCGGTATGTACAACGGTAATATCTGTGTGTGTGTGTATTTTCTGATTCTTATCGAATTCAGTGTAATCGCTATCTTACTGAAGTTTCAACTATGGCTGAGAGTAACATCGCTAACCAAAAGGAATGTGTCAACTACTGAATCAAAATGCTATACATACTTGACTGGTTGTTGGTTGAACCGCGCGTACGACGGTGTATGCTGTGAATAGTCGGGAATTATGTTCTCATTTTCGGCGACGCATTTACCATCCAAGCAGTGCTGAAATGACAGTCAAGTTTAGATCGGAACACCAAAAAGGCTCTCCCACTCCCTCCCCGTCCATCGTCAATCTTACTTGTCCATCACCGCAGGTGGATCCCTCGGCAGCCGGTCGGTACGCTACGCAGTACCCGCTGGCCGAATCGAAACAGAACAGCTGGGCGCAGACTCGTTCGTCCTTGAAGCACGCCGAAGTCCCCCGGTCCCGCCGGCATTGGGCGTCCAGTGACAGGAGCGTACCCGGCAGGGAACGGCCCAACGCTTCGTCCTCGTGAGGTGGATTGTGCAGGCAACTGGCGGTGTCACCACTGTAAGGAAGAAAATCGGATTAGTGTTGGGTTTGTTGCACGCAATGTAGTCTTAAAACAGTGAAATAGCTATTAAATACAAAATGGCGCTAAAGCGCCAAATCATGTAAAAAATACGCACAAAACTGGTATATAAACATCAAAAGACAGATACGAACGCTTTCATGACTGTAAAACGATAAGATTACATTGAAAACACTCAAAATAGCGATAAGATTTTGATGAAAAATTCCGTAAAAGCTCGGAAGTTATGGCCAAAATGTCAATATAGTTATATATAGTTCTAAGCAACAGCATAAGTTTTGAATTGATCTTTTCCTATGTGTATTAAACTTTCCGGAATTGTTTGTTATGGATAGTGATTCACATTTTTACTTAAATTCGGACATTTCGGATCTTGTAAAATTTGACAGTAAAATTTCTTAAAAAATTGTAGCATGGAAATGGCATTTCTAATCGAAATGATGTCTGAGACTAAGCTGTAGAGAAAAACAATTTAAAAACCCAAATATCTCAAAATGTTTGTAACCGATTTTTGGGAGAAAAAATAGCTTGTGTCCAAAGTACGACTACATCAGACGACTACAGGATTATTTTTTGCTTAATAGTTTAACTAATTATTAATTGATTAATATATTATTGATTTATTAATTCTATTATAACATTGAATTCAAAGCTTTGAAATTAGAGGACATTCAATATCCTTAATTGAATTGAATTTTCATATTTCAAAACTCAATTCCTATCCCATCAAAACTAGGTTTCAAATATGTACAACCAATTTTCAGGTACCTACTGAGCAAAGTTTATTTACGTGAACCGGAGTGAAAATTTGCTTTTTGAAATGCTTTTCATATAACGAAACCGGTTTAAAATACATATAAGTATTACACCATATTATTACATTTTAATATCAATTTTTACAAATCAATACGTTACAAGCCAATACGTTATATTCGTGTCATCTCCATTTCACAAGTATCGACGGAAGTCCCAAAACAGCAGATGAAATGAAAGTTGAAGACAAAAGCAAAGTTCCAGTTGAGATGTAATAACTATAGATAATAAGAAAAAAATATCAAAATTTCGATTTAAAGAATTATTATTTTAGCGGTACCTTTACTTCCCTGGTGACAGAATTTTGAACTAAACTGTGCACCATCCAACAAGGCCAAAGGTAGAAAGTCAGTTGATACACTGGTGAAGAAATTTTCAACTAAACTGGCCACCATACAATAGGTCTTATAAATGTGATCAACTTTGCCAAAAACTACAACCATCTATTAAAGCAAGTAATTATAAGTCAAATCGTATGCTCGCTGGGATAATTTAGAACTGAGCTTTTTTTTTTCCTTTGGTTTGTTTTTTCCGTCGATCTTGTTTTCCGTGCTGAGCACCAATGCTACCGACGTGCCAGGAAGGCAGCTCCCACACCTGGACCCTACCTATCGACCCATCAACTCATGAACCGGGGACCAACGGCTTTACTTCCCTTCCGAAGGAAGGCGTGATCAGAGATGTTATGCCTCAGAACATCCCGGCGGCGCCGACTGGGATTGAACCCAGGCCTGCTGGGGTGAGAGGTAATCACGCTTACCACTACACCACCGGCGCCGTTAGAACTGAGCTGTCCACTATACAATAGGTCATGCTGTCAGCAACCTTCTATCTAGTCGAGATGACGACTTAAGCAAGCCATTAGTATTAAATATCACTAGTGGTTAGTCATTATTTCGAGTGAGATACGATAGGTCTTGTCATTCAGAACTGAAGGCAGCAAACTTCTATCTAGTCGTGCTGTCAAGTTAAAGCAAGCAATAAGATGTCAAATTGAATTCTGAACTGAGCTGTCCATCATCCAATAGGTCTTATTCATCAGATCAACTTTGTCCAAGACCGCTTCCTTCTATCTAATCGAAGTCGCAAGTTAAAGCAATTAGAAACGAAATAGTATACTAGTGTGATGTACACCATCCAATAAATCTCTTTTACTTGAAAATCTTTTCTAAAGACAGAAACCTTGTATCTAGTCAAGATGTCAAATTGAGCAAATAATTTATTAGTGCCACCTGGAACACTAATTCTGAACTCAATGATCAGTGATGTCATGGTAAATTTGGAACTGGTTACTGATTTAGAATTACCCTTTGCGTCACAAATGATAAAAATTTGTTCTTTTTTTCAATAACTGGTTACCGTGGAGGGTCACCAGTTTTGACCACCATGACATCACTGAACATTTCACTTAAAATCGTAAAAGTGGAGCTACTCAATTTACCCATTCTACACGGCCGATAAAAGTAACTCAATACCTAAGTCGAATTCAAATCACAATAGCATTACATTGACTAGCGCCATTGGGCACTGTAGATATACTCGGTAAACAAATTCAAAGCGAATGACCGTTACATCCACTTTTAGCTATTCAATGAGGTTCTACGGTATTCAAGAAGTTTTTTTTCCTAAAAAATCGAGGAGAAATCGCAACCGATCTTGCTCGTGATTTGTTGATTGCGGCTTAGAAGTTTGATCAATGCTCAATAGTTTACCAATGGTAAATTACTATAATCTTTACACCAAGCAAATCTCACATAAATTTGGAATCAAAGGATGTTAAAAGAAATTAAATCTATAAATAAATGGCCAAGTTATAAGCGTTTAAAACCTAACACTATTTCGTTACAGGTTTTTTGCACCCCAGTAAAGTCCACAAAGACGTAGTCCTTCCGTTTCTGTACTACACATTTTTTGAAAAATTCAAATTTTACAAGTTCTATAATGGATAGCGGAGAAAGTCGAGTTTTTCAGATTCTTCATTCGTGAAACTAATCTATTTCATTGAGATTCTGACAAGTCCTGAAACCCCGGTACATGGCGGTAAACTTGTATTTTCATATTTTTGTGTCCATCTATCTTAATATTTATTTTTATTCTAAGTATCTAGGGTAATCATTCACTTCGGCCTAATCGCCTATTTTTATTCATGGGTAGAACAAATCTAATACAGTGCCTTATCGTTTTTGGTAAAACTCGTTTAGTCTACTGCCGATTTTGGTAATATTCCCGTTTTTGGTAACATCATTTAACATTACACAGATCATGATTGTTTGAGTCAAATGAGATAAATTAAACTCAAAATTGAAAATGTTCAATGCACAGTAGTTCTGAAGAAAATGAAGACGATATAGGGGAATTTACGTATTCTCGTCAATCTAAGCAGCGTCCGCAATTCTATTAGCATTTTATCAGCGTCACGAACACATATATTTTTTTTTAATTATAGTCATTTTAACGCTCTTGGGTCATTCGTGACTTGTCCGGGGGTGAGATTTGAACTCGTGACTTTGGCGTGAGTGGTATGGATGCTAACCACTACGCCGAGGTCGCCCCCACGAACACATATGACATGTTTGTTCGTTTACATTTATCTGCTGCTTGCTTCTCTATCCATTTCAATCGACATAATTGTTCAAAACTGTTTGAACGCGTTTTTACAACGCTCCAAACTACTCAGAAGTGTGAGTATTGTCGGCTGCAAATTTTTCTACTGCAACCTTTTCCATTTGAACCGTGTGTTGACCAGCTGTTCTATTATCGACAACTCAGCCGCATTTTGTAGTGCTTGTATATCATTTAAAGAAAAATCTGGCTAACGTGATTGCTCAGTCGTAAAAATGTATTCAGATTGAAGCTGAAAGACTAAGGAATCGTATGAGTAATTTCAGCAGAGGTTTTTGATGGAAAAATACAGTGAAATTAACGCTTGTATTTTGGTTGCCGAAAACCGTCAATGGGTGCCGAAGCCGACTTTTACCCTACCTATTTTAAAATTATATTGAATTATTTTTTTTTTAAATCATCTGCGAGTTAACTTTGTTACTCAATAAAGCCAATCATTGCTGAAGTCTGATTGCTTTTCTATGTAGATGATGAATTTACTAGTTAACATTTCCCTTGAACGAGCTAAAGGTTGAACACGAAAAAATACGGACACATTAAAAATGCTGCCATTAAGAGGCAACTAACAGTCAGCCTCAGAAGGTGTCATCAATGATGATCATCAAAAAGTGGGAACGAGTTGATGAAAATAACCACCCACATCTTCTGAAGCTTTTTCCAGCCTAAACACACGAAATACACCAACAACAAGTATTTCGAAGTTTGCTCTGATTCATTATCTTAATGCACTCACCTTTTATTCAAGCAACATCTCATTTTGTTGGGTAGATATCTGCTTTTCAATAACATCGAATTTATTTTTTGGCCTAGCACTACGACACACAAAAAGTCATCACAATAAAAAAAAATCCCAGAGCCAAATTGAACACCGCTTATTCTACTCACTTCCAGAAGGGATACAGCATTTAAATTGTCTTCACTACATCTGCACATATATCTACTTTCACAATCTAATAAGTTAAACCGGATTTATAATGAAAATTAGTTGAAAAACTGTATTTTAATTCAGGATTTACCGGTAAACAACGAAAGATCACAACAAGACTGACACATGCGCACATTATGAATGTATGCGTTAAGCTACGCATCTCATGTTTTATCCTAGCAGCAATCATTGGCCAATGTTGCCAAAACAGTTTCATGAAACTATTACATAAGATTCAGTAAAATAAATTCTATGATTGATAGAAGCATCTTTGTGCAGAGCAACTCAATTATTTTCTATTCAGGAACATTTTATTTATTGAAAAGATAAAATCATCACCCTAGATGACACTTTTCTATCGAAATTTTGTTTTAATAAAATTACATATTTTCTCTTTTGGGTAAACCGGCAACACGACTAACTAAAATATCATATGTTCGACCATATGATTATGCTGATGTTTACAAACAAACAACACAGTGCAGCTGTGCGTGACTTCCGTATAATATACCTAGTCAATATTCGAATGATGCCGTGGGAATCGAAAGAACAAATAGCTGCACATAAACGAGAAGCACTTAAAAAAATCATTTGAGCTGGTGATACAGTGGAAAATGATAGTGAAGACAAGGAGTTTCCCGTGCGTGTCTTACCCGAAGACAGACCAAATTAATATCGCTCCAATCAGTCAGTTGATAAATGATAAATTTCAGTACGGCCTCAGTGGCCGCAAACTGTTTATTGACAAATGTCATAATTTTTTTTGTTGCATTCTTGATGGTCATTTATCAACATATAATACACTTGCGTCCTTATTTTCACTGATATCAACATTTAACAAAATATATTTTCAGACGTTTCCGCAGACGGGAAAACTATTTTAATAATCAAAAAGCAATAAAGGGCTCTGTTCGTGACAGTTCGTTTAAGATGGGATGTAAGAGTTCTGGCGAGAGTGTCACATTGGATAAAAAAAACTCTACTTCCAGGTGAGAGTTGAAGATAAAGTAATGGATTTCTTCGAAATTATGTTCCTTAAAAAATAATAGAAAATGAGGTTGTAATTTAAAGTTAGTGCATTGGCAAACAGAACATCTAAAAATAAAAATGTACATAAATCATATAGATTGAATATCCAGATTCAGTGACATTTTTTTCATTGGGGTCGTTTCACCATTTGATCGTTAGATCACAAGTCGTTTTTGGTACTTGGGTATTTTATTGTATTCTTACTATTACCATAAATAAATTGGCTGAATGGAGTGCATCATTCGAGTACTTTTGGGACGAACTCCTACCTGAGATTTTAAGAAAATATACTAAGCAGCATGATTTCAATACTACCTATCCATCAAATCTCATAAAATACGTAAGATGTAGCTGTATTAGTTTTTCATGTTTTGTGATATTCTCGATAACACCAATACCACCAAAATGGAAAACAAATACAAGCAAGTGATTGATTGATTGACATTTGAGCCTTAAGGCATTTTTTTTTGAGTAAAATTTTTCAAAATTTCACTGAATGAAGTTATGAGTGTATAGAATCACAGTAGCCATTGGTTATCAGGATAAGTTCTTTTGTTTACATCATGGCTTCATCAGAGCAAGCACGTCACGATTCGATCCTGCACGCTCGGAACGAAAATCTCGGTCTATCCGCTCCTGGCACTTTTCGATCAAATTCATGGGAAGAGATTTTATACCTCGGTTGACCGGAAGAGTGCCCCGGAAGAATGTAAAATCAAAAAGAAGTAGAAATTCTCCAAAAAGTTCCTTGTCTTGCAAGCAATCTTCAGTTGTGGGCTGAAAAGCGAAACTTTCGTTACTGCTGGGACCATGAACTAGCAAATTTACCAGGAGGAGTGCCTATGGCAGAGACTTCTGCACTGCTTTTTCTGAAGCGGCATGATTTGGATTGCATAGCCTTGGCAGGCTGCCACTACTCAAATTTCACCAAACAGTAGTACAGCGAAAATGGCGTCACAGTAGTTCCCAAGGAGATGACCAAAACTCCGGAACTAAGGCCAATTGATGAATACTGGTCAATTGTGAAGCACATACTGATGAAAAAGGGGGAACTGCAATTTACCTGAAAGATTTTAAGCGAAAATGGAATGATGGTAAGAAGGAAGACTGAAATAATGGTCTTACAATAATCATAAATTCCACTAATGTATTGTATACCTGTCACATTGAGCTATGAAAAAACAAACGCATTGTTAAACCCCAACAAGATTCTCGTGTCCGGATTTTTTCGTGTTCAACCTTTATTAGCTGGTGTAAAACAAAACCGAAAAGTCGCACATGTCCCTTGGCTTTACAGAAGATATCGAAAATCGGAAAAGATCGTAGAGCAGTGGAAGAGGCGTTCTGGTCTTTCAAGAGGAAAACAGTGATAATTGAGCTCACGATAAGCCTTACCAATACGAACTACATGATGGCCGGTAGGCAACGTGTCAGCAATAGGGGAGTTGGTGTGTCTACAGACCTTATAAATCAACTACAGATATCTCTTAGGTTAACTTTTGTTAACATCAGAGATTTTGGCGGGCTCTAAACTTAGCCTGTAGTAGGAGTCAATTTTAGCGTTTTGTCAGTTCAAAAGTAGATATTTCTTGGATCAACACCAGAAGCCATATGAATCGACTCCGGATATCTCCACAGGCTTTTTAGGTTAACTTCTGAGAACTCATCTTCTTCTTCTTCGCATCTCAAGATTATTGCATATCGCATATTAGCTTATTGCGTGCTCTCAACTTAGTGTTCTAGATGGACTTCCACAGCTATTAATTGAGAGCTTTAGATGCCAATACCAATGTATGAATTTGTATATTGTGTGGCAAGCACAATGATACTCTATGCCCAGGGAAGTCGAGAAAATTTCCAACCCGAAAAATTCCTAGACCGGAGATCAAAACCAGCCACCGACTGAGCTAAGGGAGGCCCCCTGAGAACTTATAGGTGTGCCGAATATTTTTGGAGGCCTTATAGGATGAATTTAAATGCTTTACAAGCCTACATCACAGTCCTTACAGTCTATGTCAAGAGACCTTATGGGTCAATTCCAAATATAAACTCTCCAGAGGCCTTGTTAACTCCAACGATCTTAGGAACTAAGCCTATTATATTCAACTTTGGAGGTGTCAAGCTTGAAGTTAGAGATCTTAAAGCATAGCTTCATACTTTTGAAGACCTAACGGGATAGTTACAGAAGGCTTATGTGATAAGCCGCTCTTTAAGTTTCAGTTTTCGCTACTGAAATAAATATTTTTACGAATCGGCTAGGTATCAATGAAGAATTAGATGGTACCTAAGTATGCAATTAGGTACCAGACACGTAGAAACTCGTGCGTCTGATTGAAAAACTATGAACTGCAAAGTTTAAGGAAATTAATCGCCTTAATCGATCATATATGCCTCTTACACGAAATTAGCTGTCAAAAACCATTTTTTATAGATAATCATATAGTTTTTTTTTCTGAAATATTGTTCAACAATAATTTATTTATAAAAAAATACATTATGGGATTTTCATGAACACTTTGATGTCCTGTATCTCTAAAACGTCATGAAATAATGAACATGCATACATTTGAAGAGTTTTACTCAAATAACGAGCCTTTTTGGTGTAACAGTATCAGATTTGATAAAGAGAAACCAATCGTTGAGATATTGTCAAAAGTCTAACACTGCTTCTTGACGCCAAACTCGGCCTACGGATTCTAAAATCGGCCTAACGCATTGAAACGCCAATGAATTCACTTCGGCCTATCGGATGAAGATAAAAATGGATTCGGTCGGAGCGCTTCTTTTGTTTTTGGGAATAATCGGTGCAAACTTTTATATCACGCGTTCTCATTGACTTCGTTACATATTATTAACTAAAGTATCGTACCAAACGCATAATTGACTTGTTAACTCTGAAATCATGGATTTATTTGAAGTTTTCTGCTCGATAGGCCCAAAATGGGCGATTAGGCCGAAGTAAAGGGTGTCCACGATGAAATTGCCACACTATGAAATTGCTCTAACTTTTTAACCGTTGGGTAGAATTTAATGAAAATTTGGGTGGATTTAGTTCATAGTGCATTATTTACATCCTGCAAGTTTTAAAGTCCTGTGATCAAAACTCGCGGAAATGGAGTCGAAAGAACAGCTCGTGCGTGATAAAATCTTGCGCATTCATCACGAGAACAAGGATCTCTCGCATCGTTCCATCGCTAAAACGTTGGGAATTGCGAATTCCACGGTGTCGCGAGTGATTAAGCGGTTCGAGGAACGGTTGACCACCGATCGGAAGCCCAGAAGTGAAGGAAAAAGTATTCCGTACAACACCAAAAATCACAAACGCGTAGTTGGGGCCTTCAACCGAAATTCGAACGCCTTCGTTAGGGATGTGGCTAAGAAGCTGCACCTAAGCCGAAGTTTTGTCCAGAAGGCCAAAACTAAGGCTGGGCTTCGAACGTTCAAGGTACAAAAGGCCCCTAATCGCGACGAGAAGCAGAACAAGTCCGCCAAAACCCGTGCCAGGAAGTAGTACCACAACATGCTGACGAAAGTTGAATGCTGCGTCATGGACGACGAAACATATGTGAAGGCCGACTTCAAACAGATCCCCGGCAACCTGTTTTTCACGGCCAAGGATAAGTTCAGCGTTCCGGAGCATGTCCGCACTCAGAAGATGTCCAAATTTGCGAAGAAATTCCTGGTTTGGCAAGCCATCTGCACGTGCGGGAAGCGGAGTGCACCTTTCGTGACCCAGGACACGATGAACGGACAGGTGTACATAAAAGAGTGCCTCCAGAAGCGGCTGCTTCCTCTCCTGAAGGCCCACAACGTCCCAACAATCTTCTGGCCAGATTTGGCCTCATGCCACTACTCCAAGGACATGCTGAAGTGGTATGCGGACAATAAGGTCAATTTCGTGCCGAAAATGTTCAACCCTCCCAACACTCCGGAGCTCCGCCCCATCAAGAAGTACTGGGCGATTATGAAGCAGCACCTTCTTAAACGACCTAAGGTAGTGAAGACAGTCGAGGAACTGAAGAAAGTATGGGTTTACATGCAAAAAACGGTTGATTCACAGGTTGTGCAGAATCTTATGGCCGGGGTTAAGGCTAAGGTGCGGGCATTTGCGTATGGACTGTAAATAAAATACGAGTAAAATGGTAAAATGAAGTTTAATAGTTATTTCTCAATCCCTGAACATTTGATGGCAATCGGATGAAAACTCGAATTTTGCGAATCAATTTTGTGTGTGGCAATTTCATCGTGGACACCCTTTAGTTCTCTACCTTAATAAAAGTTATCCAGGCCATCTTGGAGATTCGATCTTGAAGTTCTACAGGTTAGTGTTATACGATGCCTCAAAGTAGCATAAAATGTCTCGATCGATGTGTTGATCTTTCAGAGCTTCATAAAGCCCAATAGCACTCTGTAGGATGCAAAGTTACGTTGAAAACATATCTCTAGTTCTAAAAATCGTCCTGAAGTTTTGCTCTTCAAGTTCTACTGGCTCAACGGTGCCTTTTATGAAGTACCAACAGATTTTTAAATCCAAACTTGCATCATAGAGCCCCATAACATCATGTGAGGTATATAACGGTCCACATTGTCCTGGAGATCAGGTCTTGAAGTTCTACAGCTTCAAGGTATTGTACGACGTCTCGACTAAAGTTGTGAACCCTAAAATCTTCTTGGAGGCTCATGATATCATGACGGATATGTAGTTGTAATGAAAAAAAACATTGCTGGGGTCTCCATGTTATCCTGAGGATTGGGTCCTGATGTTCTGCAGGCTGAGGAAAGTATTGTAAGATGTCCAGATTTATTAAATGAATCCATGCAGCTCCGTGGGTCCTCATTACATCAAGTGAGATAAGAAGTTGTACTAACAAGATATGTTCCATTCTCCAAGTTGATCAGGAGTTCAGATTTTGACGTTTTACAGATTCAAAAAGGTATTGCACGATGTCTCGTCTAAATTTGTGAACCCACAAAGCTACGTGGAACACCATAATATCATGTGGGATGTGTAGTTGTAAAAACAAAACGTATTGGGGTTTCCAAGTTATCCTGAGAATTGGATTGTAATGTTCTGCAGAGTTAACAATGTCTTGTATGATGTCTGGATTTATTATATTAATCCATGCATCTCCGTGGGACGTCATCACATCAAGTGAGATAAGAAGTTGTATTAACGAAATATGTTCCATTCTCCAAATTGTCCTGGAGTTTAGATCTTGAGATCTTTTTTCCTTAATTTGTTTTCCGTTGATCTTGTTTTCCGTGCTGAGCACCAATGCTACCGACGCCAGGGAGGTAGCTCCTATACTTGGACCCTACCTATCGACCCATCAACTCATGATCCGGGGACCAACGGCTTTACTTCCCTTCCGAACTAAGGCGTGATCAGAGATGTTATGCCTCAGAAAATCCCGGCGGCACCGACTGGGATTGAACCCAGGCCTGCTGGGGTGAGAGGTAATCACGCTTACGACTACACCACCGGCGACGCTATTTCTACAGATTTAAAGAGATATTGTACGTTGATACGACCATATTTTCTGAACACACAGAGCTCTCGTTGAGTCTGAAAAATCTTGAAATCGAACCTCCAAGATTATTTGGATAGTATAAGTTATTTAATGAACACATCTGTATGTCTTACATTACCCGATGAGGTCCCACATAGCTCCATGGATTCTAATAATAAGTCAGAATATCGTACAAGACTATGTTTGAGCCCGTAGAACTTCATGATCTTAACTTCTGGATAATTTGGCGGACTTGCATTATTTAGTCATTTCAACTATATTTCCTACATCATATACGGGAACCACGATGCTATTCTTCTTTTTTTTTCTTGATTTGTTTTCCGTCGATCTTGTTTTCCGTGCTGAGCACCAATGTTACCGACGCTAGGGATGCAGCTCCCACACCTGGACTCTACCTATCGACCCATCAACTCATGAACCGGGGATCAACGGCTTTACTTCTTTTCCGAAAGAAGGCATGATCAGAGATGTTATGCCTCAGAACATCCCGGCGGTGCTTACTGGGATTGAACCCAGGCCTGCTGGGGTGAGAGGTAAACACGCTTACAATTACACCACTGGCGGCGCTGATGCTATTCTTCTTATTATTCTTATTCTTATTCTTCTTCTTAAAATTTCAAACTTTTTGCTTATCGCATTTTAGCTTATTGTGTGCTCTCAACTTAGTGTTCTAGATGCATTTCCACATTTATTAATTGAAAGCTTCCGATGCCTGTAGCATTTTTGCATTGTTATATATTGTGTGGCAGGTAAAATCATACTCTATGCCTAGGGAAGTCGAGACATTTTCGAACCCAGCCGCCTCCAGCATGGTCTTGCTTTGTAGCTGCGCTAAGGGAGGCCCCACAAGGCTCTACAAATGCCAAAATTTAGTCGGAACATCGTACAGTATCTCATTGAGTTTGTGAAACGTCAAGATCAGAACTTCAGGACAATTTTCAGAATGTAACAGATTTTGAAATCACAATTTCTTATCTCACTATTATGGATCGGTATAATAAATTTGAACATCATAGAATACTTTGTTGAGCAACAGTTCGCGTTTGGCTTCCAACGTTAGCAGTTCAGCTCGTGACGTGTTTTTTTTTCCTTTGGTTTGTTTTTTCCGTCGATCCTATGTTTTCCGTGCTGAGCACCAATGCTACCGACGTGCCAGGAAGGCAGCTCCCACACCTGGACCCTACTTATCGACCCATCAACTCATGAACCGGGACCAACGGCTGTACTTCCCATCCGAAGGAAGGCGTGATCAGAGATGTTATGCCTCAGAACATCCCGGCGGCGCCGACTGGGATTGAACCCAGGCCTACTGGGGTGAGAGGTAATCACGCTTACCACTACACCACCGGCGCCATTAGCTCGTGACGTGTTCTGTGTGTGCATTTTGTCTTTCCTTTGTTTGTGCGTGCTGGCGTTCCGCATATCGGACGAATGTTGTCATCGTCGTGTTTGTGCGTTGAGGTTGTGTTTCAGATCGAAGTGTGCCGTGGCCGCTATCAGACGCGTGGGTTTTCAGTCGCTGGAGTTTTTGGTTCTGATTTCGGCGTTGGTCGCGAGTTGATTCGGCCGGTGAGGAGCTGGCGTCGCGAGTGATTGGTGATGGAAAGTGGATGCAGTCCTTTTTTTCTCTGCTGAGATCCCTCTAGTTGGAGCAGCTAGAGTGTATTTCGTAGTTCATGGGGTTTGCGCTGCTGTGTGAGAACCGAAAGGCGAGAGTGCTGTTTTTAACACTGGTTGAAGAAGTAGCGGCCGCATATCTATTGGAGCTCTTCGAAATCATCGTGATCTTTCCTTTATTTTTCTCGTAATCCCATTTTATTGTTAGTCATGTTAGTTAGTTATATCACACTGTACACTTTACATTTACATCCTTACATTATTAGTAATTAGAGATGAAATATAGATATTTGCTTAATATAATCTAGAAATTTCAGTGTTCCATCCACTTGATATTGTAAGCTGAGGAAACATAGAGCTGCATCTTATTATATTTAAAATAATTATTATTTTCATTGTAGAATATAAACTTTTTTAACTATATAAATTTATATTCATTATTTCATTGTTCTTATATATTTCATTTCTCCATTACATGTATTTTCATTATATAAATAAATACAGGGTTGGGAGGGAGCATCAGGGTATCATTTGACCTGGAACTGGACGATGGAGTGGTATGACAACCGGAGTCTAGGAGGGAATAATCACTATCATTTTCTTTATCCTACCGATTCGATTGTGGTGGTGTGAATTCTACTCCAACAGTTTCAGTGAAATTGACGCACCCTTCTTAACAAACCATCCTGTAGGAAGCTTAATAAGTATTGCGAATTGCTTTATTCGATTTGTTGGATCGTATCGTTGGAAGGAGATTCTTAAATTCCCGTGGATTTCCGGTAATTGCCTCTGCTTACGGGTTTACTTTTACCCCTTTATTTATTTATTTATTTTATTTACCCCTCCGTTTTGGCCCTTCATACAGCAATATTGTGAATTCAGATCGGTAGCTCAAATTGATCTTGTTATTAAGTGGAGTTACATACAAGACAAGATCTTTGAAGGGATAGTGGCTACCTTATATACATACATACATAGAATACTTTGTTGAGCCTGTAGGACTTCAAGACCAAAACCTCAGGATGACTAGGCAACCCCAAAATAATTTGTCATTACAACTAACTATCCCGCATGATATTATGGGGCTCCATGAAGCTTTTTTGGTTTACAAAATTTAGTCAAGACATCGTAAAATACCTCGTTGAATCTGAAGAACTTCAAGATTAAAACTCCTGGACAATTTGGAGAATGGAACATATTTTGTTAGTACAACTTCTCATATCACTTGATGAGGTTCCACGTAGCTTCATGAATGCAAAAAATTAGTCAGGACAAGACTTTGGTTGAGCCTATAAGCATTTCAAGATATGAATTCCAGGATGATTTGGGTAATCTTAGATATCTTGTTAATACAAATATAAATCTCACATGGAGCCGTACATTAAGTTGGGATATCGTGGAAAACTTGCTTGAGCATGTGGAACTTCAAGGAATGTTTCAAGGATATTTGAAGATTATTCTGTTTTTAATTCCATATGGTGTGTTTGGGCACTACGACAATTTATGAAGACATGAAACGAAAATTGATTATTTTATTAGTGTGTATCACTTATACATTTTTGTCGGAACATCAGCCTTATATATTCCATTAGACAAACCACATAGCTCCTATAAGAATGCATAAACGGTATGTGTTACCAATTATACATTTCATTTGACACATGATCATCATTCACTTTTTTGCAAGGTGTCTGCTTATTAGTTGACTTATACATTTTATGAATAATCACCAATAGAAATTTTCCAACAGGTATCTATATATCTAAAAATGAATTTCTGTCTGTCTGTCTGACCCTTATAGACTCGGAAACTACTGAACCGATCGGCGTGCAATTTTGTATGCAGGGGTTTTTGGGGCAGAGAAAGGTTCTTATGATGGTTCGAGACCCCTCGCCCCTCTTTTAGGAGGGGGGGAGGGGCTCCCATACAAGTGAAACAGAAATTTCTGCATAACTTGAGAACTAATCAAGCAAGTGGAACCAAATTTGGCATGTGAAGGTCGAAAGGGGTAGCCCCTTAGATAAGAGGGGGGGGGCTACGTACAATAAAGCATGCTTTTTTCAATTGGCGCATAAAATCAAGCTAATATTGAATCCCGAGCAAGGCTGGGCACACTCAGCTAGTAATATTTGATATAGGTCCGAACTTCAAACTAATAATGAGGACGTCCTAGATCATCCCAAAATATATTTTTTTCGGATATAGGGGAAATGGCTCTAATGTTGGCCTATGGATATACGATTGGGCCCATCGCTAAAAATCTGCTATTTATCAATTTTATCTAGATGAACGCGTCATTGGGACGGTACTAATAGATAGTTTTGGTCGCTATTGGAAATTAAGTCGATTGTTGAATTTATATATGGGCCCATATTAGGGACATTGAGGCCAACATTAAATCCATTTTCCCTATCTCTGTTTTGTACTATCATTGTTGAATTCTTTGGGAAAACGTATCAGCGCTTATACAATCTGAAATCGGAAAATGCATGACCCTACAAACATACTCACTTGAGGAAATGATGGAAACTTTGAACACTGCAGGGTGACCACCGGAAGCCCCGTTCGGTGTGCCGCAGATCGGACATGATGTATCCGTCTTCCCAGCGGCACTTTTCCGCGCCCGGTCCTCCGAGGTAGCTTGGCGGGGGAGATCCATCGTGAACGGCTCCGAGTCTACAAAGGTGGAAAACGGAACCAGTTAACCAGTTTTCGGTGCAGTGAATGGTTGGAGATCAATCAGAGTTGGAACCAATCTTACAGATGACCAACTTCATGGGCCGCTACAATGATACCGCTGAAGCCGCCGGTGTCCTCGATGATGGCCACGCTGTTGACCTTCTCCAGTCGCTTGTTCACGACGCAGGCGCCTCCGACGTATGCGAAGCCTTTCCGGGGTTTTGTTTTTCGGTTTGCAAAAACGGAGAGACAGAGCAGGAGCAAATTGAACTTGATGTTAGTGATTCGGTTGCGAGAGTATGTACAACGAAGGGGGGGTTGTTGGGAAATGGGGTTCCGGGGTAAATAATTTGGGGATGTAAACAACAAATAAATAAACCAACAATTACCAACAACTTATTTGCTAAGGGTGGGAAAATGCATGCGAAAAAGCGAGTAAATTGATAACTAATGGTGTGTATCATTTTATCTGGGCAGTAGAAGTGTACCAATTTACTGTAGTTAATCGATGATGGTATGTGGGTAGTTAATGGAATAAACAACGCATTTCAAGTAACGCAGCGTTACTTACCAGCGCTTCTAGAGGCAATGAACAGTTCTAATCTAGTGATGGAAAATTGATTGGGTGTACGTTTTAGTGAGTGAATGCTTTGCTTTCTACTCAACTTAATTGGATTAGTATACAAACAACGTGCAGTTAGGTGGGGGTCAGTTTGTGGTTGAAACGTTAAAATTCTATCTCGAAGTGTAGAATTTGTCAGAGAGACAGAGTTGTCAGTGTTTGAAGATAGTCGGAAGTAAGGCTATTTGAAGGGGAAATTTTAGCGAAAGTTCTAATGGAAGACAAAGCTGGAAAATTATCGTTCATGAACAATGTACAGGCTGAAGATTGTTCAAGTACAGCAAAAGTCGCTTGTATAACAATGAAGAAACATTCAGTTAGTCTTAATAATTTGTGAGGAAAAGTCAATCGTTTTAGAAAGTAAATCAAAGAATTCAAGGTAGATATAGGATAGAATACGATTTTCTGTGTACAGTGGCCTGTAAGAGTGATATGATGCCAACATGGGCAGTTGTCAAAATATAAGCATCAGTGCAATAAATTGAATGTAGAAGAGGTTTCGAAGTTCCCGCAACAGGAAATCCTGGAATTATGAAACTATTAGATGTTATAATTTTTGTACTCGTAAGTTGCAAGAAGAGATTGTGAAGTATGTGTTTGACTCATGAAACCTGTCAATCTCATAAAATCGCTCTTTGTGATTCTCTGAAAGCGAGGTTGGTTGGTTTTGTGTGTCAAACACATACTTTACAACCTCGTCTAGTAACATTCAAGCTCAAAATATCTTTATAACATCCAATGATTTAATAGTACAGAAAAATATGTTTAATAGGGAAAGAATTGGAAGCAATCCTACAGGAAATAACTCTTGGGAGCTCTAATCTTTCTATGCTGTTTAATAAGGGCTTAAGTTGTTTCAAAATTGACTGATACATCGTGATATCTTTGAATTGTATACGTGTAAAAGTCTCTTCAATTTTTTAAATGCACGCAAAAATTTATCTTACATCCATTGTAAGGTTGGATATATTACATCCTCTGCATATTTTTCATGCAGCGAATGTAATGACAGTTCTCGTAATGGACTACTGCGTAAAAACATTCTTTCCAGTATGCATATTTTTGTATAAAACCTTCACGAGATGATTTTAAAGACGCAATGCATTTGGGGAAACAAACTTTCATCGAAAAATTATTCAAAACATCTTCGGGTGACCCCATTACATGATCTTTTCATATCAGGAAACATTACAAGTTATGCATATCTTTGATGCAAATCTGCAATAGAATCTTACGTTTCCCGGTTTGGTGTGGGATTTCTTTAATCAGAAAAATCTGTACAAACCACTTATTGACAGAATTTATTTAAAGAGCTAGGTTGAAAGAAGATGTACCGTATACCGCCATCTTGGTTTCCTTATATTATCAATAATCAATCAAGACCAACAATTGAAAAGGCCTCAACTCCATTTAGTAAACAAACCTCCTAAGGCAATTTTGTCGCGAATCGAAGTCCACCAACGCAAACCAACAAAATGAACAGGCATGGGAAATTATCCTCTACCCGACTGTGTTTTAGGTTTGCGAATTTAAGTTTCGGTATGCGAGAACATAGCCTTACAATGTTTCTTTACAAAATGGAGTTGAGGCTTTTTCAATTGTGGGTCTTGCAATTTCCTACGCTTGTCCCCTCCGTTTCAAAACTAACGGTATTGTTGGACATCTTTGATACACCCAACCGGGGGATGTATGATTTGTTTACAATAATGAGGGATTCATCATCACAGGATGTTAATGGAGACCGCATGAAGGGAAGATGAGATACACCGAGCTGCGGTCCAATGCAAAAAATGTGGAGTGTAGTAGTGCATGAAATTAAATTATGTCGACAAAAATTGCAACAAGATTGCCGACTCGACTTGAACTACGAACGTTGCGATTATCAGACCTGTGCTTTCTCCACTGTTCTCTCCATGCTTTGGAACATGGATAGGCTAAAAGTGAATAAGTAGCGCTTATAGTACGATATCTCGAAGGCGTATGCTTTTTTTGCTGAACGGGAGCTGGAGAAAATCGTGGCAAGTGTGTGCGTCGTTGTACAATGTTATAAATAAACTGCTTGATTGTAAAACCATTGTATTTTCTGCATGGTCAACTTGTATCATTCGCTGAGATGGATTATAGGAAATGAAACTAACATGCATTTTTGGATTGCGTGTAGATTTAGTTGGGGTAGTTGAGAGCCTCAGAGCAGCATTAACTGGAGACTAAAGCCCATCGCTATTTAAGAATCCAAGATGGTAATTTACGATTTAGGAAAAAAATGTCGTTAGTTTTTTCAGAAAGGAGAAAACGCGCAATAACCGGAAATCGATATCTGACGCTATTTTGAATCAATGTGTAGACTTCTGGTAACACAAAAACTGTCAGATACATGGAGAAGGGGGTTCTAAAGCCTCTCAAATACTGTCCACATCATTTTTGAACAGCCCCATATTATAAATCAGAAGTCGCCCTCTTGGATTGCAAAATTACGTCGGAACATGACTTCCGGATTCGTAACGCCTTCTCCATTCCCACACACTAAACCAGGCCTCCGCTGTTTGGTAATTTTTGAACGGAGCTATTAAAGCGGTTAAAGTTTAAACGGAACGGAACGGTTAAAGTTTAAAGTTCTGTAAAAAAAAAAAAAATAAAAATATTTCGAACTTGTACAGACTTTGTGAAATTAACCCCATTTAATGAAAATAAATTCAATTTGTCGATTTTATTGAATTCTTACGTGTAGCAGTCATTTGAAAATTTACCGATTTTATCAACTGTTCAAAAACTCTGTAGAATTTTACCGACTTCGGCCGTCTGAATTCTGTGTGTTCAATGATATTTCCCATTATTTTTCTTCAAGTGCAGTATTGTTTATATTTCAGGTCATAAGAATGCATCATGTTTCAAAATCTTTCTACATGAAAAGTATTATATTTGATCAAAAACGATGAGAAACGTAAATGATCAAATACACCTCGCTGATCAATTTGATCCAGTTTGGCAGTACCGTAAAACGGGGTATCTTTGATAATGCGGGTAGCTTTGATAGTATAATATAAAGATTAAATTTACTCGTGCTTTTTTCCAAATTAGAAACATTGGTTCCATATTGTAGCTTAGGGTATTTCCGTTGATATCGTATATAGTTTTATATAGTATGTACTACATATTTTACAAACATATTAAACAAACATATTTTAAGTTTTTCGCCTGTTTGAAAAAGCACTCAAACCATCACTTATGAAATGTATTTACGATAAAGCCATCACAAATTCAATGTTGTATTCTTATTACTTATGATGTTTTCTGATTATATACTCATTCAAAGTTGCATATTAAGAGAACTAAATTGTTTGAGTTTCACTCATTTTTTTCTACATTCATCGAGCACTATCAAAATAACTGAAATCAAAATACTGAAGTTCGGTCACAAAACTAAAAAAACCGTGCAAATGCTTTAATTTCCGTTAAACATATTATTAACGAATTAAGTCTTGGAACGTCAGTTCTTGTTTTAAAAATATAAAATTTGAAAAACATTCATTGCTGTAAAAAATATTTAGAATATACTTTAAAAAAAAAACTATCAATGTTACCCCGTTTTACGGTACCCATATTGTAATAAATCTGACACTTTTTCTTTAACTGGAATATCACTATGGGGCAGTTGAAAATCCTAATTTTATCTCAATAATTTAAGCAATTTTCTGTGGCCATTACAATGTTTGTTTATTAATTTATTTGATGAGGCTCAACCGAATTAACTTTACAGAGCCGACAATTCTTGTTCACTATACAATACATCTTAAAACCAGCCATGGTAAAAACACTGAACCCTTTTGCACGGGTGGCAGTTTTGCCTACAAACACACCACCAAGAGCATTGAGTTTTACGCTCCGTACCAGTGCTCGATAGAAAACACCAAATGCAGCGAACAAGGCACCGGTACCGGTGCCCGTGCATACTTTTTTGCACCGGTGTATGGATCTTCGGCAAGCACCAAAGCCGAGTGTTTCTGACTTCGGGAAACACCGCAGCCGAGTGTTTTCGATGTCGGAAAAACGCTTGCTGCTCGTAGGAATTTTCTTTGGGCGACTTCAGAAAGATTATCGTAGCTCCTATGCGCCTTTAGCATCTTCTGTCTCGACTAAAGCTGATAGACGAGTGGTCAGAGCAACATTTCCGTAATACCTTGAACAGGTTCGATTGCAGTCTGTACCTTCCAGTCTTTTTTTGTCAATATTATTTTCATAAGATAAATCTATGAAATTCATTTCGATTTCTTTTGGCTAAAAAGCATTACGCAATATTATAAAACTTATGAGCTCAAGGGTTCAACTACCAGGATTATTAAAAATACACAAATCACCCACTTCGTAAGAGCGTGTTGCTGTTGCCGTCCACCCACTGGTATTTCTTGGCTTTACATCAAATAATTTAGCTGATTGATTTATTTTGATTAGAGTCAATATAATAATCATAACTTATCTCCAACCAAACCAAACAGCTCAACTGATTCAATAATAGTAGAGATATATGGGGTGTTTACATATTATGTAATATATTACATGCTGGTTCACTATAAGATAATAAATAATATATTATACGCTGGTTCACTAGCTCAACCAACTCAACTAACTAGCACGAATTTCAGAGGCTCCTGAAATCTCATGCTGGTAGATGCTGACGTCCTGTTTACATTATGCTGACTATTTATAAGTACAGCTTTAGTTCACTAGCATCAGCATACCAGCACAGATGTAAACACCCAAATAGCGGTGGGTGAACAGAACTAATTACCATTCATGTAGGGTAGAACAGCCCGAAATGCACCCCGGGCCAAACGCCCGTTTTGATTTTTCATAGCTATTCCACTGTTAATTTTGCCGAAATGCTAAGTACACTACTAAACTAGCACTGTAACTTGTCCAATTTATGAATTAAAAACGGGAATGCTAGGAAAAATCGCAGCGAGCGATTTGTGCGAGGTGCATTTTGGGCTGTTTTCCCCTAAATAAAAATGCACGCAAGAAGGATCGCATTCTACCTTCTACTAGCTCCATATCAGCCATGGTAGCTGTTTTGTTGTTGTTGGATATAAGTTATCGTTATTAGATTGACTCAAATCGTGTGAAAACAATCAACTCAATTAGTTAACATAAAGCCAAGAAATACCAGTGGGTGGACGGCAACAGAAACACGCTCTTGCGAAGTGGGTGATTTGCGTATTTTTAATAATCCTTGTAGATGATCATTTGAGCTCATAAGATTCATAAGATTGCATTACGCCAAAAAAGAAATCGAAATGAATTTTATAGATTACCTTTTGAAAATAATGTTGACAGAAAAAACTGGAGAGTGACAGATCGGAATCGATCCATGGACATTGGAATTATGAGACCAGTGTTTCGACCACTTGTCTACCAGCTCTAGACGCATTTAATTGCTACCTTGTGTAACAGCATAATCTTTCATAAGTCCCGCAAAGAAAATTCCTTCGAGCAGCAAGCGTGTTTTCCGAAATCGAAAACACTCGGCTGCGGTGTTTCCCGAAGTCAGAAACACTCGGCTTTGGTGCTTGCCGAAGATCCATACACCGGTGCAAACAATTATGCACCGGCACCGGTACCGGTGCCTTGTTCGCTGCGTTTGGTGTTTGCTATCGAGCACTGGTACGGACCGTACAACTCAATGCTCTTGGTGGTTTGTAAAAAAAGCAGTACGCAGTGTAGTGTTGCGTGTAGACATGCCTGCTTAAAACTATAGTCAAAAGGTACAACACAATAAACATTTTATCTTCCGCTATCGAATAAGCCTCCTCCACCAGAACGGGAGCCACTTCCAGTGGTTTCATTGTATGGCAGATTCACCAACGGGGGTCAGAACGCTTCCATTGCAGCAATGGACGCAAAACGTGGTCAGCACTCACACATTCATCACGAAACGGTTGCTTTCCAAAGTCGACGACGCATCGACTGAAAGAACTGCTGATGAAGAACAATGCGGAGGACCACACAATGGTTGCTGCCGAGTAAACAGACGATCGCGTGACACACATTGAGAGTGGTCTGCTTCTGTTGACAGCCGAGTGAACACTGACCAATAATGTGGAGAGTAAAGAATTTGTCTTTTAAATAACGATGAGCTTTATAAAGATCAGCAACCAGTTAGAAATATTTGCTACAGAGCTATGCATTTCGGCATGCTGCGTTACAATTTCAAATTTAGTTGTGCACTCAAATTGAGGTTGATATTGACACTAAGTGAACTGATGCTTACATCTAGTAGGACTAGTGAAATTCATCATTTTGTTGGTATTCAAATTGATACTTTACATCACTGCCTGGAAGAAGAATGTTTTTATTGCAAAATGACATCAACCATCGATTTCTGGCCTCTACATGGCGCCCTTGTTCAGTAATTATCCATATATTTTGCATTTTCTCACTAAATGGCGCTAGTGTCCATGTGTACTTTTATTATGATGATTTTTTTTTGAATATATCCTAAAGTATCTGATAAATGTCAGCATAATGAAAGTACTCATGGACACTCTTCCCATGTTGTGCGAAAATTCAAAAGACCTTGACCAACTTCGTCGAAGATTTTAACTTTTGGAGCACCAAACCAAAATCACATTCATTACTATTTTTGTAATAACATTGGTAATTTTAAACGGATTTCGTCAGGTTTCATAAGGATTTCTTATGTTTTTATCTTTTTGGAAAGCTTATTTCCTCTTTATTATGGTTCAGTTGGTTATGTCCAGAGATGGTAAATGGCATGAAAAAGTTATAGTTTTTTTTTTGTATTTGGCCTTTAAATGCCTACAATAGATGCATAATTGAGTTTTCTTTTTCATAGTCACTTTAACACTCTTGGGTCACTCTCTGAGCAGGAGAAAATACCATATGGAGCCAAATAAAGATATGAAAATAGCATAACTGGCAACCTAAATGTGGTATTGACAAGGCTGACAAGAGGTAAAATACCAAAAATAATACCTCAAAAATGATCTACGAATAACGAACTAAAAATTAATTTAGTTATTATAATAACTGACGGATAACAGACGCCTTTTTTATGCCAGAATACCATAACTTGCTATTTGAAAGGTCTTCTTATACCATTTAGAACCATACTCTTTGATGTGTTATTGTCTAAAAACTGAGGGATCACATTTTGTTATTTTGATATTTATTTGATCTTTAACAAAATATTTCGATGACTGAATAATATCAAAACAAGATTTTATACCACAAGCATACCAAAATAAGGTATGATACCACATTAAGATATTCATATGTTATCGGGTAGTTATCGGTTCCTGTTCGGGTCGTGACTGAATTCACTGCCTAAAAGTGGTTCTGTAGATGGAATTTTGCCAACAAAACACTATTAGCTGGGGGCTTTCAGATAGTTCAGAAGATTCATCTCTTTGGGCACCTTTTAGCACTGCATTTGATTTCTACCAAGCGCGGGTAGCGCTCTGACTGCAAATCTGCCCAAAATAGAACTGGGTAAACCCCTTCAGTTATAGTATCGACGACAGTCACCACGAAATTCCAATCGAACTGTCAACAGCCGTTCCAATCGAACAAAGGTCGAGAAAATGCTCAAATCGCCGTAAATATTTTTGTTTTGGCTTCAAATGACAATGTTTCTAAACTCTAATCTAATCTAAACTAATATCAGCTAGGGGAAATTTCGGCTTCGGAAATACCTTAATGTATTATCGTCAGGGGTTTTAAAAGTCCTAGAGCACTCAAATTTGGCAAATAGATGCTCTGAAACACAATGTATCCTCATACCAACATTGAGCTCTCAAGGACGTTGTTTACCCCTCTGACGATAATAGGTTAAGGTATTGCCGAAGCCAAGATTTCACCCCAATTTCTTGATTTTGTTTATTAATTTGTTTCATTAGGTTTAATCGAATTAACTTTACAGAGCCAAGGATTCTTGTTCACTGTAAATTTCATTTTAAAAATATAGTCAAAACTGTACAATACAATAAACACTTTATCTTCCGCTAGCCAGTAAGCCTTCTCCATCAGCACGCTAGCCGCTTCCACTGGTTTCATTGTATGACAGTATCGCCAACGCAGAGCGCTTCCATTGTAGCAATGGACGCAACACGTGGTCAGCACTCACATATTTACTCATCACGAAACGGTTGCTTTCCAAAGTCGACCGAAAGAACTGCTGATGAAAAACAATAAGGAGGACCACACAATGGTTGGTGGCCGAGTCAACAGACGATCGCGTGACACACATCGAGAGTTGCCTGCTTCTGTCGACAGCCAAGTGAACACTGTAATATTACCAACTGAGTTGCACCCTCCGCTTTTTCTCGGCGGGGTTTTAACCAGTCGGTCTGATTTTTTGCATGTAAGTAGGGTCAGTGGAGAACTAAACACTCGCTGAAAATCAGATCGCTTTGTTGAAAACCCACCGAGACAAAGCGGTGGGTGCAACTCAGTGGGAAACGCGTTCTTCGGGGGAAAGCTGTAGTTAACTGGTTCCCATATTGAATTTATGAAATGCCACTATTTCCTTGGTAGACATCGTCGAAATTCAGTATGGGAGAAGAGATAAAATAATGTATTACCAATAATTACCAGCAGTAATCGTGAATTCACGTGGCCAAGTACATAGAACTAATAAATATCTACCGCTTTTGGTAATTTTACTTAAAAAAATACTTGTCAAATCACTGTAAAATAGATAAACCAGTTCATTCCCATACACACTAATCGAGTCAGTACGGTTTTACCGAGTTTTTGAATTGCGGAACTGTTCGGTAAAAGTTTAAAAATCTGTGGAAATTTTTTTAAAGAGATAATTTGTTCTGAACTTGTACATACCTAGTTCTGTTAATGATGTTTAATTATAGAAAATAAACTTGGTCGATTTCATTGATTCCTTACGGATAACGGTCATTTGAATTTTTACCGACTTTTTCAGCAATTCAAAAACTGAGTAAAAAAATACTGACTCCTGTAAAAAAAATCTTAGTGTGTACACTTTACTCACTACCAAGAGAGTAAGAGAGTTTGTCTCTCAAACAATTCTCTCTCACGAGCTCAATCTCTCAACATCCTACGTATTTTGATGACACACGATGTGTGATTTCCCTTTCACAGACTTCACAATAGAGTACCTGTCACTTGAAAACAGTAGGCTGTGGAGTTTTGACGTCTTAAGAAGAGTTGTTTATTTTATCAAGATAAACAACTTTGCCAAAGTCGTCAAGTCTTCAAAATGCCATTTCAATGCATTAAAAAAACATGTTCCACTGAAATGAAGAAATCTCAAAAACACCAAAATATACCACTCTCAAATTTTGATATTTTGTTTATCGAGTAATGCGTAATTTTTGCTGAAAATGTCAGGTTGCGATTTTTTGCGCTTTGGGAGTTAAAAAATTGTCGTTTTTTTTCGTTTTATTCAACAATATCTTTTAAATTTGAAGCTTACACCAGTATGTTTCTTCACAAAAGTTATTTATTTAATGCATTTGTATTTAAAAAATATAACATTATATGGTTGTAAGCAAAAAACCCGAAACAGAAAGAAAAAACCATATTTTCTACATTTTTTTCTTTAACTCCATATAACTCGGAACCAGTAGGCTGTGGAAATTTTACGTCTTCAAAAAGAGTTGTTTATTTTGTCAAGGTAAATAACTTTGCCAAGACATCAAGTATCCTAAAACGTCAAAAAAGATGTTAGATTGTGGCGCCAACTTTGCGGAAGAGTTTTGAACGATTTGTTTTTGTCAATAGATGGTCCTTATTATGATGAGAAACTTTGCTGAAGACACCAAGTCGCGGAAATGCTTCGTTTCAGAGTTATTAATTTTGCTCCACTAGATTGCATTCCTGGCCCAGTGTGCATTGGCCACTCGTCGATTTTCCACACAGAAAGTTATCATACAGCTTTCAAGGGTTTGACGGATGCGGCCCGTTCCTGACTCCGTTTAGGTTTCTTCTGCTTCTTTATCGTCTTTAGACCGTGTCTGACCTTGGAATGTTGTACGTTAGGAACGATCCATTAAGCATGAATATATGGAAAACGTGACATACTTAATGCATGCTCCCTTGCTCGTCGTTTGGATGACCTTTTCGGTGTGTCCTGGAAGGTAACCTCTTCATCAAACTTCCGGATGGCGGTAAACAAAAACACTCATCGGTGAACAGCTGATAAACGTCATCGTTATACATATGGCGGCGTATTGAAAGTGTGCTTATAATACCAGGCACACCCTATAGATACATTGTTCCCAATTAACGGTTAGTGTTAGGTTTGTGTGCATGAATCGTCAAGTACTCACGTTACCCGAAGTCGTTGTGGTAGGGGTGCATACGAAATATAAAGGTATTCACACGAGATCCCACTATAACAGATTTACACATTGCATAAATACATTTGATGATGAAGTTGAATTTTGTACAATTATTGTTCGCCAATTTTGAATGGATAAATACACATGAAAACAAACACACACAACATAAAAAGAGTGCAGATTGATTGATTTGATTGGATTGTACACTATTAGTTGAAGAATTCAAGTAGAACTTGGAAGTATGTAGTAAGAAAAAGACAAATAAAGGAGCAAAAGTGTAATGTAAAGGAGCTCGATGATTTAATGCAGAATATTCAAGAGAGGCTACTGTTTTCAAGTAAAGAGATTTTTTTTACAGAAGAAAAACGAAGGCTGATAATTGAAGCTTGTTTGTTTTATACAGCAAAGTTTGCATATTAGAGCTACATGAAGTTTCCTGACGTAGTGTCAGTGTCGGACAGCTGATGAGAAGAATAGAATTCAAAGGACAGAAACAGAGCGAGAGAGACTGCATTGGAACAGGTCTGCATTGTCTGCTCCCAAGAATGCTTTTTAAAGTGGCGGAGCTTTGACAGAAGAGTCGAGGAAGTTGTTGCAAAAGTTGTTGTTGGTGCTAATGCTAATGTAGAATAAGTGTTTGTGGTGTGGTTGAACAAACAGGAAAACAAGAGAACAAGAGAAACAGAGAAGAAGGAAATTGTTGCCGACTTGATGGCCGATAATTACCTGCGGTACCGCGATTACACGCGTCATTTGCATACTGTCTTCTACACATATCTAGTCTGTAAAATATAGGTAATAATTTCCAGCTTTTAATACAAACAAAACACGGGTGTGGGGCGGTGGGGGGTTGTGATATAATTAAGAGTGTTTTTTTTTGTGGGTGTGGGGGTGGGGTGTCTTGTTGTAGTTCGGTAGTAGTTGTTGGGAGTTGTGTCCTAATGATTCTTTTGTATGTGGTTTTTCGTTTCAGGCGCAGGGAATCAAAGGAAGGGATCACAACTCGGAATCACTCTGTGCGGCACACGATTCGTGTGCAGGACGTTGCGCTTTTCTGTTTCGTTGACTGGGTTAGTAGAGCTGTCCAGGTAAGCCGTTATCGTAACATCGTACTCACTAGGTTAGATAACCCTATCTGGATGAGACTCGGTTTTGGTGAGATTAATTTGGGAACGAACAAGGCCAATTACCGTGGTAGAAATTTCCATTTTTTGGATTCTTGGGAGGAAGTATGCGATTTAAAAAATTGGTCGAAAATTTCTACCACACAATAGATGCTGATTTCCAAGCGGGGAAAAAAACTTCAACCAATTAGGTAATGCGATTAAGATGCGAAATTAGTGAGAGAAGGATGCCTTAAATGATAAGAAATGTCTGCTTTGTTTACGGCAGTTGGAAAAAGGAAAAAGAAGAATGAAACAAGTTTGATTACCAGCTGTGCCTTTCGTACAACGACCGCCTTTTCTTCTTCGGCACATATCATACCTGCGAAAGATCTCAATTAAAGTTAATCAAACAAATTCCGAACATTCGGTACTCTCGGGATGATGTGGGTGGGCGTTGAAAAGGTCAAAACAAGATAGACGATGATTATGATGTGGGAAGAGCTGCGCTCGAAAGATCAGGGAAAAGATTAATCGTGAGTAGTAGATACATGGAGTTGATGAAGTTAAAACTTTTCGGTTTCGGTCAAAACTGTCAGAAATGTCAGAGAGCTACGGTTCATTTGTGGGATGTTGGGGCTGAACTCCGACTGGTGTCCAACCCCGTGGTCCCCCAGTCCGGAACGCGTGCTCAGTCCGATCGAGTGTATGTGATTGGTCCTAACTTGTGCACGGGTCGGATAGCGTCGTCCTTCAGAAGACAGTCTTTAGAGAGATTTCCAGATTGAGTGCATATTGTGAGAGCGTGTGAGCGCACGAGTCCTTCCCACCGAGACTGGATCCTGGAGGTGATCTCTGCTCCATCGCATTCTCTCCCTCTCTACTGGTGCTCTACGTCGTCTGCTTGGGGTTCGTTGGTTGGTCTCATACTTACTTCGTGATGGCAACGGCAATGTCGTACACCGGTAGTCTTCGCTCTCGGAACAGATACTTGCCCATATCGGTGAGGGCAGCGGCCGAATCGATCGCATCACGTCCCACACGGTTCCGTTCCAGGTACGGAGTGGCATCGCGACCCTGAAATGGGAAGGAAGAAGCGAAAAAGTCGTTTATTATAATTATTCACACGCGTCATTGCGTTGAAAATTTCTTTCGCACGCAATTCGCAACAACCGAAAGGATTGGATACAGGGGCGTGCAAAGAGGTATGCAGAAAATCGAAATCGATGACAAAGAGCGATCCTATGGACCTCCACACGTCACCGCCACTTGATCCCCCCCCCCAGTCAGCCAGTTCATTACTGTCATCTTCCTTCCCATGTCGAGCAGTGTGTGACCTTAATTGTATAATTGACTGCATGTATCCAATCACGCCTTGCCCTCTGCCACAACATCATCGGCCCTTACGTAAGAGCATCTCTGGCCGTACAATCGGCTATGGGTAGTTACCAAAAAAAAAGGGTACAAGTTTAATGGTCCTTCCAACCCCGAATGACCCAACGTGGCGCAGTTCGCAATAGTAGTAGACAGACGAACTCCTTTCTCAGAAGAACCACCAAACCGGCTTTCGGCTGGTGAACGGCCGTCGCCGCTGTTGTCGCTAATTTCATTTTAGCCAAATTCCGCCTGGTTGACAACATGTGCTGACATCGAATTTATGCGTACGGGTTTTGGCGATCGAAATTTAATATGTGTTAAATTAATGGAATTTTATGTTGCGGGCCCAATAACAAAGGGGCACTCGTTGATTACAAGCGGGCTATTGGAATTTTTTTTGGTTGGTTTCGAGGCTTGGCCTACATCGAAGCCTAATGAGCTGCGTGTGCGCACCAGTCCATCAATTTGCATCGGACGTAGACAAATTACCAAGGTTTCGGACCGACGCACTTGGCTGCTAATCCCCGCTTTATCGGACCAGGGATTAGCGTAATTGTCTGGCCAGGGCAGAACGTTTGCATCGGTAATCCGAGGGAGAGCAAGATTTTAAACTCGAGATTTAATTACGCGGGAAAAGCTGTCTTGATTTGCAATGCAGTTTGGTCCGATAACGGATGGCAATTGACGGCCAATTAATAAACGGCTGACATATGCGACGAGCCGCGACGGTCGATTTCCTGCATTGGGTTTCGTTTTCTTCTGCTGAATAATTCATGCCGGGCAGCTTAGGCGCTTTGGGTGGAATGCTATCTATATCGTTGGACAAACACTTTGGATTTGCCGGTTGATTCTATGCTTTTTTTCTTGTTCTACTGGAGGGAATTAGGAAAGTGGGACGTCACTTTGAGATTATAATTGAAAATGCAAATATTGGATTGGATTATTTTTAAGGAAAGCAATATTTAGCTATAGTCTAGTCGCATAGGAGTATTGAGCGAAAATCCCAACTTTAATAACTTCAAAAACTATAAATCAAAAACGGAAAAAAACGCATCGCTGATTTGTTGTAATTTTTCAAAGAAAAATATAAAAACATATTGCGCCCTCTGTCTACAAACCATGAAAACCATAAAAAAAAACAAATACAGTAAATGTTTTACAATAAAAAATCCCAATTTTCCTATATATAAAAAAAAAAATATTTGTGATCACCTTTCATTTGATATTTTGATATTTGAAATCGGTCCAGCGGTTCAAAAGTTATATTTTTTTGAAAAAAGTCAGTTATCAAAAAAAAAAGTAATTTTTGAAAAATAAAATCGATTTTTTAGGCCCACCCTATCATGGAAATGGTCACCCTAATGACAAAATAAAAAAATACGGGTCCAATATTTTGCAATTAGGAACAAAACTACAAATTATTACGAAATTCTGAGAACCGCTATATTGTTTTACTATGGAATGGCTGAATTTGTTGAAGTGGTGAACAGTGGTTCGCGTACTGACTTCAACTGGCAATCAATATGATCTGCATAATAGCAGGGCTGGTCGTAGGTCACTTTTTAGTGCCTTGGTCACTATTTTGAAGCCAGTCACTAAAAAGTCACTTTTTACACCTAAAAGTCACTTAAGTCACTATTTCCCTAAAAATAGTCACCTTTTTCACTACTAAAATAGAGTGAAATTTAAAAATATCAACAAAATGTTTAAATGGAGTACTTGGAACTAAGAAAGTCTACAATAGTTTAACAAAATATACATATGCGTTAAAAAATTGAAAATTTTAACCAGGGTGACCAGTGAACCGCAAAATGTTAGAATACCAGGAAACATATTGGGAAATGCCTTCAATTTCGATTAAAAATCGGGGAAATCCCAGAAAATAAATTGTAAACCTTGGAAACTTTCCAAAGGTATTTGTCTGTGATAGATTTTCAATAGTCTTTCAAGGATGATTAAGAACTTTAAAAAATCCAAAGTAAATTTTAAGAGAATATAAAAGATTCTAGGGATGACACCAAGATATATCAGAGAAGAATACCAAAGTACAGACTGTAAAAGTCTCATGTAAAATTAAGTGCTCTGAAGACCGATTTTTCATTCCCGCTTAAATCTTAACCCAGGTTTACACTATATAACTTGGGTTAACAGATACGAGCGTCCTCTTTGGAGATTTTTTAAATTATTAGAGATACAAAATTCAGCTCCGAACAATTTTGGAAATAGTTCCAATTTAATTGAGAGTGCATTTTAACGAGGTTCTGAGAAGAATTCTATGATGATTGGATGAAGCTTCTATATCCATTTCTAATAATAATTCAAAATTAGTACTGAAACTTTGCTTAAAAGAGCTCTGCTGAAAATTCCATCAAAATCCCGTGGGGTGATTTCTGAAGATACTTCCAAGAGAATTCTAAAGAGTTCAAACTAAATTCCGAGAAGAATTCCAATGGAATCGAATTTTGAGGGTTCAATCTCAAAGGAATTCTGAAAAGAGTTTCAAAGCTATCCTGTGATGGATTTTTGTTTTGAGAATTCTGAGGAAATACTATGGAAATTCTAAGGAGAATACGAATTGAATTTCCAATTGAAGGCAGGGGAGAAGTCCAAGATTATTCTATGCATAAATTTATTTACCATATAAATGGTTACTTATTAAGTATTTACAAGTCACTATTTGGTCACCATTTCCGTAAGTTTAGTTACTAAAGTCACTACTATTATATCGCATGTGCACTACCAGCCCTGCAGTAGCTCCTTTAGCCAAAAGCATGGCTAGTTTTCGAAATAGAGAGGGAAAATTATTTATTTTGGTGATAATTCATTCTGCCACTAGGCCAGACGCCATTTGGTCGTACACGAATTCCAATCAAATTCTAGGTCTCACAATTTTTTAAATTGTTATTGAGTTCGCAATTTCAAAACTATGCCGGACAATATATCGTATATTTCTGATAGTTCTTAAAAACTTGTTCCAGGACCATAAAAATTTGTTCCAGCAGCAAACAAATTTAATCGTTTTAGCCCGTAGAATTACCCTTGTGCGCCGAGTTAATTTTCGTGGAAACTTTCTTTTTTTTTTGTATTGAGATGCGATAATTTACTTATCGCTTTATTTTAAAACATTGCTTCTTTAAATTTTGGTTCATGAGCTTTAAAGCTTAGCATTAATTTTCCTTGAAAATTTACCACCTCATTTTTTTTTTTGACGTACGTCTTTAATTTCTGTACTGGGGGTCACATTTAAAAAAAAAAAAATCAAAATTCAGGCAGCTAACAAAAAATCCCAAACCCGGACGCAACGATAGAGCGCAAATCGAACAAACGACACATTGCAAATGCTCACATGGGCATTGGGCGAGCTCAATGCTCGGTTGATCGCTCACCGTTTCACCAATGAAAGGAAGGGAGGCGAAAAGCAGCGATAATAAAATAATTTTCTTCGTTATTTGCTTTCGAGCAACGGACGGATTAGCGTTGGACAAGACCTATGAGTGTAACAGCACGCATCGCAGCAATGCGAAGACGACGACGACAACGCGACGGAAGCACCGAAATCGACCGGATGAAAGGCTTCCCGCAATAGGAAGCATGACTAGCCTGCCGTCATCCGGTCGGCATCGACTTGCACTGGTGTTGCCACCATTTGAAAAACAATCGGCCCTTTTCAGGGTTACCAATTCTGAACGGAAAGAGTTAAGAACTAAATCATCAACATATTCGTTCCGTTAACTAGCGGTCCTGCGTCAAGCTTCTGTTCGTGCCCCTAGGTACAGAACCTTCTACTTTTTAATTCTATTTTTGTTTATACAATCATAAAATTTACCTATGGAAAACATTCCATAATGTGATAAGACCATTCGGCCCATTTTTTACGATGGTAAAGTTGTAATGGTATTTGAAGATAAGTACCTATTATGGTTTAGCAGACAAAATTAACTCAAATTAGCCAAAAACGACTGACAAGCTGATTTTAGATTTTTATCGTTCAGTCTTTATTCTATCAGTTTGTGTTTGCACTCGGCGATAACGTTTTTTCACATTCTTTCAGTTTCTCGCTTGTTTCGTTTTACTGCTGCCGTTCCGGCTTGGTAGAATTTACACTCGCTCGTTCAGTTTCTGTGCTGCTCGCTTGGAACTTGCCCTTAGTTGATCATGAATTCATGAGTACATTGATTATTATTCACTCAAAATTGGGTAAAATTCATTTTGGTCTAACTACAAAGTTCTGAAATTTATTGCAAATCTTTATAAAATAGGAAAAATCGTTATTTAAAGTCAGGGGGCTGCGTCATTTCGCCGAAGGTCGTTTTGCCAAAGCTCATTTCAATTATGAATTATGTACAGAAAATTTTCAAAAAGGGTTGGAAAATATTCAATAGGTTTGGAGCCCATATATTTGGTCCATACATTCCGAAATAACGAATTTTGGATATTTTTTACCAGCAACTAATAATAGCCATATGTATTGTCCAGATGACGCATTGTTCTGAGAAAAATAAAAAAAACGGTAGATTTTTATCGATGGATTTAATCTGTACATCCATAGGCCAACATAAGAGCCATTGCCGTGCACACAAATAATAAATAATTTAGCGAAGTAGAAGTATTTTAACTTTCCGTCCTAATGAATAATTCATCAATGCAAAAAAACTGAACCTTTCATAAGAAGTCTGGCTTCATGTTTCGTCCACAAGACTATTACTAGCAAAAACATGTTCTAAAATCATTAAATTTAGATGCAATATTTGTTGAGTAAAGGTAACTGTTCGACGGAAAATAATGTTTTACAATTTTTCAAAAATCAGTTTTCATAAGTTTTTATTAGGATACTAAAAGTTCGGATTGTAAGAAGCAAAAATTTCATAAAATTTTAGAATTTTAGAATTATGGAACAAGTAGCACATAAAAGAAGAAAAACAGAAAATCTCATGAAACTTTCAAATCGTGATTCTCAAAAATATTTTCGTAAATTGTAAAACTCGGAATAACTGTGCAGGAATGAATAAACACCACGGTGGTTAAATGGCCGGTGGCGAAACGTCTTTCGGCGAAATTTATCATAGGATGAAATGATCTTCAATGGCTTATAACTACATTTTTTTTTATTTAAAAAAATGGCTAGCATGACGTCAGGGAACTAATAACAATCTATTCAAATTTACTGGGGCGCACCAAATTGCAGTGGTTTGATAAGCTTACTAGCTGGAATTCAGCCATCCTGGTCAAATGTTTTAAAATTTGATAAATGTTTGGTCATGCGGTTAGCTGCATCACCCGTAGTTAAGGCGTATTGTGTGTGCCGCGAAGTAAGGTTCAATTCCCGCTACAGCCGGTGGAGCTTTTCGTAAACAGGAAATTTCCCTACAGGTCTACTGGGTTTTGTGTGTTGCCCGTTGTCTAATGTAAAATATTCAGTTGGTTGAAGATGGTTTCAATTCAATTCAATTCAACTTTTAACATCTGTTCTTTAAATCTGAATCGAGGGTAAATGACGGAATCGGCATAACCTTCACCTATTATCGTCATGGAGTAAATTTAGTCCTTGAGCAGAATTTCGAATGTGCAGTGATAATATCAGTGTCGTTCCATATTCACCATCAACGCTTTCATGGTAAAGAAATACGGCAAAGAAACTATTAACTGCCTGTTTGCTCCCTGAGTCAAACAGAGTTTGATTTTTACCACCGCTCTGTGTGTGGATTACGTTCTCCCAGAGTAAAGACTGGAACGCGCAAAAAATGGTCGACAAAAAAATCGTTTCTTTCAGTCAAAATTCAAAACCCAAAAATCTTCGAACTGCCGTGCCTTCCGCTTAACGCCTTCCATAAAATTTTGCACAGTGGTCTCATCGACCTTATTCGCCGCCGAACGCCAGTTAGATTTAAAGTGCTGCTCGTTTTCTATGGATTTATTAGTTTTTTTGAGATACCGTTTGACCAAGGCCCAATACCGTTGGGAGGGTTGTGGTCTTTGGGTACCACAACCACGTTGTTCGCATCGTACCACTCGATTGCCTTTTCCCCATAGTGGCAGCTCGCCAAGTCCGGCCAGAACAGCACAGGTCTATTATGCTGCTTTAGAAATAGTAGCAGCCGCTTTTCTAGGCACTCCTGGACGTAGATATCTTGATTGATGGTTCCCGTAGTAATGAAAATGCCGTTTTTTAGACCACACGTGCATATGGCCTGCCAGACGAGATATTTTTTTCGGGAATTTCGATAATTTGATGGTTTTGACGATTTCAGCCACCTTCCCTTTTCTTGATGCCGTATAAAACTCCTGTCCCGGAAGCTGCTTGAAATCCGCTTTCACATAAATTTCGTCGTCGCTTTCACACAGTCGAACTTTGTGAGCCGATTCGTATACAACTTTCGGGACCGCTGTGTTTTGTTTCTAATCTCGGTTCGCCACCTTCACGTTCTTAAACGTCGACAACCTGGCTTGTTTCTTGGCCCACTGCAAAGTAGTATGGAAGACATTGAGCTTGCCAGCGACATCCTGAATGGAGAGGTTAGGATTCCGCTTATATGTCACCGCCTCCTTCTTTGTCGTCGCTGCCACGTCCGGATTACGAACACTTTTAAAACGTTTGTCACGGTCGATTTGGCCACATCCAACAATTTTGCCAACTTGGCGTGTGAGAACGTCGGATTTTCTTGCTGCGCAAGCAAAATTTTGACACGTGCTCCTCTTTCTTGGACGTTATTTTGAAAACTGGAGAGCAAACGGTCAAAGCTCATCATAGCAACCATTGTATATACTGTATATACTCAACTTCCAAATGCAGCATTTTAAGTGTTTTAATGCATTTTTACAAAAATACACCAATTTGAAGTTGACCAATTTTTGCGCGTTCCAGACTTTAGTTGGAATAGAGCGTGCGAGAAGCGAATGGGATAACGCGCACTCTCTCCCGTGTGTTTTCTTTGCAAACTGTCTGGAGAGCTTTCCAGTCCGTTTAATTCCAATACACTTCCGGAATTCTCCTCTGAGATTTCTCAAAAATCTTTCCGGAAGTGACTTGGAATACTGTTTAAAATTTGCTTGGATATGTACTCAGCATTCCCTAAGTATTCTACTACAATGCCTGGATCGCGTACGGTTGGACCCGATTTCGTACGTTGTGTGAAATAAACAACCCGGGGGCAACTTGAAACTCCAGTTTATTTCCAGTGTACCCCGATAATTTGGTTCTGGTGGTTCTGTCAAACTCACAAGTTTTCAGAAGTGTTATCTGAATAGGGCGAGTGCGGAAATGATGTATAGTATATAAAATGTAAATAAAACAAAATAAATAGGAGTACAGTAATGTCCAGTCTTTTTGATTTTCAGTCGTATGCTCAATTCATAATCAGTTTATGATTATTTTTTATGTAGTTTCGTATGTCTTTGAACAGAACAGAACCAAAAGCTTAAACATATGATTTGCAAATCGAAATTATGTGATTTTCATCGAAATTATCGAAATAAATGAGAATTAAACAAGCATATTTTCGGTGATTTCGACTAAAGTACTCTAGTAAAAGTATGGACGACTGTCACCACAAAACTGAGAAAAAAAAAGTTGATGAACAAAGAAAGAATGGTTTTGCAGCAAGTAAGATCGTACTTATTACAGTATCCTCCGCTAATCCGACAAGTTTGTGCAGCTAGTAGTGCATAACGTACAATTTAAGTTACTAGCTTACAGATTTCACTACAAACGGCACCTATTTATTGTTGTGTACATCGGCACAGTTAGTAGGGTAGGTACGCACTTAGTTGACGTTTGCACAAATAATGCCCCTGATATTCCTGTCAGAACTACCTTAGGATTATCTTAAGAATTTTCTTAGATGTCGTCTCGGAAACTGACTCGAAGCTCTTACAGAACACCCTTAAAATCCTCAGTATTCCTTTGCCCATAGCCAACGATCTTCATAAGGGCTACATACTTAGATATAACTAATTTTACACGTGACGGAATCCATCTTTGACATAAAAGATGAGACGTAAACAAACATGTAAAGTGCTCCGAGACTGAACAATTTGTTGCTCGACGAAAAGTACGTTTGATTCTAAGAGGAAGGGGAGACAATACGGGGGTGAAAACGAACCACTTTTCTGTAAAACGCAAACCAGCTCGTGATTGGCCGATTTGAAGTGCATAAGACAAAGATAGAGATAGATATAGATAGATATAGAGATAGAGATAAAAGAGTAAGAAGCCAGTTGTCTCCTCTCTTAGGTGTGTGCTATCTGCTTCTCCCTCCCAGCTTGACATGTGTTGATGTAGAAGTTCAAATGGTTGACGGTCGGCTTGACGAAGACCAACATGAACTAGTCCTGGTTGTGGTAGAGCTTGCACGGAATGTCTTCCCTCGATTTGAGATAAAATATGTTCGGATGTAGTCGATTTTTGATGTGAATTAGCCTTTTCGTGGCCAATAGTCAGGTTCAGCGCTGCAACTCAACGATGAGATGAATGATGGGACGTCATGTTGGTTCTACTTGGTATAACAGGGACGTAGAACGAGATAGAATGAGATGCAGCTCTCGCAGAACTTCTTCTGTCTTAATGAACTCGCTAAAGGGAACTACCAGTTGGCTCCTCTTCCGCTTAGGTTTGATTGAGCTATATTTCGCGTCTGTTATGACTCAAAATTATGTCAAAATTGACGCTCGTATATGTCACTCTCCGAGCACCTAAATTTACATGATTTTGTTTTAAGTGTGTAGATTTCGCTTCATATCGTAAGCTTTTTATACTGAATGAAAAACGGAACAGCTTTACATTGAAAAAGGCCAAGTCCAAATACCGTCAGTCATAAAACATCGTAGACTATTTGCGCTCACCAGCTCAACCAACTATCATGAATTTCAGTTGCTCCTGAAATCTCTGACGCTGATGCCCTGTTTACGTTATGCTGGCTACTTTTTTTTGTAAATTGCTAGTACACAAGCGCTAGCAAATCCACACAGATGTAAACACCACATAAAGGGGTACGTGGATGAGATGGGCGGGGGCGCACATACAGCCATTCCATAGCAAGACGGTATAGTGGTTCTCAGAATTTCGTAAAAATTGGTGCCTTGTTCCTTATCGCAAAATATTGGACCCATTTTTTTTTTATTTTTTTTTTGGGTTACCATTTCCATGTTATGGTGGTCCGAAAATTTAATTTTTCAAAAAAATTATATTTTTTGAATCACTGGGCCGATTTTTAAGATCAAAATAGCAAATGAAAGGTAATTTAACAAATATTATAATGATTTTGAAAAATTGAGATTTTGTATTGAAAAACATTGGATTCATTGTTTGTATACAGAGGGCGCAATATGTTTTTATATTATACTTTGAAAATTTAGGCTTTTTTTCCCTTTATTAACGAGACTTTCAGCCTTAGGAAAAATTTAGGCTTTTTTACACAACATATAAAAAAATCAGCCATGTTTCTTTTTCTTTTTTGAGTTATATTTTTTTTTAAGTTATGAAGTTTTGGGTTTTGCCCAATACTCCTATGCCACTAGACTAACATGCGTCGTGACCATGTTACAGTCGTTATAAATCAATGGAGACGAATAATAGAGAACTTCTCTAGACTTCCCTGAACTTCGCACAACTTTTGAAAAGTTCCCTAAATTCGGTCGGAAGAGAGAAAAAAAGAACGAATTTCCAATGGGTTGAATCCAATGATGCCATGTATCCCGATTTTTGTACACGAATAAAGTTGAGGCCCGCTTGTTTGTATTGATACCGTAAGAGGTGGGGGCGACCCCGGCGTAGTGGTTAACATCCATACCTCTCACGCCAAAGTCACGAGTTCAAATATCACCCCCGGACAAGTCACGAATGACCCAAGAGTGTTAAAGTGACTATAATAAAAAAAAAAAAAAAAAAGATACCGTAAGATTCTGGAACAAGTTTGTTAACTCAAAAAATAGTTACATTTTGTAACTATTTTTTTAAGGTAACTTGTGACAGTGCCATGCGGTATCAAAATAAAAAGGTGTTTTATCTTTTTTCGTGAATAAAATCGGATTCATGGCATCGCGTTTCCAGAATCGGGAGATAGCTTTGGTTTTAGAGGGATGTAAAATCGTATAAATGTGTCTCGCGAATGCTGATGAGAACAGTTTGACTTCTTCTGAATTGATTTCTCATTTAAGTAATAGTTAAAAATTACCATCAAGAAAATATGAAGGAAAAGCTTCAGATTAAGCAATTACATGATGTTTTTATTTGAAACAGTTGTTTGAAACTTCATTCAAATTCAATGAGCAGAAACTCTACTAAGCTCAACAAACAATTTAGCCTGTCTTAGCTACATAAGCTGTTCTGCGGCTAAAATTGTTTATTGGGAGATCAGTGAACTGGGTTCTGAGATCAGCTACCTGTGTTAACGGTAATTCCTGTAAACGATTGGATTGGAGAGCCATCTCTTATAGTGTTGCTTTACATCATGTCAAGTGATTTTGGATACAAACCGCATAAACATAAATTTCACATCTTCAGCATTGCTGAAACCTTTAAAGCTTTGTTAACAGTTTATACTCAACAAATTAACACTTTGCAATGTGACCAACGCTATATGATGCAATACTCCGTTGACTTTTTAAGCACACGAACCTTCGACATTGTCCAAATGTCGACAGATGTTCAATTTCGCACCATTGCTAAACAAAAGTCAGCGCCTTAACAACTTGGGCCCAACAACGCATTTGATGAATGTTTTATCATTCGGACTCATGCACTCACACATGACACACGCGCGATGATAAATGGCAGTTGTCCGACACAAAGCGGCCAATTTACGATTGCAAAATTAAGAGCAGTAATTGTCATCATCTCCATTTGCGTCAGGCTTAGGTCGGTTGGTGCATAGACAAGATGTGCTTAAGAAAAGGTCATCGCCAACACCAGTAATGTTTGCGATAATTTGTTCATCATCATCATCGGGCGCCGGCCGTGGAAGCCCCGGCTTGGGAGCAGAATGAACTTTTCAGAATTGCATACATTCGTTTATGTCGCCACACAACCCCAGCAGGAGACAAATGTTTTCTCGTCCATTTGATCGTTGCATAACAATCCATTGAACTTCTCGCTACGCTTCACCGGCGTAGGTTGGTGCAACACGGTAGCAGCGAGAAGATGTGTTGCTGGTGATCTCGTACATTAGTGCTCTTCGAAATAGAGACTTCACTTATTCAAACGACGACGAATGACGAATGGCGGTTTGATTTTCACATGTCATTTCAGTCTTTGTCACGTTTTCATCAATCAAGCTCATTCATGCTGGTAAGGTAAGGCAGGTCTACACACTTATGGGATGCTGTTTTTGAAAGCCAGCCGAAACGATTTCTTCACTCAGCTCTTGCAAACCTGAGTTCGTTAAAATGAAACAATTATTTGCAATGTCTTTAGCCGGCGCGGACGGTGACTAGTGCTGATGCTTTTGTCCAGAGTCAAGTTCGAACTTCCAAATTGGAGTTGTGCATAACCACACAACACATGTTCGGGCATAGAGGTTCAAGAGTTTATTGACAGATGATCCCGAAACCTTGAAGTTCAGGTTCGTGTGGGTCGATCGCAGTTTGAGCACGGAGGGTTTTTTTTTGATCGATGTGAATCGAATCTTTTGTTGTTGTTGTTGTTGAGAGCGAGCGAATCTCATCCAATTAAAATGAAACCACATGTTTAAGTGAAAGGGTCGTCGGTACCGAGAGGGTAATTAAGCTGACGTCTATGGCGATTTGCACAAATGGCATCGAGGTCAAGCTTGGGGGATTAACGTGAATATTAGGTATGATGAAGTGAAAATTGAGAAGGTTTCTATGAATGTAATATAAGTTAAACGAACATTTGAGCTAATCGTTGTTCAAACAGATGAATAGTCGTCCAATCGACTGACTATCGGATACGTGTGAGATACCGCTTTTGCTTGCTGAGATTAAGTGGAAAATGTTCCATAACTGATTTACTAAATGCTTAATTAATTTATGTGTTTATATGTTTCATACAAAAAATGTAATGGCAGTTAATGGACTGCAGCGTACAAACAAGTTTTTTTTTTTTTCAGAATGCAAACTTTTGTATAAAACCTTAACATATTTTTAAAAGCTAACATAAAAATAACAATATATTTAAAAAAAAGTAAAAGGTTGAATCCAAGACACGACCGTAGATTTGACGTAGGATTACGTGCTCGGAATCAATATTCGGCGACTGTGTTTGTGAAAGCACATTTTAACATCTCGGAAACGCTTCGTTTGCTGATGGCAAAATAACGTATTTTCGTGTACAAAACGCACAATTATTACAATTATTCGTGGTCAATCACATAAATTCGAGATTTTTATGCTTTTTTCTAGCCGCCTGCAAAAAATCTTACCTTAATTCGAAGTGTTTCAGGTTAATTGACAAGATCATGTGGTATTCGGTCATTGCGAGAATTTTTGTGTACCACTTCAATACTGTTACGCATTTGACCACAAACGTTTGGTTGCTGGGTACATTATCAAAGCGCTTTGGGGGTGATGTGGCTGGCAGCAAATCGAGCAAACGTTCAACAAAAATCAACTCTTAAACAACAATAATTTACGGTAGTCCTGAAACGAACCGTTTGTCGTGATGGTTGAGTAATGCTGATCTATTAGGGTGCTCAACACGCATGAGGCTGGCGAGCTGTATGTTGTTTGGAACGAGGTGGACGCGCTTGGCACAGATGGCCCACAGCGGCTCACGACGAGCAACTGAATCCGATCAGTAGTGGTGCGGTTTCTTCCGATGAAGGGTGATTCGAGGGCTCGTGTGGGTAGCCCTGATAGCTAGCTGCTTGTGGGGAGCCTTTCGTTGGGTACAGTAAAAAATGTACAACGCCACGTGTCGAAAGCACTGTTGCTGCTGATACTAATGATGACCGGACACAACCATTCACCACCTGACCTTTTGAAAAGTGATAGAGTCTTAATTTTAACAGATTCGTAGGAAAATTGTCAATAGATTGCCGTATTAAGAATTAAAATCCATCGTCTCTTGATCAAAATCAGACCACTTTCATGCCGCGACCGACTGTGGTTTTTGGAATTGCAGCCCTAATGTTGCCTTAAAGATACATGGTTTGTTAGATTTAAACTTATGGGAACTGAGATCCTTGAGAAATGTCCAGGACCGTTTTGCCGTGATGGTTGCGTAACCCAAGTAACATTGCAAGTTTTATCGTGGTTTTAAATCATGCTACAAGTCTAAATCATGGTCTCTAGAACCCTCATAAAACCAAAATTGTTACTTGGGAATGCTGTGCTATTAGGCGAGGTGTACGTTGTTTGGAACGAGGGTGACGCACTTGGCATAGATGGACCACAGCGATTCACGAAGAGCTACTGAATTCGATCAGTAGTGGTATGGCTTCTTCCGCCTTCTTCAGTGAATGGACGCTTGCGAGCAGCCTTTCATTGTGTACTGGAGAACAACGTTCAACGCCACGCGCCAAAAGCACTGCTGCTGCTGATGACGACCGACCGAACACCACCACACACGATGATTGAATAAGCACCGTTTGGTGAGACCGGATGGAATTCGATTTTGAAATCGGGGTTAGGGAAAGCTTTTTTGCAGGCAATCGGTGATAATTTTAATGTTTTAGGAGATACTGAAGAAATGTTTAAGGGGATTCTAAGGAAAGTTCAAAGAAAATTCCAATAAAATTACCAGAGATCCTCAAGGGCATTTTTATAAAATTTCCTTTGAAAAATTCTGATGAAAATTATCGTGGCATTCCGAAGATTTTTTATGGAGAAAACTACTCACATTTGAGTTAACTTTACTCATAAATCACATACAGTGCAGGAACTACGCGATGAGTAAATTCGTCTCATGTTTTTCCAGGTTTGTCCAGGAAAAAAATCCCGAATATGAGAAAAATAAAGATTTGATTCACTCAGTCCATTGGTATTACTCCTGGACTGAGAAGAATTTTCGTCAATTTTTGTTAATTTTTGTCAGTTTTCCTCAGTTTTCCGGCATCGCAGAGTTCCTGCATTTTTGGCGATTATGAGTAAACCAAACTCAAATTTTGGTCGTTCTCATTGGCCGTGTGCTTTTTTAAGTGCTTAATTACATACCAGCATATTTTCTAAGAAAATTCCAAGCAAATTGTAACGACAATTAAGGAAATAATAAGATAAATGTAGAGTCAATTTCAAGAGTTTTCTGGAGTGGATTCCTTAAGTGTTCTGCACAGAATTCTGAGACTGTGTTATAAAATATTTCTAGGGAATACCGAACAGCATCATTCAATTATTGAGGGTAATCCTGAAAGTAAAAATTATTCTGAAAACGTTTTGGAAAGATCCTAAGGCGAAACATGGGAATTTTTCAGGAATATTCTGAGATAAGTTTCAAAGAAGTAAATGAATTCAAACATTGAAAACATTTCGTACACAGCAATTTAAGGTTCAGGATTAGCAAACATTCTGAAGATTATAACCCAAGTAACACATAAAACATCTTATTGAAAAAGAATTAGAACGGCTTGTTGTATAAATGTATTATAAGAGCTGCAGAAAACATCCCACGTTATATATGAGGTTTAAAGATGTTTTCTTCATACTTCTTTGATTCAACATTTTCCAAAATAGTTTTCTTTTGCTTTTATCTTTAAATGTTATTTGAACGTGCATCTTACTGTTTTAATCCAACTATCCAACTAAACCACTATAAAACTTGTCGTATACAAAATCAATCCAGATTGACGTAAACATTGACGGTGCCATTGAGCCGGACTGTTTCTTCATGCAATGATTGACAGTTTCTTATGAGGTATTCGGAGGTTTGTTATAAAGAAAGTTGAAAATACTTTTTTATGACATCTCATAAATTACTACAACTGAAAATGTGCAGGTTGTCTTATAAGGAGTTGAAAATACGTTTAAATAACATTCTGGTAATTAGATGTACGCTTTGCTACTAACAAAACGTCTTCAGGACAGATCGAAGGCGTGTTGAACGAGAAAATAATTTTCATGCCATTGGTAAGAACATGATAGATACTTATAACATACCTTTCATCAATCGGTGTTGGTCTAGTTAGGTAGTAACAAGTCTACCACGCCAAGGACCAGTGATCGAATCCCGCGCTCAAGTTTTTTTTTATTGTTTTTTTTTGTCGCTGGTTTTTATGATGTTTCCATAACATGTTATAAGACCAGTATTTAGTTGTATAAGCTCCGCGTCTTGCGCTTTTTAGGTTGTATAAATGTATTAAATGATGTATATTAAAGTACTAGTGATTCTTTGCGTTAGTCATTACAAAGTATTTTCAACTTCTTTATGACAAGCCGTGTTGCTTGGGAAGACTTCGATTCGAAACAAATTTCAAGATCCTGTCTTAGAAAACTGTTCAAGATTGTGGGCCAATAAAAACCTCTATGGACGTACATTTAATACTCCAGAAATAGAGAAATTTTCTAGATTTTGCGTCATGAAAAGTTTTCATGCCACTAAAATTAACTAAAATATGCATAATCCTAGACACTGAGACGTTACTAATATTGCTTGGATCTCAAAATTAATGTCCGGTAACCTGTATAGGGGAGAACAGTACATAACGCACCCCCGGGGTAAGACGCACTTTTTCATTTTGTTTTTAGTTTTTCTTGGAATTTTTAATCCAATTCTAGGATTTATCATGCAGGATTTTTAATTCAGATGCTATGCTAGAAGTGCTGCTTGATAAGACAACAAAATAGTTACGTAAAAGCCATGAAAAACACAAATGAAAGTCAGCTGGTGCGTTCTGCCCAGGGGGTGCGTTGTATACCATTCTCCCCTACATAGTATGCTATGGAAAAATAAATGAATTCCGGACTTGAAGAAATATTCAAGATTCTACGAAAAATATTTGATATTTCTGACATAGAATATGTATTAAACAGCATGCCCATGAGCATCATTGACCTCCCGCGGATGCTACTCTTTTATTGCCAGATCAGTTGTAATTACACAGAGAACCTCCAGTAATATATCTGTAGACCATGATTTAGAGTTGTAGAAAGCTTTACAACCTCGATAAAAACTTGCAATGTTGCTTGGGAACAAATAGACGATGTTTGTGACTAACAATACGTCCGACTGCTGGTCAAGAAAGGAATGGGTAGGGATATGTTGATGTAATACTCGCTTTGAGGAAAGTCGAGAACGCCTCTGTACTTCCACGATAAATTACTAGGATGTTGGGTAAAAGGGTTGGGATTGCAGCAGGATTCGTTTTCGTAAACGATATGCTGAATTGATGTCCGAACGTGGTTCAAATCTACGTTCTTCTGCTCAGTAAGCAAAAACGTTTGCCACTAGGCATACGAGCTCCTTATATTGCGAAACATCACTTGAGATCTAGTTGTTATTACCATGTACTCATATATATATGTGTCTGTCTTTCTTACCCTCATAGACTCGGAAACTACTGAACCGATCGGTGTGAAAATTTGTATGCAGGGGTTTTTGGGACAGGGAAAGGTTCTTATGATGGTTCGAGACCCATTCTCCTCTATAAGGGGGGGGGGGGCTCCCATACAAATGAAACAGCAATTTTGGCATAACTCGAGAATTAATCAAGCAAATGGAACCGAATTTGGCATGTGAAGGTCATAGAGAGGGGAAGGGAGGGGGGGGGGGCATCTACGTGCAATGTACCATGTTACGCAAGCTAATATTGAATCCAGAGCAAGGCCGGGCACACTCAGTTAACTAACTAATAAAGCGATTAACGAATTTTAAATGTGGAGAGGCCTGACATTAAACTCATAATGTTCTGGTTAGTAAGCAAAAACGATTGCTTTAAGGCCACCAAGCTCCTCATATCATCATGTAATCTATGGTCGTGTTGTTGTTGCAACCATTCAAACACGACACCGACGACGATAACGACAAGCTTTGTAGAACACAGCGATGCGACCAACGATCTTGCAAACCTGAAGTCTAAAAGCTATGAAAAAGCACCTTCATTATATTCTACTTTTATGCGACGTTTATTGATTGATTTATGAGAACAGAACCCATAAATCTTTTACAATGTTCAAGTTGCCGTGCCAACGGCGCCAGTGGTGTAGTGGTAAGCGTGATTACCTCTCACCCCAGAAGGCCTGGGTTCAATCCCAGTCGGCGCCGCCGGGATGTTCTGAGGCATAACATCTCTGATCACGCCTTCCTTCGGATGGTAAGTAAACCCGTTGGTCCCCGGTTCATGAGTTGATGGGTCGATAGGTAGGGTCCAGGTGTGGGAGCTGCCTTCCTGGCACGTCGGTAGCATTGGTGCTCAGCACGGAAAACAAGATCGACGGAAAAAACAAACCTAAGGAAAAAAAAAGTTGCCGTGCCCCTTACAGCACAACAAGCTATGACCGACGCGAAAATTTCCAAACATAACGAAATTGGCTTCATTTGTGATAAGAATTTGAATATGTATTAAAATAATTCGATTAATTATTTTAAGGTCCCAATCAGGGACCTTTTTTTTTGCAGGGTTATATGGTTCAGTGGCCACCCTGTTAATGTATTAAAACCAGTAACCACCCTGCAAATATCCATATGACCGATTCCATCAAGTTTTTAAGGTATCAAGGTCGATGATCCAAAATAACTCAAGTTGGTGCCAATAGTCCATATGAACCATTTTGAAAACTAATCGCCAACAGCAAGCTTGCAAATGATAGTTGCAACTAAACTGATATTTTTTTTTTCGAAATTATGAAACAACGGGATATTATAATGATAATTTGTGTTTGTAAGTGGTTCAGCCATTACGACAACTGCGTGATCAATTTGGAATCCTCTGAAGGTAAGTTCAGAAATAATATGGGTCGGATTTTGAGAACTTCTGGACAGGTCCTGAATCTTTAGGACTAATGCTGAAAATTCCGAAGATGTGATCAACTCACATCTAATATTCGTTTGAGCTTATTTGAAGATTTTCTAATTTGTTTGTGTAGTGCGTCTAAGTTCACCGGGCTCGCCCTGAAGATTATCTGTTCTAGATTTCGGAGAATCTTTGGTCTAACTTTTGCAGACCAGTTATGGCCCCTTCTAGCTCCCATTGCCTCTTGCTCTCCAGTTCTTTAACTCGATGGTCCCGCCAATATGAAGCTGTAGAGAATTGACTGCACTTAGAAGATAAAGAACAACCGCTTCGAACGAGCAATCCACTCTTGAATGCCGTAATACATTTGCCTGTAATTACCACGACCACAGCCACGTCTACTTCCCAGTCATAAACGTGGGCACTCCTAAATCAGAGTCTCGTAACTTCGCGAAACCCATCGCCCTATTCATCATACAGAAGCCACAATTTAAAGCCACAAATTAGTACGGGCACGTAAATGTTACACCACGGTGTGGCAGCACGTTGCTCGGTAGTGGCAGTGGCGGCGATGGCATTTTCGTTGTTGGTGGCGTACCTTCAGCAGAGGGCGCGAATTAGATCGCCAATCTCACGTGCAAACGCCGTGCCGCCGTCACAGCTAAACTCGGAAGAAGAGCTCATAACCCGACAAATCCAAGTCAGTCAGTCGGTCGGTCAAAGCAACCCTGCAACGGCGAAAAAACCCCGTTCGAACACCGAAGGAGGAAGAGCATTAATGATACTTAACCGCGCACTTCTTACGTAGCCACAACGAGGGGGACCACAGAGCTATAGGCACAGTGGTTGAGTGTCTTCAAGTACCATGTGTAGCTACTTCTTGGCCAATTGAGTTTGACTAATGCAGCTTCACTCGATTATAGATGAATGGAACACCACCCGGTAAGAGCCAGCAACAACCACGGCATCGTTCGCATGGAGGCGAAAAATGGCAATTTGATAATATGGCAATTACTTTCACTTCCTCGATCGGCGGGGGGCTGCTGTTGGGATTCCTCTGGCCTGATGTGAGCAACGGATCCGGTCGTCGGTCGCCAGTATGTCTCCCGTCTGTGGTTTGGATTGTTCTTCCGCTCGGCGGGTCAGTCACGTGCCATGCAGTCGGTGTAGATTAGATACAGCAATCAACGATTGCTGCAGCTTGGCAGTGAACTACCGTCTGCTTGCGAGTTATGCACGTGGTTGAGTGCAATGTGCTGTTTTTGCTGATAAAATGTGTCAGTAAGCCGAGAGAAGATAAATTACGTTTCTTGTTGTGGTTTAGCGGTAAGTTGTTGCGATGAGGAACGTAACTTAGGGAGTGACCATTACGGAAGCCGATGTCGTAATGAATAAAGAAAAGTATTTGATCCTTTCCTGTGTTGAACGATGCGAGGAAAATTGCAACCGAATCGAATGGGTAATGACTGATTACAAGGAGAAAGTGTAACATTATTCCAAAGAATTATCGGAATCCGGAAGACATTTGCGGTTCATTTAAATGATATGTAGGGTAGGTGAAGTTCCTAAGGTGCAACTAGAGAACTTACAGTATAAGACTCGGAAGACAGAGGATTACTGACGGTCTTCTATGTTTAACCTAGAAGACTTTCAGAACAAATCAGTCTGTATGCATTCAAAGGACTTCTAGGATAAGTCTAAATGGCATTCAAGATAGTTGAAGGGACAATTTGAATGCTTTTGGAGTTCTTCTAGATTGGGCTATAAATGCAGTCATGTCAAGCAGTGCACCAACAAGGATAGTGACAAATTCCGATTACTGTTTCGAAGGGACGTCCCTACTTTTGTAAACAATGCAGTTCATCGTCGATTTGGAGTAACTGGTAGGTCGCTCATGCATACTAACACCACTATTAGGCAGGGGAAAATTTCCCCTATCTGATTGTAGTGTTAGCAGGTGCGCCAAATTGAGGATCAAATGCATTGTTTACAAAAGCAGATCGGAAAAGCAATCGTGAAATGTTAATCTGGTGATTTCGTATTTTGGAATCTAGAAAATACTTCAGGTCAGGCAAAATTCTACAAAATTTGTTTACTGTTTCTTCATGGTCCCATGTTGGTTTGCAGAAGTTATGACCGGCAATGTATTTGGTATAGCAATATACATTAAGGGGGCCTGAAATGGGTCGAAAATATGCAACCATAAAACGGTCCTTTTAACCTGGAGAAACCTCAAGGACGTAGCCAGTTGAGACAGGAAGAGGCTTATGCCCCCACTAATTAAAATTTAAAAAATGCTTGGAATCTTTAAGCTTCAAGATCGCAGTATATTATTCAAATCATAGAATTTAGATAATTTGAATGATGTCCGAGTCCTAGATCTCTTTTTGTATCTCTAAATTTCATAATCATGAACATATTTTGAATGCAAAGAACGCTACTAAGTCGACGAAATTTGACTATTATTTGCCCAAATTGCTTGTGTAGTAAGAATCAAATGTCTTACAAAAAAGAGGGGGCGACTGTTATTTGAATTCTCATGTTTTTTTAAAACTCTTTATTTGTTCCAAATTCAAAATAAATTTCATTTCATTTTAACCTAGGTGCTCCAGTTACTACAGTAACTTACCAGCCTTAATTGTTATGATATATAGCTAAGTGTTTTTACATTGTTCCTGTCTTGGAAATTCAGTATTTTAAACAGGTTTTTTAAACCTGCATGTCAGTATAACAATTGATAGCTTAAAACTAAAAACTAAAACTAAATCTTATCTAAGTATAACGGAAATTAATCGTTGCAATTGAGGATTGCAACGATTTTTGCCTGAAATTATTAATTATTTTGTTGGACATTTGTTCTAAAGTCTCAACATTCGAAATTATATGTACTTCGGTTGTACTGTACCAGGGAGGCAACTTCAAAATCCTTTGAAGTGCTTTTCTCCTGGTAGTGCAAAAACAAGACGATATTGGCACACCGTAAAGCATGGCCGGTCTAAAAACTTGTTTAAATATTAAAGTTTATTCGTCAGGCAAAGTTTGGATTTCCTGTTTTTAAGAGGATACACACATTTTATATATTTGTTACATTTGGCTTGAATGCCCTCAATGTGATCTTCAAAAGTTAATTTTTGGTCAAGTATTAATCCAAGATATTTCACTTGGTTTGACCAGGAAATTGGAACTCCGTTCATAGTGACTATGTGACTACTACTAGGTTTCAAAAACGAAGCTCTAGGCTTATGTGGAAATGGCAGTTCCATTTTTGTAATAAGAAGAGAAAATATCTAAAGCTTTCTGCAGTCTGCTGCAAATAACACGAAGACTTCTTCCTTTAGAGGAAATGCCTGTGTCATCAGCGAACAAAGATTTGTGGCAACCCTGAGGCAAATCAGGGAGGTCCGAAGTGAAAATGTTATCCAATATAGCCCCAAGAATGCTACCCTGAGGAACTCCTGCTCTAACAGGTAGTCGATTAGATTTGGAATTTTGATAATTTACCTGCAGAGTTCTGTCAGTTAAATAATTTTGAACTAATTTCATAATATAAAGTGGAAAGTTAAACTTTTTCAATTTAGCTATCAAACCTTCATGTCAAACACTGTCGAATGCTTTTTCTATGTCTAGAAAAGCAACTCCAGTTGAGTGGCCTTCAGATTTGTTTGAACGAATTAAATTGGTAACTCTTAAGAGTTGATGAGTAGTTGAATGCCCATGGCGAAATCCAAACTGCTCATCTGCAAAAATTGAGTTCGTATTGATGTGAAGCATCATTCTATTCAAAATTATCTTTTCAAAAAGTTTACTTATTGAAGAAAGCAAACTTGTTGGGCGGTAGCTAGAAGCTTCAGCTGGATTTTTTGAATTCTCATGTCATTGTAGGTGTCACATGGTGGGTTTTATTCATTGCATGCAGTTTAGACCAGACCAGAATATGATCCAGCCATATCTCCAGAACCAGATGATCAATTCCAAAGCTATTCAAAAGTGTTATATGGGACCTCTTGATGGTTGTTTTGTGTCCTTTTTGGTTTAGTGGCAGCCGAGAAACACGGCTTATTTTTTTAAATCCGTATGCACCGAAACTTAATCCGGCCATGACCGATATACACACCTCGCAAAGCTGTGTACATATTGAGGCACAGCACTGCAGAAAATTTACCAACGATATATTACGGTTGGGAAATCCTATTGAATGCTGCCTGAAAACCACCCCCCCCCCCCCTCTCCACTGCTTTTCAATATACAAAAAAACTTCTGAGTTATGCATCAATGCATAAAGTATGCATTCTCTCGACTTGAACTTTATGCAAAATGCTTCCTCTTCAAAATTTCAATAAGCTGCTTCCATCTCAACGGGATTTACAGCCAATGCTTTTAAAAATCCTCGCATCAAAATAATTGTTTCTATTAATTGTACTACTAACTGTCGACTTCAAAACTAAAAGTGATTAATTAATTCTGATATCTTGAACTAGCAAAAATCGGCATAATTCTTGAACATTAAAAAATATGAGGGAAGAGAATCCTAATTAAGATTCTATAAAATGATAAATTTCTAGAGATTTCTGATATTGATTTTTTATTTAAATCCTGGATTTTGGAAAAAGAATCAATCAACATATTCCAAACAATCGAACGATGAAAAATAATTACAATTTCTGATCGGAAAAACGTAGCAAATTTATAAGGTTCTTGGACTTGGTCAAAACATCAGGATTCTGAAGGTTCATCTAGTTTTCAAGATAATTTTAATGAGAATAAAGCAATTTTGAAGAATATCTAGGGATTCCTATAGACTTTTGAGGAGAATTACAAGGGCATTGCGAGGAGAGCATCTTCTTCTTCTTCTTCTTCTTCTTCGCATTTCAAGCTTATCGCTTATCGCATATTAGCTTATTGCGTACTCTCAACTTGGTGTTCTTGATGCACTTCCACAGTTATTAATTGAGAGCTTTCGATGCCTGTACCATTTTTGCACTAGTATAAGTGTGTGGCAATTTGAATTATACTCTATGCCCAGGGTTGTCAAAAAATTTCCATCCCGAAAAATTCCTATACCATACCAGGCATCGAACCCAGCCACCTCCAGCATGCTCTTGCTTTGTAGCTGCGCCTTTACCGACTGCGCTAAAGGAGGAGAGCTTCAACTTGGATTACTTCCAAGGTAATTTTGAGCAACAGTGTTGCGAAAAACTTAACAGCTCCGGCTCGAAATTATTCGCCTATGAGTTATGTCTTGCGAAATTCAACTGCGCAATAATCACCCATGAGGTTTTCGGATCTAAAAACCATTGCTTGATATTTTGGCGATGGTCATTCTTATAAGTTGTGAATTACTCTATAAATAACTAACAAAACATGCATGATCATTAGGGTGGGTCATGTTTGTACGTCCGATAACAACTCTTTCGATCTGTCAGAGTTGGTTGGAAATGCTATCTAACATGCAGCTTCAGTGTGATAATTTATTAGCTAGAGGATGGTCTTAGAAGAGGGTAGTTAGAGTACGGCATTATGAAACTTGAATAGAAGATGAAAATGAGCGAAGGGCCATCACTGTCGCAGTACAAGTCAAACGCACACTTCTTCGCCTAACTCGTACGATGTACGAGGAGACTTGAAGTATGTCTCTTTCGATCTGTATTGAGGTCTACAAAATCTGTGCCAAATTTGAGCGAATTTAGTTTTCGATCTAGATTTGCGGGAGAAATTTAAAATTTGAATTGGAAAATGGATCAAAACTATGCAGTTGCATGGCAAAAATTCTAAAATTGCACAATTTTGATCGAACCTTACACTTAGATTGTGAAAACAATGCCGAAAAACTTTGTCAAATACTGCAAATCAATTCGAATCGGAATCATTGTTATGGCTTGAGAATATCAATCGTGAGATTTGTTATGCCGATTCGCACGCTTGTTTGATGAATGAGATTTGAAGTGGGGTTCACTGCTGAGTAGAATTTCAATTGATTCAGGGGAAATCTTTATGAAAATACCAAGGATAATTCTTAGGATAATTCGAAAGGAGATCTGATAGAATTTCAAGGAAATTTTGTAGAGAACCGCAAATGAGTTCTAAGGAGAAGTCCAAGATTATTCTGAAGAGTATTCATTAGTAAAGAGGCATTCAGTCTTTGGAATTCTGAGGAGAATCAATGCAAATTCAGAGGTTCAGAGGTAAATTCCTATGGAATGCTGAAGGGAGTGTAACGAAATCTTCTATGAGAATTCCAATTTCTTCTGAGGGTGAATTTTTAGACGATAACAAGCATATTCATGAGATGATTCAGATGTTTTTTGAAAACGACTTTTAGAAAGTTATAAGAAGAATTCCAACAGAATCAAAATCTGCACAACAGCTATTTTTAATTGTGAAAATGTTAAGTAAAATCTAAAAAATCTCTAGAATAAAATGAAACTTGTAGATTTAGCCTCTTATTGATGGTACAGGCTCTGATGACTGAATTATATTTTTGGTAAATTTTGATGAATTATTAGCGAGTCATGGTCACTTTTAATTGAATCGACTTTTTCCGAAATTCTAAAACCCAGTACATATTACTCCAGTTAAATAATCCAAGTGTGGAAGGATATTGGCAAAGGCAGGGCTGGCAAATGCCGTTTTCAATGAAAAGTCTCACGTGATATTTACAGAGATACTTCTGTCACTATCGTCGGAGGTTGATGATAGAGATTTTTTTTTTCAAAATCTCATCGAATTTTTTGTCATGACAGAACTTGACAGTGTTGTGATCATCTAAATATCTCTAGCTCATTTATTGCTATTAAAGTTACTTCTACCGAGAAAATCTTATTAATATTGCTTACATTAATCTGAATCAGTTAGAAATGTTGATGCTAAAACCGCATAAGAATTATTCTCATGAGTGCTTGATCATTGGAAAATGACCAGAAATCTCGTGATCAGACATGGAAAATCATTTGCATTCATTTCATACATTCATTTACATTCATTTGCCTCTTACTTTTTTCATCAACAGCATTCTGCAAAATGATGTATAGAGATTTTGTAGGTTTTGATATTAGCTACAACTTTTGCTCATACCTCAAATCTGTATCTCTTATGCGTTACGAACTAGAGCGGGCAGAACTTGATACTGTTTTTCAGTGAATACATTCACTGAAAAACAGTAGTGGCTTCTGTTTGCTCTGGTTCGTCATGCATAAGATATACGGATTTGACTTGCTGACAAAAGTTGTAGCTAATAACAAAACCTACAAAAGCTCTATACATTATTTTACGGAATGCTGTTGAAGAAAAAAGTTAGAGGCAAATGAATGAAATGATTTTCCATGCCTGCTCGTGATAGGTAGTTTCGTCTCGTGAGAGTGACTTGATTGTCGCATGATGGCCGTGATATTTACCAGCTATGCACAGCAAAAAATAAGGTATATTACATGACATGTAAACCAAAACCATTTTAAAATTACATCGCTTTAAACCATGTTTTAATTTAATTTTACATTAAAAGTCATGCACATAATAAAAACATGATAAAACTCATAAAATTACACGTTTATTCTATTAATTTTCTCTTGCAGTGTAAGATCACCACTTGATGTAAGACTTATCGAAGAACATCGGATTTTCAACGATAAAGCCTATAAATTTACATGCTCGTGTAAATTTAAATCAACAAACATTGAGAAAGCTAATATGTCGGACGGACCGATTATTCGATCAGTTTTTTCTTCGCTCGGTTTGTTTTGTTTTGTGCGCTCAGCTTTGGTTACGTGGAACGATTTATCGTGCATACGCGCGTCCACAAATAGAAAATGGATGACAGAAAAAAAAATTGATTAGAGCGGTTTTATACAAAGAGCACTTTTAGTTCGCGCAGAAAATCGAAAATTTGGATATGGAAAAATAGAAAAACATTCAAAAATGCGCTCGTGGTTCCTTTTTTCTCCTGACTGATCGTTTTGATGCAGCGGTGGAAGTGTAGGGTATGTATTGTGCCGTGGAGGCGGGTTATTCTACGTGGGTTATAATTCCGCGTACTTGACGATCAGTTCGATTTTATGCAAATTCGTTCAAAAAGCCAAATGCGTGTAATTTTAAATGTCCTGTAGAATTACAAAGTGAGCCCATCTAAAGCCATCCATGTAAAATTTAAGTGACGTTTAATTTTACATGCATGTTAATTTCAAGTTGTATAAATTTAAAACATAATTTAATTTTACATGAATATGCATGCTCTTTTTATGTGCATGGAAATTCGTGTAAAATTTCAAAATAATTTTAACTGTGGGCGATGTAATGATGTTTTGCCTCTTTTATTTCGTGTTCTGTCTACGCTTTCGACTATACCACCAACCTTTTTATTTATAACACAGTAGAACGACGCACGCACTTGGTTCAATTCTCTCCAATTCTCGTAGCCCAAATTGAAACTGTCATTTCCCAAGCAGATTCCCCAAACTTACAAGAAGGTGGATTTCATCTTCGAATACTTTTGATAAGGAATAGACGAAATGAATTTCGAGGATCCTCCCTTTCTAACATGGTTGAACACTTCTCTTCGAAACCGAATTTCCACCAAAAAGCTTCGATAAATTGGTATTAATTACATACTACAAACTGTACAGTTTCAAAATGCATTGTTGCTTCTTTAATTTAATGAAAACTGTGGAATTTCGATGGCCCGCGGAATACCCGTTGGCGACGGTTTATGTGCTTAGCTAAGAAATCCACCCCCAGCTGCCAATTTCTCATCACAAAACGAAGGTATCCCCGTTTACCGTGCTGACAGCTTCGATGATCGACGTTGCTTATCTCACCGACTACAATCAACACGCAGCGGAGTGATAAATGATGGAAGCGTTGATTTACAATTTGTTTTCGAAAACTAATCCCCGATCACTGTCAAATCGCGGCGTCGACAACCGCGCCGACCAGCCTTGTGACCTGATTCCCCAGTGTAGTCCACCATCGCTTCGCATCACATCGCATCACATCGGTATCCAGTTGAGAGCGTTTCAATTAAAGCTTTATCACGAAACCACTCAATTAGTGATTCATTCTCCAACCTCCCTCAGTGCAGTAGGGGTTTGCTTTACGGTCGCTTTAAACCTCCGCGCGTTAATTCATATCAATTAGCTATATGGGTACAAGCCTGTCCGGGCGGTGCACAGTTGCACGGATGCTCCGACACACGTAAGATCCCGCTCGCGACAAATGGCGATTGTGCAATAAAACATTAGCAAAACAATAAAGTAGCATTTTACGACGGAGACGACGCTCAAACCGGTCTAGGATGATGGGCGGGGGCGCCTCCCTTGTAGTGGGAGAGGTGACCGGATGAAAGCAATTCCATTGCGCAAAAGGTGCAAGTGTTGTCTTGGAAGATCGTGACTTAGAATTGGATGATTTTGAGGTGCTTATTGTTGGCCGTAAATCACCCATTCACTACTGGAAAAATCCAGACAATTCAGTTGAATTCAGTGAAGGAACATTGACCTCCCCACTTAACAATACGCAAATTAGCACTAACAGAATTCCGAAAATGAGCTCAAACGACACGCTTGAGATGCCAATCCACACACTCGAGAGGTGCCGTGACATCTCCTGTCTGTTTGCACTAGTCTCAGCCTTAGAACAAATAAGGCTCCATAACTCCACACGTTCCATCCATCAGCCAATGTGAAGCTCTGCCACAACATTAACGACAATGGGTGCGGGAGGTCAACAGAACTTCTTCTCTCATTTTATCATGTTGCCACTCCATTCGGTCGGTTGGCCGAAGTCACGGCCGGCAGATGAAATTTATCGATAGCATTACCCGCTGACATTGTTGCAACTCTTCCTCGTAAATCTTCATTTGCCAGTGTTCGAAGCCGCAGCAGAGGATCGTAAAATTGCATCGCTGTGTTCCGACTTGGGGAAGAAAACTCCCATATATATCAACTTCCTCAAGGACTTTGGCGTCCTCTTGCCCGCTCCTTGCCAGTAAAGACGACGACGACGACGACGAACGATGGCAGGGGGTGGTAGAATTTCGAACCATAAATCAGTTATCGGTGTCACAGTGCCGATGCCATGCAGAATCGCCGCCAAAGAGGAGAGAACCCATTTCAGGGTTCGTCGCTTGCGTTGCGTTGAACTCTTTCGTCGTTCAATTGTCTCGCAGTCATCGCTCCATGACCGACGACGACGGCGGAGCCTATTAGCACAAATTTTGTCGCAAAATTCATGCTGCAATAAAACAAACACCAAAATGGAGCGCAAAAGGAGACTTAAACGCTGCTCGGCATAGCAAGGGATGAACCTGCTTTTATTGCCAATTTGAAGACTTCATCATGCGACGCATCGTATGTGAACGACCTACGGTTTAGAATAGCACATTTGGAGGCGAACCAGCCTAAGGCTGAAAGCCTCCTAAATAAAGCTAAATAATAATAATAATAATAGAATAGCACATGTTCTGGGTCATCGCTTCGTAGGCTGATGTTCTATCGAGGTTGGGATCTAACAGAAAAAACCAACCACTTAGGTGCAAATTTTATTATGGCTGTCTCTGCGAACTAATTAGTCTATGGTAGACAGTGCGAAGCGCTGTACCAACCGGGGTGCCAACATAGATTTACGGCAGGCAAAATTGACGATAATAAGCTATAAAACGCAGCGCCGGGGTGCAGGGTTTTGCATGCTGTAAATTATGAGCTGGTTGTGGGAAATTTTATGCTGACAGTCTTTGAGAGGGTGTTTGAGACTGGTTCGAACCAAAGCGTTCGAACGGAGCACTTCTCAACGGGAATCGATGAACTTTAAAGCTCAAGGTTTGAGATTCGTTTGCTCCGGGGTGAGTTTTATAAGGTGTGAAGTTCGTTTTCCGCATTTGCTCTAATTTAGAGTGGAAAGATTGAACATGCGAAAAAGGCGTTCTGTTTTGACTTTTAATTTAATTATATGGCATATGCGGTCAATAATCTACCCATGGTATTTTAAGTTCATTCGGTTTTGGACATTTATAATTTACTACCTTTTTTGCTGCTCCGAAGCTCGGGACCTTCAACTTTTTTTTTTTTTGAAAAATCTAACAATTCTCTAATAAGGAAAATCCCAAGGCAAAAGGCTTGGTAGCTAGACGACTAGACGAAGCGGATGAGGGACAGCTGTTACTGAAATTTTTCTCAAATAATTCATAATTGATAGCTTAAAATCATGCACACCTTACCCATACGGGAGCTCAGACAATGTTGACAGTATTTGTTTTGTGAATTTATTTTATCCGCGCCTAAGCACTCTCTAGACTAGGAGACACGGATAACGGGGATTTTTTTTTTTTAATAACAGCGTATTCTGTTTCAGAACAGATTTAGCTATACTTATTTCTTCAACATCCTAATACATGTAATATTCACATCATGCTAATATTGTTTTAGTATTTAAACAGTTCTATAAGTTCAGACGTAACATTTGGTAACGGCACAAAAGCTTTTGTAAACAAACTCTGTAAGGCCCTTTGCACGCGAACCAAAGTACGCCCACGCAAAACAACAAGATCATCGGGTACACACTTAGATTTTTTCGCCGAGATGGGCACCACCGAGCAGCTCGGCATTTTATTTTGCTGGATTTCAGTGAAAAACTTGCCGAGATTCAGCTAACAAACGGGAATTTTGCCGAAATCTCAGCTAACAAACATATTTTTTGCTGAATTTCCAGCAAAATAAAATGCCGAGCTGCTCGGTGGTGCCCATCTCGGCAAAAAAATCTAAGTGTGTAGGGGCAACTCTCACCTTTCCAAAAGTGGTATTGGTTTGCGTGGGCATATTTTGGTTCACGTGCAAAGGACCTTACAAAGTTTGTTTACAAAAGCTTTTGTGCCGTTATCAAAGGTTACGCCTTAACTTATAGAACTGTTTAAAAACTAAAACAATATTAGCATGATGTGAATATTACATGTATAAGGATGTTGAAGGAATAAGTATAGCTAAAACTGTTCTGAAACAGAATACGCTGCTATTTAAAAAAAATTCCCCGCCATCCGTGTCTCCTAGTCTAGAGAGTGCTTAAGCGCGGATAAAATAAATTCACAAAACAAATACTGTCAACATTGTCTGAGCTCCCGTGTAGGTAAGGTGTGCATGATTTTAAGCTATCAATTATGAATTATTTTAGGAACAATTTCAGTAACAGCTGTCCCTCATCCGCTTCGTCTAAACGAAAATTAACAGAGGGAGAAGTCGGCATGGTATTAAACCAGTTCGAAAGCCTAAAAACGCCACCACTTCTTCTTCTTCTAATTCGAATTTCAAGCTTATTGCTTAGTACATATTAGCTTATTGCGTGCTCTCAACTTAGTGTTCTAAATGCACTACCTCCGGCTTGGTAATACCGTGCCTTTACTGACTAGACAGTGAAATGTAAATTATGTAGCAGGATGCGTCAAGAAAGGGACGAAGCATCCTAGGTGCGAACACGCAGTACCTGAAAACAAGATCAATGGTGGTAGGACCATCGGTTTAATTGATATGAAGGTAGCTCAAACCGCGGAAAACGTTCATGACGAAGTATTCAAACTTTTGTCACGATTTGGTCTGGAAATCGAGTAAATTTACTCATAACGGGGCGAATTACGTGAAGGCAGTTTTCTCGTGAAGACGCTACAGGCAAGGTGGAATAAGGGCGAATATTAGAAATGGAAGAGGACACAATAAATCTAGATAAACAATTCAAAAGGTCCTATCTGTATTGATCGATTCGCTTCATCGACTTTCCCTTTCGTCAATAACTCAGCTGCAAAACCTTTCCCTGTTGTATTTGACGATTTGGATGCTAGATAAGAATCGCGTGAAATCTGTTTGCAGTGGCTATGAAAAGAGAAAGAGAATCGATCAAAGCAGATAGGACCATTTGAATTGTTCATCGAGAAATGAACACAGCACTGGAGTTGTCTCTGCACGGAGATGAAAAACGACTCAAAATTAAGTACTTTTCCCCCTATTCCCGCGTTTAGCCCAATAACCCAAATTTGAGCAAATCGCATTTAACAACCAGCAAAAAATACTTACTCCTAAGTATGTTCTACCCAAGTTTAATTTACGTAAATCATAGAATATGCAATTTACCTAAAGGTAACTTAGTGGGCTGAACTATATCGTTGGGTCGAATCTCTCTTTCCTTCTTTGACAGCAATAACGAGGGCAAGTTAGGGACTCAACTCAAAATTAAGAAATAAGAACTCAAATTTTGGGTAGTAATTTTTCTCCGTGTGGAAAAGTTGCACGCACCGTTCGTAAGTTTTGGCTACGAAAAAACCTACACGAAGCGATCGTTTCTCCCATTCGCTCGGTCCGTTTGCTCTCGTTCAACGCATAGTCCGGTAACGTTCGCAACATGAGAAACGAACGGAGGGTGTGCAACTGTCATCTTTCGGTTCGGTTATAGATTCTGAACAAAGTATTGCGGATTTAACACCTGATTAGACTCCTGCGCTAAAAATAAGTACACAGTAATATTTTCGCACTGGTCATAAAAGTTAAATATGGAGCTTCTTAATGCTTTCTAGAGCTTCTATTCAACCGTGTAGCTTGCTAGTAATGTTCTAAAGCTGTTACTGCTTTCAAATAAGTCGATTTTTAAATTTTCTGGTCTGTGCGAAAATATTACTGTGCAATTATTTTTTGCACAGGAGTCTAATTTGGTGCAAAATGCGCAATATGAACGCGTTCAAGCACATCACTGCTTATGGGGTGTTTACACTTATGCTATTTCACTAGCGCTAAAAAGCTAGCTGCTAGCAAAAAGCTTACTAGCATAATGTAAACAGGCAATTGATTAATAAAAGCAAAATGTTGTTCTATGACATCAATAATCAATAATCAATAATAAGTGTTGCGCACTTCTTCCCTGGTCGCTCAATTAACACGAATTTAGTGTAATTCAGCCCATTTGTCTGTAACACATGAAGGCTAGAGCACAAGTTGACACAGTGTACACCGACATCAAAGAGGCTGTATTCGACCCCGTTGACTATTCCATACTGGTGGCCAAACTAAAGCATCTGGGAGCTTCCTTGCAAACTGCTCACTTTCTGTGAAAATGGGAAACGTTGAATCTCGTGACTTACGGAGTACATCGCTCAGGGTAGCAACGTCGGGCCATTACCCTTCTTGATTTATTACCAAGATGTCTGCTGAATACTCCCTCCAGGATGCAGAATAGTGTACTCTGATGACCTCAAATTATACCTTGTGGTTCGTTCAGTCTCCGATTGCATTGAACTTCAGAAATTGATCGACGTATTCTACTACTGGTGTGCATGCAATCGATTCAGTATCAGTGTTGCAAAATGCTCAGTGATCAGAAACTCCAATACAATACTGTAATTCAATAAACTGCCAGAAAATTCCGTGTGACACGGTTATCGAGGATCTTGGAGTTTTATTGAATACAGTACTCACTAAAGTGCTGAAGAAAACACAAATCTGGGATTCACAATAAAAATTACAAAGGAGAACTACTAGAAAGCGAGAGCGACCATCGGACTGCTAGTGGCGCAAAAGCAGCATGTTCTGATCCAAAATACTACATCGGCAAAAGAAGCGTGGGAGAATCTGCAACGTCATCACGAGCAAACAACCCTTTCCGCGATGGTTGGACTGTTTTAGCAGTTATCCGAGATGTGATACGTAGACGACGAAGACATCGAGCAGCATTTGTTTGAGATAGAACGATTGTTCGAAAAACTCTTGAAATCTGGCACGAATCTTGGTCGTGAGTTGGAGGTGATGATGGTACTACGAAGCTTACCGAAGTCGTGCAGTACCCTCAAAATTGGACGTTCGCAAGGAAGATGAAGTTACTCTGGAGCTCGTCAAGCAGAAAGTGAAGGTTCATCCGATCAAGTGTTGAAGGAGGAAGACCGGATACAGACGAAGAAAAGCAGTGTTATTGCAAGAAAGTATGCCACAAAAAGAAGCATTGCAACGTCACAGAAAGTTTTCACTCGGCTGTCGACAGAAGCAGGCCACTCTCAATGGGTGTCACGCAATCGTCTGTTTTCTCGGCAGCAACCATTGTGTGGTCCTCCTCATTGTTCTTCATCAGCAGTTCTTTCAGTCGATGCGTCTCGACTTTGGAAAGCAACCGTTTCGTGATGAATGTGTGAGTACTGACCACGTTTTGCGTTCATTGCTGAAATGGAAGCGCTCTGACTCCCGTTGGCGAATCTGTCATACAATGAAACCATTGGAAGCGGCTACCGTTCTGGTGGAGGATGCTTATTGGATAGCGGAAGATAAAATGTTTACTGTGTTGTACCTTTTGACTATAGTTTTAAGATGTATTGTAAACACACTTAAATTTTTTCGCCGAGTTTCCAACAGCCGATTAAGCAATTTGTTTTGCTGAGATTCAGTGAAGCATTTGTGGAGACTCAGCTTACAAATTACATTTTGCTGAGATATCAGCTAACAAACAGATATTTTGCAGAGATATTAGCAAAAGTGAATGCCGAGATAATAGGCTGTTGGAGATTTTACCGAGCTAGATTAAGTGTGTAGTGAACAAGAATTCTTGGCTCTGTAAAGTTAATTCGGTTGAGCCTTATCAAATAATTTAATAACCAAAAAACGTCAGCTTAACTACGAATGTTCGTGAGGATTCAAGACATCACAGGTCAGTGCAGGCCAAAGCGATGACTTCGGTGCTGGAACATTTGCGTTTGCAGTTACCAATTCCGTAAGAGAATGGATTGTGGACTCTGGCGCGTCTTGGCATATTTGTGCGAACCGAAAGTTCTTCATGGAGATGGGACAACGAAAGGCAGAAACTCCCAGGGAAGGGGTAGTTACTGATGGTCGAAGGTACCCAGTTGAAGGAGAAGGTATTTGCAAGCTACGGTGCCGTGTCAAAGAAGGCGTGGTGAAGGAAGTAACGCTGTGCATCCCGGAATTGGCAGCAAACCTACTGTCCGTTGGCTGTCTGATCAAGAAAGGCGCGGATGTGAGTTTTAACGAAGCTGGTTGTGTTGTATCAAGCGGTGGTAGCCAAGAATGGACTGTACGGATTGAATCTGGAGCAGAATCCAGTGATAGCAGCAACGAAGAACCATAAACAGCAGTGCATTCATGAGAAGCTTGGACATCGTGATCCCGAGGCAATTCTGGAGGCAGAAAAACCGAAGGCTAGTGGCAGGTATCAATATTAATCCGTGTGGAATCAAAGCGACCTGCGAGTGCTGCGCAGAGGGGAAGATGACCCGAAGGCCATTTCCCAAGAAAGTCAATCAGAAGTCCAAGGCGGTTCTGGATCCGTGCATAGCAACTTGTGCGGGCAGATGAACACGAAGACGCCGGGTGGTTGTCGCTGTTTCTTACCTTTGTCGACGACTACAGCCGCTATTCGTGGATTCCTTTCCTATGTGTGAAGTCGCAGACAGTGGATTGTTTCGACCATTATGTGCGGATGACAACAACACAGTACGGCAAGGTTCCAAAGGTGTTACGGTCTGACCAAGACGGGGAAAACCGTAGCAAAAGTCTAGGAAAGCTATGCAAGGAACTCGGAATACTGCAGAAACTTACCACGGCCTACACTCCCAAGCGGAACGGCGTGGCTGAGCGTAGGAAAAAGTACCTATGTAGAAGAGATGGCGCGTTCTGTGTTGCTGGACGCGAAAATGGGATACCAGTAATGGGCAGAAGCGGTGAGTACGGATATCTACCAACCAAAGCCAGGAAGATGACTCCGTATAAGACTGTTCATGGTTGCAAACCGGGCCTGATGAAGTTGCACGTATTCGGTGCGAAAGCGTACGTAGATGTACCAAAGGAGCAACGAACGAAGCTAATGTCAAAAGCGAAGAAGATGATTTTTGTTGGGTACTCCCCACAGCACAAGGGGTACCAGATGATCGACTTGAAGACAAACAAGATCGTGATCAGTCGGGATGTGCGGCTTTTGAAACTGGAGGAGCAGAAGATGTTCGTTTCACAGGAAGAAGCTTCTGAAGATGCTGTTGAGTATGAATTTTAAGAAACTGCAAGAGATGCCCGTGCCACGGCAAGTTGACGAACGAAATACCCGTGCCACGAAAAGTTGACGTGTTCGACAACGATGGGAATCAAGAACAAGATGATGACAATGTCGATGGAAATGTTACGATATTTGAAGACGCAAACGAGTTTGAAGAAGAATCTTGAGAGTGATCCTGACAGTGATGATGTGGTGCAGGAGGAGACAGATACCGCTGAAGCTCATCGCTCAAATCGAAGCACTAAAGAAGTTCCACCGCAGTGGTACCAGGTGGGTATGCTGACTGAAAGTTCTGTGAAGAAACCGACGCAGGAGCCTCGGTCATATCACAATGCAGTTAGTGGCCCGGAGTGCGAGCAATGGATGGTAGCTATTGCAGAAGAACTTGCGTCTCTCAAGGCAAATGACACCTGGGAGGAAGTTGATCTACCATCAGATACAAAGCCAGTGGGTTGTCGCTGGATTTTTTAAGAAGAAATGTGATGCTACTGGAAAGGTGAATCGGGTCATGGCCCGTCTCGTAGCGAATCGACGGTACTTTGAAGAAGATGGTATTCGAATCGTCAGATGCGGGCGCATGCCTGTACATTCATCACCGAGAAGGTAAGACAGCTTATGTCCTTCTTTATGTAGATGATATGCTGATGGCGTGCTCAAGCCAGAAGGAGTACGCTGGTATTGTCAAGTCCTTGGGAGCTGAATTCAAGTTGACCCAGCTAGAAGACGATCACAATTACCTTGGAATTGAGATCGAGAAGAGAGGAAAGCAGTACTATTTGAACCAGACTGCTTACATCCGGCAACTGGCTGAACAATTCGGAATGCACGAAGCAAAATCGTCGCATATTCCGATGGATCCAGACTATATCCAACAAAAGGAGGACTTTTTTTTAAAACTGCTATCGTGCCAAAATAGAACCGTGCCCAAACCGAAAGGGTAATATCGTAGCATGCAAAATGCTCATGATGGGTTGTGTTAGTTAATAAAATGTATCAAAGTGGGTCGCAATCAACGATAGATTGGACCTATACTTTTCCGATCAATAAAAGGTCACTTTTTTTTTTACTTTAGAGTTACTATTTGATCGCTACTTTCGTTATTTTAGTCACTAAAGTCACTACTATATCTAACACATAACTGCCACCAGCCCTGTTTAAGTTACAAGAGGAGGTGGTAAAGTATGAGTTTGATACATAGCACGCGTCAATTTCACTTTCAGAGAGTCACAATCAGTGATTTTATCATCGCTGAAGACCTAAGCACTCCCAACTTTGAAGAAAACTTATTCCACGATATGAATCAGATTTTCAAAAAATATAGAAATAAATTCATCATTACGAAATGAGACATTCCAGCTGTAAAACCAATGAAAATGCCATATTTATGCCTTGTTAGTACGCAACAGGTGACACTAAGCATCGATCAAACATGGTAAACAAAGCAGTTCGAACTGTCACACATTGTAAAATTTCGCCCACCCGACACTGTCTCGATCGCTAACTCAATTTTCCACCATCGCCACCAGTCAAAATTAGAAACTGCTAATTTGTTTACCTTAACAACCTCTACCCCCAAACCTATGACGGTGGAAGGTATGTACTAAAATCATCCGTAAATAACGTCCCAAACAAGTTCCGAACAACATCCCAAATGTTGCCGCAGATTCTCACGTTTCTCAATAATAATCGCTAATTTATGTGCCTTTATGGGTCCATTTATGGGCACTTTATTTAAATAAATGTAGGGCGGCTTCGCGTGAAACCGTCTATGATGAAGAAAACACCGCAGAAGGGCCACTCGATATCCATCCGTGGAGATGGGGCGTGTCGACGACGATGTCGAATGATGTCATTTACCTTCCCTCATTTTCCTCGATATCGATATTGCCAAAAATTAAATGCCTTAAACAGTAGATGGTGGCTGATTGTAGTGGATGAGATGGTCAGTGGGTTTTGGGACGAAATCTGAAATCAATCTGCGCTTTCCGTATGGGGTGTCGGGTTGAGTAATGGACCCATTATTTGCATAAATTATGCGGCAATTTGAAAAAAAAAATGCCTAAATGCGTGCTCGCGCACAATTGGTCTTTGGCAGCTGGGTTATCGGGTGAGGAATTTGTCGTATAATTTTGTTTGTGGAAATCTACCATTTGAATTGATTAACGCTGGCACGGTTCCCTTAAATGTAGATTGTTTCACCGAAAAAAAAACGCCAACCTTGACCCGATTGAACTTGAGCCGAATTCAGCTGTTCGTAAATTTCTTCAGCTTTTCTCCTACTTGAATCTGCATAGCGCCATCAGCACTTATTTTCGTTTTGCATGTTTAGCCACGTTCAAACATAACAGAGCTCTAACAATCAAACACACACAGCTTTGAGTTGGCTGGCATTCAAAATGTTGCCATTGTACCGCCGCCACCGCACAGTGGGTCAATTTGAACGAAAAAGCATTTTCAAGACTTGGTACCTTCGAAAGTTATATTCAGGGGGACCAGTAAACCGGGAAATCGGGAAAGCCTGGAATTTGAATTCACCGGGATAAAATCGGGAAAAGCTTGGGAATTTACATGGCAAATTGAGGAAAAAAATACATCGTTCTATTTTCGGAAAATATTAATAATTAGATTCTGGTCCTTGAAGTGTTTTCAATGTCCTTGGACTGGACCTACAATAAATTAATAAGTTTTGAGATCTTTCAAGAAAGGTCTGATGAGGTTTTCTAGAAAAAAAAAACCGGGAAGAACATAATAATGTCACGAACATCGAATTTTGATGTTATAATCCACAAAGAATTATTAGAGGGGTTTTAAATGAATTCTGTGTATAACACAAAGGCCATTCGAAGGAGAATTTCAACTGAAATTTCAAAAGAATTTAGTGAAGAACGCCATGATAATTCTCGGCAGAATTTCAAGACATTTCAAAGGTGAATTCTCCATTAAATTTAAAATTAGTCCTGTATCCGTTTATCAATAAAAAAAAAACTCGATTAATATCATTCACTTTCTACCGCGACCAGTGTTGTATATATGATCACTCCAGTGTTGTATATATGATCACTCAATGCGCGCAATGTGCTGATTTTCTGAAATATACAAAGTGAGAATCAAGCAAATACAAAGTTGGGTTGTTTTTCACCCTGCGCAAGTGTAAAACAGCGGAGAAGAGAAGACAGACACACACCCAGAAATAACGAAAGCTGAATGTGTAGCCATCGTTCCGACGGCTCCGACGCAAAGAGCACCACTCAGTGTAGGGTTGCAAATAGGAAACACAGCAAAAAGACAAAATTCTTCTTTGTTATGCCCTTCTTCATCTCCTATGCATGCAGTCGTGGTTAGCAAAGAATTCAAAGAAGACATTAGCGCTTGTTGTATTATATTCGCTCCCTGCGTCGCACGGAGTGTACCGCTCATTGTGTGGATCGCTTTCTCACAGATTAGTTAAGGAAGAGTGTGCGAAGTAAATGGGAGAACCACACACTCTTTGTCGAGTGTTATGAGATGCATGCACAATGTTGCTTTGCTAACGCTCTGAGTTGCTTTCCAGCCCTGCGGTTGTACTAAAATAATAATGATACGCACAATTTTAAAATTCATCTTTGAACCGCTCAGGTTGTGGTAGAAAGCGAATCAAGTTAATCGATTCTTTGATTGACAAATGGACATAGGTCCTTTTTATAAAGCACTCCAGTATGGCATAAGAATTTCATGGAGAGTTATTTATTTATTGTTTCAATAATTAATGTGACATATGGTTGTCTTAATGAATTAAACAAGTATAATTAAAACAAAAACAGGGCACGTTCTAATTCAGGACAATCTTCTAAACAGTTAACGGCACATTAAAGTCAAACAAAGCACAAACGTCATTAAATGCATTAGCGACGGCACGGATGAATCATTCAACCCGTATTGCCGATTACGAGCTGCGAGATGTATAAAATTACGCTGTCTACCCAACAAACATTTGAAGCTGAATAAGAACTTGTTTAGGCAAAAATTTGCTTCTTCAGCTAAAAAATAGCTTATTTTGCTTTTAATCAGCAACATTTTAAAAAAATTTGCTGGGTATTCACTTTCTCAGGTGCGTAGAAGAAAAGCTGTCGAAGAAATTCGAGGGAATCAATCTCGGTGGTAATGATCTTAGCAACAAACACAGCTTGAGCGTTCCGTCTTCTTCGTTCCAAGGTGTCAATTCCAAGCAGACGACAGCGATCCACGTAAGACGGCAAGTTAGCCGTGTCACGTCAGGGCAGATGACGAAGCACGTAGCGAACAAACTTTCCCTGTACACTCGCAAATCTGGCTATCCAGTATGCTTGGTACGGGCCCAGACGACAGCACTATACTCTAAGTTTGAACGTACTAACAAACAATACAGCACCCGTAGACATAGCGGATCGCGAAAGTCTTCATATATTTTAAGCATAAAGCCAAGTTGCCTGTTAGCTTTAGTCAGGATGTCATTGTAATGCGGTTTGAAGGTCAATTCACAGTCGAGTGTTACTCGACTTTGATCTGGCTAATCCTCTCTAACGTTTGCCCAGAAATGGAATAATCAAATATTATCGGGTTTTGTTTGCGGTTAAATGATATCACATTGCACTTGTTGATGCCTAGCGACAAGAATTTGTTACCGTTGGGACATAATATCCCCTGTTTGTCAGTCAAAAAGTAGTTAAATTGTAAAACTTATATTGTTGCTTAGCGTTTATTTTTTTATTTATTTACATATTGAATATTATATAGTTGAAAAATAGTTGTTAAATAATTCATAAATAAAAGCCTAGCTAGGATTAAATTAATTGCATGCACACTCAAGAAACAAATTCAAATTGATAATCTATGAACACAATTTGTTACACTACACTACACGAAAACCTATGCCCTTGGGAAAAGCTGCTGCAGAACTAAATGCATTACCACGGAGGAGACAAAGGACTACGAAGAAAAATGGTGTGTCAGAAAGGGAGAGGCTACTGGTGGTGCTATTAGTGATGGAATGTTCTTTTCCACGTAACACCTCAAGTGAGAAACATCTCGAAACTACATACACAGTTCATTAGACAAGTTGTGCACAGTGAAGTGGAAAAGTGAATATAATCTCAATTTGTATTACTAAATTGGAGAGAGTCCAACCAGGACCCATTGCATTCCGGTTGAAGCCGTTTCGTTACCGGTTAGCTAAGGCAGCTGACCTGGAATAAAAGTCCCGTGCGAGGTCCATAACCAAACCCCAACGTCGACCAGCCAAAGGTCCATTATGACCACAGGTTCACGAATAGACCCACAGCCCACGTGGCCTCCGTCCGCAGAGGTTAGGCCAAGGGTACAGACGCCATCGTATCCAGCCAGCAGATTAACGAACGCAGCCGATCATGTGCTTTTCGGCTTGCATGACCAACCACCGATCATGAATTTACGACGACCCACCACGCTCTTCAGTAGCAGCAGCCGGCCGGCCCATTGTACCCACAAACACACATACCATTGCTGTAAGTCAAAAAATAAAACTGTGTTTAACCGTAGTTTGCGTTGTGTAGCTTTTTATCTGGTGACTGGACTCTTGTTAAGCGGATTCCCTTGATAAAAGCTGACCCTAAGCACAAAAGGGCCTCAAGCTCGAGCTTGCCGGGAACAATCAAAAGAGGCCTTGAGAGCCCACCTTCAATGGTCCCCGTGGCTATACCAGGGATCGAGGGCATTGTATGAGGGTCCGCTGGACCCCTTAGTAACAAAGTTACGGGGCACCAATTCTGCATACGAACACAATCAGCTGCAACTTCTCACAATCAGCGATGTAATTGATAACCATATACATTTTGACATCATCAGCGTAGAATAGCCGGCATCCAGGTGGCAGTAGACACGAAAGCTCGTTGGCGAAAAGCAAAAACAGAATTACAGGTCCCAGATTACTTCCTTGGAGACCACTTCAGAACGAGAAGCGTCAATCTTAACGCAAAGCGAACGGTTCGTAAGATAAGATTTGAACCACAAGATGGAAGATCCAGATACTCCGAGTTTCTCAACCTTGCTCAAAAGAATGTTGAGGTCTATTCGGTCAAATGCAGCCTTGAGATCAGTGTAAACCGCGTCGATTTGTCCGCCAGAGTCCATGGTCCGAACGCAGAGCGACACGAATATAGGGAGTGAGCAACGACCCCGAATACAGCTTCAGAACGGACGTAGAAATGCCATCTGGGCCGGCAGCAAACGAGAGTTTCAATCTTTGAAGATGTGATGTGAAACGGACGGAGCTCAAATGCATCTCTTGGAGAATCGCTTATAGCAAAGCAATCGTGACTTGATTTGGTGAGGCCGAAGATTCATTGAACGAACTCATGAAATGTTGATCAAAAAGGCGGCATTTCTCCGGTTCAGATTTAGCGGTTTGCTCACCGAGATTAACTGGCAATGGCAAAGCGACTTCCTTCTTTTCAGAGTTTACAAACGACCAGAAACGCTTTGGATTTCTGCGAAGAGATGATTGCATACGGAAGACATATCGTCGATACAGGAATTTGTTGTATTTCCTATAGTCGTTGCTTGTGCGGTTGAACTCCTGCTTCGTAATGTACGAACCATTATGGCAGTATCTACAAAGCAAAGCTTCAGCAAATTCTTGGAAGAATCATTGAAAATTCGAAAAGAATCTTAGGGTGCTTTTCAAGAATTTTTTGGAGTGATCTGCAAACAATTCTGGACTGTTATAATGAAAATTGCAGGAGAATATCGAGAGACTCTCATTTTTACAGGGGATCTCGCAGACTACTCGATCAATTTTGCTGATTCTTGTGTCTGCGATGTAAAAATGAATTATCTTAAATCTAACTTAGGATTTTTCGGATGTTCCAACTTTTCGATTTTTTTATGCGCATTTGAGTAGCGATTTTTTCCATAAAAAAATTGAACTTTTATTTCAATTGCCGCCATTTTGGTAATTTTGCCAATTTTGGAAAATCCTTTTGTCAGATTTTATATATTGTAACGTGTCAGTGCGGTGTTACTCCCAGCACTGATGAGACCCCCGTCTCCAAGCCTCAGGGTCGGCACACGCTCGTGATTATTCCGCGAACCAAGAAAACACTCAAAGTTCACTTAAGACAAACTCACTTCACGGACGGTCTCCCACTTCCTTAGATGTCTACTCCTACCTTGTGCTAGCACTACTCTTCTTTGTATTCGGGGCCCCTTCACCTGCCACTGCCGTCGTCGTTCCTCTCCTTCCTCTGGTACCGCATCACCTTCTTGGGCCAGGGGTGGATGCCTCTACCTGTCCCGTGCGCCCCTCGAGTATGGTGACGGACTCGAGGTTTCAACGAACCACAAGGGTAAGTTGTCTTGCCTGGATTGGTGGCGCACACTGTAGCTGAGGGATCAGATTATCGAGCTGCGATTCCGATACACTATCGGCGATTGGCGTGGTCGACTCCGGAAAAATACGTTGAGTTCACTGGCGTTACGGTAAAACCGCGAGGTCCTTGCTGTCCAATGGTATGTGGCAACTTCCTCTACAACTTCTTCAAACTTCCAACTTAGCTCACTTTAGCACCTTCAAACTATTAATTTTTAGCTTTGACTTTCGCTATGTGACCGTAGTCTATAATGATCACCAGGCTTATGACTGTGCCTCTTGGTGGACGATGACCCCGAACCGTGACCGTTGAACCGTCGTACGTGCCACGAATTCTCCACGCAATGGCCCGATAACGCCACCCCTATGGACGTCCATTCATGACTGCACACAGCGTGCTCTGGTGGTGGCTAGTGGCATTGTTCTACAGTTTATAGGGAAGTGTCTCCTACTGGCTGCGTTCGTGAGGATTCTGTGACGTTTTACCTTTTACGAACATTTAAACATTTTCTTGGAATTTAATAACTAAATATACGAAAACTACACGCGATTAATCTCACCAATCTTGGACGCAACGCTTACACTTGTTACAATATTTTAATGAAGAACTCAAAACACTAATTATTTATTTCTCCGATGATCCAGTGCTGACAACGCTGTCCCGTAAGCGATAAACAGATCACCTGCATCTGTCTGATTGAAGGGCTATCAACAGCGAAAAAAGTAATATTTTGGGCTGAAAATTTTCCAAAATAAAGATGACATGTTGCTTAATAATATACTGAAATAATTAAGTTTATTTTAATGTTCAAAGAATTTACAAGAAATTCTCTTTTTTAGAGATCCAAACAGGTGTCCCCCCTTGAAGTGATTTACAGCTGTGGGCTGTTTCATCACTTGAAAAGGGGAATGATTCTAAGGACGTTGCTGAGCATATTACTAGGAAATCCTGTAAAGAGTTCCGAGTTAATTAGTCAGATAGTTGAAGCACATACATATACACACTAATCCAGGCTGTTCGGTTAATTTTGAACTACAGAAATGTTCGGTGAAAGTTGAAAAATCAGTGAAAAATCCAACAATACGTAAATTTAATCCGAAGTTGTTACAGGCTTGTTCTGCTGTTCATAAACCCGGTAAAATTCGGCCACAAAACCTGTGAGCTGAAAATACCTGGGAATGTCTTTACGTGGCCGTGGGGATGCAAAAAGAATGTCGACGAAGAGAATCGATCAATGTTGCTTAGGACCTAGGATACAATGTTCAGCTTGATATCAGTTGAACTGATGCATCTCTAAACAGAACGAACGCTTCGTGTGGTAAGTGGTTCTGGTCCGTGCTGGAGTGGGTGGTGTTGCCGTTTATGGAGCGTTTCAGCTGTGCTGTCAGTTGGTTGATAGCCAGCTGAGGCGCTACAATTAGATTTATTTTATTTTGCGAGACAGAATGGGGTCGACTTATGAAGGCCAAGTCTCAAGTATTCATGTCACACTCCAGAAGGCGAGCGGAACATGGTGATCGATATGAGAACTTCGTTGATCTAGAGAAAATGTAGGTAATGTCGGTCTACATGTCCCTAATTTGGGCCCATACATAAATTCAGCAATCGACTAAATTTTCAATAGCCACCAAAAATATCCATTAGTACCGTCATAATGACGCGTTCATCTAGATAAAATTGATAAATAACAGACTTTTAGCGATGGGCCAATCTTAGATCCATAGGCCAACATAAGAGCCATTTCCCCTGTATTAATTATTTCGTTTTGATTCCAGAAAAAATAAGGACCTGTAAAAGGATTCAGATCAATTTCAGGGAAGTAGATACATTTCAGAAAATCTTCAAAAGTTTCACAGAAGTCCAGAGATCTTCAGAAAAACTTCGAGAAATTCATAGAAGTCCATGGAACTTTAGGGTGGATCCGAAAGCCCACGAACGTTTCTTGAACATTAGGAAATTTTGGGAACATTTCAAAGAAGTTTCATAATCTCTAAAATTTATGGAACTCCAGGAAAGTTCCATAAATTTCATAAAAATAGCGGTAAATTTTTAGAAGTTCCCAAATTTTCATAGCATTTCAGAGATGTTGAGAAATGTTTTGAGTTCTTTACATATGTTCAGAGAATTTCACGGAAGCTTAGACACTTTTAGGACAGTTCATGGCAGTACCTACAACAAGCTTCACGAGAACTGTAAACTTTTTAGAGAGGTTTCTAGAATTGCAGGAAATCTTCACTTTTTATCATATTCGAGTTCTGAATATTTAATGACACCCAATGACACTTAACACTCGCACAACATTTGATAGTTGCAATGTGACGTTAACCATACATGTTCGGAAAATCAGTAAATTTTTTTAACTGTTTCTACACATAAGTGACGTCCGCCATACATAAGTGGTCCAGTAATAATTATGATAATTTTCGGCATCATTGCGAGGTTATACAAAAGTATATGTTTTCTGAACAATTCACTAAATGGATTTGTGTCACATTGTCATCTCGCGGCAGTACAGAGGAGATCCATAACCGTTCGGAAAATTAAGGATCTTTCGGAAAGTTAAAAAAGAGGACTCTGTGAAGGAAAATGCTTTTAGTTGTGAGCGTATTTTCATAGACAAAAGACTTCAATTCGACTCACAACCACATTCAAGATCCAGAAATGCTGTCTTAATAATGAACGATATCTTCACCACAGTAAAGATTTCTTCTTCTTCTTCATTTTTATATATGGATGTTGGATTTTAGTGTTCGTGAGATGTCGCTTGGAGTTCTCTATATCACCATGTTGAAAAATCAACTCACTTAAATTCAATATGATCCCCAGCATCGATTTCGGAAATCTATTACGATTGATTAAGTAGTAGAAGAATTCTTATTGAGATGATATTATTTTCAATTTGCCGCGAAATTTCAATTTTTTGTCCCATAGTGCACCGCACAGGCAATTTCAGCAAATTGCTGGATTACACAATTACCTATTGCCGAATCGTTTGGAGCGAAACGACGACGGCAAAGCATAACAAGGTTTTTGCCAACAACCAGTGGCCTAACAGCGAAACTCCACCGACGCACTTGCTTTGTTTGGTTTGGAAGCATTTTTGTTCAAATTTACAATGCGAGCTCTTTAATCTTACTGCCCACAGCAAACTTCTCTTGATTACATGCATATTTATCGCCATCAGAACGGCACTCGTGCCGTTTTCCGAAATGCATAACGTAGCTAAAGCGGTTTGTTTGGACAAACCGAAAAACAAGCAACCCTCTCAATCACTGGCCGCTCGTTTCCAGTGTGATTGGAGTGCACGAAGATGTCACTTGTCAACACGGGCAATAATGGCAGCAGCTAGTGACGAACCTCTTCTTTGCACAACACGTGCCGAAGTGATAGTTGCTCGTTGATTGTTCAATGAAGAATCACAGGAGAATTACTCTTGTACACGTCATTTAGTCGAACAATGTGCTAATTGTTTGTTTTGATTTATCCCGACGTAAGTTGTTCGATTTTATGGCATCCCTACCCTGGTTTGATGGTGGGACCGTCAGCAGCGCGGGATGAGAACTGTGTAATTTGCTTGCAATTTCAACTTCCTCTATGAATAGAAATGAAGTGGCGTAATGTATGCAGTTAATCCTGTTTGCATGTAATTGCTGGTAGGTAGCGAATGAATTGAGTGAGACAATGCTCGGACAATTTGTCATTCAATTTGTTATGTTTTGAGAGTTGGGGTAAGGTTTTTGAAATGTTAAAATTTCTAGATATTATTGAAGTGCCTCAGCTTTGGCTTTAGAGCTCCCTATTGGACTGGAATAAATAGAAATGGTTCTTACGGTTGTTACGATTGCGTTCCTGCATAAATTGATCTTGGTTATCGTTCTTACCTGAAATGAAGAAAAAGAGGAGAAATACTTGTTAGCGACAATGTCATTTAGTACGAAGCTAAATAAGATGGGCTTTTATTTATAAATAATTAGGAGTCGAATTGACTTCACACCCAAGCGAAATACGTTAGCGATCGAAAGTAGAGTTGTTGCACGGATAACCTACAAATTATAGGTGAACGTTGCTAGAATTACTCCACAGCCACAGGCAGTATATGAGCAAGTCAAACGCTCACTTTATTGCCTGTAGATTTGAAGAAATACTTAAAATATCTTCATCCATTGATTAGTTAGGTAAATAAGTTTGTCTAGTACTGTCGCATTAATCGCTCAATTTAAACTTCTATTCAATTTTCACACTGCCTTACTCTAGCAAAACTATCAACCTACCCTCTTCAGAAATTTCACTAGCTAATAAATTATCACATCATATACAATTTCATCCCAACTATGCAAATATATTATGCTCATATCTCTGCCATTTTATGACCGATTTTTGATCTTTATAAATCACTCAAGGTGTTGGTCACTCCACACAGTGTGCCAAAAATACAGATAGGCACAGCTGGGCGCTTTCATTGGCACATCAGGGGATAAGTCACTCAGCATATTGTGCCGAAATTAGATTCGGCACAGCTTAGGCACATCCATCGGCACACCTTCGGCACAATTTCGTAGGCATTGGATTGTTGTAAATAAAATGGGGGCGCTGCTGGACAACTGTTATTGAAGTTTTTCACAACATTACGTGCTGTTTGACTGACTGAGGAATTGAGATCAGCAGTTCACTTATAGATCTAATGTAGAGTAGGCTGATGCAAAAGAGGCTTTAAATTAGACCCCATAAATACTCTTAATTCAAATAATGCTGCAACCTCACACAAAACTACAGAAGTCTATTAATCATCTTCTATAGTCGGTCTCCAACAATGTTCCCCTCCGGTTCCAACTCTTTCCGGCCGCTGATAGAAGGTTGCTTTTCACATCACGAAAGGCTAGGTTGACAAAACCGTGACTAAATTGAATATCTCGGCTGCCAAACGGTTTCAGTCAACATGTTATACATATTCTCAAAGGAAAATTCTGTTGAATCGATTGGTGGTAAACTCATTGGCCGGAGACTTTTGCTTACCGATATAGAGGGCCAGGATCAACCCGAATTCCCGGTAAAGTAGCAAATGCCACTATCTATCGACATAATTTTACACTTTACTTAACGTATATTACTGGAAATTGATAGTACTAAGTATATATGGTGTAAAGACACCAAATACGCCCTCAGGTAAACTTTACTGGTCTAAAGGAGGATCCGGAACGACCGATAAAGTGGCCACATTATAAAAATTGTCCTAAAACCATGCCATTTTTTCTATGTTTTTCAAAATCAAGAGATCCAAGCGTATTTAATATGGAAACTATATTTTTGGGTATAGTGGCTACAGTACTGGACAAAACAAATCATACACCCATATTATTTTTCTTTGGACCTCGATAAATCAGGTAGATTCAAACATAAAATAATGATTTGTTCTGCAATACTTCTGTATGTGTTTCGCTAAAACTGTGCAGGTATAGAATATTCAATATATTGTATGACTTTCTCAATCATCATTTATAAGTTGTAAAAGGAGAATTTCGAGTTGGACAAAATAAATCATACGCCTGATTTCTTATTGAAAATTCTTGTTTAATTCAACTTTCAACTTACATTTTAACACTCTCAGTATTTGGTATGATCACCCCGTCTTGGCATACTTTCGACGAGGTTTTGTAGATATCCTGAATCGGTATTCTCCCACGCTGCTTCAAGTGCTCCAAAATAAATGTTTTTGTTGGAAACCGATGCTTTATCCACTTTGTTGTCCAAGTAAGACCACAAATTTTCAATTGGGTTCAGATCGGGAGATTGGGGAGGCCATTCCAGCGTTTTGATCCGATTTGATTTGAAAAATGCTGTTGTTTTCTTCGCTGTGTGCTTTGGGTCATTTTCTTGTTGGAAAATGTAATTGGATTCCAGGCCAGTTTTCAGTAGCGAAACTTCCAGATTTTCACTTAACAAGTCAATGTACACATCTGCAGTCATTATTCCCTTTATATGAGCCAAGATTCCAACACCAGACCACGCAAAGGTCCCCCATACCATGATATTTCCGCCTCCGTGTTTAACCGTCTTTTGAATGTATGGTTCCTTAAGAGCGTCACCGGAACCTCGCCAAAACCTTGATCGCCTTTTCTGTCCAAATATCTCAAATTTGCTCTCATCCGTCCACAGAACTCGTTTCCAGAAGTCCACAGTCATTCCGGCGTACTTTTAAGCAAATTCCAGTCGCTTCCGTTGGTTCCGCTTGTTGATAAAAGGACGCTTCGATGCCAAACAGCTTTTCAAACCGCTCTCATTAAGTCGCCGGCGAACAGTACGTCGACTTACATTGAGATCCATCGATTCCACAATATGCTTCGACGAATACTTCGGATTCTGCTTAGCCCTTCCGAATGTCATCACGATTACTTGTCGCACGATGACGTCCTTGCCCGGATAAATTCCTCACAATTCCTCGTGTTTCGTACTTTTTCCATATGTGCTGAACAGCTCCAATTGAGATCGAGCACTTTTCGGCAATTTTCCGAAAAGAAATTTCTTTTTCACGATCGCGAATCACCAAATTTCTAACATCGAGCGAAATCAGCTTTCCCGACATTTTTCACTTTTAAAATGACGCAAACAAAACACAATGGTGCGATGCGCACGCTTCCCGGAACAAGAACTGTCAAATATTAAAGGGTGATACGGTCAAAATTTGGTCAATATCAACTTGACGTATTTCTTTCAATTTTGCATTTAAAAAACCTGAACACCCCTCATTTTGAAGGTGAGTGTGTGTAGAATGTTGCTCCTATTTTGATTTTGGAATTCACTCTTCAGTTGTCAAAATGCCGTCCAAGCAAGAAGAGCAGCGTATCAAAATTTTGCTCGCGCATCGCGAAAATCCGAGCTACTCGCACGCAAAGTTGGCAAAATCGCTAAAAGTTGCCAAATCAACCGTTACAAATGTAATTAAAGTGTTTGGGGAACGTTTGTCGACAGCCAGGAAGTCTGGAATGGGGGGGAAATCGAAAACCGGAAGCCGCTGAGACGACAAAGAGAGTTGCCGGTAGTTTCAAGCGAAACCCTAACCTCTCTCTCCGAGATGCCGCAAATAAGCTGGGTGTATCGTCTACAACCGTGCATCGAGCCAAAACACGAGCTGGACTATCGACTTACAAGAAGGTAGTGACTCCAAATCGCGATGATAAACAAAATACGACGGCCAAAGCGCGATCCCGGAGGCTGTACACGACGATGCTGACGAAGTTTGACTGCGTGGTAATGGACGACGAAACCTACGTCAAAGCCGACTACAAGCAGCTTCCGGGACAGGAGTTTTATACGGCAAAAGGAAGGGGAAAGGTAGCAGATGTTTTCAAGCACATGAAACTGTCAAAGTTCGCAAAGAAATATCTGGTTTGGCAAGCCATCTGTACCTGTGGCTTGAAAAGCAGCATTTTCATAGCTTCCGGGACTGTCAACCAAGAAATTTACGTGAAAGAGTGTTTGAATAAACGTCTGCTGCCTTTCCTGAAGAAACACGGTTGTTCCGTACTGTTTTGGCCGGATTTGGCATCTTGCCATTACGGTAAAAAGGCCATAGAGTGGTACGCCGCCAACAACGTGCAGGTGGTTCCCAAGGACAAGAACCCTCCCAACACGCCAGAGCTCCGCCCAATTGAGAAATACTGGGCTATTGTCAAGCGGAACCTAAAGAAGACCAAAAAAACTGCTAAGGGCGAGCAGCAGTTCAAGGCAAACTGGCTTTCTGCGGCGAAGAAGGTGGACAAGGTGGCTGTACAAAATCTGATGGCAGGGGTCAAACGTAAGGCCCGGCAATTCGGATTTGGAAAAGCGGAAGCCTAACTGAATATTTTTCCTGAATTTTATACTAATTGAACTTGAAAAAGAAATTTAATTTGATTTTTTAAATAAACGATTTCACCGATTTACACGCGTTTTCCCTTGACCAAATGTTGACCGTATCACCCTTCGCCGTGATGCCAAATCTTCAGATTTTGGTTTTATTCGATGGCTAAAAAATAAAATCTTAGGAGTGTATGCACAAAAGTGAGCAATATGTATTTAAATATGTAACGAAAATAGCTCATTGAATGCACCATGAGAAATGCTTGAACTTTTCTGAATATACTGCTGAAATTGCGTGCAAAATAGCAAAAATATGATGTAATGTACTTTTTGGGGTTGAGCGTATGGTTTATTTTGTCCAGTACTGTATATTCTAGTTCTCCGGATAATCAGAATTGACCGATAAAGTGGTAACATTATAAAAATTGTCCTAGAACCATGCGATTTTTTCGATGTTGTTCAGAATCAAGAGATCGAAGCGAATTTAACATGGAAACTATATTTTGGGGTATAGTGGCTATATTCTGGATCTCCGGATAATCTGGATTGACCGATAAAGTGAATTCCGTTCCGCACATTTTTTTCCTTTGAGAATATGTATAACATGTTGACTGAAATCGTTTGGCAGCCGAGATATTCAATTTAGTCGCGGTTTTGTCAATTTTTGCCCACTGTGCAGCGCTTGAAATAGAATATTTATAGACTTGGCGGCGAACAAGTCCCAGCGAAGTGTAAAGTGATCGGTGTTTTCCATTGTGCCCAGCGTTTGGAGCAGTTCGGTAAGCATTTCAACATCGCGATGTTTGCAATAATTCTCGTAGAACTGATCCGAACGCAGCTTTTAAAACTCTATGAGGTACGAATTGATTATGGAATCCGATCCGCACATAAGGTCGTAAGGGGATCGGTGTCCATACAAAAGCCACCATCTGGCCGTAGTAGTTTAATCAGTGGTCGTTTACCATTATTGGTTCATCACCATCTTCTTCTTCTTCTTCTTCATTCCTTTATTTAACGTCGGTCTCTGTTCCGCAATCTAGTGCCAATGCCAATGACCGACGGACATCGATTTGCCATCCATTGACGGCAATTGAATGTGCAGGAAAGCAACTTCCATCCATTGACGGCAATCGAATGTGCAGGAAGGCAACTTCCACACCTGCGTAGAATATCGCACCCATTCAACACACATGAGCCATGACCAACGGCTTTTTATGCCTCAGAAAAATCCCACCGACCTCGGCTGGGATTGAACCCAGGTGGTAAGAAAGCAGTCACGCTTACCACTACACCACCGGCGCCGGTCATTATTGATTCCTTAAAACTTCACCACTTTGTTGATCAGCCAACCGGCATTCAGTTCCATGATTCGTTTCTCATCGTAACTGACATCGATGAATTCGCCATCGATGATCACTCGGACCATGTTCGGAGGTAGACTCTTCACCGGTGTGACAGTGCCCCAAGCTTTTACATGTGTTCTCTGGCCGCCACTGCTTTTCACCAGAGACATCATTCTTCTCTCCATTTGTCCGATAGTTGGACTGTCTGACCGTGCTGACATATTAAGTCTGATTCCGATTGAAACTCCCACTGGAACGCTGGCGACGCATCTTTGACTGAGTCGATCCTCCCGGAGGCGTTCATCAGAATCTGAAGAGCATCTGGACCAGTTTCTTCTGATAATGCATGCTCGCTTCGTCTACTTACCACCCGAGCTCGTCTACTGGTTCATCCGAGTCCTCATCATACTTCAATCTAGTAGAAGTTATTGTCCCCGGAGAACGTTCTCGCTCGAAGCTTCGATTCGGTGGCTGAGGCCGTTGCTTATTAGGTTCAGTGTATTCCTTTTCCTAGAGAATTTGAGAGCAACGAACCAAGAGTCACGACAGTTAGAATCTGGGATAGGATTCCACAGCTTGTTGTTTTGTTTCTTCAAAACAAAACATGTGAACTGTCAAATTAACCGGGTCGCCAAACACACCATTATACACTCTCGGCACTGCCGGCACACGTGAGGCACATATAAAAATGTTGGCGCAAAATACGTGTGTAGAGTAGCAATGGGCGATCTTGGATCGAAACACAAAAGATCGATTATTTTGGTTCGATAATCGATTTTTTTAATCGATTTCAAAAACGACAAAAATCGACTGGATCGATCCTTTTCCTTCGATTTTTGTTTCGATCCAACAAAAAAAAAATTCAGTGCATTTGCATTTGCAATTTAATATTGACTTGTACCTGGACTCATCAGCTCACGCTCGGGCAGTTAAAATTGTGTCTGAGTAGATCTATAGTACCGAAAGAGTATACGATGATTGCACACATCTGTCCCCCCACCAAAACCAACCGGAGGCCTTTGGGATATTCATGACGAAATGGTAAAGAAAGTTATTAATCTACATACATTCACTTCGGATGACATATTTCAGGTACCTCTGCTATGTCAGATCTGGATCGCCATTGCTCGAGATTATTTATCAAGAATGGTAACAAGTGTTCCGTCAGAGAGGCTATTCTTCAAAACTGGCGAAACCACACAGAATCGATACCGGCTCAATGCAAAACGTATGGCTCAATAAGCTTTCTTGGGATTCCTCTCGAATGAGTTTTGGGATATCTGAATTAAGTACTTTCCGTACTTACCTGATTTTGCACTCCGACCATCTAAACGTTTTGTTTCATATGTTAATCTTTTGTTTTTCAAATCGTTTATTTAATACCAATAAAACGAATATTATAACCTGTTAAATCACCTACCTAATCAAGAATCCTGAGCAAAAACTTCCACGTGTCAAATGAAATCAAAATTGTCATTTACAATATTCTCACGTAGACCATCCGTTAAAGAGTTCGATCCGAGGTACACAGTAAAGACCGTAAAGCATGGAGGTGGTGGCATCATGGTTTGGGGCCATTTTTCTTGGTATGGAGTAGGTCCCATTTTCCGTATTAATTCCATCATGACCAGATTTGAATACAAAGAAATCATGGAGGAGGCTATGCTCCCTTATGCAGAAGAGAACATGCCTCTTATATTGAATTTTCAGCAAGACAACGATCCGAAACACACTTCTAAGTATGTAAAGGACAGTCCGCATCGTGCTCTCTTGCCGTGCGGATCTATTTGCTTTTTGCTTAAGGAAGTGTTACTACTACCTAAAGCTACAACAAATTTAAACAGCACTTTTCAGTGCTCAACCTGTAAAAATTTTCTACCTTGTTCAACTCCTCTTATTCCTCTTCGATCCTTGTTTGGACCCTACCCGAGGTAATCCTTCTTGGATATCGATTTGGAAAATTCCTCTTCGATCCTTCAGATTCTTATAGTAATCTGCTTGGAAGTCGATTTGGATAAAACATTTACTGCCGTCATGGCGCCTAAACGCAAAAGAAAGGGGCAAACTCTTGACCCCCCTTCTGAAGAAATTAATTTGAGTAATCAATTTGATTTGCTCACGGATGATGAGAATGATCCATCATCCAAGAAAAATTCTAGTAAACTTTCCCGGCTTAATGCCAAGAAGGAAAAGATTCCCCCTATTGTGATAGCCACCACCGATTTCCATGCTCTTCGCATGGAACTTTTGAATTTCGTGAAAGTTAAGTTTTCACTACAAATTGGACGTCGGGGTGAATGCCGTGTATTGGCTGAAACCTTGGACGGATTTAAATGTCTTCTCAAGTATCTTACTGAGAAGAAGCACAAATTTTTTACTTACGACACCAAAACTGAACGTGTGTTCAAGGTTGTCATGAAAGGACTGCCCAGTGGTGAATCCCTGGATCAGATCAAAGATGAACTGGCAAAATTACTTGGAGTTGTGCCACTCCAAGTAATCAAAATGAAAATGAAATCCCGTCCTGGCGATTCGCGCAACGGGATTTCTAATGATTTTTATTTAGTTCACTTCAAGTCTAGTGAACTAAACAACCTTAAGGCCTTAGAAAAAGCTAGCCTTATGCTCCATGTCCGAGTGAAGTGGGAACACTTCAGGAAGACTGGAGGAAATTTCCAAAACCTCACCCAGTGCCGTAAGTGCCAGGGATGGGGTCACGGAACTAAAAATTGCTACATGCCAGCTAAATGCATGAATTGTGGTGATTCCTCTCACGCAAAGGACGACTGTCCTGTGAAGGAAGATCCTAAGAAATTTAAATGTTCAAATTGTGGTGAAAACCACAAATCCAATTTTTGGGAATGTAAGACTCGCAAAGCGATCCTACAATCTCGTTCTAACCGACAGGTAGGAAACGCTCCACGTTTCCGACCAGGTACAAATTCCTCTGCTGTTAACAACGGTCAGCGAGGAACAAATTCTACATTCGTACCCGTAGGTACAAATATCACCCCTGCTTCAAATGTTTCATCTGTACCTACTCCCCTCGCTGCTAACAATGTTCAGCGAGTTAATGGAGCTACCTATGCTGCTATTGCAGCGGGTAGAAATCAAAATACTAACCAACGTTCTAATGGAAATTTTGACAATTTTGACTTAGGAAGCATTACTGCCCCCAAAATGGAATTTTTACAGAATTCATTAATTGACATGATTTCTGATATGCTTAAATCTAACTCCATGTTTGATGCTATTCAAACTGGAGTAAAATTTGCAAATAATATTGTCATGACTTTAAAATTCAGTAATGGATTTTAAAGCATTAAATATTGTAAATTGGAATGCTCGATCTCTTAAAGATAATGAAGACGAGCTATTTAACTTTTTAAGAGTTCATAACGTGCATATTGCCGTTATAACTGAAACGTTCCTTAAACCTGCCCATAAGGTTAAGAAGGACGCAAATTACTTGATTTATAGAAATGATCGTCTTGATGGACCCTGTGGTGGCGTTGCCATCATTATTCATAGACGAATCAAACATAAAATTCTTTCTTCATTTGAAACCAAAGTTTTTGAAACTTTGGGGGTTTCTGTTGAAACAAAATTTGGACAACTTACGTTTATAGCTGCCTATTTGCCATTCCAATGCGTAGGCCAGCAAAAGAATTTTCTCAAGGGTGACCTCCAGAAACTTACCCGTCATAGGTCTAAATTCTTCATTATTGGTGATTTTAATGCAAAACACCGCTCATGGAATAATGCTCAAAGCAATTCCAATGGTAATATTCTGTTTGATGATTGTTCTGCAGGTTATTACACTATTCAATATCCAAACAGCCCAACATGCTTTTCTTCTGCAAGAAATCCCTCCACTATTGAAGTGAATTCCGTTCCGCACATTTTTTTCCTTTGAGAATATGTATAACATGTTGACTGAAATCGTTTGGCAGCCGAGATATTCAATTTAGTCGCGGTTTTGTCAATTTTTGCCCACTGTGCAGCGCTTGAAATAGAATATTTATAGACTTGGCGGCGAACAAGTCCCAGCGAAGTGTAAAGTGATCGGTGTTTTCCATTGTGCCCAGCGTTTGGAGCAGTTCGGTAAGCATTTCAACATCGCGATGTTTGCAATAATTCTCGTAGAACTGATCCGAACGCAGCTTTTAAAACTCTATGAGGTACGAATTGATTATGGAATCCGATCCGCACATAAGGTCGTAAGGGGATCGGTGTCCATACAAAAGCCACCATCTGGCCGTAGTAGTTTAATCAGTGGTCGTTTACCATTATTGGTTCATCACCATCTTCTTCTTCTTCTTCTTCATTCCTTTATTTAACGTCGGTCTCTGTTCCGCAATCTAGTGCCAATGCCAATGACCGACGGACATCGATTTGCCATCCATTGACGGCAATTGAATGTGCAGGAAAGCAACTTCCATCCATTGACGGCAATCGAATGTGCAGGAAGGCAACTTCCACACCTGCGTAGAATATCGCACCCATTCAACACACATGAGCCATGACCAACGGCTTTTTATGCCTCAGAAAAATCCCACCGACCTCGGCTGGGATTGAACCCAGGTGGTAAGAAAGCAGTCACGCTTACCACTACACCACCGGCGCCGGTCATTATTGATTCCTTAAAACTTCACCACTTTGTTGATCAGCCAACCGGCATTCAGTTCCATGATTCGTTTCTCATCGTAACTGACATCGATGAATTCGCCATCGATGATCACTCGGACCATGTTCGGAGGTAGACTCTTCACCGGTGTGACAGTGCCCCAAGCTTTTACATGTGTTCTCTGGCCGCCACTGCTTTTCACCAGAGACATCATTCTTCTCTCCATTTGTCCGATAGTTGGACTGTCTGACCGTGCTGACATATTAAGTCTGATTCCGATTGAAACTCCCACTGGAACGCTGGCGACGCATCTTTGACTGAGTCGATCCTCCCGGAGGCGTTCATCAGAATCTGAAGAGCATCTGGACCAGTTTCTTCTGATAATGCATGCTCGCTTCGTCTACTTACCACCCGAGCTCGTCTACTGGTTCATCCGAGTCCTCATCATACTTCAATCTAGTAGAAGTTATTGTCCCCGGAGAACGTTCTCGCTCGAAGCTTCGATTCGGTGGCTGAGGCCGTTGCTTATTAGGTTCAGTGTATTCCTTTTCCTAGAGAATTTGAGAGCAACGAACCAAGAGTCACGACAGTTAGAACTTATAACTGAAACGTTCCTTAAACCTGCCCATAAGGTTAAGAAGGACGCAAATTACTTGATTTATAGAAATGATCGTCTTGATGGACCCTGTGGTGGCGTTGCCATCATTATTCATAGACGAATCAAACATAAAATTCTTTCTTCATTTGAAACCAAAGTTTTTGAAACTTTGGGGGTTTCTGTTGAAACAAAATTTGGACAACTTACGTTTATAGCTGCCTATTTGCCATTCCAATGCGTAGGCCAGCAAAAGAATTTTCTCAAGGGTGACCTCCAGAAACTTACCCGTCATAGGTCTAAATTCTTCATTATTGGTGATTTTAATGCAAAACACCGCTCATGGAATAATGCTCAAAGCAATTCCAATGGTAATATTCTGTTTGATGATTGTTCTGCAGGTTATTACACTATTCAATATCCAAACAGCCCAACATGCTTTTCTTCTGCAAGAAATCCCTCCACTATTGATTTGGTCTTAACTGATTCATGTCAACTTTGTAGCCAATTGGTTACCCATGCTGACTTCGGTTCTGATCACCTTCCAGTAACTTTTGAAATATCCCAAGAAATAATTTGTAATCCCAACAGCTCTACTTTCAATTACCATAGAGCTGATTGGGAGCAGTATCGAACATTTATGGAATATAACTTCGATCCAAACATTCCTTTGCAAACCAAAGATGAAATTAATTATGCTCTTGAATCTCTGACTACTTCTATAGTTGAAGCAAGAGCTGCCTCAGTACCAAAATGCGAGGTTAAATTCGATTCAATTATAATAGACGATGATCTTCAGCTCTTGATCCGTCTTAAAAATGTCCGTAGGAGACAATTTCAAAGAACACGCGATCCTGCCATGAAAGTTATCTGGCGGGATTTGCAAAAACAAATTAAAAAGCGATTCTCTGCCCTGAGGAACAAAACTTTTGAAAATAATATTTCTAAATTAGACCCGAGTTCCAAACCCTTTTGGAAACTCACAAAAATTTTGAAAAAACCTCAAAAGCCTATTCCAGCGCTTAAAGAAGGTGGTAAAATTTTAATCACAAATTTGGAAAAAGCTCAGAAACTTGCTAAGCAATTCGAGAGTTCCCATAATTTCAGTTTGGGTCTTACTAGTCCTATTGAGAATCAGGTTGCTCGGGATTTTCTGAATATTTTCTCTCGGGAAAATATTTTTGATGATTCCTGGGGGACTGATTTGGACGAAGTAAGGTCTATAACTAAAAATTTTCAAAATATGAAAGCTCCAGGTGATGATGGAATTTTCTATATCCTCATCAAAAAACTCCCAGAGAGTACCTTGTCTTTCTTGGTAAAATTATTTAACAGATGTTTCCATTTGGCATACTTTCCTGATAAATGGAAAAATGCAAAAGTTGTTCCAATTTTGAAGCCGGATAAAAATCCAGCTGAAGCTTCTAGCTACCGTCCAATAAGTTTGCTTTCTTCAATAAGTAAACTTTTTGAAAAGATAATTTTGAATAGAATGATGCTTCACATCAATACGAACTCAATTTTTGCAGATGAGCAGTTTGGATTTCGCCATGGGCATTCAACTACTCATCAACTCTTAAGAGTTAACAATTTAATTCGTTCAAACAAATCTGAAGGCCACTCAACTGGAGTTGCTCTTCTAGACATAGAAAAAGCATTCGACAGTGTTTGGCATGAAGGTTTGATTGCTAAATTGAAAAAGTTTAATTTTCCACTTTATATTATGAAATTAGTTCAAAATTATTTAACTGACAGAACTCTTCAAGTAAATTATCAAAATTCCAAATCTAATCGACTACCTGTTAGGGCAGGAGTTCCTCAGGGTAGCATTCTTGGGCCTATATTGTATAACATTTTCACTTCGGACCTCCCTGATTTGCCTCAGGGTTGCCACAAATCTTTGTTCGCTGATGACACAGGCATTTCCGCTAAAGGAAGAAGTCTTCGTGTTATTTGCAGCAGACTGCAGAAAAGTTTAGATATTTTCTCTTCTTATTTACAAAAATGGAAGATTTCTCCCAACGCTTCCAAAACTCAACTTATAATATTTCCACATAAGCCTAGAGCTTCGTTTTTGAAACCTAGTAGTAGTCACATAGTCACTATGAACGGAGTTCCAATTTCCTGGTCAAACCAAGTGAAATATCTTGGATTAATACTTGACCAAAAATTAACTTTTAAAGATCACATTGAGGGCATTCAAGCCAAGTGTAACAAATATATAAAATGTTTGTATCCTCTTATAAACAGGAAATCCAAACTTTGTCTGACGAATAAACTTCTAATATTTAAACAAGTTTTTAGACCGGCCATGCTTTACGCTGTACCAATATGGTCTAGTTGCTGCACTACCAGGAAAAAAGCACTTCAAAGAATTCAGAACAAAATTCTGAAAATGATTTTGAAGTTGCCTCCCTGGTACAGTACAACCGAAGTACATAGAATTTCGAATGTTGAGACTTTAGCACAAATGTCCAACAAAATAATTAATAATTTCAGGCAAAAATCGTTGCAATCCTCAATTGCAACGATTAATTCCCTTTATACTTAGATAAGATTTAGTTTTAGTGTTTAGTTTTAAGATATCAATTGTTATACTGACATGCAGGTTAAAAAACCTGTTTAAAATACTGAATTGCCAAGACATGAACAATGTAAAAACACTTAGATATATATCATAACAATTAAGGCTGGTAAGTTACTGCAGTAACTGGAGCACCTAGGTTAAAATGAAATGTAATTTATTTTGAATTTGGAACAAATAAAGAGTTAAAAAAAAAAAAAAAAAAAAAAAAAAAAAAAAAAGTATGTAAAGGAATGGTTTCGTGTAAACAAAGTGTCGGTTATTTCATGGCCTAGCCAATCTCCTGACATCAACCCCATCGAAAATTTATGGAACGAGCTTAAAATAAAGTTATCTGGTCAAGCATTTTCAAATAAGGATCAACTATGGACCACAGTCCAAAAAGAGTGGCATGCTATACCAAAGGAAACTTTTCAGTGCTTGGTTGAATCAATTCCAAGAATATTGAACAAGGTTCTACTTAACATTGGAGGACACAGCGGTTACTAAGCGTCAATAGTCTAATAAAACATACACGATTATTTTCAAGCTTTCTATACTATAGTTTTATGTAGCACATCTATTTCATTGACCAGGCATATTTTACATATGATTCTAATGAGTGAGTCATTTAATGTTTTAACTTTGAGCTTTCTCGTGCAATTTCTTAATTTTTATTACACTATCAAATGCTTAACTTTAAAGTCGAATAAAATGAAGTTGAATGAACATAAACTAAAATTTTGCATTTATTTTGCCTACACCTATTTCAATGACCAGCAGTGATGTATGTTACACTCACAATATTCACTGCGTACGTACTACACAATTTATTTCTAAATTATATAAAAAAAATGTCATAACAAGATAGCTTAGGTATGTAACGTAATATCAACTCTAGACTGAACTTGGCTTAATTTGCATCAACTTTCCTGTGATCCGTTATATTTGAAACATTTTTGTCCCATTTTGAAAAATAAATCGATTCAAAAGATCGATTCAAAAAGATCAATTCAAAATCAGTGATTAAATCGTTGAACCGATTATTTTCAAAGAAATAATCGATTCACTAAGATCGATTCTTGCCTCAAGATCACCCAATGCTAATGTAGAGTGACCACCCCTTGAGGTCACTTGAAAGGTAAAGGGCGACACATTCAACAGGGCATAACTTTTTTACCATTGGGTAAAAATCAACCAAATTTTGCATACTTTCTCATTGATGTGTATTGTGTACATGCTGTCAAACTCGAAGTCGTGTTTTTCGATTCAACGAAAATGGAGGTGAACCAACGCGAGTTGAGAGAACAAATTCTTTCCAAACACCTGGAATTTCCTGACCTGTCGCACCGGTAGTTGGGAAAAATGTTGAACATTCACCATTCAACCGTCTCCAGAGTGTTGAAGCGGTTCCAGGAGCGGTTGACGTTGGACCACGGCAAAGGAGCTGGAAGAAAACCGGGACCGGAGAACAAAAAGACGGAGGGAAAGGTGAAGCGGATGATTAAAGCAAATCCCAACGTCTTAAGCCGTCATTTGGCTAAAAAGATCGGCATGTCGCAGAGCTACGTCCAGAATGCAAAGAAAAGAGCTGGACTACATACATACAAGGTACAGAACTTCCCAAACCGCGATGAGCGGCAACAATCGACGGCTAAAACTCGGGCACGGAAGCTCTACGAGAAGATGCTGACAAAATATGGCTGCTGTGTGATGGACGACGAAACGTATATAAAAGCCGATTTTAAGCAAATTCCGGGGTTGGAGTTTTTCACCGGCAAGAGCAAGTTCGATGTGGACGACAAATTTAAGAAGAAGAAAATGTCGAAGTTCGCCTCCAAATATCTCATTTGGCAGGCCATCTGCTCTTGCGGACTGAGGAGTGAGCCTTTCGTGACAAAGGGCACAGTAAATGGCGAGATCTACAAATCTGAGTGCCTCGAGAAGCGCCTTTTGCCGTTCTTGCAGCAGCACGACGAAGCTCCGCTATTTTGGCCAGATTTGGCATCATGCCACTATTCTAAAAGTGTCCTGGAGTGTCCATTTTGTTCCAAAGGACATGAATCCGCCAAACTGTCCGGAGCTGCGCCCGGTGGAGCAGTACTGGGCAATAATGAAGCGGGAACTTCGGAAGAGCAAGAAGACAGTCAAAGACGAGAAGGAAATGTTAAGAAAATGGAAAAAAAAACTGAGAAACTGGTACCGGATGACACTGTAAAGACTTTGATGGAGGGCATCAAGCGAAAATGCGTTCAATTTTACACTCAAGGCTCCATCGATTAACTTTTCTTTTGATTTTTGAAGTAAATATATGTATAAAACTACCCTAAAATTTTGGTTCGATTCTAAACATTATAAGAAAATTGGCATGACATTTTCGGTGTCGCAATAATTTCGTGTTCGCCCTTTATTGGCGGAAACTTGGTGCGTAGGTAACTGGTTTAATATATTTTGAATGTTTTTTATAGTTAAACTTCTCTTAAAGTTACAACATTTTCCAAATTTCAGACTGCGACAAACCATACTGTGGGGTGACTCGAAACATTTGATCGAGGACTTAAGTAACCATTTTATTGATTTAAAGCATATTTTTAAATTTTCAACCGATCTTCCAATCTGTCCCCAAACTTATGATTCGGAGTGTAAAGAATCCGATCTGCCCATCTGTACTCTCAATTAGCTCGATAAAAAAAACGTAGTTAATCTTTGCAAATTAGATGCATTTAGCCCAGCGGAAGATGAATACTATTTGATCATAAACATCGAAAAATTGAGATTAATATTTATTGCCAGTAATTCTGAAAAGGATAAATCGATCCTTAATTGGTATAATTGCACCCCGTGAAGTTTTTTTGCTTGCCAATATTGCCATCCATTTAGTTAATGAATAAATCTTAGCAATCGATAGGATCTCCCCCCCAATCAGAAGTGGTCTTCTTTGACGTAGGTAATCGATCCCGCAACGAATCAAACTAACAATGGTCTAATGGTCCTATCAAGAATCTAAATCTCCCATCGGCGATCGCATCGTCTCGCCATATACCAATTCCTACTGCGTCCAATTAAGATCTGCACCACCGATAGGATCGATCTTCTCACACCGAGCGATTCGATATCTCAACAATAATCGAGAAACATGTTCGATAGCCAGGAAGTAATGTTTTAATAATCAAAACAAACATTCGAGCGCGGAACGCTTCGTCCGCCCATCCGTCAAAAGTGGTTGCCCGATGCTTCAGCGAGCAGAATAGGGCGGGGATCGTGGGTAAACATCTCATCCGTGGATCATCATCATCATCGCTCCTATGGAGGGTATAAGTTTACACATATGCTCGTCTCGTAGCTGCGCATCACCGAAACAGTTTGTTATTGATGTCCGGACTGAAGCATCAATCTCTAATCAAAACAAGCTCCTTCAGCGCAGAGAGCGGTTGTATGGTGATTAAAGTACCTATCTACGACCCTTTTGGGTGTAGGCATAAGCGGAATGTATTCATAATCATAACAGCGAGAGATTCGAGGGGAAGACAAACATGCCGCCACCATCGACGACGACGACGACGACGGCGGTGCGTGAGGAGGATCATTCCAGCCGATGATTGCGTTGTCAAGGTTGGCGGGTTGATGACTACCGCTAGGAAGATATGGGAAAAAATAGGAGTGGTTACTGAAGGATTGCTCTAAGCCGTACATCATGGCAGATGTGATCAATCAGTTCCAAAAATACTACATATTGCGATTTACGCATTGCATGATCATCGTTGCTTTATAAAGTTGAATTGACGTAAGGAACGTCTACAGTTCGATCAGCATGAAGATAATTTTAGAAATTCCACCATTAGAACATTTATTCATTATTACATATTTCTTTTGGTGAACCCAATTTCGTTAATAGAACAGAGGGGATCAAATTTGGAGTGGTTCTTACAAGGTCTTATAATATGCCTAGAAACAATCAGATGGCTTGTTATAACATCAAGGCAACATTTGGTTGAAATTTCCCTGTCCCTGTTGGGAAAAGGTATAGAGATCCAAAACCCCATTGAAATGAACTGGGTCTCCCAGACAGAACGACTCGGTCGATCTTAATCCATTCTCATGTCAACACATCACCGGCCCGGAGTGCATGTCAGACGATTTATTTCAGCAAAGTTCCTCAATGAGAGGTTATTTTAAATGAGTGCACATTTAGCATACGTTGACCACCCGCAGCGTCTGTTGACAGTCACGCAAAACGTCCCCCCCCCGCCACTGCGTAATAAATTTAGCCTAACCTAAATAGCTTAATCATGGCCTCATGAATCGATTTGTGATTCGTTGCGCTCGGGACCTGATGGGGACACCCTACTGCGACGGAATTGATTTCATTCGAATTTCAATTAATCACGCTCACCTATAGTAGGCAAATTACGGTCAAGTGGAGTTTCATTTCGAGTGTTTTTCGTTTCTGTTTACCCTGCAGATTAGCGACGCAACGCAGCAGACATGTCATCCGCAATGTCGTCGGATTCAACGAAGGCGGCCGTCCTGAAGCTGCTCGACGAACAGCAGCGCCCTTTTTCGCTGGCCGACATTTCCGAGAAGGTCAAGGAGCTGGGAAAGTCGTCCATTCAGAAGTAAGTGCCGGACTAGTTTGCTTGGGCTCAAACGGTGCAATTGTATTCCGGTAATTAAACGGTTCATTGTTGTTGATTCTGTTCCAAAACAGGGCCCTGGACAGCTTGGTGCGTCGCGGTAAGATCATCGAGAAGGTGTACGGTAAACAAAAGATCTACTGCATCGCCCAGGAGGATGGGAAACCGGAGGTGAGTGGCGGGTGGCAGCTGGGGGTTGAAAAGTTAAACTGGTTAGGTACTGTTAAGGTAAACCACCGCCGGTTTGTTGTTGGGGTTTGTCCGAGACCGTCACGGGGGGTAATGGCAATAATTGGCAGTAAACAAGTGAAGTCGTACTCGGATGGGCTGTGTTGGCGAAGGTTTTGCAGAGGAGTTACGTAGCATATTTTGGGGATTCAATATGGGTTTTTTAATTGGTTGAAAATTCTGTCGATCGGGATGGTTCGCTTCAATGCTGTCGCTTTGGATATTAAAAGCTAAATTTTCAAATCCTTTCATACATAAATTATGCATCGATCCTCTCATACAGGTAGATTTTCGTATCGTTTTCGTACTATAAATTACAATTGAAAAACTCATACATTAATTGTGCACCGTAATCTTGAATAAGCTCCACAGTACTTGTCAAAAAATTTCACACCTGAAATACGATCTAAACAACTTTATCCAACTGCTCCTATATGGTTACCTTAGCTTGGGTTCCATCTCATTGCTCTATTCCAGGTAATGAGAAAGCGGACTCGCTAGCGAAGGTGGGCGCAATGGAAGGCGATATTTTTGATCAACAAATCGCCATTGCGGATTTTTTTTTCCAATTACCCGTCAGCAAGTCCTCACCAACTGGCAACAAAAATGGAATGAGAGTGATCTGGGAAGATGGTTAGATTCTATTCTTCCACAGGTATCGAACAAGCCGTGGTTCAAAGGATTGGACATGAGCCGTGACTTTATACGTGTCATGTCAAGGCTCATGTCCAATCACTAATCGTTAGACTCGAATTTCTTCTGACTCGGGCTCACAAACAGCAATTTGGTAATGGCTATCACGATATCGACCACGTGATTTGGTCTTGCACCCTCCATTGTGTTGCTAGATCTGAGTTATCCGCATCCCTCAGGGCCCGAGGAAAATAATCTTTGCCAACCCGTTTACATTTAATTTATGTCTTTTTAAAACGGATCGATCTAAGGATTTAGTAGTTAGTGTCATCTTGTGTTCTCCCAAGTTGATAGCTGCCCGTTTGCGTTTGTCTTTTTCATCAGCATGTCGCTTAGTTCGAGATCAAGAGCACATTGCTCTCCAAACCCTGTGTTCTCGATCCGTTCCGTGACACCCAATTGTTACAATTATTACCCCTAACCTCGAGGTAGCTGCGAGTTTGTAATCTAAACCCTGAATATCGGCTCCGCAAAGCTACAGCAAATGAGCCTGGAGCTACACTCAAAATAATCGACACGTTGTTGTTACGTGAAAAATCACGCATGGTATCTCTTTTTCCTTTGCTGTAAATTTTACGTGGCCGAAGTAAACTCTACATGATACCACTTATATGTGAACCGAAACTTCTTTCGAAATCGTCAGATTTTTTTGTGAAGTTTACGTGAATAACACATATACAGATTCTATGTTCGTTTCACGTGAACCCTAAGTGATTTTCACATATGAAAAAATAAATGAGTGATTCACTCAAATTGCTGTACAATATGGCGCTAGTTCATTGTGCATATTTACATGCCATTGAAATCCAGATTAGTTTGGTCTTTACTGAGACAATTTCGAGTTGTAAGTATAATTAATTAAAATTTACACGGAGATCAATTAAGTTTGTTCCTTTTTTAGTATGACGACAAGGACCATCATTTATAGACTTTAAATCAAGTGGAAGTTATAAGCCGATGCATTTTTGTTAGTGTTCCTGTTCCCGATCCTTGCCTCTTTCGAATTTTTTTTAATGATATGTTTAATGCCAATGTGTTTGTTTTATGTATTATGTTTCTTAAAAAATAAAGAATACATTTTACTCGACATTTTATTTTAATCGAATCGGAATTAAATAATCAATTGGAATCTCCATGCATTTTATCGGAAGAATCACGTTACTTCTACGTGATAGTTCAGTGACGTTGAAGCTCACTGAATTGAGTACCTCCATATGAGAATCACGTAAGTCTTACATGAAAAATGCGATGTAAAAAATCTATCTATGTTTTCACTTAGAATTGATGTGAGGATTATTTTGAGTGTAGATTCGGCCAACAATTGTAGGAAAGTTGTGTGACTTGAGAAACGGTAGCAGTCGTTTCTTCAGGCACTCATTCATGTAGACTTGGCTATTTACGATTGTAGTTGTTACAAAAGACTTGCTCCGTTTTTCGCACGAACAAATCGTCCGTCAAATCATTAATTTCTTAGGGAACTTCGACACTTGCTGTGAGGGACTCAAACATCGAACTTGTCTTTCGCAGTCACATAGTGGCTTCCCAGAATTTGTTTGAAGTTTGCTTTTACGTACGTTACATCGTCCTTGATACAGCAGTGTGGTTTTGTCAACATTTGTGTGTACATCTTACGTGCTCGCATTCTAGCTGTTCTATTCTGTCGTTAATTGCAGTTTAGTGCTTTTTGAACCTTGAATGAACGTAGTCCTGCTCATTTCTTGGCTTTCTGATCAAAACTTTTTGTCAGGTTCAGCCCCAGGTGACATCCCAAACGGAATAGTTGGGGTCAACGTAGTACGGAACACTTTTTCTTGCACTCACTTGCTTCCAAATAAACAATACGCGCTGAGTTTCATTAAAATTAACACAAAGGGCAAAATGTTACAGCTCTTTGAAAGTGATGCAATTTAACTGTGGACACCCTTTACCAACAAATCTCTGATCTCCTTTTAAATTCTTTAGTCTTTCTTTCGAATATTTCAAAACTTCTTAGACACTCTCACAATTTTCATGAAATTAATGGAACTTCTCGAATCTGCCATTAAAATCACGGAGCCTCCCTTCAAATTTTCTCACATTTTCGTTATGTTCATGTAGCTTCTTTTACGCTTCCAACATTTTCATGCACCTCTCAGAACATGGCAGAAGCTTTCTTTAAGGTTCCAGCAATTTATCTGACCTGTTCTGATTTTCTCGGAGCTTCCCTGAAGTTCTTTCAAATCTCCTGAAGTACTTGGTTTTTTCTTCTTCTAGATTTGTTACCCTTTTGTAGCGAGCCATATCTTCTTTCACAGAGCAGCCCGGTTGGCGAAACCCCTTTCATTCGCTGCCCCAGTCAATTGGACATAAAACTAGCTCCATTTTGTCGATCGTGTGGCACTCCGAGCTAAGAGATCAACACAGCAGTATTTCTTTTTACGCAAACTAGCAACATGTACGCAATGTTGTTTACAAAAATGGGCTTTTGCATACAATATTTGCAACATTTCATGAAAAGTCTCTGAACTTTACACGATTCATAATGCAAACTTCATGGATTCAAAAATATCTCCAAATGACAAAATGACAAGCGATCAACGAACCGAATGATAAAGCTGGGTTTAGACAGGGCAAGTAAATTGATCAAGTCAGCTGAATTCAACTGACTTGAACGCGAATTGACCGTGTAAACCATGCCATTCAACTGACTTGATCAACTCACTTGAATTGAAAAAAGTTGAACCAGGCTCAACTTTTCAAGCCAATTGAATTCAACTGAGTTGATCATTTGACTTGCCTAGTCTAAACCCAGCTTAACGCTATTTCAGAAGCGGAAAGCAATAATGATACAATCTTCTTCCTTTTTTCATGACAAGCGGCCCGAGCGACACTGCTCACTCGCGGCGGTAGAAGGAAACGAACAAATTCACGAAGTAAAGCTGAAGATGCATTTGTTTGTTATGACTTTTCTCGATTCAGATCAAGCTATGTCCTCATCTGTGTATATTGCAGCAGGCAAGCAATATATCATTATCTTTCTACCACTCCGATCGATCTATGTTAAAGAGCAAGTTTGTCATGGTAGTCGTAGCAACCATTTTGTCTGTATCGTTGGTTGCTTTATGTGTTTGGATTCGCTGGTTAACTTATATCCGGAGAACTTCGAGATTAGGGCGTAATTGCTTTTGTAAACAAACACTTCATTTGACGATTTTTTTAGAATTAAAGCTTAATCTCAAAAACTAACATAGTATAGTTTGTTCACGAGATTGTTCTTTTATTCGTGAGAAATCAGAGATTGACATGATTGTTTACAAAAGCAATTACGCCCAAATATCAAAGTTCTCCGGATATGATATGTGACGCTCCATTAATGTGATTCATATTGAACAGAAATTTACACTACTTTTTCGAGCTGTGTATGAAATAGGGGAAAGCGGGGTAAAATCAGACATATCTTTGTTCACAGAACCGCACGGTGGACGAAACTACTTTTATTCGAGTCTGCTGAGAATTTTAAATAAAACTAATCCCATTTCACTCCGATATATGTGATAAGATATATATGAAAATGCAACAAAATTTGATGAAGCGGACTAAAATTAGCATCGCGGTGCACAAAACTACATTACTTCGATTCCCCAGAGAAATTTACGTAATACCAGCCGCATTTTGCCGACCATGTTTCATTTCGAGCTAAGATATCTATGAATAATTAAATAAAATAGGGGTCAGTGGGTCAGAATCAGCCATATCTTTGTTTGCAGAGCCAGGCGGTGGACGAAATCTATTTCATTCGATTCTCCAGATAATTTTACTTAAGATCGATCGTGTGCCACGCCGAGCCAAGATATGTATATATGAACAATACAATGAAGTAGACAGAAGCGGGGCAAAATCAGCTATATTTTCGTTCTCTGAGCCACGCGGTGGACGATAACATGGCACATAAGCAAAACTCTAAAACTCCCAGATCTCTTGAAAAGCAGAATTCCTTTCCTAACTAATTCGGTAATTGCTTTAAATACCCTGATAATTCCCGGTACTATTGAAACTGTTGAAACTGATTGAATTCCGCTGGTTGGAGAATTAATGGTCGAATGAACAAAGACAAAAATGCGATGAAGGAATGGTTGAATGGACAATAGATCGAAGTGAAAAAAAGACGAAGGGGCTAAAGACCAACAGCAGGGGCAGAAGGTCGAATGCATAGACAAAAGGTCGATCAGGCAAAAGGTCTAAATTAATAAAAATGTCGAATGAAGTCTAGAAGACCGAAGATCTAATCGAAAAAAATGGGCAAAAGGTCGACTGGAATCTTTAAATTCGAATGAATCTAATTGGGAAAAATAGTCGACTGAACAAAAATGTCGATTGAAACTTAACCTAAAATTAGAATAGATGTAGACAAAATGACGACCGTCTCTCGAATATACTACTTCTTTGAACCAGAAAAAGTCCCCTGGAATGTTTTGTAGATTATGTCGTTAACTTTTCGAACTTGTATCCATTAAATCTTTTATCTGTTTACGTTTAATTTGATTATTTGTTCATTCTCACTTTTATCGAATTGATCTTGTGTCCATTCGACGTTCATTCCATTGGGCATTTTATGCCTCTATGTTTAATTCGACATTTCGTCCATTCGACGTTTCACCCTAACGAGTTTTCATCCCTACGACTCTTTGTCTTTCGACCATCGTCAAATTTAGTACCGTAAAACGGGGTATCTTTGATAATGCGGGTAACTTTGATAGTATAATGCAAAGATTAAATTTACTCGTTGCACTTTTTACAAATCAGAAACATTAGTTCCATATTGTGGCTTAGGGTATTTTTGTTGATATTGTATATAGTTTTTATATAGTATGTGTTACATATTTTACAAACATATTAAAAAACAATTTTCGTGTTTTTCGCCTGTTTGAAAAAGCACTCAAACCATCACTTATGCAATGTATTTCCGATATAGCCATCACAAATACAATGTGGTATTCTTATTGCTTATGATGTTTTCTGAATATATACTCATTCAAAGTTTCATATTCAAAGAACTAAATTGTTTGAGTTTCAACCATATTTTTCTACATTCATCGAGCATTATCAAAGTAATCCCAAATCAAAAAACTGAAGTTCGGTCACAAAACTAAAAAATAGTACAAATGCTTTAATTTCCTTTAAACATATTACTGACGAACTGACTCTTGGATCCTCAGTAGGGTAGAGCGCTACTTCGTCGTAATCGCCCATTTCCGTTCTATCGATCAGAAAAGATCAATAATATCAAATCAATAATAGGTTTGTTCCGATGCGTTAGTTCATTAGCTACAACATAAATCCTGTTAGAGCGCATTGTATGAATATTTACGCTCATTGTTCTCAAAACAAAAGAAGTGCTCCTAGCGAATCCCCTTTTTCTACGTTTATCCGTAGGACGAAGAAAATCTAATGGCGTTTCAATGCGTTAAGACGGAATTGAAACTCGTAGAACGAATTTAGAATCAAGAAGCAGTGTTAGATTTTAAACAATATCTCAACAATTTGTGACTCTTTATCAAATCCAACGGTACGTATGGAAAGGTGAATAAATTTGCAAGTCATATTTGACAGAAATATTCTATTCTTTGTTTAAACTCGTTCAGAAAAGAGAGGTAAAGCGCGGGTTGTGCTTAGTAGGACGGAAATTAGATCAACCCTACTTGTTTTAAAAATATAAAATTTGAAAAGCATTCATTGCTGTAAATATTATTTAGAATATACTTTAAAAAACTATCAATGTTACCCTGTTTTACGGTACTCTGAATCTTCATTGTCCAATTGGTTGGAAAATTTCTCGACTTCCCTGGACATATATTATGATTGTACTTGCCACCACAGTGCTGATAAAAATCATTCCTTCTACAGAGTTGTTTGGAAATGCTAACATGAAGCTTCAGTGTGATAATTTATTAGCTTGAGAATGATCTTTAGAAGAGAGTAGGTGGATAGTTCCGTTAGAGTACGGCAGTATGAAAATTGAATAGAAGTTGGAAATGAGCGAAGGGCCATTAATGCGACAGTTTTTGAAGTTAGACGCACATCTTTTGCCTAACCCGTTCGATGTACGCGGAGACTTGAAGTATGTCTCCAAGTCTACAGGCAAAAAATTTGCGTCCTTATTTTGCTCATAAACTGACTTCGGCTGTGGAATAGTTCTAGCGACGTTTTCATCACTCCCTCCTACTACACTCAACTTAGCTGAAAATGAAGACTTAACAGATAGACTACCCGAGCAAAGTCTTGGATCAAATGGAAATCTAAATGTGATGTTGTGATTTCGCTGATAATGATTACTCAGGTTGCTGTCGTTTTGGTCGTTTTAACGGTTAAAATATCAAAATTGAGAGCAAAAAAATCTTTGCGTAAACTGAAATCAAATTATGATTTCAGTTTGATGTTGATATCAAAACTTGATTTCAATTTGCTGTCATTTTGATGCTGGACTTTGCTCGAGTACCTGCATTAATTTGAATTTTGACGTAAACACATTCTCTTGATCAAGGCAACCTCTGAGTAACGAAGTCAACATTTCTCGATTACTTTTTCAAAGGGACGTATCAGCTTTTATAAACAATGCATTTGATCGTCGATTTGGCGTAACTGGTAGCTCGCACACGCTTACTAACACCACTAGCAGGTAGGGAATTTTTTCCCTGATGGTAGCGTTAGCATGCGTGGGCGAGCTACCAGTTACGCCAAATCGGCGATCAAATGCATTGTTTACAAAAGCTGATACGTCCCTTTGAAATAGTAATCGAAATTTGTTTTTGTTCATTCCTGGCTGGAAGTTTATTATCGCTTGTGTTGTTGTCAATATCAACATTCATCTTAGTGGGGATGATTTTGAAGATCAAATGCAAAATGATTTTTTTCATAGTACACAAATATAACGTTGTAGAACGTGTTGTATTGATTTTTATACACAGATTGATAGAAAATTATTGCCTCATGCTGAATTGATGATAATACCGGGTTTAGGCTCTGGAATCCACAATATTTAAAATAATCATTTAGCGCTCGTACGTAACAGCGAATATATTCAAAACGAACGCAATTTATCTACACACTAAGATTATTTTACCGAAATCTGTGAAATTTTACCGAAATCTCAACAGCTGAACGTTTGGTAAACAGTTCGGTGAAAAATTACAGGAAAATTGTAAAAAATCACCGAACTGTTTACCAAACGTTCAGCTGTTGAGATTTCGGTAAAATTTCACAGATTTTGGTAAAATAATCTAAGTGTGTACACTGGGGCGCTACTCCGCGTGTGATGGTAAATGATAAAAACAGACACTGCTTGCCACACAATTATACTCATGCAACGATGGTACAGACATCTAAAGCTCTCAATTAATAACTGTGGAAGTGCACCTAGAACACTATGTTAAGGGCACGCAATAAGCCAATATGCCATAAGTAATTTACTTGAAATCTAAAGAATAATAAGAAGAAAATAAGACAAATGTATAAATCCAAAATATGCCATAACAGCCCAATTGGGTTATTTAGGGGTATTGAGATAAATGCATACTCGTTATCTGCATTAAAAATGGAATTGAAATCCAAAATTTCATCAATTGGTACACTGGAACTATTTTAAATAAGCACGATTCCTTTGTATGAGAGCGAGCTGTCAACGAATAGATTTAGTGTCAACGATCAAAATTTTAAACCTTGATTTAAAAATCTAGATGAATGTCTACGGAATCGATAAAAATATCGTTGTGCTGAGAAATCGAAGCTCTATCATATGATGTATAAAAACCGGTATATTTTTGAAGTTAAACAACCCAATTAACAATTATGGTTTTATGAGGGTTCTGTAGACCATGGTTTTGGCTTCTAGAATGATTTAAAACCTTAAAAAAACTTGCAATATTACTTAGGATCCAACAGCTCAACAACTGTTCAAAATGGCGCTACAAATGAAACGAAACCATCCCTTCAAACACATTCCATTCATTGCTGCAATCGAATCGATATTGACAGAGCAGCAACTCTATTCCCATGCCAGCAAAAAATAAGCGGCAATTTTAATTAAAAAAACCCTCCACGTACCAGCCATTATTGCTAGTAAATTAACCCGACTCACTGAACTTAACCTGATAAAGTACATCCCACAGACAACCCAACGACGAGTGCACCGCGGCTACCGTGTACCTCACCTATCACGGGTAATTACAGTTTTTTATTAAATCTACACCTATTTTCCTTTTCCCACCACACGACACGGACAGCACGCTGAGCTCATTCGACAACTGGACACGGATTGCGTCCGCCTCCGCGAGGAACTGACCCGGCGGCAGCAGCAGATCCGTTCGCTCGAAACCGCACTAACCGAGCTGTCCTCGAAGATGACAGTTGGAGAGGCCCTCGAGGAGATCGAATCGTTGGAGCGCGGAATCGAGCTGCTGCGCGGTCAGTTGGAGGAAGTTCGTGCAGCTGAAAAGGAGTCATCATCCTCCCACGCTCCACCACCACCACAGCTGGACAAGGATGAGCTGGAGAAGAAGTACAACCTCTACCTGTCGGCGTATCGCAAGCGCAAGCGAATCTGCACCGAGATGATCGGTCACATCATGGAGGGTTACCCGAAGAGCAAACAGCACTTGCTCGAGGACATTGGCATTGAGACGGACGAGGCGGTTGGATTCCGGCTGACGACGCTGACGGAGTAAGCAAGTCGCGCGATCTTTCAACTACGGGCGAATCATTTATCTTGTGGCTTGTTGAAATACACTAAATTGAATGGACGGAAAATGAAAATGATCATTAGGACATTAGAGACCGTCACCTCTCGTGAATCGTGCGGCACATGTGCCGTTGACTAAATGTGATGCAACGTGAGGTGAAAAAGTTGATGATGAAGCTCCCATAAATGTCCATCTGAGAAAAATGATGACCGGAGGGTTTTCAGTCTGGTGCGGCTTGCATAGATTTCGGTAGGTATCATTGTCATTCAGAATTTCATTTTCATCATCAACTGCCTAATGACCGACCAGTCTACCGAAGGGGTCATCCGCCGAATGATTTATCACCTATAAACGAGAATTGCGTACATCGCGTCGACACGCTTCTCCTGCTGCTAAGCCATAATCGCCTACCCTTTAATGGCCGTTTGAATTGCACACTTTTCGACAATGTAGCCATCGCAGTCGCAGGTAAGGCAAGGTAGGTATTTCCATCGCCAGGTGATTCGCATGTTCCGAACGCAAAGGTTGACAGCAACGGGTTGGTTGGTTGGTTGGTGGTGTACGGCGGGTGACACACTGAACTATTGCATCAGGAAAAGAGGACCCTGCTTGATGGGTGCAGATGATGCAGTTTTTTTTTCGCTATTTGTATGCCACTGGGTAAATTATTTCGTAACCTGTGTGAGCGGTTGATCATGCATGCCGGACAAATTGTGGAACGAATGTTGTTAATGCTAAATGTCATGCTTAATTTGATGCGAATAGTTGGTGCGAATTAAACGCTCTTCGGATTTTCAATTATTTTTTCGTGTGTCTTAACCAGCAGACATGTATGGTGAGTAATATTAATTGTTTGGATGGATGTAGTCTTTATAAAATAGGGATGATCGTTATGCAATAACTAATCAGCCCGAGGCTCGAATCAATGTTGGCAAATTTCGGATTTTACCCATAAACTTGGTACGCAGCTCGAATGAAAACGGACGAGAAATTTTGGAGGATTATTTTTAAAAGTTAATTTGTCAGCATAGGCGTAACCAAGGGGGGACAGGGGAGGGGGGGAGGTAGCTGCAAATTATATTTTAAGATTTCATGTAGGGGAAATGGATGTAATGTCGACCTAAATGTCCCTAATTTGGGCGCATACATAAAATCAGAAATCGACTAAATTTTCAATAGCGACCAAAAATATCCATTACTACCGTCCCAATGACGCGTTCATCTAGATAACATTGATAAATAGCAGATTTTTAGCGATGGGCCCAATCTTTTTTGAAGTGAATCAGTACCTTTCAAATTAGGTCTGACCATTTTTGGAATAATTCAGTTCTTTTAGAAGTGATTTTGAAGTGGTTTAGAGCTATCCGAAGTGATTTAAACATTTTCGTTGTGATTTAGTACTTTCCAAAGTGACGTCGAACATTTCTGCAGTGATTCAATAATTTCAGAAGAGAATTTGATTATTCTTAAGCGATTCAGTACTTTCCAAAGTGGTTAAGAATATTGCTGAAGTGCTTCAGTACATTTCGAAATGATTTCGATCGTTTGTCAAGTGATTAGGTAGTTTACGAAGAGACTTTGGACATTTATGAAGTGAATTAGTGTTTTCCGATGTTGATTCCTAATATTTCTGACGTGATTCAGTTCTTTTGGAAGTTGTTTTTTTTTTATAAAATGCTTTACTATTTTACAAAGTGATTTCGAACTTTTCTGAAGTGAATCGGTACATTTTCAAATTCCAAAGACGCAAATTCTATCTTTCTCAAGCGAATTCAGCACGTTTTTCAGCTTTTTCATCATTTTGTAGGTGTTGCTGAACGTTTTGGGGGTTGATGTAACATTCCAATGGGTGTTGCAATATTTTTCTATGCGAGTCCTTATGACGCGTAGTATATATGTATAGTGGTGTCACATCGAATAAATCTGCGATTGCGGCAGTAGGAGTTGTAGAGAACACTCTAGACAAAGCCATAAAGTACATCCGTTGGAGATGGCTCAATTTTGTATGAACGGTTCTTACCTCTCCTTTCTGCCACGACGCAAAACATCTGTAGGCCTATATTGGTCACACAACTGTTGTGTAAATCAATTTTATGTACTTAGGTTATAGTCCCCAGGTTTTTCCAATGGTTGTTCTGCACTGGCCAAAGGTCATGCATGCTTTTTTGACTCTGAATTCAATTTAACTTGACTACTCACATCGTTCTCAGAGCCAAACAAAACTCAGAAAATAAGACAGTAGATGTTCTGTTTGGATTAACCAAACGACCAACATGGTGAAACCAACGTTTAACAACTCTAAGAGCGTTCTGCAATTGATGTATAAAGTGCGTATGCACTAACCAACTATCAGAATGAGATAGTCGTCAACTAAACCATAGGTAGGAAAGCCGCTGTTCCCTCATCAGCGTGTCTGCATCGAGATTCCACAATAGTGGTGGCATAACTCCTCCTTGAGGGCAGCTATGGACACTCAATTTCAAAATATCTGCTTGGTGTGAAGAATAGATAGCGGTTCTTGATCATCTGGCAAATACAAATTGTATTACAATCACTAAACTCTGAACCCCCCCCTCCCCTCCTTTAACTATCTACGTAGTTTATGAACAGGCCCTCTTGGAAAAAAGAGGATACATGGAATGAAGTTCACGGTTGTGTATTCCTAAATATACCTGTCATGAGGTTTAACTAAAGCTGTTCAACGTACAATGTTCAGTCGGATATGCAGTAAGGTGTGACTTTGAATGCATACCTCAATTCACTTCAGCACAACCCTTTTAAATCAGTCTTCTGATACCCGTGCATAATTTATTTGACAACAGTATTCATAATGTAAGTCGCGAGCAAAGCGTTTGATTCAAGAATGTTGAATAACGTTTGCATTTAAAAAAATGGACAAAAATTGTCGATTTTTCATGTGTTTACCTTCACCTGCACTGACGAAACTACCCATGCAACATCAGTCATAGTAACCCATGAGTCAGCAGACAAAATTTGACAGCTCCATCAGTCGAACTCTAACCGTGATGGCAAAAACAGTGAAGCAACTCCGTTCAGAAGTGTGCGCGTTCAAAGAACGACACCCCGCCGCGTCGAAAACAGACATCGTGCGGCACTTTATGACGCCGGATACACGTTCCGGCATCTACAACATCTTGGCACTATTAGACAACAATCAGAGCATCGAAAGAAAGCCCGGTTCCGGACGGCCGACGACCCTCAGCGACAAGGATGTTGAAGAGGAAGACCGAGGTCGGTCGGTGGTCGGTGTCGGTGGAGGTCGGTGCAACCGGCCAAACAGAGAAAAAGTACCTGGCGAACATAAACATACATGTCAGGAAGCGGAAGTCACGTTCACTGGTTTCGGAGCTGCAAGCAATAATGCAGCGGTAGCGGCTGAATAAGGGGCCTCCCTTAGCTCAGTCGGTAAAGGCGCAGCTACAAAGCAAGACCATGCTGGAGGTGACTGGGTTCGATTCCCGGTCCGGTCTAGGAATTTTTCGGGTTAGACAATTTCTCGACTCCCTGGACATAGAGTATGATTGTACTTGCCACACAATTATACTAATGCAAAAATGGTACAGGCATCGAAAGCTCTCAATTAATAACTGTGGAAGTGCATCTAGAACACTAAGTTGAGAGCACGCAATAAGCTTGAAATGCGAAGAAGAAGAAGAAGAAAAAGTGGCTGAATAAGATGGTCAACTCGTTTTCCCGGCGAATTGCGACGTGGCGGTAGTGATGGACGACGAGACGTATCTCACCCTGGATGGCATCGACTGGCCGGGCACTTCGTATTTTGCTTCCCCCACGAAGGAAGTGAGCTCCGAGGTGAAGTTCATTTCACAAACCAAATTCCCCAAAAAGGTGCTGCTGTGGCTGACAATCAGCGAGAAGGGGATGTCAAAGCATGTCTTAGTCTTTCGCTCCGGACTGGCCGTGAACGGGGAAATTTATAGTACGAAATGCCTGCCGGAAGTTGCGTCGTTCATCAAGAAATACCATAAGGGCGCTACTCGAAGGCCATAAGGGCACTACTCGAAGCGATCGTTGGAGGAGATGGAGCGGCTGAATATCAACCCCCCCCAGCTGCGTCCCATCGAGAATTACTGTGCCAACCTGAAGCGTAAGATCTACTCCAACAACTTTGTCATGAAAACTGAGGAGGAATTGATAAATAAAACGAAGAATGGGACCCATATGCCAAAGTAACGCCACGCCCTATAATAGAAATAATGAACCCTAAAAATATTATTTCAACACAATTTTATCATGACGGAAAATAGCATCATTTAAAAAAAATCGAACTAGGGGAAATGGCTCTAATGTTGGCCTATGGATCTAAGACCGAGAGCTTATCTTGTTACCATATAGTCTCGCATCCAGTATCCCTATAACCAGTGATGGAAAAGTTCGCGAAAACTCACTATGACTCGCGAACTTTTCCCTTGGTGAACTTCGTGAAATATCGCGAACTTTTCCAACACTGCCTATAACCTTCCATCTCGATATGCCTTTAGATGTGTGCGCAACAAGACTGCTTTTTGGTAAAAATAGTTTATCGCTAGTAGCTTTATCAGATTTTCATCACTTAGTTGAAATTACATTTTTGTTAACTATGCAGAACTGTGGCGGTTTCCCGAGCTAATTCGAAGATAAAATTGAAATCAAAATTTGCTGTTATGATGTAACTTATTCTGAATATTCCAGTTAATCTCATTTCGGTTGACAGCACTTTTACGCTGTTGAATCAAACGGAAAACTAATCCTGCCCCGTAACGTGGGTAGATCACCTTTTCGTGGTACGTTACGGGATGTAAGATCTACCACCGATTCCTAGTCCTGACTACTTCAAACTAGGGGAACAGGATTTTTCAGTAATCCAACGAACACATCTTAGTCCTTGTTACTTTTTGAGCCTTGTTGATAGTGACAAGACTCGGCTTTGTCTACCGAGGATGATCTTGAAACAAGGAAAAAAATGAGTTAGTTGTCTTCATCTATGTGATTCCGAATCTTCTATTCGTTGTTCCCTAGTTTGAAGTGGTTAAGACTAGGGTTCTGATGCATGGTCATTATCGGTGTCATACCTTAATTTTGTTACTAAGCAATCCAATTTTGACTGACAAAGGGGCGCGCCTTTGGAGGGTGTTTCAACACTCCGAAGGGTATAAATAGCGGGAGCTTTCAATTAGAGTCGGATCCTTGCGATAAATGCAAGAGTGGCAACTGTAAAAAAAATCGAATACTTCATCATTTCTCAATAGTGATGGAGTAATACGACATGCTCTAAACTAATGACACGTGATATACTACAATAGATCAATTTACTGGTCGCAGTAGTGTTAGGTTGATTGATTGATTTATCTTTATTAGGGAGGCTTTCAGCCTGGGGCTGGTTCGCCTGTAGTAGTGTTAGGTCCCGAACAAAGGAAAAACAAATCCTGCTTTTAATGAAATCAATTGGATTACTGATTTTGCATTGGCCTGGTGTAAATCGTTAGCATCCATGCTTCGCACACTGAAAGACTTGAGGTCAAATCTCGCCCCGGACAAGTCACGATTGACTTAAAATGTGTTGTTAGTTCAACGACAGATGAACCTAAATTATATTTTCAACAAGACGTTAACAGAAAATGAAGTTAAGTTTGCTTTAATTAAAAAAAAATTCAATTTTATCTAGATGAACTCGTCACTGGGATGGTACTAATTGATATTTTTGGCCGCTATTGAAAATTTAGTCCATAGCTGAATTTAAGTATGGGCCCAAATTAGGGCCATTTAGGCCAACATTACATCCATTTCCCTTAAATGGCAAAATAAATGGTTTACACATTTAATTGAAATTTCGAAACCCTTGATATTTTACACGGATGTCACTTGGAACTTTCATTAGAATTCACTTGAAATTAGCTTTCTAATTCCCTCTGAATTCGATACTCATGGAGTTTCTTTGGAGTTCTCATAAGTCTCTTTACATTCTTCTCGGAATTTATTTAGATTATTCATTAGAAATGAACTGGTTATCCTCTTTACAATCGTCATGTTATTTCACACAGAAGCACCTAATAATTCTACTTTAAAATTAAACAATTGGCTTGGCGTTGTAGTCAAAACTCTATAAAAATACTTCCAAAATCTCCATTGGAATTTGTATCGTACATACTTTGTTATCTCTAGTCTAGTCTCTTAGTCAACAATTTCCTACAAATTCCTTTGGAATTTTCATCAAAATTGTCGAATAAGTTCTTCAAAGTGATTGTATCCGGAAAATCTAGTAGGGTTTTTGATCTAATTTCCGTCCTACTAAGCACATCCCGCGCTTTACCTCTCTTTTCTGAACGAGTTTAAACAAAAAATGGAATATTTCTATCAAAAATGACTTGCAAATTTATTCACCTTTCCATACGTACCGTTGGATTTGATAAAGAGTCACAAATTGTTGAGATATTGTCTAAAATCTAACACTGCTTCTTGATTCTAAATTCGTTCTACGAGTTTCAATTCCGTCCTAACGCATTGAAACGCCATTAGATTTTCTTCGTCCTACGGATAAACGTAGAAAAAGGGGATTCGCTAGGAGCGCTTCTTTTGTTTTGAGAACAATGAGCGTAAATATTCTTATAATGCGCTCTAACAGGATTTATGTTGTAGCTAATGAACTAACGCATCGGAACAAACCCATTATTAATTTGTGCACGGTGAAATCATTGATATTATTGATCTTTTCTGATCGGTAGAACGGAAATGGGCGATTACGACGAAGTAGCGCTCTACCCTATAGATTATTATTTTCCAAATAGAAAACGAAGTATATTGTTTCAAGGTTCATCATCGAAATTCACGGACTTCTCCCGGTGATTTAGAATTTCCGGCTTTTTCTCGATTTCCCGGTTCACTGGTCTCCCTGCGTCCAGTATACAGCAGGTCTTATCCATCTGAATAACATTACAAGAGATAGTAATCTCCTATCTAGTCGAAACACAGAAAACGAAACTAACTCAGAAAGTGAGTCATTTTTGCTCATTCGTAGGGATACATTTCTAAAAGCGTTGGTCACTCAGCGCATCCCAACAAACATTGAATGTTGAATAAGAGCTTATTCAGGCAAAAACGAGCTTCTTCAGCTAAAAATTGCTTATTCAGCTGTTGATCAACTCAAATTGTTTGTTGGGATGAGTATCCTACGTAAAAGTGTTGTTAGGGACTAACAACTACGGCTTGTGTTGTTAGGGACCAACGTTCTGATGGCTGGGTTAGAACCTTGCGGTCGAAGAAACTGTATGAGAAATTTGAATGTTTCCTTAGTTCTTATTTTTTAGCTATTTAAATTTTAAACATTTATAATATCTCACTAATTTTATAAAACTGCCGATTTGATCGACATACAAATCATCCAAATCCATTGATTATTGAACAAGTTCTTAACATTTAAAGTCTGACCAATTTTCGTTTCATTTCCCTGGATTGGCACCCTTCCAGAAATACGTAGTCCTACGTCAAAAGGGATGTGCGTCAAGCACGACCGCATTATTAACGTTGAACAACGAGATTGTTTTTTTGCTTAATAATTTAATAAATAATTAAAAAAATGATGATTTATAGAGTTGGTTGGAAATGCTAACATGAAGCTTTTAGTGTGATGATTTATTAGCTAGAGAAAGATCTTTAGAAGAGGATAGTTTCGTTAGAGTACGGCAGTATGAAAATTGAATAGAAGTTGAAAATGAGCGAAGGGCCATTAATGCGACAGTTTTTTTTAGAGATAGACGCACATTTTTGCCTAACCCGTACGATGTACGTGGGGACTTGAAGTATGTCTCCAAGTCCACAGGCAAAAATGTGCGTCCCTCTTTTTGCTCATAAACTGACTGCGCCTGTGGAATAGTTCTAGCTCTAGTACTCTAACGGAACTATCCACCTACCCTCTTCTAAAGATATTTCTCTAGCTAATAAATCATCACACTAAAAGCTTCATGTTAGCATTTCCAACCAACTCTGAAAATCGTTAACTTCGCGTATGAAGTAACATAAAAACACTTTGAATGATGATTTATAAATTTAATGCTAAAATAATCAAACATTCCATTCAAAGCTTTGAAATTAGGGGACATTCAATTACCTCAATTGAATTCAATTTTAATATTTTGAAATTCACTTAAGCAATCCATTAGTATGAAATGACATTAGTGGCTAGTGGCTTTTTTTCGAATGAGGTACAAAGGTCTTGTCATTCAGAACTGAAGACAGCAAACTTCTGTATAGTTGTGAAGCAAGCAATAAGATGTCAAATTGCACACTAGCGTCATATGGTGAGTGAATTTTGAACTGAGCTGTCCATCATTCAATAGGTTTTATTCATCAGAACAACTTTGTCTAAGACCGCTACCTTCTATCTAGTCGAAGTCGCATGTTAAAGCAATAAGAAGTGAAATGGTTTACAAGCAATAAGAAGTTAAAAAATATACTAGTGTGATGTACACCATCCAATAAGTTTCTTTCACATTAAAAACTTTTCCAAAGACCCGAACCTTCTATCTAGTCAAGATGTCACGTTAAGTCTATTATTTATTAGTGCCACCTGGAAGACGAATTCTGAACTCAACTGTTCACCTTTCAATAGGCCTTATGCATCTGACGAGTTCTGATGAAGACTGCAACCCAGTGGTGTCATGGTAAATTTGGAACTGGTTACTCATTTCAAATTATCCTTTGCACCCTTGTAAGAAATAATGATAAAAATTTGTTTTGTTTTTTTCAATAGCTGGAGGGTCACCAGCTCTAACCACTATGACATCACTGAACTTTTCCGTTAAAATCATGAAAGTGGGTCACTCACTGAGTGAGTCAAATTTTTCTCAAAAATCTACTCTGCAGTCTACACGAACGCTTTTTTTTTGACGTAGAACTACGTCTTTGTCGACTATACTGGGGTGCAAATAAAAAAAAAATATGTGTTGTGAAATAGTGTTAGGTTTTGAACGCTTGTAACTTTGCCATTTATAGATGAAAATAAAATCCAAATACGCCAATCGATAGGATATTACATTACGAACCTGCTGAAATAAATATTTTTTTTTCAATTTTCCACAAGAAACATTTGAAAAATGTACAAATGATAGTTTTATCTGTTTTCATGAAATAAACGCTTTTCTCTAACCCAGTCGTCAAAATTGAGTACCTCTTGGTTGTACATCGTTCTGCTTGAACCTGAAAATATATATAAAAAAAGCGCTGCTGCCGTGCCTCTGCTCATTACTGCTTCGGACGGTGTGGCACTTGGTCCTGCAGCAAGCAGGAGCAAGTCAGCGGATAAATGTGTATCACGGCGAGACTACCGATCACAATGAGGAAATGAGGAATTAGACTAGGAAATGAGGAATTAGACTAGGAATTAGACTAATCAGTAACAGATACTCATTAATGAACAAATTTTTTTTTGTGTTAAGCCACTTTTCTTCAAAATGCGTATTTTTACCTATTAATGGGTACTTTTAAGTTAGCGTGTATAATGAGGTGCAAATCAACAAAAAATGTGTAACGAAATGAAGCTGAACATTGCATTAGGTCCTAAGTAACATTGCCCGATTCTCTTCGTCGGCTTTCTCTTTGCATCCCCACGGCCAAGTGAAGACATTCTCAGGTATTTTCAGCACACTGATCGATAAAAGAAGCTTTTATCTAACATCTTATACGTCAAACACAGCAAGCAACGGTTCTGGGATCAAGTTATTAACGAAAGAGAAAGTCGACGAAGAGAATCGATCAATGTTATATAGGACCTAATGCAATGTTCACCTTGAAATAGTGTCAGTTCCTATTGTAGTCGATGTCGATGTCAAATTTAGTGCACATTGATCAGAGCAAAATAGCTCAATATTGATCAACCCAATGTAGTAATACTTTAAAAATTTAAGATAAAGTATAATAGTCAAAAATGCATGACATACCTACATCACTTAGAAATTATTGCCGACTTCGCTAATTTTTACCAAAATCTGAACAGCTGAACTTTTCGGCAAAATTTATGCAATTCAATTCAATTGCTTTTCAGCTACTTTGAAACTAAATCTCCACTAAAATGACTAGATTTGATCATTTAAACAAGGTTGAACATGTTTTGAAATTAATTTCAAATTCAATAGCCTTTAAAATGAAGGTCAAAGTTTTACCGAACGTTCAGCTGTTCTGATTTCGGTAAAATTTACCGAACATGGAAACAAAATCTTAGTGTGTAATTCTACGTCATACTGCGGTCGTGTCTAGGACACAACCCTTTAATTTTTTTCCTTTGATTTGTTTTCCGTCGATCTTGTTTTCCGTGCTGAACACCAATGCTACCGACGCCAGGGAGGCAGCCCCACACCTGGACCCTACCTATCGATCCATCAACTCATGAACCGGGGACCAACGGCTTTACTTCCCTTCCGAAGGGAGGCGTGATCAGACATGTTATGCCTCAGAGCACCCCGGCGGCGTCGACTGGGATTGAACCCAGGCCTACTAGGGTGAGAGGTAATCACTTTTACCACTACATCACCGGCGCCGCTTACACGAACGTTAAAAGTAACTCAATATCTGAGTCGAATTCAAGTCACAATTACATTACATTGCGTAGCGCCATTGGGCACTGTAGGGATGCCAGTTAAACAAATTCAATGTGAGCGTCGTTTAAATTCAATTTACCTTTTCAACGGGGTCCTAATGTATCAAAAAAGTTTTTGCTAGAAAATCGAGGAAAAATTTACTCATTCACTAAGTAACCAATTTTTTGCAAATTTTGACTCAAATGCGACGAAATTTTGAGTAAATCTCTTTGGCCGTGTACTAGTGTTTAAGTGTGTGTAAATGTTACTAATTTTCTATTATTTTGAGAGAAATCCTACTCAATATTGACAATGTGTGTAACAATGTGATAACCGTCACATCCCCAAACGATCTGAAGCAAAGCGTACAGGTAAACTCTTTTAAAACCTCGCAACCGATCGAACACGTGATTGGTTGATTGTAGTTTAAAAGTTTTATAAATTTTCAATAGTTTATTAATGATAAATTCCTCTATTCTTTATGCCAAACAAATCTTACGTCAATGGTACACGGTCAATGGTAAATGAAACAAATGGTGTGAAAATAATTTAAATCCTTCAATAAATGATCAAGTTATAAGCGTTTAAAGCCTAACACTATTTCGTTACACATTTTTTTGATTTGAACACAGGTATAGTCCACAAAGACGTTTGACGTCATACTCTTGACTTCATAATAAAAGAACAATGTGCTATCAGACTTATGTCGCGACAATTGAATGTGAAATTTATTTTTCATTATGAAAGGAACTGCAACATTTAATATCGATTTGCATTCATTTTGTTAACCGAGTTTGCTCGGGCTACGTTGCCATATTTTTTTGTTTAAAAGGTCTTCTTATACCAATCAAATATCTCTTTTAGGTGTTACTGAACGATTATGTTTTGATATTTTGGTATTTATCTGATATTTCGATAACTGAATAATAACAAAACTAGGCTGGTATGTTTTATTTATTAAAGAGATTTTCAGCCTGACGCTGGTTTATCTCCGGCTAAACAAGGCTTTAACACTCACAAGACGCGACGCGCGACAAGACACAAAACTTATCGTTCTTACAACATTAAAATAAATTAAAATTTACTTTTCTGTCTTGGGCGTGATGTTGATTACGGGACAATGTCCAACTGATTACTCAGGATGTTCATACGTTGTTCCGTACACGTCCAATAAGAAGAGAAGATAAGCTACTGGATTCTCAGATTTGTCAGCTTGAAAAGTTAGGATACCGTGCCGATTCAAATTTCGGACACTTAAACTCGAATTTCGGACACTTTTAAAAGTTGATTATCTCGGTCGAATATGATCCACATGTCTTGTAAATTTTAATTTTTTTTTTGACTAGTGCCCTCCACGATCATCTAACATTATTACTTTGTTTCTAACTGGATGCAATATTTAATTAAAAATGAAAGTGTCCGAAATTTGAATCGGAACGGTATAATGGGTCATCATCATTCATCAATGGTTCAGCAGTATTGGTGTAAAATGATGATTCCCATGCGTTTAGATGATCCCTCGAGGAGGTAGAGCTGACAGCGGCTCACTGCGTCAAGCTTGTGGAGGAATGGATGAGATCCAGGAAACTGGAGCTTGCCCATCACAAGACGGAAGTTGTCGTAGTCAACAATCGCATGTCAGTACAGCATGCGACGTTGACAGTCGGCGGAAGCACAATTAGGTCTGTGTGCTCTCTGAAACTCTTGGGGGTTATGCTCGATGATAAGCTCAGCTTTGGCTGCCACGTCGAGTACGCCTGCAAGAGAGCGTCTACGGCTGTGGGGGCATTATCCCGCATGATGCCAAACAGCTCGGCAGTTAATGTCAGTAAGCGCAGGCTCCTCGCTGGGGTCGTAGTATCTATCCTCAGATACGGCGGCCCTGCGTGGGCTGCGGTACTCGATATTGATTGCCACAGGCGGAAATTAGAGAGCCCACACAGGCTAATGTGCTTGAGGGTGGCCAGTGTATACCGCACTATCTCGAGAGAGGCCGTCTGTGTCATAGCAGGGATGATGCCAATCAGCATTATCATTAAGGAGGACGTGGTGTGCTATGACGCGAGGACCGTTCTGGAGGTGCGCAACAACGATACCTTCCGTATCAAGCTGGGTCAACAGGAGCCACGGGGAAGTAAACTTCCACCTGACACAGTTCCTGACAGGCCATGGCTGCTTTAGGAACTACTTGCATAGGATCGGACATGCAAGTACTCCCATCTGCCCCAAGTGTGCTGGCGACGAGGAGACCGCCGAACACGTTGTGTTCGCCTATCCACGCTTCGAGCCAGTATCGAGCACTATGCTAGCGATATGCGGAGCGGATACCAGTCCGGATAACATCGTTCCTAGGATGTGTGGTACCACCGAGAACTGGAGTGTGGTGGTGACTGCGGTCACCCACATTATTTCGGAATTACAACGACAGTGGCGTGCCGAGCAGCAGTTGCCTACTGCCCGGCTAGATCGATAGAGAAGCTTATCCTTCAGGTTACACAACAAGTGTTGTTGCTCTTGTGTACTACCTGAAGTCCTTGTCACTTTAGTGTGGATTTGATTAGGTTTGTGATTTTGGGATAGGACGGCAGACTGATTCTTTTTACTTTTTCTCCCAGGGGTTCTAGTGTGGTTATATTTCGTCGGTGCTTCTTTCGTTTGTGTTTTCGGAGAATTTTGTTCACGAACTCCTTTTCGTACCCATTCACCTCAGCCGCTTTGTAGATACGGTTTCTTTCGTCTGCAAACTCGGCATCCTCCATGGGTACGTTGTAAAGACGGTGTGCCATGGAGTGAAAAGCAGCTTGAGTGCAAAAGTGGTTGGAAACGGAAGTAATGTAGCGATCGGTGGACGTCGGTTTGCGATAAATACCGAATTTCAGGGTGTCATCTTTCTTTCTAGTAATCATTAGATCCAGAAAGGGCAATTTCCCATTCACTTCTCTTTATACCGTGAATTTTATTGAACTGTGCCGGGAGTTAAGCAGGTTAAGGGGTTTGAGCTAGATAGCGTTCTTTAACTGGTGCAAAAACATCATCTACATAGCGCCTCCACACACGTGGGGTAAACTTTTGTTCACAAGCAGATAAGCCTCAATATGATTGTGTGGCGCTCGACGACGTTCCAGATGCCGACGCAGGCTACTTAAAGCATCGATGATTGGCACGCTTGGGAATAGTGCAACAACATCAAACGATACCAAAATCTCACCTCATCTCATCTTGAACCCTTCTAGATGCTCAACCAGATCTACCTAATTTTTAACGCTTTTTCCATGCGTTACGGGATAGTTCTTCATTTCGTCCACTAGCCAAGCTGCCATTTTCTCGGTGGGTGCGCGGATATTTGACGAAATGAGTCTTATTCCAGCCGGATATTTGTGGATCTTCGGTAGACAGTATAGCGATGTCACCATCGGATTGGGGACGTTGAACTTTCTGATAAACTTATCTTGTCCCATCAGACGCGTTACATTGGGCCGTGCAAAATTTGCTTCCTCGATCATTGCCTTGAGAGGATCTTTAGACTTGCCATTCTTGAATTTGCATTCTTCGTATGGGCCGAAGCTAATCATATTACGGACACGTGAGTCATAGTCCTCCCTGTCCATGATCACCACGGCGTTTCTTTTACCCGCTCGAGAGTAGATCACGTCACGGGTTTGCAATTCACGGGCTTTTAACCACAAGCATACCAAAATAAGGTAACAAATCACATTGAAATATTCATATGTTATCGGTTCTTGCTCGATTATTTGGCTTGAGATAATCGATTAAAAACATTTGATTTTCAGAATCCGTAATGGATTAGTCGATTAAATCTGACATCAATATTACAAAGTTGGACATTGTCACTGCGCTGGCTTTGGGCACAATGTGGAACATGGTTTGTTTTAATATATAAAGTAAAGAGATAATAATTCGTAATTTACATTTATTTCCACACCCGGCACGAATGCCACGAACATGGTAAAGTGCGTTATTAAATAATAATGATAAAATTTAACTCCACTACCTTAATTGGTTATCCTTAGCCGATTGGTGTATTTCGTCTACATTGTGCTGCAGACTTCTTCAGTATCTTGTATTCATATTTTTCTTGTCAAAAGACGCAGTTTGGAAATGTTTTGATTTTTTTTTTATAAATCGAACTAGCCATCGACAATGTAGTTGCTTCTTCCATTGTAAAAAAGTTTCTAGGGCTAATCAAGTGCATTTTTGTCTTACCATGACCAGCTGTTTGTACTGGCTTGTATTTGTGAACCGTTTTTTTAGATTCAAATATGTAATTTAATGGATCCGGTTCAAGGACCTGACATCATTGTAGTAATTATGTGCAACACCTTAATCGAAGCTTTTAATGGAACCAGTTATCTCCGCCAAAAACGGTAGGTAAATCACCCTTTCTAACAGACAGACGACGCCACGGTGAGTGGATCACTCATAACTTTGCATTCCCCACAATTAGCTCCCATCATCATAAAATCATATTCTCAGCTTCGACCTCGAAAGCAATCAACGGGCAAGCCCTCCGGGCGATGAAGATGCACAACCAGCGAGCACAGGTCACATCTTGAATGGGTTCTTTAAATTTGGTGGTATTCACCAGTAGCCAATCATTAAGAAAAGAAAAACCCTCGCTGCAGCAGGTCTTGAACAGTGTAGATAATCCGGCTCTCGGCAAATGTCGAAGCGATCAGCAGATCCGTTAGCTGCGAACAACTGGTCAGTTCTCGCGAAATAAACACTCATAGTGTGCGGCGATAAAAGTAAAAGTATCATCTGCTTCGCTGCCGCCGCTGCTTGCCGGTGGCCATTACCGGGCAATCGGTCAGGCTCGATTCGAACCGGTAGATAAAGAATCGTTGCACAGCCAGTCAACGCAGCAGAAGTGGTTGACATTGAGAATACATTTTGTTTTGTGTATTATTTAACTTGCATAAAAAGTGGTTTTATCTGATGATCATGAGAAACCAACGACGGCGTGGCGGTTGATGATGATGGTTCGGATGCTGCGGTTGATCGTCAACTGGTAGGGGGTTGGATTGGAATTTAATATGGTGGCTGTTAAGGTTTGCGATGGTTGGGAAATTTTATGAAAAAAATCTTCGTGTCAAATGGCGATTTTTTGGCGGAGAAGGGCTCGTTCAGGTAAACCGACACAGCATCTGGTAGAGGAAGTTTGCTCTACCAGATGGTGTAGTTAGTTTCCGTGGGTGCTTTGGCTCATAGGCTCTTTTCACATGTTGCTCGAGAACTCTGACGAATGTCGCACCTTTTCTGTCTGTGTGAATATTTTCTGCCTCATTCATAATTATTATTGTTAGACCATTGCATTATCATTATCTCATCGAATCACACAGTAGCAGTCATTGGGCATCACCCCTGAGATACAATACAAAATGAACCGGGAAACTTGTTCGTCGTCCCTCATCAATCGTGATTCCGTTTAATAATCACACACTAATCTCTTATCGCCAAGCATGTTATTTGAGCGACAAAGCCGATCGCGATAACGAATATTCAAACAGTAGCTACCAGACCGAGCAGCTGTTTGATCAACAACAATCTAACAACAATCTCTTGCTTCTGCTGTTGCACAAAGGCTACGAAGTTGGTGTACGAATAACGAGTGTCAAATATTATTAAAATTCTCTGGAAACGCATAGGGTAGGATGGTGCAAAACGCACCGCGTTAGCAAAATCGTCAATTGCTGGCGTATAGAAGCTAAAATCAAGGAAAAAGTAATTATGGTTCATTACCACGTTTTCTACGAAAATCGAGTGATTTCGAACTACAAAACGATGATTTTTCATGATTTTCAAGGTATTTTGTAAATAGGTTCCAAAATGATAGCGGGGCAAAACGCCTGATTCATGGAGCAATATGCACCACAACATTGGGGCAAGACGCACGACAACGCAGTGTATGTGTATGAATAATTGTTGTATGAATGTTTGTATTTGTATTAAATATATTTATATAAAATTGTGCGTGTGTTTAAGTTTATTAAAACAAGCAAATACGACGTTCACTATACAAAATAAAAAAACGCAAAAGCACACCCAGTGAAAGGTACTCACCCTCGAGATGATGATCCCGGCAATGCTGATGCGAATCTTCGGCCCCTTCAGCAGCCGATAGCGCAGATCCACTCCGTTCCAGAAGGAGACAAAGTACCGCTTGACCTGGACGTTGTCGCCGCCGTGTAACCGGTAGCCGTCGTAGTCCACTATGACCAGGATTTCCGGATAGATGGTCGTATCGAGCGCCCGCGATGATTTGTAGAACGATGCCTGACGCTTGGAGCGAAATCGCTTCTGCAGCCGGTCCGGTTCCATGAATGCTGTTTTTCGGGATTGAAAGAACAAAGTAAATAACGAAAAAGGGAAAGGTGAGTTGTTTGGTTTTTGGACAATGGTAAACAGTGTATTACAACCTGCTGGAAGGTGATTTATTGCGTGTTTAGATCGGATCAGTAGCGTGTTTCGGGCTGAAGTGGAGTGAACTGGATATCTTAAGCTGATGGAACGGCTGAATTACAGCTTGTCTAGTGTATCAGCAATTTGGGTTTTATGAATTAAAATTTTCCTTTCTAATGAGTTTGGAGATATGGTACCATGTCTTAAATTAAATAGTTCAATTTGAGTTCTCAAAAAATTCTTCAGTAAATTTCTAAATCTTCTAAAAACATTCAGAAACACTCTTCTGAATCATTTATGATTTGCATGCCTATTTGTGGGAATATCATAAAATGGGTTAAGCATCTTTATACACCTTTGTCAATTCCTTTTCGACTTTACTCATTACAATTTTCAATGAGTTTCTAAGTGGTTTATTATTTCCTTTCCGCAAACAAAAAAATGCATTGGCCTAGCTAATAGGGATACCTCCTCCCCTCCATAACTCATCTCGCTTAAGGTCTTATTTTATAGAGGACCTTATAATTTTAGGATTCGCTTAAATTTATTTTAGAATTCCATGTTAGATACATGTCAGATCATAGGCTTGGAGATTGTTCAATTTCTAAGTGTGAAAGTATGATCCTGGGTTTGTAATAACTTTCTTATGAAGAAAGTGATTGAATTTCATTCATATCGATAATATTCCAACAAACATCGCACAGTGGTCCAGAATGGGAATTTAATCGGACTTGTAGTCCTAGAGAATTTGCTGTAATATTTAGACGTTTGGTGTCGTTGGTGAAGTTTTTGTGCTTGAAAAGTCTTTTTTTTAGTGGTTGTAAAGATTAGGATTGCCCGCAACATAATTGATGTTTAAAAACTAACTTTTTTATATGTGAAAATATACGCATTGGTATGTTGTTAATTGTAATAACTAATTTTCATGCAATTTTTACTTTCTTACTTAAAGAAAAAAAATCGTAAAAAAGGCGTATTAATTATGTCCTCTAAAAAATTCGCCCTTTAAAATGCTCATCACTCAGCATGGGTCAAATACACATATATTATAACGTTACCATTGGAAAGGGTTGAACTTAAAATAAACTAAACGAAAAAATTAGAGAGTTTTGAAGTCGTATAAATTCAATTTGAATTTTTTCGCTGTTTACCCTTCTTAAAAAGAAGGGTACCCGAGCAGGAGAAAATAAATTATGAATACCAAATTCAGGTATGATAACTAGAAATCTAAATATGGTGTAGACGAGCCTGACATAAGAGGTAAAATACTTAAAATAGTACCTCAAAAATGTTCTATGAAAGGCGAACTAATAAATAATTTAATTATTATAATAGCTGACGCACATATGCGTGCTGCAGTTGACTATAATACTATAGTTGTAATTTATGTTAAACGACTCTGAGATTCATTAAATATGTTTAGTTCTTAACATAGTTTATTTAAATAAAACTGAAGCCATAAGTTAACGTACATAGCCCTTTAGATTTACAGAAATTTGCAACCGTTACAAATTATAACCAAGTAATTGATATTTAGAAAATTGTGCAATCTACATTTCATGTCGTGGTAATTGCAAAATAAGCTTATGTGAAAGCAAGTCACTGATTTCTTCGAAAATGCGGCTTACGATTTTTTTTTTGACGTAAGACTACGTTTTTGATTTATATATGGGGGTACACTTTGTGAAAACAGAAAATGGGTCAGGTAACACAATTATGAAAATTTTTGTACGTTAATAACTTAGCTGGACCTGAACCAATTTCAATAATTTTATCACCAATCGATCAGGAATATTTCTACGTATCTGCTTAATTTAAGACTATCAATTTTCAAAATGTCACTATTGGAAATCGTACGAATGTGCAACTGTTGCTATGATAATTAAAATTATCACCGGTTGCCTGCGAAAAGTGATTTCCCTAGCACAGATTTCAAAGTTGAATTCAATCCGGTCTCACCATACAGTGTTTATTCAATCACCGCGTGGTGAGTGGTGGTGTACTCCAGTACACAACGTAAGGCTCCCCACAAGCAGCTAGCTATCAAGGCTGCCCTCAACTGCTGATCGGATTCAGTCCAACCACCCTGTGTGGTGGTGTCTGATCGTCGGCATCAGCAGTACTTTCAGCGCGTAGCGTTCAATATTGTTCACCAGTACACAACGAAAGGCTGCCTGCAAGCAGCGAACTGCAGCCCACAAGAGTCCATAGAAGGAGGAAGAAGCCGCACCGCTATTGATTGGAATCAGTAGCTCTTCGTGAGTCGCTGTAGGCCATCTGTGTCAAGCGCGTCATACTAAAGAGTATAAACAAAGAGAACCCCGCTCAAATTGCTATTCCTACACAATACACAAGCTTCTGCTGCTGTTAACAAAAAAAGATTTATTATATAAGACCACGTTGTCCTACGTCACCATTGCGTACAACCCCATAGGGCTGTCCCATGTAGTTTTTTTTTTAAATTTGTTCCAAAGATGCGGAATGATCTATCGAATTGATTGTTATGCATTCTTTTGATGGAACTCAATTTTTGATAATAACGGAAAGAGGAGCACCGTGGAATAATCAACGCTTAAACCAGATGCTAGAATACCATAGTTTGTTACTTAAAATGTCTTGTAATACCAATCACTCTTTGAAGTGACCTATTTAGGCCGGTTTCACACGACGTCAATATTCATGTCCTATTTTTTTTTATGTATTCAACATATAATTATAAAAAATGCGTGATTTGGAGAAAGATCTACCTTTCTTGTTTCTAATAATAACATAAAAAGTTAAATATTATGAACAAATGATTTTATAAAACGTTTTTGTTCAGCAAAGAATAATGATGTTGGTTGGACCTATTTTTGCAAATGCTAGTTTAGCCCATATTTGCTCAAAAACTTTGTTTAGAGCTTATTGGTATCATGAAAAAACCCTTTTTATACAGTTTTTATGAATTTGCTATTTAAAAAAAATCAAGAAATTTGAGTTTAACTTCGTTTTTAAAAAAGTTTACTTTCCACGCATTAGCTATTCATCATTTCATCATGGCTCATTTTCTCGGAAATCATTGACCCGATTTGGAATTTTTTTAACGTCAAACTATAGGTATTGTGGTCTTATTGAAAGCTATCAAATATTTTTGGAATCGGTAAACTGGTTCCGGAGATATGGCCGGAAAAAGTTACAGGGTATATGGATCATGGACCCAATTTTGATATGGAAGGAATAAAACCTATCATGCGACACTTCACATTACTTCCAAATTCGATAACAAGATCAATAACAAAATTGAGTGCCTTGGACCACATTGCCCACTTTCGAGCATGTTCTGGGTGCCCCCGGGGAATTTAGGGGCCTAAAATGACAGAATATCAGAACTTAATTCCGGTTTTATAGTTTTTTTTCTCCTAGGAGTTTTTTTTTTTCGGAAATAAGTTTCAGTTAGCAGTTTTTAGTTTGTTAACATTTTATTTCAAGTTAATTCACACACAGAAGGTGTATGAGAAAAGCTTAATGTAAATTCATATTAATAGATTCTTTCGGCGTTTTCGTGGTAGTTCGGAAGTCGATGGTTACCCTTTCAACCAACCTGACGATGGAATTTCTCCTTTAAATTTACGCCCAACTAGTGCCGCAAGGTCTTTAGCAGCTTCCAAGATCTTTTTGGTCGTCTTGGGACTGCCAGAAGCAGCGCACATACAAACCCAATCCCCTAGCTGGTTCTCCAAATCAACACTCAACACTATTTCCCTTCCATATTTCTTGCCGTGGCTTCCCTTAATTTTTGCGTGAAGTGTCGTTTTCGGAATATTGTACCTTTTCTGTGCCTGATACTCGGTAAGTGATTTATTTCTTACTAAAAGAACAGCCTCTTGAATATTTTCGACCGTATAACTCTTTTCTTTAGAATTTTTTTCAATCGATGAAACTGATCACTCGGCCAAAACGAAATCGAATTTCAAATCAGCTGCACAGCTAAAAAAAAGTAGTGTAAATTTCCGTTACTATGATGCACATAAATGGAGCGTCATAAATCATATAAATTTACATTACAAATCGTGTAAATTTATGAGACATGTCATGCAATATTCCATATATTGTATGCAACTTTCCACATTTGTTTACAACATTTCTTGCAAGCTGCTAGTTTACGTGAAAAGGAAGATTACATGCATGAATGTTTGCATGCATGGATGTTTACATGACCAGTAAAATTCAGATTTTTTTAGTGTGTGCGCATGAAGGATGTAGACAAACCAAAGCGCACCTAGCGGCCGTCTTAGGAAACACATAGGTCCAACCATCATCATGCGTAGGTCCAACCATGATCATATTTATCTATTCGAATTTCGTCAATTATTCAAACATTTTAGTGAAACCAATTAGTAAATGACGTACTAACGTGCTGTTTACACCTTAGAGCAGTATTTTACTGCATGAAAATAAAAATAAATGTAAACAATATTCCTTTTTTGTATGTTTGAAAGTAAGGCATGATGACGAGCTAATGCGTGGAAAGTGAACTGTTTTGAAAACACATTGAAACTCAATTGTTTTGAAGTTTGTTCAATAAAACTCGCATGCAAATTGAAGAAAAAGAGTTTTTTATGATAGTTAAGTGATCTTTGAAAATAAAAAATTAGCGAAGATTGACTAAATCAGCGATTGAAAAAATTGGTCCAACCAGAATCAATTACCCTAATATAAAAAAAAACAAAGTTTTATATTAAACCTCATTAAGATGTTCATTTGTTATATATTAGTTGCTGGGGCCCTGGAAGGCCGAGTGTCATATACCAATCGACTCAGATCAACGCGTTTGGAACATGTATTTGTGTGTGTAACGAAATTATTCGTGTTTCTTGGTAGTGACTGAACTGAATTTGACGCGACAAATGAAAGGCTTCATAGTCCCATGGAACGCTATTGAATGGTTGTTGAATCGGTCAACTGGTTCCGGAGATATTACCGGAGTAAGTTCCTGATTGTACGGCCATTAGACTAAATCTGACCTGCAACGAGTTCAAAAACCAGGACCACACTGGCCACAACCGGACATGTTCCGGGTATCCCAATTTGCCAGTTCCATTTAGTAAAAACGGTCAGATCTCACCATTGGTGGATAAATTAGTGTTTTTTTTTTTAATATAATTGGGTTCAACTATTTTATAAAAAAGATATTCAGACATTTTTTGTGGCAAAAATGCGTCTTTAAATGCTTAAAAAGTCTTTCAAAGATGACTTTCATAACAATTTAGAAAAAAAAAAGTTGTGTTGTGTTGAAAATTACCCAACTTACAATACCAATAACTTTTAAATGGGCAAAAACAAGCAGGCCATTCTTTGAGCAATTGAAAGTACAAGAAAACGCAAAAAAAATGGTGAAGAAACCAGACCGCCTTCACGTGACCTTTAACCGAAATACTTGCATTGAAACTTGTCACTTTTCAGAATTTGAAATGGCGAGATGAACTAGCCTACGGCTAAAAATCTCCTAAATAAAGAAGAAAACAAATTCTGAACAAACACCTTTTTTGATTTTGCTCTAAAGTGCCTAGATCCTTCTGGGCTACAACCCTGGATCCTCGAGATTTAAAAAAAAATCATCTTTCAGAAAAAATTACTCCACAACCAAATAAGCTATTCATGGTCTTAGAACGTCAATTTGAAGTTTTTTAATGTAGATTCTTATAGGTGTACTCACATTTTGTTTTTGTTATAGTTACTACAGTAAAATGGCTGATTACCGGCAGGTATCCAAATAGTAAAAAAACTGCCTATTTTTCCATTTGCAGGATTTTTTAATTCCTAATATTTTGGGCTTAAATTTTCACCAAGACTCTTCTACTTTATGTGTTTCCAAGGGCAAATGATTTGGACAAATCAAGCATAACTTTTCAAAAGGACGTATGTAACATTGGATAGGAAATTAGAAACATTGGATAGCAATGTCTATATGAGATTATTAAATGCTATTTAAAAGTTAATGCTATTTTTTTAAATCTGTTTGTGCTATTTGTTGGATAAAGGGATAGCGTTTAAGAGATTTGTGAAAAATGTCGAGTTTTGCAAACACGGACAAGACTTTTGATAAAACAAAATCATACACCTTTTACTTGTGTACTACTCACATACACCCTGATTTATTCGTCGGTATCACACCTTGATTGTTACATACACCCTGCATGATTCGTCTATTTGACAGAAGGGTTTTCACATACGTCAAATCAGATACACCGGTTTTTGTTTTGCAGTGAAGATACGTCGGCAGCTCGAAAATCATTGAGGAATTGTCGGTTGGTTGGTTTATTTACATAACTACTCAGAGTTGTGAAATAATCGATGTTAAAAGTGGAGATGAGAGGGTCAGTCAGAGGTTATACGTTTTGTGTTTTTCGTATTAAGAAAGCGCTGGTCAGATTGGTATGTGAAGATCAATATTAAAGTCAAGATTAAAGTGCAATTTTATTAGAATACTTTTGAAATAATAAACATATTGCTCCCGGAAATACAAAAACAAACATACAAACTTGACGCATTTGCTGATTGATAGTGGTTGCTTTGTTTTTTTCACATACGATGCTTCACTGTGAGCGTATCTGCAGTTTTTGTGTTATCATAAAATTTTAACAGTTAAGCCATGTTGACAATAAAAGGGTGTATCAACACCATTTAAAAAAAAATGAAAGAAGATCACATAGGGCGTTCATTAAATATATTTTCCATAATGCATTACAATTTCATACCTTGTTTTTCATTAACTCTTAGGAAAAGCATGTATTTTATATTCGGTTAGATGCAAAATATCGATTTGTTTATTTTTGCGACTTACGTCCTTTTGAAAAGTTATGCTTGAAATAGTTTTTGAGATATGACCAGATGAGTGACAGGTAGCTTTTAGCTTTTCTGGTGGAAAATCAATGTGATTTAATTTTTTTTTAATCCTTCACGATGATGGCAAAATAATATTTTTATGTTATTTTACAAATGCTCTGGGCAGGATTCTTATTAGGTAGCCACTGTATATAATGTTGTATAATATTGTGAAGAACGATATTGACATTCTTTTGAACATTGTTATCTTTTTGCATTGCCGATAGAACAAACCATTGTGCTTTTGAATTAAAGGGAAGTTGAAGTTATAAAAACTACTAACATCAGATTGCACAAACTCAGCCACGGATTATAATTTGAATCTTCTACCATGTAACAAATCCAGCAGTTATGCACTTTCGATTCAAAATAATTTGTATTGTCCGACGCACAGGAACAGACTTATATTTATGTCTAAGAATTAGTATAGATTTTTAGGTTTGCTCGCATTCAAGTTGGGGAACCTGCACCATTCAGAGAATTTAAAAACAAAACAAGTAGTAAGCTGTGTTTGTGCTCAGAAGTCAAAATTCGCCTAGGATATAAGAAGAGGTATATTTTCAACGATGGGAGCACTACAAAAATTGTTTCATCTCGCTTGGCTGGTAGCAAACAGATATTTATGTAAAACCGAATCGCTAGTATGTAAAATGAGTACCATCCTCCGAATAGCGCGGGGGGTGGTACCATTTTACCATTGCTATTTCTCGGTTGTCCTCTAACCAATCGAACCGATTAATTGTAGATAACTAATAGCACTAGTAAATAAAATAGTTAGATTTGTCAAAAGACAGAAATACCGGTGGGTGGATAAAGATGGCAGAAAAAAACATGCTACATAATGGTTTACCATTCAACTATGGGTTTGCTGACGATACATGACAGTTACGTTAACAGTTAACTCATGCACTGATATTGGCATCGAAAGCGCTTAAATAATAACTGCATCTAGAACACTAAGTTGACAGAGCTGAACCAGCCGATGGTTAAAAGTTTCATTAATAAAGAAAGATAAGATAAAACACTAAGTTGAGAGCACGCAATAAGCTAATATATGCAATAAGCAATAAGCTTCAAATGCGTAGAAGAATAATATGACAGTTACGTTCATGAATGGATTGTGTGTTTTCAAAAAATGAAAAATAAAGGCTCAACATTTTTTTTATAACCATAATAAAATAAAAGCATTCTTGCTCCGGAGATAGTATCTAAAAACAAAATCATTGCTTATATAAGGGTATTATTTAAGTCGCAGCTGTCATCCATAACTGAAATTGTGTATACTTACTAATATATCTGATTTCATCGTACTTCTATAGCTCTACGTTTTGGCTGTGTATCCCATAGGAACGTATTTTTTCACTTTTAGGACCACAATAAAATTATGGACAGAAGTAAATAAATAAGCTAGTTATGATTTCATGCAACGAGAACCTGTTCAGAAAATCTGAAAAATAACATAAAAATAATATTATATGCCATCGGCGTGAAGGAATTCAAGGAATAGTAAATAAATATTAAATAGCTTTGATTTTTTCACCATAAAAGCTCAAAACTACCTCTCACTCATCTGGTCATATCTCAAAAACTATTTGTTCAAATCATTTGTCCTTGGAAACACATATACTAGGAGAGTTTTCCAAAGTGTGAAGCAAATTTGAGCCTCAAATATTAATAAATAGAAAATCCCACCCATGGTGAAAATATGCCATTTTTTGAAAATTGGGATACCTATCGGTATCATTCATTCATTTCATATTCATATCATTCATTTGTTTAATCATTTATTCGTCAATAAAAAAAAACGTAGACTACATAATAACACTATAACATATTATCTATGATTTTGCAGTGCTTGAAAATATTTTTTCAGTTTTAGGGGCAACATATTTAGGTCTATCATTTCACAGTGTAGATTATAAATAGACATCATCCGATTCATCGGTCCATATTTCACTTAGTTAGCGCGGTGACGATCTACCGCAAACAAATTTCGATTACGCAATTGACCAGAAGGTACATCGAAATTAAGTATTGATAATAAATAAGCTGAGTCAATGCGTTGCGAAGCAATATTGTTCACGGAAGAGACCATAGCATAATCCCGACGCTTTTTCAATGACTGAATGTTGATTAACAAGCAACGAGCTTCATAAGATGGGAGAGGAAATTCTGTCCATCCCAATTTACGTAGTGCATATGTATAATAAAAATTGCCTTTGGATTGACTCTATTTGTTCTTCATGCCTATTCATATAAGGTGACCAAACAACACTGCAATATTCTAATATTGGCCTCACATAGGCAACATAAAGTGTTTTAATTGTGTAAGGATCTTCAAAGTGGAAATCAAAACGCTTTATGAAATTAAGCATATTGTCTGCTCTATGAATTATTGTGTTATAATGATCCACAAATATTAGTTTAGAATCAAGAATAACTCCTAAATCTCTTATTTTATCACAACTTTGAATAATTTGATTACCTAATGTAATACGAATATCTGGTTTGATTAGTTTTCTACTGTAAGTTATAAGATTATATTTTTTAACATTTGTTTCCAACAAACTTTTACAACACCACGTATAAAAAACATGAACTTCATTCTGAAACGTATTCATATTATCATCATTTCTTATCTCTAAAAATAGTTTAATGTCTTCAGCATAAATAAGCATTCTGAGATTTTTCATAATAAGAGATACGTCGTTAACGTACAATATGAAAAGAAGTGTGAGCCCTGTAGAACTCCTGACGTGACTTGAATTGGGTGAGATTTTTTTCTCGCTGGATCTTACAATTTGCTGACGGTCCGTTAAATATGACTTAATCCAGGTGAGGAGTTTCATTTGAATTCCCATTTTTTTCTAATTTTAAAATCAACATTGGAACTTCAAGTCTATCGAACGCTTTACTGAAGTCAGTTTAAAGAGCTTCTATTTGGTTTCCCTTGTCCATTGCAGTTAATTAGTAATCAACAAATTCCAATACCCTACCAATTTACTGTTGTTACTATAACAAAATCAAAATGTGGTAACACCTATACGAATCTACATTGAAAGACCTTTAAATTGACGTCCTAAGATCACGAATAGCTCATTTGGTTGTAGACTAATCCCTTCTGAAAAATAAAATTTTTAAGATCTAGAAAACCCAGGGTTGTAGCCGAGAGGGATCTAGGCACTTCAGAGTAAAAGCAAAAAAGGCCTTTGTTCAGAATGCAAAAATAAGTGTTTTGGCCAAGTTTGGCTCAAATCGGTGAAATCGACTGTGGTGGTGACCCACTTGAGCTGGAAAAACCCATGTACAGAATCAAAAGCTGAATTTGAACCATCGCGTAAATGCTCCCCTCATCTAATTTTTAGCTGTAAGGTCTGTATCCACATTAATCCGGACACTGTAACTTTTGAAATTTTGATCGTAGGAGGGAACAATTTCGCTTAGATATTTTATTTATTTATTGTCGTCAATCATGTGTAGACAGTTTTGTTACATTAATAATTACATTCTTTGTTTTTTAATAGTCATGCATATGAAAAAAAAAAAACATATGAAATATATAAAGCAGTGTTTGCCTTAAAAATATTCTATTTTTACGTGTTAACATTACGAATTGAAGTGGTGTTTTAGTTTGGTTTTTGCCATTGTAAAGTCAACAGTTTCGCAGTGCTTGTTGTAAGTTGCCAAATGATGGCATAAGGGTCAAAATTTAGCATAATTTGTACCATGGTGGTTGTAAAAAAAATATTCCGATTGCGAAGTTATCATTTCATGGAACTATTCCTAGAAAACTGCTATATTTTTGGCCAGATTTAAAGTTGTTACGATTTTGTGGTTGGCAAATATTAGCTGAGAATCTCTTTCGGAAGAATGGGAATTTCCGAAAAATTGGTCATTTCCTGAAACTGCTTTTTTCGAAACCATTTGTAGACGTCTTATCAACTATAATATGGACCATTAGGGGATCATTGGGAACTGCCGGAAGATGCTAATCAAACGTAACAGTGAATCGAACTGGAGGGTAGCCTATTAGAAATTCATCTCTTTTATCAAAATTAAGCACCCTAGTGGGGATGACCCCGGCGTTGTGGTTAACATCCATACCTCTCACGCCAAAGTCACGAGTTCAAATCTCACTCCGGAAAAGTCACGAATGACCCACTAGTGTTAAAGTTAAAGTGTTAATATAATGAAAAAAAGTACGCTACCCAAGTAACAATTTTGGTTTTATGAGGGTTCTGTAGACCATGATTTAGACTTGTAGAATGCTATGAAACTGTGATAACATAATTCCTATTAATAGTGCAACTGAATCATGTAAAGAATGTTTTTTTTTTCTCTATGGAAGTACATATTGCTGAAACACATTCTTCTTTTGTCCCACCGTTCTTTGGATCATTAATGGGGAGATTAAAAAAAAAAATCGAAAATTGTATAGAATAGGAAATTATAAACACTGGAACCTCCATTTACGAACCAAACCGGGGGTTCGTAAATCGAATTTGTTCGTAAAAAAACCTCGTTATTTGGGATTTACTTCGTAAAAAGAGGTTTTTGAAAATATTGTCAAATACCCCACAATATTTGGTATTTTTGGAATCAGGGTGACGTTTAGGAACCGGAAATCCATGCCTCGTTACCATCGAAGCATTGGCAATGCTGATTTGCCCCTATTGTGTGTTTTAATTGCTGATTTACAACAGATATGCATTTAAAATGCTTATATCCAGCAAGTAGCAGCTGCAATGCGAATATCAGGTTGATATACTGCAAATTCTAATGCCTGGTGGTTACCTGGGTAAGATAACAAAAATACATTAAACTTTTCTCGTGAAAAGGGATTCTTGTAAAACTAAAATTATTTCAAAATGTGGTAATACTAAAATTACATTACTCACAAACGGGTCATCGTAGGATAAATGGTTTTGTGTTAAACAATCATGACATTTTCTCAAGGCTTCTGAAAAAAAAAACTAAGATACACTAATATTTTCCATGAACATTTTATCGATAAATAGTTGGTATTAGTACTAGGAAATAATAAAAGTAATAGACTAAAGTAATTCCCCTCCCTATACTACCAATGGTTTATGTCTAGTCAGCTAGGGCAATGTCCCTCCCCAGCTTAACAACCTAGTTACCCAGACAACCAAAAGTCGTATCACAATTTGTGCATTGTGCATTGCATATGATAATGACTTACATCACATTATGTTTAAGTTAATTCGTACAGAATGCAAATTTTCGATGAATCATTTTTTCATCGTGCTGTATCACAAGCTAAATCGGATTACGATCTAATGCTTTTCAAATTACATTTGTTTTAACAGTTTAAATCGTATGTGATGTTAAATTAACTCGTTTAAAAATAAATTAAAATGAGCACTAGACTGATGCAAAATTTGAAATTTTCGCTCCACAGAGCTCAAACGGTTTCAAAGCAGGTCCTTATTAGCTTCCCAAAATTCAAACTCATTTGGTAAGAAACTGACTTGGCACAAATTATTCGAAGTTTATATGGAAATTACTATGGGTAAACCAAACTTTTTGTTGTTTACTCATTTTCCATATTGCTTTTTTGAAAATTTCTATAACTATTCTTACGGGAAATTTTCTAAGCTACAACTTTGCGGAATATTGTTTTTCAGCCAAATGTCAAATTATTTATTATTAATTTTTATTAACTGTTTAAGAGATTGATAATCTTATGGCATGATCAAGCAGCTGTTTTGTGGGCAACACTGGATTCTGCAGTGTCACATAGTAGCCATAATATTTGTGCTCTATTCTTCGCACCAGAAACACCAATGTTGCCTGCTGAACAGTTGAATGAGCATAATCATCATCAGTGACTTGAATCATTAATAACTTTTGTTTCTTCCATTTGATTGAAAAGTAGTTTTCAACAAAGTTGTAGCTGAGAAAATATAATCACTGCTATCATTTTTAAAAGCATAGTGATGTGGTGAATTGTTAGATAGATATGATCAAAAACATAAGTTTTCCCATAGTAATTCCCATATAAACTGTGCCAAGTCAGTTTCTTACTAAAATAGTTCAAATTTTGGGAGGCTAAGCAGGACCCAATTTGGAACCGCACTGTGCAGTGAAAATTTTAAATTTTGCATCAGTCTAATATGCACGTATATGGCCTCGTCTTGTGTACGTATGTATAAGCAATTGTATAGCATTCTATACGATTTGTTTGCTTGCATATATGTTCGTATATCAAAGAAACAACTTTGATATACGTGCATACTGGTTGTCTGGGTATGCCTACGACAACAGATAACGCCGAGCACGAGCCTGTAGCTGAACAAGCTGAACAAGCTGAACATACAAGGCCAATGAGATCGACCCAAATTTGAGTTCAGTTTACTCGTTAATCGCAAAAAGTGCAGATGACAACATCGAGAAGCTGAAAATCCACAAAAATCGTAACTGTCTGACGTCAGGCTGGTGCTTCGGAAGGATGCGATCAAATTGAATTAAATTAAAATTCTTCTTTTTGTATGTTAAAGTCCATTGGTTGGTTTTAGGTTTTGTTGGTGCAAGGTCATTCCGTTTGTTTATTATGGTCTAAAAACAAAATGTGGATCTTACACTAAAAATATCTTCAAGATCTAAGCTGGCAAACCGATTGGGATAATGGAAATCTTAGACGGTGGCTACATTCAATTATTCCTGATGTTTCTTCGAGAGCGTGGTTTAAAGGCTTGGACTTAAGTCGTGACTTCATTCGCGTGATGAGTAGACTTATGTCCAACCACTAATCTCTAGATGCTCATCTCAATAGAATAAACCTCGTGGACAGCAACATCTGTCGGTGTGGAAACGGTTACGATGACATCGATCACGCAGTTTGGCTATGTACGGATAATGACGGCACCAGAGAGCGACTTTTGAATACTCTCAAGGCCCAAGGAAGACAATCCTATGTTCCTATCAGAGACGTGTTGGAATCTAGCGATATCTGCTATATGCAGTCGGCTTAAGTGTTTCTTCAAATGTCTAGTATAAGAATTTAATTACTTTGTCTTTTGTCGCTCTTTAATAGATTTTGTTTGTCTTGTCCCCCCGTCTCGATGAGTCTCATCGTCGCCCACTGGTCACCATAACCGGTCGAACTCCAGACGAAACTAAAACCACACTACCGTTTATACTGGCGACAACGCTCTGATGAGACAACGAAACCTTACCCCCAAGATCCTCCCCTGATCCTATCCTTCGACAATGTACCTCTCTAACCTCGGGTAAGCCGCGAGTATTCGGCCCAACTCCTACTAGACATAGAATTAAGTGAATTTTGTTACAAACAAAGAACAATGAACTATCGGCTCCGTAAAGCTAACGCGATTGAGCCTTCCAAATAAACGAACTAGTTAAAAAAAAAAGCTTCTAGATCGTTGATCTTGCAAAACCAATAACCTAACTGGCATTTTTTCTAGATACTTCAACAAGATGTTGTGAAGTCAATCTCAGCTCAATCTCTACTTTGAAGAACATTAAGAACTCGACCGACAAAATCCGGTGGAAACACGCTCAGTATAAAGACCCTTAAAGTAACTTCGATACTTACCGTAATCACTGGCATGATCGTGGTGTTCCTCTGACACGGTTCGCTTATAAATAACATGATGAACACTACCGTCCTCCGCCCGGGAGATGTCGGTTGGCACTGGTTTTATCACAAGTTCATGTCCTATACTACCCTCCTGCAAGAAGAAAAAGAAAACAGAAAACCAATTTTAGTATTGCGATCCATTTAACAACATCACATTAGTGAGAGGCTTCATTCTGGATTCAACTCTCAAGGCAAGAACATTCAGCAATCCCCAAGCAACAAGAAGCGGAAGGTCGTCGTGCGATCGACGTCCTTCGATTTCCCATTCTGCTCCAAAGTCCAAACACACCGATGATCTGAACCATGCATTGCATCAACCGAACGCTAGGACGGACGACCTTGCACGACGATCATCACCAAGAAACAACACTCTCCAATTACCCTTTTCCGAGAGCTGCGCCGAAAATCGCAGTTGCTCTGTGGGAGATTTTTCGCTTCTTTCAAGATCCAAAGATCGTGATCTTTACGCTCCCAGTCAGCCAGCGGCAACCAGCCAGCCGAGCCAAGCAGGTTCGCGTGTGTGTGAAATATTTAGCCTTTCTGATCTTCTTGGATGTGCAGTGCATCGATCCAGCCGTGCTATGCTGCGGAGCTCGGAGACCAACGAACCGAAAAATTGAAATTGATTACCATTAGGATGTCGAAAGCGGTTCTCGACCCTATGGTTAATGCAAAACGCGTATGCTCTAGAGCTCGGAGAAGAGGATCAGTTTGTAGAAATTCGGTATCGATTTCTCGTGCGGCTGTGCGGCGCTGGCTGTTAGGTGGGTGATTGAGAGTGAGAAGACATTTCGAATGATTTATTGGCATATGTTGCTTGCTGGTCTGGGCACAGTTCTCCGAATGGCGGCGCTTGCGAAATGTGGTGACGGTAACGATACAGGCTTATGCTGGCATTCATGGACGGAGATCGTGATCTTGATTGAACCATGCTGATGGCTCCAGCGGTTTATTAGCGATCGCCGTTTTTTTTTGTCTGCGCCTACTAAGTAAGTGATGGATATCTTCGGAGGTGAATCGAAAGAATTGACTGGTGGATCCCAGGGAGAGGTTAATTGAATAGAGCGTGAGAGGTGCTGGATCTGCAATTCTAGCAGTTACGGGAGGCAATGGTATATCGATGCAATCAAGATTGGTTATGAAATTTGTTTGCGACCTAGACAGTTGCTTCTAATCGTAATTGGATCTTTTCGGATATAGTTTAGCGAGCATTTGTAATGCGACTTTGGTTACACCTCTTTGAAATGTGTCAAACGGTCGAGTATGTTCACAACAAGCCAATTTATACAAGGTATCTAAATATATTGTATTGGGTGATTCTGGTAGCTTAAATTATTGTGTTTTTTACATTGTCAATCCTAATAGATTCCCTGTCAGCGAGAGGGCTTTAAACATACATATGTTTTCCTTTGGTTTGTTTGTCTTGTCGATCTTGTTTTCCGTACTGAGTACCAATGCACAGTGGTCCAGAATGCAGATTTAGGTGGAATGATATGTTTTGAACCTGAAATTGAAACTTTAGACTAAAAGTCTCTTCTACAAAGTTGTTTCTTATAGTAAGGCCCTTATTTTTATGACAATGAATTCTAATTTTTTTTTCTATCTCTTAACGTTCTCATTTTAGAGTAATTTTTAGGAGTTGACTTAGGGATTTCCTGGAAATAATAGTTTTTTAGCACTAACATTTTTATTTCAAATTTCTCATGAAAGTCATCCTCTAGAAACTTTTAAAACTCTTTAAACGAATGTTTTATAGCGAAATTTGTTGTCTGTATCTCTTCTAATAAAAAAAGATATTCCCAAATATAGTAAAAAATGAATAAATTCGAATTGATTTTATACGAGTTTAAAAAAATAAAATACCGCCAATTTTTGTCATATTATTGAGAATAACATACGCTCTTTGAAATGCCGTATAAAAACTTTTTTTTTGTTTGCCCCAACCAGAGATATTAACATTTGAAAAGTGCATATTTTTAATACAAAAAAGTCAATAACTCTTGATCGGCGAAAGATAATGACAAACTTTCTGCAGCAAAAATTTGCGCCTTCTTAAAGATCTAAAAGTCATTCGAAGACACCTTTGCTGAGAAATTTGAACCAAGAACACTAGAGCAAAATAAGTGTTTTTTTTTAGCGCCACCCTAACTCAATTCAAGAAAATAGCTCTAAATCAGCCAATTTAAGAGATACAAAAATGTTGTTTTGAACAAAGTTGCTTGAAATTAGCTCAGCTATAACTTTGCCGAAGAATGTATACTTTAATTTTTTCAAACAAAAAGTTAGATTCTTGATTTTAATGATAATAAGAACCACCCTAGAACTCATTGTCATAAAAATGAGGGCCTAACTATTAGGAACAACTTTGTAGAAGAGGCTTTTAGTCTAAAGTTTCAGGGAGGCAGCTCCCACATCTGGACCCTACCCTATCGACCCATCAACTCATGGACCGGAGACCAACGGATTTACTTTCCTAGTGGCTTGATCCGAGATTGTATGCCTTAGAAAATCCTGGCGGCGCCGAATGGGATTGAACCCAACCTTTTTGGGGTGACAGGCAATCACGTTTGCTACTACACCACCGGCGCTGCTATGAGCTATTCTTTGACAAGTAAAAGTAAAAAATATATAAAACTGGAAATGCTCAAATACTCCCTTTTGTAGTTGAATCCTTAATTGACAGGTAAACTCTTTTGAAAAATCAAACTGAAATACTCTCAAACCATTTCTCTCTTGAATTTGACTGTTTTTTTTTTCAGGTAACAATTAAAACAAAAACAATCCGATAATCAAAATCAATCCGAGTTATTTCTCTTCGCCTTAATATCATGAGCTGTTATTTTTCAAATATTTTGTTTTAACAAAAACTCTCTCTGAAATGCTGAAAAATAATTTCTTTCCTTGAGTTCACGCTCAAAAAGTTATTTCTCTTTTGGAGTTGACTGATTCGTACTAGATATTTTTTTCAATAACTTCGTCTTCAACAGTCATGCTCACAAAATCATTTTCTCTTTGAAAGCTATTCTTTGACAGGTTAAAGTTTAAAAAATCAAGTCGTTAATGATCAGAAATTAATTTCAAACTTGGAGTTGACTGTTGACTCACCTAAAAATTTTAGATGCAGATAAGCTTATGCATCCAAACTTTGTCTTTTGCAGGTAATATTTGCCGGAAATCATTAGACCATTTCTCTCTTGGAGGTGATTCCTTCTTTCTTCATATAGCTGTATTTTTCAATTGATAAAAGTTTTACATTCCAACTCGAAATGTAGGATATAAAGGTAATGGACCTTTTGAGATTATAACGTCTAGAGTAATAGGAAAAAAAAATCTTGGACAAAATGTGAAAGTATTATTGGAAAATGGATTTCTGTTGGGTGTTCTTTTCCAGCAAATAGTGGAATGCTAGCTCGTTTACAGCAATCTGTTTTGTTGGGGCCAGTCTTGCAAGCGGTCATGGTAGTCGATACATTTGCTGTGATAATCGACTGCCTTTACCTCCGACACTTGCACAACAAGCTATCATACTGCAATACCAAACTAAAATGTCATTTGACAGGCTCTGTCATACAACACTGGCACCGAAGACCGACACGAATGCCTCGCGCAACACGAGAAAAGGGCCGATCATTGTTGATCGATTCTCTTTTTCGATTTTCTCTTTCGCGAATAACCCGACTGCAAATGAAAGTGCAAGGGGTATTCAACTCCGCACACCTTAAGGTGATACGATACGTCACGCTTTTTTGCTTTTTTTGCTCTCGTTTCTATGTGTCAGTGAAATGATTATCAATGATGCTGTAGGGGTGTGAGTGTACATCATGCACTGTCACAACTACCGTAAACATAGCTGCTAGAGTTCGTTATTAATAGGTCGAATGTCTATTTATCATCCACAATTGACACCATTACTACATTTCTATTCAATTTGCCAAAATTAACGATCTACCACCTCCCAAGGACATCCCTTTCTATACAGAAAACTATCATACGCCTAGCCACCAAGGCCAACCAAGTCAAGTAATCATAGTAGTTGATTAATTCAAAGCCACACTTTGTTCACTTTGGTTACACACGACCGGTCCAAAAATGATTCCAGCACTTAAATCTCCAGATACATGGTAAGAAAAAAGTACCCAAAAGTAAGTTATGTTCACACATCTCGACTCTTTATTGCAGGAAGCCAAAAGAAGGTAAAGTGAGTCAAAGTAGTTTTCATTCACTTGTGTTTAAATCTTATGGAATTGAAAATTCGCTTTCTACCCAAAATTAAGTCAGATACACCCAAAAGTAGATGAATATGATCGTGATTATACTCAAAGTCGAAAGTAGGTAAATGTGAACTGGCCGCTAGATACGTTTTTTGTTATCGTGTATGTTTATGTTTTTACATCATTTTTTTCCCGCCTTTTTAATATCAGCTGATGGCTTCGACCAGTGCAACCAAACTGACAAATATGTTTTCCATAGAAGATTTGTAGGTTTATTTACTTCCATTTCTTTTCAGGAAAATCAAGATAAGAAATTGTTTTTAATTTGTATTAGTGATGGTTTCTAAATTGAACACAGTTGAAGAACCTTCAAAAGCAATAAAAACATTGTTTTTAAACACTTTGTTTCAATTAAATTGACAACACTGGATACGATGATAGATGGATTCGTACACACACCTTCGTAATGTGGTGTGTTGAAAAAGGTAAACAAAACAGTTTCAGCTTACGAAATTATTCGCGGCTCGCGTTTTTAGCGATGCAAATGATATTGTTTAAGTAAATATCATCTTTAAAAGTGAATTAACTTGAAAGTGCTTGTAGAAGCACGTGTCGTAATTGTTTTTAGTGTAGTTCTGGGAAGTGAAAGCTAGTGAAAACAGTTATTTTAATTACATGCCCAGAGTAGAACAAAATCGACTGATCGTACTTTTTAATGCAAATATTACGAATGTGTGAATAAATTGGAAATATTTTGGTGAGAAAGTGTACAACTATGTATCCAGATCTTATTCATACAATTTTGGCCAATTTTTTAAGGTATGTAATTAGTAATTTACTATTTTGTAGGAAGATGTCTTTCGTACGCATACCAAAACACGTTTATTTAATGATTGTGGGGACAGCCATTGTTGCATGACGTGCCGTATCACCTTAATCTGTACCGAGAACAAGGGGTAGGTCACTCCGCACACCAATCTTGGGTCATCTTTTTTGTCAGTGTGCCTCAAGTGTGCAGCAGGTGTGTCGATTGTGCCGGTCATAGACCAAGCTGCGATTGTTTGTAAAATACCCATCCTGGCAACCCGGTATTTCTGACACCTTGAATGTTTTGGTTTGAAATCGCAAGGATAAATTGGATTGAGGATGACGCGGGAAGTGGAGGGTGTGCGAAATTTCGGTGAATTGTGTTCCATAGGGTAATAAAAGTCCTGTGTTTGAGTGCTTTATAATGCCCTCAAAGGTAGACCAGAAACCTAGCTTTTCGTGATGTGAAAAGCATCGGTCTATCAGCGGCCAGAAAGAGTTGGAACCGGTGGGGAGCGTTGTTGGAGACTGACTATAGCGGATGATGAATAGACTACTTTAGTTTGTTTTGTATGAGTTGCAGCATTATTTGAATTAAAGGTACTAATGGGTTCTTATTAACTGCCTGTTTTTCTGAAGCCCACTCTAGAACCTATATTTCATATTTAGATCTACAGCTTTCCCTCGAAGAACGCATTACCCACTGAGTTTAACCCACCGCTTTGTCTCGGTGGGTTTTCAACCAAGTGCTCTGATTTTCTGTGAGTCACTAGTTCTCCATTGGCACTACTCACATGCAAAAAATCAGACCGACTGGTTGAAACAAAGCCGAGAAAAAGCGGTGGGTGCAACTCAGTGGGTAGCTCGTTTTTCGGGGGATAGCTGTATAAGTGAACTGCTGGTCTGAGCTCCTCTGGTATACTTAATTAGAGGATGTTCTTGAAAATACAGTCAAACAGCAAAAAAAAAAACAGTTGAAAAATTTCAACGACAGTTGTCCAGCAGTGCTCCCATTTTATTTACAACAATTCAATGCCTACAAGATTGTGCCGAAGGTATATCGAAGGTGTACCGATGGATGTGCCCAAGCTGTGCCGATTCTAATTTCAGAACAATGTGCTGAGTGACTTACCCCTTGACCGAGAACTTTATCTGTGCCGAAAACTGAGGCAAGCGTTGGGCCGAGTATGCTTATGTGTGGCAATCAAGCTTTCGATCTCAGTATCCCATGAGTTTGGCAATCCTGCAGTTATGACTTTTGAGATTTTTTGTTTACATTACCAAGTTCTCATGGATGGTTAAACGAGCTATATCTGTGAATATTTCATACACGCTATTTTGAGGCTACTCAGTAACTGGGTAGATCGCACTCATTATTGCATGCTGTATGGAGTTGTCAAAAAATGAGTAAACTGGTTTTGCTCCGATGAGTGGAATCTACCCAGATTCTGGGTAAATGGTGCTGATATCAATTCAATAATGGTGCACTTTGAAGTTATGAGCAGGCGATTTTCGCGCAGTGAGCCTAAAATTTGTTTTTAGATGTGAAGCAGTGAAAATGAATAGCTACCCAAATAACAATTCAACAGCCTTTTGGTATTCACTCTGATTTATTGTGGTTTTATAACTGCAATGTTGGGCGATAAACGAATCCGTAGATTTTGTTAGTTTTATTACGGCAAACGAATGGAAGAGATTACAAATTTCCTGAGAAGATTGGTAAAGCTTAGGTCGGGAACAATCAATTAATTATAGTAGACTCACTTTTGGTGATTCGTTACCGCAATGATGGATGTGTTGGTTTTCTTCATATTCTTTTGCTCTGAGTAATTATTAGAGGTATACGTATATGTTTAGTTATAAGTACACTAGGTTTTCTGTGTGTTCTCACCTTAGGTAAGTTTAGAAAGGTATGAATTAATTAGAAAATTTAGGTTTAGATTAATCGGCACTTCCAATAGAATAGCAATTAGCTGTAAGCAAACGTAGTTTAGGTTAACTTCTGTGTTTTCACTTATTTCATTCTACACATATTACTCGGTAAAGTTCAATAATGTCACTAGTACCTATTGATCCAGTTTATTAGCAGCACTTAAATAGCTTTAAGGTAGTCTAACACAAGGTTTAACGTTAGAATTAGGCAATTTTTAAAAAAGGTAAACAACCGGCTGTGCACTTTCTTCAATGGCTGTTTTGTGTACGATCTGTCGGCCCTGTTTGTTGACCTTCCCCACCTTAGCATCAGTGGGGTCGTTGGGGCTTGTCGGGCCACTAGTTGTGGCGGAATTAACAGGCAATAAGTAATCTTTTTAGTTTCAATAAAGCATTAAACAGTGCAAAACATTCTTGATTAGTAATTCAACTCAATGCTGTTTTAAAAACCTTTTAAAGTCTGACGAGAAAATCAGAAAGTGTCTGATTTAAAAAATGAATTTAATGCAGCACTCTATCCCTTTATACAACTGTTCAGTAAATCAATTGGTATTTGTTTTATTAATGTCATGACAAATTTCTCCATAAAGGTGTTTTATCATTATAAAAGCAATTATGAAACCGTTCGGTTACAAACGGGATCAAAAAGCATACATTGATGCGTTTGGGTGTCAATGAAGTGTATCACAAAGCCTCCCACTATTTACAAATAAAACCAAAAAGATGGAAGAGAAAAACATAATCGAATGGGGCTTACAAACGGAGAGTCACAAGGAAATGCCAAAGGATAATCGAGTAATAATTCCAGCAATGCTGTCGACGGAAGAGAAAAGGAATCCAATTCCAGAACTTTCTGGGAGGGCAGCTCCGACAAAATCGGGAAACAACAACAGAACAGCCGACTGAGAGGAGCGAAGTGAATGCGGTTTACGAAGCACTGGAAGCCGTCAAATTAGACGATTAACATTGCATATATATATATATATATGGGCGGAATACACAGCATATTGTCAATATTAGCCTTCTCCAGAAATAACGTTGTGATGATGATCCGAATAGCATCAGTGCCAAACTGGGACTGCGGAGAACTGCTGACAGGAAACTCATCCGGAAGAAGGAAACTTTTCGGGAACGATTGAGCTTCCACCTGTTCCAAGTTACGTAGACTCACTTCCTGAGTAACTGCTTCCAATAGATGAATTGCCCTTATCAAGGATGTCACGTTGATTGTGTTGATCCAACGCTGGAGTAGAACATCGTTGCAATGATCGCACAACAAAACTATCGAAAGATAAACAAATTTTGACGTTTAACTTTTTCTAGGCAACTTTGCCACCATTAATGCCGTCATAGAACTTAACGGAATAGGATCCAGCAAAATGGCTTCAGATAAAAACAATTCAGTCTGCAAATTATCTTCATGAAAGACGCATTAAAATGTTTTGCATTTGTTAGCGATTTCATGAATGCAAAACAGATTTTTCACAAATGGCTTATGAAAAATTAATGTTTATGCTACCGCCATATTGTTATTATTCCCTTTGGTTTTTACAATCTTCGTTTTTCAAAATGTTTTTTCCTTTAAATTAACTTTATTCTCATCAATTCATCAATGAGCAGTAATATAAATTACGAGAATCATCAAATTGTCTCGGCTGTGAGCAATGATTAACATAAAATATTACTATATTTTGTTTCCTAAATTAAAAATAATTAGTCAAATCAACGTTTTCCGAAGAAGGACTTATTTTTTCGATTTTCCGAAGCACATTTCACATTAGATTTAATCTGTCACCTAAAAATAGACCACAATACGAGTTTCGATAATTTTAGCAATTCATTCACTTTAACGATGAGGAAATTTATGAGGTTTTTTGACAGATTAATTTTTGAACAATGAACTTGGCAAGATCGGACGATATTTATGCATCCCTTTTTATCTGGATTTATGCTTTATTTTTAGTGCACTTAGAAAGCTTCAAAGGCAAATGGCACAAGTATTGGTGCTAAATGGCTTTTATTGTACTTTTAATAAGGATTTCAAATGGTTCTCAATGCATTCGTCATATAACGTTGTTGCAGCAAATCAATCTTGAAGTGCCTTGAAAATATGCCCTTCAAAACCTTCTCCAGGGTGGGCCAACTAGACAGATTCTAGTCTTAATGAGGTTTTGGTGTATGTAATAAAGGCAAAGCTATCTTGATCAGGGTTTTGTTAATGTTGTTCTATAGAAGCCTTGTAGTACTTCATAAAACGTTAATTGTTACTTGGGTACTTAATAGCCTGGATAGCGAAAGCTATCACCAGCTAGGGGCTGTTAATAAACTACAAAGGGGGGGGGGGGGTGGGTCAAGAATCCCAAAAAACTGTACCAACAAATAGGTTGGTATCAATAAATACAGCATTATCTGGGGGCGACTCCAGCGTAGTGGTTAGCATCCATACCTCTCACGCCGAAGTCACGAGTTCAAATCTCACCCCCGGACAAGTCACGAATGACCCAAAAGTGTTAAAGTGACTATGAAAAAAAAAAAAAAAAAACAGCATTATCATTTTCATATTTTTTTAATATTCTTCCTGGACGAAATAATTTATATATAAAGCATTCATGGGACATGCATTCATTTCTATCGAAATGGGTAAGGATTACTCTATGGTCTGAGTAAAAGTTAGCCAGTTTTCTCCATAGCACGTTTACTTAAATTTGAGTAAAAACTTGTTTACTCATTTTTGGGTAACTGTAACTTCCCTTTTGGATGGACTGAGTGATTTTCGGCTCAAAAATGAGTATCTTCAAAATAGCGTGTAGTATATACGAAGATTATCACTGTGCCCAGGCATGGAAAATCATTTACATTCATTTCATGCATTCATTTACATTCATTTGCCTCCAACTTTTTTCATCAACAGCATTCCGCCTAATGATGTATAGAACTTTTGTAGGTTTTGTTATTAGCTACAACTTTTGTCCATAACACAAATCTGTATCTCTTATGCATCACGAATTAGAGCGGGCAGAATTCGTTACTGTTTTTCAGTGAATGTAAAATACATGCACTGAAAAACAGTAGTGGATTCTGTTTGCTCTGGTTCGTCATGCACAGGCATGGAAATTCATTGACATTCATTTCGTGCATTCATTTACATTCATTTGCCCCTAACTTTTTTCATCAACAGAATTCCGCAAAATGATGTATGGAGTTTCTGTATGTTTTGTTAGTAGCTACAACTTGTGTTAGCAACTCAAATCCATATCTCTTATGCATGACAAACCAGAGCGAACAGAAGCCACTACTGTTTTTCAGTGAATGTATTTTACATTCACTAAAAAACAGTAACAAGATCTGCCCGCTCTAATTCGTGATGCATAAGAGATACGGATTTGAGTTCTGAACAAAAATTGTAGCTAATAGCAAAACCTACAAAACCTCTATACATTGTTTTGCGGAATTCTGTTGATGAAAAAAGTTAGGGGCAAATGAATGTAAATGAATGCACAAAATTAATGCAAATGATTTTCCATGCCTGACTGTGCCTGTCCTGTTGAAAAATAAAACGTGCATCACATAACACAAATGTGAGTTTTTCTACAACATTCATTCCTCTTGCTTCAACGATGTCAAACGAGTGATAAGATTGGTAAGCGCGAGATCGTCGGCCACTGCTGGAACTGACACTACGCTGACCGTTCCCAGCCATTAAGTTCAACTCCTCCACGAGAAGGAGAAAGGTGAGTGATGGCAGAAGCTGTCCCTCCAGGACACCATCTCTCATTCTGGTTGACTTTCGCCGAAACCTGTACTTATGATCCACGCGGCAAGTCGAACAGGTACCTCAACATTACCATCATGGTACTCGGACAATGCTACAACCTAGAAATCAAGAAGGATTCGACCTAAAATTCCCACTGGCGATAGTAGAAGCAGCAATAGATCTTCAGTTGAGGCAGAAAGTCTCCTTAATAAAGATATATATAAAAAAAAAATATCTTCAGTTGCTTTAGGTACTGAATTCATCTATGTTTGCTAAGCATGTTTTGGTGGGAGAGTCAATCGACTGCGTGCGTGGTTTTGAACTTTGAAACACCCCAATAAATAAACAGTAGAACCAGGAAATCCCAGCGATTGTTCATTAACATCATAAAAATAAAAACTGATGATCTTCTTCTTTCATATGGCCCTCAACTTTTTGCTTTTAATCCGTGTATCCTCGTCGTCCATCAAATAATTTCCAGCAGCTCGCAAATGCTGGTCCAGGATCTAGATACCGGTTGCTAACGTTTGATTACTACCTTCTCTTTGTATTTGCTTGTTGTTCCTTCGTAGCTTTCACCCTTACTTGGTTTTGCCGGATTTGCATACTTATCCCCTGCCAAGAGACTAGCTAGACTAGCTTTCGGCTAAAAGTCTCTAGAATAAAGTTTATAAAAAATAATTAAAAAAAAAAAACTTATCCCCTACTGGTGGTTCCGATCGTATTTATAAATAGCGCGATTCAGATTGGCTCCGTCGAGAGCTCCGTTACCTCCGGTGTGGTTACCTTCACAATTCTGTTAGTAGCATCCTTCTTAAGGGGAAGCTCACCGCTACGAAAAAAATAATTACGTTTTGATTTTTCTAAAAATATTGGAAAAAAATATCAAAATTCTAAGAAAATCACATATTTTTTAATTTTTTAAAGAAAATTCACGTGCAAAAACATTTTTTATAAGTCATCATGGCATAAAGTTGGACTCAAAAAACCACAAAACATCAACTTTTCGGTTTTTCTGAGAGTCAATTTTTTTTTCATGATGGGATAGAAAAAAATTTTTTGCATGAAATTTTCGACAAAAATCTAAGGAAGAAACTGATTTTCTTGGATTTTTGATAATTTTTCCCAATATTTTTAGAAAAATAAAAACGTACCGAAAATATTTTTTTATTCCGATCAGAGATCGTTCAGCCCATAGAATGGAGTGGTTCTGCGGGAGAAACTGATGCGGTTACAGTTGCATCTACAGAATGGCGGGATCGTTCTGTACTGGGTTGACACCGTACATCAATGCTGCAATTGGAACTGGATTTTGCAATTATCGTTGTTTATACAATTTGCTTTCAGTCCGTATTCTATTGCCATCTGGGGTTAATATGTACACCCAACCGAGGGATGTAAGATTCGCTTACAATTATGTGGGATTCATCATCAGAGGATGTTAGTGTAGACCGCATGAACCGAGGATGCGATATACCTAGCTGCGGTCCAATGCAAGAAAATTGGAGACCGAAAAATGTAGAGTGTATTAGTGAGGTAAATTAGTTATGTCGAAAAAAATAGGAATCCGATTGCCGACTGGACTCAAACCAAGAACGCTTCGATTATCAGCTCCAGCTGCTTTCTCCATGCTCCTGTATATGGATAGCCTAAAAGCAAACAAGCTCATTTTCTCGCAAACTCGACTTCGTATGCTTTTTCTGCTGGAGAGATTCGAGGCAAGTGTGTGCGTCGTTCTACAATGTTCTACAATGTGCGTCGTTCTACAAGCTTACTGGTATAGTCGAAAGCGTTGATAGAACACGAAATGAAAAAGACAAAAAACCATTACATCGCCTGTAAGGTCAACTTCTAACATTCGCTGCGATGTTTATGAACAGAGGATGATAGGAAACGGAACTAACATTCATTGTAATAGATTTTTGGTTTGCGTGTAAGCATGCCTTTTCTGACCCAAAACATGAATCCTTCCGATTGTGCAACCTTTTACTATGATTGAGAATACTCTCGCTTGAAAAAAAAAATTGGAATAAACAAACGTTTACTACGTTAGCAACGCTTGTCAAAAAGTCAAATCAAAGCAGTGATGCCATTTTATAATATATTCTATCTCATACTTATCATCGAGTGCCCTAACGTGCCGATCAGTGTGCTACGATGTATTTCGGCACAGTGTGCAGTGTTGATTACCCCTTGATTGAGTGTGTTGTTTCAGGCGCAAGCTAACATCATCTTCTGTCGAACTGTGCTGTGAGTTTAGCGAGAAATTCGTTTATGTTGCCGTGGTAAACCAAAGAGAAAGTCGATGAAGAGAATCGATCAACGAGGATAGGCCCTTTTCAAATGTAATGCGAGATGTATGTATTTAATAATTCATAATAAGGGCCCATGTTTCGCAAGCTTTGCCTAAATTTATGTTCAGCTATAATGAGAGGGAAGAAACATACAACTGGTTACATTTGAACATTCGCCGATTAAAATCAATTCTAAATAAAATGCACTCTTTGGGGTCGTTGTTCGCAAGAGTACCACAAGCAGTTGTCAATCTCACCACACAAGACCTTCTTAAGCTCCCACCGGGTGTGTGTACGTAAATAAATATGCACAATAACCTTTCGCAAACCCATCGGCGTCGTCCGATCATTATGAACAAAACCGTATATTGCATCAACAAACAGTTATTCCACAACGCGCGAGACCCGCCGTCGAAAGTCGATAGGCACTGGACCGGTCGTCCTTGCAATTCAACGCGGTGGACACAGACTATTCTTCGAACTTTGATGCCATCATTGTAAATAGACGTTGCTTGATTAGGTGCTTTTCTCTGTGTTTGCTTCTAATCCGAGCCGCGTCCATTCATGCACATTGTCCGTCCATCCGTCGTCGTCGAAGATTGTTATACGACTATAATGCATAATTAATAGCCGTCGAAGCATTTTCAGCCAGACCAGAGAGACGACCAGGTGGGACAATGCATTCTTCAAGTTCCTTGTTTAGTTTACTGGTGTGTTGTCATTCTTCTTTTTCTTGCTCTATGATAAATGGGTTTCTAATGAATTTCAATCGCAACCTACAATCGAGGAAAAGCATCGTCAGTCGGACGGTGATTCGATAATAACTGTTTACTTTTTCATAATCTTAGCTAAGGAGACTCATGAATAAGGGATATTACTTAATCGGATGCTGGGATGCAGGTCCATGTTAGAACGTGACTGGGAACAGGTTTAAACACACAGTGCGGATTATGATGGATGCGCTGTCCATGTCCAATGACCGATTATCAACGGGGATGAGCGCCGATATCTTGCTAATGAATGGGATTTGTTGTTGAAATGGCGCGTGCGTCGTGGAATACATTAGTCGTCTTTCCGCTAATCGTTCAAAATTCCCATTCTTTTCGCGTACCGGGTGATGAATGGGGTGAGCCAAAATCCGTCATCAACAAGTGATAAGTTTGACAGCCAGACGAATGTCTTCCTCATTGGGGCTGGTGTTAAAGCTTTTGTCAATGTAGACCGTTTGGCCGTGAGTTGCCGTTTGAGGATGTCATCGCAAATGAAGTTTGAGTTGTGATATTTAGTTTAACTTTCAGGTTGCGTGAGATGAGTGCATGCATGTTATCTTTGGTATAAAATTGAAAGTCTCATCCCACGAATATAAATTCCCACAATTTGGTGCGCATTACCCATCTGATGCAACCCGTTACAATCGAAAGTGAAACTCTCGGTCGGGCAGAAACGATAAAAATGCACCAACTTTACACCGATCTTAAAGTTTAACTTTACTGCACACCGCAGCAGCAGTGCACCATCCGTCTCGAAGGCCTCGAAAGGGAATATACAAAATCCGTGTAATAAATTGTCTCTTGAATAGCCCCAAAACCGACAAGCGCCAGCAGACCATCCCATAATTGCCGCTGTATTATGGAATCGGCGACATCAACCGTCATTTAAAAAGAGATGATCGTTCATTTTGAAAACCAAACAATCACCGGTCTCAATCCCTACACCGTCGTCGTCGTCGTCATCGTCATCGTCGTCGCCGCCGCCGCCGACGAACACGTAATCCATTGACGGTTAGTTTGAGAAGCATGTCGAAGATTATAACAAAGATGAGCAGCAGCTCGCTTTTCGTTCGACCTTGAACCTTCAAACGGTGGGGAATTAACCCAGAAACCCGGCCCGCGAGTGGTAAAACAGGGTCCTCCCCAAAACAGCGAGTCGTAAAAGCCGAATTGCCAATCGAGTGATTGACCTTGATGGGGATGCAACTCTGGTCGGCTTGGGACCGGACTTTTCTAGAGCATCTGATCAAACATATGCATTGGTGTCAACCTCCAGAGCGGATTGCATTCGACCAATTCGAGGATTTATTATCTAAGAAGTGTGCCGCGGAGTGGTGATTGACTAAAATACAGCAGAAGTCAATCGGAGAACTGGTTTTTGGGCAATGCGTTTGGCATATCGAATGTGAGCATTGGAGCAAGCAACGAACCGATAAGATCCGACAACCGCCCAATTCTGGTGCTGGTTTATGAACGCAGTGTTTGACATGATCAGCTGCATCTGCAAGGGGGTGTTTTCCACAGGAAACGAGTTTCAGTTGCGAAAAAATGTCTATCTCTCACTCTCTTGAGCCAACTTGGCCCGGGTGGCCGGTGTCAAAATGCCAAATGTGGCGATTTCGTCATCTATCTTCGGGTGATTTCGGGAGACAGTAGGACAATTATCGTTGACCACCTTAGCATTAGGGCGTGGGTCTACAGCGGTGCGGTGGTGTCTCGTCGTAATGCGATGTCATTTGATGATAAGTGGTGTGCTTAAACTTAAAGTGATCGGACGTAATGCTGGGTGGGTCTGCTTTTTGGAGAGCGTCTAATTTGCGGAATGGTTTGTTTTTTTTTGCTGAGAAAATATTTATGTAAAATACGGTGATTTAAGACGTCTTGCGTCATTGGTCTGTTTTTGCGATAAAAAGAGTTGAAATAAGGTTTATTTCTTGGAGTAGTCCATTACCAGATAAGGCAGAAGGTTCATGCTTTTTGTTTTTTTTTACGTAGGACTACGTCTGTGATTTCTATATGAGGGTATCCTTTGTGAAAACCGAAAATGGAATATGTAACAAAATTATGAAAGATTTTGAACAGTAATAACTCAGCTGCCCCTGGACCAATATCAATAATTTCATCACCAATCCATCAGAAATATGTCTACGCATCAATAGCAGTACTTTCGACTGATGATTTTCAACAAAAACTATTGAAAAAGTGGTAATGTGGTAATGTTGTCATCGTTTTCATGAAATAAACGTTCTTCCCAAACCCAGTCATCATAATCGAGTACCATTTGGTTGCACATCATTCTGCTTTAACCTGAAAACATATAAAAGAGCGCTGCTGTCTAGCCATTTTCGCTTGGGACGGCGTGGTGAGCAGACAGCAGAAGCAGGAAGTTGGAGGCAGGTTAGATAGTCCATTCTTCCACCTAGCAATCAACAATGACTGGTCGTGGCAAAGGAGGAAAAGGTCTTGGTAAAAAAGGTGCCAAGCGTCACCGCAAGGATCTTCGTGATAACCGCCATCCGTCGTCTGGTTCGCCATGGCGGTGTCAAACGTATCTCCGGTCTGATCTACGAGAAAACACGAGGTGTGCTGAAGGAAAATGTGATACGTGATGTTGTCACCTACTCTGAACACGCCAAGCGTAAGAGCCTATGGATGTCGTCTATGCTATGAACCGACAGACGCACTCTGTACGTTTTTGGAGGTTAAATCATCACCAACTTCGGTAACAAAACGACCCAACGGGCCAACAAGTTTATTACAGTAAAGAGTTGGAATAGAATTTATCTGTGCCTGTTTGTCCATATTCAGAACCACACGCCCCCAAGGACCACACAAATTTCTCACCAAAGTTGTAATCTTGTAACCAGTGATTTTGATCGAATCTCTTCATTTTTCGTCAATAACTCGTTAATTGCTTTGAAGGATTGACATTGGCAAACTACGTAAAGGGAGAGTGTCGCTACTTGATAGCAAACTACTCATGATGGGGGGAGTATGTGTAGCTTACTGGCGTGTGAAAAAATAAATGCAATCAAAGTTTCAATTTGTGATTGTTTCCCAAACACAGACATCATATTGAACCACCATCGTGATTAGGCATTGTAGCATTCTCTGTACATTCCAATTGGTACAGTAAGTGCTTCAGTGTTTACACTTCAAGTTGGAGAGAGTCAGTATTCGAAGCAAATCAAGTGTTTATTGAGAAATTTTGTAAAAACCTTCAGAATGTCTCAACACATGGCCGCAAAATATCTCCGCCATTATCGGAAGCGCGTGAGAAACCAGGAGGCAGGGAAACCTGCGAAACAGACGCGGACCGTTGCTGAACGCGTTCGATTGTGTCGAGCCAACAAGAAATCGGCCAAAGGTAATCCTAATTTTAGGATTTATTCAATAACCGCTCAATTTAAAAAAACTTGAATAATGAATTGTTCATTTTGAAGTTAAGTTTCTAAACCATTTCTTTTGTTATTAATATATTAGTGAAAAGAGCATCAACAACAAAAACAGGAAGCAGAAGTCACGTCATGAACATACATGTCAGGAAGCGGAAGTCATGTACACTGGTTTCGGAGCTGCAGGCAATGACGTAGCGGCAGCGGCTGATTAAGATGGTCAACTCGTTTTTCCCGGTGAATCGCGACGTGGTGATGGTGAGGCACGACGAGACCCATCTCACCCTGGATGGCAACGACTGACAGGGCACTTCGTATTTTACTTCCCCCACGAAGGAAGTGAGCTCCGAGGTGAAGTTCATTTCACACACCAAGTTCCCCAAGAAGGTGCTGCTGTGGCTGACAATCAGCGAGAAGGGGATGTCAAAGCCTATCTTCTTTCGCTCCGGACTGGCCGTGAACGGGGAAATTTATAGTACGAAATGCCTGCCGGAACTGCGTCGCTCATCAAGAAATACCATAAGGGCGCTACTCGAAGGCCATAAGGGCACTACTCGAAGCGATCGTTGGAGGAGATGGAGCGGCTGAATATCGATGTGGTACCCAAGTCGGCGAACCCGCCCAACGTCCCCAGCTGCGTCCCATCGAGAATTTTCGGGACAACCTGAAGCGTAAGATCTACTCCAACAATTTTGTCGTGAAAACTGAGGAGGAATTGATAAATAAAACGAAGAAAGAACTCAAGAACATGCCTACACGCATGTTTTCGTCCACCATGACGAATCTTCCGGTTAACTGCCGGAAGGCCGCTCGCAAGGGCGTAGAATTTATTTGCAAGTAAGCTTAAATAATTACCTTCCATGGGAATTTTATCAAAAGAAATTATCTTTATCAAAAGAAATTATCTGTCTTAGCTGAGCTTAGCAAACGTTAATTCGAGGTACTTGAATATTTGTCATAATGATGAACTGCAATACTTGTGTTCGCTTCTTCATACCGGGAGACATAAAAATTTGTTCGGTTTGACAGCTTTAAATAGGCTAGATAGACCTCAACATCTACACAGCGCCCAAGTAAGCTATCTGTGGAATACGAGTATGCTTGATAAGTCGTAAACAATGTTGCTGTCTAAAGGTATGGTTACCAAGTGAAATCGTTCCATCTCGGTGATTTGTTTGGACTAATCGATGAGTCGTGTTGGATCACTTTTTATGAGCGTTTGTGAAAGTTGCTACGTAAATGGGGAATTTACTCTCACCATTTCTGAGCTTAAGTTTTTCTTTGCTAAAGAAATGTTTAGCCTAACACTAACCACGAGTTCGGATTGACGGTGATGAAATTAAGGTGCTAAACGAGTACGTGTATCTAAGCTCACTGATGACCGCCGATAATGACACCAGCAGAGACTTATTATGGCAGGAAACCGCGCCTACTTAGGACTCCGGTCGAATAAAGTTTTCCACACAAATGAACTGTCTTCAAAACGCTTATTGGACCGGTAGTCCTCTACGGGCACGAGACATGGACTCTGCTCGTGGGAGACCAACTTGGTGGTTTTTGAACGGAAGGTGTTGCGTATCATCTATGGTGGAGTGCAGATGCAAGAGGGAATGTGGCGGAGGTGAATCAACCACGTATTGTAACCAGCTGCTATGAGAACCATATATCGACTACACCTAAAAAATCAGGCGACTACGGGGCGCTGGGCTCGTCGTAAGAACGTCGGATCGATAAAGAACAGACTTGACCGAGACAAAGAGGCGCGCAGCGGGTAGAGAGGATCGACCAGGTGGATGACGACCTGTGGAGCCTTCACAGACTACGAGGCTGGCTAGCGACGTGTAGTCATGGACCAAGTGGAATAGAGACAACTTCTGAATACAGCAATGGTTACCCAGGCCTTAGTCTGACTGGTGAGGTAAATTGATCGTTTTGGAATTTCTAAATGGTTCATTTATTAATTTTCGGATAAAATGACGCGATTGGTCAAGGCGACGATAGTGATGTGCGTTGTTCGAGTATCGAGGACACTTCCGAGTCCCTTTGAATCTCGAAGGGGACTATGGCAAGATGATGGACTTTCGTGTCTGCTATTTAACATCGCCTTACAATGTGTGATAAGAAGTACTGGGATAGACCCAAGTGGCCCGATCTTCAGGAAGTTCATCGCCGATGACATCGACATCATGGCAGTGAACTTTGATACGATTTCGGAAACAACTGAAGGCTGAAGCTAGGCGAGTTGGACTTGTCATCAACGCATCGAAGATCAACTACATAAGAGAAACAGATTCTCGGGAAGACAATGTTAACCTCCCTTCCCGGGCTCGTATTGACGGTGACTAAATCGAGATGTTCAACGAATTCGTGTATTTGTGCTCACTGGTGACCACCGAAAATGATACCAGCAGAAGGATTCAAAGACGCTTTATGGCAGGGAATCATGCTTACTTTGGACTCCGGAGGACACTCCGGCCGAATGAAATTCGCCGCCGCATGAAGTTGACTATCTACAAAACGCTTATTGGACCTGTAGTCCTCTACGGCCACAAAACATGGACTTCCAATGCGCCCTTGGTGTTTTCGAACGGAAAGTGTTGCGTACCATCTATGTAGGAGTGCAGATGGAAGAGGGCACGTGGTGGGGCCGAATGAACCACGTATTGCCAATAGCTGCTGGGAGAACCGCCACACCGAAAAAATCAGGCGACTACGGTGCGCTGGAATCGTCGTAAGAATGTCGAATTACAGCCCGATGAAAATGGTTGTCGATAACGAACCAACTTAAATGAGACAAAGAGGCGCGCCGCGGGTAAGAAGGATTGACCTAGTGGAAGGTGACCTGTGGTGCCTTCGCAGACTACGAGGCTAGCGACGTGTAGTCATTGACCAAGTAGAATGGAGACCACTTATGTGTACAGCAATGGTAACCCAGACCTTAGTCTGACTGGTGAGGTAAGTTGATCGTTTTGGAATTTCTAAATGGTTCATTTATCAATTTCCGGATAAAATGACGCGATTGACCATGAACAACATTGGACATGGACGGATAAAATGACCGCGATGGACAATGTTAGCCTCCCAGGTAACAGTTTGACGCTTAACAAGTGTTGTTCAATCGATTTTGAATCAGCCTTAGTTTGAATAATGGTTGTACATAAACCACGTTAAGCTCTGTTCAGCTTTTAAACATTTAAATTTGATGATTTTAATCAGCCAAAAGCGTTTTATAAATAACAAACTTTTTAAAGCATTAAATAATAGTCTTTTCCAAGCCTTCTAGTTTTATTTAGAAAAAAAAAAATATTGGAAGTCCGCTTCATATCTTATATATTTTTATGGGAAGGCAACAAGGTGCTGACTAATTGTATATTGTTATTATAAGTCTAAAAATTATTTTTGCATATCGGGATTCGAACCGGCACAGTCGCTGATTCACAGTCATCAATCATACCTACTGGACCACTTAAGCAAATGTGTGGCAAAAGGTATGATCATTAACTTGCAACACGTCAAATTTAAGTTGAATAACAGCAACCGGAAGAGTACTATACCGCAATGCAGAATTGTAAACAACAATTGGTGACAGTAAAACATTCCTCTTATTTTCAAGTGTAATTAATACAATGTGGACACAAATGCGCAATTCATGTCGATGGTCATGTGGAAGCTATTTTAGTGCCATAATTGAGTTATATTTTTGGAATTCTGTCAGAAAATTCAGTGCAATATAGCAGTCAAAACAAAGAAATACAAATTTTTATACTTCCGACGTCGTCGCAACCCACTTCTACCTGGAGCTATTCCTAAAAAGCTCCTCTACCTTGTCGCATTGCTACAACTGCTTGGAATTAGAAAGGTAGGAAGTGAATTTAGAAGAACTAAAATGCCAGAAATGCAATGAGTGACACTGATTACATTTAATAAATCAGGCTATCAAAATAATTATAGTGCATTGCTGATTTGTGGAGTAGTGTTGAGCTAAAATAAGGTTTGTTCAATCGTGTAGAGGTTGAATTGTGGGGATACAATTAGCTTCATACACTACTAATCAACTATTTATTCAGCCTGCTGTTAATCAGCTTTGTACACCCTAAATCAACCAATAATCAGGTATTGACGATGAAGAAATAGAGAAATTCATGTATTTGTGCTCACTGGTGACTGCCGAAAATGACACCAGCAGAAGAATTCAAAGACGCATTATGGCAGGAAATCATGCCTACTTTGGTCAACGGAGGACGCTCCTGACGAATAAAATTCGCCGCCGCACGAAGTTGACTATCTACAAGACACTGATTAGACCGGTGGTCCTCTACGGCCGCAATACCTGGACTGAGATCATGGAGTACCAACGCGCCCTTGGTGTTTTTGAACGGAAGGCGCTGCGTTCCATCTACGGTGGAGTGCATATGGATGACGGAACGTGGAGGATGCGAATGTACCACGAATTGCACCAGCTGCTGGGAGAACCATCCATCGTCCACATTGCACAAATTGGGTGACTACGGTGGGCTGGGCACGTCGTAAGAATCCCGCACGACGACCCAATGAAAATCGTTTTCTAAAGCGTTCCGACCAAGTAGAAGGCGACCGGTGGACCCTTCGCAGGCTGGCAAAGTGTGGCCATGGATCGAATAGAGTGGAGTCGACTTCTTCGGACAGCAGAGGACAACAAGGCCTTAGCCTGATTGGCAAGGTAAGTAAGGAAGTGCTGAAAGAGCAGTAAGTTTGAGAGCCGACGTAAAGTCCCAGTGGGTACGTGAGGCGATCGTACTCACTTTCGTCCGATGTATCGAGTTGTCAAAAACTGAGTAAACCAGAAATGTCAAACTCAGTAAAAGCAACTCAGTCAGCAAAATCCTGGACTTACAAAAAAATGACAGTCATGTCGGAGGAAACGTCTTAAGAAATGTCACTCAAAACCGGCTGAAATGCTTTCAGGTAACTAATAATCGCTTAGGGAAACGGTGTTGAACTATTTTCTGCTCCGGTAGAATGAATTCGGAGCAGGAAATTTCCATTTTCTTGGATAAAAATCAAAACAAAAACCCTCCCCGCAACTGAAATTATCGCCGAATGGAATTGACTCAGTCTACGTGAGAACGTCGTTTACTCAAAAGTGAGTCAACATAAGGCTACTCAATTTTGAGTAGTCCTACCGATGTCCTGAGATGAGTACATTCGACTCAATTTTGAGTTGATCAGAATAAGCGTGAAATCAGCACTATCGAGGCATAGAACATCGAAATGGAAACTTGACTGTATTACCAATTCGGTTGAACAGCTCATAAAATTGAGCTTGAGCTTGAGATGAAGGTAGGCGTAAGTTTCAGATGGAACTATGCATTGAAAAGAAGAAGTACAGTGTCCTTGTGATGTCCTCACAATATACGAAGGCAAAATACCTAAGAAAGCTCTCATTTAATAACCAAACCGAAAACAAACCTTTAGTTCCAGTTTTGATGCAATAATCATACCCAAATCAAAAACCAACACATGGCTATTTGGCGCCACCGACCCAACAGCGCAGCCCCTCTTAGCTATGATCCAGATTAGTGAGACGCCCACTACGACTCCAAGAAACCCTCAGGTCCAACATCTCAATAAATGAAAACCCAACCATCTCATTTCAAGGTCCTTAACCGGTCCACAGTTTCACAAACCCGTATCATAAAAACCATGTCACTAGTTCAATCGAAACCACTCGTCCTACACAACCGGCGATAATGAATCTGGTGCTGCTGCTGCTGTCATTCCACAATCCGAACCCTATAAATTCACGGTCAGCTGGAGCATGCAAACACGCGAGAAATCGGAGATACATGTCTATCTCTGTGAAGACAACCCAGCGACCGTATTTCGACACTCAGCATGGTGGCCCTTTGCCGCTGTTTCCTAACTCCTCCGGTTGATTGACACTTTACGAAACTCCTAAGGCTTGCTTCACCATAAAGGACGTACTATTGTCTAATCCAACGCGAACAACATGGAGTGGATTTCGGTCTCAATCAACGCGCGGTCGGATATTCCAGTAGCCGATTTGTTTGTTTATTGCAGCGTGCTGCAGCTCACAAGTGTGTCAGTTGATTAGTGCTGCTTGGGCGTCGTCGTTAGAAAATAGGCATATCTGTCGCAACTGCAAACCACGGCCTGTCAACGCTTGGGTGGAGGTGTCAAGCGATGGATAATTAGTGTCCTAATCCAGATCGTGCCACTCTCGTTGTGACAAATTGCATAATCAGAATGACGCGCTCGTGTTGATTTGATCAGTCGGGAACCAGCCAAATTTGACAAGTGTAACGAAGCAGTCGAATCTAGTTGAATGACCTTCCCAATGGATTCTGTTTTATCAACCAGCTCAATGAACCAGGAATAAGGCGCAGACGTGGGTATAATTTTGCGTTGACGTTTTACGATCCCCATCCGTTTACCGTAAACATTTTTGGGTAGGCAAAGTGTAGAGATTAACAGCATATTTGCATTGGTTTTGCATCCGACATCCGCTTCCAATGAGGGAGCTCCAACCGTAGAGCGTTTAGAAAATAAAACACAGACAAACTGACAAGTTTCAATCCAATTAAAGTTGATTAAGATGTCGACCGTGAGCTTATCAGAAAATGCGTCATTGGCTTAGCGGAATGAGAATTGTTGGAATGCAACTTAAAGATTGGGATGAGTGCAATGTAGCAATGCCATCTGATCGTCAGTCATTATCGGTAGAAAAATATTCCAACTGTTGCGTCTGCATGTCTGTGCTGTACATATTTGCCACGGTTGTTAATTTGCGACTTTTAACCGATGACTTGTCAAATAAGCATTCAACACCCGATAGAGAAGTGCAAATCGGAAATGGCACACACCGCAATTCGCACCCTGCTGTGAGGCGGATTAACCAAGGTAGATGCGGTCATTAATATATGTAGATTTTGGATATATTCAGTAATCCATTTCTCTATTGATGATTCATTTAGTGCTAGCTAGTATCAGGATATTGTTTTTCGAGTTATTGTACCTCGATAATCTTCAGTTCATCCATGTAGGACATAGAAAGCAAAATTTCATATTAGTGATGCCATAAACGTTGTGATGAAGGATGGCTCAGATTTTCATTTCAAAAATCAAATTGATCAATAGAGTAACTATGCAAGGAAAGTAGCACGTGGGTTCATTTTTCAATTCTGCCGAAAGTAATTCACACCAACATCTAAGAGATGTTCAAATTCGGCTAAACATCGCACATGTTTCAACAATATTTAAAAAAAAATTGTAGATCCAATCTCAAACATACACGCTAATCCAGGCCTCCGATGTTTGGTACTGTTTGAACTACGGAACTGTTTGGTATTTTTTTTAAATCAGCGAAAAATTCTCTTTGACTTTGTTCTTTGGGTTATTTTACAGTTTTTAAAAAAATCTTGATTTTATTGATTTCTTACACGTTTATATCTTAAAAACACCACTCTGAATTTTTCAGCAGTCAAAGATAAGGAGTTTTACGACATTTCAAAAACCATTGGAACAATTTTCATTACCCTGCAGCCTGCAAATGGTTTTTTCCCTGATTTTCCTTGAGATTTTCCTCCACTGTAAACAATTTCGTGCAAAACATTTATAAGGTAGTATTTTCTATTGCTTGCTGAGATAATTTGTCTCATCATTTCACTACACGACTTTTTTCTACGAAGCTTGATTAATGAGTTATGAATTTTCAAAGTTCGTGATGTCTGAGAAAATCCGAAAACTTCAGCTAAAAGTAGCAGTGGAATTAACCATCCGAATTTTTTGATTTTTCTTTTCGTTCACATAAACTGTTATTTTGGGCTGAATTTTATAAATTTCTGAGAGCAGTCGGTCCATTTTGCCGATAGTAAAACATCTTTCCCAAGGCTCATTTACAGAATAGGTACGGATCAGAATCATGAGAATCAAAAATGGAGTATTTTTATTGATGATAATTCGATCACCTAACGGTAGAAAAAACGCTTTCATAATTTTTTTTAGTGGATCAGGAATCACCATGGTAAGTGATGTGAGCATCCCAAGTAACACACATGCTCTATAACAGTTTACTCAACCTAATTAGATGAATTTGTGTTACTTGGGATTTGATTGCGTCGTGGCATTTTGAATTCTATAATACGAAGGAGATTGAGAATGAGCTCATGATCCCTTGTGCAAAAATGGTCACCATTAGGTCACGCAACCTCTTACATCGAGTCCCCGATTGAGCTGCTGTTATTACTGTACAATCCCGTCGACCGTGGGTCTCAACGGTAACTATAACGACTATCACGTGAAATGAAACATCAGCAGAACAGACTACAAAAAATGCCATTCCGATTGAATATCCTTTCTGGAAGGGTTCAATAATGAATTTCGACGAACACACTTCTCATTGTATCGTGTAGAACTTTTCACTTAGTAGATTTGAACTAATTCTTTGACGTTGTATATTATTATAGGTTACGTAAGAACTGAATTAGTAGGTATTGATATTTTCGGATTCTGGCTCAGTAGCCTTATAAAGTATCAAACGAACGTCAAATCTCTCGTCCCGACGCACAGTGGGGATTTTGGCAGCAAAAAGGCTTGAAATTGTCTGCCGCTCAAACCATACATTGTGAGATATGATTTCCTTTGAGAAAAATGTCAATGCTAGTACTAGTTGTCGCTCTCATACCTACGCAAACCACAATCAAAATCAGTAGACATGTAAAAATATAAAATGGCTTGTGTCTGCACTAGTAAAACGGCCGTAATGTTGACTTGTTAAATTTTCAAACCAAATAAAAAAAAATAAATGGTCGTCATTAAAAAAAGGCATACAATTCAAGTAATTTAACAAAAAAAAATGAGTAACAAGGGTACCGGTGCAAAACAAGGATTATACTGAAACATGCCTAATTTTGGTCTTTTAGGCTATTGCAACCAATTTACTGAGTATTTTGTATAGCGTACATATTTATTTTTTAATGTGCCATTCAAAATGAACAAACTTGTATATGTGACACATGGCTTATTTGAAACCACATTCTCCTTTAAATGTTTCCAATAGTTAATCAAAGCTCACTTACTGGTTTCTAAATGGTATATTTGGAAATTTCAAAAGAAATTTATTGTCTATTTAAGCCAATAAACCAATTTAAATGCTTTCAATTGATAGAGGATTTTGGGGCAAATTTATTTGTCCGTACACAGTATGAAAACAAGCACATTTGATGCTTGGATTAATTTTTGCCGCAAGAAAACCTAAATCTCGTGTTAGCATTTCAGCGGCAGAAACTGTTCAGTCATCAGAAATCTTTCAAAAAAAGTTAATTGTTTTGATATGAGATACCGGGGCAAAATACGCTCAAAACATGCATTTGAATCAGTTTTGTCCTTTAGACTATTGTAATCCGCTTTCTGAGCATCTCTTTTTTAATTTTTTAGTAATGAGTTCAAATTCGGAAAACCATGCTCTCCTATAAATGTTATCAATAGTTTTTAAAAGGCACAAGCTGACTACTAGAAGACAAATTGGCTATTTCTGATAAAAGGTACTGAATATTTGAATCAGTGAAGTATCATAATGGGACAGAACTACATAAAATACGGGACTTTGGGGCAAAATAGGCTCCACACATGCACTTATCACCGCGTGCGCCAATTTATAAAATAAAGTTCTTGACATTTTTCTCAAAGGAAGTCATATGTTACAATGTGCGATTTGAGCGGCAGACAATTTCAAGCCTTTTTGCTACCAAAATCCCCACTGCGCGACGGTTCGGTTCTGGATTTGGACCTTCTTCAGGGATCTATAATTCATTATTTTCTCATTCTAAATTTCATTTAGTATGCCTCAATCAATAGTTTCATCCTATGTTAAGAATGAAAGCACTTCGACACTCAGAGCCGTACTTAGGATTTTTGTTAAGTTAGCAAACCCTCCTCTCTCTTTCACTTTTACGATACTCTTATCACATTCCATAAGGGTAGTCTTAGAGAGAAAGCGATATCACATCAAATTCTCACTATTATAACTGTTTTCTCTGTATCCGTACACGTATCCGTGATCGCTTCAAAGATGCACTTTCTCAGCAATGAAAATAGGTCTTCTAAGTGAGAAAATCAAGCGATGATACTGATATTTAACCATGGATCGGAATCCTGGTCTGAAGCTTTTCTTGTATTCAGTCTCAAACCGAGGCTCATAACCGTCAACAAGAAGAGCTACGGGCCAAAAAAAGATGATCTACCCACTTACGTGGATGCTAGGTACATTTAGAAAATATCTTCAAAGATATCGACGACCTGTCTTCACATGTCGTCACCGAAATTTTTAAACATTGCAGGCGGGTGAAAAGTGTACATGTTCAAAAAAAAAAAACGTGGGGAAGTTCTGAAGGAGGCAAAGGACCACGGTCATCATGCGGATATCGTCTCGCTGGACATCTCTAAAGCGTTCAACCGAACATGGACACCAGCTGTATTGAAGAAGCTTGCTGATTGGGGCCTGAAAGGACATATCCTTCACTTCGTCCGGAACTTTCTGACCGACCGATCTTTTCGGGTTTCGGTCGGAAACGTGCTATTCGGAAGTTTCAGTGAGGAAACTGGAGTGCCACAGGGTTCGGTGACCGCGGTCAGCCTCTTCTTGGTGACCTTTGACCAACTACCCAAGAACGTTTACATCTTCGTCTACGCGGATGACGTCCTCACTGTAACGGTGGGTAACACCCTGCAGAGGACGAAACTGAGAGCGCAAGTGGCAGTCTCCTCGGTGGTCAGATGGGCTGACTCTGTCGGTTTCCAGCTTTCCGCCGGCAAGAGCGTGCGCTGCCATATATGTACCACCAGGCATCGCAACAACGGACACCGTGAGGGAGTGCTCCTCGATCGGAATTTATCCTTTGAGCCGCACTTCCACCAAGTACAGAAGGACTGTCGCAGTCGGTCCAACTTGATTAAGACCATCTCCCGCCCCCACTGATCTAACAATCGCGAATTCCGCTTCCGCGTAGCTTGAACCATCATCGACAGTCGTCTACTGTACGGTGTAGATATTACATGCCTTGCCGCCGAGAAAGCCGTCCAGATTCTGGAACCGGTGTACACCGGCTACATTCGAACAGTCTTCGGTCTCCTGCCCTCTAACCCGGCCGACGATGCATGCGTTGAAGCCGGTATCCTACCTTTTCGGCTCGTTTTCACCGCAGTTATTGCTACGTTCTCTTCGACGAGGTGAACTGACTCCTCCGCACGGCCGCCGACTTAAATCTCCCTCCAGTGGCCAGGGTCCACTGGCACGGAGACAAAAATTGGCAATCGCACAAGATCAAAATTGACAACCGAATCAAGGACCGCTTCAGGGCAGGAGACAACTCGCTGGCTTTACGCCGGACAGTTGTCGAAATTCCGGGGCGTACTACCAAGGTTATGAAGTTAGGTACACCGACGGCTCTCTCTCTGCTTGTGAGCAGATCGCTCCCGATCCAATGCTCGGTGTTCTCAACTGAGGCAGCGGTTATTCTCCACGCGGCCGATATTAGTCGTAACTGACTCACACAGCGTGATATTGGCCTTAACAACAGAAACACCAAAGCATCCGTGGATCCAAGGGACGGTAAAGCACGTGCCGCCCAACACAGTATTCATGTGGGTACCCGGTCACTGCGGGATCCAAGGGAACGTAATAGCCGACCACCTCGCCGGCTCAGGCCACACCGGACCCAGCCCAAGCAACACACATGTTCTATAACAGTTTATATAACCTTTATATGACAGGTTTTGGTTGTATAGCAGTTTACTCAACATAATTCTATGAATTGGTGTTACTTGGGAGGTCCACCGGCAATGTACCGCTCCAAGATGTCAAAATTTGGATCAAGCGGACGATTCGGAGAGGCTGGGACACTGAGTGGAGGAACAACAGGACACATCACCTTCGGCCAAACCTAAGAGAACAACGAGTGGTGTCAAGGCTGCGCACCGGGCACAGCAGAGTCTCCCACAACTTCGGAAGAACACCGTTCCGAAGGACCTGCGAAACCACATCCTCGTGAACTGCGCGGAGCTGGAGGACCTTCGGGCTGCCTTCGACTTGGAGTCAATCAGCATTCGGAACCTGTTGGGTGACGAGTGCCCGGCAGCAGCCGCCCTCATCACCTTCCTAAAGGACGCGAACCTTTACCACAATATCTGAGTGTTGCTTGTTTGTTTTTTTTTCCGTTTTGTTGGCCCTTTTGGCAGTTTTCTACACCTTTTCATTATAGCAAGATAAATTTACCACAGCCAAGATTGGGAAGCTTCTTCTGAGAACCCAATTTTTTGACGTAAGACTACGTCTTTAATTTCTATACTGGGGATCACATTAAAAAAAAATCAAAATTCAGATATGTAACGAAAAATCCCAAACACGGACGTAACGATAGAGCGCAAATCGAACACACGACACATTGCGCACGCTCACCATTTCACCAATGAAAGGAAGGGAGAAGAAAAGCAGCGGTAATAAAAACGCTTGTCATATCGTTGTGAAAATCACCCGTAACTATCTCCAGCAAAGGTCGTTCAGGGTGTCGTTGAATAGTTCCCTTTCAGGACAATTTCCGATCCCAGCATGTGTTCCTAAAGGGAGTCTGCTGGGACCACTGCTTTACAGCATCTACACGTCGGACATCCCTCCTCTAGGAGACGGTTGCGTGTTCTTCCTGTTCGCAGATGACACCGTGATAGCCGTCAAGGGTAGGATGCCTCGTGAAATTACGAACAAGCTCCAACGATGCCTTGACACCTTTACTGATTATGCCACCACGTGGAAAATCAAAATCAACGCCTCGAAAACCCAAACGATCATGTTCCTTCACAGACAATCGCCAAAACTTAAACCGTCTCCCTCCTGTACTGTAATAATGGATAGTACAAGGGTCGAGTGGTCCGCTGATGTTACTTATCTCGGGATGATGCTCGATGAGAAGCTCCTGTTCCGCTCGCACATAGAGAAAACCCTAGTTAAGTGCTCCGCCTTGGTTAGGTGTTTGTATCCGCTCATTTGCCGCAGATCCCGCCTCGCAAGGCAAAACAAACTGGCTGTCTACAAACAGATCATAGCCCCCGCGATCTTCTATGCCGCCCGGGTGTGGAATCGTGCGCTCAGACCCACAGGAACAAAATCCAGGTTGCACAGAATAGAGTGTTGAGGATGATCCTAGATCGTCCATTCGACACAAGAATAGCAGACCTCCATCAAGAGGCAGAAATTCCCAAAGTAGATTCCAAAATTGAGGATATGACAACCAAATTTATCCAAAAATGCAACCTTTCTGAACATGCTTTAATAAGCAATTTGCACAAAATTGAGTCATAATAGACGCGAAATTCAGCTCAATCAAACATACTTTTCGTCGAGTAACGAACTTTTCAGTCTCGGAGCACTTGATTTTACATGATATGTTTGTTTACGTCTCATCCTTTATGTCATAGATGGATTCCGTCACGTGTAAAATTAGGTATTTCTAAGTGTGAAGCTCAACGAATTTCTTAGAAGTTCTGGAAATTTCACAGAAGCTCAGAAATTTAGCATACTTCTTAGAACTTCAGGGTTTGATTTGGAAATTTTGAGAACTTAGTTAGAACCTACTTAGTGACTATATAAATTCATAGACAAGGTTCATGGTCCTTCCTGATATTTGAAGAAGGTCAGGGGTGTTCTGAGATCTTAGTCGAATTGAAAGAACTTACACAAAAAAAAGCTTTATGTAACAAGGCAGACGCTAATGAAATTTCATAGAGGATGACAACATTTTTAAGAAGTAAATATTAGGAAACTCTGTAGATGTTTAAGGTTAAATTTACTTTGATGCATTTTCAAAATATTCAAATGCAGTTTTTTTCAACGCATCATTTCAGATTGCAAAAACTCGCGTCATTCTACTCTTTTTGATATTATACACAAAATGACGCGGGCTTTTTGCAACCTGAAATGTTGCGCCGAAAAAAAAAATGCATTTGAATTTTTCGAAAATGAATTAAAGTAAATTGAACCTTAAGGAACATTAGAGCAATTTGTCGCCCCTCAGGATGTTTTTGGTGGCGAATTTCACTTTCGCCACCTGATGAGTACGGTGCTGCCGACACTAATGACTCTATAACGTGAACACTAGATGTTAATAAGTGGGATTGAACCCATGATCTTCTGCGTAGTAAGCAAAAATGGTCACCACCTGGCCACCAAGCCCCATATAGCACAACAGACCACTTAAGACAAATTTGTTGTCCTTGCCATTCAAATCCAGTAAACACGGCGAGCATGCAATATGATCTCTGTGGTGAAATTTTAAAGGCAAACTCAGTTGGCCGTTAAAAAAAGTTAAATCCTGATTTAAGACGAGAAATCCTAGGCAAGTAAATTAAACCAAAGTGATAGTTCACATCTTCCCATATATCACGAATATCTTCTAGAAAATATCGGAACCGTTTCTAATTATTTTTCTTAACTGGCTGAAACTGTTACTAAAATCACAACGGTTAGAACATCTTCTTCTTATTCTTCTTCTTCTTTTTCTTCTAGACTTTTTACACTTCTTTTGCGAGCGTTTTGCCGGTTTTCTGTTCTAGATGCACTTCCACGGTTATTAATTGAGAGCTTTCTATGACAACCAATGCATGAATTTGCATTTTGTATGGCAGGACAAATTTCCAACCCGAAAGATTTTCTCGACCGGATCGGAAATCGAAACTTCCAAAATCCCCCATCGAATATCACTGGAGCTATATATCGCTGAAAACTGAACGAGCAGAACATGGAACGATACTATACATTGTTGTTTAGATCCAACGATCCAGCGATCGCAGCGCAAGTCGGATCAGAATCGATGGAACCGGAGAAGTCAATCAAAGTGGAGAAAGGTGAAACAGTTGAACTTTCAACAGCGTTCGGTAAAACATTGACCTTCATTTCAAAAGCTGTTTCACTAAATTTTAATTTCAAAACACTGTCAGCCTTGTTTAAATAATTGAGTCTTGCCATTGTGATGAAGTTTTCCTGTAATGAATTAAAATGTCATATTTTTACCGAACAGTTCAGTTGTTGAAAGTTCGGTAGAAAATACCGAACTCGGTAATAATTTCTAAGTGTGTAGGAAGGAAATGAATCCCGAACGGTTACGAACCCACCTACAGTTTTGTATTACACGAGGATGTCAAACACGCTCTGGATGATTCGCACACGCCTACAAAGCGAGAGGTGCTTCGTGTAATTATAAGCTTATTCGATCCGTTAGGGTTGATTAGCTTCTTGTTGATCCACGTCCGAACATTGCCGAAGCAACACACTTCAGTTTCGAAAAGTTGTGACAACTATATTGTGACCGGAATAAGTCGTATAGGAGTTGCTACAACCGTTTTGCGACAAGTGTGCTGCTCGGGTGATGCAGAACATTTGGGCATTAAGTGCAGACTGGGACGGCGCTCCTTAGTGAGCTTAATTCGGTTCGGTGCTATTTCTTCATAACCCAAGGTCCTGCAGTAGTGTTGGTGGTGGGAAATGCGAAAGTAGCTCCCCTCAAGATGATGTCCATACCTCGTCTAGAGTTACAAGGTGCTGTGTTAAGTTCCCGTTTACTGAACAGTGTGATGGCTATGCATAAACTTCCAATAACCCGGCGTGTGCTTTGGAAAGACTCCGGGATAGTTTTGGCGTGATTGCGGTCAGACGATCGGAAGTATCAGCAGTTCGTGGGATTTCGAGTGGCGGAGATTCTTTCTACGACGGATGTTCAAGAATGAAGGAAAATCGAAATTGAGCTGAATTTGGCGGATCAGGCAACAATCAGTAGGAATGGGGACCGAACTTCAACGTGGATTCGTGGGCCGAATTTCCTATCCAAACCGGAGAGTTTCTGGCCGCCGTAGAGAACTGTACCGTATTCTACTGAAGAAGAAATTCGCAAAGTGAACGTGCACATGAAGATCCAGTCTTTGATCGAGACAACCGCTGGGAAAAACTTGAGTGCAAAGTGTCACTTTTTCATCGGTTCGTCGACAATTTGAAGCGGAAACGTCAAGGCAAGCAATTGGTGTTAGGAGTGCTGAAGCAGGAGGAGTTAGCCAAGGCAGAAGTTTCGTTGTATAAGCAAGCGTAGTAGGACTGGTATGCTGAAGAGGTAGCTCAGCTTAATGGAATCGACAAAACTTCGCAGTTGCAGCATTCAGCAGTATCGAGAACAAGTCACATATACAAGCTTTGACCGTTCTTGCATCAATGTGGAGTGATGTAGATGCGATAAAGGACCGACGCAGATCCATACGTAGCATATGCAGCAAAGCACCCTACGATTCTGCCTTAGAGGTCGTGGATCACCTTCCTTCTGGCAGACAAGTTCCACCGGCGTTTCCGTCACGCCAACAGGGAGACAGTGATAAACGAGATCAGACAGGAGTACCATATTCCGAAGATGCGGGCGTTAGTCGCGAAAGTCACGAAGGAATGCGTATTTTGTCGCATACGCAATGCCATCCCAAGGTCACCACCGATGGCCCAGTTACCGAATGTTCTGGTTAAACCTTTTGTACGACCTTTCACTTTCGTGGGCCTCGACCACTTCGGACCTATTTTTGGTAAAGGTTGGACGCAGCAACGTAAAGCACTGGGTTGCACTTTTTATATGCCTCAGCATCCGTGCGGTTCACATGGAAGTAGTACACAGTGTGTCTAACGAATCCTGTGTGCTAGTAGTGCGTCGTTTTGTGTCAAGGAGAGGTTCACGAGCTGAATTCTTCAGTGATAACGGGATCAATTTCATTGGTGCCAACAACCAGTTGAAGAAGGAGATTCATGACCGAGAGGTAAGACTAGCGTCAGTGTTCACCAGCACCCGCTGGGCCCCCCATATGGTGCGCTCGGTTAAAGCGGCGATCGGAACGATAATAGAAGCCGCTCAAAAATCAGATGTTGAGACGCTGGAATCGATGAGGCTGAAGCAATGATTAACATTAGACCTTTAACGTACATTCCCTTGGAGTCGGCAGAGCAGGAATCGTTAACGCCAAACCACTTTCTTCTGGGGAGTTCTTCCGGGGTCAAGCAGATACCAGTTCAACATACGGATTATCGGATTACACTGAGAAGCAGTTAGAAGCTGTCGCAACATTTGGCTGATGAGTTCTGGAAGCGGTGATTTCTCGGCGTTCGAAGTGGTTTGAGGACGTGAAGGATATCCAGAAGGGAGATTAAGGGTTCGTGGTGGATGGAACTAGGAATCAATCGAAAATAGGACGAGTGGAGAGGGTAGCAGTTGGTGCAGATGCACGAGTGCGGCAAGCTTGGGTGCGTACGACAGGAGTAGTTCGAAGGGCGGTAGTCAAGCTGGCAATGCTCAACGTCATGGAGGATGGTGATCCTGAACCAGGAGATTGTAGCGGATCACGATTGTGTTCACGCTGCCTTCTGATGATTTGAAAAATTTCCCCTCATTCTCTCTATAAAAATAATTTGATTCTAATCGACTGAGAACCCCCCTCCCCCGCACTTTGTCGCTGCTGTTGTAATTCCTTTTCCTCATTTCACTTTCCTCCCAGAAGCGTACGAGGCAAGCCAACCACTTTCAACGACCGCACTACCGTCCATTTTCGATGTACGGTGGTGATTTAATAATCATCGTTAAAATTCTGCCTTGTAGAAAATGCCATCAACGTACCACCATCAGTCGGACCCAGGCCCCGGCACTACTGATCTCCGTCCACTGTTTAAGGAGATAATGTGTCGTTGAGCTGTGTAAATCCCAATCAGCCGGACGGACGAAGCATGCGCTTACAACCGAGCCCGTCCGATCATCGGACGACGATCGGTCAGTTCAGAAGAAAGCAAAAACATCCAACACAGCACCATTATTAAAGCCTTATCGATTGGCCTCATTTTTCTGACTTTCCTTCTGGTGTACTTGGTCAGTTATGCAACGTCTATCTGTCTCTCTTGCGTTGGTGCCGTTACGTCATAGAGGATCTGATTCCTGCCGGTTTCTGAAAAGCTGTTGAGTAACTTCAATTCGAGGAATTTGGGTTAAATAAGGGACATGGGAAAGAAGTGCTCTTGAAATTTTAACGCAGGCAATCAACTGAAAAGAATGGGTGTCATTCTTCACGGTTTTCGTTGCAAGGTCTCTAACAAGCTAGGTTAAAAAGGCAATAATTACCGACTTGCAGGTCCCTGTTGATTCATAGGAATTTCAAGATCAGACGTGAATAGAATTAGAAACACTAATTAACCTTCTTGTTCAGACGATCATTGGCCCTACAGAAGACGTCCATCAGAAAATCCATCCCGTCCATCCATCAGCTTTTAAATGCATCACGACCTCACGTAACTCGATTGCAACCACTATAATTTCGTTACACATTCAGGCACGCATCAAGCTAATTACAGCACATGTTAACAAAAAACTCAAATTGCCATCACATTTGTTGCCAGGATCCGCTCGCTATTAACCATTCATAATAGCGCAGTCAGCCTGCTCCACCCCTTCATACTTCGAGTCGACAAAGTTCACTCACTGCAATGAATAGATTCGAGAGAATGCTGATGATGATCGTTTGACGAAAAGATGTTATAATTGAGATCGATATCGTGACTGATGGCTACTGCACCGAACCTTGAAATCGAGTTCATGTATCAGTCAGGGCGATCAGTCAGTCAGTTGTACACGCACAATAGCGTTGATTGATTTTTTCTCATAATGCAACTTTTCACCCCGATGGATGTGGTGGTAGGATGACCTTCGAACGTCGACATAGTTCATTGCCTTCCCGATTTGATAATTAATAATTACACACACGCACGCATGCATACATAGTTTAACGAGGCGGTCGTAGTCATAATCATTAACGGTGTGGATTTGTGAGATAGCAACACGATTTGCACTCTATTTGTTTTGCGTAACATTTCCCGCTACATTTGCTGATCTGTGTTGATGGTTGGTGGCGGATGCAGATGCGTAATTAGAAGGTATGGATGACTAGCGTAATAATTTGCTTTAGATGCTGATTTTAGATAAGAGAATTCAGACTAAAGAATGTTTTTCGATATCTTGGAATTCAATGTTTGCGTTCGAGATGCCATTCCTTGAAAATAAACAAGGCTTTTGAATTCTGGACCAACGTAGAGCATCGAAGATAGTTTTAAAACTAATTTAAACGAGATTCTAGGGATCATAGCAAAGACCTTCTGAAGAGAGCTCGTAAGGAGTTCTTGGAAGGATTGCAAGGGAGGTTTGATAAAAATTCCAAGGTTCTGAAGAGTATTGCAAGGAAATCATGGTGATAAAACAGTTATGGGTAGAATTTCAAAATATTTCTGATGACTTGCCGATTTCAGGTCAATCCCATGAAGAACAACAAGGGAGCTCGCCCTAGAATTCCAAGGTCAATCTGAGGAGGGTAAAGAGGCTGAATGAAGTTCTTGAACGATCATTTTTTGCTTGAGGATACATCATGTTCCAGAGCATAAATTAGTAAAAATTTAGCTCGTGGACTTTGACGATAATACATAAAGATATTACGGAAGCCGTCATAAACCCTATATACGAAGAACTTTCTTCGGAGTTCTTTATGGAATTCTGAGAAAATCTGCATGAGAATTCTGAGAGCAGTTCCAAAACTAAATACGTGGAGAATTTCATAGTGATTCCAAAAAAAATCCACAGGAATTTCAAGGACAATTCAATACTGATTTGATGCAGAATCCTATAGGATTAGGAAGTAGTGTTTCCTTTTTGTGGTTGGTTACCTGGCACTCGGAAAATAGCTGATAGCTCTTCTTGGGAATTCCTGGGAATCGAAGAACAATGAGGACATCATCCAAATGTGCAAGAACGTTTATTCTTACAACCTCTGGAAGTTTCATCGACCTTGCTATGGAAGATTTTCCAATTTTCCACCGGAAGTGGCCCTGAAAGATTCTTCAAACTTCAAAAATTCTGCCAATGCTACTCGGAAGCTTCTTCAAACCTTCATCAGAAATATCATCCAACTTCCTCCAAAAGTCCTTTTGGCTTCCCTTGGAAGTGGAAATTGTTGCTTTTTTCACACGGAAGTTCTTCAGTCTTTTCCGCGAAAGACTATTCTCACTTCTCCTGTAATTTTCTTCTGACGTCCCCAGAAGCTCTTGTGACTTCTTTTTGAAGTGTCTTCCAACTTCCTTGTGAAGCTTTTTTCAGAGTTGTTCCTGAAGTTCCTGGAAGTCTCTTCTAACTTCCTTCGGAAATTTCTATCTCTTTACCACGGAGATATGTAATGGTTTCCCCTTTCTCTGGAAAGTTTCCGGTTTCTCCAGAAAAGATCATCTGATTTCTCCGGAAATATCTTCCCACTTCAGCTTCATTCGCACGAAAGTTTTCCCTCGTGATTTGTTTCCAATTTTCTTTGGAAAATACCTTGAACTTTATCCGGGAGTTTGGTCTATTTATTTAGCATTTCCGCCTGGAAGTGTTTGCCGACTTCCCAGGATGTTGTTTACCTATTTTCTGTCTTCCACCAGAAGAATCTTCCCAATTATTAAAAAAAAATTGTGTCTTCCTTTGAATGTGTCTTTCAGTTTCCAATCGAAGCATTATTTTCAGAGCTGTCCCGGAACCTGCTTTAAACTTTTGCAGATAAGTTTCTTCCAACATCCCCGGAAGTTACGGCCAGCTTGGTTCTCGGGAAGTTGAACCAGTTCATAATGTTCAGGGAACTTCTGGGAACTTTTTGATGAAGTACTGGCAACTTCTTGACGAAGTTCAGGGAACTTATTAACGAAGGTCTGGGAACTTATTGACGAAAGTCTGAGAACTTCTTAACGACGTTCTGGGAACGTCTTGACGAAGTTTTGGGAACTTCTTAACGAAGTTCTGGGAACTTCTTGACGCAGTTCTGGGAACTTCTTGACGAAGTTTTGAGAACTTCTTGACGAAGTTCTGGGAACTTCTTGACGAGGTTCTGGGAACTTCTTAATGAAGTTATGGGAACTTCTTAATGAAGTTATGGGAACTTCTTGACAAAGTTCTGGGATCTACTTGACGAAGTTTAGGGAACTTATTGAAAAAGTTCTAGGATCTTCTTGACAAAGTTCTGGGAACTTCTTGATGAAGTACTGGCAACTTCTTGACGAAGTTCAGGGAACTTATTGACGAAGGTCTGGAAACTTATGGACGAAGGTCTGAGAACTTTTTAACGACGTTCTGAGAACTTCCTAACGAAGTTTTGGGGACTTCTTGACGAAGTTCTGGGAACTTCTTGATGAAATACTGGCAAGTTCTTGACAAAGTTCTGGGAAATTCACGAAGAAGTTCTGCGAACTTTTTGTCGAAGTTCTGGAAAATTCTTGTCAAGGTTTTGGGAACTTCTGGTCGAAGTTTTGCAAACTTCTTGACGAAGTTCTGGGAACTTTTGACGAAGTTCTGAGAACTTCTTGACGAACTTCTGGAAACTTCTTGACGAAGTTCTGGGAACTTCTTGACGAAGTTCTGGGAACTTCTTGACGAAGTTCTGGGAACTTATTGACGAAGGTCTGGGAACTTCTTGACGAAGTTCTGTGAACTTCTTGACGAAGTTCTGGGAACTTCTTGATGAAGTTCTGGGAACTTCTTGATGAAGATGTGGGAACTTCCTGACAAAATTCTGGGAATTTTTTGACAAAATTCTGGGAACTTCTTGACGAAGTTCTGGAAACTTCTTGACGAAGTTCTGGGAACTTTTTGACGAAGTTCTGGGAACTTCTTGACGAAGTTCTGGGAACTTCTTGAAGAAGTTGTGGGAACTTCTTGAAGAAGTTGTGGGAACTTCTTAATGAAGTTCTGGGTACTTCTTAATGAAGTTCTGGGAACTTCTTAATGAAGTTCTGGGAACTTCTTGACGAAGTTCTAGGAACTTCTTGACGAAGTTCTGAGAACTTCTTGACGAAGTTCTGGGAACTTCTTGGCGAAGTTCTGGGAACTTCTTGACGAAGTTCTGGGAACTTCTTGACGAAGTTCTGGGAACCTCTTGACGAAGTTCTGGGAACCTCTTGACGAAGTTCTGGGAAATTCTTGATGAAGTTCTGGGAACTTCTTGATGAAGTTCTGGGAAAATGTAAACGAAGCTCAGGGATCTTAAAGGCGAAGTTCAGGGAACTTCTTGACGAAGTTCAGGGAACTTCTTGACGAAGTTCAGGAAACTTTTTGACGAAGTTCAGGGAACTTCTTGACGAAGTTAAGGGAACTTCTCTACGAAGTTCAAGGAACTTCTCAACGAGGTTCAGGGAACTTCTCGGCAAAGCTCATGGAACTTCTCGATAAAGTTCAAGGAACTTCTCGACGAAGTTCAGGGAACTTCGTTCCATACAGTCAGCAGTTTTAAGTGTAAGGTTACCTCATAAGTGAAAGGGAACGCCACTGCCACCCCAATACCTCTCTTCAGTGCGTGCAAGATGGTTAATATATCCTCTATAGCCACCAATCAACTACGACTGCAGCAACTGCAGTTTCAGATGTGCCAAACTACTCGGCCAGGAAAGGAAAAAGGTCGTTTTCCCATCTGCTACCTGCAATACCAGCGCTCAATAGCAGCAGCAACAATAACCGAGACACCGTAACCGAGAAAGGAAATGGGAGCAAAAAGTAGGTAATCACCGGCTGAGGTCCGCGCACTCGGTCAGTAGTTGGTAAAACAACTACAACTCACTAATTTAAGCGTGATCCAACGGCGGCGACGACGTGCGGTGTCAGTTAGCGTGATTTAAATGTCTTGTTTTTTTGGGGTGCAAAGTGTAATGTTTTTCGGAATAATTTGTTTTAATACCCCCATTTGCCATACGCGGTGGTACGTAACTGCCGTCGCGTCGTCGTCGTCGTCGTCGAATTTAGGGGGTTAAATTGCCGGGCTATGACGTATGACGAGTCTCGCACACACGAATTAAGCGGGATTAATTCGTGTTGTTGTTGTTGTGTTGCAGTTGGTTTTCGGGGGTCTTTATTGTGGGACCATTTTACAACTGTTTAACATGCAAATGATTGACGACAATTAGGGCTGCTATTACAGCAGAGCGCCTGGTTGATTGTGAATGAAGCACACTTTTACTCACGAAATATATTGTTTTGAATTGTACTCCGTTGGCACTCACCTGGAAAGAGAAAGGAAAGGGAATTATTTTTAAGCGAAAATTACTCGTTGCGTCATGTAAGTATGGGATTGGCTTCGAAACCTATAAAATATGATAACATTTCGAAACTCGGGTCGTGAACTGAACACCAAGTGAGAATACTAGCGGACTTGTTAAGTACCCCCTTCTTCAAGTTCCCACCATCCTCGCGATGATAGTGTGTGAAAAAAAAAGAAACATTAGTCAGTCAGCTTTAAACTCAGGTTTTAGCTAAATACTAGAGATAACGACTCACGCAAGTCCATTGCGAGTTGGACAATTCATCGGGTGACTCGCCGGGGAGCCGTGTGAGAGATCAAGTGCAATTGCTGCTGCTACCTTGCCGATCGAGAAAAACAATAAATAATTAAGTAATTTATTGCAAAGTGCATGCGTTTTTCATATTTGCTCGATTGCTTCACTAAAGTGAGCTTAGTTCTAATCTAAGCCCGAGTGCTGCGTGCCTTCAAGTGGCTTGTTTTCATTGTAACACGAACTCGGACAGTTAAGCTCAGTTGTTCTCACTCAATCATGCCTACCGATTTTCCCACTTCAGTGCCGTGAGATGATAAAGCGGCGTAAGCGCCACCATGTTCAATTTTCACTTTTCACCATATTCGAGTTCTGCATCCTTAATGACACCAAAAAACACTTAACATTTGCGCAAAATTTTATTGAACATCAATGTTCATATTTTTAGCTTTGCTTAGATTATATCCATCAGGTCCAGTCATAAATGGATTTACGTCACATTGCCATGTCATGGTTTAGAATCGCGTGCAGCCTCACGACCTAGCTAACGAACGATGTCTGGAGCTTCCAGTTCCAGATCGCTCGATCCAACAGCAGCAGCAGGTCAAGTGCAGCAAACAAACGGCCATTCCAAATCGATGACGGTGTGCTAATTTTTTGACTGACGGCAATTATGACGGATTAATTGAAATTAATCAAACTGGCTTAAAGCGATTACGGGCGTTGCTGCTGCTGTGCGCAAGCCGATTGGAGAGCTTATTACGTTGTTACTGTCTGAGGAGCTAAATGGTTCCGATAGATTGGCGTTTAGCCGTGGGCGTTGGCGTTTGGTGGTGATTGGCGAGCAACCGAGAAGGACGATTGGGCGTGATAAGCCTTGGATGGTCGATTTTTCTTTTTTTTTTCGTAAGTGGTTTCACTGGGACTGCGAAGGAATCTGGGTTAAGGGATTGTAGGCAATGAAATTAATGGCTGGCGATTAATAACAGAACAGGCAGTCAAACCATCAATAGGTATTTAAAGAATGATAACTCAAAACCAGCATGTCAAATTGTGTTATGTAACTGAAATGTGCAATTAGAATTAATATCGCATGTTCCCTTTTTAAAATATGTGATAGGGTGATTCAAAATATCGATATTGATCCACCATCGATTTCAATTCTGGATTTGATAATTTTCTCAAAATTTGGATGCGAACTTATTCTCAACTCATACGCATACGGAACAACATCCGAATGGGTACGAGCTCACCTCTTCCGAGGGTGCGGTTCCTATAGTCTGAGTATCTCCTCTCCATGCTAGGGCCAGCTGATTATATCAAGTAACTATGCCAAAGACACCGTATGTATAGCTCTTCATTTGGCCATGCAACGAAATTTGATTTCAGCTTCGGATTCAGCGACCCACAATCAGGTAAAATAAGTAATTTCGTACAACAAAGCTCCAGAGTATTTGCTGATTGTGATCGGATCATGAGGAACAGTTTAATGTTGTATATTTTATCACTTCCACAAAATTGAAAATTTAGAGCTGTTTGTTAGTTAATTAAAGACTGTACTCGTTAAAAATGCAACAAAATTGATCACCAAATATTCATTTTAAGTCGGATATTTTTTAAACTCTCAGGGAAGAAATAAACACATATTGGCTATATTTTGCTCAGCTGGTTTATTCAACCTACTCTCCTAGACTAAATGTCCGCACCTTGGTCTTAACGTTACCCATCAAATCCTGAGCAACACTTGCGCCATCTATCTTACACACTTTCATCCGCTCTTTTTGCAAATCCTTGTCATTTATGAAGACCTTCTCTGTTTTCCGGAGCTTGCCCTTCATAATTGCTCAGAATGTTTCTATGAGCGAAGTTCTGGCGAGTTTGGCGGATTTGCCTTCTTCGGCACAAAAACAACATCGTTGGTTTCGTAGCACTCCATCACCGGTTTCGCGTAATGGCACGACGCTTGATCCGACCAAAACTGAATGTCACCTTCGTGAAACCGGAGGAAAGCAGCAGGCGCTTCTGGAGGTGTTCTTCTTTATATATTTGATCGTTATGTACGGCTTGCTGAGTTTGCCGCACCCACAGATCGCCTGTCATACCAAGTACTTCTTGGCAATTTTGTCGACCTTCTTCTTTTGAAACTTCTCCGGAACATCCAGGCGGGACTTGCCGACGAAAAACTCCAAGCCGAGGATTTGCTTGGCATCCGCTTTAATGTACGTCTCGTCGTCCATTACGATGCATTTCGGCTGCACCAACCACTCGCGGTACAGCTTCCTGGCGTGGGATTTGGCCACCGTATTCTGTTTATCGGTTCGGTTAGGCGCCTTCCTTACCTTGAAGACATGATGTCCGATCCACTTTATTGTCTTCTAGACCGACCCGCTTTATTGCGTTGCGGACCACATTGGTCAGTTTAGGGCATGTCCAGATGACCCGGGGAATTAACCAGACCAGACTTGAATTAAAAACCCATCATGCCAAAAAGTAAATTTTGATTTCATCAAATCGATTGAATTTTTTTTTTCTTAAGTTTACGAAATTGCTCTCAACTTTACGAAACTTTCCTTAAACTGCTTCCGAATTCTTTAGATGTTCCACTTATTTCCTGATGTTGTCGGAGCTTTGCTGAAGCTTGTTGGGATTTTTGGAACTACTTTAAAGTTCCTGCAATTTATTTGAAGTTAATGGAACTACCCTGAGGATAAAGATAACTGATGCTCTTGGAGCTTTTCTGAAGTACTCACAATCATCCTGCCCAGAAATTAACGAAACCGTCTTAACAATCTTAAATCATTCCTTCCATTCCTTCTGTTGAATTCCAGATATATTTCAGTCAGTGGCGTTGCCTTAACCTCAATCTACCAACTCTCAAAACATAAACAATTAACATACGCTTGCAATGGATAGATATCGAGTAAAATAGAAGATTTGGTGTATTTTTCAACCAATTCGAGTATGAATATGGCCTGAATGACCAATTGGTTAAAAGGTCTTTAAATAAAAAAATAAAAAAATGCATTAAATCTGGTTTTGAAAGTTGGTGCACAGGAAAAAAGTGAGGTTACGGGACGCCACTGATTTTAGAAGTTTTTTTTAACTCTTAACTCACCCTTACATGTTTTTAAACCACCCAGAAAGTCCGGACTTTCCTTAAGTTCTTGAAATTTCCCTGAAATTAGTTAACTTCCGTAAAGATCTGTAAGCTTCCTGAAACTATTGGAACTTTTTTTAAATCTTCCCACAATTTTAATCAAGTTCTTTGGATTTCTGTGCAGTTGTCTGGACTTCCTTTACATTTCTTAGATATCCCTGAAGTTTTCAGAACTTCTTGAAAGTTCCTGCATCTACACAGGAGTAAATGAAATCACCTGGGCTGTTTTCGCTCAAGTGTCTACAAATCTGTCACCGATTTCAACTAAGCATTAAACAATGCTTATTTTGATAAATCTAAGAAAACGCCTTGTAGGATTTTGCACTGCTTTATGATTTTTCGAAATTATATTTTTAACCCACCGTTAATGTAGAATTTGATAGACTTATCATAATTTGATTTGTGTTATGGAAAATACAGTATAGAGACAAATTAGATGAATAAAAGGATCCTTTTTCATACCAACCATATGGTTCACGATATTATTGAGTACAGGTCATTTTGAGCTATTCAGCCGGATAATCTCTACTCTGTATCGTTCAATAGAGATTACTCCACATTTGTGTTCCTAGTTCACCATTTTGAAAGCAGATTTATCAACATTTAAGTTGTGTTATTGAAACTACAGTATAGAGACATACTATGAAGGGCTCGGTGACCTTAAAGCGACCGTTTTTGCTTACTGAGCAGAACATCATGAGCCCCATCCACATTCAACGTTCGTCAATATTTTTATTTGTTAATATGACTACCTGGTAATAACAGCAACTCGATGATTAAAAAGGAGCTTACCCTGCTGCAGACCCAACCCTTTTACTCAACATTCCAGTGATTCCTCGAGGTAGTGGAAGAGAACTCCTCGGTTTCCATCAAAGCGAGTGTTACGTCAACACATTCCTACTCATTCCTTTTTTTGGTTGCGTTAGGGCGCGACCGGCGCTCATATTGCCTATTTCGAGATCACCAGTTTTTACACATTGAGGATGAATTCTAGTCCCAAATATCGTCCATTGGTTCTCTGTGTAATTACAGCTGATCTGGCTATAACAGAGCTCATGCTCAAACTACAGTATACAGACAGATTATTGTATGGTTTCTTAATGATCAAAAAGAGGCTCTTATTAATACCGGTGGGTTTTGTGCGTTTGCAAGATTTTGAACTGAAATTTCCTCAAATTGGTAAACATATCTAATGTATGTTCTGAAAACATAATCTGTCTGTTGTTGAAACTTCTCTTAAATTCACGGAATGTACTTTCAATCATTATAACTTCTTTTGGGCAAGCTACAGTGCAATGCAATCGTTTAGCCGCACCAACATATTGCTATATTTCTCTTGGAAATTAAATCCAAATCGCTTCGGATTTTCTTTATTTTATTTCTCTCTTCAAGCTCAAAAAAAAATAACATGGTTTCTTCAAAAATAATTCTTCTTAAAAATTCCGAATCATAAAAAAAATAAGGTGTTGTATTCGTTTAGCCGTACTGTTGAAAATGTAAAAGAAATTCAAATTGTTCATGAATTGTTGATTCTTTAGTACTTGGTAACTCCTCTTTTGTTCTTAATGATTTCGAAGATTCTGGAATGTTTGTGCGTCGATTTGCTCCCAGCATTCCCTTATGCACATCTTGAGGTCCTTCACGGTGTTGAACTGACGATCATTTGCGTAAACCTTTGATGTCATTATTCCCCAAAGGTTATCGATAGGGTTGCAATCCGGACTACAAGCTGGCCATTCAAGAACGGTGATTTCCTTTGCCTTATATCATGCTTTTGATTGTAGTGATACATGGATTGAGGAATTATGCTTCTGAAAAACAGCCTTATTCTTCAAATGCAGAATCAAAACTTCTTCCGCAGTAAGTGGTCGAGTTCATTCTCGTGGATATCCAGCAGATTGAAAGCTTAGCATCGTAGGAAAATGCACCCCATACCATTACCGTTTCTCCTCCAAAATTTATCATGGATCGGATTGTCTCTTCATCTCTTAAATCGAGCCAACAACGGCTGTAGCAATCAGGACCATCCAAGTTGAACTTTTTCTCATCAGAAAAAATACGTGATTCCATTCATTAGTCCAGTGCATGTGGTTCTATGCAAATTTCAATCGATTGAATTTATGCTGGGATGCAAGGGGTAAGTCACTCAGCACATTGTGCCGAAATTAGATTCGGCACAGTTTAGGCATATCCATCGGCACACCTTTGGCTCCATTTGGTAGGCATTGTATTGTTATAAATAAAATGGGAGCACTGCTGGGCAACTGCCATTGAAGTTGTTCACAACATTACGTGATATTTGACTGTATATTCAGGAACATCCTCTTTTTGAATATACCAGAGGAACTCAGACCAGCAGTGCACTTATAGATCTAAATACGAAATGTAGGTTCTAGAGTGTGCTCAAGAGAAAGCGGCAGTTAATCAGACCCCATTTGTACACTTAATTCAAATAATGCTGCAACTCACACAAAACAAACTAGAGAAGTCATCATCCTCTAAAGTCGGTCTCCAACGATGTTCCCCACCGGTTCCAACTCTTTCCGACCGCTGATAGAATGTTGCTTTCACATCATGAAAGGCTAGGTTTCTGGCCTGTCTTTGAGGTCATTATAAAAACCCTGAAACGCAGGACTTTTACTATCCTATGAACACAAAACACCAAAATTTCGCACACCCGCCACTTCCCGCGTCATCCTCAATCCGATTTTTCCTTGCGATTTCAAACCAAAACATTCAAGGTGACAGAAATACCGGGTTGCCGAGATGGGTATTTTACAAACAATCGAAGCTTTCAATTTTAAATTCCCTTTAGTACGTACCTTGAAACCATATTACTTCGTATTTTTTAGATAATTCCGAACAACTTTTTCTGATCTGTTGATCTTCCTACCAATCTCACGATTAGATCTATCAGAGTCTGCCAGAACCCGGATTTGGTCCTTTTCGACATCGTCCATTCGTTTTACCCTTCCCATGTCTGGAAAAATCAAAATCAATGACATGTACTGCAAAAATAATAAAGAGGAGACTTACTTCAACGCAGATGTAATACAAACTTTTGCGAGATATGAAGCAATTCAAGTAAAATTATGATAAACAACTACTGCGTCTAAACGTTTGCTACGCACCGAAAGCAAAAAATATGTCAAAATTAAATCTACTACCTACTGACAACAGTAGAAGCTGTCACAAAGAGTTTGTAAACATGGTTGAGCCAGACGCGATGTTAAATAAGAGACGCGCGAAGACTGAAGCCAAAAGTTCCAATCGAACCGTCAAACGCGGTTCCAATCGAGCAATGTAAATAAACACGAGCGCTTCACGAAGAAAAGCGTGGAGAGTATTGAGATTGGGGTTGAATTTAATTGGAGGTTGGTTGGTTGGTTGTAATTATTAAGGAGATTTTCAGCCAGACGCTGGTTAATTGTAGAGATTTAAATAATTATAATTAAGTTTGTGTATGAAAAGTTAAATTCGACAGGGAATATTACTGTTATTCACCAGCTGTATTCTCGTTATATTCTCATGAAATATTTGCTCGAGCAAAACGAAATACATCTACACAGGCTCTGTAGCAAAGATCAAAACGTTTCCGGTGTAATATATCAAAATAATAAAATATGTGAAATAGAGAATTTCACTCATACATGATAGGAAGCAGCAATCGAAAATTAAATAATTCTGTGCAACGCTCTGTAGAATATGCCCTACAATGTGGTACATTTGGTTTCATTCAGAGTTGTCCAAAATTGAGCCTTCAAATACTTCGATTGAATAGCGATACTACCGATAAGATTAAAAAAGTCTTCATTTAACCGTGCCGCTTACGACAGTCGCTGAAATTAAAAGTCACTCGAAGTAAACACAAAACTGCGGGTTGCAAAACCTTTTAGAAAAATAACTTAGTTGGCCGTGCAACCAGATTTATTTGATTCTCTCCACGCGTCTCTTATATATAACATCGTCTCTGGATTGAGCATCTCACTACCACATGCATACGAAATAGGATTTCTTGCACTGAGACAAAAAGCGGGCGGCTATATTTTTGAAGTGTGACTAAACGAATGCTAAACGTCCTTAAATTTTCGTAACGTTAATGGGACTGCTCTGAAATTATTAAAGCATCCCTGAAGTTTTTAGATAATTGCATAAGTTTTCACAATTCTCCTGATGATGTTCTTGAAATTGTCTTGAAATTAAGATTAAGAACTGAAGATAAAGATTCCTGAAGTTCCCAGGACTTTCGTGAATTCTCTAAACTCTCCTAAACTTCTTTATGCTTCGCTGAAATTTTCGAAAATTTCTTCAACTATTCTCATAAGATTAGTGGAACAGACCTAGATTATTCAAAATTTTCCTGATTTGTATTTGTAAATCATATTGAAAATTGCATTGTGTAATAAATTAAAATTACCTCATTCAATTTACTTGAACTACCTTCACAAGTTAATTCGTGCCAACGTCAAGTCTGACGTCCTTCCTAAAAAAAAGGCCACGGCTTCGTCATCCAACCGGCACCCGTTTCATAATAATCCTTCATCCCGCTCGACAGTATCATTATCGAACATAATTTTTCGCTGCCGTCATCCCATTCAACCTATATGCCAACTCAACGTGTATCTCTCGTAATAAAACTAGATTATATCACCCCTCACCTCCTTGGTAGATATATGTAAGCCTTTTCTTCAATTTGCCTTTTTTTTTACCGCAACCTGAACCACCACCACACACCGTACTGCCTTGTAGGGAAAGGACTACATCTCCACAACTGAACAACTGAAACAAGTGTAGCCCACCCCACCAACTTAACTTTAGGTAGGTACAATAAGTATAATCCTCTCGTCTTCTCAATCTGGAGCACACCACACTGACTCACTGCTCCGTCTTCTGCTTCTGTCCGCGGAGACTCTGAAGCCAGAACCAGTTTGTGACTGGGGAACTAGAGCTGCACTTGTCCGTGCAACAAGTAATTCAGCTTATTTACAAACAGTAAACATGCCTGAAGTCGTCCGCGGACATTATCACAATTCCACTTGATAGAGAAGTGATCGCAGTGACGACAGGTGCTAATAGTAGGATCAACTGGGCATGTCTGCGACTCGATTTACACGAGCCATACGAATGCGTTCGGGACGGAACTTGTTTTAGGAATGCTGGTGACGGAGAAATGGTGAATCGAAAGTGAAATGGAGCTTAGACAAGTGTTAATTATCTAGTTTTTATTTTCGTGGGCTCGAGATAGATCTCTATGTGTAATTAGGGAGGGAAAACGGCGCGTGATGTTGTAATCGTTTGGGGCTAGAAAGTACACAAATGTGTAAATGTGCTATAAATTTGCCACTTGAAAGGCGTACAAACAAAACTGTTCCAGCAGCGTTAATGTGGATGGCCAGGGGGCGAGCGGTGAGCTTCGGAGAAGGCGTGAGCTTGCACTCTTTTACGCGGTTCGTTCGATCGATAAGAGAATTAATTGTACGGTTCTTGCGTAAGTGCGTAGCAATTAATGAACATTGTTTCGATTGAATAATGATTGGGGCTGAAGTGGTGTTTGGAATGGGTGTTTTATGACATTTTTGTCACTTGCGAGTGGAGCCGAAAGTGGTTGTTACATGTTTGTTTATGATGTAAACTACCACCATCGCGAATGTTTTTGAGGTTTGTAATGAGTAGCTTGAGTTCAAATTTGCCAAATATGAACGAATTTGGTTGCCATCTGGATTTTCGAGAGAACTTTAAAAATGGCATATGGAAATGTATGAGAAATTATTAAAAAAAATATTAATTTGCTGTTTAAATTTTCCTCAACATTGACCATGAAGTTTAGACTGAACAAAATATGCAGTACAACTTTGTCAAAGACAGCCAATTGATTCGACTTTTTTAGCAGTCTAAGGCAGCGGTTCACAAACTTTTTTTTTCCATTGTTATCCATTTATAGGAATTATATAATATTATATATTATATTATATTATATTATACACCAATATTGAATGCAGATATGTGTGTGGCAGTGGTGTTATTGAAGAAATAATCCATGAAGTGACATTTGAAAGTAGCTTTGTCTTGGTGAAGGTGAGCAACCCATTTCAGAATACCACACTTCCAGATTTCGAAACTTGAAGTTTCGGAATCCGGCACATATTTAGAAGTACTTTGAAATGAGCACTTAGAATTGATTTATATTCAGTTAGATCTCACCAAATTCTAACTCAGAAATAGCACCGGTTTGTTCATTTGCTGAAATCTAAAATATTCTCCGTTCCTATTTTTTTAAACTGAACATAGCACACTTATAGCGAATTCGTTTATTATCGGGGTTAACACCAGTTCCAACCCAGTGCGAAACCGAACTTTTTGTCAGTGTTAACCTCAACCTGAGCTAGGTTTTAAAAACAAACGAGCAAACTGACGTTTGTCATAAAACAAGCAGACCCAATCTTGATACCCGATCCAGGTTGGAACTGAATAATAAACGAATTCGCTATCAGTAAAATTCACGAAAAATAAAGCAGCAGCAAAAACAAAACACGTCAGTTTCAATGCACGGCCTACCTCGATCCTCAATAGTTTAAGAATGCAGATAAAGGTAAAATAGGTAGAAACGACTAAGCTGTGGTAAATCGAAAAATCAATCCAAAAATGGTCGTAAATGTGCGAAAACTAACACTTAAAGCCTTATATAAACGCATATCAAAACGATGTAAGTTTATAATATTGAAACTAATTACCTCATAACGTTGTAAAAAATCTCTCTCGAGACCAACTTACAACGCCAGAATGGGTTTGGTCGTGAAAAAGGCCTCACAAATGGCTTTTAAAATCACCCTGAACACCCTCAACTTATTTTCAAAACCACTGCAATAACCTTAAAAACGTCAAATCACCAAAAAGGCCTCACAATCGCGAAACAAGATTAAAATTACCAAAATGGCTTTAAAACACTAAAACGGTCTAAAATTGGATTAAAAACGCCAAATTGACCTAAAAATCTGTCAAGGATATGAAAATGAGGTAGTGAAAATAAATGGAAATTACTAAAGTAATCCTTCTCTCTTTCTTTACAAAGATTGTACTCGCAAAAGATGCAAAACTTTCTGTTGTGTATAACTTTTAATTGGATGGGTAAAAAATGATGAAATTTTGAGTAAAACTAGCCTAGAGTGTAATGTTTACATGTGAAAAATCTAGTCATAATCTGTCAAGATGGCTTCGACAAAGAATCGGTCTTGGAAAATCCAGGCCAGCCCCATAGGTGGATCGCGAAACAGTTTGGAATCGATTATTCGACCGTGTCCCATGTGGTAAAATCGTTCAAGAAGACCCAGACGACCCAGCGGCTAACTGGCAGCGGAAGAAAAGTGAAGACGACCGACCCCGTGAACGTAAGGAAGCGCAATCCGAACCTTTTGATTCGGGACGTAGCCAAGAAGGTCGATTCTTCCTTCTGGTTCGTCCAGTAGACAATAAAGCGGGTCGGAATTCATGTCTTCAAGGTAAGGAAGGCGCCTAACCGAACCGATAAACAGAATACGGTGGCCAAATTCCACGCCAGGAAGCTGTACCGCGAGTGGTTGGTGCAGCCGAAATGCATCGTAATGGACGACTAGACGTACATTAAAGCGGACGCCAAGCTAATCCCCGGCCTGGAGTTTTTCGTCGGCAAGTCCCGCCTGGATGTTTTGGAGAAGTTCCGGAAGAAGAAGGTCGACAAATTTGCTAAGAAGTACTTAGTGTTGAAGGCAATCTGTGGGTGCGGCAAATTCAGCAAGCCGTACATAACGATCGGCTCCATCAACGAAACAATGCCTCCAGAAGCGCCTGCTGTCCTTCCTACGGTCTCACGAAGGTGACATTCTGTTTTGGCCGCATCTGATAAAATGTCTTCTGAAGATTTGTTTGCATGAACATCCTCCAAAATTTACATAGCAAAAATTATTAATGTCTCAATATGCTAAATATAGAAGACTAACTTTTATTTATGACGAACTAGCAGGGTCATGTCTTCAGAAAAGTTGTAGAAAATGTCAAAACAAGCAAGAATTCAAAATTTTAAGTTCAGTACTTTCAGTGTTATGGAGAACTGTTTATGGTAGCTCCCTTTAATTTAGTTTTATGATCATAGCTTTTTCGTGATTTATTTGTTCAGCTCACAATGTTCTAGAAAAGTATCTAGTAAGTCTGAACCTTGGATGACCTTGACCGGCGTTCTGGAATATCCGGAACATTCATAAAAGTGGTCCCTTCAAGAAACAGTAATGTGTGCTATCTAAAGCTTCGTGAAGCCTCATAACATAATGTGAGATATATAGTTGCATTAGAATTTGATTCTCCAAATCTGATTCTAAAAACTCAACGAGGTATTGCGCTATAGTGCATTCCCATTTTTGGAAGCACCTGATTTTTGTCTTCTTTGCTTTCTAGAAAATCTATCCAACGCCTTATTCCATTTCTAATATGTATCACTTAATCATTCTTTGGGGATCATCTCTACGTGGGATTTCATAAAAAAATGTTCAGAATGCATTAGCACAAATTTTAAGGAAGAATTAGCTGATGAGGTCGTGTTCCCAAATCATGATTTATGCCTCGACTAATTTTGTTTAACTATGGTAGCTTAATTGGTCCCCATCATATCATGCGGGATATCTTCTTCTTCTTATTCGCATTTCAACAGTTATTAATTGAGAGCTTTCGATGCCAATACCAATGCATGAATTTGTATATTGTGTGGTAAGCACAATGATACTCTATGCCCAGAGAAGTCGAGAAAATTTCCAACCCGAAAGATTCCCTCGACCGGACCGGGGAATCGAACCCGCCGCCTCCGGCTTGGTAATACCGTGCCTTTACTGACTAGGCTATGAGGCCCCTATCATCATGCGGGATATATAGTTGTATTTAAAATAGGATTCTTAAAATTATCATGTTGTTTAGACCTTAACATTCTACAAGCTCAGTAAAGTAACGATTTCCCAATTTATTATACTAATTCGTAGAGCTTCATCACGTCATATGGAACATATGTAGTATTAGCAAAATATCTTTGATTCTTCAAATATTCCTGGAGTTCATATATTGAACTTCTACAGAGTCAGGTATTGTTTAATGTCCCACTAAATTTCTGAGCTTGTATAGAGTTTCGTGGAGCTCCATAATATCATTGGGATTCATAGTTGTAATGGCAAAGTATATTGGGTTCTTCAAATTATCCTGTAGTTTAGAAATTGACTTCCATTGGTATACGATGTCCTGATACAAATCCGTGGAGTTTCATGGAACCCCATCACATCATGTGGATCATGAGTTGTATTAGCAAAGTATCTTAAGTACTATAAAATGTTTGGAGTTCCTATATTGATGTTCTACTGACTCAACGAGGTAGTGTTTGATGCCCCGATTAATTTTTTGAAACCGTAGAGCTTCGTGGAGCTCTATAATATCAATTACTTGAAAGTAGTTTTCTGAATAAATTTAGTGTTATTGAAGTAAAAGTATTTAAAATATTGCGAAAAAAAGTTTACTTTGTCAAGAAATTAGAGGATTTTTTGGTAAATTTCTAACCATTTTTAAATAAGTAGCACACATTTAGGCGCAACTGTGTGTTTTAAGTAATCTATTATTGAACTATTACTTAAAAACCACTTCGCAGAAGGGTATTAACGTCTAATTCATATTCAGGGAACCCTAAATCGCAAGGCACATTCACTATAAATGTTTGTAAGCTTGTAAGCAACCCTTCAATTGCTCATATAAACTCCATATGGCTATTTTCAAATTTGAGATTTCAAAAATTTCCTACTTATAAATAAAACATTCACTATGACAAGTTATCATGCAGGATTGAGTCCTCATAGCTACTTTTTGTATAGTTCGTTTATTTGGAAGGCTCAATCATGTAAGCTTCACGGAGCCGATAATTCATTGTTCATTGTTTGTAGGAAAATTCACTTCTTTCTATGTCTAGTAGGAGTTAAGCCGAACACTCGCAGCTTATCCGAGGTTAGGGCGGTACATTTTCGAAGGATAGGATCAGTTCGTTGTCTCATCAGAGCGTTGTCGCCAACAGGGTGCCTTCCATTTATTTTGGCTAACAAAATGTTTTATTAAATTATGGAATAATAAGATATTATAACAATATTTTGTTTGTGTAAGCAACAAGAAAAGATTGTGGAGTTCGTTTTTGACACATAATACCAACCAATGCACTATGGGCAAAAATGGGTCAAAAATTACCCAAAATTCAATATCTCAACAGCACGCTAAATTCTGGCCATGAAAAACGACTTTTCCGAAGGGAAATCGTCCGAAGAATCGATTGCACGTGGTCCCATAGACCGGAGAGCCTTGTAGGTATGTGTTTTGGACCATTTTACCCCATTTTCACCTACTTTTTGGAGGAAATGTTTTTACTCCCCTATACACTGTACCCCGTAATCCCCTAATATCTCATGAACTGTTGTTTAAAGACATAGTATTCTCAACCCACGCATAAAGTGCTTATGTTTTACGAAAAATAGAGCTGTGAAAAAACGTTTGAGCAGTTCCGACATCTTTCGACTCTAGCTATCTTTTGCTTTCCAGTCAAACCATGCACCCGCTGTTTTTGTAAACATTCAATCCGAGATCATCTTTCAAAATACTCCAGATCGTTGGCTGCGACATTCCGAGTTCTTTGGCCAGCTTACGCCCAGACTTATAAAGATTCCACCGAATTTGCTCTTTGCTTTGCTGACAATCATAGTGCAAATACGAACAATGACAATATTGATGAACATATTGACGATAAATCACAAAAGTTTGATTTCATGTTTCAATATTTCCCTTCATTTCCCTCTTCTTTTTTACTACAGCAGCAGATGGTGCCTGTTTCTTGGCAACTTTTGTCAAGGTGGTTGTGACTTGACTCGGAATATTCCATCGGATACTTCAATTTTAGTGCGTACACCCTCGAATATATTGTAGAAAGTATTGACATGAAAATATTGATGGAAACATTGACGAAACTTCTGTCATGTAGGGTGCACTTTAGAAAGAGTTAATTCTATCATTCCTGATAGCAGGTTATGATTTCATGATCACATATCATTAACAGTTGCTAAAGCGTATGCGGATCCTTGGATTCATACTCCGCAGTACAGCTCATTTCGACGACGTTTATACTTTGACGTCACTGTATTGCTCATTAGTCCGAAGTGTCCAAGAATAGACCGTTCAGGTTTGGACTCCATATCATAATGTTCATGTCCAACGAATCGAACGAGTTCAGAAACTCTTCGGCAGGTACGCTTTACGGGGTCTACCTTGGAAAGATTTCTTCATCCTACCACCTTACGAACAACGGTGTGCAGTTATTGGAATGAAAACTTTGGGGAACAGATGGTTGATGATCCAGAGGTAGTACATCTTCGACATTTTAACCGGCAACATGGACTGCCTGGCAGCTACAAAATCAGCAAACCCTGTGGATTCCTTGTCACCGAACCAACTATGGACAACATAACCCATTAGACGCGTGCTGCGAGCCTTCAAGGAAGTCTGCCATGTATTTGATTTCAAGATAAGTAAATTAGTCAATAAGAATAGGATTAAGTTAATTGATTACTAATCATGAATATTGAGTACGAAATATTGATGCAAATTGATACCAACACTTCTATTAACAAATTTGCAGGTATAAGGAGTCGTAAACATATTTAGTTTATTCAGTTTAAATATGTGTTAAAATAAAAGCAGGTACGAAAAATAAATTTAAAAGTAAAAATATTGTCGCAACTACCTTTTTTTCATGCACGGGAAAAAATCTGATCTCCGAAATGAGAAAAATGACTCATGATTTCATGAACACAGTGTATTTTCATGTTATGAAAATACACCATGAATAATATTCATGATATTATGAGCAACTTTTCCGTAACGCAGCAAACATTCCCAAAATCATGAATCATCCGAGTTGAAATCATGAGCTAACTTAACTTCAACCAAAAAATGTAAAAAGAATAAAATAAAGCTTCAGACTGGATTCGAACCAAGAACCATGAGATCATTAAACCCATACTTTGACCACTAGACTGTCAGTACTTGTATAAAATGGAAGACAAAAGGTGTTTAAGAGATACCTATGTAGTGTGGTTTATGAATCCACTGCATTATGAAATCATGAATTTCCATGACAAAATCATGAATCATTGTTACGATTTCATGGGATGGCAAGTTTTTTTCATTTCATGATTTTTTATTCATGAAAATGGAATCGGATTTGTTTCCGTGTGTAGGGAAAATAGATCTAATGTTGACTTATGGATCTAAGATTGGGCCCATCGCTAAAAATCTGCTATTTAATTTTTTTTTTATCTAGATGAACGCGTCATTGGGACGGTACTAATGGATATTTTTGGTCGCTAGTTACAATTTAGCCGATTGCTGAATTTATGTATGGGCCCAAATTAGGGCCCAAATAAATTTAGGTCAACATTACATCCATTTCTAAAATGCTAAGATTTGAAAATTGATAGCAAATCATAGGGGGTCTTGCAATAAAAATAGGCCGGGGCTCCAAGGGTGGTTAAGATGGCCCTGCATCTTCCCTAATGTAGCCGCTGAAAGAGTGTTCCTGTGAATTAACTTGTTTTCAGAATTTAGTAGATTTGTATCATTAAACCTAAAAGATCATCGTTGTTCAAAAATGTTGATCCAGAAATAAGTTGCTTGTTCGCCTCAGTCTTTTGACAATAGGCGTTAAAAATATACAGAGGATTTAATAAATCAGAAAATAGCTTTGATAATGATTGAAAACGAAAACAAAAACCGTCGATGGTTCTACGCTATGGGGTAGCACTTAACTGCCGTACGAATTTCGATCGCTTTCTAGTACATCATAGAACTCGGTACACTTATCTCGGCTATTGTACGACAACATCTCACTTGAGAACCCCACAGTAATTACCCAATAAATACACAGTCTACACGTATTTATAAGCACAGTAGTAGAACACGAACCGACCGCAACCAAGTCATTCATAAGCACCTGCCTCTGAGCTCCGGTTGAGTCATAAAATAACCATTGTTTATAATGACCGTTTTTTGTCTTGACGTAAGTGCCTGTGAGTGATCATTCAGCGATAGACAACCGATCGAATTCCATAGCCCGATCTGTTTAGGCCAGTTTCGATACCCCACAAACACGAACCGATCAGGAAAGAAAGGAAGTCAGTTTCCTATTCCACCCGTGTGTTCTTACAGATAGGTAGGGTGCTTAAGTGGCGCCATTCAATCTAGGATAACGAATCAACTTCAATCACTTTTGTTTAGATCCAACCTTGCACCTGCCGGTGTGGTGCTGCTGCTGCTGCTGCCCAAGGGCCCAGGGCGAGATCCGCAAAGTAGTTCAAGTTCAAGCGTGGACGGCGTAACAGCGCGAAAGCACGCGCCTGCCAGCAAAAACTCGTTTCCCAGCTTGTTGATTCCTTGGCATGTTTCGACCGGGCGCGATTTTTTAACCTAATGGAGTGAAATATGGGAACATTAATGGGAATCCCATTTGGCTCTACCTACCTAAGCTTACCGCGGAGAACGCGTGCAGAAAAGGTTGCCTTTGTTTCAGTACGTACGGCGGCTTCGGCGGCGCGGAGGTCGATCGGTGCAATGTGGTAAATTAGATTGATCACTAACAAGATGGAAAATGGGGCTCTGCTGCAATGGGAGTTGCGTTCGCTGCGATGTTACTACAGCAAGCAGCATTAACATTGTTTGCACATTCAAATTGGCAATGGAACGTTTGAACAGCCTAACAACATGGAGCAGTAGTAGGGTCTTTCGAAAATCGAAAGCGAACAGATTGGCGCTGAATTGGATGAGAAAACAAGAAGCTCAAGAGTGTTGTAAAGTAAGCAAATATAGAAACAATGTACTTGACGGTACTTGAGTTTTGTGTACACCGGGCTTGGTTCATTCTCGATGAGGTACAAACTCGTGTTGCAAGAGAGAAAGAAAGAGGTAGCAAGCAATGTTCCGCTCTCCGTGACGTGTTTGGATGATTTGCTTGGCATTGAGTATTTCACCTGCTAGGTGTCGTGAGTTGGCCCAGGTGAGTCGTGTTTTGGAGGTTATTTCAATTATCGAGATAGCTTTATCATGCCAATTGTTTGCCCGACTGAGCTGTATGAATCATACTGGTTTGGATTGTCATGATAGCAGGAATTTGAAATTATTTTACAGCCCATGTTTTTTTTGGCAAAAATAAGTTAGTCCTATTTGGCGAAAATGATATAGACCTAGAAAGCTTTAAGCTGAGAGTTGTCTCAGTCTCTTTAATTAAGAAAGAAAGAAAGAAAAGTAGGGACGTTATCATCAAATTAGAAGAAGAAGAAGTTGTTCTATCTAGTCACAACTCGAACAAAATTCTAGGATTAAAAAGTGCAGATCCGGAAAAAGGTACGGATTGTCCAAGGGTGTCCAAAGAAATTACCCTGGAACTTAATGATCAGTCCGAAGGCCCTTCAGGGTAAGACAAAGATCCAATAGTTAAATCCAGAGATCTCCAGAGGCATGAAAACTTCAATAAGCAGTCCAAAATACCAAGGTGCTTTTCCAGGGGTTTTCATGATCAAATCTTTTGGCTCTGGAGGCAAATTTGAAAGATTTCGATCGAGCGTAGGGTTTGAATAATAATAATAATGCATGCTGCAAAAAATTACCGTGGAGTTGCTATATTGTCCAGCATTCCTAAACTCTTTGAATCTATAATAAATCAAATCATTTTCGCACAAGTCAAGCATTTCATTAAAGGCATGGTTTTGTTAAAGGACGTTCAACGACTTCTAATCTGTTGAATTTTGTAACATTTTCTATTATCGCAATGGATAAGGGACAATATGTTGAGGCACATACTGACTTCAGTAAAGCGTATGATAGAGTTGATATCCCTCTTTTGCTATTCAAATTATCTGAATAAGGTTTTAGTCATCAGTTATTAAAGTGGATTCCGTCATACTTGACCGGTAGGGCACAAAGAGTTAGATTTAAGGAGATTTATCGTCAGTAATCAATGTAACATCTGGTGTGCCACAAGGCTCCCACCTTGAACCATTACTGTCTATTCTATTTGTTAATGATGTAGAGCACATATTGAATATCCTGAATGTCTCAATATATGCATGCGACATGAAACTTTTCCTGGAAATTCGTGAAGCGTCTGATGTTTTAGTATTTCAACACGAAATTGATAACTTTTACACTTGGTGCACAAAAAGTTTATTAAAGCTCAATGTGAACAAATGTAATTCCATTTCATTTACAAGAAAGCAAGTCATTAGGCCAGAATATGCAACAATAGGTCAAAACAGAGTTGAAAGGTGCAATTATGTTAGAGATTTAGGTGTTATACTAGATTCAAAATTAAGCTTTGTTGAACATAATAATAACAATATCTACAAGGCAAGCATGCTAGGGTTTATTCAAAGGTTTAGTTTTCATTTCAATGATCCATTCACAATCAAAACATTATACCACAGATAAACAGACCAAAATCATTGAATATTATGCAGAACAGATGGCGGTAGTGTGTAAACGTCAAATGCAAGGGAATTGACTATGCGCGCCACAGGTGGCGGTACTACCAACTACGATACTTTTAAATTTATCGTTAAATGCTTGTTCGATGAACAATTTGCGAATGTTATGTCTGTTTGCCTGTGATTATACGCTGCATATGTTAGGCCACTCCTTGAGTATTGGAGTTTAATCTGGGCTCCATATCAAGTTACTCATATAAACCGCATTGATTCAATTCAAAAACAGTTTCTATTATTTGCTCTAAGAAAGTTAGGCTGGACGAGTTTACCCTTACCATCTTATGAGTCTCGATGTATGTTGATCAATTTGGATGTACTTGAAAAACGAAGACAGTTTCCAATGATAGCTTTTATTAACGATGTTGTAGCATAAAGAGTGAATGCCACAGAGATTTTAGAAAATTTAAATTTGTATGCTCCCACTCGTTCATTAAGAAACAGAAATTTGTTTTATATTAACAACCAAAGAACAAAGTATGCCAGGAACGCGCCTTTAAATAGAATGATGTTTTGTTATAATGAACATTATGAAACAATTGATTTGACGGTGACCAAAAATGCTCTTAAAAAACGTTTCTTTTGGATGCAGAAATTAAAAATTTAAATAGATGTTAAGTATTTTTTGTAACTTAAAGTGGTCTACATTTGATTGACTACGAATAAATAAATAAATAAATAAAGTAAACCGCGAGGAAAACCAGGGAAACTGTAAAAAATTGAGAAGGCAAGTACATACAAGTTCTGAGAAACTAATGAAAATTGTGGAAGATTCTCCATAGGTTGGTTATAAAATTCCAAAAAAAAAACTCAAGTCAAGCCAAAGTAAACATCAAATTCAAGACCGTCTTACAGTACATGTTTTAAGGGCCAATATAGTTAATTCCCCAAAACTTTAAGGGTAATGTTAACGGAACCCATCGTTGACTTTGGAAAGCTACCGTTTCGTGATGAATGTGTGAGTGCTGACCACGTTTTGCGTCCATTGCTGCAATGGAAGCGCTCTGACCCCCTTTGGCGAATCTGCCATACAATGAATCCACTAGAAGCGTCTCCCGTTCTGGTGCAGGAGGCTTATTGGATAGCGGAAGATAAAATGTTTATTGTGTACAACAATGTATTGACTATAGTTTTAAGATGTATTGTATAGTGAACAAGAGTCCTCGGCTCTGTAAAGTTAATACGGTTGAGCATTATCAAATAAATTAATAAACAAAACAAAAAACTACAAGGGACAGCCCTATGGGGTTGTACGCAATGATGACGTAGGACTATGTGGTCTTATATAATAAATCTTATTTGTTAACTGCGGCAGGATCTTTATTTTGTGTAGGAATAGGAATTATAGCGGGGTTCTCTCTGTGTATACTCTTTAGTATGCTGCTGATGCCAACGACCGGACACCACCACACACGGTGATTGGAACTGAATTCGATCAGCGATTGAGGTCGCCTTGATAGCTAACTGGTTGTAGGGAGCTTTTTATTGTGTATTGGAGAACACCACCACTCACCACGTGGTGATTGAATAAAAATCGTTTGGTGAGACCGGATGGAATTCAACTTTGAAATCTGTGATAGGGAAATCGCTTTTCGCAGGCAATCGGTGATAATTTTAATTATCATAGCTACAGTTACACAATCGTGCAATTTTCAATAGTGACATTTTGAAAAATGATGAAGTCTTAAATTTAACATATGCGTCGACATATTTCTGATCGATTGGTGATAAAATTATTGAAATTGGTCCAGGGGAAGCTGAGTTATTAACGTTCAAAATCTTTCATTATTATGTTACATGTTCCATTTTCGGTTTTCACAAAGTGTAAAAATAGGAAAAAAGTGTATAGAAATCAAAGACGTAGCCCTACGTAAAAAAAAACGTCCAATCCACTACGACGCTTGCTATGATCCTGCCAATCGATAGTATGCCGCTCAAGGAAACGTTTGAGAACTCTGCACACTTGAATTTCGGATTTTCCAAGTGGGTGTCCAATATTAATTTTTGGATCGTATAACTTCTTTTGAACAAAATGAATCGTGACGAAATTTTCAGAGCTGAAAGAGGTAACATTTCAAAACAAACTACTGTCAAAACATTCCAGATCCGACCGCTAGGATCACTGCAGTAAAATAAAAAGTACGTCCAGATATTAAATGACTCAAGGTTTAACGTAAAATATCCGTGTTTAATATTTTTGAATTTTTTAAAGCTTATGAAATATGCAAACTTTTAAAAACATACAAACTTGGACGTTGTGTTTCCTTCACGGGACATTTTTTAAATTTACCAAAAATCACGTTTCCCGAGTCCTGGAATCTGTTTCGATTTCTCGAGAGTCCATTTTAGAAGAATTTTTGGATAAAAGTTACAAGAAATGTCCCAAGGAGTCAAGAGAAACGTCCATTTGTTCTTCGTCTCGAATTTATAAAAACTTATGCTTTAGAGTTGGTTGGAAATGCTCACATAAAGCTTTAGTGTGATAATTTATTAGCTAGAGAATGATCTTTAGAAGAGGGTAGGTGCATAGTTCTGTTAGAGTACGGCAGTATGAAAATGGAATAGAAGTGGAAAATGAGCGAGGGCCATTAATGCGACAGTTTTTAAAGTTAGACGCAAATCTTTTGCCTAACCCGTACGATGTACGCGGAGACTTGAAGTATGTCTCCAAGTCTAAAGGAAAAAATATGCGTTCTTCTTTTGCTCATAAGCTTACTGCGGCTGTGGAATAGTTCTAGCGACGTTTTCATCACTACCTAAAGCCCCACGTTGCGAGAGCATTTCCAGTCGATGGTGTGTTATAATGCATTAACTTAAGTTCCTAATTCTACTTTTGAATTTTAGGATATATCCTCTAGATTTTAAGAAATCCTGTATTCCAAAATGCAAGCGAACATAGACTTTGTCCCCTTTTCGAAAATACTCATACTGTAGGGCATTTGACAGCTCGATATCCAGCATAATAAATTTCAAAATGGCGTCCAATATCCAATTTCAAACTCTACATGTCCTTCCCGTTCCGAAAATACCCATAATGCATGGGTTCTGACAGTTTTTTGGAATCCCAACGCTGCCATCCAGGATTGCAAAATGGCGTCGGACATCGATTTCTGGCTTTTACACGCCGCACAGTAAGGCAGTGTTGCACGGCCAAAACCTCTAGCACCATGGGTATGCATTCTACAGATTTTCAGTCTTCGACAAAGTTGGTCAGTTTATTTTAAGGGCCAACTTTTGGTGGTTTCTGATAAGGTCGTATTCGTGCCGCATAGGTGGCGCTCGAATCTATATTTTAAACGGAGGATCGTAGAATGCTGGTCTTTTCAGCAAAGTTGTGTATTTTATAGTTCTGAGAAATGTTGTCAAGGACATCAAAGACCTGTGACTCACCTAAATTGAGACATCAAGACTACTAAGAAAACTTACCCAAGCGTTTTCGTCATGTACAGTACAGATTTACAAAAATGTTTTAAAAGAGAGGAGTTCAAAAATGTCAATAACTCAAATTAGTACAGAAAGGAGCAGAATTTTTTGATGGGTCAGATACGACGTATGCTTGATCAAGGTTCGAAAACTATGATCTCGGCTATCATTGTTTGTTGTGATGGAAGAATCTCGGTGGCCAAGTTGTGAAAATTTTCGTCAGAACAGATACGCATGGTTGAAAATTATTATTCATTCCTTCCTCTGAGGTACATCTGGAATAGCTCCTTGCATTCGTTTTTCTGCTGATGTTTAATTGCACGTGACAGTCATTGTCGTTGTCTTTGAAGCCTCACCGAAATTGAACGATAACAACTACATCTCGATCAGAAGCTCGATTTTAATTGTTTTAAATGATTAAATAATAAAGAGCTCAGTGGCCTAGTGGTAACCGTTTTTGCTTACTGAGCAGAAGATCAAGGGCTCAATCCCCAGTTCCTTCATTCTTTAGAGTTGTTACGATCATATCACACACCATAGTGAATGTGAATCCTGATCTGCTACCTTTCCACTAACATCAATTCTATTTCCACAGTAGATGTGGAGATGCAGAGATGTTCTCGGTATCTAGTAGCAGCGTCTGTCATACGATCAACCCATCTCTTTCCCGATGACCTTTAGGACGTGGCCAGCGCCGCTATTGATTTTGAAAATGATGATTCACCGGAATTACGGAGAATGGATTGTCAATCCTCCCTGGGGCCTCCCTTAGCTCAGTCGGTAAAGGCGCAGCTACAAAGCAAGACCATGCTGGAGGTGGCTGGGTTCGATTCCCGGTTCGGTCTAGGAATTTTTAGGGTTGGAAAATTTCTCGACTTCCCTGGGCATAGAAGTATGATTGGACTTGCCACACAATCATATCAATGCAAAAATGGTACAGGCATTGAAAGCTCTCAATTAATAACTGTGGAAGTGCATCTAGAACACTAAGTTGAGAGCACGCAATAAGCTAATCATGCGATATGCAATAAGCTTGAAATGCGAAGAAGAAGGATTGTCAATCCCAAGCCTCATTCGTTTGGTTATTTGTGCAAATTTTGCTTGTTTGTTCTGGGCTGGTATTTTGTGAGGTTTGAACTGCCAATTTGTAGTAATCATACCTAACAATGATGTTGAACTTCCTCATATCCTTGAGCAGTTGCAATCGTTGGGTGGTTATGTTCCCCCGCGGGGAATTTACGGGATTTAACGATAAACTATTACTGTATTACCAAACTAATATCACATTGTAAGAAAATGTTAACACCGTGTTTGTTAACATTCGAGAATTTCCAGGTCAAATATCAGCATCACATTGAAACTTTGCATAATTATTTGTTACGGTCAATCATACACATTTGAGGGAAAATACGGCAGTTTTGAATCTTGCAAAAAACATTGAAAATGAAGTATTCGATATTTTTCAATAAATCGTAACTCTAAAACGTCACTTTGAAATGACATAAAAGTAGGTGGTTGTATCCAAGACACGACCGTAGATATGACGTAGGATTACGAAAGGTAATTTTTATGTCACAGCAATAGTAAATATTAAATTTATTTCTTAACTCGTTAATCGATAGGTTGAAATTCGGAAGTAGTTTGATAGTTCTGTTTTTGAGTTGCTCTGTCGGTTTCCATGTAGCCAACCCTGTACAATGTGTCTTGGATACAAGCTCTTACTTGAAGTCGTTGGTTAACTCTTTTTTATTTGTTTATTTGTAGATTGAAAAATTCAACTGTTAATTATTGCCTAAATGAATAAAACTTTAACTAAATAATTACGGTCAACGGAACGGAAAAGGCCAAGTAACCGATGACGAAACACGTCAGCTGATACATTGAAGTCAAACATATGAAAGAAGTTGTTGAATTGCCGGCTGATTGCTCGAATTGGCTCGTGTTGTGTATAATTTCGGCGCCGTGGTTGCAAAAACAGAAAGTTGCGTTGACGATGAGGCCTCTCAGGGGCATACGTATTTAGCTGAGCCAGCAGTGTTGGAAGTCAACGTCACCCGTAAGCAGCTTTCCAGCGAACATAGCTTAAGCGACCATAAGTCACGCCAGTTGAGGAAACGAAGAGCATAACTTGCGTTGAACGGATTCAATTCTAGTGATACCGCTAGCATGGAAAGGGCTCCAAACAACTAAACTTGACTCCAATAAGGGTCGCACAAGTGAGCAGTAGAGTGACCTGAGGCATAGCGGTTCACGTAACTCGTCGGCAATTTTGAAAATAAAGCCCAATTGTCGATTAGCTCTGGAGATGATGTCCAAGGTAACGCCGAGATCCTTTATGTGCTCTAAACGAGCAAGACAGCGTCCGTAGAGAACATAGTACATGATTGGTTTGATTTTTCGGTTATAGGAAGTAATGTTACATTTGTCGATGCTTAGACTCATCAAATTTCTTGAGCACCAGTTAGTAAAAATACCTAACATTTTCTGGAGATCCCAACAGTCCGAGGAACTTTTAATAACTTTGTAGATTTTCGTATCGTCTGCATAGAAAACGCCGCATCCTGATGGTAGAAAGACGACGTTGTTTAAGGAAATCGAATACAGTAGCGGTCCTAGGTTACTGCCTTGTGGAACTCCCGAGTTGTTTGAGAAAACATCCGATTCCGACGCGCCAATCTCAACCCGTATATAACGATTCACCAAGTAAGGTCTGAATCAATCCACAGCCGTTGACGAGACGCCAAGTATCTCCAGCTTGGCAAGCAAGATATTATGGTCCACCGTGTCAAATGAATTTTAGATCCATATACGCAGCATCGACTTACCATCCTGAATCCATGCATCACAAACAGTTAGAAGTAAACTGCACCAGACTCGTGGACACGGAGCGCTTCGGGTAAAAGCCGTATTGTTCTGTATCGATATAATTTTTGCAGCACGCAAACAGAGCATCATTTATCATATATAATCTCGAACAGTTTTGAGCAGGTACACGGGAGGTGATTCCACGATAATTTGCGACATTCCGTTTATCTCCTTTTTTGTAGACTGGGAACAGATCTAGATAGAGCTGGAATTAGGGTGTAACAGCCTATGTAAACAATGACTTGTCTCGTTAATTTCTATGAATTCAAGGCAGGCCTACACAAACCAACATATCCATCGGGTAGAGGAAGTCTTCCCTTACTCGCTGGCTATGTCGACTTGCCAGGGACATGACTTAAGAGAAATCATCGAGAGAATGTAATTGTTTACAAAAGCTGTTACGCCCCAATTTCAGCTCTATCTAGAGATAAGAAAGTTTCCAGCGGCAGGGGACGTCACATTGCTGTGCCGAGAGATTGAATATCCTCACAAGTGGAAGGCAGAGATTGGTTGCGTGTTGCGGCTATCACCATGTCTTCTGAAATGCGCGGAATATCGAAGCCAAGCACATCTTGCGCATCCATCATAAACTTGCCTGAAATGACGAACAAACAAGTCGTCTTTTTCTCTTTCGCTATTAGCTGAGTCATTCCCGAGAAACATGGAACAAGGCAACCCGGATTCCTTCCGTTTGGAGTTGAAAAACGACCAAAAACTTTTCGGATTCGTGTGAAGGTTCGCTTCCGTGCGTCTCACGTGTCGATTATAGAGAATACAATTGTAACTTCGATAACTACGACTCGCAAAATTGAACAGTCGTTTTAGTACGGCGAGAGAGAGTTACAATACTTTCGGAGGGCGGCAGAGCGTTATCAGTCATTTGTGGTCCTGAAAAGGACCGATGGGTTGAAAACTTGAAATCCAGTGAATAAACATCGTTCAGTGAGACCAAAGTGAATTTGATTTTTAAATATGTGCGAGGGAAAGCGCTTTTTGCAGTCAATCGGTGATAATTTTCATTACTATGGCAACAGTTACACAATCGTGTATTTTTCAATTGTGACCTTTTTTTTGAAAATTGATAAAGTGTTCATTTTAGCAGATTTGTAGATGACATTCCAATCGATTGGCTTGTTTGGAATTAATATCCATCCGCTATTGACAGAGTTATAAGTGGTCAAAACCTGACCACTTTTCGTAACGCGGTCAATTTTGGTTTTTTGTAGTGTACCTTTAAACTTCTATTTCCTACATTACTTTCTGCTTCACTTTAAACATAGATGTTTGGTCATCGTTTCCAAAACCTACTTCCAAGCACGCTATGTGCTTACCAGTAAACTTACTTATTTCCTCATGCCACCACACCAGAAGCCCCCAACTAGGTCATAAGAACGTAAGCTACGACGGTCACTCATGCTCACATAAGAAAGTATGTCAGAGCATGTATAGAGAGACAAAGAGAATCGTACGATAAGCTAGGCGTAAGCATGCTCTTGAAGTGTACACACTTAGAAATAACTACTTTAACACGAGACGTAATCCAAATTGGACGTAAATCTTGGAACGTAAACAAACATTTCATGTAAAATTGAGTGTTCTCAAACCGAAACATAAGCAAGTCGGCGAAGAGAACGTTTGATTGAATTGATTTTCTCGTTCCTTTCAACTGATTCTTATGTCAAAAGAGCCGCTTACATGTGTCGGTCTCAGGGCACCGAAATTTACATGCCTTTTTCGTAGTGTGTAGCTGAAGTACTAGAATGTAAGATATACAATATGAGTGGAATAATCAACTTGGGTGATTCTTGATCAATTCTTGTGTATAGTCGTCAAGTTTGAAACTCCAATGGGCTGGCTAATAGGGACCAGCATAAATTGCACCTCCAAAATGTGCCGAAAGACGTAATCATACGTCAATAATTTCTTTTAAGAAATTATATCCTCCGCAAAAAATTTAGGTAGACAATCCAAAAAAGTGTCAAAACTGGAATAACAAAAAAATACCCTCTTCTTTATTTTTCGGATATTGTTCATTAAAAAGCTTATATAAAATTCTATCTTCTATGAAATTTTCAAGTAGGTAACTTAAAAATTAACAAACATCATAGAACAACAACTTTTGGTAAATTTTTTGATCTTTTTGTCTTAATATTTTTTAATTAATATTTGCACAGAACATGGTTTTCTGTGTTAAGACATAAGGCATTCGAAACCACGACGTTATTTTTTTTTTCAGTATTTGAATACAACTTTAAAGTGCATTGACGGGTCATTTATTACAACAAAGTGGCGACGTTTCGCGGAATAGTCCGTATAAGTCAGTTTTCCGTCGGTCGATTTCCGCATGCGAAGTTTCGATGTTAACATCATGCTGGCTCAAAATGGTCAGCAAGCAGGAGAAGGAACAGCACAACATCCAAATTCCAACCAGATGCTTATGCAGATCCTCAATCAGCAGCAACAGCTGACGATGCAGCTCACGCAGCAGGTTACAGCGACCCAGCAGGCCATTCAAAACTTGTCAAGGGGCGAAACTGTTTTGGATTCGCTCTCCAGCAACAACACCGAGTTTGTCTATGATCCGGAACAGGGCTCTACCTTCGATGCGTGGTACGCGAGGTACGCGGACTTGTTTGACAAGGATGCTGGAAATCTGGACGATGCCGTGAAAGTCCGGTTACTGATGAGGAAATTGAATCCACAAGTACACGAACGCTTTACCAGTTTCATCTCACCAAAACTGTAAAAGGAGATATCATTAAGTAAAACAGTAGCGAAACTGAAAACGATTTTCGGATCGCCAGTTTCTGTTTTTCACCGCAGGATTCGAATGATCTTGTGCCGTATTCGTGTAAAGTGAATAAGGCGTGTGTGGACTTCAAGCTACGAAAGTTTTCAGAGAAGCAGTTCAAATGCCTCATCTTTGTGTGCAGATTAAGGTCATCACGTGATTCCGACATCACTAATCTGAACGAGACTGCTGACATTTCTCTGGAGAAAGTGGTGGAAGATTACAAGAGTTTGCTGAACCTGAAACAGGACAACAGTCTGCTAGAGAAGCAGCAATTATACAGTGCTGTTCAAGCAGTCCATCAGGAGCACCCTTTCAATTTTAAACACAAACAAGGCATTGGGGCAAACCCCAGCAGCAATCAACCCAAAAACTCATGTTAGTCTTGTAAGGACATGCACTTTTCGGCAGATTGCTCTTTCCTCGAACATCAGTGTCGGGAATGCAAGTAGAAAGGCCATAAGAAAGAATATTGTGCTTGTTTTTCGTCCAGTAGTAGCAGAGGTAAGAAGAAGAAGAAGAAGAAGTACGATACCAAGGGCAGTAAGGATGTGAAGATCGTGTCAGTGAAGAACATCAGCCAAAGGATGAAGTGTTGCGAGATTGAGATCAACAAGGTTCCAGTTCGATTGCAGATCAAATCAGCGTCAGATATTTGGATCATTTTCTGGTCCTGGAATTGTGGTGTAATGTGAACATTGGCGGCATTACATGCTGGCCGGAGCACGTCTTGGTCTTAGTCTTGGTCTTGGTCCTGCCATAATTTTCAACCAGGAACGCTCCAGCCCGTAGTAAAATCGTTGCATCACTTTTGATCGATCACAGATGTGTCATGAGATCCACCGTTGTGGGCCATCATCGTTAAGTGCGTTGTGCGTTACAGTGTCACCATCATCGGCGTCGTGAAGCAATGTCATCTATGTACCAGGTCCGGGTGAAAGGATTTGCTTTTTCAGGGCCGACAACCTACAAACAAATGGCCCGTTTTAGGGGCACCAATTCAAATACATCAATACCAGCGAGGAAGAGTATCTCCCTTGGAAAACAAGAAAAACCCGGAAAAGGCGGAATCTTGTCAGAACCGACCAAGGACGATCTACAGCAGGAAATCGCCGGTGAAGTGTGGAATGAAGTACGAAGTGTTAGCAAAATTAAACTAAATACACGCTAGGTTTGAAAAGAATATTTTCGAACCTGGAAGTGTGTATGTAATACTTATATCCAATTGATAGAGGTAATACATACATGCGGGGCTTATTGTAAGTGAATGTAACCTCGGAATGGGCGTGACTCTCCAGACATTCTGAAATGGGTTGCTGGATCTGCAATAGAGCTATCACCTTCTAACTCCCGGACTGAAGCTGTCTACAATGACCATAAATGCGGCATTTTAGACAGAGTTCTTCCATTATAACACTGCCGGCCAGTGGGGGTTACAAGAAATACACACATAACATGGTTTTCGATGTTAAATTTTACAAAAAGAAAAATAGTTTGAACAAAAAGTTAAAAAACTAGGCCACAACTATTCAATGATTTTTATAAATACGTATCTTTCATGGATACCAAAATTAATTTAGTGGAATTAAATGGAAAATAACCTTTGTTTGCTGTTTTATTTAAGCATTCCGCTAAAAACCAAATTTCAATACTTCATTAAGTTTCTACAGTTTCACAGAAGATAGCATGTTTCATAAGCTATTTAAAACAATATTAAAGATGGTCATGTTTCATTATTAAAGTTTTGAACACTTTTAATGATTTTACACAATTTATTTCCGCGTATATTTTTCCTAAAAAGCCATAAGTTTTCCTACAATTCAGTATCAGACGGCATTTGGATTGTAAGTGAAAATTTAAGGATATGATTTGTTGAAAAAATATCGAATACAGCGTTTTCTGCAAAATTTAAAATGGCAGAGTTTTGAGCTAATGTGAATTATTGACCATAAAAATTAATTATGCAAAGTTTCATGCATCAGATCGATTCGTCATTTGACGTGAAACTGCTCACTCGTAACTAGAAATGTAGAGAATGTTTTGAGCCAAATGAACTGTCAAAATTTTCTGAGGATTTCTTATTCTTACTAGAATAAATTTGAGAGTATTGCAATCGAATAGAAATTCAATCACCTTTATCTTTTGTGTGCTTCTCAAATTCAACTAGTTTTTGGAATCAAAAACAATATTCTAACTCTATTGATTAATTGATCTTTGTTGGTTAATGAATGGCACCAAGAAATGTGCAAAATATTGCGATGCAATCAATTATTATTTTGCACGTAAATCGAATCAAAAATATAAGTCATTTGAAATGCTAGCTTCTAGCAAGGGTTGCAAGATAATTTAGGAACAAATCCCTGCTGCCGAATTGTATTTTGTTTTCTCCGCCTATCTCTCCCTCTGAGTATTTCTACTCGTAACTAATTCAACGAGAAATATTATCTCAAATGATAACATCAAGAGCAAATTTTCATTATGTCGTAAGTAACATTCGCACCGATCCGAGAAAAATAAAGTTTTGTTTTGATGAACGAAAAGTTATTCCTATTTCCAATTAAACACATATAATCTCATAGTGATAGCAATGTTTAACATATTCAGCCGGGTTTTAATCATACAAAGGCAAATCGCTAGCTTTCATGCTAAAAAATACTGGTTTTTGAGTCAAAAGTTATTATACGTCGTTTGGTGGCCCGTATTGTTACTTAAGTCAAAGTGTATTTACCAGGATATTCGGGAGAATTATCAATTACGTCTCCTTACGTGCAGCCCATTCATCATTTTAGGACCACCGAAATCATCTTAGCAACAAACAGTTCGATTTATTCACTTTAATAATGAGAAAGCGAAACGACGAACGTACACTTTTTACGGGTTTCTCAGCGCTGTTACTTAAGTCAAACGGCATTTCCATAGAAATTGGGTGACTTAAGTAACATCGAAAACTATTTTGATCGGAAGGTGATTACGTCAAAAAGCAATTTGACTGGTAAATAAATTTAAAAATGGGATTTGATCCTATATTCGGACAGTATATAGTGTAATAGCAGGAGAATCGATTGACACTGATAGCTCGACTTTGTTTTCCTTTGTTACATTCGACGTAATGAAAATTTGCTCTTGACATAAACATATTGAGAAGCAAATATCCAACTTACGCATGTTTTATGTTAATAAACGTACAAGAATGAGTTAAGATGAACGATCTACAAAGTGCTACACGGTGAATGAGAGTAGCTCAGTAACTGAATAGAATTTGAATAAGTGAGTGAGGTAATTAATTAAAAAACTGCTTCAATATGAACATTTTACTCAGTTTAGAAGTATACTGAGTATAGGCTGATAGGCTCTCAATTTTCCTAATATTCAAGAAGTTTTTCCCGGAAAATCTAGGAAAATGTTATTCCCTCCCTGAGTAACCCCACTTTGTGCACTTTTGAGTCGAATTCAACTCCACTTCGGACTACTCTCATCGGTCGTGCACATTATCCTTTCAGCTATCCAATAAGTTTCACCCAAATCAACCATTAAATTTCACATAAATTCACCTTATCTACCACGCGGCTGCAATTCTCGTTCAACAAATGTATCCACCTCTCCTCATCAATCATCACTCAAGCGAGCGTACGACGATGAGCTCGAGCATTTTGTATGTTTATCTCACATTGATGGGGTTGCTTTTAGCACCATCATCGTGCTTCAACGCTAATTTATGCGTCTGACAGAGCTGGGCTAGGTGCTTCAATCCGACTACCTACGACTGTGGGACGGTTGAGAGAAATTCTTTGCCTTTTGTACCATTTGTTGACATATGCAGCTTGTTTTACACACATTTGCCCAAGAGAGCCACCCAGTTGGTGATGATATTTTCGTTTCGTTATTTGAGTGCGGTTTGGGTTATTGCACATTAAACCGAGTTGAATAATTGATGAACTTGAAACTGGTTACATGAATGATGAAATTGAAAGTTTGCGGCTTGGCGGTTTTACGTTGCGTTTGAATGAATAATTTGAATAACCTTCAAAGCCGAAATTACCCGTCATTATGGCATGCCGGGCGATTATAGGAGGTTTGTTTTTGGTGGATTAGTACTGGTAACGCGTCAACGATTAATCAAACAGTTCAGCAGACTCAGACCAGATGGCGCCAAATGCTTAGAAATTACAGTTCAGTTATAACGCGATCAAAAAACGGCAACCTGACGGGCCATCGTAATTCAAACAAAAACCGAAATGTGCACCTGAACAATCGAATGGTCAGTCAGTCAGTCAGTCAGCCAGGCGGCACGACAGCGGCGGCGCCGGCTTAGTGATGTAAAACCGCACTCTCAAATTGGATCGGTGGTGGCATCGGCGACGACAACCGTAACTTCCTTTCTCTCTCACACACTTGGTCTGTCGATCAGCTAATGGATGCAAACAAATAATAATAAATGAAAAACCTCCACATCATAAGCAATAGCAAATGCACCGACGACGACGCCGGCAGTGGCGATGAAAAGGCGAAACCCATCGATGAGCGTCTCCTTGAGCTTATTTATTAATTTAGAAGTGTGTATGCATGCTCGTGAACGTCTCTGTGAAGATCGCAACGCTTGATTGATTTCTGCTTTGCATACTCGGGCACTTACATGCGAGTACTGTCCGACCGCCCTAAAATTACATTACGCACCGCACTTGGCGGTGACCCATATTTGCCACATCAAACCGATCGATTATCTCACCAGGCGGGTGATAAATCGCTCATAACTCATCGAAATTAGATCATACCGCACCGCAGCACTCCGCGTTTGACATTTACCGGTCACCTATCTGAGCACCATCCGAGAGCAGTGATTTACGATGACGATTGTCGGTTCGAATGTCAATCACTCACCCTCGAGGCAGCAGCAGACGAGACGTTTGGTGCGAAATGCTAATGGGATCCCACATACGGATGGAGATAGCCATCAACGCATGGTGCCCCTTGGTCCGCTGGGGACCCCCTGTTGATGAGAATGACAAAATCGTAACAATCTTACATTATTCACAGCCGTGCGTTGACTGAATTGTGCATACCCGTTTAGATCGTCAGATCGGATATCGAGAGGGGTGGATTCATTCCGAAAAAGGAGAAATATCAACACCGGATCACACGTACATGTATGAAGGAACGATAAGTTCAATGTCAACCAAAAATAACGCAGGTGATGGCTAATGACCAAGACATTTTTCTGCATGGTAGAAATTCAAGATCACGTTAAGTGACGTTACGCATGATCGACGGAAGAGTATGTTTGTGTGCGTGAGCACGCACCAGTGTACCTGAAGGTGGCGTTGAAGTCTACCGCGGTGAAGTGACGAGCATGACAGATCGATACAGCGCATATTGGTAGTAATTAATCATGTATGTGCATGAACAAGAAGTGCACTGCCCTTCGACGAGATAATTGAGTCGGTGAGTCATGAGAGGCGATCTTGTTTTGCAACACTTTTCCAAAAATAGGCATCCAAGATCACCGTCGTCGTCGTCGTCGTCGAAGGGTCTCAATGTTGACCTTGAATGGGAGATTAATCGGTGAAGAAGGTGATCTAGAACGGTGTCAAGATGATTGGTGCACGTGCTGAAATGGGGAACATGTGCTGTAATTTAAACTTATTTCGACTAATTGGCTTTTGTTGGTTGGATGCACTAAAGTTTGGATTGATGTTTAATTTCCAAGAACTGTTTACTCATGCCGCACATGCAATGGTTAGTAAACACTGTACTGCAATTAACCAGTCGAAATCAAAGTGAATGACGCATTAGAACAGGTTGTCGTAAGCTCTTACGTCATTTATCGTGATATAATGGCAGTATACTTCTTGGATGAACAACTCATGAAAAAGTCGAAAAAGTGCATTGACCGTTGCAATCGGATTTATTATTCCGAGCTTGATACTGAATAAAAGTTTTGAAATCAGTATGAAGTTAGAATATCTACACACTTAGAAATAACTACTTTTACACGAGACGTAATCCATATTGGACGTAAACAAACATTTCATGTGAAATTAAGTGTTCTCAAACCGAAACATCAGCTAGTCGACGAAGAGAACGGTTGATTGAATTGATTTTCACGTTTCTTTCAACTGGTTCTTATGTCAAAAGGCCCGCTTACATGTGTCGGTCTCAGGGAACCGAAATTTACATGACTTTTTAGTAGTGTGTATGTAACCTATTAGTCTCTCCATTGAGCTAGAATAGAACATTTTGGATCACCTAGATAACTTCAGGAGGACTTCAAAGGAAGTCCTATTAATTGCCTTAGAAATCCTACAGAACTACGAGGATTGGTCTAGGTAACCTAAAAAAATATATGTTAACTTGCTCCCTGCTAGAATGGTAAATTCAGGGTAACCAACAACTTTATAACTTTGTTTTCAAGCTTATCGGTATCAAAGGTTTAAAAATCGATATTTATCTATGTTTACAATTTTAATAAATTTTATATTTTTCCATAATTGAAGGTGGAAATTCAAACTTTTGAATTAAGAACGGAAAATATACTACCAGCAGAAGTTCGAAGGAACTTCTGAGGAATGTTTGAACTAACCTCTGTAAGAAGCTGAAAAAACTTATAGAGAAAGCTCTTCTGAAAGAAGTTTGAAGACTGTATTATGATAAGACAGAAAAAAAATCCGGGAGAAAAATATTGAGAAACGCCTGGAGAAAATTTAAATAAACTTCTGGAAAAAAATGATGTCACATCCAGAGGATGCCAGAAAGGATTTAGGAATTGGAAGATAATTCTCGGAGAGGCCATTTAAAGGGGAAGCCAGAGGAAACTCGAAAAACATTCCAATAGAATTAAGAAAAAAGCCCCGGAGGAAAGTTATAGAGAAACTACCAGAGGAAGCCGAAAAGTTTATATGACCTTCCTGGAGAAGACGGAATAAACTCCTGGAGACGCTGGAAGAAACATTCTTAGGTAGTCTGGAGAAAGTTGGAAGCCAAAGGGTTTATGGGACAGTCGGTAGAAACTTTTAGGAGAAGTTGGCAACACAATTCCGAAAGAAAGATATTTGGGGGATGTCCAAATAAATTTAGTACAATATTCCGGAAAAAGCTGAAAAAACTGGTGGAAGAAGACGGAAGAACCTTTTCAACTATGCCGAAAAGAATGGAAATGGGAGGAATCAGCAAATAACTTACGGGGTAAGGTGGAAGAAAATTTGTTAGGTTTTAAGATCGCTACAAATTCTAAAATTATGCCTGCATAGTTTGGATGATTTTATGAAGGCCGAAATATGATATATTCTTAAAAGTGTAAGAATTTTGAAATGTGTCTAAGTTACACGTAAATGACGAAAGTTTGAGAGCTTGCGACAGGTGTGTTGCAGGGATAGATTAGAAGAGTTGAAGCCATATAACATTTTTGCTGCACTTAAAAGACTGAAAGAGCCATACATGTAAATTATTCGAACGACACTTGGTCGATTATTATATAAAACATACAAACGGACATTTGAATACTCAGATTGAAATTTTGTTCGTAGATTGCGTGACAAAATCATTAAAATTATGAGGCTATGCAAGTTTTTTTTCACATTATTATTTACTTTAAATATTGCGGATTTCAAATATATCTTATTTATAACTAAACTATGGCTCTTGGACTTAAACAAAAAAAAAAAATGGCTAGAAAATTATGATGAGAATGTCAAATAAGTTTTATAGATAGTTGAAGAATAAATCTGGGGATAATTCTAAATGAGCTTCAGGAAGAATTCCAATGACATTTAACTAGACATTTCAGGTAATTTTGAGAAAAATCTCTTGTCAATTGTAAGAAGAAGTAGAAGTTAGTTTTTAAGTAGTTCTGAATATAAGAATTATGATTATAATTCCAGGGAACTCTAAACAAATCCATTTTGTGTTTCAAAGCCTCTTTCTTCCACAGTAAATTAACCCTACGACAAACATAACTACACGGCTGCAATCCTGAAACTACTGCTGAAAATCTATATTGATTAATCCACCAATGAAAGAGAAATTTTGAGGAGAGCTGTAAGGAAATCTGATTCTTAAAATAGTAACAAAAAAAAATGAGTTTGATCATTTCAAGAGAATTCATTGGAGAGTTTATTAGAATTTTAATGGAATTTCAAGGAGTTTTTTTTCAAGAAGCATATTTCCAAAGGAATATTGAGTAGTGCTCCCAGAGTATTTCCAATTTTCAATACTAAGGAGAGTTTCGAGATAATTCCAAGAGATATTTAAAGGGCTTTTTGAAAATAATTCTGTGGTGGAAGCCAAAAGAAAATTTAGGAAAATGTATTTCTTAATTTTATATTGTTATACAGCCATTCCATAGAAAATTGATATAGTGGTTCTCAGAATTTCGTATTAATTGGCAGTGTTGTTGCTTATCGCAAAATATTAGACCCGATTTTTTTTAAATATAATAATATTAAAACAATGATATTTTGCATTGAAAAACATTGATTTTATTGGTTTTTTTTTTATGGTTTCCATGGTTTGAAGATAGAGGCCGCAGTATGTTTTTATATTTAACCTTAATCATTTAAGATTTTTTAAACATTAGGGTTACGGGATTTTATGTCAGCCTAGCCATTTGCTTCGGGCTATCAAGCAAATAACTCATTCATTCAGCAATAATACACAATCATTATGAAAAACTTACAACACATCTGCTGCAAAATTCTAGTCCGTACACAGCAAAAAATTAATTTTAATATCACATCAAAGTGGATGCACTTCAATCGGGTCCAAAATATGGTGTAATATTACTTGCCAAAAAGGGCAAAATTATCATTAATACAGTGCATGTGCTGACATTACGCTGCTTTTACTGCATTTGTTTATTTGTGTGGCCATAAAAATTACATGAAATTTTCGACATGATTGAAGTGCATCCTCTTGGATGTAATATTAAAATTTATTTTTTGCTGTATAGATCAGTTGCCTATTTTAGGGACAAATTTTGAACATTGCTCTTTTTCAAATAAAAACTTTAGTGAAGTTATCTTTATTTTCGATTTCTAGGCGCCACGAAAATCTACGCTTCGGGGGTAATCAAAAAATCTGATGATTGCATGAATTGAATAGAAATACCTTTTTCTAACATGCTAGCCTGATACATTAACATCACACTTTTCATTCTTATTACAAATTTAGAAGATTTCACGCTTTTAGCGCTTTGTAACTACACACTTAGAAATAACTATTTTTACACGAAACGTAATCCATCTTTGACGTAAATTATGGAACGTAAACAAACATGTCATGTCAAATTAAATGTTCCTAAACCGAAGCATACGCAACTCGACGAAAAGTACGCTTGATTGAATTGATTTTTTCGTTTCTTTCAACTGATTATTATTATGTCATTTGGGCCGCTTGCATGTGTCAGTGTCGGTCTCACGGCACGGAAATTTACATGACTTTTTCGTAGTGTGTATGGACCGAAGTTTAGGCACATGATTTTGAGGCGTGTTCCTAATTATGGCCTACGCCATATGAGTAGATCCTTCTCCTTGGGTCAAAAGTAGGGTACCCCAAATTAAGTAAACAAAGTTTAGACTAACAAGATGACGAATGGAAAACATCAACCTGAATTCGAACGAAGTTGTTCATTTGTCATCTTGTCAGTCCCAACTTTGTTTGTTCAATTTTGTGTAGTGTGGGAAATGAGTATATCCTATTTAAATTTGTGTTACTTAGAAATAGTGTACAGTCAATCCTCCCATCAAAACAAACTTCACGGCAAATGAGACCATCTCACATTTGAGTACCGTTTACTCAAACTCGCAAAAGCGTAGGCCACTCGTAGAATGAGCAAATTTGTATCAAATATAAGTAAATGTCATTCAAATAGTGACATTTACTCATATATGAGTGGGATTTACTCATATTTGAGTAAACATTTACTTACTCGATGAATAAACCACGTTTTTGCAATTTGAGTGAACGCGATTCAAATATGAGTTAGATCTATGACCGTGCAAGCCCTTCCAAAAACTACCAAGCTGAACAATGCATTGGATCCTCAGTAATATTGATCGATTATCTTTTTCTAGTCGTATTTGCCGTATTAGATGCTAGATAATAGCATCTTATATCGAATTATGTGTTGAAAATAGCTGGAAGTGTGTATACATGGCCATGGTGATGCAAAGAGAAAATCTACAAAGAAAATCTGTCAATGTTACTTAGGAGCTAATACATTGTTCAGCTTGCTAATACTTGACTTGACAGTACGTTAAATATGTGTTCGTGAGATAATCTATTTGGCTTTATTTTGTTTTTAAAAGCATCGTGATTTATGTTATCTGGATCAACCAAGAAGGAAAAAAAAACATTGTCTCTTTCATCCACATCAGTTCTTACGCGAGAAGTGAAAGAGACGTCAACAATGTGTTTACGTATAAATTATAAGGAATTAAAAAGAAGCGCAATTTCACATGCCAAGCCTTCATCTTCGATAGGACAAAGTTGCATCTATTTTTAGACCCAATATGAGTACAGTAGACCGACATTACATCCACGTAACCTGGATTTTTTACAGGTACGGTTGAGGTTTAACAATTTTCAGTCGTGAATATATAAGCTTACATGTTGACAGTGGAATATCGACTGCAGCTAAATTATTTCATAAGATATGGCATAAAATGTAATTGAAGGTGTCAGACAGTGTTAGACCGAGGTTAGAGATATATACCCTATATCACAATCAGCGATGTATTTTGTTTTGTTTTTGAGTTATATTTTTTAGAAGCTATCAAGGTAAGAGATTTCGCTCAATACTTCTATGCGACTAGTGACCATGTTACAGGTTACAGGTTGCGATAAATCGGTAGAAATGCATGAATTTTTGAAAAAAAGTATTTTTTTTTTTGAATATACAAATATTTTAACCATTCTTACATGCAAATGGTCACCCTAATGACAAAATTAAAAAAAAAAAAATACGGGTCTAATATTTTGCGATAAGGAACAAGATTACCAATATTAACGAAATTTTGAGAACCACTTCATGATTTTGCTATGGAATGGCTGAATAGATTTCTGAGAATATTCCAAGCGAATTCGAAAGAAAATTGTGAAAATAAATTTGGAAAGAATTATTAAGAATGCGAAGATAAAATAAAGGTGAATTTCATTTTTTTTTTAAGGAATGCCTAAACTGATCTACACAGAATTCCAAAAATTATTCAAGATTGCTTGCACAGAAATTGAAGAACCAGGATCTACAAAAAAAATTCTAAAGATTCCGAGACTTTGATTAAGAAAAACTACTCAGTACGGAAAACAATCGAAAAAAAAAACGTATGTATGTAGAATTTTCTCAAGAATTTCCTTACAATGATCCCATAAATTCCACAGAGTTTTGTTTTCATGAGTGAGTTTACTATTTTTTCAAGATCGTGCACTTAATACAATTTTCTACATGTTCTAATGTTTTGATAATTTTTAAGGTTTCATACTTTGGGAAATGTTGATGCTTTTGGACTAAGATTTTTTGAATAATCGTTCTAGAAAATTTCAATGGGGTGTTGAATACCGGGCATCAATTGTATTTTTTATTTTTCTTTCCAACTTGTTAAATCGATATTTTTTATGTGAGACCTTGAAATATATGAAAGTTACCGCAGTTAGAAAAACAAAATATTAAAATAATGCGAAATTGCAAAACTACAAGATGGCTGATTGAAACGGTCCCATTAAAATTATTAATATTTCATTTATTCCAAAAGTAAGTTTTACGAAAATTGATCATAACATTTAAGAGTCAGTGTAGATTTATTCAGCATCAGCTTATTCAAAATTGGAGCCTTTTGCTCGAATAATGTTCGTCAAACGATCAGAAACACTGGAGCAGCTGGCTCGCACGATTTCTTCAAAAACAACGTCCCAGGATCTTGAATAGCTACCATAAGAGCGTCCTCATTGCTTCTTGGCTTATCATTAGTCAGCCTTTCTATGAGACCTCACATCGTGAAATCTAGCTAGTTAATATCCGGCGAAGAAAGAGGCCACATTTTCTTCGACCAAAAATGTTCAAAGCTCTGTTGACACCACGCTTGAAAGCATTTGGTGCGTGGGCAGGTGCTGAATCTTTGTGCCTGTGAACTCCGACTGAACCTGCGGAACCTGTTTTGAAAAAAGTCTAGATATACCTCCTGGCAGTGCCTTTTTTATTATTTACATTCACACGCAAGGTGTAGCGCTTCAACCCAGTGTAGATGAATTGCGTTTATTTTGAAAATCTTCGCTGTTACGTACGAGTGAAATGAACAAATGAGTTCATTACACATCGACGAATACGGGTTTGTTAATATTCTCCAGTGCTTGATTATCCAACCCAAAATTGTAAAAATTTGTGATCTGCATAAGCAAAATAATCAAATTCATTTTGGGCAAAATGATTTTTTTGAATATTGTAAACTCCAGAGCCTAAACCCGCGATTTTATCATCAGTTCAGCATGAGGCAATAATTTGCCATCGGGTTGTGTGTAAAAACTTATACGACACGTCCTTCAGTGCTTTATTTGTGTAAAATGAAAATAATCATTTTGCATTTGATCCTCAAAATCATCCCCACCAAGTTGAAGACGAATATTGATATTGACAACAACGGAGGCGATAATGAACATCCAGCCACTAATGAAGAAAAACAAATGTTGACTACGATACTCAGAGGTTGCCTTGATCAAGAGAATGTTGTTATGTCAAAATTCAGATTCATGCAAGTAGTTGGTCTATCTGTTGAGGTTGTCTTCATTTTCAGCTAAATTGAGTGTAGAAGGAATGATTTTTATCAGCACTGCCTCTTGGTTTATTTTCACCCCATCCGGAATGCGAAAAACAGGACATTTCTTCCCATTCGATGAAACTGCTGCCTAAATCATCACCGAATCAGGTTTCGCGCTCTGTAGACGAATTTGTTGTTGGGATCAACCGAACTCCGATGTTTGCATAGCACTCTGTCATTTTGACGGTTAAATTTTCGGCAGACGTCAAATAGCTTCTCATCCGAATAAATCACCACGACTGAGGGTTATCCGCGAGCCACTTTTTCAGGATTTTGCTTCTTTCCAGCCGCTTCTTCTTTGCTGCTTCTGAGAGAAGTTGACATTGTTGCAGTTTAGAAGGATAGAGGCCAAGATCCTTTTTAACCACGGTTTGCATCGTCATACGCGGCACCCCATAGTCCTTGGCCATTTGATTCATCGACCATCACCGACCATCAAACCGCGATGAGCGGCAACAATCGACGGCTAAAACTCGGGCACGGAAGCTCTACGAGAAGATGCTGACAAAATATGGCTGCTGTGTGATGGACGACGAAACGTATATAAAAGCCGATTTTAAGCAAATTCCGGGGTTGGAGTTCTTCACCGACAAGAGCAAGTTCGATGTGGACGACAAATTTAAGAAGAAGAAAATGTCGAAGTTCGCCTCCAAATATCTCATTTGGCAGGCCATCTGCTCTTGCGGACTGAGGAGTGAGCCTTTCGTGACAAAGGGCACAGTAAATGGCGAGATCTACAAATCTGAGTGCCACGAGAAGCGCCTTTTGCCGTTCTTGCAGCAGCACGACGAAGCTCTGCTATTTTGGACAGATTTGGCATCATGCCACTATTCTAAAAGTGTCCTGGAGTGGTATGAGGCCAATTCTGTCCATTTTGTTCCAAAGGACATGAATCCGCCAAACTGTCCGGAGCTGCGCCCGGTGGAGCAGTACTGGGCAATAATGAAGCGGGAACTTCGGAAGAGCAAGAAGACAGTCAAAGACGAGAAGGACATGTTAAGAAAATGGAAAAAAAACTGAGAAACTGGTACCGGATGACACTTTAAAGACTTTGATGGAGGGCATCAAGCGAAAATGCGTTCAATTTTACACTCAAGGCTCCATTGATTAACTTTTCTTTTGATTTTTGAAGTAAATATATGTATAAAACTACCCTAAAATTTTGGTTTGATTCTAAACATTATAAAAAAATTGACATGACATTGTCGGTGTCGCAATAATTTCGTGTTCGCCCTTTACAAGAGTGAATTTTCAAATATTTATCTTCGCTTTTGTAAACAAAGACTCAAAGCTAACCTTAGTAACGGTAAAGTTTCCTCAAAATTATGGTGCTGTTAGCTTACGTGAACGAGCTTATATATATATATTAATATTATTTATAAAATGACCTTTAAATCTTTGTTCACAAGAGCAGATACGGTTATTGAAAATTAACTCTTGAATACATGGTTTGTTATTTTCATCATTTGGCAAGGTTCTGCCAGATCCGCCATTAAAATTACCAAACTCTTGATGTTTGACTTGATGCTTACCTGAAATGAAAAGAAAATTAAATAATGTTTAGTAAAAAGTTTTACATCAGGTTTATTATTACATAGGGGAAATGGATGTAATGTCGGCCTAAATGCCCCTAATTTGGGCCCATACATAAATTCAGCAATCGACTAAATTTTCAATAGCGACCAAAAATATCTATTAGTACCGCCCCAATGCCGCGTTCATCTAGAAAAAATTGATAAATAGCAGATTTTTAGTGATGCGCCCATTCTTAGATCCATAGACCAAAATTAGAGCCATTTTCCTTAGTTGTGTATTTGGGCATTGAAGTCAAAGCAAAAAAATCTATTGCAGATTATATTATAGGATACATTTAGCATATTTTGCTTTCCAATCGCTCTAATCCAATATTAAAATTTAATTTTAATCAAATGTTGGCCTGCCCTGAGTCGTCGGGGATTTCCCTATGTTTAATCCATAAAATCTGCATCACGACATTTGACCAGGATGCCATTATTTATATAAAAATATTAAATTTTCACTCTACTTCTAAAGAATTCCAAAAAATAAAATGAATACACTCCACAATCTTTAAATCAGCATTGGACTTCAATTTAATCGAAACTCCAAGACTAAGAGTCTAAGAAGTCCACATGCACTGGACAACGTATCGCGTATCAGTCAAAAAATAAAAAAAAAATAGGAAATTACCCATCCCACTCCAAAAGCTCTTCAACCTGAAACTGTGGAAATGATCCTGAGCAGTTGTTCAAACTCTTTGAGGAATGTGAATTGTTAGAAAGTCCTAGAATAAGAAACTTTTAATGCGTGCTCCATCGTGGACATATTGCCAAGTCTGGGAGATTAAAATATTATTTGGATTGAATCTTGGATCATGAAATTTGTTATAAGCCAGAGATTTAAACATTATAAACCACTTAGTACTAGACAGCTGCAGAATCTCAAACACTGATTTTAATCTGAGATTTTTAAAACTAGCTAAGAAACCAGTACTTTTGAAGTGCATGTGATTTCGATTTTTTGTAGTTGATCATTTTTACTGCAGAGATGTCACCCCTAAGTGATATGCGAGAAATTCTGTGATTTCTATATAGGAGTACACTTTGTGAAAACCAAAAATGGAACATGTAACGAAATAATGAATGATTTTGAACGTTAATAACTCAACTGGCCCTGGACCAATTTCAATAATTTTATCACCAATTGATCATAACAATTGCTACGCATATTTCAAATTGTTGATTTTTTAACAAAATTTTTTAGATATGAACCAGCGTCTGGCTGAAAATCTCCTTAATAAAGACAACCAACGAACCAATCAACAAGAATCTATTGAAAAAGTGGTAATTGTCAAGCATCGAAATAACTAACAAATCCACCAATTATGTATATGCAAAATTTGAAATTTTCGCTCCACAGTGCTTAAACGGTTCCAAATTGGGTCCAACAGCCTCCCAAAATCTGAACTACTTTAGTAAGAAACTAATTTGGCACAAAATATTTCATGTTTATATGGGAATTACTATGAAATTACTTATGTTTTTGTTCATATCTATCTAACAATTCACCACATCACTATGCTTTTAATAATTATAGCATTGATTGTAGTGAATTTTCTCAGCTACAACTTTGTTCAAAACCACTTTTCAATCAAATTTAAGGAACAAAAGTTATTGATGATTTAAGTCACTGATGTCTTATGATTATGCTCATTCAACTGTTCAGCAGGCAACATTGGTGTTTCTGGTGCGAAGAATAGAGCACAAATATCATGGCTACTATGTCATACTGTAGAATACAGTGTTGCCCACAAAACAGCTGCTTGAACATGCCATAAGATAATCAATCTCTTAAACAATTAATAACAATTTAATTTGACATTTGGTTGAAATTTCCCGTAAGTTACAGAAATTTTCGAAAAAGCAATATGGAAAATGGGCTTAAGACAATGAACAAAAAGAATGGTTTTCCCTTAGTAATTTCTATATAAACTTTGAATAGTTTGTGCCAAGTCAGTTTCTTACCAAAGGAATTTAAATTTTGGGAGGCTAATAAGGACCTGATTTGAAACCGTTTGAGCACTGTGGAGCGAAATTTTCAAATTTTGCATCAGTCTAATGCATATGCTTCTTCCCCAACACAGTCATCAGAGAATCGTTTCTAGACAAAACATGCCAAAGTAGCATTGCTGCTTCCCCAATACTGTCATCAGAGAGTCGTTAGTACACGAAAGAAGTCGAAGTGGCATTCGCCTCCGATCTTCGGGCGTGTGAAAATAGGGAGGATGCAATTGTGTAACATTTTGCACACTCATCGCCATAGTCAGAACCACACGTCCCCAACGATCATACAAAATCCTCACCAAACTTGGAAGTAGGGTTGCAAGTGATTTCGATCGATTCTCTTCATCGACTTTCTGTTTCGTTAATAACTCTACGGCAAACACATTCATTGATACGAAATAGGTTAGTGAAGCCATGGTCATCAAAAGAGGAAATCGATGAAGAGCATTGACTTTAACCCCTCTGTCTCTAAGCCCCTTAATTCAGCCGTCGTCATAGCAATGAAAACTAGCATCGTACTTTTTTTGGTTCTCATTTTTAAATAAGCTAATTAAGTTTGATCAGAATCAATCAATAAAACTCCACTAGAATCTTTTTAAAAAATTTGCGAAAATTTACTTCTAAATAGGATTTTTAACAATATCGGTTAAAACTTGCTGAAAAATATGTTTTTAATAGTTAGAATTAAAAGTGAATTGGTAGTTTTTGAAAATACTATTACATAAATGGATTAATTTTGGATGATAAGGTTTCCGCAAAATTCACGCTTCGTAGCTATAAAAACGCACCAAACGAAATTTCCGCTCGAAACGCAAAAACCCACGCCAGCTGCAACAACCCTGGCACTATTTATTCTATTCAAATAACCCATGCCTTGACAGACATGGATAGAACCAATCGGCTGAATCATCCACAACTAGAATAATCCAAAACCCCGTCAGTTGCTGACACAGACTTGTGCATTCGTAAACAGTACTTACTAATGTAATATTTATGAATGCTTCAACCTTGCTTTATTTGCTCTGACGGTTCGTTCACTCAAAAGCTTCTCTACTCTGGGCAACAGCCGTACAATGCACGTTTCCAAATGAACAGAATCTGTTCTCGGGGTTCCGTACTGTTTCCCCAAGTGGGATATTTCCATATGTACGCAATTGTCTCCAGGTGAAATTCCATTCCGCCATCACAATGCGGGGAAAAAGATTTACGCATCGCCGTTCCCTACGAAATCTCCCGCTGTAAAACTAATGAAAATGTATTGCCACTGTGTTGCTGCTGCCACCGCTTTATCGTGCAACAATTTTATGACTTTACGACTTCACAAATCAGCTTTATAACTTTATTATATGTACGACTGGATCCCCCGAAACGTTCGGGCCACCAACCAGATCAAAAGACACACAGACGTCATCTCGCAAGCGACGAACCCCAAGAAGGACCGAGCCAGCGAGCGAGTGAAAAAGCAGCTCAATGACGCGTCACTCCACAATTGACAGGAAATGATTATATGGCTTGCTTGCTCTTGGTCGAACTCGCAGATCGTGCTCAGCGAAAAACCGATGCTGCAGAACTGGGGTTATCTCATTGAGAGGATCTTTGGCCGGTAGAAGAATCTTCATGGGATCGGCATTGAAGTTGTCTACTCGCAGCAGTGATATTATCATCGCCATCATTACCTATTATTACACGCTCGAGTGGTTTAATTTATGAAAATAAATAAAATCGCACTCGGTAAATCAAAGAAGCCATGGCAGACGATACGGTGCAGCGGAAGATGAAGAGTGAAATTTCCTTAAAAGGTCAAGAATGGAGGTCGGACCCGGGACCCTGGACGGCAATCGACGATGATGACAGGACCGTGTGTCCCGGTCGGGTTGGAACTAATAAATCATTAAATTTCGCTGGGTGATCCTGAGCCCGAGTTGAACTTGGACTACGACTGGCAGAGTCATGCGATGACGACGACGCGTGAGAGGACTGGAACTGGTTTCCAACGAAAGTGAAACCGAACGAACCCGTGATTAATGGAGGTCAATGTCGCGCTGTGCGCCGGACATAGTAGTATCGCTTCTCCGTAGTAAGTAACCGAGTAAATGCAGACTCGCTCGCTCGCACACACATCTTTGTTTGGAACATAAATAAAACGATCAATCATGTGCGTTGAAGCTCTGCTCTCTGCATGGCCCGGGTGCCCACCCGGTCCGGTCATGACGAGATGTGAAGCAAAAAGCGCTGCGCTGGGCTTCGAGTGGAACAAGTGGAAATGCAGAAAGGAAGTTGTCCGTCAAATGGGAAAGACGTGTATAGACAAAATGAGTTTCTGTGTACTACAAGATCGGAAATGCGATACGGTGCGGGGCGGTTGAGATAAATGGAAGTCGATACGGAATGTTTTTGAGGATGTAGAGTTTCAACGAGAATAGAAAACTTCTGTTCCGCCACGTAAGTGCCAATCAGCTACGCCTAGCGAGTTCTTGGAAAAATAGTTTTGGTTAAAGAGTGTTTTCAAAGTAATGACGAATCTAGGAAGAATGGCTCATGTTGAAAAGAAAGAATATTATCATAAATCATTAACCCTCCGTTCTTCGCGCTGTTGAACTTTGTACAACACACATGAGTTTTCCATTGCCATTTTGTTGTTGAGTTACCAATCGATCTGAAACCAACGAGTATTCCTCAAAAAAACTTGTTTTGATCGAAACAAGCTAAACTTTGGTTACAGTAAACACATAAAAATGCGGATAATAGGGAAAATGTAACTGGAAACCGCGTAAACTGTGACCATACTACGTGGGATTTGACTTAATTGATTACAACATGGAATATATCGAGATCCTGCCTCCGACAAAGTTGTTCACGAGCTCATAGCCTTGTCGCTGGCGGACAGTAGTTCAGAATTTTCTCACTACGTAGCGCTAGTATACATGTGAAATTCTTGCATGTGAAATATCTCGAGATCCTGATAGAAAGATAGAAAGTTACTGTTTTTCACAAAGTTTTTCAGGAGGTCAAAGCCTATTGTTTGGTGCTCAATAGTTCAGAATTTGCTCACCACGCGACGCTAGCGTACACGTGAAATTCTCATATAAAATATCTCGAGTTCCCAACCAGATAGAAAGGTACTGTCTTCGGCATTGTTGTTCAGGAGCTCAAGGCTTTTTCGCAGGTGGACAGTAGTTGAGAGTTTTTTTTTTCACTTTGCGGCGCTACTATACAAACTCTTGCATATAAAATATCTCTAGATCCTGACCAGATAGAAAGTAAATGTATTCGACGAAGTTTTTCAGGAAGTCAAGATCTTTTTGTTGGGTGACAATAGTTCAGAATTTTCTCACTATGCGGTGCTAGTATATACATGTCATCGTCAAAGTTACTACAATAGATCAATTTACTGGTCGCAGTAGTGTTAGGTCCCGAACAAAGGAAAAAAAAAATATACATGCCTTTCTCGTATATTTAATAGCTCGAGATCTTGATCAGCTAGAAAGTTGCTGTCTTCGGTAAAGTTGTTTAGGGGGTCAAGAATTTTTGTCTGGTAAACAGTAGTTAAGAATTTTCGTAGCGTTAGTATACATGTACACTTCTCGCATATGGTATATCTCGCGATCCTGATCAGATAGAAAGTTACTGTCTACGACAAAGTTGTTTAGGAGGTCAAGGTCTTTTGGCTGATGGATAGTAGCCCAGAATTTTCTCGCTTCATGGTGCTAGTATACATGTGAAATTATCGCATATAAAATATCTCAAGTTCTTGACCAGATAGAAAATTACTGTCGTGGGCAACTTTGTTCAGGATATCACAAAATGTTTGCTCGTGGACAGTTGTTCAAAATTTTCTCACTACGTAGCGCTAGTGAAATGTGAAATTCTCGCCTGTGATATACCTCGAGATCCTGACCAGATAGAAAGTTACTGTCTTGAACAAAGTTGTTCAAGATGTTAAAGCCTATATTTGGTGCACGATGTTTCAGATTTTTTTCACTACGTGGCGCTAGTATACACGTGAAATTTTCACGTATAAAATATCTCGAGATCCTGACCAAATAGAAAGTTACTGTCTTGGGCAAAGTTGTTCAGGAGGTCAAGGTCTTCTGGCTGGTGCTCAATAGTTCAGAATTATCTCACTGCGCTGCGCTAGTATACACGTGCAATCCTCATATATGCTACAGCTCGAGATCCCGAACAGCTAGAAAATTATTGTCTTCGGCAAAGTTGTTTAGGAGATCAAAGCTTTTTTGAACAGTAAATAGTTCAGAATATTTTCCTTATGCGGCGCTAGTGTGTAAGTAAATTATTTGTATATGCTATAGCTTAAGGTCAGGAAGTAATTGTCATCGTCAAAGTTGCACATGCGGCAAAGTTCTTCCGGATGGTGAACATGCAAATGTGTTTTGTTCAAAGTTCTCTCATTTGACGTCCAATTTTTGATCTCCTTAGGTTATTTGAATGGTATGAATGGTATAGCTTAAGGGTTCTACTACTACTTTTAATTTCAAATTATTATTTTTTCAAGTCAATTCTGAGAAAATCAATCATGATTCTTCAGAGTAACTTTTGAAAAATAGTGAACCCTTGGTATATAAAATTTAAGCAATTTGCCTCTTCATATTTCCATTCAAAATCTTTAAAATGGTCTAGAAAGAACGAAAGTTGAACGTTTTTAGGGCGTGTCCTTAAACTTATGATCGGGAGTGTACGGTTTTATAAATTTCTCTATTCAACTGCGCAAAAGCGCCTCACTTTCTGAGTTAGTCTCGTTGTCCGTGCACACGTAAATACAGGGATTTTTTTTTGTTCTTAAATGAAAGGGAGACTCTAAACATTAATTTGTTGGAAGTTTCAGCGATATTGATCTTTTAAGATTATGTTTTCCATCTGAGATACGTGTTACCACTAATTTATCAGAGGTTTACAAGTGATACGACTCACCCAAATTTATATATCCACAAATCTGCATGCAAATCTTCACCAGTTAAACAAATCCAGAATATATTTGTCTTATCCCTTAGCTATTGTATGTGTGTGTGTGTGTACAATCTAACCCCCACTGTCCGGCAGTGTTATTATGGAAGAAAACTGCTTTTTATTACCCTTAAATTAAAGCAGGTTTAGTCCGGGAGTTAGAAGGTGTTAGCTCTATTGCAGCTCCAGTGACCCATTTCAGAATGCCAGGTAATTCACGACCACTCCGAGGTCACTTTTACTTACAATAAGCCCCGCATGTTCACTCTACCTTTATCAAATGGATAATGGTATCATAAACACACTTCCAGATTCAAAAAATATTATTTCCAAATCTGGCACGTATAGTTTTAAAATTTGTTCAACTGTATTAAATCGATTTTAATGGACATTTCTTATCAATTTTGTTTCGAATACGTCTTGATTCATCTGCTGGCAGCACTTACTGGCCCTTACCGGCGACCAACTCATCTGCCCGCAAAAGCAACAACGCCTAAATCTCAAAGCTCTCCGAACGTCCCCTCGAAAATGCAATCGAGATATGTATAAGAACAATCTTCAACTGGAACGTACTCACCAAATCAATACATCCGGGAGCACAATCCCGATGCTTATTTTTCTCTCGCAAACCCGTCGTCGTCGAACGGCAAAAAAAGGAAACTCGATGAGCAATTTTGTGACACGGAATTTTCACTGAACATAAACCGCGAATTCACGAATTTCACCATACCCAACTGCGAAACACGTTCAGAAGCACTTTTGGTACAATTTCGATCAATTTCTTTCGAAAACACAAAAAAAAAAGTTGCAAGCGAGCCAACATCAACACTGATTGTGCCGAGCTCTTTCACGCACCTTGTATGACGTAAATAAATTGAAATTAAAAATTATCACTCGCGATGCCACTTATTTCTTTCTCTATTCTAAAACTTCCCGGAAAGCGAGAAAACTACCAATCACACACGTATAAACGTCCGGGAGGCAGAGCGCCAGCGATAATCCGGCAATTGCAGCCGAAAATTATGAACGCGAACGCACGCACAAAACAGAGAACAAACTTAAAACACAACCGTATCCAAAGGCGTTCGAAACTGCACCCGCACTTTAGGTGAATCATCCTGTTGCAAAAAAGCCATGCAGGAGACGGATTCTTCATCGCCTTTAACTGGTTTAGCGCATTGGTCACAGGCGGAAGTCATGCTGACTCAGTTTCCAAAAGTGTTTTAGAAACAGCGGTGGAGATGCTCTAATACGCAAGGAGGAATTGGATTCTCAAGATCGCCCAATGCTAGACAGTATACACTACAATATGTCTGATTGGATAACTTTTTCACTGTTTTCACAACACAAAATATGCTCTAATTAGACGATTATCGCAACTAACTGCACTTTCCACTAACAACCAGTACAATATTACAGGTATACCGAACGGAAAAAAAAACGAATAACGATAGCCCGTGTGATAAAAAAATCGACAAATTTAGTAGCGCACAATCACGACGATGTGAATAACAACAACTGACAACGTCTTCCATCTTATCCCTTAGCTATTGTATATGCGAAAATTGGACGTATATACTAGCGCCACGTAGTGAGAATTTTCTGAACAACTCCACCAACGAAAAGAACTTGACTTCCTGAAAAACTTCGCCGAAGACAGTCACTTTTTATCTGGTAAGGATCTAGAGATATTTTAAACATGCGAGAATTTTACATGTATACTAGCGCCGGGTAGTGAGAAAACTCTGAACAACTGTCCACCAACAAAAAGACCTTGACCTTCTGAAAAACTTTGTCAACGACAGTAACTTTCTATCTGGTCATGACCTCGAGGTATATCACATGCGATAATTTCACATGTATTCTAGCGCTACGTAGTGAGAAAATTCTGATCTACACTCCACCAGGTTATGATCTCTAGAACAACTTTGCCCGAGACAGTAGCTTTCTATTAAATCATGATGGAATATATTTGAAGAAAAGAACGGGTAGTTCTAAAATAAAAAAAAAAACAATTGTTTAAAACAGACAAATGCTGCGTCTCAAAAGAAATAACAAGATTAGTTAATTAAGAAAGAAATTGACTTATTTGAAAAAAGTACAAAGTGCAGTTTTTAAAAGAAGTAAAAATTAATCTAAACAAAGGAATTCGTAGATCGCCTGCATTTAGGGAAGATCACGGGTTCCCAATACATCTCTTACTTTACGGAAGGGTTGTCTACCTCGGGCCACAAGGGTATCCAACAGTCGTGTTCTGGAAGTGTCATTACCCGGGCAATACCAAATTGCGTATTTGATGTCATTATAACTAATTCTGCACCTACATATATTACTGTCAACGAGGTTTATTCTGTAGAAATGTGCGTCTAGCGAGTAGTGGTTGGACATAAGTCTTGACACCACGCGAATGAAGCCCCGACTTACATCCAGACCTTTGAACCACACTCTCGAAGAAACATTTTGAATAATCTTAAAAGAGAACTCTGACGTACTAATGGGAAAAATTCATCATGTGAAATTCTTCTATCATAAATCTCGCCTTGTTGTGCGCCCACCTTTGCGAGAGAGTCTGCCTTCTCATTGCCTGGGATTGAGCAATGTGGGGGAACCCATACAAAGGTAATCATATATGATCTTTCGACCAGCAAACTCATCTCTGGTTGGTCATCATTGGTTTCTCTCGATAAAAGTACGACAGTAATTTCGTTTCTTTGCTTTTAGTTGGTTTTTAAGCTTTTTTGAAAGTTTTAGATACTTTTCTAAAAGCTCAGATCTTTCATGTCTACGATAATCTTTAAAGGCATCGAATTTCTCTAGATACAACTTTGTGCATTCGTCATCCCATGCAGGGGTGGAGGGTCCTCTTTTGAAGGATGCACTTGGAACACGTCGTTTCTGAGCTTCTAATGCGCTTTTGTAGATTATTTCGGTAAAGAAACGATACTCTTCCAGTGGTGGTAGAGGATCGGTAGAATCAATACCAAGAGTTACCACCGATACAAATTTTTGCCAATCAATGTTCCTCGTGAGGTGAAAAGGAACTTGAATTGACTGATCTGTTTTTAGACGACTACATTTGATTGAAATAATAATTGGTAAGTGATCACTACCATGGGGATCATTGATAACCTTCCACAGACAATCTAATGATAGTGAGTTAGAGCACAAAGATATGTCAAGACGGCTCTCTCGAGCAGGAGGGTTTGCTATACGTGTTGCTTCACCAGTGTTCAAGATAGTCAAGAAAATACCCGCTCTATTGTCATTGTATTATTCGCCCCAGCCAGTACCGTTTGAGTTCATATCGCCCAGTATTAGAACTGGAGATGGAAGGATATTAACTGAACTCCAAAGCTGACGGCGGTTTATGGAAGTCCTTGGAGGTACATATAAAGAAGCTTTGCAAAGATCTTTGTTCTTCACATTTATTTGGCAAGCGACAATTTCAATTTCTTCTTCTTCTTCGCATTTCAAGCTTATTGCATATCGCATATTAGCTTATTGCGTGCTCTCAACTAAGTGTTCTAGATGCACTTCCACTGTTATTAATTGAGAGCTTTCGATGCCTGTACCATTTTTGCATTGGTATAATTGTGTGGCAAGTCCAATCATACTTCTATGCCCAGGGAAGTCGAGAAATTTTCCAACCCGAAAAATTCCTAGACCGGACTGGGAATTGAACCCAGCCACCTCCAGCATGATCTTGCTTTGTAGCTGCGCCTTTACCGACTGAGCTAAGGGAGGCCCCATGGCTCATCTTACATAAGAATCATTTTACATCTCGAGCACAGTCTGCCGTCAATAGGTACTTTTAATAATGATTTTCAACGCATTCTTGAAGTAAAAATCATGATCTTCATGAGTACTCCTTGAGCATTGCTCCTATTTTGTAGATAGCGGATGTCAAAGCAACCGGTAGGCATTACATCGAATCTTACCCTTTAGTCGAAATGATGCAATGCAATGTGATATAATGTAGGTCATAATGGCAGCCCATATCTAGCAGTGCTCAAGTAAACTTTCCGATGAGGAGCTTCATCATTTCCAAGGTCTTTAAGCACAAAATAATCTAATCAAAGCTTATAAGCATAAACAGTGCTGATTTAAGGCTAATTTGCACTATAAATTCTGAATTGAAGCTGGTTACTTGGGCAGTAATAACACAAACCTTAAGGTCACTGTAAGCTAACAGTACGAACGACATCCGTCGAAAATATACAACTAATGTAAACAGAAAACACATTTGAAAAAACGCTATCGTTTTAACGGCCTCCAACCCTCAGGCCACCAAACAAAAAAAAAACTAACATATCACTTAGGTATGCAGGCTTTTCCCAATTCCAATCTCCGTCTACATCACCGAATCACATCAGCACCGGCATGACTACTACTAGTCTTGCTCTAGCTTTCGATAAACCGTCAGCCAGTTCGCCAGCAATAAAAATATCGCGATGAAACTCACTCGCCTGACATTATCTTCAAGGCAAGGGTTACCCCCAGGGCAGGGGGCTGTGTCGTTTGTTGAATACTTGGCTATCTGCTATTTTTTCCGAAATTATGCAATCCTTCCTTTATTTCGCGGGGTGCTTCGTCGTTGGCTAGCGGCTCCCACTTGTATTTACTTTGGTTATTTTGCCCCATGATGTGAATGTGAATTGAGTTACGTCGAGGCAATTTCATGCTTTCTTCATACGAACTGACTGCGCTCGCTTTCGCGCATTGTTTACCCGGGCTATTATCGGAGGAGGCGGTACTGATGCTATCGCTATTATTGATAGCAAGTGACCACATCCTCCGCCGAAGATCAGCGTGTGAGAGCAAAGCCGATGGCGAACGTTGTGATTGTATGGTGCGAATTTTATGACCAAATCGTGAGAATTCAATGTCTGCGATGGCAGAGTAAGGTGCAATCGATCGAAGAAGCCAGTGGTTGGGAAAATTATGAACTGGAAATTGCCGTTGATTTGCAGTCGATTGATATTTCGATGGAGTGTAATTGTCTGTCTGCGGTGAAGGTGGAGCCAAAAGGTCAGTTTGCAATCCGAAGAAGGAATTGCATAAAACGCCTAATGGGTGGGAGGAAATGGGGCTTTCTGATTTTATTTTTCCTAATACAACTGTCGAGCGCTTATTGATTCGATCAATATTCCATCGTGACAGTGTTTGGTGCAAAACATGCTGTTCAGGATTCATCGGTGCACTAATTAATTGTTCAATTATCAAATTAAATCACCACTTTGCAGCTAATTATCGGTCACCCAAAGCGAGCGTCGGAATCTAGATCTTGCAGGAAAAAAAAAGCAGACCAGCAGAAGTTCTTTCGCAAATGTTCTTCCAACGCCGCGCGACCGGCCAACGTTAGTTGTTAGTCATTGGATTTTCATTATTGGATCGAAATCGATCTCATTATGAAATTCCTTCAACCAGCCAAGGTCCGATGCTTTTATGAGCGCGGGGTACCTTCTCCGGTTCTATACGATCAGCCAGCGCAGTAGCGTCAGTCGGTAATGTGAGCAGTAGGTATGCTCTTCTCAATGCCAAGCTTGTTTACACAGACGACGACGACGACGACGACGGAGACATGATTCTCGGTTGGATGGCAATGCGTGTGCGGTCTATTGGCTCGATGAAACCAAAAGCCACCACGTGTTAATGAACCATGTGATGATGTGTGAGGCTCCAAAGTCGGTTAATCCAATTTTACAATTCCATACATCGTCGCGGGACAGGTGGACGGATGTCGCTCACGATCTCGAGAAGAGCGATGTCGGTTACGCAATCGACAATCAATCAACGGATCAGCGGTTTTTTTTTCTTCTCTGCTCTCGACTTGATGGATGAGAACGGATTAGCAATTCTTAGCGTGTGCTTCTGACTCTGATTCATGTCGAGTTGAGTCAGTGGATTGGAGGACTTGTTGATGTATTGCTTTACGAGAGTTTGAAGGCTTGATACGAGCAGCTCAGAGGCGAATGCCCACGAAGGGTAAAATCTCTATATAATCATAAACAAGGATTCGAGCAACTTGTCGATGAGAATTTTTGTTTAGATTGATGTTTTTCAACCAAATTGATAGAAAACTCTTCTCTTTGTATCTAAATATCGAAGAACCATCAAGCTACGGAGGGACTTATATGATTCAGCTCACAAGTTCTGGGGAAAATAGACGTTTCTGATCAACTGATTTTACAATTCATGGATAAACTTTTACAGGACGCAGGTTACCTACGAGCTGAGAGAATTAATAACAATACCATCAGTTATATCAGGCAAAATGGCTGCTGTCATCGCTTTAAATGAACTATACTTCGTCTCTAGTAATCATCACTGGTGGAAGGGGTGTTGAAGATTGTCGCAGTATGTTATTGCTGTTCAAAGGAGGGTGCTTGCCCGGTAGTAGGGTTGATTAACCGGTTTTACCAGTATTACCATGCTGTTTTACAATACCGAAATACCGGTTTTTGTACGATAAAAAACTGGTTGTTTATTAATTTATTTGATAAGGATCAAACGAATTAACTTTACAGAGCCGAGGATTCTTGGTCACTATACAATACATCTTAAAACTATAGTCAAAAGGTACAACACAATAAACACTTTATCTTCCGCTATCCAAAAAGCCTCCTCCATCAGAACTGGAGCCGCTTCCGGTGGTTTCATTGTATGGCAGTATCGCCAACGGGGGTCAGAGCGCTTCCATTGGAGCAATGGATGCAAAACGTGGTCAGCACTCACACACTCATCACTAAACGGTTGCTTTCCAAAGTCGACGACGCATCGAAGAAAAAACTGCCGATGAAAAACAATGAGGAGGACCACACAATGGTTGCTGCCGAGAAAACAGACGATCGCGTGGCACACATCGAGAGTGGCTGGCTTTTGTCGATAGCCGAGTGAACACTGATAAAAATCGGTATTTTAGGTGTTTTTGTTGGATTTTTCAAGCATTTTTCATTGTTTTTTCATGTTTACCATGACAAATGACATTGGAGTATTTTTTCAAGACATCGCGGACTAAAGCATTTGCTTGAAAATGTATGTCATTTGATTGATTAGGAAGACAACGGAATAAATGCAGTTGGTTGGTTTGACCGTGAAGGAAAAATTTGAAAGACGGTTGTAGCAGTCACAGTTTGTAGCTTCCAGAACTAGCTCAGCGTCAACGTCAGCAAACAGTTTGACAAAAGGTATTAAACAAGAGTTTGCCTACTACGATGCTGAGCGTTTGAAAGGCAAATATATGAAAATAATTTACGATGCCCTTTGTACTGTACGCCCTAAATCAGTAGACTTCGACTCCGGTTTTGGGAAACTTCGTCAGTAAAATCCTCTCTATGCGATCTTAAATTTTACTTTAACGAACAAACCTAGCCAAGGGGTAATCAACTCTGCACACCTCAATCTTTGCCGAATGTTTTAGCAGAACCGAAGCCTGTCAATCAAGTATCCTATGAGTTTGGCAACACTGAAGTTTTAATGACTTTTGTGATTGTTTGTTTGGGATTTTGCGAGAAAAAGAAGCGTGACGAATATATATATATATTCAACAATCACTGCTGCAGTATGGAAATTTTATCCGAATAAGAAAACTGGGCAAAGTAAACCAAATATGTTTCAAGATTCGGATCGTTCATCACCAACAAAACACTGATCGTAGCGGAAGCCGGTTCCGAAGCCCAACTCCGGCGGATCCTCGTAAATCCGGAAACGCTCATCAACCACGAGTAGGGGAGAATGGTATACAACGCACCCCCTGGGCAGAACGCATCAGCTGACTTTCATTTGTGTTTTTCATGGCTTTAACGTAACTTTTTTGTTGTCTTATCAAGCAGTACTTCTAGCATAGCATCTGAACTCAAAATCCTGCATGATAAATCCTAGAATTGGATTAAACATTCCAAGAAAAACTCAAAATAAAATGAAAAAGTGCGTCTTACCCCGGGGGTGCGTTATGTACTGTTCTCCCCTACATCATTATATAGTTCGAGATTATGGTGGATTGCAGCAAGCTTGATGCGGTTCTTCGTCCGTGGCGTTGATTATGAAGCAGTATGACAACGATAGCAACTGCGAGGTGGCGGTGGAACTGTTCAATCAGCTGCAAGCAGAGGGTGGCTACTTGAAGATTAGTGGGGATTTTGCAAAAAAAAAAAAATGTTGGATTTACTTCAGGCGAACAACTTTGAGGTGCCGAATGTGGTTCTGTTGTATGCCAAGGGAAAAGTTTGAAGGGCTTAAGGATCAGGTTCAGGTTGTATAAATGTGCTTAATTTGTTTTACAGAAAGCATATTTTATAAATTGACTAAGAATGTACAGTTGGGTATCATAATATTTATTGAAATAATCCTGATTAAGCAAGGTGAGAGACTAGCCATTATGTGGCATTGACCCATGTGAACCGTGATTACCGATATTGGAAACTATACCGGAAACACCAAGCAAGTGTTCGCTGCTAAGATGACCGTGAGAGTGACCTAGTTATTGCTGTTGCTGGTGATGATCTTGGCGCTGGTATTTATTTATCACTCAAACTTTGACAACTCTTGCAGGGAATTGGACGAAGTACTGGCTGCACGAGAGATTCGAGCAAAGTATATGTTTGTCTTTTAATCCGGAATCCGATCGTCTAGTCCGATGGATGTGTCAATTTCATCCTGAAGTGAAGTTCGACAACTGTCAGCAATGTGCGAAACCTTAGCAACTATCCTGATGAATGTGGGCGTCTTAGTGGAATACCTGTATAATGAGAGAGAGAAGGATTAGTATTTTCCATTTAATTCCACTACTTTATTTGCTTATCCTTGACAGATACGCGTATTTCGTCTACAATGTGCAGACTTCTTCAGTGTCTTGTCGAGTATTAGTACAAGACACTGAAGAAGTCTGCACATTGTAGACGAAATACGCGTATCTGTCAAGGATAAGCAAATAAAGTAGTGGAATTAAATGGAAAATACTAATCCTTCTCTCTCTCATTATACTTAGCAACTATTAAAACAACGATAGCAAATAACAGTGACGCCGTGATGTTGTGTCATACTTGCCAACGTGTGCCGTGATGTGTTTCGGCACAGTATGTAGAGTTGATTACCCCTTGAGCCTAGCTTTGAAAAGCGCATTTCTAATTGAATTCTTTACCAATAAACACTTTTTCTTAAAAATATACAGTTTTTTTGTAGTTCTTCCTAATACCGGTTTTACCAGTTTTAAGGATATTAGATTTTTCAATACCGGAAAACTGGTTTAGAAATAAGCCTTCGCACGGAAACAAATCCGATTCCATTTTCATGAATAAAAAATCATGAAATGAAAAAACTTGCCATCCCATGAAATCGTAACAATGATTCATGATTTCGTCATGGAAATTCATGACTTCATAATACCACAGACAAACAGACGTAACTCTTTGAAATAGTTTTTCTTGAAAACATAGTATCTCAAAACATAGGACCTCAGTAGCGACATCTTTCAGGCTTCTCGCGGAAAACAAGCTTGCTCGCTAACTCGCAAACAATATTGCATAAAAGTTCTATAGAATGTATAGAAACGTCAAAGTGATCCGCTGCCAGCGCTGCGGCGAGTAGTTCGCGGAACTGATAATATTCAAATCAACCGTTAAATGCGTGAACGAAGATACACAATGAAGAGTTACGTCTGTTTGTCTGTGATAATACAGTTGAATCAAGACCGCTACAAGCGTTACACGTACTTGGCAAACAGTGTTCATAAATCGCACTACATAGGTATCTCTTATACGCCTTTTGTCTTTTATACAAGTACTGATAGTCTAGTGGTCAAGGTATGGGTTTAAAGATTTCAAGGTTATTGGTTCGAATCCAGTCTGATGCTTTATTTTTTTCTTTTTACAATTTTTGGTTAGCAGTTAAACCTATGAATTTTGCTCATGATTTTAACTCGGATGATTCATGATTTTGGGAATGTTTGCTGCGTTACTCAAAAGTTGCTCATGATATCATGAATATTATTCATGGTGTATTTTCATAACATGAAAATATGCTGTGTTCATGAAATCATGAGTCATTTTTCTCATTTCGGAGATCGGATTTTTTCCCGTGCGGTATTGCCAACCCTACCCGGTAGGTTCATCACTCAAATTCGCAAAAACGTAGGTCGCTCCTAGACTGCGTAAAATTTTCGCCGATTTTCCTCATATTCATGCAGATTTAAAAAAAAAAAGCGAGGAACATTTTACTAATGCCGTTTTAGTTTGATGAACCAGGTTCGAATCTGGGTTAGTTTCTTCAAAATATCACTCTCGCGGTGAACTGGGTGAACTGGGTGAACTGAAATGTTGTGTACATGTGTATGTGTGACTTGAAATAGAAAAAATCAAAATGCCAATGACAGCAAGCTGCCAAGCGGTTGCTCAACAGCAGTTTCCAATTTAATATTTTCAGACTGGCTGATGATTTGCTATTTACCTTTTTGACATGAGATCATCCGAAAAAAAACACTGTCTCTTTCATCCTCATCAGTTCTTACGCGAGAAGTGGAAGCGACGTCAACAATGTGGTTACGTTTTAATGAGACGCGCGATTTCATTCCCCAATACCCCTCCCTCCCCATCGGAAGAGTTTAGTAAGGGAGATGATCAACAAACCTTCCAAAAAATTGACCTTTGCTCACTTTCTACTCTCTTTTTACAATTATCACACTGCCGTACTCTAACCAAACTATCAACTCTATACTTTGATCTCCACAATTATCGTATAAAATGACCACTTTTAGTCTGATATTTGACGTTAAGCATCTCCAACTAAATTAATGCTTATTTGAATGCCCCGATTTTGACCTGAAGACCTTTGAATTTGAAACCATCTGGATGAAGCTTAATTGTCAAGAATGGCCATTAACGATTGCTTTTCCAGGAATGGGAGTCTTTTGGATTTGCCTTTCAGATTCTGCAGACTTACACAAAACAAAGAGCTAAGATAAATTCCCAAGGTGTTAAATTAATTCTTCGAGCACTAAACCAAAATTAATATTTTTGTAATATCTTTGGAAATTTTTAAAAGAAATTCTTATGTTTTTATTTTGTTGTAATGGATATTAATTTTGGAAGGCCATTAGGTTGACATCCATTAGGTCGAATGATCATTAGGCTGAACGGTCATAAGACCAAATGATTTCCAGAATAACCCGACTTAACTACATTTTGACGAGCTTTCTTACACAGTTATGTTTTTAAGATTTTCGGACTTGAAAACTTTTTGTAGAGATCTCGGACTGTGATTTTTGTTTATTTCCAGAATAGAATAAATTTCATAGATCCTTTGAAATTTGAAAGATTTAAGTTTGGCAAACAATTCAAATGCAATGTTTAAACATATTTTTACATGAGCATGAGATGAACATGATTGACAGCTCACGATTGCAACTCTGTTATTGCCAGATCAGCTGTAATTACACAGAGTACCAAATGATAATGCTTGGGACTAGCAATCATCCTTAATGTGTAAAAACTGGTGATCTATAACTAGGCAATACCAGCGCCGGCAGCGCCTGAACGTAAGTCAAGAAAGGAATGGGTAGGAATGTGTTGACGTGACACTCGCTTTGATGGAAGGCCGAGAACACCTTTGCACTTCCACGAAGAATCACTGGGATATTTTGTAAGAGGGTTGCGATTGCAGCAGGGTTCGTTTTGGTAAACGATAAGCTGAATTGATGTCCTAACGATCATAAAACGTGAAGGAGCTTCTGATTGCACCCATGATATTCTGCTCAGTAAGCAAAAACGTTTACCACTAGGCAAACGAGCTCTTTTCATTGCAAAACACCAATGATTGATTTGTTGTTATTCCAATGTATTCACATTAACAAATAAAGTGATCAACGAATCTAGCAGGGGCTTGCGATTAAATTCATGATGTTCTACTCAGTAAGTGAAAATGGTCGCTCTAAGGCCACCAAGCCCCTCATATCACATCATTCCTTTATTTAACGTCAGTCTCTGTTCCGCAATCTAGTGCCAATCACCGACGGACATCGATTGCCATTCATTGACGGCAATCGAATGTGCAGGAAGGCAGCTTCCACACCTGCGTAGGATATCGCACACATGTGCCGGGACCAACGGCTTTGAGATTTTTATGCCTCTGAAAAATCCCACCGACCTCGGCTGGGATTGAACACAGACCCATTGGGGTTAGAAAGCAGTCACGCTTACCACTACACCACTGGCACCAGGCCACCAATGCTACCGATGCCAGGAAGGCAGCTCTCCCACACCTGGACCCTACCTATCGAACCATCAAACTTATGGACCGGGGACCAATGGTTTTACTACCCAGGCCTTTTGGGGTGAGAAGCAATCACGCTTACCACTACATCACCAGCACTGCTAGACGAAATAATTATTGTTTCTTCTACTATTTTCTGGATATTCTCATTTTCAGACCAGCAAATGATCTTAAGTAATAATTTTCCGAAATCTGCCCTAATTACCATTCGGCCTAATGACCATCGACCTAATGTCCAGCGTCGTTGAAAATAATCAGTCGGAAGCATTGTTTTTGATGCGTAACAATATTATTGATCGATTGGTGATAAAATTATTGAAATTGGTCCAGGGGCAACTGAGTTCTTAATGTTCAAAATCTTTCATAATTTTGTTATATGTTCCATTTTCGATTTTCTCAAAGTGTACCACCATATAGAAATTACAGACGTAGTCCTAAGTCAAAATCACATGCATTTGCGAACAGTGACTAGTAGTAATTTGAAGCATGCGCAGCGCAGCGAAAAAACTGGTAGGGAGAATGGTACATCACAGACTCCGGGGTAGAACGCACTTTTTCATTTTATTTTGAGCTTTTTTTGGTATTTTTAATCCAATTCTAGGATTCGACAGTTGTTCGCAGTAGATCGCCATCGGACCAATTACGCTAAATTTGGACTTGTAAATCAGATGATGACTGTTTATAATCATCATTGTAAAATGATTGGCCTAAATATGCCCTCAACAGAATTAAAAATATATTTCAGAACCCTGCGAAGTCATAGAACATAAGTTTTAATGTTAATATGTAGTTTACGAGTTGATTGATTGACGAATAAATAATAAATAGTCGAGTAATTAATGACCCAGCATCATAAAATATCTAGTATATTATTGTTAAGTTTATTGTAAGAAATTTTAATTGCACTGAAAGAGAATTAGCGCCTGGAAAATTTTGAGAAAAAATTTAAAACCGATTTTTTTGGTGCAATGACAAAGATATGTAGCGTGACAAATATTGAAGAAGTAACGGTTTGAAAATTTTATAAAAGTGTCCAGAGAAAGAAAACACAAGATCTTGAATTCGATAGATAAAAAAAAATCTACACTTGGCAAATTTTCTAGGCTATTAGATTAGTAAGAATATTCTGAATTTCGATTATGTGCATAATTTTCAATGAAATTTTGTTGAGGATTTCAAAACAATTTTGAGAAAAGTTTAAATAGAAAATTTTAGGTTAAATGACTAAGTAAATAACTAAGAAACTCAGAGGCGATTTCCACGGGTATTTAGAGATAAATTGTGAAGACGGTTCCAAAGAAATTTAAAGAACAATTTCAAAGGAATCTAATTCTGATGATAAGGAATGTTCATTAAAGAAAGTGGACACAGAAAATCGGCCACGGAGCCGAACGGGTGAATTTTGATGGACGACGAGACGTACATCAAATTGGATTCCAGTACACTTTCCGGGCCGCAATTTTTCAACGCTGAGCAGAGGACAGATGTGCCTGATGATGTGCGATACATCCGAACCGAAAAATTTAGAAAAAAAGGTTTTGGTGTGGCAAACCATTTGCTTCTGTGTTTTGAAGAGTTCTAGACTAACATTTGAAAAAGGCGTAACTCCAAAATGACCATATCGAGAAAATCGCTTCCGAATTTTGATGACCTAAAAATTAATCCTATTTCACGACTTTCCATTTTCTGGATAATTTTATCAGCACGACAAAAGGCCTTATTTGTCGTGAAATTGAGAATTAAACATCATACGGCCTGATAATTTCTTACATGTTGTTACCCCTGCGTCTTCCATCCTTTGAACTGCCAACACTGGTGATACACCGTGGAAATACACCCTCGGGCTTTTTTGTTTGTTGTTCCGCCTTGGTTCTTCGTTCGCAAATTTTGTGAGAGTGGAACGCCCGGAGATTTTTTTTGGTCTTCTTTTTATGCGTTGTTTACACGTGAAATATCAATCGTATGTATTTCAAATGAATCGGGCGTGACTAGATACTACAGAATCAGTACGTTTGGCATATTAAAACAATATAATTCGTAGTTCTGGCGCAAGGCGTAGCACCCAGTAAGAAGAAACTTTTTTGATGATTTGAAGTGATATTTTCTTTTATTTTTTCGTGTTTATCGAGTTTGTGAACTGTTCTCTCTATATGTGGCAAAATATGGTTTGTTTACAGTTTGGAGCTACGCCATTTTCAAATGTAAGCCTAGAGTTCTTCGTATTTCACAACGGGCACAACCAATGGTGAAAATCACAGAAAAAAAAATGCATCAAAAACGGCTGCTACCCATCTACCGAAAGCATACGGATCCTTCATTGTTTTGGCCGGATCTGGCATCTGCTCACTATGCTTCTTTGAAGATGCTCAAGAAGAAAAAAGTCGATCTTTTCGAAAAATTCCAAAATCCTCCAAACTGCCCTGAACTGCATCCTATCGAAAGATACTGAGCAATAAATAAACGGCATCTTAAGAAAAATGGAAGAGAAGCTCTGTTGACTTCTTCAAGAAAATTTGGTCTGCAGCACAACGAAAAGTTAAGAAGAAAGTTGTGCAGAATCTAATGGGCAATATCAAGAGAAAAGTCCGAGCGTTCTTCAGAAATGAAAAGTAAACATTCTAACTCACGTGAAATTGGTCATATGTACATATGTTGATGTTCATTTATATAAAGTAAACTTATGAATTTGTTCGAAAATAAATATTTTCCTTTGAGAAACAGGTGTCTACGTTCATTAATGAACAGTCCTTTGGTTTACATTCGAATACATTCTAAGGAGTGTTTCAAGGCTATTCAGTGTAGTTCTTGGGAAATCCTGACGAAAATTTAAGTTGGTACTGCAGATAATTTCCATGGGAAATGTGCAGAAAAACAAATCTAAGTTTTGACAATTTTCGAAGATTTTAATTTTTTTTTCAAGTTCAAGAATTTGTTCCTCAAATATTGTCCTCACAAAGTAAGCGAATCATTTGGCGAAAGTTTACATGATCGTGGGAGAAATTTCCACAAATAACAGTAATGATCGCTCAAAATACCTATTGTATTATGCCGCGAATACCCTAGTATGACAAATTATGAACATGAGCATTATTTGTATAATAATTTAAGAGCACATTCAAAAACTATACAAGTGTGACCATGGATTGCTCATAATTTAATATACAAATAATGCTCATGCTCATAGTTTGCCATACACGTGTATCCGCGGCATTTCTTCCACAACACTCCTAGAAGGCTATCTGCTAAATTATGTACTGCATATTACACAACCAATCAACTATAATGAACATGTTTTCCAGCCCCATCCTTTGTAGCAATTCGTTCATCATTTGCGTGACTATCAACCTCCATTGAACAAGTTCTTCAATTAAAAAGACATCCAGTAAATCATCGAAAGCAAAACCTCCCCTGGGGCCGACCTGCGTATGATTAATTGATCACCATTTGCATAAAACATATCGGCTTGATCCGACCATCCAAACACACTTCCTGGCAGAGTGCGTACAGTCGGTGCTTCCTTGTTCACGCGACCTGTTGACTCATCGCTTCCTCAAAGTATCGATCATCGAAGAAGACCGAGTTCGTCCACTTTGACCTCAACCATGACAATGATTCTCTCCACTTGGCGGCGGAACCACCCGTTTGGAACCTTCAAGATTAATAGGATTACATGATTCTCTTTGCGCCATACGACGAGCCCGACAACAATGACGGTCCCAAAACCAGTTGCAGATCATAAACTCGACTTGATTATTACCTCGTCACAGCGCCGGTCCGGGCACCAACGCACACCGGATCCCGGTTACGGCGAGCTCGTTCCGGTCTTCCTCATCTCTCACTCTCTTCCACAAAGTTTGTCTAGGCGGCGTCAGACGAGGTGTTACGTAAAAACCGCTTTACAATGCACTTTTCGACCAACAAAAAAAAAAAAAACACACAGACCGAAAAATTGAATAATTCATAGAAAATAAAACTTGCCATAAAACAAATCTGCTTCCACCCGCCTGCATCTCCGGGGTCTAGCGAGGCGAGGACTTGAACGTGGACAGAAGGAGAGGGATGATGGCGTGTTCGCGAGCAAAGCCACGACCGAACTTTCACTGTCAATATCAAGTTTGTGACGCATCACTTGGCCGCGGACCTAAGCGTGGTGGAACACAATGGTCTTCTACTGTCAGGGGCATGGACTTCAATGGTCACCAGCTCCGGGGGCCGATCGGGCCGTTATTGTTTGGGCCGGCTGGTCAAGCGGGTTCAATCCATTCACCGGTTAGTGTGTAATGATCCAGGGACGGACGCCCCCTCCGATTTTGGAGGCTTGTTATTGAGCATTTCTTCACACTTTCGATTTCGCTGTGTTGATCTGTTTCATGGGCGATTACGGGTTGATTACTGAAATGAAATTAAATGTCAGCAGCATGACAGTTTGTTCAGGTCGGGTAAGTTTGAAATTTGCAGTTGGTTCAGGTTTTGAACCTTTTATGTAGAGTTACATTGAGTATCCGTTGGCTATACCCGCTCGTTAGACTTGACTCTAAAGTGAGTTTGGATTTCGTAGAAAGTGGAATCACTCAAAAGTGAGTAGATTTTTTTTTACTCAAGAACAGTGCCTAGATTCTCAAAATCAATTGAGCATATTTGATGAAAATGGGGAAAGCAGCTATACATATCAGTTTGCTTAATCATTTTAGGAAGGCATGGATCATTCTCATTTGAGAAACATTTGATACCTACACACAAACGGAGCAGTGGCGAAAAAGTTAAACCAACCCGACACCAACCTGACTTCTACTGGACCGCAACCCGATGTTGACCGATATTGACCTGATATTGTTCCATAATTAACCATACACCACTCCGACATGAAGTCGACATCGACATCGAATTGCACTGACATTGATCCGATATCGGGTCGACATGTCTGTTCGGGACAATTTTCCTGAATTTCTTTTAAACTCCACTGCCGTATATAAACTAATAGTGAGTGACTCAATTGACAGTGACGATGAGGTTCATTTGAGAAAGTGGCTCTTCAAATGATGGGTATGAGAAAATTCGTTGCGGAGAATTGATTGAATGGTAGTATTGGTTGATCTTCAATCGAATGATATAAAAGTTATCAGCGCTGCTCAAACGTGAGTAAACAGTTATACTAGTTTGAAGGTTATTTGATAGGTATCAAGAGCCAGAGCGTGCTAGTGTTTCTATATTTGAAATAAAAAGAAATAATGCTAAAAATCAAAAATGATCAGGAACACCCCACACAGTGGGGTAACTCCATGCAAGAATGGGTCGTAACCGGCATATTTTTTAAGTAATTTTATACTCCTGAATCCATATTCTTTGAACGCAGAATGATGTGTTTAAAATCTAATAGATTAGGGAGGTTATATTTTTTTATTGCTAATATTATGTAATATAAAAAAAAATACAAATGGGATCAAGACCAAATCGAAACCTTAGGGTGGCTGCTGGACAAAACTTAAAAAAAAAAATGATCTTCATTAAAATAATCAATTTAACATAGAAGCACAAAATTGAGCCAAATGTGGTTCAGATATCTAGAAAGATTTTGAAAAACAAGCCTGATATTGTCACAAGTGTGCAAATGTTTGTTATGTATGTCGTAACATTATTGTCAATGTAAAGTAGTGATTTAGTAACATAATAGCTTAGGTAAACAAATCTTATAACGGATTTTAGGTCAACACTTTAAGGATGAGAAAAAAAATGCCATTGAAATTAAACTCCCGATCATAAGTTTAAGGACACCCTAAAAAAAAAACATGACAAATTCGTTATGTTCATATCTCTGTCATGTTACGTCCAATTTTCCTCGTAGGCAAATTGTTCAATATAATTTTCAAATTTTGTGTGCTAAAAGTTCACTCAAAGTCACAAAATTTTTCAAAATCTACTCTGAAGAATCATGACTGATTTTCTCAGAATTGGGTTGGCCAAATTTTGAAATAAAAGTAATAGTAGAACACTTATGCTATACCATTCATGCCATTCAAATAACCTTTGGAGATCGAAAATTGAACGTAAAATGAGAGATCATTGAACAAAACATATTTGCATGGTTTTTTGGGGATGTCCTTAAACTTATGATCGGTAGTGTAACTATTCCTATACGAATCCTGATGAATGTGGGCGCCTTATTTGAATACCTATATAAAGATAGAGATAAGGTAGTAATTAGTAATTTCCATTTAATTCCAATACCTTATTTACTAATCCTGACAGATACGCGTATTTTGTCAACAATGTGCAGATTCCTCAGTGTCTTGTACTAATACTCGCCTGAAGAATCTGCACATTGTAGATGAAATACGCGTATCTGTCAGTATAAGCAAATAAGATAGTGAAATTAAATGGAAATTACTAATCCTTCTCTCTCTGTACTGTTTTTCAACGAATATTCGTCTTTTCGTTATGCACAAAATTCAATTCTTGTCGGATGCTTTAAAATTAGAATGATAAGAGATTGACAAATTATTTCATCATAAATTCATGTAGTTGAAAAGATGCTAGACAGAAACATTTGGAATTATTAAAGTCTCTGTAACAAAGATATTATTATTAGATATTAATATCTTTTGGAATGCGCCCCTTTGCCTTGCCGCCCTTGATCTAATTGGACCAATTTTGCCTCTCCCTCCCTTTGTTGTTATTTTTTTTTTTAAATTGGGTTAATTTACCATTTTACCCATTGACTCCTTCGGTCTAACTGCATTCGGTTTAATAACCAATCTAAATCCATGTTTGACCCCCTCTGTTCTGGCAACTGACTTCGCCTTTGCACATTCACATTCTACTTGCTCTGTTATTTTTAAATCCAAATTTTGAATACATTGAACTGGAGATGTATGAGAGATCTAAACTTATAAAACTGATGAAATAATTGACAATCATAATCTTGAGGAATTAATGAAAAAACGAACAAAATATGCGTGAACTTTTCAAAACATTTCTATTGAAAATAATAATAATAATCTTGGAATTCTGCTTGAACTTTGAAAAATCTCGAGATGAAATAAGGTTTTATTTTCAAATATAAATACCGCTGATGCAAATATCATTTTTAGTTTTTGTCACCCCCCTTCAAAAAATACAAGGGCATAAACAAAATCTGCCCTATTAAGAATTGTGCGCGTTTTCTTAAACTAATTTTTTATTATTAATTCATTAATGTATTATGAAATAATTAATACAATACTAAATCAGCCCAAGTGTCCATAAAAAACATTAACGTATCATTAGCTAGCATTTTTTGGGAAACCTCCATAAATAGACACCACGGTATTATGGTTGTAGCAGTTTCTAATTTTGGTTCCATTAGGGTAATGTATTTTGGTTGGACCTATTTTTACTGGTGCTAATTTAGTCCATATTTAGAACATACACTTTTTCTAAAAGCTTATAACTATAAAGAAAAAGATCTTTTTTTTTAATGATTAACAAAAATTTATAAGAATTTTTCAAATAATTTCCGTTTTATTATGTTTTTCAAAATTGTCCACTTTATATGAGCAGGTTAGAAAGAAAGGATGTAAGTGGCTTTGATCGATTCTCTTCATCGACTTTCTCTTTCTCATTCTTTGATTAGTGTGCCATTCTGGATGCTCGATGAGAACCTCCTTTATCAAACTATGTGGCAGAAATATCGCAAAATCTGTTTATAAAGCTGTGCCCAAGTAACAATTTAAATGCTTGGAAGATTTATTCTTATTTTATCATTGTTTTATCATAGCATCCCTTGCAGCCTGTGGTTGTATTACCGTTTTGTGTGCTTGTCATAAAATCAGGCCGTCAAGTCGAATATAAAACTGTTTTATGACTACTAAATTAAAACTCAGACTTCATAGTTTTAATGGTAGCTGTAAGGTGGCTCTATATCACTGCTTATAACTGCAGAATAAAACCAAAACAAAACATACAATTATGTTTTATGGCATACTTTTTATGACCGATATAAAACTTGAAGCAGTCTTAGACCTTCATCAAAACCTCATTACAACCATCATCTTTATCAGAGGCCTAAGATTTACAGATAAGAAATATACTACAACAATAACAAAAAATACTCTGAAAATTGTTACCAATATAAAAAAAAAACAAATCTATTGAGATACATGAAATGAAAACCCCTTCAGTGTTTTTAAACACGATGAAAATGAGACAATCGTCATTATGAAACTCCTGGAGTATCTACAGTTATGGGCTCCCTCATTCAACATAAGGCACAGTGTGGTGAATGAGCTTTTAAAAATATTGAATAAGCGGCTTTCCGATACACTTCCGACAGATCCACGAACCCTTCTTAAAACAACGCAGACAGTTTCACTAAATCCAGTTGGAGATGCATCACCGCTTCACACCTTGTATTGTAAAAGCTTTAAAAGATCCAATAAGCATTTCTTACATCTTGATTACAAGAGAAAATAGGAGGATCGCTTGGAATGTTGACTTTTTGACAGGTTGCCATGGTTTTTGTTTTGTTTTGATTCGCTGTACCGAATAAAACCAGCAAGCTATTATAGAGCTTAGATATAACTTAACGTTCTCAATTCGGACTACGAAATGCTAAGATACAACCATTAGGTTTATGTTATGCTATAGAATGCCAATCTAGGAGAATATGTTATATTGAGGTATTTTTAAGGAGTAGCAAGTTATAACGAAAAAAATGTCGCCGTATGAACAAATTTAACACAGTATGAATAATTACGCTCTAATTTATAGGCGATAAAACACTTTCACACATCTATGTATAATTAAATAATAAATGACTGGTTATTGCTCAACAGTAGTAACAGTTTTGTACTAAATAGATAATCTTTTAATGACTCTTTAATGCATGGTGCAAATGCAGACAAATTAAAAATATCCCTTTTTTTTTAGTATTCATATGGCGCACTGAATTTATGCTCCTATTTGGTATAATAATCACCACAAATATTGCACGGCATGCTGTAAAGCATATATAGATTGGTTTAAAATTGTAATAAAGTCGTTTTATTTTCAATATACAATAATATCAGGTATTATTACCAACTGACAAGGATCATGATTCCACATCAAACATCGAAAGAATAAAACCACAATAAAATATTTCTCAATATTAACTATCATCCAAAAACCCCAACTTAAAACCTTCAAGGTTGTCAAAATGTTTTGCGTATCATGTTTTATCAACTTCTTCAGGAGCGATTTATGCGGTTGTAATATAGTTTTATGGTAGTCATCAAAAGGTTGTTAAAACTTTCTGACCTGGAGGAGGTTTTATGTTTGCATTTTTGACAACCACGTGTAGAGTGTGATAAAACTAACATAAAACCTTTGCTCCTAAGGTAGTTCGCATATCAAGTTATAATGAATTCATTAAAACTGGGCCAATTGGCCATGACATGGCTGTATAGCGGTTCTCAGGAGGTTGTTAAAGCAATGTGGTTGTCAGTGAAGGTTTTATAATTTGGTTGTATCAACTGCTATAGAACTTCAATAAAACAAAAATTGTTGCTTGGGTGGCTATCAAAAGAGAAAGTCGATGAAGAGAATTGATCGTAGTCACTTTCACTCCTTTCCTTCTAACCCCTTCATATCATTTTCTCATCAACGTGGTTCACCTTTAAACGTCCACAAGATGAATGTTGTGCTACATTTTCAAATCTTTTGTGCAGTATAATAATACTGAAAGTTGTAAACTTCATGTTGCCAGACTATTATTGCATTAAAACTCCTAATTCATATTTGTATCATAGTTGGACCTAAATGTTTCCTGCATTGGCCGCCAGGTGCGCTTGGGTTTGTTTACAATTTTCTTCACACGCAGCCGAGGGGCTTTTACTAGCGTTAATTACCGGTCAGTGCCATTCAGATTACCGAAAATTACTCTGATTACTTATCAGTTAGTTAAAATTACTTTATTACTTTGAAATTACTTTTATTACTCTCGAATACCGAAATTACTACGATTACTTGAATAATTTTAGGAATTACTTTGGAAATGCTCAATTATTCAATGATTAACAATGTTTCCAGCGATGTAATTGTTAGAGAAATACGACAACATCCAAGCTCGACGAATAAAAATGAGCTGCTTAGCAAAAAAAAAACAAAACTGGAATCATGTTAAACTCATATTTCAAAATGAGTTAATAAAAAGTTTCATTGAAAATTCGGAATTTGAAAGTTTTACTTTAAATACTGTATTTTAATACAGCGAGACTCGTCTATTGTTGTTGTGGAAGAAGAAAAAGTGGAGCTGCGTCGAAGTCAGAGGAGAAGCCATTTGACGAATGCTGTCGTCGAGAATATAGATCAGACTCGAGTTACTAAGAAATTTGAAAAACATCTATGGTACGTATCGGAGCTCAACATCAGCCTTGCGTTTTTCGATGAGAACGTTGGTGAGGAAACGAATCCTCCGGTTGGGTGTCCACTAGGATGTTAAAAATGCAATAAAATGTCGAGATACAATAAAACCGTATGATGAGCATCAAAATTTTCCACACACATATCCTTAGATCGTTTGAAAACCAGTCTATCTCTGTAGAACAAATAACGGGCATCATGGATCAACTTCCTTAAAAGGATGAAGTCGTGTATGGCAGCCAAAGGAAGACATTTTGAGACATCCATGTAAATTTTGTGAAATATGTTAAATGTATCTCTTTTTCCCAAAAATATATCGTAACTCAATATAAAAGGTGCTACGATCAAAATTTGGTCGACTTAAACTCGAACGCCGAGTTAGCTAAATCGCTTAAAATGAACAAATCAACTGTCACCAACGTAATAAAAGTGTCCGGGGAACGTTTTTCGACAATCAGGAAGCCTGGATCGGGGGAAAATCGAAAGCCGGATGCCGCAGCGACGACAAAAAGAGTGTCCAGTGGTTACAAGTGGAACCCCAACCTCTCCGACTGAGATGTCGCAAACAACCTGGGAGTGTCGTCTACAACCGTGCATCAAGCTTATAAACGAGCCGGACTGTCGACTTATAAAAAGGTAGTGTCTCGAAATCGCGACGATTATCAAAACAAGACGGCCAAAACACGATCCCGGAAGCTGTACACGACGATGCTGACGAAGTTCGATTGCGTGGTAATGGACGATGAAACCTACGGCAAGGTAGACTTCGAACTGCTTCCAGGACAGGAGTTTTATATGGCAATCGAAAGGGGAAAGGTGGCAGACATTTTCAAGCATATGAAATTGTAGAAAGTTCGCTAAGAAATCCGGAGTGATTTGTGATTTGGGCGTAATTGTATTTGTAAACAAACACTTCAATCACCGATTTATCGCGAATAAAAGCTCAATTTTGAAAACTAATAACACTATGAGGTAGAGATATGATTCCTCTATAATTTGGTATATTTTGTTTATAAGATTGAGCTTTTATTCACGAGAAATCGGCGATTGACCTGTTTGTTCACAAATACAATTACGCCCAAATCTCAAATTTCTCCGGAAATATTTGGTTTGGCAGGCTATCTATAAAGCGACATTTTGATTTCAACCGGGACCGTCAACCAGGAAATTTTTCGTGAACGAGTGTCTGGAAAAACGACTGCTGTCTTTGCCTGCTCTGAAGCAACACGATTTTTGGGTGCTGTTTTGGTCGGAATTGGCATCCTGCCATTACGCAAAAAAGCCATGGAGTGTTATGTCACCAACAACGGGTAGGTGGTGCCCAAGGACAAGAACCCTTCCAACACGTCAGAGCTCCACTCAATCGAAAAATATTGGGCTATCGTGAAGCGGAACCTGAAGAAGACCCAAAAAATTATTGGAAGCGAGAAGCAGTTTAAGGCTGGTGGCTGTACAGAATCTGATGGCAGGAGTTAAACGAAAGGCACGGCAATATATGTTGACGTCTTTCAGCAAAATATGGTGCTCTATAAAAAAAATCAAAATCGACCGCGTTGATAAAAAGTGTTCAGGTTTTGACCACTTATAACTCTGTTAATAGCGGATGGTCGGTCGTCATCATCATCATCATCAGCAGCAGCAGCAGCAGCAGTGCTTTCGGCGCGTGGCGTTGAACATTGTTTTGCAGTACACAACGAAAGGCTGCCCGCAAGCAGCGAGCTGCAGCCCACATGAGTTTCCATTCACCGAAGAAGGAGGAAGAAGCTGCACCGCTATTGATCGGATTCAGTTGCTCGTCGCAGTACGACAAAATGGTTCCTTTCAGTACCACCATAGATTGTTGTTGTTTAAGAGTTGATGTTCATTGAACGTTCGCTCGCCTTGCTGCCAGCCACATCACCCCCAAAGGTCTTTGATAATGTACCCAGCAATCAAACGTTTGTGGAGCCAAAAATCAGTAATGTTTGAATTTACATTTTAAGCAGCAGTAGTTCTAGGTTAGTATTACTCGTGGCGGGCTCGAGGTTAATGGGTAACAATTTCAATTTGAAAGAGCTAGATAGAAAACTGGTTTCTAAAGCGTCCTTCAGATACTACTCTCGGACGGTTGACCAAATCCTGGCTGGGCAAGGACAAGTAGCACATAAACAGGAGGATAATATGACTGGGACACAATGGCTGGAAATTGTTTGGAAAGGAGGGGATGGTCACATCAAACTCTTACATCCGACAAACAAAGAAATTCGTTCCCAATACATCTCTTACTGCACGGAAGGGTTGTCTACCTCGGGCCACTAGGGTATCCAACAGTCGTGCTCTGGAGGCGTCATTACCAAACTGCGTGATCGATGTCATCATAACCGGTTCTGCACCTACATATAATGCTGTCAACGAGCTTTATTTTGTAGAGATGGGCGACTAGCGAGTAGTGGTTGGACATAAGTCTTGACATCACGCGAATGAATCCCCGACTTTCATCCAGACCTTTGAACCACGCTCTCGAAGAAACATTTGGAATAATGGAATGTAACCATCGCCTAAGAGAATTACTTGTCCAATCGTTTTGACAACTTAAAAGAGAACTCTGTCGTACTAATGGGAAAAATTCATCATGTGAAATTTTTCTATCATAAATCTCGCCTTTGCGAGAGAGTCTACCCATTGCCTGGGATTGAGCAATGTGAGGGGACCATCAGTAATCATATATGATCTTTCTACCAGCAAACTCATCTGCTCCCTTACCTTTGAAAGGAAATAAGATGAGTGCCTACCTTGTTTCATCGACCGAATAGCCTCAATCGAACTAAGACTATCCGATAAGATGAAGTAATGGTCTTATTGAAGACGCCGAACCCAGTGGATCCATCAATGCGTAATCCATCAGTGAAGAATCTTCTACTGCAATTGACTTGTTGGTATTTTTCATAAAAAAAATACAGAGAATTGAGATAGGTGGAAGTTGATCTGGAACTCCTTGAATAGCCTGTTTCATGGAGAGATCATAGTCAATAGGGGAACTGTAGTTAGTAAAGCATACACGAGGGGGGTTATAGCACGGAAGGCTAATATCCGATGACATATAATTAAGATAGATTCGCACGAATCTAAACTGGAGGCTCAAGTCGAGCATTTCTTCGAAGTTTTCAATCACAAGGTTGTTACTGACACTACATTTAATAAATATTCTTGATGAGAGCTCCCTGAAACGGTTCTGCAGGTGTTTTACTCCCGCTAGAACCTCTAGGCTCAAATTCTGTGTTGAATGCATACTGCCAAGGGCAATACGTAAACAACGATATTGAATGCGTTCCAATTTAATTAGGTGGCATTTTCTTGCTGAGAGGATGCAAAAAGAGCCATACTCAAGAACTGAAAGGATAGTCGTTTTATACAGTTTATTTAGGTCTTCCGGGTGAGCACCCCACCATGTCTCGGAAATTGATTATGGAAAGTTGATCCCTTGTTGACACTTTTGTTTCAAATACTTAGTATAGGTACTCCAAGTGCATTTCGAATCAAATCAGACTCCAAGGTATTTGAAGGCTAAAGATTGGATAATGTCTCTGCCCAAAAGATTTAGACGCAATTGGGCTGGAAACCGCTTCCTTATCAGTGTTGGGAAAATATCAAAAAATCAAATCTCATCAACGCCCAAGATCACGCTTGATTTTCGTAGACAAAAACCAACAAGCAAACAACTGTGGTTGATTTTGCAAGCTGTGATATCGCAGCTCGGAATATAAAGCTAATGAAACTCACCAACTGCAAATCTCACCAAACTGTGGTGAGATTGAGTTTAATGATTTTTGCTTTACACCCGAATGCAACCAAAACTTCCATATCGACTTGCAGCAGTCCCTTCGCGTCTGCCATCGGTGAAGATTAAAAAGAGATAGCAAACTATGCTGACTCTTTCTAAGAAAACGATGTGCAAGGGAATCATTTTTGTGTCGAGTCAACTCTCAGTTTGATGTTTGCACGTTGTGAATAGTCTCGCAATATGATAGGAGCTTGTAAAATCAACAGCAAGCATGATATTTTGTTCCAATATCACGCGTGATATTGCGAGCCCATGAGAGCGGCAAAATATCAATTCATTTCTGATTTTGCCCACACTGTTTCTTATAAACACTACCTATTAATTTGTTAGTGGTGAGATCTCGATCCCTAATCATAACAGTATTGAAGTGGTACATGAAAATTCTCGCAACGACCGAATACCACATGACCTTGTCCATTAACCAGAAACACTTCGAATTGAGCTCAGGTTTGCTTCAGGACGCTAGAAAAAAAAAAATCGAATTTATATGATTGATCGCGAATATCTCGCGATGGGATGTTTTTTACAAAAAATACTTTCAACAAATTTTCGGTTTTTTTTTAATTCTCTATTGAAAAACCGAAATGCGTTATTTTGTCATCAGAAAACGAGGCGTCTCCGTGATGGGAACAAGTGGTTTCCCTAACACAGTCGCCGAATTTTGATACCGAGCACCTAATCCTACGTCAAATCTACGGTTTTTTCTTGGATTTCAACTCTTACTGTTGTTCTGTATTTTATAGTGATTGAACTTGAACTTGCTTTATTTAAAAAAAAAAAAAAATAATTAATTTACACGCATTCTTGTTTGCCCAAATTTTGATCGGAACAACCTTTACTAGTGATAAAATTAATAATATTATGACTAAAACATTGAAGGTGGCTAATTTTTCCTCACCCTGTATGGTAACGGAGGTATTGTGGACCGCTTTAGGAAGTATTTATACAATTTCTCGAAAAAAGTATAATTTTGTTACAATTCATCAGGTCATTAAAAAAAACTGAATGTTTTCGTCAAAACAACGGAATTTCACAAACAACTAAGCAGGAAATATCACATAAAATCAAGACGCTTTTTATTTTCTTTTGGATCACCAATAAAACATATGTTAGCCCATTTTTTCTACTCCAAGCCGCTTGTGGAAACATATTTTGGCCCAGGTTTGAAATATATTTTGGACCACCTGAGTTCGCTGGTTTGCGGGCATGGCAAAAATATATTTTCTCTAGATAATATCAGACATAACATTTGATAACGGCACAAAAGCATTTGTAAACAAACTTTCTAAGGCCCTTTACACGCGAACCAAAGTACGTTCACGCAAACCAATACCACTTTCGGAAAGGTGATAGTTGCCCCTATCCGATGATGTTGGTTTGCGTGGGCGCACTTTGGTTCGCGTGTAAAGGGCCTTAGAAAGTTTGTTTACAAATGCTTTTGTGCCGTTATCAAATGTTATGCCTGATATGACGAACATATTTTCGCCATGCCTCAGATCACTATTTTAGCACATTTTATCGCTTCTTCGAGCTAAGAAATGGTTTCAATCAGGATTTAATTGACGCAATAACCATATTTACTTGTTGAAAATGTAAACATTTATCAATAACAACTCTTGAAAGTTGGGTTCAATTATTCCAATTCTATTGATTTTGGACCGATTCAGCACGAGTGTGAAAATGCATGAGTATATTTTCAATTTACTACAGTTAAATGGAACATTTTACTGAAAACAAACATGGAAGACACTAATGAGTGGAATAATTTTCCAGTCACTTTCACAATATGTGATAAAATTTGTGGGCCAAAATACATCCATTCCCCTATACCTTCAAATGTATTAAAAGTGTAGACATTTCGTCACATTTGGCATTCCTGGTCAGGTGATCCCATGTCTCATTGACTTAGGTAACAATCACGTTTTGGTGAAATGAATCAGGAAATGGTCCATGATATGATCTTTTATCTCCATAGAGTGGATCGATTACTACATTTCACACGTATGATCCGTTTTCTTCAAAAGAATGCAGCGAAATTGTCTTCAAGCCAGCGTATCCGGATTTTTCCATTATGTCATACATATTTGAAAAAATTTTTAGCCTTCATGACTAATTAAAATATAAAGTTATAAAAAAAAGTAGCATGACGAGTTCAATACATTGTTTTGATATTGTTGTTGACATAAATTTGTTAACTTTTATTGTAGAAAATTCTGAAATTTTACGACCCCCAAGCATTCAAAAAAATTTCAATAATCTACCGATAAATTAATCATTAAAAATACCGCATTTCAAAACTGGTTATTTATAGCTGAGTCCCCTGCTATTTTTTCACAGCTATCAATATGGGAAAACAAATCATTAAATCCAAATAGCCCTTCTTCATCATCTGCCTGTTAGGACGAACCCACACAACTGGATCAAGGCCGTAGTTCGCGTGACCACACGCATAAAAAAAAGCAGTTCAAATCCCTTACGCCCCAAACAACAACGGTAGAAAACCTTCAACTTATTTATGTTTATACCGACCCTTGTCTAAAATGCACGCTACGTCTTCTTCAACGTATAAACAAAAACAATCAAGCGACTTAATCAAGAAGCGTAAATCTTTTAGCGGTTTGGTAATCATGGCAACGATCAGACCGCACGCACTCACCCGCCCGTCTTGTTGTCTGTCATTATTCTAGGATGAAATGGCAATTTACTATTCCCTTCTTAAGTTAACGTCCATTGTTCAAAAGAACCTGCGAGCGCGCTTTCAAATGCGATGAATCACTGCCGTTCGGGTTGTTTGTTAAATTGACCGGAAAGGAACACACATCAAGACAAAAAAAACATACTCAACTCAACAGCTCCGTGGTGAGCATAGCCAACCAAATTAATTGGTGGCGCATCATTTGATGTATTTTACCAGTTTGTCCCCCTCCGGCTCCGTCTGAAGCAGAACGCAGAACGTTCATTGAGTGCAAAGCGAATGAATGGGTCGAGGGGAAGGATCTCAAATGTTTATTCTGTTAAATTAGGAATAGAAGCGCGCACGAATAATTAGACATGATTTTGCGGCTTTCCGTGAATGGACAGCGGGTCCTAATTGATTTATAGCGCCTGCCTAAGCTGAAGGGGGCACGTGATTTACGAGTTCAATACGGAGCGCTACTTACCATCATAAGATCGCCGCTTTCCAGATGCTTTCGCATCAGAACGGCAGCCATGTTCTGCTGATCTTGGTAAATGTTACCAAATGAGTCTTCTTCTGCTGGATTCTGGAATGGGGAAACAGGAAGAAGAAAAGAATACTTAATTAGTGATTTGATGCGCTTTGCATGAGGATGTGAACGATACATAAAATGTTGATCGTGAATCAATCAATCAATAAAATCGACCCCATAAAATTGCTGCATTTCATTGTTGTCTTAAGTAGCAATCCAATTCGCAATCAGCTCCGAACTACGAACCCGGACACCCACTTAACTAAGCGCATTATCACCCCGGTAGTGGAGCAAACACATTTCGATTACTTCATCGATCCAATTTGAAACTCTCATTCGGCAGCACCAGATGAGAAAGATATCCGTAACACTGTGCAAAGTTGCTTTCCCATCATCTGTTCAAACAACCGCGTGTCACCTCCACTGGCACTGTCGAATGACACCACACCGTGTCAATCTGCACTCTAGCCATTGTTGCCGGCAAGTACAGGTGGTTAGTTCCGTCGTCGTCGTGGTCGTTAGACCGTCTTTTAATAAACACATCCGCCTACGATAGGTGACCGTGACAGCTAAAAGCGACCATGTCTACTTGCCAGGTACCTAAGTTGCAGTGTGGTGTCATGTTTTTTGCCCAAGAAAATGTATGCCCCCGTTCAATGAGCTTTCCGTGGCGATTTATGTCGTGTCATGTAATACAAATCCGAAGCCATGCGCGGATCGTTACGGATTCGGAGCTGCTGCTGCAGCAGTTCAAAAGAGCGTCGAGTTTGAAGGACAGGTTGCTGGGTACTTTTGCGGTGAACTTTTACCGTCGGTTGTGACCCGGCTGCTGGTAAAGACAGTTGGGTTTCGGAAGCTGATAGTCGTGACTGGCGAAAACGGTTGATCACAGTGCAGTACAGCTACCGAACGGTAGCAGTTATTTAATCGTTGACGTTTAGGGGAACTAAGGATATGCGAAAGTTTCAGTTGAACTCTTTCCAGACAATGAACTGATGAAGATGATGATGATTTTGATGTTTGTTCTAGCATTTTATTTACGGCAACACTTTAAATTTATGAGAGTTCAAGCACATTCATCATTTAGGGACGTTGAACCTCGTTTAAACACATTAGGGTGGGTCATTATGATCATTGTTTCAGAACAATGTGTTTTTGGTTCCATTTGGGGTCCCAAACAACTGTTGGGGATGATTGAATGTAACACGGCCTTCCTTCTTCTTCTTCTTATCATTTCAAGCTTATTGCATATCGCATATTAGCTTATTGCGTGCTCGCAACTTAGTGTTCTAGATGCACTTCCACAGTTATTAATTGAGAGCTTTCGATGCCTGTACCATTTTTGCATTGGTATAATTGTGTGGAAAGTTCAATCATACTTCTATGCCCAGGGAAGTCAAGAAATTTGCCAACCCGAAAAATTCCTAGACCCAACCGGGAATCCAACCCAGCCACCTCCAGCATGGTCTTGCTTTGTAGCTGCGCTTTTACTTTTTTGGATTTTCATCCCTAGAGGCCACAATTTTGCTTGAACCATGCATCTAACCAAGTAAAAGTATAGTCCAGGAGTTACTTAACAACTTTGCCGAAGAAAACACGGTTCTAGAGTACCTCTAAAAAAGTTATATCTATTCAATGATCCATGTTTCGAATTAAATGGCAAATATCACTTTTCCTGCCAATACCGCCGGCGTACCAATGAAAGTCAGTCTCCAAACTGAAATAATTTCGGAGTTGATTAACTTATCGATTTTGTATATTCAGATGAATTACTCAAAGCAATAAATCTATCTCATATGCGTAGTTGGAGAGGGGGTAGGGGGTCACACCCTCATTCATATCAATAGAAGTAAAGTTTCAAACTGAAATAACTTCGGATTTTCTTATCTTATCGATTTGGTATGCCCAGATGAATTATTCAAAAAAATAATCTCAATCTCACAGGCATAGTTAGAGATAACTCACTCATATAAATGACATGAAATGTTTATTGAATTTAATAAGCGTAGTTGGGGTCTCCCTTACGCCCCCTCACTTATATCAATGAAAGTAAAGATAAGGGCTTAAATAAATTCGTATTTTCCCATCGCTAGACTTAAGCGGATGGGTTATTCAAAAACATTTGCTCAATCTCATAAAAGCAGTTTGAAAGTTAGCACCCCCATCTCCTTCCCTACTCTTTTTGGCTGTAATATACAATGTCAGACATATTCTCACAAATGTCATTGGAACATAATGATTATATTTCAGTTTCATATATTCTACGATTTTCAGGGTACTCTTTCAATGCTGTTTGATCTTACTTCCTTCACTTAAGGGTCCTGTACTTATACCACCGGAGTTGCAAAGGACCAACGTGAAAGACTTCCATCCTGGGCGGCTGCTCGCTTTTGCCTTGACCTGGGTCCAGGTCAGATTCCTATCGACTTGCTTTATTTCCTTGTTGAGGCTTCTCCAGCGCTTGCTTGCAGATTCCGTTTCCACCCTTTCGAAGTGTGTGTCTGACCCACTTCCACTTTCGCTCTCGAATGTCTGTTGCTATCGGCTTATGATGACATCGACGATAGAGCTCGGCATTCGAGATCCAGTTGTGAGGTCACCATGCACGAATTATATACCGCAGGCATCGGTTGATGAAGACATCTCGTCTCGCTGGCGTATGTCAATCAGATTTCACGTTCGAGTTCAAAATCCGGATTGATCTCCATACGTTTCGTAAACTCGCAAAGGCAGCCCTAGCCAGTGCGCAAAACAGTCAGGTTCATTGAGTCATTTTGATATGAATATGAACTGCCATCTGCCTTATCATTCACTGCCTCGTGAGAGTCTGAATGATTCAGAGGTAAACGAGTCACTGACAGCCGAGCACTCAGTCAGAAGCTCAACCAACACGTTTATTCTGCCGTGATGGTACCCAATATTTGTTTTGAATGACTGAGCGTACATTTTCTATGGAAAAATGACTCAATTACATGCTGTGTGAGCGAAGGCAAGCGGTGTGCGTCGCCTGCTCGTGAGTGACTGAATGTTTTTGTTGGCTCTTTCATTGCTTCGTCCTTTACCGTTAGGTACAAACGGTCTGCACAGAGCAATGGATTGAATAGTGCAGTGCTTTCACACTCAGCCTAGGCAGTCAATAATTTTAAGCTTGGTTCGTGCATCTACATCCCAAGTAACAATTTTGGTTTTATGAGGGTTCTGAAGACCAAGATTTAGATTTGTAGAATGCTATAAAACCTCTATAAAGCTTGCAATGTTACTTGGGATATGCCGCTCTGGGTCCCACCGTCCGATGCTATTTGGCTGCCAAGATATTGGAAACTTTCGACCTTCTCCACAGCTTGCCCCGCTACCGTAAAGTTGGAAGTGTTGCCCGTGTTAATATCCAACGATTTGGTCTTGTTGACGTTGATGGTGAGACCCGCCGCAGAGGAGCGTTCGGCTAGGTCATTGAGCTTACTCTGCATATCAGAGCGCCGTTGTGCTAGTAGAGCAACACCATCAGCCGAAGTCGAATGCTCCATGACAGCCCACGGTTCGGTACACGGTCTATTGCACCCATGAGGAATAGTAGCGGTGATAGTAAACATCCTTATCTCACACCACCGACTATCCGAATAAGGTCAGACAAGGCTCCGTTATGCAGAACTCTGCACGTGAAAGCCTGATACTGCGCTTCGATGAGGTTGACGATTTTATCCGGGACTCCCTTGCGTCTCAGAACGCCCCACAGATTCTCGTGATTGAGTCGGTCAAAAACTTTTTCGTAGTCAATGAATACCAAATAAAAGGACTTTTGGAATTCGTTGACCTGCTCCAGGACGATGCAGAGCGTGACAATATGGTCCACACAAGATCTTCCGGTACGGAATCCTGTCTGCTGCCGCCGGAGAGTCGCGTTGATCTTCTGCTGTATCCGATTCAAGATAACTATGTACAGAACTTTGAGAACAATACACAGTAACATGATGCCTCGCCAATTGTCGCACATAGTCAGATCCCCCTTCTTTAGGACCTGCACTAAGACGCCTTGCATCCAGTCGACCGGAAAAGTCGCGGTGTCCCAGATATTACAGAAAATTTGATGCAACATTTGAGCGGATAGCATGGGGTCAGCTTTGAGCATCTCTGCTGATGTGTGATCGACCCATAGAGCCTTGTTGGATTTCATGCTTCGGATAGCTGAGCTGATCTGTTGCAGTGATGGGGCGGATCATGCCGAGATGTTGATGGCTGGTTGGCCGTCGAAGCTTGAAGAAGTTTTTCGAAGGGCTCAAACTAGCATTTCAGCTGGTCAGTGGGGTCGGTTAGCAACTATCCAGTCGTGTCCTTCACTGGCAGCCTCGGGTTTATCCTTGTTCCACTCAGGCGTCGTGAGATATCGTAGAGGCTATCTTCCCTTCGTAGGCCAGGGAGTTCACCTACGCTCGCTTGTCCCGTCTGCAAAAGCGCTTGACTTTCTTTTCTAGAGCCGAGTACCGTTGACGAGCTTCGTTCTTGGCTCCTCTGGTTCTCACCTGCTCTATCGCGACTTTTACTTTTCTACGCTCCTCAATCTTCCGCCAGGTTTCATCAGTGATCCACTCTTTCCTGTTCGATCACCTGAAGCAAAAATTGCTGTTGAACTGGGTATCTGGTGGATTTCTCGACAAAGTCAGAAATTAGCTTCACCCCTCGTTCAGGAAGCAACTCGTTGTTTCGCATACTCTAAACGTTTACCGGTTTTCGCATGAAGTCGGTCGAAATTTCGAAAAGGAATCAGCACTGTCAAAAATGACGTTTGACTTGGGAGTCCAACTAAAACGTAGCCCACTTAACGATAGCCCAACGAGCGAAATCCGACTGTACCTGTGCCTGAGACGAAATTCGTGAAGACAGTTTTTGTTTTCTCTTGCTTTTGGTTTTGGACGTAGGACTACTCCAGTGATTTATGTGTAAAGGAGGCCTTAAAGGCAGTTTAATATTTCAAATTATAGCTTTGTATTGAAATTTACAATCTTCCAATTGCTAATAATTCAAACAACATCACATCACTAGCAACTGTACAGAAAAGTGTATATTAAATATTTACACTACAACAAATTTCGAAAAAAACAGCATATGGTTAGCCCCCTCCCCCCTCCTTCTAACTAGGCTTATGAGATTGAGCAATTGTTTTTTTATAATTCATCTGAACATACGAAATCGATAAGTTAAGAAATTCCGACATTATTTCAGTGCTGAATCTGACTCCCATTGGTACACCAGCAGTGTTGGCAGAAAAAGTTATTTTTGGCATTTCATTCAAACCATAACTATTTGAATAGCTGCAATTTCCAAACCTATGACTGGATGCCTTCCTTCTGATAACAACTTTAGTGCGGTAAAAATCGATAGAACTATTTCAAACACATCGTCGGTACATGAGCGTGTCGGTGATCATCTCTTTTTGCCAGTGGTGGCGGGGGGAGATACCACTCACCATCCCTCTCCAACGAGGGAGTTTGGTAAAGAGAGATGATCAAACCGATTTGTATCTTCATTCATAAAAGTTTTCCTAGCTCGCTTTCTACTCTCTATATATACAATTTCACACTGCCGTACTCTAACGGAACTATCAATTCTATACTTTAATCTTCTCTCTAGTGTGTTGTTTGAAATAAGCATCTTCAACTATGTATATAGGGGAAATAGATGTAATGTCAGCCTAAATGCCCCTAATTTGGGCCCATACATAAATTCAGCAATCGACTAAGTTTTCAATAGCGACCAAAAATATCCAGTAGTACCGTCCCAATAACGCGTTCATCTAGATAAAATTGATAAATAGCAGATTTTTAGCGATGGGCCCAATGTTAGATCCATAGGCCAACATTAGAGCCTTTTCCCTATATAAAAATGAGTTTCTGTCTGTCTGACCCTTATAGACTCGGAAACTGATGAACCGATCTGCGTGGAAATTTGTATTCAGGGGTTTTTGGGGCCGTGAAAGGTTCTTATGATGGCTTGAGACCTCTCCTCTCTCTGTAAGGGCGGAGGGCTCTCATACAAATTAAACATAAATTTCGGCATAACTCGAGAACTAATCAAGCAAATGGAACCAAATTTGGCATATGGAGGTTAATGAAGGCAAGAAATGTTTCTATGGTGGATCGAGACCCCTCCTCTCTCTGGTATGTATATAAAAGTCAATGTTTGTGAGTATGTATGTTCCAGCATAACTCTGGAACACCTGGACCGTTTTCCAACAAACTTGGCATACGTCTTCTTCTTCTTCTTATTCGCATATTAGCTTATTGCGTGCTCTCAACTTAGTGTTCTAAATGCACTTCCACAGTTATTAATTGAGAGCTTTCGCTGCCAATACCAATTGCATGAATTTATATATTGTGTGGCAAGCACAATGGTACTCTATGCCCAGGGAAGTCGAGAAAATTTCCAACCCTAAAGATTCCCTCGACCGGACCGGGAATCGAACCCGCCGCCTCCGGCTTGGTAATACCGTGTTTTTACTGACTAGGCTATGAGGCCCCATGGCATACGTATTCCTTACTATAAGGAGTATTCCTTGCTATAAGGAGATGGCCATAGGGGGTAGCCCCTTTGATAAAAGGGGGGAAGGGCTACGTACAATATAGCATGCATTTTAGTAATATTTATTACACTCAGCTAGTAATATTTAAATTGAAGATGAACTTTTTAAAATAATTGAGTTTTAACACTTTTTTGGAATTGTTACTCAAAATGCGATGTATATTTTTCCCGGCAAGACTTTATTTTTCCATACAACTTTATCAGACGTCATTTCGATTAGAAGTGACGTTTTCGTGCTACAATTTATTGACAAATTACAAAGACGCCATTTTGAAGAAAAAAAAGTACAACATCCAAAATGGCTAAATTTTTGCAAAAATGTGCCTGATTGCCAGTAGCACACAACTATGCGAAGATTTATGCAAATCAGAGAAGGTCGAGTCTTCCGATTCGTCATTTGGCGTGGAACTGCTCAGCACAAACTACTCAAAGGGTGTTAGTCGGCGGTAGATAGATATACGTGGATCTGAAGCTAGACAATATATACTACTAAATTCATATATATTTTTTTAAATCTTGGTTGGTGCTTAAGCTGCTGTCATTTTGATGCTGGACTTTGCTCGAGTGTATATCAACATAAAGCTTTAGTGAGATAATTATTAGCTAGAGAAATTTCTAGCTTTAGGTACCCGAGCAAAGTTCAGCATCAAAATGGCAGCAAATTGAAAAAAAGTTTTGATATCAACATCAAACTGAAAGCATAATTTGATTTCATTTTACGCAATTGACAAATTCGATACCAAATTTTGTTTTCATTTTGCTCTACATTTGCTCTTCAAAAATATGTTATTGCGGGTTTGTTTTCATTGCCTTAGCATAACATCAAATTGAATACTTGATTTGTTATCAACAGGAAAAATGGATATCAAATTTAGTTTTCAGTTTGCTCTCACTGACAGCAGAAATAGTTTTCAATGTGATGTCACAGAAAGATTGTTTTGCTTTCAATTTTGATATTTTAACCGTTAAAACGACCAAAACGACAGCAACTTGAGTAATTATTATCAGTGAAATCACAACATCAAATTAAGATTTCAATTTGATCTCAGACTTTGCTCGGGTATTGATAAACGTCACAAGAACTATTTCTTTTGCCTGTAGATTTGAGGAAAAAACACAAGTCCCCTCTCCATTAACGTATGAGCAAGTTAAAGGAGTGTACGTTTGACTAGTACCGACGTATTAAAGGCCCTTCGCTCAATTTCAACTTCTATTTAATTTTCACACTGCCGTACTCCAGCGGAACGATCAACCTATCCTCTTCAGAACTTTCTCTAGCTAATAAATGATCACACTAAAGCTTCAAGTATAGAATTTCCTCCCAACCCAGAGGGTTTCATTTGTATCTAGTAGAATCCAACGACAGGCTATACAAATATGAAAAGTACATTAGTAAATGTGTGTGGAAACCCTCAAAAATCAGCCGGAAAATGAAGAACTTGACAAACATTTCACTCAGTCTTGAAGTAGTACCAATAGGCTTAGTGAATACCATCTTGGCTTTTCTCATATTGGGGAATTGTTTCCCGTAAAATCGCAGGAGAATTTACTCAGCGATAAGTTCCTTTTTGCTATTTTTTGAGTAAACTGATATCAAATTTAGGTCAATCTTATTGGCCGTACGGTTTTCCAAACCTTTCGGATTACACAATCGTGAGGAAAGAGAGTAAATACAGAGAGAAAACATACAACAACCATTTTGGCGAGCACGCTGGAATCGAGAAAACGGGCAAAAATATTTTTGTCAATACTCAAAAATATTGACAATTATATTGCTGTAAATATTGACGACGAAAATATTGATGAACATACTGACGCAAAATCACAAAAATTTGATTTCATGTTTCAATTTTGCCTCATTTTCACCTTCTGTTTCCCTACATCAGCAGATAAGGCCTGTTTCTCGGCAATTGATGACTCCTCTAAAATATTGCAAAAAATATTGAAAATTTGACGAAACTTCTGTCGTGTGGGGTGCACTTTAGATAGAGAGAGGGGAAATCAAACGGGCGATCTTGACTAGTCTTTGTCATCTCAAGATCTGAGAAAGAGAGAGAGAGGGAGAGCGTATGTTTTTAGACAGATGAGTGTAGAGTAAAGTTTTTTGAGAAATCTGATAATATATTTTTTTTACTTTTTGAAGATATTTGAAATTTTTTAATTTTCCCTTTCAACTTATAAATAGATTGGATAGGGTAAACGCTCCTATAGTTTCGGTACGTTAGAAGCGTTTGGTTCCTATAGTTGTGTATTGAGTCTCCATGCACAACTATAGGAACCTAACGCTTCTAACGTACCGCAAATATAGGAGCGTTTCCCCTAGTTGAGCAACTTTGCCGTTGAAATCAAATTGCTACTATGTCACTCTGAAGATGTCTTAATTTTGGCCAGCTAGATGCTCTTTGTGCAATGTTTTGAACACAACATTTGGATTGTGGACCATCAAATTGCATGAAAAATGCGAAGTTTACGATTTCAAACAATATTTTTAAAAACGACCGGTTTTTGTACCGACTCGCCCCACTGTGCAACATTTAGGTAACCAAGGCAGTTGGTTTGACATTTGCTCCTCTCTTGTCCCACCCAGTCGCTAGGATTAATGTGGTTTTATTTATTGCAAAAAGTCTCCTCTTGTTGCTTCAATTCAGAAGATCAAATCAAGACTAATATTTGAAAAGCGCTGAATTCAAAAATCACCATATCGAGAAAACTGCTTGGTGACCAAAAATTAAATCGCATTTCACATATTACCATTTTCTGGATGATTTAATTACCTTGACTTATAGTAAAAAGTGTAATCTAACAACATTACTAAAAACTTGAAAAAAGTAAAATATTAGACTTAAAGTGGTCGTTTTATACGATCGATGAGGATATAAAAATATAGAGTAAGGCAGTGTGAAAATTGTATATAGAGAGTAGAAAGCGAGCAAAGGTCAATTTTGAGGAAGGTACGAATCAGGTTGATCATCTCCTTTACGGCAGCCCTAAGTATTTACCTTTAGAATTGATAAAACGATCCATAAAATATTGAAATACGTTCCATTAAAAACATCCAAATGATCCATAAAACATTGGAGAAAATCCCTTAAAAAGTGTGGATGATCCATAAAAATATCAATATTATCAATATTTTATGTAAAATTTAGCAATACAATTGTAAAAATGTGCCGCTAAATTTCTAAAGAATGAGCATTGAAATTGTACGAATTACCCATTAACATATTGTAATTGATTCATAAAACATTCAGCAATGAACCTTAAACTAAAGAAAGTGATCCATAAAAAATCAAATATGCGCACTTAAAAATATAGGCGTGATCCATAAATTAGACGTATATCATTCATGTTTAGAACACAATTTTTTTTTTAATTTTGATCCAAAGACCTTGAAAAATTGCCCGTGTATTTTAGGTAGAGGTGCGAAGCGACGGGCAAGCGTCTAGAATTAGCTTCCAAAAGAAGATTCTATAATAATATTCTTAAGTAGCTTCCTATGGAAGGTTCATTTAGAAAATTCTTTAAGAAACTTATTTTAGACGCTTACCCATCGTTTCACTCTTCCGACAAAAAAAAAAAAAAAAAAACACGGTCAGAACAGTAAACCTGAGTAGCTACGCAGTTATGTAGCAATTTTCCAAGGTTTATGGAGCAAATTAAAAAGGGTCCAAAACATGAAAAGCATATGTATATCCCATAGACTATAATTGGAACACGCCATAATAGGAACATCTACCAATAACTGGAATTTCATATTTTCTTTAGAAGATTATTATAGAAGCTTCTTTTGGAAGCTAATTCTAGACGCTTGACCATCGCTCCACACCTAAAAAAACACGGCAGTACAGTAAATCTAAGTAGTTACGCAGTAATGGAGCAATTGTTCATGGTTTATGGATCAAAATTAATAATATAGCGTCCAAAACGTGAATAATATACGTCGGAATATCGGAATATCGGGATAACCCTGTACCGCCAAGCCCTGAGACAACCCTGTGGGAGATTCGGAGAGCTACGCTAACGGTCGCTGTCAGTAATGACAGACGTCAGGTTTGGTTCAACGGAACTGTGAGTTTAGATAGATCGGAGTAAGAACGAGAAAAAAAAGGAAAAGAAAGTACAATTCCAAACCATCTAGAACACGTTTTACAGCTAAATTAAGTTAATTGCCTAAATTAGTTACTATACCTATCGTTTAATTTAGTTGTAGTGATTTTTAGTGAACTAGCTACAACTGAAGTAGTCTAGTTGGAGGTGAGATTCATGACAATATTGAACATAATAACCCTATATTTGCTTAATCTAGATACTACAACTTGATCCTAAAATCTGGTAACCTACAATTTGTTCCTAAACGCTATATACTTGATTTACCCTAAGTAACTAATAAGTAGCTCATTCTACATCGTTTTCATGCCAAACTAAAATAATAATTGAATACCTAAATCCTAAATCCAGCAAAATTGTTGAAAGAGTGACGGAAGATAACTCTCGGTTTGAAAAATCTCCCGCTCAGCCTCCTATTGCTTTTCATGGAGGAATTTCTATTCCTCCAGCGCTTTTCTCCTGCTGCAACTGGTCTAGGGACTCCTCCAGGCTGACCTCATTGGTACTTCCTTTTCCAGATTCGGTTCCGGCATCACTCCTCGCACTATTCTTTCTGCTAGGTCGATCCTTTGGGACAGACTTCTTGGTTCCTTGTGGCACCTTCAGCATATTTCTGCACTTCGAGCACGTCTACGGAACCTCCTTTACAGCTTTTGTCTTACCAGCACAACTATAATGGGTCCAGAAATCGCAGACATCAGACATCATCTACGTGGTCATGGCCTTCACAAAGCGTACAATTTTGATCGCTGTTCTGTTCTTCACTCAACGGTGGTGTTGATCCCTCTGACATTTTGAGGTTATATCCAATGTTGTTCTTCAAGAATGTTCGGATTAATGAAAGCAACTTCCCCAGAGCAGTCTCGTTTTGGACAGCTTGAAGCTGAAATAGGTTTTATTATAAGCATTAAGGTTGGTTTAGATTTTATATTAGTTTAATAAAACCTATTTCAGCTTCAAGCTGTCCACAACGAGACTGCTCTGAGGAATTTGTTTTCATTAATCCTAACATGGCTATATTTTTAAGTGCGCAAACTTGATTTTTTATGGATCACTTTCTTTAGTTTAAGGTTCACTGCTGAATGTGTTATGGATCAATTGCAATAAGTTTATGGATAATTCGTACAATTTCAATGCCCATTCTTTAGAAATTAAGCGGTACATTTTTACAATTGTGTTGCTAAATTTTACGTAAAATATGGATCATATTGATATTTTTTATGGATCATTCACACTTTTTTAAGGATTTTCTCCGATGTTTTATGGATCATTTGGATGTTTTTATGGAACGTTTTCCTATATTTTATGGATCATTTATTGGTTTTTATATTCAAAAGTATGTTTGCTCTCCTTTACCAAACTCCCCCGTTGTGGAGGGATGGTGAGAAAGTAAAGATCATGTTGGAGGCGGCTGGGATTGACGGTCTATTCTTGGAATTTTCCGAATTGGATAATTTTTCATCGTTCTTAGGAATAGAGTATTTGTAATTGTAATGGCCACACAATTATACTAAAAAAAAACAATTGTACTAGCTTAGAAAGCTCTCAATTAACAACTATGGAAGTACTCAAAGAGCACTAAGTTGAAGGCCGACGCAAAATCGCAGTAGGAATGTTTTTTTCTTTGATTTGTTTTCCGTGCTGAGTATTAATGCTACCGACGCCAAGGAGGCAGCTCCTACACCTGGACACTACCTATCGACCTATCAACTCATGGACCGGGGAGCAACGACTTTACACTTCCCTTGCCGAGATCAGAGGCGGCGCCGACTGGGATTGAACCCAGGACTTTTGGGGCAATCACGCTTACCACTACCCCACCGGCGCTGATCAGTAGGGATGTTCATTCAATTCAACAAATCCTGGTGGGTGTCGTTAAGCCCTTTTCAAAACACAAATCAATGAATTTCAAAACCAAGATATGAACTATAAAATTTTCTAATCCTTGGATTTGGAAAAATCGCCAAGACTTGACCCGATTACTCTCCATTAATAAGCTCAATGTTTAATCCATTCTGAACTACGAAGCTAACTATTAATCCATTGATGTTGGTGCAGTGGGGAACTTGAGTTATCATGTAATAACTCAACCTGTTTGGGTCGTTATGTGGTACCTTTACAACCCAAATCAACATTTTTACAATATCCGACACCTGCTTCCAGATGCCAACCGTCAATCCACATGCACAGAACTCCTGACAACAATGTGCCTGGCCGCTCTCGCTCTATAATCCCATGGATATCGCACACTGACACTAGTCAAGCGTAGCCAAAGTTGCGGCGGACAAGATTTATGACCACCACCACAAACAGCCGGCCAACGACAATTCCTGTCCGTTGGCTATCAAATACAAAAAGAAAACAAAACCTGTTCTAAGGAAAACATTGTGGTCTATTTGAAACCGTTCCGATTGCGAGAGATGTTTGTTAAGGTCAACTCGATTCAGATTTGATTGGAGTGTGGTTGGCTCACAAGTCGTCGCATATGAGTTCGGCGTTGCATTGCGAAATCCGCTGACTTTGAACGTGGTATTGTTTCGTAAAACAGGTGGCTGCTTGAAAACAAGCGTTATGCAGAAATAATAATAATAATTGGACGTGGCTTTGGCCGCGGTTGATCTTGAAGTTATTTGAAAAATGCGTAGGCGATTAAGTTGTGATTGATATTATTTATTGCTGGCTTGGCAGGGCGAGTAAACGCTGTGGGTCCGCCCGGGGCGGAATGATAAATGTCCGCATAATTAACCGTTTAGAAGCACACACACGCACACACGGGGGGAAATTAGTTCGTTACCGTCGACAGACGGATTAAATTGGACACGTGTGTCCAATTTAAGAAACGGAAAGGTCATCGAAGAACAGTGGAAGTCACACATTTCGCAATGAAAATGGCAAATGTTATCCAACTTAATCATAATGGTCGTCAAAACTTTCGATTTCATGTGAACGCGAAAGAATTGGCGTGCTGCTGGCCGCCCTCGTCCGTGTTGATCGGTTCACGCGCTCCGTCAGCTCGTCTAATGAAGATTGACATGGAGGAAGATTAATTGCGTGCTATGAGAGGGTGCCAGTTGGAACAAGATTAAAACAACCGACCGACCGCGCTGCGGACGACCAGCTGATTGGAAGCGATCCGCCGAAGACTGAAGACAAGTCACGAACCGAAAGTGAATCTGCCTGATCAACTTGTGGGCATCTGGCGATGACGATGTTGCCCTGCAGGCGTTGACCACGGTCTAGATGGATTAGTTAGGCTGGTGCAGTATAATATCTATAGTAAATTTAGGAATTCACTTTACTTAATCAAAACTTATGCTGAGGACAGTCTGTCAATTAAAAACAGAGCAAATTATTTGTTTTCTCAAAATGTTTACACTTTAGTCGATACGGTTCAAATTTCGAGGCAGTCTATCGCCCAGCCTGAATCAGATTCCCCGTTGAGGGATGGATTCATCCATTAGAGAAACAAGTTTCGATATCGCTACATCACCATCATCTTCGTCTCCGTCATCATTTGTTAGAGACCCTTCCGAGAATCTCGTACTCCTCTTCACTCGCTTGAATGCAAATTGAATCATGTTACCCGCCTTACCGGTACCCTTTTCGAATATTACATAATCGGTGCTGTAGCCCAGACGAAGACCTCGCTTGTTGAGCATCGTTTCAAAGGCTTGTACAAACCGGCTCCTCCGAAATCAATCGAATTCAATTCAAGCCGGAAGAAATCGGCTTAGGTCTTTCTTTCGCTTTGAGACCTTCAAACCTGTCAATTTCCTACACAGCCTCCATAGGAAAATAAGAGAGACAGTTGTTCACATTGTTTAGATCGGGAACAACCTGCTGTCGATGTCGTGAGTTATAAATTTTGCCCTCACAGCTTCCCCGGCAAGCAGTCATCGTCCCATGACGGTGGCGCTCGGTCGTGGCGAAGAAAGTAAAAGTGTACCTATCGCGTAATAGGCTTTCAATTATCTCATGGCGGGAACTTTGGAAACCACCCACCGTTTACCGCAGCGCGCACCTGTTTCATATTTTCGCAGGTCGAATCGAGCACTTGTAACTATACCAATCCGCAGCATGCAGGTTGGACGCGATCTGTCGGTTCGACATGGGAAGTTGGTTTAATGTTACCATTTTCCACCCACTATTGCCGGGCAGTTTACTACTGTGTGTATGCGGATGACGGTTTCCTGCTTTTGCGAATACTTTTCCCATGTGATATTTGGTTGGTACCAGGGTCTTACAAGTGGTGACATTCAACCAGCATGGGTGAGCGATTTTGCTGAATGGGCTGCAACTGTGATAAATTTGTTTTTCCAATCTGCAGTTACTACTAGTGATTTAGGAAACCTTTCCCAGGAAATTTACCAACCATTACGTTTCCCGATTCCAGGGAATTTCTTACAATTTCTCGGGAAACAATTTTTGAGTGAACAATATAAGAACTTTCCCAGAAGCGTCCTAAGAAAATCTAAGGAGAAAGTTTGCAGAAACGTCCAGAGGAAGTCTAAAGATCTTCTCTATGAAATCGGAAGAATGCTCTAGTTGGCCTAGTTCAGAGGAATTTACTAAGGGAAGCCAGACGAAAATTTCTGGGGGAGTCTATACAAAACTTCCCTGAAAATCAGAAGATATTTTCATGCGAAGCCAAAAAGACTTAACAAGGAAGTCGGGAGAAACTTCTGGAGATGTCGAAAAAGCTTTTGGGGTAGTTAGAAACGATTAAATAGAATCTTCCAATGCCTTTTTCAGAAACTTAGTTCGATTATTTGGAAGGCTCAATCGCGATAGCTTTACGGAGCCGATAATTCATGGTTCATAGTTTGTAGCAAAATTCACTTATTTGGACTGGGGTTTCATTGTCTAATCAGAGTGTTGTCGCCAGTATGAACGGTTGTTCTATAGGATGTCCCAGAAAGTATAAACAAACTTTCAACTAGCCGTCATTTCTACCGCGATGAAGTTTATCAGCTGTTCATCGATATATGTTGTTGTTTACTTATTGCTCAACAAGTTTGTGTGCGCAAAGTGCATTTTTTTTAAACAAAATCATCAAAATGTGGGGCTTTTTCCCCGGAAAAGCACTAACAGATCGTGCACAAATAGTGCACTATTCCCAACCTATCAGAAAAGAAGTTGGAGAATATGCAGGAAGTAAGTATCGGAGCAGTCCAAACCGTCATCCAGAAGTTCGGTGATGAAGTTAACTTGGAGGACACATCTAACTGGACCAGAAGAATACCAAACTTTCGTCAATAAGAAAAATGTCTCTGTTCGAAATTTGGCCAAAAAACTGAGAACATCGAAGAGTAATGTCCAACATGCTAAGGCAAGAAACGGGTTGAACACGTTCAAGAAGCAGAAGAAGCCGAAACGGAGTTAGATACAAGCCGCATCCGTCAAACAGAGGGCTCGGAAGCTAAAGCTCGATTCAAAGTAAATCTGGACGCACGGTTTAATACACCACCGCGCCCCTGGTGGTTGGAACAAAAAATGTTTGACAGGCATTTATTGATGTTTCATTGACGAAGAAATTGGTGAAAAGTTTTTCACGATTGATCGACGCATCCCGAAATTACGGATCATGGAACTTGAGAAAAGAAAATTAATTGTGCACAAACATCTAGAGAACCCTTCGTGGTCTGCCTCAAAAATAGCAAAAGTGTTAAAATTCCCTAAGTCAACGGTGAGTCTTGTAATAAAACGTTACAAGGATACTCTGAGTGTGCATAGAGCACAGCGCACCTATCATAAAAGTGACACTAGGAACAAAGAGCTGAGGAGAAAGGTGTTGAGGTACGGGAAAAGCAACCCAGGTGTCTCCATACGTGATTTGGCAAAGAAATACGATTCCAACTTTTCCACCATGCGTAACATCCTTTCAAGAGAAGGATATAAGTCTTTTTGTGCCAGTAAACATCCGAATCGTTCCCTGAAAAAAAATTTAGTGGCCAAAAAGCGAGCACGATTACTATACGTATGAGTTTTGACGAAATTTGATGGCTGTATTTTAATGGATGACAAAACATATGTCAAAATGGATTATAAACAAATCCCCGGACGAAAATTTTACCTGGCAACTGGTCGTGGGGATGTCCCTTCCAGGTATAAATTTGTTTATTGCTGATAATAAGTTTGCTCGGAAACTAATGATTTGGCAAGGAATCTGCAGTTGTGGCCAGGGCTTGAAAGGGGATCGCATATCGACTGTGACTGCGTGATCGCGTACGTTTTCTGCATTCAATGTGTGAAGCAAGCACGTCGGTTTGACTGGCAAAATGGCGCAGCAACTCGGTGGAAGCCGATTTTTCAATTCATTCATTCTCCCGCTTATCGTGCATGTTGAAAGTTGAAGCTGCAGAATGACCGGGAGTACTCTGCGTATTTTGTTTTCATTTCTCTTTTCCAATGGTGAGCTATGCTGTACGAGTCTCCCGATAAACGCGGTAGGAAATATGTTATATTCACCGCTATAACTCGGCTGTTTTCAAACCAATCGATCTAATTTTTAATATTTGAAGTCTCTGGTTAATACTTTTTACGTACAAAAATGAAATCGACTTCTTTCTTCCTACCGAGCCGAACAATGAATCAGATCCTTTGTAACATTGACAGATTCTCTTTGTCGATTTTATCTTTGCATGGCCATAAATATTAATTTCTAGCTATTTTCAAATCACAGTTTGATAAAAGAAGGTATTATCAGCAACGGTTTTGTAGCCAAGTAATTAACCGTTATGTGATCGACAAAAAAAACACCTTTAGGAGCTCGACAAGGTACTTCCACAAATTGAAATACTTGCTACTACGGCCAAATTTGATCGATTTTGAATCTTTTGGCACCATAGGATTCAGAAACTTGTCTTCTTTCTGGACATTTCCAACAATGTCCATTCGGAATAGTCTGGTTCCCAGAAATCCGGATTTCTTGTATAATGTTCCATAACTAAGCATTTTCTTGCCTCTCGCTAGAATATTGAAGGAATCGATATCAAAGTAGAATCTCCTTCAAGAAACAATTTCAGCTTACTTGAGGACCAGTTTAAGGTTTCTCCCCGGAACGGCCATTCCGGCGCAGGTTCCCGTAGGGCCTCTAGTGGCCATGGAAGTGTTTTGGAAGAAACCCCTACAATATGGGTATCAAAATTCATGAATTTTCAGCAGGAGACTGTTTATCATAATTTTGTGATCATCCGATGGATTGTCCCGGAGTTGGTTCCCGTAGGGCCTCTAGTGGCCATAGAAGTGTTTGGAAAGAAACCCCTGCAATGATTTTTCAGATTTTGCTCCACCTCCGCCAAAGTAGGTCCGTCCAGATTATTCTTTTGCGTTTGAGTTGTAATTTACTTGTTATTTCATACCAAAATAGCCTTTCGAGGTTTAAATGGCAATTACAAGGGAAAAAAAATATTTTGTTTTATTTTCTTCGTTTTAGCCTTTTTCCAAAATGATATACGGGTATGCCTACTATCTTTTCTTATGTAAAATTTGGAGACCACTTTTTGAAAGAACTTTCTCAAATTTTCTCGTAATAATTTCCTTATAAAAATCAAAGAGCAGTATAAGATCGCAACCAAATGGGTTCAAATTTCTGGAGAATAGTCAGAAATTATAATCGATTGAGCAGGGTAGAGCAAAATCTATATTTTTAAACAGCCTTGTATAGAGGTTAGTCATGGATATGCTAAAGGTAATTTATGAACATTTTCAGCTTGTTGTTTTAGCAACCTAGCAATCTCTAGCGTAAAAAATGTATCGAATTTGAGGGAAAAAACGGTAAAGCATTCGAACTGGGGTCATTTCTTTATTATCTTACAGGTTTGTCCTAATAAAGGGTGGTTAGGGAAATGTTACGTTTATTTTATTTGCGAGTGGGCTAAAGGGTATCAGAGTATCAAAAAATTTAATAAAATGTTGCCCTTGGGTAGAGTTTATATTAGATGGAAGGAAAAAATAGAGTTTATCTCAGCGAATTACAGTTCAAATTTTCGAGGTTTTCAGAACATCACTTGCTATAAGAGTACATAGCTTAAGAACGAATGCTCTTAGAAACAAGGTTGTAGAGTGAAGCACTACTTCGGAATATTGTAAAAGTTTCCGTTATACGCGTCAAAAATAATGAAGACAAACAGCGATATCCAAAATATATTAATGTAAGAAATGATTTGCTCAGAAGTTTAATTAAAAAAGCTGTGTGTATAGCGCTGTCGGAAGACTGATTTTTGGGGGTTTGCCGAAGTGAAGTGAGGTATGCTGTAATGGAACCGCACCTTAGATTTAAATGATGAATAAATTAAGAGTGATACTATCTGCTCACCGCTTTTTCTGCGCTTTCCTTCAATCAATTGTAAAACAGCGATGAAATAGTGGTGACCACTAGCACAACACCATCCAATTTGTTGAGGCACTACGGTTGAACAAAAATATATATCTTACCAAGGGTTCTTATGACGATTTGGTCTTCATTCTCAAATTGCACGTTAATCCCCAAAATATGACGACCATGTCACGATGCAGAGTCGATCTTCAGTGAAATTAATTGTCCTCTCATCTCATGTGAAATGTTTTTCTGAATTTTCTCAGCATCGATGTTAATGTATTTCTTGGTTTTCCCCGATGAAAAACTGGTACCTAACGCACTAGCTAGCGTGTCAAGAATCGCACGCATTTCGGGCCTGTCAATCGAAGACAAAGGCATATTCCTCAATGAATCGACAATAGCCACGGACGTTTTTTTCATTTTCTTCGATTTTGCTTCCACTTCCTCACCTTCCTTAAAAAAAACCCTTTACTTGGCCAACGCAAAATGTGTACTGCGAAAATTACGCACAAAATTTCCCGCATCAAAATTCTTCTGGAAATATTTACAACTTTCATCACCACTCAACCTACACCACACACCCACGTAATTTTGCACAACGAAATCCTTCGCCTAATCACGAAACTTCCTCTTGCCTGCGATTTTTCTTTCCAATTTCAACCAGTTTCTTATTAAAAACAACACTGCTAAGTTTGCAAATAGGGTAAATTATGGCTTCGGCACCCATTGACTGTTTTCGGCAACCGAAATAGAATCGTTTATTTCACTGTATTTTCCCATCAAAACTCTTCGCTGAATGTATTAAGCCGATGCCTTACCTTTTCAGCTTCAATCTGATTAGATTTTTACGACTGTGAATTCCTGTTATACCATATTTTTCTTTAAATGAAATATACATACTACAAAATACGGCTGATTTCGAGTTGCCGATAATAGAACAGCTGGTTAACACGCAGTTCAAATGGAAAGGGTGCCGAAGAAAAAGAGACTGCCGACAACTTGTGGCCTTAAAACCAAGGTTTTCATCACATTTCACACAATGACGTCGAGGGTTTACATTTAAGGGGTTTTTGAAAAAGCGGATTTTACCCTTCATTCGACAACACAAGACCAACGTTATGTTTTGGCCGGATCTAGACAGCTGCCACTACTCTAAGGAGGTACTAGAATGGTATGCTGAAAACAATGTTAATTTTGTCGCCAAAGAGATTAATCCTCCGAATTGCCCTGAGTTCAGACCGATCGAAAAATATTGGGCAATTGTCAAGCGAAAACATCGAGGATGCGGTAAAGAAGTGACAAATGCACAACAAACAGCGATTGAAGTGGAATAAGTTCACCGGTACAGTGTCACCAGCGACTGTGCAGATTATGATGGCATCGATCAAGAGTAAAGTGTGACAGATCGTTCGAAACGGTGAAATGTAATAACTTGTTATATATCGTTTGAAAGCTGAATAAATACCCTTTTGTTTGACGTTTTGATCAACCGTGTTTGTTGTTTAATTCTTGAGTTATGATCACTTGAATGCGTCCAAAGTTACTTTGAATCGATCTTTATATGATAGCCTAAAGGGTGATACGGTCAAAATTTGGTCAAGGGAAAACGCGTGTAAATCGGTGAAATCGTTTATTTAAAAAATCAAATTAAATTTCTTTTTCAAGTTCAATTAGTATAAAATTCAGGAAAAATATTCAGTTAGGCTTCCGCTTTTCCAAATCCGAATTGCCGGGCCTTACGCTTGACCCCTGCCATCAGATTTTGTACAGCAACCTTGTCCACCTTCTTCGCCGCAGAAAGCCAGTTTGCCTTGAACTGCTGCTCGCCCTTAGCAGTTTTTTTGGTCTTCTTTAGGTTCCGCTTGACAATAGCCCAGTATTTCTCAATTGGGCGGAGCTCTGGCGTGTTGGGAGGGTTCTTGTCCTTGGGAACCACCTGCACGTTGTTGGCGGCGTACCACTCCATGGCCTTTTTACCGTAATGGCAAGATGCCAAATCCGGCCAAAACAGTACGGAACAACTGTGTGGAAAATTGGCGTGTGTTATCATGGACGATGAAACGTACGTCAACTTTGACGCTTCCGGGAGACCAATACTACACAGCAGCGCTGCAAAATTTCGACAATTCACGGCGATATTCAAAATTCTCCTTTGGTCACTCATTTGAGCTAACAGTCAAGGTCAAGGAAAACCATGTCAATTGTCAGTGACAATGCTGTCAGTGACGAAAATGTGCAGATTTTTGTATTATCTAAATTTGAAACGAAATTAAATTACTTGAGCAAAACAATTGCATGGAGCCGTTAAAGGGAACAAGCATCTACGTCCTGAACTGCTTGGATAACAATAATGTGACTCAAAATGCACGAAATTACACTTTTTGTTACCAGGTGCATCTTTGTCATTGATGAAAAAAAAATGAATGATATTTTGACAAGATTTTGAGGATCAAGTCTATGTGAATAACAATTTGCTCAATATTGCGCGAAAGTCTGTCAATGACAATGACAAATCTCAGCACTGCTACACAGTCCCTGAGGAAGTTGACGATGGCGATAAGTCAAGTTTTACCGATACATTTGGTAAGAAGGGCATGGTTTGGCAAGCGATATGTGAGTGTGGCAAGTTGTCAAAGCCATTTGTGACGAAATAGACGACGAACACTGAAATTTACGTTCGGGAGCGTTTTAATCGGCGTCTGCGGTCCATGATCCGTCAACATGATGGCCCAGTACTATTTTGGTCCGATTTGGTGTCACTCCAGGTAACAATTTGATGCTTAACAAGTGTTGATTAATCGATTTTAATTCAACCTTAGATTGAATAATTCCTGTACATAGACCACACTAACCTTTGTTCAGCTTTTAAACAGCTTAATCTGGTGATTTTAATCAGCCAAAAGCTTAACAGTAATATATATTAAAAGCTTTTTAAGGCATTAAATAACAGTCTTTTCCAACCCTTGTTCAGCCTTCTAATTTTATTTCAAAAATTATGAGGGAAGACCGCTTGATATCTTATGCATTTATGTGGAAATGCTTTTATTTTGTTGCTGACTAATAGGATTTAGATATTTATATTGTTAGTATAACTCTAAAAATTACCTTTGAATTTTGGGATTCGAACCAGCAGTCGCTAATTCACAGGCATCAATCACACCTACTGGACCACTTAAGCATATGTGTGGCAAAAGGTATGATCATTGACTTGAAGCACGTCAAATTTAAGTTGAATAATAGCAACCGGAAGAGTATTATATAGCAATGCAGAATTGTAAACAACAACTGGTGACAGTAAAACATTCCTCTTATTTTCAAGTGCGGTTAATACAATGTGGACACAAGCGCGTGATTTATTTCGATTATGGGGATACAATTCGCTTCATGCACTACTAATCAACTATGTATTCAGCCTAATGTTAATCAGCTTTGTACACCTTAAATCAACCAATAATCAGCTTCTGTTCTTACTGATCAGCTTAAATTGTTACTTGGGACTGCACTACTCAAAAGACACGGTAGCTTGGTACAAAGCAAACAATGTGCAATACGTGTCAAAAGAGATGAATCCTCCGAGTTGCCTGGAGGCCCGGTCAATCGAAACTTTGTGGGCTCTTTCCAAGGAATATTTACAGAAACACTTTAAAAGCAGCGAATTTAATTGAAGAAGTTGTAAAATACTGGTTAAAGTGGCTAACATTATCGCCAAGGAATCTGTGCTGAAGCTCATGGGCAGCGTTAAAAAATAAAAATTTCACTCCTTGGCATACGATAAAAGAAACTGCGGATTATTATAATCCAATTAAAAGAGAATACTATAGAGAACATACATATAAAATACAAATTTGAGTTCATTAAAATAACGTTGTCTTATTTCAATAATAACGGTGCTTATACTTTCTGGAACACCCTATAGATTCATCTGGAGATTTAAAAAATATTAACTTAAGAAGTTATATGAACTTCTCAGCGGAAGGCAAAAGATGCTTCCGCAAAAGCCAGAAGGGCTTCTGGAAGAAGCTTCCGAAGAAATCGCAGTACGGTGGTCAATTTACGGTCCTATGGGAGGACAATCGAAACGTCGGTAGAACTTCGTAGGGTATCATCACGAAATCTCGAAAACCTGCACAACCTGCTGAAGGAGCACTACGCGGTGGAAGAATCGGTAGTTGCTGTATCACAGGAGTCGAAGGATGAGAAAAGAACTCGGGAGATCCTAGACCGAACTACGGTGCGCGTTGGCGATCGCTTCGAAACCGGAATGCTGTGGAAAACCGACAATCCCAAGTTTCCGGACAACTACCCCATGGCGATGCGCATATTAAGGCAGTTGGAGCAACGGCTGCAGAGGACACCGGAGCTATACGAGAACGTGAGAAAGCAGATCGGTGAATACCAGCAGAAGGGCTACGCACATCTGGCGACGCCGGAAGAATTGGCTACGTTCGATCCCCAGGAGTCCTGGTTCCTTCCCATCAACGTAGTGCTAAATCCAAAGAAGCCTGCGAAGGTACGACTGGTGTGGGACACAGCAGCAATGGCTACGGCGGAGATATTCGCGAAATGTACCACCAGCTACTGATGCGAGCGGCAGATAAGAAGGTACAGATGTTCGCGTTCCGAAACTCACCAAACGAGCCTCCAAGCATATATATAATGGACGTCGCAACGTTCGGATCGAAATGATCACCGTGTCAAGCGCAGTACGTGAAGAACAAAAATGCCATCGAGTTTTCCATGGAATTTCCAGAAGCAGCAGCGGCGATAATAGAAAAGCATTACTTCGTTGACTACTTCGACAGCGTTGATACGGTCGAAGAAGCCATCAACAGAGCGAAAGAAGTTAGATATGTTTATTCGAAAGGAGGTTTCGAGATTATGAACTGCGTGTTGAACTCTGGAGTGTTTCTCGAGGAACTGGGAGAGGTCTAGAAGGAACAGTCGGTGCATTTCAACCGGGACAAGGAAAACGAAATCGAGCGAGTGCTTGGTATCATCTGGAATTCAAGGCAGGACGAGTTTTCGTTTTCAACGGAGCATCGGCAAGACGTGAGACCGTATCTGATGGATGGTGAGCGTCCTACGAAGAGGATAGTTCTGAGCTGTGTAATGAGATTCTTCGACCCATTAGGCTTGCTCACACCGTTTGCGATCCACGGGAAAATGGTGGTGCAAGATATGTGGCGCACGGGCTGCGAATGGGACGACGCAGTAGATGACAAGAGCTTCGAAAAGTGGGAACGCTGGACGGGTCTGTTGCCGAAGGTGGAAGACATACGCATACCTCACTGTTACCTCAAAGACGTCCGCTCATCTTCAATCAACTCCCTGGAACTGCATGTCTTCACAGATGCAAGCATTCACGCATACGGTTGTGCAGCCGACTTCAGAGCAGTTTTTTTTTTTTTTTTTTTTTTTAACTCTTTATTTGTTCCAAATTCAAAATAAATTACATTTCATTTTTAACCAAGGTGCTCCAGTTACTACAGTAACTTACCAGCCTTAATTGTTATGATATATATCTAAGTGTTTTTACATTGTTCCTGTCTTGGCAATTCAGTATTTTAAACAGGTTTTTTAAACCTGCATGTCAGTATAACAATTGATAGCTTAAAACTAAATAACTAAAACTAAATCTTATCTAAGTATAAAGGGAATTAATCGTTGCAATTGAGGATTGTAACGATTTTTGCCGGAAATTATTAATTATTTTGTTGGACATTTGTGCTAAAGTCTCAACATTCGAAATTCTATGTACTTCGGTAGTACTGTACCAGGGAGGCAACTTCAAAATCATCTTCAGAATTTTGTTCTGAATCCTTTGAAGTGCTTTTTTCCTGGTAGTGCAACAACTAGACCATATTGGCACAGCGTAAAGCATGGCCGGTCTAAAAACTTGTTTAAATATTAGAAGTTTATTCGTCAGGCAAAGTTTGGATTTCCTGTTAATAAGAGGATACAAACATTTTATATATTTGTTACATTTGGCTTGAATGCCCTCAATGTGATCTTTAAAAGTTAATTTATGGTCAAGTATTAATCCAAGATATTTCACTTGGTTTGACCAGGAAATTGGAACTCCGTTCATAGTGACTATGTGACTACTACTAGGTTTCAAAAACGAAGCTCTAGGCTTATGTGGAAATATTATAAGTTGAGTTTTGGAAGCGTTGGGAGAAATCTTCCATTTTTGTAAATAAGAAGAGAAAATATCTAAACTTTTCTGCAGTCTGCTGCAAATAACACGAAGACTTCTTCCTTTAGCGGAAATGCCTGTGTCATCAGCGAACAAAGATTTGTGGCAACCCTGAGGCAAATCAGGGAGGTCCGAAGTGAAAATGTTATACAATATAGGCCCAAGAATGCTACCCTGAGGAACTCCTGCTCTAACAGGTAGTCGATTAGATTTGGAATTTTGATAATTTACCTGCAGAGTTCTGTCAGTTAAATAATTTTGAACTAATTTCATAATGTAAAGTGGAAAATTAAACTTTTTCAATTTAGCAATCAAACCTTCATGCCAAACACTGTCGAATGCTTTTTCTATGTCTAGAAGAGCAACTCCAGTTGAGTGGCCTTCAGATTTGTTTGAACGAATTAAATTGGTAACTCTCAAGAGTTGATGAGTAGTTGAATGCCCATGGCGAAATCCAAACTGCTCATCTGCAAAAATTGAGTTTGTATTGATGTGAAGCATCATTCTATTCAAAATTATTTTTTCAAAAAGTTTACTTATTGAAGAAAGCAAACTTATTGGACGGTAGCTAGAAGCTTCAGCTGGATTTTTATCCGGCTTCAAAATTGGAACAACTTTTGCATTTTTCCATTTATCAGGAAAGTATGCCAAATGGAAACATCTGTTAAATAATTTTACCAGGAAAGACAAGGTACTCTCTGGGAGTTTTTTGATGAGGATATAGAAAATTCCATCATCACCTGGAGCTTTCATATTTTGAAATTTTTTAGTTATAGACCTTACTTCGTCCAAATCAGTCCCCCAGGAATCATCAAAAATATTTTCCCGAGAGAAAATATTCCGAAAATCCCGAGCAACCTGATTCTCAATAGGACTAGTAAGACCCAAACTGAAATTATGGGAACTCTCGAATTGCTTAGCAAGTTTCTGAGCTTTTTCCAAATTTGTGATCAAAATTTTACCACCTTCTTTTAGCGCTGGAATTGGCTTTTGAGGTTTTTTCAAAATTTTTGTGAGTTTCCAAAAGGGTTTGGAACTCGGGTCTAATTTAGAAATATTATTTTCAAAAGTTTTGTTCCTCAGGGCAGAGAATCGCTTTTTAATTTGTTTTTGCAAATCCCGCCAGATAACCTTCATGGCAGGATCGCGTGTTCTTTGAAATTGTCTCCTACGGACATTTTTAAGACGGATCAAGAGCTGAAGATCATCGTCTATTATAATTGAATCGAATTTAACCTCGCATTTTGGTACTGAGGCAGCTCTTGCTTCAACTATAGAAGCAGTCAGAGATTCAAGAGCATAATTAATTTCATCTTTGGTTTGCAAAGGAATGTTTGGATCGAAGTTATATTCCATAAATGTTCGATATTGCTCCCAATCAGCTCTATGGTAATTGAAAGTAGAGCTGTTGGGATTAGAAATTATTTCTTGGGATATTTCAAAAGTTACTGGAAGGTGATCAGAACCGAAGTCAGCATGGGTAACCAATTGGCTACAAAGATGACATGAATCAGTTAAGACCAAATCAATAGTTGAGGGATTTCTTGCAGAAGAAAAGCATGTTGGGCTGTTTGGATATTGAATAGTGTAATAACCTGCAGAACAATCATCAAACAGAATATTACCATTGGAATTGCTTTGAGCATTATTCCATGAGCGGTGTTTTGCATTAAAATCACCAATAATGAAGAATTTAGACCTATGACGGGTAAGTTTCTGGAGGTCACCCTTGAGAAAATTCTTTTGCTGGCCTACGCATTGGAATGGCAAATAGGCAGCTATAAACGTAAGTTGTCCAAATTTTGTTTCAACAGAAACTCCCAAAGTTTCAAAAACTTTGGTTTCAAATGAAGAAAGTATTTTGTGTTTGATTCGTCTATGAATAATGATGGCAACGCCACCACAGGGTCCATCAAGACGATCATTTCTATAAATCAAGTAATTTGCGTCCTTCTTAACCTTATGGTCAGGTTTAAGGAACGTTTCAGTTATAACGGCAATATGCACGTTATGAACTCTCAAAAAATTAAATAGCTCGTCTTCATTATCTTTAAGAGATCGAGCATTCCAATTTAAAATGTTTAATGCTTTAAAATCCATTACTGAATTTTAAAGTCATGACAATATTATTAGCAAATTTTACTCCAGTTTGAATAGCATCAAACATGGAGTTAGATTTAAGCATATCAGAAATCATGTCAATTAATGAATTCTGTAAAAATTCCATTTTAGGGGCAGTAATGCTTCCTAAGTCAAAATTGTCAAAATTTCCGTTAGAACGTTGGTTAGTATTTTGATTTCTACCCGCTGCAATAGCAGCATAGGTAGCTCCATTAACTCGCTGAACATTGTTAGCAGCGAGGGGAGTAGGTACAGATGAAACATTTGAAGCAGGGGTGATATTTGTACCTACGGGTACGAATGTAGAATTTGTTCCTCGCTGACCGTTGTTAACAGCAGAGGAATTTGTACCTGGTCGGAAACGTGGAGCGTTTCTTACCTGTCGGTTAGAACGAGATTGTAGGATCGCTTTGCGAGTCTTACATTCCCAAAAATTGGATTTGTGGTTTTCACCACAATTTGAACATTTAAATTTCTTAGGATCTTCCTTCACAGGACAGTCGTCCTTTGCGTGAGAGGAATCACCACAATTCATGCATTTAGCTGGCATGTAGCAATTTTTAGTTCCGTGACCCCATCCCTGGCACTTACGGCACTGAGTGAGGTTTTGGAAATTTCCTCCAGTCTTCCTGAAGTGTTCCCACTTCACTCGGACATGGAGCATAAGGCTAGCTTTTTCTAAGGCCTTAAGGTTGTTTAGTTCACTAGACTTGAAGTGAACTAAATAAAAATCATTAGAAATCCCGTTGCGCGAATCGCCAGGACGGGATTTCATTTTCATTTTGATTACTTGGAGTGGCACAACTCCAAGTAATTTTGCCAGTTCATCTTTGATCTGATCCAGGGATTCACCACTGGGCAGTCCTTTCATGACAACCTTGAACACACGTTCAGTTTTGGTGTCGTAAGTAAAAAATGTGTGCTTCTTCTCAGTAAGATACTTGAGAAGACATTTAAATCCGTCCAAGGTTTCAGCCAATACACGGCATTCACCCCGACGTCCAATTTGTAGTGAAAACTTAACTTTCACGAAATTCAAAAGTTCCATGCGAAGAGCATGGAAATCGGTAGTGGTTATCACAATAGGGGGAATCTTTTCCTTCTTGGCATTAAGCCGGGAAAGTTTACTAGAATTTTTCTTGGATGATGGATCATTCTCATCATCCGTGAGCAAATCAAATTGATTACTCAAATTAATTTCTTCAGAAGGGGGGTCAAGAGTTTGCCCCTTTCTTTTGCGTTTAGGCGCCATGGCGGCAGTAAATTTTTTATCCAAATCGACTTCCAAGCAGATTACTATAAGAATCTGAAGGATCGAAGAGGAATTTTCCAAATCGATATCCAAGAAGGATTACCTCGGGTAGGGTCCAAACAAGGATCGAAGAGGAATAAGAGGAGTTGAACAAGGTAGAAAATTTTTACAGGTTGAGCACTGAAAAGTGCGATTATGCGATTATCCAAATCGACTTCCAAGCAGATTACTATAAGAATCTGAAGGATCGAAGAGGAATTTTCCAAATCGATATCCAAGAAGGATTACCTCGGGTAGGGTCCAAACAAGGATCGAAGAGGAATAAGAGGAGTTGAACAAGGTAGAAAAAATTTTACAGGTTGAGCACTGAAAAGTGCTGTTTAAATTTGTTGTAGCTTTAGGTAGTAGTAACACTTCCTTAAGCAAAAAGCAAATAGATCCGCACGGCAAGAGAGCACGATGCGGACTGTTGACTTCAGAGCAGTAATCGACGGGAACGTGAAGTCAAAGGTTGCTCCACTTAAACTACAATTGGTTCCACGTCTTGAGCTGATGGCTACTGTTCTCGGGACCAGGATGCTGCATACGGTAAGATCCAATCATTCTTTTCCCATTACCAGAACTGTTCTGTGGAGTGATTCTCAAACGGTTCTAAGTTGGATCCGGTCGGATCAACATAATTTTTTGAATCGGCGAAATACTGGAGCTGACTTCCACAAACGATTAGAGGTACGTTCCGTCGGATATGAACATCGCCGACGTCGTTACGAAGTGGGGACAAGGACGGCCACTAGAATCAGATGGTCCATGGTTCAACGGACCGCAGTTCCTGTACGAATCGGAGTCAGAGTGGCCTGAGCAGAAGAAAACGTTGTTCGACGTCCCGGAAGAGATGAAAGCGTGCGTGTTATTCCACGAAGCTTCGAATTCCAGTCCTTTGATCAACGTCCACGTAACGTCACGTTGGTCAAGGCTGATACGTATCGCAGCCAGCGTAGTTCGATTCATTGTCAATTGTCGGAGAAAAATAGCTAGAAAGCGTGGATGGCTGGACGCTACTTGGAGCGTTCGGTAATAGCCAAGCCGGAATCCATCCGGTGGCCGCTTCTTCAAGAAGAGCTTCAAACAAGAGAAAGGATTCTTGTGAGACAAGCTCAGTAGGACAGCTTTCCGGAGGAGGTGAAGATTCTGCAAATCAGCTGTGAACGCAACGCCAGTCAATCACCAGTACTCGTTGACATGTCGAGCTGGCTCTATAAGCTGAGTCCGATCATCGATGCTGCCGGAATCGTTCGAATGGGAGGAAGATTCTCGCTGTCACCAGATCACAAGTATGATTATACAACACTTCCGTGAAAAGTATGGTCATGCCAACCGGGAAACAGTATTTAACGAGCTTCGACAACGCTTCTACATCCCAAAGCTTCGATCAACTATATCAATAGCCGTGAAAAACTGCATGTGGTGTCGAGTCAACCGATGTCAGCCACAAGTTCCGGTGATGGCGCCGCTACCAGTTCAACGGGTAACGCCACAGTTACGCCCCTTCAGCTCGGTCGGAGTTGATTACCTGGGTCCTGTAGAAGTGTTGGTCGGACGTCGAAGAGAAAAGCGATGGGTGGCTCTGTTCACTTGCGTTGCGGTACGAGCCATTCACCTCGAGGTGGTGCATAGCTTGACCACGCAAGCGTGTCTGATGGCGATAAGGAGATACATCTGCAAGCGAGGGTCACCGGACGAATTCTTTTCGGACAACGGAACCAATTTCAAAGGTGCAAGCAACGAAATGTCCAAAGCGAAGCAGAAGATTAGTGCGGAATGCGCTGAAAGCGTCTCAAGTCCGGCAATCAAGTGGCACTTCATCCCTCCCGGAACACTTCACAAGGGCGGAAGCTGGGAAAGAATGGTGCGATCAGTGAAGGAGGCGATGAGGGCATTGGATGACGGCAGGAAGCTGACGGATGAAATACTCCTGACCACATTGTCCGAGGCGGAAGACATGGTAAATTCTGGTCCGTTGACTTATCTACCACAAGATTCAGAGGAGACTGAAACTATTTTCTAAACTATATTCTTAGTCGAAAATAAATCCAGAAGAAGTCGGGAGAAAAATCGTTGGCAGCTCGGGAAAATTTTCCGATGGAAGAAACAATATTAAAATTAAGTGGGTGAAATAAGTTCATTCTACATTATAAATCGCAATACAGAAGTTAAGAAAAATCATTCTGATGAATAAATGTCATGAATTCAACTTGTTATCGTTCTGGACTTTGAACAAACATATTTGTCGTTTCCCAGGAATTCCCAGGAAGAGCCATCAGTTGTTTCCCGTTTCTAGGGAAACCACAAATTGCCGGGAAATGGAAACACTAGCTACTATTATTGACGATACTAGAAGCAGGGAGGGCGAAATCTGTTGTAACCTTCCCTAGGAAAATATTTGATCCGAAATTTGCATTTTAAGGGGGCGTTTAATTTTTAAGGCATTGTTAGACCCTTCTAGATTCCCTTTAATTAGGCTTATGCCTAAGCTAACATTAACGCTAAATGTTGCTGCAGATTCGCTAAAGACATGTCTTCGTACTGAACTTCCAATTTAGTGAAACACAGCTAAGGTAAATCAAAACTCGAGTATCAAAAGGTGGGTCCATCGCTCACCCCAAAGGCAAAGATGAGTGATCTAAGAAACAACATGAAACCCATTGAGTTTCTGCAAGTGAACCTCCACCATGCAAAAGACGCTTCTGTTGTATTGAGTCGGAGGTCCAACAAGGAGGAGCTGGATATGGTTCTTATTCAAGAGCCATGCTCCAACAGAGAAAAAATACAAGTAATTGAAATAAACGCATGGAAGTTATACTATTTTGACGAAAAACAGACTTCACCTAGAACTGCTATTCTGGTTAATAACAAATTGAAATGCTACTCTTTTAAAGAAATTATCAGACGAGACATCGTTGTAGCCATGGTCAGCCTTCACCTGCAATCTAATGACACGCTCTTTTTGGAAGATCTTGAGTTGTGCTTGATGACAAAGGATTTGGTCGTCAGAGTAGAGTAGTTGACATAGTTCAGTTGATAGCAGCGCCGGTGGTGTAGTGGTAAGCGTGATTGCCTCTCACTCCAGCAGGCCAGGGTTCAATCCCAGTTGGCGCCGCCGGGATGTTCTGAGGCATAACATCTCTGATCATGAAAAGTAAAGCCGTTGGTTACCGGTTCATTAGTTGATGGGTCGATAGGTAAGGTCCAGGTAGAAGCTGCCTCCCTGGCGTCGGTAACATTGGTGCTCAGCACGGAAAACAAGATCGACGGAAAACAAATCAAGGAAAAAGAAAAAAATATGTACTCTGGATGACTGTCATCAAATCGATGGAAATTTTACCGCATTCAAGTGATACTTCTAGCATTTCTCCCGATACGAATCCATTCCTCTGGAGCTTTTCTCAGCTAATTTTCCAAAGCCCATTTCTCAATTCCACTAATACTGGATGTTGTTCCAACGTCTAACCAGAATCTGTTTTCCAATAAATATGCTAGTTGATGTTGGGCAATCCATCAAGTCTTGCTTTATCGCAATATATGTCTCCTATTCCAATCCGCGTGCATATCAAATGCCGGTCCACGAGAACAAGAATGGAAAGATATACGAACGTAAACCATGTCGAGGTCGCGAAGGTCGTTTGAACTAGTTGTCGCCCGCGTCCGGTCGGACAATTCTACATTCATCACAAACTGATGCAAACCAAGTGGTACCTGTTGCACACCCAAGCACTCATGCTTGGATCCAGCTTCTCAGAAGGAAAAAAAAAATATCGCTTTTAACATTCCATTCAGTTGTACGCCACCATCCGCGACAACCAGAAATATGTGTGAGCAACTTCCAACCACCTGATAGCGAGCCAAGAACTGGGCGCACAGTTTCCAATCGTGGGCGGTCACATGGCGCGAGGTGGAAGCATTTTGTTCTACAAGTGTCCGTTCAGCATTGGCCGATGAAGCGAAAAATATAAGCTCAAACTGCCATAATCTCACGACGTGGGTATTTTGCGATATTTACATAAATGATTTACGAGCGCTGATAATTCGGGGAACGATGACCTTGAGGGCGCGCAAATACCTGCCACAGCAGCTTCTTGGAGGGCCCTTTCGGTTCAGTTTTTACGACCAGTCGGTGAGTTACGTAAGGACCGGCCTTGGACTTGGGCGTGGTGAACCGGCCGACGTGCGGACACGCTCATTTACCTACTACCGCTGGTCCTTTCTAATCAGATCGAGGCGCTTCACGGCTCGGGTCGGCAATTAAATCAATCAGCATTGAGTAGAGTGCTGAGGAAAAGTTGCTTGCTATCATTCGTCAACGTGTTCAACAATGGACCCTCCGGGTCAGCTAGAACGGAGCGACCTATCTACTCTGATCTGAAAAGCGGAGCGTTGGTTAGATGGATGCATAATTCATCGATTTGCCTATCGGGCTTAAATGCTGTAAATGGCGAAAATGGAGATTTGCAGCTTTGTAATGAGTCGTGTTGGTCGGTTGGTTAGGATTACAGCGGATCACGCCCAGGCGGTCGCCTACACAATGGAAGTGTTGTGATTAGATGTAGGCAGCAACGCCGTCGATAAGAGCAATGTTGAACCTATTAATCAATCGTATTGTAAATTGATTAGAAATTCTCCGCTGCCGGGTGGTTGGTGTTAATTAGGTGTTGAACAGTGTTTGAAGCTTGCGAATGCAGCAACACGCTGTGCCTGTAGAGAGGAAGTGTCTCATCGAGGTGGAGGTTGATGCAATGATGGATTAACACGGGTGTTCTAATATCATGTTACGGTGCAGTTGCATCTCAATCATGGTTGCTGATGCAACATTATCACTCATGATAAATCTTTCGAAACTTCCTTGTTTTTGGGTAAACTGCGTGTCAGATACCTTAAGGTGTTTTGCGTGACTGCTCAATTAATAAAACCTGGTGAAGTGGTTGAAGTGTTTGATTCCTTCACGATTAGAAGCAATACGCACTATCATAGCAAATGAGAATGCGTACGCTCTGAACATCTGTAAAACTCCCAAAATATGTTATACTAAAATAATCGGGTGGTCTATACATTTTTGGAACTCCCTGGAACTTCTTAGAGAAGATAAAGAGGTTAAAGTTCTAACAAATTTCCTATTATTTTTTATATCTTACTTTGATTACCGTCGATCTTGTTTTCCATTCTGAGTATCAATGCTACCGACGCCAGGAAGGCAGCTCTCACACCTGAAGATTTTTAAAGAAATATGAGCTCGTTGGTGTACAATTGGAGGGCCACGTAGTAAGCATGATTACCTCTCACCCCAGCAGGCCTCGGTTCAATACCAGTCGGCGCCGCCGGGATGTTCTGAGGTATAACATCTCTGATCACGCCTTCCTTCGGAAAGGAAGTTAAGCCGTTGGTCCCCGGTTCATGAGTTGATGGGTCTATAGGTAGGGTCCAGATGAGAGAACTACCTTCCTGGCGTCGGTAGCATTGGTACTCAGTATAGAAAACAAGATCGACGGAAAACAAATCAAGAAAAAAAAATGATTTTAAACATAAATGTTCATGTAGCGAGCAGCAGGTCATGGGTTCAATCTCAGGTTCCACTAGTGTTGCCAGATATACAAATTTATCGGTAGTTATACCAATTTTCAAACTTGATACCGATATACAGATAAAGTTTCTCAGAATACCGAATTTCGAGTTTTAATACCGATTTATACCGATTTTTTATGAATGATCAAAATGATTACACAGTGTTCACTCGGCTGTCGGCAGGCCACTCTCGAAGTGTGCCACGCGATCGTTTGTTATCTCGGCAGCAACCATTGTGTGGTCCTCCTCATTGTTCTTCATCAGCAGTTCTTTCGGTCGATGCGTCGTCGACTTTGGAAAGCAACCGTTTAGTGATGAGTGTGTGAGTGCTGACCACGTTTTGCGTCCATTTCTGCAGTGGGAGTGCTCTGACCCTCGTTGGCGTAACTGCCATACAATGAAACCACTGGAAGCGGCTCCAGTTCTGATGGAGGAGGCTTTTTGGATAGCGGAAGATAAAGTGTTTATTGTGTTGTACCTTTTGACTTTAGTTTTAAGATGTATTGTATAGTGACCAAGAATCCTCCGGTCTGTAAAGTTAATTTATTTGAGCCTTATCAAATAAATCAATCAACAAAAAAAAAATGATTACTGCCTGCCCGCATAAAATTGTCAGAGGAAACTATTGTGAGAGACTTTTAACTTTTTAAAAATAAAAATTTTTGAGCCTGCTCTAAAAAAATGTCATCTTCAAATATGTCTAATGCTTGATACTCATTCGACTAATGCTTAACGTTAATTTTTGAACTTCCTGAAATTTCTTTAATCTTCCCTTTGAAGTTTCTTCCAACATTCCTTAGGAATTTCCGTCCACCTTACCCTGTAAATTGTTTTCCGATTCCTTCCGAAAAGCTATTTCGACTTCCCTTGGAAGCTTCTTCTGGCTTCGCTCGAAAGGTTCTTCCGTCTTCTCCCGTCAGTTTTTTTTAACTTCCCCGGAACTTCAGGATTGCTGAAGTTCTGAAGCTTCAGAATAGTTCGGACATTTTAATAGGTTCCGATAAATTAAAGACAGCCATGATCTTCTGTTCAAATTCGAGGAACCCAGGAAACTCAGGAAAGCCCAGAGAACTCCAATGAACTTAATATTTTGGAAACATCATAAGTCCAAAGAACTTCAAAAAAATTTAATGGTTTTCAGGATATCTCCATTTGTTTCAGCAGAATTGAGATAGCTTTAGGGAAGCTCTGAGAACATCAGGACATATAAATTCAAGGAAATTTCTGAACCCTTAAATGAATTCCGAGAAACTCAGGAAATTTCCAAAAACTTCAGTAAAGTTCCGAGATTTCTATGAAAATTTTGGAAACGTAAAGGATATTACATGAACATTAGAAAGTTTTGAGAACATTCTAAGGGAAGTTCTGTGTTTTTTTATCGACAGTTTCGAGAACTTTTAAAAAAGGGGGATAAAAGAACTTTCATGCTTATGCTCATTAATTGAAAAAATTGAAACTGCTAAAGAAGATCCAGGGACTTTTAAAGAAGATATAAGATTTTCCGTTAGTTTCATAACAATCAGGGAAGTCTCGAATACTTCGAAGATGATCAGAGAACTTCAAAAGAGCCCCATTAACTTTAGGGAAATTGCATGAACTTTCAAAGAGTTCCGAGGAGTTATGGGATATTCCGAAGAGTAATTCAGGAATCTTCCGAAAACTTCAGGGACATTGTGGGGTTTTCAGGGATGTTTTATGAATATCAGGAAAATTGCTGAATCAATGGAGCATGTGGGGAACTTCAGGGAATATTGTGCAAACATCCCCCAGAAATCTATTCCTTCCAGGTGTTTTCAAATTTTCTCCTTGAAGTATCTTTCGACTGTTCTGTAAGCCCTTTGGCGTTCGACTTTTTCCAGAAGTTTCTTCCAATCTACCTTAGGAAGTTTTTTACAGTGTCTCCCAGAAGTTTCTTCCGACCGTCTTCTCCAGGAAGTTCATTTAAAGTTCTACCGGATGTATCTATCGAGTTCTCCCAGAAATATCTTTCGTCTTCCTCTGGAAGTTTCTCCATAAGTCACTCTCCGTGGGTTTTTTTCCGACTTATTGGAAGATTTTTCCGAGCTTCTCCTGACTTCTACTAGAAATGGCTACTCCGAGATTGGCTTCCTATTTCCAAACTTCTTTTTTGATTTTTCCGAACGTTTTTAAAAAAAATGCCAGATGTTTCTCAATATTTATGTTGGAAGATCCCCATCGGATATTTTTCCGACATTTTTTAAAACTTCCTTCAAACTTCGTTCACGAGATCTTCTTTATTCTTCCTCTGGAAGTTTTGTAGGTACCATTAAGAGACAACAACAAAAAAAATATTTCCCAGAAATTTCGACTTACATGGATAGTACATCTTTTGTTTTTTGTCCAAAAGTTTGAAAAAAAATATAAAATTAATTAAAATAGTGAATACCGATAAATACAGACTTTTTTTTATCATTTAATACCGATAACCATAAAAACAATCTGGCAACGCTGGGTTCCACCCACTTGGATAAACTGGAACTTTGATAATTTGTCAATAACGATTATCAAACATATCCTATGACTTATCCTTTCTACTAACAACCATACAGCCATCCTGTGACACTTGTGAGATGTCGTAGAAGCAGTTCCAACAACTTCAGGAAAATTGCTGGAACTTATTAGAAGTTGTTTGAAATTTGGAGAAGTTCAAACATAATCAGGGCAGTTGAGAGATGTAAAATTTGGAACAACTCTGCGAACTTCAGAACAGAAAGATTCACAAATATCAGGAAATTTAAAAAAGCTTAGGTCAGTTCGACTATTTACGAAAAATAATGGAAACCATCGAAAATTTCAGCAAAGCCTAAAGAATTCCACGCGCAAACCAAAAATTTATTACAATGAATGTTAGTTCCATTTCCTATCATCCTCTGTTCATGAACATCGCAGCGAATGTTAGAAGTTGACCTTGCAGGCGATGTAATGGTTTTTTGCCTTTTTTATTTCGTGTTCTGTCTGTGCTTTCACCTACACAAGCAAGCATTTGCCTTGATTTTTATGTATAACATGGTAGAACGACGCACACACTTGCCTCAAATCTCTCCAGCAGAAAAAGCATACGAAGTCGAGTGTGAGAGGAAATGAGCGCTTTTTGTTTGCTTTCAGGCTCTCCTTATTCAGAAGCATGGAGAGAGCAGTAGAGGAATCACAGGTCTGATAATCGCAACGTTCGTTGTTCGAGTCCAGTCGGCAACCTTTTTCCTATTTTTTTCGACATAATTAATTTACCTCACTAATACACGCTACATTTTTCGGTCTCAAATGTTATTGCATTGGACCGCAGCTAGGTATATCGCATCTTCGGTTCATGCGGTCTCCACTTACATCCTCTGATGATGAATCCCACATAATTGTAAGCTAATCTTACATCCACCGGTTGGGTGCAAATAAGTTTAGAGAACTCCAGAAAAATGAATCAGAAGCATGGCAAGAGTTCCAAGAAATTCATGGAAGTCTAGAGAACTTCAGGGATCTTTAGTACAATTCCATTTATCATCAGGAGAATTTTGAAAACTTACGCGAGGCTCCGAAAACTTCAGGAGTACATAGCAGAGCAGTCCCGTTTACCTTACGAAAATTGTAGGAACCAACTAGAGCAGCGAAGGAGGCGATTCAGGGTTCAAAATAGTTGCAAGAACTTCAGAAAAATCCAGATTTTAGGGGGATTTAAAGACCTGTATGGGTGATTTTTAGAAAACTTTAGAAAAATAGCAAAAATTTAAAAGAAGACCAGGTAGCGGAAGTTTTTATATTTTTAAGAAAGTTTCACTCATTTCTTGACACGAGGATTGCAAGAACTTCAAGAAAGCTCCAAGAGCATCATGGAATTGAAAAAAAACTTCGGGCAGTTCCATTAGCTGCAAGTAAACTGAAGACACTTTAAAATAGAGAGAATTTCAACAAATTTTTGAAAACTTCAGCAGTGTTCCGACAGTCATCAAATTAGCGGATCATCAAGTGAATGCGGATACAATAAAAAAAAGTTCCGTAAACTTCAGAGCAATTCCAAAAAACTTAAGAAAAATTGCAAGACTTCAGCAAAGATCAGAGAATTTTAAGGTAGTTCCATTAATAGACAACTGAAAAAATTTCAACACTCCGAAAAAACGTGTAACGGCCAAGGTTGCAAAGACTCATTTCAGCTAAAACAATGTTTTTCTAAATTATGAAATAATTAGATGCCATGATCAAATTTTGAATTGGTAGGATACAAGAAGAGGTTGCAAAGAATGTGTTTGACATATTAAACCTGTTTATTTCACTTCATGAGAGTCACAATCAGCGATTTTTCACAAACTCACTCACTCACTCACTCACTCACTCACTCAGCGATCAGCAAATCGCTGGTTGTGACTCATAGAAAGCAAAATTTACAAGTTTTATGTTTCCAACGCACACTTTGTAACCTCTTCTTGTAAGTTATTTTAGCTGAAATGAGTCTTTGCAACCTTGGTAACGGCAAGTTTGCAATGGCATATCTTGGCATTCAAAATTCTTGATGAATTTCAAAAATTGAGGTATCTCTAGAATTTCTAAGGTCTGTAGATTATATTGATTGTAAAAACATTGAAAATAGAGTCATCAACTTTTTTCAAAATGCGAAAAGAGTCGTAACACGTTTTTTTTTCAAAGAATGTTTATGGGTTTTGCAAATGGCATAAGATCTATAACCTACATTAATGGGAACAAATGTACATAATTAGTTCGAATACCTTGATGGTTCCTATACATGGATCCTGGAGACACCAGATCGGTCCTCTGGCAGCTACGGAACATACGTAAAAGTGGTCAATCCACGAAACTGAGCCTAGAGCTCCGTGTTTTTTTATAAACATTAGGAACTGTGATATAAGACAGAATTTGTGGTCGTGACAAAAACATGGACCTGAATGGCCATTGGACCGTCCCTCGGAAGATACGGAAAATCCAGTGGTTTTTATATCACAGATTCAAGTGTTTAAAAAAGAACTGCAGAGCTCTAGGATCAGTTTCACAGATTGACAAATTTACGGATGTTCCGGATCTTTTGGAGGACAGTCCCATGGCCATCCGGATCCATGTTTATGTCACGACCCTAAATTCTATTTTAAATCGCAGTTTCAAGAGTTTTCGAAAAACAACCATATTTTTTCCGGATTTTACGGATCTTCTGGAGGATGGTCCAATGGCCATCCAGGTTCATGTTGATGTCTCGACCCTAAATTCTTTCATATATCACAGTTCAAAGTATTTTCGACAAAATTACGGAGCTCTAGAATCAGTATCATGGATAAACCGTTTTTACGGATCTTCCGTAGGACGGTCCCATGGTCATTCGTAAACATGGACCCGTTTATGTTAAGACCCCAAATTCATTCTAATATCACAGTTCCACGTGTTTTCGAAAAAAAAAACCGTTGAACTCTTGGATCAATTTTATGGCTTGCTTGCTTGCAATCAGACTAAGGCCTTGTTGTCCTCTGTCATCCGAAGAAGTCGTCTCCACTCTACTCGATCCATGGCCACACTTTGACAGCCTCGTAGTTTGCAAAGGGTCCGCAGGTCGCCTTCTACTTGGTAAATCCACCTTGCCCCTTGCGCGCCTCTTCTTCTTGTTCCTGTTGAGGCACTTTCAAGAACCATTTTCACTGGGTCGTCGTGCGGCATTCTTACGACATGCCCAGCCCACTGTAGTCGCCCAATTTTTGCAATGTGGACGATAGATGGTTCTCCCAGCAGCTGGTGCAATTCGTGGTTCATTCACCTCCTCCACGTTCCGTCATCCATCTGCACTCCACCGTAGATGGTACGCAACACCTTCCGTTCGAAAACACCAAGGGCGCGTTGCTCCTCCACGAGTATAATCCAGGTCTCGTGGCCGTAGAGGACCACCGGCCTACTCAGCGTCTTGCAGATAGTCAACTACAGTCGTGTGGCGGCGAATTTTATTCGACCGGAGCGTCCTCCGGAGTCCAAAGTAGGCACGATTCCCTGCCATAAGGCGTCTTGTAATTTCTCTGCTGGTATCATTTTTGGCGGTCACCAATGAGCCCAAATACACGAACTCATCGACCACCTCGATTTCGTCACCGCCAATCTGAACTCGGGGTGGGAGGCTAACATTGTCTTCCTTAGAACCTCTTCCTTTCATGTATTTTGTATTTGATGCGTTGATGGCAAGTCCAATCCGCCTAGCTTCAGCCTTCAGTTTAATGTACGTTTCCGCGATCGTCTCAAAGTTCCAGGCCATGATGTCAATGTCATCGGCGAAGCCAAGAAGCTGGATGGACTTCCTGAAGATCGTTCCACTCGTGTCTATCCCTGCTCTTCTGATCACACCTTCTAACACGGTGTTGAATAGCAGACACGAAATTCCATCACCTTTCCGTAACCCCCTTCGAGATTCAAAGGGACTCGAGAGTGTCCCCGATACTCGAACAACGCACATAACTCGACACATCGTCGCCTTGACCAATCGCGTCAGTTTATCCAGCTGATCTCGATCGAGTGTGTCGTATGCGGATTTGAAATCGATGAACAATTGATGTGTGGGCACGTTGTATTCGAGGCATTTCTGCAGAACCTACCAAATCGCAAAAATGTTGTCCATGATAGCGTGGGCACCCATGAATCCCGCCTGGTATTGCTCCATGAACTCTCTTGCAGATGGTGACAGGCGGCGGCATAGAATTTGGGAGGGTGCCTTGTAGGCGGCGCTCAGCAGTGTGATCGCGCGGTAGTTGCAGCAATCCAACTTGTCGCCCTTTTTGTAGATTGGGCATACGACACCTCCCATCCACTCCTCCGGTAATATCTCCTCCTCAAAAATATTTGCAATTACCTAGTGCAGCGCTCTAGCCAGTGCTTCACCACCGTATTTTAATATCTCACTTGGTTGTTGATCTACACCAGTTGCTTTGTTGTTCTTCAGCCGACCGATCTCCTCCTCAACTTCTTGAAGATCAGGGGCCGGTAGCCTGTCATCTTCTGCGCGTGCTCGAAGGTCTGTTGCCGTGACACTTTCGTTTTTTGCTGCATCACCGTTGAGGTGCACGTCATAGTACTGCTTCCACCTATCAATTTTATGGAGTGACCATTTTACGGATGTTATTGATCTTCCAATTTTTGTAATGACTCTTTTCGCTTTTTAAGAAAGTAGACTACTCTATTTTTAATTTTGCTAAAATCAAAATAATCTGCAGACCTTAGGAATTCTAAAGCTACCACAATTTTTGAAATTGATTAAGAAATGGCTAAGTTATGCCTTTGCAAACTTGTCGTTACACGTTTTTCGGAGGCTTCGTCGTCGGGGTAAAGTTTTTTACCCACCGTATTGGGAGTGTTAAAAAGTTCCTAGACCTTCAGGGTAGTTCAGACAACTCTTGAGAAGTTTAGAAAAATTAAGGGAAAATTTAATATAATTAGAGAAGTTAATAGTACGTTGGGGATGATCAGATTACTTTATAGTAGTTACATTAATTTCAAGAAGTTGCAGGAACTTGCAAGACAATTTACCGATAATTTCAAAAATGTTCCGAAAACTGGAAAATGACATGATCTTCGAGAAAGCTTCATGAATTCCAAGATGATTGCCGCGACATTAGGCAAATTTCAAATAATTCAAGGAAGTCCAGAGAAGTTTAGGGAATATTCGAGATTTTAAAGCAATTGATTGTAATAAGTTTTTGGTTTGCGTGTATAAATTCAGGGTAGTTCCATGAATTTTAATAACATTTCTAGAACTTTAGTAACAATCTAGAAACCACGTTGTTTATTTGTATTAGTGACACCAGTGGTGTAATCGTGGTACGGGTGACTGCCACTCACTCCGAACGACCTAGGTTCAATCCCAGTTGGCGCCCTGGATTTGCTTATATAACATCTCTGATCACACCTTCCTCAGAAAAGGAAGTAAAACCGTTGGTCCCCGATCCATGACTTGATAGGTCGATAGGTAGGGTCCAGGTGTGGGAGCAGCCTCCCTGGCGTCGGTAGTCTACCAGAGAGAATCCTTTTTCCACCTTCTAGAAATACTTCCTAGCTATGCCAATAGAATCTGTTAGGAAATCCAGCTTACCAGTCAATTTCAGTTCATTTCAGATGTTCCATTGATTGATTGTTCTTAGATAAATCGGCACCGTAATTCCAACCTTATTCCACAGCAGCATCAACAAAGTGGCCCCAAACTAAAAACCCCCCAAGAAACAGGGTCACCCCCGTGTGTTTGTAATTGCCTGATCGCGTGTGAACAAGCAGCATAGAGATATGGCTACTGGCAGCTCACATTCCAACATGAAAACCATCGTCGTCCGTCGATAAGGCGTCGTTAACGTCGATCCATAGCTGGCTGACACAGTCAGTTAACAAGCAGAAAAATCCTACTCCACAAACAATTATGGCGAATGTTCATACATGTTCGATCTAATTTTTTCCCTCCTCCAGCTATATGTACCTACAATGAGACCTTTGGGGTGTAAATGTACATATGCAAAACACCCCACAACGCCATCGATCGCGCTCATTCATTAGGGTCTGACGAAGAAGGTGGCGCAAGCTTGCAAAAAAAAGCAACGCCAACGACGGCGATGGCTTGGATTTGTTTTGTTTACCCGGCATCATCATCGTCAACATCATCGCCAACGTAGTCGTCGACGGGGTGTTTGGGTGTTTTGTCGAACGCGAAGCAGCAAAAACTGCAAAACTGCAGCAGTAGCTAGGTCAATGCACACGGCTGCAGCATTGCTTGTAACCTAGAGTTGCATAACTTCGATTTTTTTTTTTTTTTGAGCCCATTGTCTTCGGCTGTGAGGAAGGTGGTGGGCGCAACGTCGCACACATTCTTCGTATGTAATCGAGCACTGCAAACGGTTTGTAGAATTGGATCGCTTAGGTCACCGCTAATGGGACTTGCTGGTCAAGAAAGAGTCATAAATCATATTCTGTTTGCAAGCCAGTGACACCTCTAGAGGCCAAGTCGGTAAAAAAGCCTAACCTTCACGGTGGCATGGTGACACTAATGAAATGGTTTGACCTTCAGGGAAAAATGGATGCAAATTTGCGTCTCTATTAGTCAGTTGTTTACGACTAATGCGAGATAACAAGGTTTCCGACGTTCAACGTCGGCGTGCTGCTGGTTAGGTTGGATGTTTGCGATTCGAAAAGAGGAGAGTTATTTTTTATATTTTTTTTGCTAGTGAAAGTGTGCCACGGGCTTGTGGCAGATGGAAAGCGTTGGAAGCGTGTAGCTTTACCTATAAAAAAAGTTTAATTTGATGAGTATGATGGCATCTTGTTCGAATGTTTTGTTTGCTGGAAAAATTCAGTGGCAGAGAAGTACGGTCAATGCCAAATTTTATTAGTTTAAGGTAGCCTTAGCGTGAAACTTCAAAAACACAAATGTCACCTTCTACAGGCCATACAGTTATGAAATTGAATCTCTGTTTGTTGTGGCGCAGCAACTAAGGAGTAGCAATTTCGTATTTGCATATATTGTGAACGCTTACATGTATGATTTTCTAGTTGCACGATAAAGTTTCCTTAGAGTGTCACCTTAAAGTCAATATTATGATAATTTATTGCATAATTGTTGTCTTTGCTGATATGTTTATGCGGTAAGCAATTTGCACCTAATGAAACGTCACCATATTATTCCCCTAAAACCTTACCCTTTTAATTGCAACCTTTCAAATGCAACTTAAATATTGAAAAAAAAATTTTAATAATGTGTTAGACGCATTGATCCCTCTATTCTGGTCCTGCGTGGAGGTTGAATCAGACAAGATTCATTCACCGGAGGAAGCACGTTGTGAGAACTTCTTTGTCAGCACGTTTCTCATTGCAGTCTAGGTGGTTTCGACTCATCAATTCAAGCAAATCAAGCTTCCCAAGATACAATTCTAGCTGAACAGTAAGAACAGAAGCCGATTATTGGTTGATTTAAGGTGCACAAAGCTGATTAACACCAGACTGAATATATAGTTGATTAGTAGTACTTAAAGCAAATTGTATTCTCGTAATTCAACCTCAATTAGTTAGCTGAATCGATCAAGACTTATTTAAGCATAACACTACTCCACAGATCAGCAATGCGCTACAAATATGTTGATAGTCTGATAGAAAAATTGGAATCTATTGCGCACTCGTTGCATTCCCGGAATTTTTGTTCTTCTAAATTCACTGCCTACCTTTCTTATCCCAAGCAGCGCCAGCAGTAGAGACAAAGAAGAGTAGCATTTTAGAAATAGCTCCGGGTAGAAGTAGACTGCGACGACGTCAAGATTTGTATTCCTGTGTTTTGACTGTTCACCACTTTATATTGCACTGGATGTTCAGACCGCATTCCAAAAATATAACTCAATTATGGCACTAAACTAGCATCCAAATGAGCATCGGAATAAATCGAGAATGTTTACAGCAGTTGAAAATGAGAGGAATCTTTTACTGTCACCATTTGTTTGTTTACAATTGTGCATTGCTATAATATTCTTCCAGTTTCTATTATTCAACTTAAATTTTACGTGCTTCAATATATCATTAAACCTTTTTCCTCACATATGTCTAGTAGGCTAGTAGGTATGGTTGACGCCAGTGAATCAGAGACTGCCAGTTCGAATCCCGAAACACAAAGATAACATTTAGACTTTCAACAACTATACATACATGAGAATACAATTAGTCAAAGCAGTCCCATGAAAAATATAAGATTTAAAGCGGTATTCTATTATTTTTATTTTTATAAAAAAACAAAAGCCTGAACAAAGGTTGAAAAAAATGTTGTTAATTTAGATGTTCTAAAAGCGTAAGGTAAGCGTGGTTTATGTAAAACAATTATGCAAACTAATGTTGAATTAAATCGTTGAAACAACACTTGTTCAGCATCAAATTGTTACCTAGGTTAGGCTTTGAGTAGCCTAACTGAAATACTCGGAAGTTCTTTCACTCTCTATGAGTTAACTCCTTCTTTAACTTTTATACTATTTATGTTTGTATTACTTCTGCATAATGTTAACGATTCTACATAGTTGAATATGCCCAATTTCAAATAACAGACTTAAAGTGGTTATTTTATACGATAGATGAGGAGGTGAAAGTATAGATTTCATAGTTCCGTTGGAGTACGACAGTGTGAAAATTGTATATAGAGAGTAGAAAGCGAGCAAGGGCAACTTTGTGGAAGGTACGAATCGGGTTAATCATCTCTCTTTACCAAACTCCCCAATTGGAGAGAGATGGTGAGGGGTTCCCCCTCCCGGCCACCACTGGCAAAAAGAGTTGATCACCGATTTGCTCATGTACCGACGATGTGTTTGAAACAGTTCTAACGTTGTACCGCACTCGGAGGCATCTAGTCGTAGGTTTGGAAATTGCAGTTAGTGTTACCTCTACCACTATATATGCTCCTGTCATCGTCGACTTGACGATCTCGAGGAGACACGGGTAGGGGAGGTGCTGCTACTGTACCTTTTGACGACAGTATGATTGATGGTAAGCTCCCATCCTTCTCTAAAACATGACGCATTAATGACCCTTCGCTCGCTCATCAGATAGACATATTCTCGCTCGCTCTGTCAAGTTGCTCGAAAGTTTCTAATATATTCCAAACATTTGCAGTTTAATCGCGTCGTCAGTAGTGTGATGGGAAGATAGCGCTCCCGGAGCAGACTCCGAGAGAAAGCGGAGAAGAAGAACAGCGGTGAGGGTAGCTTGAGTGTACCTATATCGAATACGGTACGCTACTCTTCCCACCGATGTTAGGAATACCACCTCAGGCACGGTGAAGCGGTCTAAGAAGAGGAAGAAAAATCAGGGCCAGTCTGATGGTGCGAGTGGACGTGACGATGCCACCGCGACGAATGTCAGCGTCATTGGTGATTTCGGCGACGCCGTCGACAACGAAACTCCTGCCAGCCCGAGTACAGCAAAAATGAAGCTTCCTCCACTGGTGGTGAAGAAAGTGCCACTCAATACCCTGATCGGCGATCTAAAATCGCTGGATTTTGGCACCAAGGTGTTGCTCCGTACGAAAGCGGAGTACGAGATGGCCGTGAAATACCCGAAGGATTTCAAGGCGGAATTCTTCACGCATGACATCCCCGGTGGGAAGCGCTTCAAGGTAGTCATCAAGGGTCTACCAAATTTCGACCCCAATATGGTTGAGCAGGAAACAAGGACCCAATCGCTGTCTTCCGAATTACAAGGAGAGACCACAACGTGAGGACGTACCCGGATTGTCTTTTTCTGGTGCACTTCCAGAAAGGGACGGTGACGCTCAATGCGCTGCAAGCCATCTGCTCCATCATCGTACGGTGGGAGCAATACCGTGGCGGCCATCGTGACGTAGCGCAGTGCCAGCGGTGCCTCAATTTTGGACACGGTACCCGCAGCTGCAACATCAAGTCACGCTGCAGCAACTGCGCTCACGAACATGCCACTTCTGACTGCCCTGCGGATGGAGTCGTGGCGTTAAAATGCGCCAACTGTGGTGGTGCACATCAAGGTTCCGACAGACAGTGCTCCAAACGCGAGGACTTCAAACGCATCCGAAAGCAGGCGTCAAGCAACAATCAACCAGGACGCAAGAAGGACAAAACCCCAGCATTCAGGACGGAGGATTTTCCGCCTCTTCGTGCTCCCCAGCAAAGACAAGCAAATTCACGGGTGCAATCCACTCCCCCTCAAGAAGCTTCCGGTGATTCTGCTGGACAAAGATCTTCACCCCCCAGGATTCTGGAGACAACCACCAGCGCTAAACAACAACCCCGATCTGAAGATGAAGCAGATGAACTGATGGAAATCTTCGTAAGTCCCGCAATAAGCCCGAGCAGATCCAAGTCCTCGGTAAGTTCATCATCCAGTATGGCGTCTAAACCGCTAATTATCATCCCTTGGAATGCTTGCTCTGTAAGGGCTAAACAGATTGGGCTTGCCGACTTCCTCCGCAAGCACAGCATCGACGTGAGCCTTCTAACCAAGACCCATTTAAAGTCCGGCGACAGCTTCTGGTTGCCTGACTACAAACATTATTCGGCTTGATCGCCCCAGCTCCATGCGGGGGGTTGCGGTCATCGTCAAGAAAAGGATAAAATACCACAGTCTGTCCCATATCCGTACCTCTATCATCGAGGCCGTTGGTGTGGAGGTGGAGTCGTCGACTGGATACGTCTACTGCCCTCGACAGTGTGCCGCCAGCAATGGACTAGCGGCTAAATTCAAGAAGGACCCGTCCAACATCACCCGTACCGGATCCCGCTTCGTAGTTGGAGGAGATCTAAATGCTCGCCATGAGGCCTGGCGGAACTATCAGCAGAACCAGAACGGTCGTCTACTGTTCGACTACTCACAACATGAACTGGGCTACAACGTGGACCCTGCTCTTAGCCTGTGCAAGGACTACCATCGCGTAAACTGGGCTCAGTTTGGACCCATGGTAGACAGGCACATCATCGACAACCCGCCGCTTGACACCGTGGAGGACATCGACCGAGCGTTGGAGGGACTCCACCAAGCCATAACCGTGGCTGACGAGGTGTGCGTCCAACGAGTTCCTGTGAGGGGTAAGTTTATTGCCATTGATTCCCACACCCAACTTTTGATTCGCCTGAGAAATGTTCGTAGACGCCCGTTTCAGAGGACTGGAGATCTAGCGAGGAAACTTTAAATGGCCGATCTGAACAAGGAGATTGTTTCCAGAATGGTCTCACTCCGGAACGAAAGTTTCGGGCGGCTCGTCCAGAATCTGGACGACCGTTCCAGAACATTCTGGAATGTTTTCAAGATCCTAAAGACGCACCCAAAACCCATTCCACCACTCAAAGATAAAAATGATAACGATCGGCTCATAATCACCCCTCAGGAGAAAGCAAATGTGATTGGTGAGCATATTGCCAAACCGCACTTGCTTAGCTCCAACATCCAAAGTCCGCTTGAAGTTCAGGTTGAGCAATGCATACTCAACCTTGATTCTTCCCCTGCACTACGTTCCAAGTATCTGGAAGACAGCGAAAATCATACCTATCCGCAAACCCGGGAAGGATCTAACGCTAGCTTGAAGCTAGAGACCGATCAGCCTCCTTTCAGCGCTGAGCAAATTGTTCGAAAAACATATTCTCAATCGTTTGCTCAAGGAGCACTACATTCTCTTATCGGAACAATTCGGGTTCTGGAAGGGGCACTCCATAAATTATCAGCTAGTACGGGTGATGAATAACATCCGAAGTAACAAGGCTGTATCCAATTCCACAGCCCTGGCATTGCAAGACGTTGAGAAAGCGTTTGACAATGTCTGGCACAATGGGCTTGTATGCAAGCTTTGTAACTTCAACTTTCCTTTGCATGATGTTAAAATCACCCGTAACTACCTTCAGCAAGGGTCGTTCAGGGTATCTTTGAATGGCTGCCTTTTAAACTCGTTCTCCATCCCAGCAGGTGTGCCGCAAGTCTGTTGGGTCCTTTGCCTTTCAGTATCTACACTTCTGACATTCTTACCCTCGGAGATGGTTGCGTGTTCTTCCTGTTCGCAGATGATACCGCAACAACCGTCAAGGGTAGGATGCCTTGCGAAATAACAAACAACGATGCCTTGACGTCTTTGCTGATTCTGCCACCACGTGGAAAATCAAAATAAATGCCTCCAAAACACAAACAATCATGTTTCTCCATCGACAATCACCCAAACTAAAACCGGCTCCCTCTTGTACTGTAATCATGGATGGCACATGGATTGAGTGGTCCGCCGAAGTAGCCTATCTCGGGATGTTGTTTGACGAAAAGTTCCTATTCCGCTTGCTTGTGGAGAAAACCGTAGTCAAGTGTTCCGCCTTAGTTAGGTGTCTGTATCCGCTGATTTGCCGCAGATCCCACCTCTCAAGGGTGAACAAACTGGCTGTCTATAAACAAATCATAGCACCTGCGATCCTCTACGCAGCTCCGGTGTGGGAATCATGTGCACAGACTCACAGGAACAAAATCCAGGTCGCTCAGAACAGAGTGCTGAGGATGATCCTTGATCGTCCCTTTGACACAAGAATTTCAGACCTCCACAAAGAGGCGAACATTCCAAAATTAGATTTCAAAATTGATGACATTAAGACTAGGTTTGTGTAGAAATGCAATATATCAGAACATGCTTTGATAAGCAATTTGTATATAGTAGGTTAGGTGTATATAGTAGAGAGTCCGCTTTGAGAAGCGTCCGAGAACGGTTGTGTGTTTTTGCTCCGCTGCGTGCTTTTTTTTTAGAGCTCGGGCTATCTTTGTGCTGCCGTGTAGTTTTTCGGTGCTCGCATTTGAATAGTTTTATGTCCCGGACGCGATAATTCTATTTAGAATGATTTGTGCTGATGTTTTTCCCCTGTTGCTTTGGTGCCTGGTGTGCTCTCGCTCCCTTTGTTGACAGTGTGACTCGACCGCGCTGATCTCTTATTAGGTTTTTGCGGTGTGCATTGCTTTTGTGCACAGAGTGACATGAAGAAGAAAAGTGATATTTAGTTATTGTGTGTTTGGATTCGCTGGAGGAGGAATTGTTTAAAAATGACTAGAGAAAATTAAGCATCGAGAATGCGCTCCCGGATGTATTGATTTGGTGAGTACGTTCCAGTTGAAGATTGTTCTCTCTAAATATCCCTTTTTTTGAATACGTTTCATCAATCAAACATTATTATATGTTGGGTTTGGGGGGGGGGGGGGCAGCCTAAGGGTTTCAATGGATTTGTAGACTGGACAAGTGTTCGTGGATTTGCCAGTCCCTTGTCACGTGTTGATAGACGTACATCTTGTCGTTTGTCTTCAAAAGGTCTTCAATGAAGTTGATTCACCCAGCTGCAACAAACCATCAGGCAGAACTTTACAACCAGTGAAGTATCTGCAGTCATATGTAATCCTTGCACTGATGGTGGGTTCTATTCACATCACATGTTCCCCTATAAAAAAGTGAATTTGTGTCGCATATATTATAATCTCATCTGATTCTGGATTTTACAGTCAGCTTCACAGGTGTCAACCTCCTGCCCAGGAATAAGGAAAACTTCGTTAAAGTCTCTTATTGTGTTTCCCTTCCGACTGGGGGACTTGTAGACTTCGGGGCAATTTTCTTTGACGGTGGTGGATTATTCCCTTCGTTCGCCTCCGTATCCGAAACTGGCTACATCTGTTCCAATTCTGCTTCAGCCTCCAAGCGAGTCTTGAACTCTCTTTTTTTCACTCAATTGATACGTTCCCACATTGGGTTTGGCATGGAGAACTCGTCTTGAGAGAGTTTCGCTACCGCGTTTTTTTTTCCGGCCAGTGTAGGATTCCAGCTTCTTTCCAACCAGAAAGAATTACGGTTAGGCATGTTTCGCATCTTTCAATTGTTTGTACCACTTTAAATGGCATTTTTTCCGCACTTGAACTTGGACGACACTAGCTGACTCCCTTCCGAAACATTTTGAACTGTCACTTTTCTCCAGGCAACTTTGTCATCATAAAACTGAACGGTACCAAGTCAAGTCAAAATGGATAATAAATAAACAATAAGGTATTCAAATTTACTTTATAAATGCTATAATAAACCATTGTGCAGCGATGATCGAGACGTTTCCGTCGGATAAGATTATTTTGCGGCCGAGTGTCTAGGAAGCTATGGAAACCGAAATGGCTCTTGATTTTGTTTTATGCCCTTATAGTATAAACCACCATCGCACTTTGTGAGTTGCCCCAATAGAACCCTTGCTTTTGGTTTGAATCAGTACAAATTCGTTCTATTATATAAAAAAAAAAAAGAAGTATACATATTCATTTTCTTCCGAACTAAATAAACCACCATCACACTTTGTGAGTGGCCCCAACAGTATCCTTGCCGTTGGTCTAAATCGGGTCAAATCGGTTCTAATAATTATTTTATATTCAATCAAGTAAACCACCATCACACTTTGTGAGTGGCCCCAACAGCATCCTTGCTGTTGGTTTAAATCGGTTCAAACCGCTTATAATTAATTATTTTGGTCATTGATAAAATAAAATAAACCATCATCACACTTTGTGAGGGGCCCCAACAGTATCCTTATTGTTGGTTTAAATCGGTATACACACATCTAATAATGATCTACATCTCTAGACAGCCGGCTGTTTAGAGCATAAATCGAAAACACTTATAAATAACTACACAAAACAAAAGATCGCATCACTTATCAAGGTGAATCCTGATCCAACGAACCTAACCCACTAACAAAACCTCCTTCCTGTGACTTTTGTGGGATGCAGAGGTAAACACGGTCCCAAAACAACAAAAGTCACACACTAACATTCCTTCCCTCTCCCACCTGATTGCAAGGACGTGGCCGGTGACGTTATTGATCTTTAAAGGTAGGAGTCACTGGAACATGTACACTGAGAATGGCAGGTTACTACCAAGCCCCATTCAGTTGATTCTTTGTACAATTTCACTGGTTCAGATCAATCACGGAGTGCAACTATCGATACGTGCAGTCAGACTAAGCTAAGCTAAGCTAAGTAGGTTAGGTGTATATAGTAGATACAGGTTAGTTGTAATTGTAAATAGTAGTTATAAGTAGTCTCCTTTTTTCAATGCAAAACAAAACAATCCCACCAAGGTGGTCATACTTTAGAACAGGCCTGATAGGACTGTAAATAATAATTTCAAATGTACTAAAGTTGAAAAGACGCATCTGTGTCACTTGAAAGTTCATACATTTAAACCAAACAAATGTAAGACATTAAGATCATTTAAAGTAAAAAAAATAAAGGGTTGTATCCTTTACACAACCGCAGTATGACGTAGAACCAAGCAAATTTGATGTATGTCATGCATTTTTGACTATTATACTTTATCTTAAATTTTTCAAGTTTTTCAATGTTTCGGTTATGGTTCACTTTTTTCCCTTGATTTGTTTTCCGTGCTGAGCACCAATGCTACCGACGCCAGGGAGGCAGCTCCCTCACCTGGACCCTAGCTATCGACTCATCAACTTATGAACCGGTTTGGCACACATAACTTTTCCGCGTTTCGGTTTAGTGAAACGGAACCCAAGGCTCATTCCTAATTGTGAAAGGTGATCAGAACGATGTACAACCAAATGGTACTTGATCATGACGACTGCGTTAGGGAAAATCGTTTTTTTTTCATGAAAACAGAGATAAAATTATCATTTGTACATTTCCCAAATGTTTTTGGGGAAAATTGAAAAAAAAATAATTCTTCAGCAGATTTGTAATGCAATATCCTATCGATTGGCGTATTTGGATTTTATTTTCATTAATAAATGACAAAGTTACAAGCGTTCAAAACCTAACACTATTTCACAAAGTCGACAAAGACGTAGTTCTACGTCAAAAGGCCTTTCGCTCAATTTCAACTTCTGTTCAATTTTCACACTGCCGTACTCTGGCGAAACTATCAATCTATCCTGCTCAGAACTTTCTCCAGCTAATCAATTATAGCACTAAAGCTTCATGTTGATATAAGTACACTGGAGTCGCTTTTTACGCGGGTGATACGTCCCGCGTAAAAAAAAACCGCGTAAAAAAAAACCGCGTAAATTCCGGAATCCGCGTAAAAAAAAACCGCGTAAATTCCGAAATCCGCGTAAAAAAAAACCGAGTTAAAAAAAACCGTGGAAGAAAAAACCGCGTAAAAAGCGATATACCGCGTAAATTCTGAAATCCGCGTAAAAAAAAACCAAAATCCGCGTAAAAAAAAACCGCGTAAATTCCGGAATCCGCGTAAAAAAAAACCGCGTAAATTCCGAAATCCGCGTAAAAAAAACCGCGTAAAAAAAAACCGTGTAAAAAAAAACCGCGTAAAAAGCGACTCCAGTGTATAGCGTTTCGTCCCAACTCTTCATTTGCAGTTTTTTTTTACATAACTGGCCAGTGTTTAATTTTTCAACCATATGCAATATTCTAGAAAATGATTGGAACAGTAAAACCATATATTTTTGCAGAAATCTGTATGTCGCTATAAACATTCTTTGCAAAGCTATAGCAGGATTGTTATTTCAATAACCGTTGCTACAAGAGACCGAGTATACCTCTACATCTCCACGGTTGTCACGGGAAGGAGGTTTTTGTTAGTGGGAAGGGCAAATTAGATCTGGATTCACATTGGAAAGTGATGCGATCTTTTAAAACCTGTTAAGCACATGACGCGGCCCTATCAACTCAGTAATGTAAAGAGGCTTGGGTTGTAACCCACGATCTTCTGCTCAGTAAACAAAAACGGTCGCTCTAAGGCCACTGTGCCCCTTTCAGCACAATAAGCTACGACCGACGATCGTTCATTATCGGTTACAAGAAGCTATTACAATAAAGTGAAATCATCGAAAGTAGTTAACAATGTCTTCCGAACGGATTCAGACGTACGTCACATTTGTCTAAATATACTTATTACTTTTCTGGATCGTTCCTCCAATTTCTGTTATTAACGATTTTCTACAATGGAGGCCATAGTAATGTAATGAGGCTTGGGTTTTAACCCATGAACTTCTACTCATTAAGCAAAAACAGTTGCTCTATAGCCACCGTGCGCCTTACATTACCACAATCTACGACCAACTCAACAAAAAATTATTCAAATGAAGCGACGTCTCTGAAAGCAGCCAACAATGTCTTCCAAACTGGATCACGCATACACCCTTTCCGAAATTAATGGTTTAAACTATTCGCCGCTTGTTCTCCAACAAGTTTGCAAGTGTCTTCTCTGACGAGAGCTTAACCAACGAATACGTGACTCTAGCAGCAAGCAACGTTCCACTTTCCGGTCAAGCCCTGGGTGGAATTGTTGTCAACGCTGAAGTGATAAAGACTGCCGCACTAAAACTAAAGCCTTCTATCAACCCTGGACCGAATGGAGTCCCTTCAGTCTTTCTGAAGAAGCATATCGCTAACTTACTGTCACCGATACAACATGTGTTCCGATTGTCCATATCGTGTGGCATTTTTCCATCGAACTAGAAATTTGCGCATATGTTCCTTGTGTATAAAAAGGGTAGTAAACGGAACGTGGATAATTATCGTAGAATTAAATCGTTGTGCGCAATTTCGAAGTTATTCGAGTTAATCATCATAGAGCCTCTGCTCTCCCATTGCAAGCAGTATCTAAGTGAAGATCAACATGGCTTCCAGTGTTCACTCGGCTGTCGACAAAAGCAGGCCACTCTCGATGTGTGCTACGCGATCGTCTGTTTTCTCGGCAGCAACCATTGTGTGGTCCTCCTCATTGTTCTTCATCAGCAGTTCTTTCGGTCGATGCGTCGTCGACTTTGAAAAGCAACCGTTTCGTGATGAGTGTGTGAGTGCTGACCACGTTTTGCGTCCATTGCTGCAATGGACGCGCTCTGACCCTCGTTGGCGTACAACAATTTGCCATACAATGAAACCACTGGAAGCGGCTCCAGTTCTGATGGAGGAGGCTTTTTGGATAGCGGAAGATAAAGTGTTTATTGTGTCGTACCTTTTGACTATAGTTTTAAGATCTATTGTATTGTGACCAAGAATCCTCGGCTCTGTAAAGTTAATTCGGTTGAGCCTTATCAAATAAATTAATAAACCAAAAAAAAAACCAACATGGCTTCACCTCTGGTCGATCTTCTACCACGAATCTACTGTGTCTGACATCGTACATCACTCAAAGTATGGTTGAAAGGTCACAAACAGACGTCATCTTCACTGACTTGTCTGCTACCTTCGATAAGATAAATCACGCCATCGCGATCGCCAAATTGGATAGACTTGGGATTAGCGGAAATCTCTTGAGATGGTTTCGCTCATATCTCGCCGATCGTCAGTTGGTGACTGCCAGTCCGACATTTTCGCAGCTACGTCAGGAATACCTCAAGGAAGTCATCTAGGACCGTTGATTTTCTTACTCTACTTCAATGACGTGAATTTAGTTATTGAAGGTCCACGACTATCGTATGCAGACGATCTCAAAATCTACTTACGGATCTGCTCGATCGATGATTGTCAATTCCTCCAACGTCAGTTTGAAGCGTTTGCCAGCTGGTACCATTTGAACCGAATGACAGTAAATCCTGCGTAGTGTTCAGTCATCACTTTTACCCGAAAGAAAGAACCAGTTATTTTTCACTATGCTCTCCGGGACACCATTATTGAACGTGTGAGCCATGTAAAAGATCTAGGTGTCATCCTGGACTCTCAACTTACATATAAACGACACATCTCGTACGTCGTCGACAAGTCGTCAAGGACATTGTGCTTTATCTTCAGAACAGCTAAGAATTTCTCCGACATCCATTGCCTCAAGTCACTGTATTGTTCCCTGGTACGTTCCATTCTAGAATATTGTTCTGTGGTTTGGAGTCCAAACTACAACAATGGTACTGAGAGAGTCGAGTCCGTTCAACGCCGCTTTCTGCGATACGCGTTGAGAATGTTACCTTGGAGAGACCCGGCTATGAAAGTCGCTGCCAGCTGATTGACTTGGAGCCTCTTCGCACCAGAAGAGATACTTCAAAAGCCCTGCTTGTCGCGGACATGTTACACGGCAGAATTGATTGCATGGCAATCTTGGAGCAATTATACATTAAAGGGCGAACACGAAATTATTGCGACACCGAAAATGTCATGCCAATTTTCTTATAATGTTTAGAATCAAACCAAAATTTTAGGGTAGTTTTATACATATATTTACTTCAAAAATCAAAAGAAAAGTTAATCGATGGAGCCTTGAGTGTAAAATTGAACGCATTTTCGCTTGATGCCCTCCATCAAAGTCTTTACAGTGTCATCCGGTACCATTTTCTCAGTTTTTTTTTTCTTAACATGTCCTTCTCGTCTTTGACTGTCTTCTTGCTCTTCCGAAGTTCCCGCTTCATTATTGCCCAGTACTGCTCCACCGGGCGCAGCTCCGGACAGTTTGGCGGATTCATGTCCTTTGGAACAAAATGGACAGAATTGGCCTCATACCACTCCAGGACACTTTTAGAATAGTGGCATGATGCCAAATCTGGCCAAAATAGCGGAGCTTCGTCGTGCTGCTGCAAGAACGGCAAAAAGCGCTTCTCGAGGCACTCAGATTTGTAGATCTCGCCATTGACTGTGCCCTTTGTCAGGAAAGGCTCACTCCTCAGTCCGCAAGAACAGATGGCCTGCCAAATGAGATATTTGGAGGCGAACTTCGACATTTTCTTCTTCTTAAATTTGTCGTCCACATCGAACTTGCTCTTGCCGGTGAAAAACTCCAACCCCGGAATTTGCTTAAAATCGGCTTTTATATACGTTTCGTCGTCCATCACACAGCAGCCATATTTTGTCAGCATCTTCTCGTAGAGCTTCCGTGCCCGAGTTTTAGCCGTCGATTGTTGCCGCTCATCGCGGTTTGGGAAGTTCTGTACCTTGTATGTATGTAGTCCAGCTCTCTTCTTTGCATTCTGGACGTAGCTCTGCGACATGCCGATCTTTTTAGCCAAATCACGGCTTGAGACGTTGGGATTTGCTTTAATCATCCGCTTCACCTTTCCCTCCGTCTTTTTGCTCTCCGGTCCCGGTTTTCTTCCAGCTTCTTTGCCGTGGTACAACGTCAACCGCTCCTGGAACCGCTTCAACACTCTGGAGACGGTTGAATGGTGAATGTTCAACCTTTTTCCCAACTGCCGGTGCGACAGGTCAGGATATTCCAGGTGTTTGCAAAGAATTTGTTCTCTCCATTTTTTTTTCCGTTGGTTCACCTCCATTTTCGTTGAATCGAAAAACACGACTTCGAGTTTGACAGCATGTACACATCAATGAGCAAGTGTGCAAAATTTGGTTGATTTTTACCCAATGGTTAAAAAAGTTATGCCCTGTTGAATGTGTCGCAATAATTTCGTGTTCGCCCTTTAACGTCCAACCCCGAATGCTTCGTAACAATGTTATTCTGAGAATGCCAGTACGTAGGACAAACTATGCAACCAACGGTGCAATAGGCGGACTGCAGCGAGTATTTAACCGAGTTTCATCAGTATTAGATTTTCACCTGCCACGACTAACACTTCGGAGACGTTTTTCTTCATTCTTCTCCAGAAATGGAAACAGTCAATGATCATGTTTGAATGTTTTGTAGTTTTAACTTATGACTTTAATTTTAATTTTAAGTTAAACCGTCATTGGGACCATGTCGAGTCTGTTGGTGCTGAAAAAAAAAATAAATAAATAAATATTCAAATTTTGGTTATTAAATGCGCTTTGTGCTCTCGGAATCCAACGATGATGGTTTATTCTATTTTGGGAGGGATTGGGATTAAACCTATGATATTCTGCTCATTAAGTAAAACCGATCCCTCCAGGCTTATCGAGCATCTCAAAACCACAACACTCCACCGCAAAAAATGATTAAGTTTTCACTTGATATGTAATATATAATAATAATATAATGGGACCTGTGATTTATTCAAACTCAAACTCCACAGTAGTGCCCTTTACACAAGGATTAGCCTCTACTACAGATGAGCTTTTAAACTAAGAGACAAAAAAGCTACGAAAAAGCGCTTATAGTTTTCAACCACGGCCCTCATGATCATGTCAAGTGCCAAGCTTGCATGTTCGATTGCGACGTTTATTTTCTCAACGAATCATGATTCAACTTTAAAAAAAAAAATCATGATGGATTATTCGTAGACAACTAACCTAAAAACCGAGGAAGATGCTTCATGCGATCGAGGTCATTCCTCTGACAAATGGGAACGATGAAAATAAATCTCCAGATTGATGAAAATGCACATCGCAAAAAGCTAATAATACATCAGCGCGGTCTAGTCACACCGGCAACAAAGGAAAGCGAAAGCACACCAGGCATCTATGTAAGCAACAGGGGGGAAACATCAGCACAAACCATTCTTAATCAAATTATCGCGCCCGGTACACAAAGCTATTCAAATGCGAGCACCGAAAACTACACGCCAGCACAAAGATAGCCCGAGCTTTAAAAAAAAGCACTCAGCGGAGCAAAAACACACTCCCTTAGCTCAGTCGGTAAAGGCACAGCTACAAAGCAAGACCATGCTGGAGGTGGCCGGGTTCGATTCCCTGTCCGGTCTAGGAATTTTTCGGTTTGTAAAATATCTCGACTTCCCTGGGCATAGAGTATGATTGTACTTGCCACACAATTATGCTAATGCAAAAATGGTACGGGCATCGAAAGCTCTCAATTAATAACTGTGGAAGTGCATCTAGAACACTAAGTTGAGAGCACGCAATAAGCTAATATGCCATACGCACTAAGCTTGAAATGCAAGGAAGCAGAAGAAGAAGTGGAGCAAAAACACACAACCGTTCTCCAAAGATTCTGAAAGCGGACTCCACGAGCAAACTATCTAGGGGGAAAGGGGTGAGTGGGGATACAAAGTCAACTACCTAAGAAAAACGTTCCTGGAAGTTTCTCCAAGCATCATTATTTAAAAATATTAGCATTCCAGAACCAAAAAAAAAATACTTCAAGCCTCTGGATTTTTAAAATTTATATTGTTACTGAAGTAAAATGCAGCATTATATTGCAAAAAGGGCGATTAGTGGACTTGATGGTTACTCGGGTATAGCCTGGCATCCGCCCTTTGTATTCAATATTACCTGTTTGATATATCTCATGATAGGTCCTGGCATAAATTAAAGTACGGACCATTTCCCCGAAATACCAGCAACATGTTCTGATGTTGCCGATGGGCTCTGGGTGCTCAATACCCAAGGAACATTGCTAGTTTTATCGAGCTTTTAAAGCACTCTACAAGTATAAATCATGGTCCACAGAACCCTCATAAAACCAAAATTGTTAGTTGGGTATGACCACCAGTTATCACGTTTTTAAAGTTCCTTTGATTTTAACATCAACATCAAGGAATTCAGAAGCTCTACCTTAGACATATCGAGTTATAGAATTTAAATAACACAACCTAGATCATCGATCGAAAGAGGCATCCTTGTAGAAATATCGATTTACATACATTTTGATAAATTGCAAAAACGCCATGCATTGCTCCCAAGAAGATAGTGACTGCAATTACTGTATCCCTGGGAGCCCCTGCCTGTTTCGTTTAGAAGTTTCTTAACGGATCTATCAATAATAGCTTTTAAATAAAGATTAAATATTCATCCGAATATAAAGTATAATGACCCTTCTCGTTGGTAAAACTCAATTCCCATATCTTAGGACGACTCCCGGACAGCACCCAATGAAGTCATCCATATGATCCTTCTCCACCCTGCCTGTTAGCAAAGTTCTCCATTCGAATCTATAAGCTGATTACCGTCCGCCGAAACGAATCAACGACACCGACGACCGTTTTGATAATTGTATCTATTTATCGCCGAATTCCACTGAAGAAGAAGTCCCGATCGAACTGACTCATGCCGGTTGCCAGCCAGTCTTCCGAAATCGCTTGCTTGATTTATCACCGTCAATGATCCAAAGCCAAAAGCCGCCGCCGCCAAGATTGCCACAGTTGCGAATGCGAAACTTCTTTCTCTCGACGATCATCGCAACGCCCACCACCTGATCACTGCAGGTTTTCTCCGAAACCAATACGTATTTTTTCACCCGTCCACACGGATTCGGTGTCAGGGTCCTAATGGTTGTGAAACATGTGTTCAATCATCCTTGGAATTATCATTTTATTCCAAAAGGCAGTGCGGCGGTGGAGGCCAGCGATGGGACTTTGTCGCACCGCTTCTCTAGGACACAGTCAACGGAGTGAAAGAAGTGAGGTGAGTTGGTTGAGGAAATCAATCGAGTTGCAGTATTAATTTGCATTTTGCTGCTAGGCTGCGATAATACTGCGTCAAGTACTTGCCCACAGGAAGCGACGGACCGGTTCGATCGTGAAGAGATGGACAAATGGTAATCCTATTACTTGTCACTTTTAGCCTCTTCGGCACTGGAGTAAGTAGTTGATTTTTTAGTTTGTAAACCAAGTTTTAACATCACATTTTAGTAAAACATGATACATTCTGAAGACCAACTGATCAACCCACCAGTTGCGAAAGGGCTTCGGAGGAAGAGACCCCCTTTTCCCAGCATGATCGCAACAAGAACTGGAAACCACTTCGTTGTTTTCACTTTCAATGATCATCGCAATAACAAGTTTCCTCTCGACGATCGCATACCTCCTGCTGCAGCAGTGTCGAGCGATCAAGTTTCAGATCATCGACGACGACGGAAGACGTAATGCAGTTCCTACTGAAACCTCTTCCTGGCAACTTACCGAGAGCATCTACGCTAGAGGTAAGTCTGATGAAATCGAGAGTAGATCACCCATCCACTAGTGCCTAGTTACCTATGACTGTGGGTAGGTGGTTTTATGATTCAGATACCCGATATCGGAACCCCAACTACGGAGCGGCGCACTTGTTACCGAGCATTGGCACATTGGTACCGTTACCTTCTTTGTGGTTCAAGCAACTGGTGCAATCGAGGTCGGTCGGCCAATGCGGAAATGTTCGATTTCGTCGGTGGGTGAAACATGAATCATTCATGTCGGGTCCCGAACAGATGGAAATCAGCTCGCTTACAACAATCCCGTCAACGATAAATCGATACCAACCTGGAAGGAGAAAGAAGGAAAAATCGCAAATTAGATTTCTGTCTGCAGATTGACGGTTCGGACGTATTGGAAAATGCAAATTGCTGCCACGCGACTCGACCAATTACTAGAACCAGACGCATTTCTACAATCATTAGAACATTGACGCACGGGACGGATCGCGTAAATCAATCTAGTCTGTCAATAACCGCCCATCGCCAACGGTGGTGTGGTGGAACGTGGGCTTGTAATGACTCGCTGCAGCATCGATCGATGGAACGATCCAACGGAAGCCGAAACCTGTGGAAGCGATTCGGATTTATCAAATCTAGCAAAGTGCCAAATCGGATTACAATTTTTTATGCTACCGCAGTGGTTTTTGGGATTGGAAAGGATGCAACAGTGCTTTTTGATTTTTTTTTTTCGTGCAGCCAACTTTATTTGTTTAAGCTTGATTAAGTTGTTTGCATTCTGGTTTCCCGTTAAAGTTTGGAAACAGGATGGAAGGCATCAACTTTTTTTTTTATAATTTGATCAGCAATGCAAATGTTTGATCAAAGCAGTGGCTTTCGTGAAAATAAACATGAGATTTGAAGCTTTTTCTACATTCGGTCCAGGTGGAAGTTGCTATTTATTATTCAATGAGAGGGCTGTGGGTAATGAACTGACACTGTTTAAAGAATGCTTGTTATATTTGTTCATACACCGATGCAGTGATTTTATATCACTTATTTTTGTACTGATGACAATGTGACAAAACCATATTTGCAACTCCATCTGTTATTGGCTGGAAGGGACCCAGGAGCTGTTTTGTTAAACTACGGAGATCCTGTGAGCTTTCAACCCATGTGATTTTTGGATTCCATACGTAGCCTTCTGGTTACCCTCAGAAATCACTTGTGAATTTTCAGCCCAAACAGTTTTTGTTTATTTTAAGCTGCCCTTGTTTTTTAGTAAGTTAAATAATTGCATTTACGTGTTTTAAATTGACTGATAAGGTCTTCTAGCCATTCAAATGTGTCCATTAAGCACGTGTATTATAATTAATTAAATTGATCTATAAACATGGGCATCATAACAAACAAAAAACATCCCAAGTAATTATTTTGGATTTATAAAGGTCCTGTAGACCATAATTTAGACTTGTAAAATGCTTCAAAACCATGTTAAAACTTGCAATGATACGTTAGGTATTGGGGTGTGAAAATTAGCAGACTTCTCAAAACAAGTGATTTCTGAGGGTTGAGTGTAACCAGAAGACAACATACACACTAAGATTAAAGTCTGGAACGCGCAAAAACTGGTCAACTTGAAATTGGTGTATTTCTGTTAAAAATTCATAAAAAAAAACCTGAGATGCTGCATTTGGAAGTTGAGTGTATATACAATGGTTGCTATGATGAGTTTTCACCGTTTGCTATCCAGTTTTTTTTTAAATAACGTCCAAGCAAGAGGAGCAGCTCATAAAAATTTTGCTCGCACAGCAAGATAATCCGACGTTCTCACACGTCAAGTTGGCAAAATTGCTGGATGTGGCCAAATCGACCGTGACAAACGTTTTAAAAGTGTTTGGGAAGCGTCTGTCGATCGCCAGGAAGCCTGGAAGCGGCGGCAATCGTAATCCGGACGTGGCAGCGACGACAAATATCTCCCATACTACTGTGCAACGGGCCAAGAAACGAGCCGGGTTGTCGGGCTCACAAAGTTCAACTGTGTCGTCATGAACGACGAAACTTATGTGAAGGCGGATTTCAAGCAGCTTCCGGGACAGGAGTTTTATCAGAAAAAAGGGAAGGTGGTTGAAATTTTCAAAACCATCAAGTTATCGAAGTTCCCGAAAAAATATCTCGTCTGGCAGGCCATATGCACGGGTGGTCTAAAAAGAGGCATTTTCATTGCTACGGGAACCATCAATCAAAAGATCTACGTCCAGGAGTGCCTGAAAAAGCAGCTGCTACCATTCCTAAAGCAACATAATAGACTTGTGCTGTTCTGGCCGGACTTGGCGAGCTGCCACTATGGGAAAAAGGCAATCGAGTGGTACGATGCGAACAACGTTGTTGTGGTACCCAAAGACAAGCTTACAATTGCTCATTACAGCTAAAATGCTATTTTTCGGTTTTATGAAGCTATGAGATATTTCAATGATAATTCTTATTTACAAGATGCAAGAAAAAAAGGTAAAGTGTGTGTATGACACATAAAACCTGTCAATTTAGCTTTCAGAGGGTCATAATAGCGATTAGCTGTGACGATAAGCAACGCGATGAGCGAGCAATCATCGATCATAAAATCGCTAGTTGTGGCCTTCTGAAAGCAAAATTGACAAATTTTAGGTGTCATACACAAACTTTACCACCTCTTCTGGCTTCTTACAAATAAAAATTATCATTATAGTATCCCATAGTTTCATAATTACGATTAGCATTTTAGCTGTAATGAGCAAGCCCTAAGACCACAACCCTCCCAACAGCCCAGAACTCCGCCCTATCGAACGGTATTGGGCCTTGGTCAAACGGGAACTAAAAAAAAACTAATAAATCCATGAAAAATTGAACTGCCAAAAGAATATTAAGAATATTTTTGTGAAATGAATTTTGACTGAAAGAAACGATTGTTTTGTCGACCAATTTTTGCGCGTTCCAGTCTTTATTTCACAGATTTCTGACAAATTTTACTGAAATCTCAACACTTGAACGTTCGGTAAACAGTTTGGTGATTTTTCGAACGGAAGGCAGCTTAACGAAACAAAAAATCACTTGGGGTGAAAATTCACAGTACTTCCATATGAAGTGGGCGACAAGCAGGCATTTTAAGGGAACCAAAAGGGGTAATAATTTACAGGACTTCCATAATACGTACTTCCTGGGGGTGACCAGAAGGTAAGTTAAGGAAACCATAAATCTCTTGGGGAGAAAATTCACAGCACTTCCGTGATAAGTGATTCTCGGGCGCGACTAGAAGGTATTTTATGGAAACCCAAAGTCTCTTGGCATAAACATTCACAAGACTTCCTTAATAAATAGGCAACCAGAAGGTTCTGCCAGCAAATTTTGTTACGGAGATGGCTTACAATTCACATGTACTCAAATAGAAGCAATTAAAACAGATTCTAGTAAAAAGACTAACAATACAGGCAACGAGAAGAAAAAAAAAAACAATCTAGTACATCAAAGTTAGGTAGGGTTTTAGGAGGGGTAATCCCCCGTCCGGTAGAGATGTACCGTCAGCCAAAAGAAAGTTAAAAGGACCTAAATGTTGTTGTATAACCCAGCGTCCTTGAGGAAATAAATAACTGTCGCTAAAGTGGAAGGTTCGTCGTCCAATATGTCCCTAATGCTGTTGGGAAGTGCGTACTGCTCCCTTAGTTGTTGGTATTGTGGACACAGGCATAGGATGTGTTCCACCGATGCAGTGGTTCCGCAAACGTAGCACATTCTGTGGAACTGCGTCCCACCAAAACTATGTGAGATCCTTGTATGGCCTGTCCTAAGACGAGAAACCACCTTCTGGTCCCGTAGTTTCGACATATCCGTCCACTTGCTCGTCGTTCCTTTGATTCTTCGGATGAAGAGGGATTGGGATTGGCACCACTCAGCTTCCCAGGCTTCCCACATTTTGCTGACTATCCATCGCTTTATGTCCTGTAGTGGCACTTCGTCGGTGTAACGGGGGCCAGCTGGTCCAGACCCTGCCAGGCTGTCGGCTTCGCTGTTTCCTGGGATACCGCAGTGCCCAGGGATCCAGGAAAACACCGTGTTCGGAGATGTGGCCTCCACAATACCCTGTATCCAGGGGTGAGTCATGGTCTCCGATGTAAGGGCTTGTATCACGCTGTACGAATCGGATAGCACGAGTATGGGCCGGTCCGAGAGTGTTGTAACGGCAACTAAGATGGCCGCAGCTGGGCTTAGAAAACCGAGCATTGTGGTGGTAGGCTGCTACTCATCGGTGCTGAATAAGGTCTAGGTCCACTGAACAACTTGGCCGAAGACAGCAACTTTCTAGATAGCAAAGATTTCAAGATATCACATAAGCAAGGAAATCACAAATCCATGCATACTAGCACCACGTAGTCAGAAAATTTCTGTCCACCAACAATAAAATATTGATCCACTAAACAACTTTGCTCAAGACAGTAACCTTCAATATGTCCAGGATCGCGAGATATTCCATGTTGGTCCTTATTAGGCCCATATGCTACGTGTACTCCATTTACGCGAATTCTATGTTCTAATTTCAAACAATACATGATTAGACACTAACATAGAATCTCGACAACCCCTACGTGTCTACGTGTTTTATGAAAATCCCCTTATATAATATAATATTAAGTAGTATAAAGGTCAACTTCGTACGGAAGAAATCCTTACGGTGCAAAATATTTCGTGAAATCATCGAAGTCCACGATCGACGATCGTGTGACGTATTGATTATATTACTTTTAATGGCTTTAAACGGACGGTCATATGTTTCTTTTGTAATTTTATTTAGTTAAAGTTTCGTAGAAACAAAGCCAAGAAGGCACAATTTTCCTGCTCTGTGTGCAGTTTATTGAAAATAACAAAGGTAATTTTAGACATTGAATTCTTTTAAATTATTGGTACTAAAATTAGTGATTCGCGTTGGACAAGCAGCGTTCGTCCAACGAGCCCTTTATATATAGGCTTGATTCCTGTCACGACACCACACACTCACGTGTTGACCGCCATCGCTCGTATGCTCGTTTCGGCCCGCCGTGATCGGTAGTTAAACGGAGTGCTGGCTTCCCATCATCTTAAGGTAACGTCCGAGTGCTTGGGGGTCTTGTGGGAAGGTTTCATTTCGTCCCGTAGTGATCGAGTAGTGGTAGTTCGTGAGGGTCACTCGGCGGGGCACATTGGCCTTCTTGCGGGATTTCTGGGTTGCTCTGGACGGCCTGCTAACCTCGAAATCGAAAGCTTTCGTCCAGCCGCGCCACCTCCGCACCTTTAGTTCGGCCCTCTTTGAATGCATACGAGCCCTCCGAGGTTGGTGAATACCCACCCTACACCACCTTGTCAGCAAAACATCGCCGCGGTTCGATGGACCCCTCGACCGTTCCCGTACCTGCCGAGAAGTCAACGCCAGCATAAACCCTGCGCAGGTACGTCATCAATATGGCCATTACACTAAAACATTTACACGCCACACACACAAAGTTCAACCCGAATTAGAAAAGATGAATTAAAATGAATTAAAGTTCATTCAAATGAAATTACGTTTTGTTCTGATTTATGCTACGAACCATTCCCTAGGTAAAAGCTTTTCGTTCACTTCGATTCACTTTCGTTTACGTTCACCTCGTTTTTCGTTCTCCTAGCGGCGTATGACCGACTGGAAACGTGACTTTTTTGTTAAATTTTAGAAAGCTCTGTCGGCGTAAGAATCAACCGTTCGAAGACCCCCCTGAGGACTCAATATTTGCTCTTTAGAGCATAGTCGGGCAATTCAACACGATCAGTAGTCTCTCGATCTCGAGAGTGGCGCATAAGCTACTGCATTTTAAAAACCTTCTCCTCAAGCGAATTCGACGAACGGTTACATTGGCGCCCAACGACGGACGGTTACAAACTAGCAAACGACGGTTGCAGCAATGTCAATACACTTATTATTGGTATCAATTAATGATGCAAACCTTTGCAAATCATCCAGGAACTTCCAAAAATTCGCGGAGGACGCTAACGCAACATGGACATCAAAGCAACACGGAAAGTAACAGTTCCTAGTGGGACTGACATGAGTAAAATTTCCTGCTTCATAGCAAATTTCTCGGGGTGCTTCCGTAGTAGCCGTAATAGCCCAGTATTTTTCGATGGGCCTTAGGTCCGGTGCGTTGGTGAGGGTTCATGTTCTTGCGTACACAAGTGACCCCGTTGGCTTCGTACCACTCCAGGACAACATTTGAATAGTGGCACGAAGCTAGATCCAGCAAGAAGATCGTAGGGCCCTCGTGTTGCTTCAACAGAGGAAGCAGATGCTTCTGTAGACACTCCTTGAGGTAGATCTCCCCGTTTACAGTCCCGGTTGTCACGAACGGCGCACTCGTTTGCCACATGAGCAGATCGCTTGCCAAATCATGTATTTCTTGACAAAGTTTGAAAGTTTCTGCTTCCTTACTTGCTCCGGAACATCAAACTTGTGCTGGGCAGTGAAAAACAGTAGCCCAGGAAGCTGCCGGAAGTCCGCCTTGACGTAAGTCTTATCATCCATGATGAGACAATGAGGCTTCGCATCTGGGTGTACAGTTTCCGGGTCCATGACTTTCCCACCGTATTTTGCCGTTCGTCACGATTTGGAACCTTCTGAACTTTGTACGTAAGCAGTCCCGGTCCTTTGCTCTCTTAACGAAAGACTTGGACAGATTCAACTTTTTGACCACATCCCGGACCGAAGCACTGGGATTCCGCTTAAACGCTTTCACGACACGCTTGTGATCCTGATAACTAATGGAACATCCATTCTGACCGCATTTTTCCTTCCGTTCGATGCTCAAAGTTTCGTAGTAACGTTTAATCACACGACTCACCGTTGACTACACGATTCCGAGTTGTTTTCCGATGTCCCGATGAGAGAGTTGAGGATTTTCCAGGTGCTTGCGTTGCTTTTCGGGTGACGCTATTTTTTCCAACTTTCGAAAAACTGACAGCGATAAAAATACAGTGTAAACAATACACTCTAAACTACTTCCACCCAAATTTTCAAGAGAAAATACCCAAAGGATAATTTTCTACAGTTTTTTTTTTTTCGTTACGCAATTTGATGTGGGACACCCTTTAAGCTAGATTATCTTTCCAAAAACCGATTGTATGACAAAAGGTCAAAAGAAAAAAGGTCAAAAGACAAAAGGTTGAATGATAAAACATCGAATGACAAAAGGCTGAAGATATAACATGCCGCTCGGACAAAAGGTCGAATGGAAAAAAAATGCCGAATGATTCAAAGAGGGACAAAAGATCAAATGGTTGTATATTACCGCCCCATTCATAAAAACGGCGGGAAATTCTGTTAGGGTATAGAGGAAGCAGGCATGTTTCGCTGGATTACTGAGTGCACTGTCCTCTGTTAACAACTAACGGAACGCAGTTTATGCTTAATTTTTGACAGATGTCGCCACAAACAACAGTAATGATATCTGATAATCAATAAGCACAGGAACCATTTCCATCGATTAATTAACATTATTTTTAGAATATTTGTCATGGTTTTTATGAGAAGTTTATGATTTTGTATTCGTTAACTGATGCAACAATATTTCAGAACTCTATATGAACCACTTATTATTAGGAAAACCATAAGTTTAACAGATGCAACCTAATTAATAAGTCAAAAAAAAAATGAAATTCAAAAATTCTGCTTTTGAAACTTTAAAATGTATTATAAAATGGAGCAGACTGGACTCGCACCTTGAGCGTTGAGATTATTGAGTCCATGATTTGTTTTCACGTCTATCAACGCAATAGATATCGTGTAGGCTAAAGGTGTAGTGACTATTTCATGTAGTACGATAATCATTCATAAGTCGCACTTATGGAATTCATCCAAAATTGTCCAGTTTCATAAATCATGCAATATGGAAATCATAACTATTTTATGTCTCAATGTTGTGGATTTTCTATGTGGTCAAACATTTTTTGCTAATTGAAAGTCGAACAAGGTGTTCATAGGGTGAATAAACAAATTACATATTAATAAGCTGAATAAGCGATTGTACAGCTATCAATGTTTGTTGAGAAGTCAACTTCGATCGGCAATAATTACAGCATGAGTAAATTGATTGGATATCTATTCAAGTTAATCGTATGTAATCCATCGATACACAACTAGCACTTAGAGCAAATCTCCGAAGCGCATAACCTTCCAGCTAATTACACCAGCAGCAAGAACGGTAACGCTGATCCATTCCTCGAGGCTTGTGGCATTCATTCATTAAGCTTCTTAAGCCATCTAAAGTGGGTGGTCGAAAGCGTTGTTGCCCGCACCACCGTGGTGTGACTATAGCTATACAAAGCGTGAATTTACATGAAAACTCAATGGGCCATGAAATGAACGACTTCCAACTGCAAGCAAGTGCTAATTAGTATGCACGGAATGCTGAAATTATTTTGCAACCATCAGCAACGAGCACCGGAAGCCCGAGATTGCGGTTGCTTCTTGGGGTGGATTCTAACGCTGTTGACCAGGTCGACCGGAGATACGTTCAATAGGTCACGAACAATTCGCCATTTGCCGAGAGGTGCGAGGATTGCGTTGTCTATTGTACCTGGCGTGGAGTTCAATTTGGTTCGTTGTGAAAATTATGCAATCATTGTTTTGATTGATTGGAACTCATGCCACACACACAAGAAACCTACATTTTATGCTCGGGCTGCCAGCAGCGGATGGCATTTATGGCGATGGGAAGTGTGGAAATAATGATGCGGAAAAAAAGTGATAGGAAAAGCGATCGAGGTAGAGAAAAAGCACCCCCCCAAACCGGCCGAATGGGAAGAGAAACAAGAAGCGCGCCAAAGCTGATGAAGGAAGCGATTACTGAAAAGTTGTTGCTGTTGATGTCGAGCCGGGCTTGGAAGTAAGAGTTGCTGCCGTTAATGTTGCTATTGGGGAAGGTCGTAATGAACGCGAACAGCCACAAACGGGCAGGGCAGGGTGAGTGCGGCAGATAAAGTGGTGAGCAACGCGATCACCCGGGTGGGAAACAAACTATCTCAGTCAGTCAGTCAGTAAGATCGGCTGGGCTAGACAGCTGAATGAATGGGTAGATTGTGGATGGAAATGTTTTGCAGTTTTGCAAGCTGCGAGTTTTTGTGTGCGCAGCTGGTGGGATTTAATTGTGGGAAACTCGGTTTGCAGGAGATGCCTAAAGTAGATGATTAGGGTGCATTTGTTCGGACAGAAAGGCGGTACATGGGTGCGAAACCTCGTTGAAATGTTAGAATTGAGCCTAAAGAATTCAGGAAGTTAAAGTTCAAAGCTTGACTTGATGACGCATGATCAGGAAACATGTCAATTAATGTCAATAGTCAACACCTGCTGCTTCGAGTGGAGAGACCGATCGAAACAATTAATAAAATTACAATATTTAATCGCTCAATTCGACTGAAAATTAAAGATCCATATCAGTCTGTCATGTTCAAGGTTTATTCCCAATCGGAATGGAAACCAACAAATCAGTTTCACGGCAATACCACACACGATTCCATTGGTTTCACACATTTATGCATTCATTCATTCATTCGATCATTCATGCGTAACCCATCCAATTCGTCCAACGATGACAACCGGTGTCCGGCCCGATTCATTCATGAGCCAAAACTGGTCGGAAAATCATACATTAGCATAAATTAACGAAACACGTTTCAAACGAACTTATAAGAGTCATGTTGTATGTTTCCATTGGAATTTGATCCCTTTAAAGGGTTGAACTTTTCAAGAGGCAAATCAACAATGATGATTTGAAACATGGCTGGAATGTAAACACAGCCAAATGAGAATGATATCAAAGGCAAAGGCAGTTCAGGACTTGTAAATGCATCCTCCCCGGTGCATTTGCAATTGATTGCATTAATCACATGTGTCACGTTCCGGATAGAAATTCAGTTTTCACACGTGTACTTGGTCTCATACCAGGAAGGATCGTCGTGTTCCTGCTTCGTGGAGAAATGTTCGTAAGACAAAGCAAGTGTCCTTTTTTTTGTGGATTACTCAATGTACATCTCACGTTCTCCATTGTGGCACAAGACAACATTCCATGTGGTGTTGAACTTTTTTATGCTCGTTTGAGAACAGTAGAGAAAAAAAAAACAGGGAAGAGGAGAATTCTGTTACATATGAACGTGATGCTTGTACTGTGGAAATAAATCACAACTGAACAGTTGAATTCCATGAAGTTCTTGAAAATTTCTTTGCAAAGGCGCGTTTTGTCGTCTGTTTTAATCTTGATGATTTATATGATGAATAGTCCGTGTTTATTTCGCACTACATTTAAATTTTTTAACTTTTTTTTCTAATATTTTGCCTAGTATTAAGTTCCACAAATAAAAAAAACTAGGTACAGGTTAAGGCTGGAAATTGACATTTCTAAAAAGTGACTATCAAAGTCAACCATGCTCAAAATAGGACGTTAATTTTATCATGGTCACCTCTCACGCCAGCAGGTCTGGGTTCAATCCCAGTCAGCGCCGCCGGGATGTTCTGAGGCATAACATATCTGATCACGCCTTCCTTCGGAAAGTAAAGCCGTTGGTCCCCGGCACTGGCGTGCACAGGGTGGGGCAAGGTGGGGGCAATTGCCCCTCCTTTTATATATAAGATTTTGATATCCACATTTACAAAATTATGCTTGATTTATTGATAACTTGATTTGATAAAATAACTTCATTTCATAATAGGGGAATTTACGTATTCTCGTCAATCTAAGCAGCGTCCGCACTTCTATTAGCATTTTGTCAGCGTTACGCACATATATCACGTGTCTGTTTGTTAACATTCATCTGCTGCTTGCTTCTCTATCCATTCCAATCGACAGAATTTTTCAAACCGGTTTGAAAGCGATTTTACAACGCTCCAAACTTCTAAGGTGAGTGTGACTATTGTCGGCAGCCTCTTTTTCTTCGGCAACCTTCCCATTAGAACTGCGTGTTAACCAGCTGTTCTATTATCGGCAACTCGAAATCAGCCCCATTTTGTAGTGCGTATACTTCATTTGAAGAAAAATCTGGCATAATAGGATTGCTCGGTCGTACAAATATAATCAGATTGAAGCTGAAAGACTAAAAAATCGTTTGAATACATTCAGGGAAGTGTGTTGATGGGAAAACATAGTGAAATTATCGTTTAAATTTTGGTTGCCGAAAACAGTCAATGGGTGCCAAAGCCAACATTTACCCTATAAGGGTACTGAAAACCTTTTATTGCATCAATTCCTTTGAGGTGGTGCTTGAAAATTGCTTTACAAAGGTGCATGAAGGGACAAACTTCAATGAAATTTTTTGGTAACATTGGTAACAAAACATTTATGGTGTAAATTTTTTTTTCAAGGTGTTTCATGGAGGGCTAAAAGAAGAGGGTATATTAAAGATTGATAAAATTCACCTTCGTGGTGGTAAATCGAAGAAAAAGCTTTCTATTGAATATTTCTGGTGTCAATATATCATCAAGGTGGGATATAGTGGGATAATGAATAACTCTGGTGGAAAAATTGAATCACGCTAAAACTTTGGAGGTGCAAATTTAACTGAGAATTTCTGGTGGAAAGTTCGCAACACTGTTGTGAATGTAAAAGTAAGGTTTTTTAATTTTTCTGGTGAAATTTGCATCGTTCTGATGAATGCAAGCTTCATCGAAAATTTATGGTGGAAAATTTGCACCATTCTGATGCATGAAGAGGCAAAACCTGAAAATTTCACCACAAAGGTGCATGGTGAAATAAACCTCACTGACAACCGCACGTGCACCGTTCTGGTGAATTGAGGAGCATGTTTTATTGAAAATTTCTGGTAAAAAATTTGCATCGCTCTAATAAATGAAATGAATAACAAAATTATGGTGGAAAACTTGCACTGGTAAATGAAGGCATAAGCTTTATTTATAATTGCGCTATTTTTAAAATTCCTGGTGGGAAATCTGCACCGTTCTGGTGAACGGATGGGCAAGCTTTTCGGAAAATTTTTGGTCTTAAATTTGCATCCTTCTGCTGAATAGAGAAACAAACTTTAATAATGATTTCTGGTGTAAAATTTGCACCATTCTGATGATTGGAGGGAATATGCTTTACTTAACATTTATGATGAAAAATCTGAAAATAGAGGCAAGCTTTATTTGATGAAAAACCTGCAACCTTTCTGATGATAGGAGAAGCAAGCTATATTGAAAATATTTGGTGGAAAATGGAAAAAGGAAATCTTCACTAATCAGAAGATTGGCGAAGCAATTTTTATTGAACATGAACGGTGGAAAATTTGCATCGTACTAGTCAATTGAAAGTTTCTGGTGAGAATTACCTGGGGCAAGTTTGTATTGAACATTTCTGGTGTAAGATTTGCAACAATCTGCTGCATGGAGGGGCAAGCTGAAATGAAAATTCCTGATGTAAAAATTTCACAGTTCGGGTATATTGAGGGGCAATCTTTATTGAACATTTCTGGTAGAAAAACTACAACGTTTTGGTGAATGGACGGACAGCTTAAACTTGACTTCCGAGAAGAATCTCAAGGGTATTGAATTCTGAGGACAGTTCCAAAAGAAAAGATTTCTGGGGATGATTCCATGAAAATTCAGCGAATAATTTCTAGTGAATCCTGCAGATTGTTCTAAGATAATTTTGAAAATAATACCGAGAGAATCAAATTTTGAATTAAATTTCAAAGGGATGTTGGGGAAAATTTCAAGGAAATTCAGAGGATAATTTCAAGCTTATTTTGGGTAAAATTTCTTGAGAATACAGAGGAAATCTGAAACTTTAGGGGAATTTCAGTTCCAATGTATTCTGAGAAAAAAAAGTTCTTAAATATTCCGAGAAGAACCTCAAGAATATTGAATTCCTAGGACAGTTCCAAAATATTTCTGGGGAGAATTAAAATAAAATTCTGCGGATAATTTCTAGTGCATCCTGCAGATAGTTTCAAGATAATTTCGAGAAGAATTCAGAGAAAATCAAATTTTGAGTGAAATTCCAAAGGGATGAATTCCGAGGATAATTTCTGGAAACGGGTAAGAATTTCTGAAGGATTTTCAGTTATAAGGTGTTCTGAGAAAAAAAAATCATGAGTAGTTCTAAATATAATTCCAGTGGACTTCTGAGAAGAATTTCAAAAGAGCTATTAGGAAAGTTAAAAAAAATCTGAGAAGAACCTCAAGGATGTGCACGCTAGTGGTTCCCGGTTCATGAATTGATGGGTCGATAGGTAGGGTCCAGGTGTGGGAGCTGCTCACTGGCGTCGATAGCATTGGTACTCAGTACGGAAAACAGTATAGACGGAAAAAAAATCAAAGAAAACAAATAAAACTGTGCCCTAGAAATTTTCACAAAATTTTCTTGGAACACTTACACTCACTCTTATAAAAAAAAATATTCAGTTTTAGATTACAACCTTCTGTCCTTTCAAGCTTTAGTCCCTTTTGATCTTTTGTCCTATCGATCATTTGTGTTTCAACCTTTTGTCCTTTCGATCATTTGTGTTTCGACCTTTTGTCTTTCGAACTTTTGTCTCTCGACCTTTTGTCATAGATTCTTAAACTCCATAGTGACCACTGATTTTCTGACAAAAGGTCGAATGACAAAAGGTTGAATGAAAAAGGTCAAATGACAAAAAATTGAACAACAATAGGTCGAATTATGAGAAGTGGGACAAAAGGTCGAATCTTTTATTCATTAGAATGAAAAAAAAATGTCAAATGAACAAAAGGTCGAATGAACTAAAGGTCCATTGAACAAAAGGTCGAATGAACGAAAGTTTGATTGAAAAAAAGGTCGAATGAACAAAAGGTCGATTGAACAAAAGACGATTGAACAAAATGTCGGATGTGTAAAAGGTCGAATTATTCAAAGAGGACACAAAATCGAACGATTCAAAGAGGGGAAAAACAAAAAGGTTGAATGGACACATCGTTGAACGACAAAAGGTGGACCACGATCGATGATGCGAAAGTAAGCAACGCAGGCGTACGCTTCCTCACTTGCATCAACAAACACATGCAATTCAAGTGTGTCCAAGCTGTTCGGTGAATAGTTTGGGAAGTAGCAGCGAGGGATAGTCACTTGATCCAGCTCTTTCAGTACTTCCACCCAGCGACGCCATCGGTTGAAGATCTCTTCCGGAATTTGCTCGTCCCAGCTCACATTGGACCTCCAGATGTCCTGGATGATACACTTTCCGTGTACTACGAAAGCGGCCACTAAGCCAAGAGGAAAAAAGACTCATTACAACCCTCAAGACTTCGCGCTTCGTTGGAACAACCCTGTCGTTCAATATCTGGGATATCCCATCACGGAAGCGTATGGAAAACGTGAAAACGTCACTGGAAGGCTGCCACAACATTCCCAGAACTCTTTCCGTGCCATTATTTTTGTCTACTGCAAAGCTCTTGGCAAGATCTGCAACGCTGCCATCCCCGACCCGTCGCACAACCTCTTCCGAGTTCGATTGCCAATTACGGATTTCATATCCGGCTTTCGCATGGACCTCTTTTACTGCTGTTGCAATACTCGTCGCTTCCTCGACAGAATCCCTGCTGTCGAGATAATCGTCCACGTAGTGGTTATGTACGATCGCATCTACAGCTTCGGGGAACTCGCACCTCCATTCTTCTACATTCAGATTCTCGACGTATTGGGAAGAGCACGGTGAGCATGTCGACCCAAACGTCGCTACGTCCAAGACATAGACGTGGATTTCGCCAGACGGACTGTCGTACCACAGGAAAAGCTGACTTTGACGATCTTCGGAGCGAATCAGGAGCTGGTGAAACATTTCTCTGCTATCACCCGTTACTGCTATCTGCCGTTGACGAAAACGCTGTAGAACCGCAGGAAGAGACGCGAACAGCTCCGGTCCCTTCAGAAGCATAGAGCTATACGAGACTCCATCCACCTTCGCCGCCGCATCCCAAACCACTCGAATTTTTCCCGGCTTGTTTGGATTAATAACCACTCCGAGGGGAAGATACCAAGTTCTTCGAGGGTCAAATTTGGCCAACTCTTCCGCCGATGCTCGATGAGCGTATCCTTTGGACTCGTAAAAAGCAATCTGCTGCCTGACGTATTCGTAGAGTTCAGGTGTTTTCTCTAGGCTTCGCACTAGGCACTTAAGACACCGCTCTGCCATCGGTCTACTGTTCGGAAATTCGATATAATCATAGCGCCACAGCAAGCCCGTCTCAAACCTTCCGGAAGCTGTGCGAACCGTGGTCCGTTGCATGATCTCCCGTGCCCGTCGGACATCTTCTACTTCTACCGCTGGCCCAGCCACTACACCAGTGTTTTTGATCCAGAAAAACTCCTTGACAACGTCGTGTAGTTCCCGATTATTGGAACCAGAACAGATGTGCAGAAGACGGTGTTCAAATGGTTCGTTCAGGCCTTCCAACCAAGTTTAGTTTTCGTTGCGACTGGTTCAGAAGGTCTACCTGTTCGTTTCTTTAACGTTACTAGTAGCTCCGTGTTCTCCAAACCAATTAGGATGCGAGGGGTGGCTCCGTTATAACTTTTCACCGGAAGACCCCGAAGGTAAGGAAACTGTTGAACCAGTTGATTGAATTGCAAAGACTGCGGAGGAAGATCCGAACAATCAACCGTACGTACGCACTCGAGAGTATGACGCTTGCTACTATCCGTCCCAGATGTGCCGAGTTGGATGACCCTTGACTCCGACTCCATTCTCGTTACGTTTCCTGTCCATTGTAGACAAAGTGGCTCCAGTTCCCCTTCCATACCGAGCTGGTCCGCAACTTCCTTCTCTACCAAAGTGAGCGACGACCCGTCATCTAGGTGGAAGGTCGAATGGCAAAAGATGGAAGGTAAAAAATGTTAAATGGACAAAAAGTCACGTGATTCAAAGAGGAATCAAAGATCGAATAATGAGAATGGTAACAGAAATTCGAATGGACAAAAGGTCGAATGATGAGAGTAAATGGTGAGCTGTCAGCGTACAGGTAGAAAGTGTCCATGGCCAATGGTGAAAAGTACTCAATTTAATAGCAAAAATACCCGCTACCAAAAACAAGAACATTTAAAGATCAAATTCAAATTTGAAAACATCAGCACTATTAGAACAGAATTGGTTAGCTCAACTTATGAATTCGATATCTAGTTAACATTAAGGAGTTCAATATTTCTATAGGTGCGAAATATGCAATTCACGTCGTAGCCGCCGAGACAAAAATGGTTTCTACACCACCGCCACTGATGAAATAACCGGCGCACAAGTCTACTCGAAGAAGGATAATAGGACGAGAGCAAGAATAACAGGCCCCGAAATCATTTGTTCTGTAGGAATGACTAATAAGAAAACAGTATTTCAAGCGGAAATACTAATGGTTCTAGAATGTGTTGAGATTTGCTTTTGAAAAAGTATAGCAATCCAAACATATGCATTTTTTCGGATAGCCAAGCAACATTGAAAATCAATGATCTACGTTTCAAAGTTTGTGTGAGAATGCTATAATCGTCCTGTCGTAACAAAGTAAATTTATATTGGGTTCCTGGTCATTCCAGAATTGAAGGAAATAAAAAAGCTGATCAATTAGCAAAACTAGACTCAACCCAGAAATTTGTTAATCCAGATCCGTTAATTGGTATATCGCCTTCTAATCTGAAGATGGAATTAAAATACTGAAAAAGCAAGTTACAATCCATTTGAAATAATACGTCAACAAACCGGTAATCGAAACAATTCATAAAGGCAGACGTTTTGAATACGCAAAGGTTACTCAATTTTTCTACAGAAGATTTATGCGCCTACACTGCACAATGTGATTTTTGTTTAAAAAAAAGGCACTCATCCCTCAATATTTCAAAATGCCACTGGATATGATGGATTATTTATACATCAGAAGATAGCATTTTTGATACGAAATTGAAAACCTCACGACACGGATTATTTTTGTGTAGTTTACTTACCTTACCAATCAGGCTAAGGCCTTGTTGTCCTCTGCTGTCCGAAGAAGTCGTCTCCACTCTACTCGATCCATGGCCACAGTTCGCCAGCCTCGTAGTCTGCGAAGGGTCCGCAGGTCACCTTCTACTTGGTCGATTCACCTTGCCCGCTGCGCGCCTCTTCTTCTTGTTCCTGTTGGGTCGCCTAGAACAATTTTCACTGGGTCGTCGACATTCTTACGACGTGCCCAGCCCACCGTAGTCGCTCAATTTTTGCAATGTAGACGATGGATGGTTCTCCCAGCAGCTGGTGCAATTCGTGGTTCTTTCGCCTCCTCCACGTTCCGTCATCCATCTGCACTCCACCGTAGATGGTACGCAACACCTTCCGTTCGAAAACGCCAAGGGCGCGTTGGTCCTCCACGAGCATAGTCCAGGTCTCGTGGCCGTAAAGGACCACCGGTCTAATCAGCGTCTTGTAGACAGTCAACTTCGTGCGGCGGCGAATTTTATTCGACTGGAGCGTCCTCCGGAGTCCAAAGTAGACACGATTCCCTGCCATAATGCGTCTTTGAATTTCTCTGCTGGTATCATTTTCGGCGGTCACCAGTGAGCCCACATACACGAACTCATCGACCACCTCGATTTCGTCACCGTCAATCTGAACTCGGGGTGGGAGGCTAACATTGTCTTCCCTAGAACCTCTTGCTTTCATGTATTTTGTCTTTGATGCGTTGATGGCAAGTCCAATCCGTCTAGCTTCAGTCTTCAGTCTGATGTACGTTTCCGCCATCATCTCAAAGTTCCGTGCCATAATGTCAATATCATCGGCGAAACCAAGGAGCTGGATGGACTTCCTGAATATCGTGCCACTCGTGTCTATCCCAGCTCTTCTGATCACACCTTCTAACGCGATGTTGAACAGCAGACACGAAAGTCCATCACCCTGCCGTAACCCCCTTCGAGATTCAAAGGGACTCGAGAGTGTCCCCGATACTCGAACAACGCACATCACTCGATCCATCATCACCTTGACCAATCGCGTCAGTTTATCCGGAAATCCGTACTCGTGCATAATCTGGCACAGTAGTTTAAGGCTCCCTTAGCTCAGTCGGCAAAGGCACAGCTACAAAGCAAGATCATGCTGCAGGTGGCTGGGTTTGAATCCCGTTCCGGTCTAGGAACTTTTCGGGTTGGAAAACTTCTCGACTTCCTTTGGGCATAAAGTATGGTTGTACTCACCATACAATTATAATAATGCAAGAATGGTACAGGCACCGAAAACTCTCAATTAATTACGGCGAAAATTGAATGTCCAGATATCTTATATCTTATCACATGCCTTTTTGTTTTTGAAAAAAAAATCTCCCATTGTGCACTGGGTTAATAACAGGACATTGTCCTAGTAAACACCATCTAAAAATTATTGGAAAACATAGTGGTCACAGATGTCGTGTTTGCAATTTGAATCCACCAAGCCCGCTAACTACCCGATAATCGCCCTTTTTGCGATATAAAGTAAATATAGGGTTTCCGAACTTTATATCAGTCGTATAGCAGCCTTTATAGCAAAAAGGGCGATTAACGAGCTTGTTTGTTACTTTGCGGTGCGCCTAGTGGAGTTTGCCCTAACTTCATTCGTCCTAGCCCAATTTCATTCGGCCTAGCACTCACCCATTTCATTCTAGCAGCCACCAAAAACAAAATAATCTCTATGTAGAAACTAAACTGCACCCTTGAGTTTTGGCTTCGAGCAGATTCTGTTAAACTCAGTGCTACTTGAATTCCCCGAACCATGTTTATAGATGCAGAACTTATATTTGAAATATAGGCAAATTAGCCTAAGGATTTGGTCTCAGCTTTCAATACGCTGAATGGCCTTTATGCCATTTATGGCCTTCAATACTGGAGAGTACACATCGAATCAAACAAAATTATGCTCACATGATATGCCACTGAAAACCCATTCTAAATTAACACCTTTTGTGAGGGTCATTTACCCTAGCCTTTCACTGTTCCCATTAAGTTCATAAAAATTCATACAATTGAAAGCTTCAATGTTACCATCATGTGCAATCAGACTGCCCCAGATGCACTGCAAATTAGCAGCAAGATGCCTTATATTGGAAAAAAATAGCACCTACATTGTCCACCATTCACCAGCGCGGTGCAAGCAGAGTATCGCATGTCAACTCATTAGAGGTCCACACATCTGTTGTGAATTGCAAAAATAAAAACACCGACACAACAAAAATTACCATTTAGTTTCACTTGTCACTCTGCCGAAGCGGTTTTGTTTTTGCGCTCACCGGACTGTTATTATTTAGATGTATGCTATGATCCGAAAGGTCTAAATATTTATTCAAATGAGCTACCTGCGCGGGCAGCTCGGTTCACACCGAACGCAGTTATAAATCTTGGCTCTCCAGAATGCCACCTGTCCAAGTCCAAGGAATACTACGGTTCCTAGAACGCCGGACAAACGGTGTGCAGCAGAATTAATACATTAATCCACCTTCAGAACGTGACCTTCGGTGTCATGAGTGAGCAGAAATCATGAACCTTCAAGAACAATTTACAAGAATCAGAGCTCCCGCACCAACCATGTGGGATCCAAAAAGGGGCAAAACAGCAGTCCATACATCTAAATGTGCTAAATATAGCGTGGCAGCTTCGATTAAGCATCCAAAGCGCAACCTCGGACCGGCCGACAACCGTTCTGTCACCGGTGATTGTGATTGGTTGTTACAATTTATGCTGATCGTCGCCATTGCAGTCGTTGAATGCGCAGTGATTTGAATGTAATTTGAATCAGAAAAAAAATAAATAAACCCCTAGTTGGTAGGGGTCTGAACTCACCTCTTCGTGTATTTCCTCGTAGACCAGACCCTGCGTCGCATTCGGGTCGACCCGCACGTTCCACATGCGCAACGAGTGCGGTCCATCGCGGAACAGCCCCTCGGTCTTCTCCAGTGTCAGGTTCATGTTCTCCCCGAAGGCACTGAAAGACACCCGGTGCTGGTTGATGTCCCGTATGCTGGCATCACTAATTCTACTTTTGCTATCATCACTTCTATCACTTTCATTCTCATCAACACTTTCCGGCTGTTGTTGTTGTTGTTGTTGTTGAGGTTGCATTTCCGGCAGGATCTGTTCCTGTTCACTTGCCACGATCGCGGACGGCGCCGTCGTCGTAGGTTGTTTCGCAACAGTCCGCTTCTTGGCCGGAACTTGTCTCTCACTCACTTTCTCACTAAACTTCACTTTGCTCAGATCTTTCTTCACGTGGTGGTTGTTCGTGCCACCACCTTGCTGCAGTAGACTGTTGCCGCTGCTACCGCCTTTTGAACCTGGTTCTGTCTCTATGCTTCTTTTGCGGCGGTAGTGAAACGAAGGTTGATTGGTGTGGTGTGTCAGCTGAATCAGCTCGTAGTGTGGTACTGAGTCCGGGTGGTCCACGTGGAAGACCTCCCGCAACTGTTCGGTGCTCATCTGCCGGTGGATCTGCAATGGGATGGAATGAAATGTTTCGATTAATTATGGCTTCGTACGGTGGTTAGAACGACATGATCGAGAACTATTTGTTCCGTCGTTCACTTCGTCACTTATGGTCACTTGTGTTCTAAGCAAAAAAAAAAACGGTCATCAGTAGATGGCGTGTACATTTGTAGCTTTACCGAGAAAAATAACAACATGTTCCGTTGCTGTAACCCACCATCAGCGGATGCGATTGCTTTAATTGAACCCTCATTTCTTAGTCAGCACGGCACAGCTACGCGGTGACATGGGAATTTTGATTGCAAAAGTTGCAATTTTCAGCGAGCGCAGGCAGCTCGTTGCGTAAGGCCTCGTGCTGCGAAGGGTTCAAGAGGAGATGGGCAGGCAGTGTCGCAGCTTACAGTAGGTGATGAGTGACACGCGTTAGGCACGGGGGTTGATTGGAAAGATTTTTTTTATAGATGGAGATCTCCAACGACCAGCGGGTCTTTGGTTGTGAAATAAGTGATGGAATTTGTCGTCAATTATTTTGAATGGGACACTTTTGACGACTTGGGACGGGTGGTTTTGGGATGATCCGCGATTATATTGTATTGCTAATTGGACCAATTTGGGGCGAAGATAAAATAACCATAGGGTAGAGCGCTACTTCGTCATAATCGCCCATTTACGTTCTATAGATCAGAATAGATCAACTATATCAATAATTTCACCGTGCATAAATCAATAATAGGTTTGTTCAGATGCGTTAGTTCATTAGCTACAACATAAATCCTGTTAGATCGCGTTGCATGAATATTTACGCTCATTGTTCCCAATACAAAAGAAGCGCTCCTAGTGAATCCCGTTTTTCTACGTTTATCCGTAGGACGAAGAAAATCTAATGGCGTTTCAATGCGTTAGGACGGAATTGAAACTCGTAGGACGAATTAAGAATCAAGAAGCATTATTAGATTTCAAACAATATCTCAACAATTTGTGACTCTTTATCAAATCCAACGATACGTATGGAAAGGTGAATAAATTTAAAAGTTATCTTTTGCAGAAATATTATATTCTATTTTTTGTTCAAAACCCGTTCAGAAAAGAGAGCAATACAAAACAAGTTTCACGTAAAAATTGCAATTACATATTTCATCATTTGATGTTTCAATTTGTAACGGGTGATAACTAAAAAATGATTATAGCTTCTCTATACTCTCTCATACCAAACCAAGGTAAGGTGCGTGAAAGATCTCGGCACGGTTGGTGTTGATGTTGGTTCACTCGCAACTATTTTTGCAAAAAATTAAGTGTTTTCGACCGAAAGTGTATCAAAAGTGCTTCTGAAAGTGTTTCGCAGTTGGGTGTTGTGAAATTCGTGCATTCCCGCTTGATTTTCAGTGGAAATCCTGTATAACAAAATTGCTCACCGAGTTCCTTTTTTTTGCCGTTCGAAGACAACGGGTTTTCTTTCGCGATAGTATATTGATATTGATATATTGGATCCGTTTCTTTGCACGGGTGTGTTTTTTGTAACCAATGGTGTGTAAGTGTGCTTGTGATTTTCATTGCCTACCGGGAGGCCGGTTCACCGTGTTCGGATTGTTACACTTTCGGCGTGTAGTTCCATCGAGAGTCTCGTCACCGGGTGCGAGTTTGAACAAGGTCCGGTTGATAAATTAGCTGGGGACAGTGCTGATAATGTGTCCGTCGCGAGTTTTGGTGGTGATTCGGTGGCCGACGTTGCCGTGAATCAGCGAGTTTACGGCTTGCAAAAGTGCTCGTCTGCTGGTCTCTCGCCCAGGGCTCTACATTTTCGAAGCTCTAAAATGAACTTTCTCTCATACAAACGTGTTCAACGCTTCATTTCTATAACGCCTAGCTAGACTATCAGTAAGAAATGATAATGCAAAAGAAGCACGCTTAGAAACGCTGGCTGTGGATCTTTTCGTCGTTGCTTTGCTCATCGATTTCAATGTGAGTAACGTCGATTTTCTAGTTAAACGAAACCTCATTATAGCTCCAATCCCCTTTCACGAACACTCTATCACCGCTCTTTCAATTTGTTTAAAATGCGTTAAGTCCCGTTTTCGTTAATTTTTTTTAGATAAATATGTGGATGGAAGATAAATTAAACATATTACGTGTAATCTTCAAGCAATTTCACGTGAGAAATGCTTTAAATATGTAATTTCCTTTTCCGTCATATACGTCATGAAACCTCTGTTGATGTGTTTCATGAAAGAGAAAACTATCAAAGTCGAGCGCTCTTTCGCTCATCCGTTTCACCGAAGCTTGAAAGGAAGGCCAATGGAGCGACGGGAGAAAGAGAGACGAGCGATTGAACATTTGTTTGTGCACGCCGACTGAGGTTCTAGAATGCTGCGAAGCTGTTCGATTTTAACAGAAAAAGAAAGCCAGCAGTCTCTTCGTCGCATCGATTTGGTCGATTGAAGCTGATATTGTGACGCTCTGCTCTCGCCACTGTCGGAGATTGTGAGCTAGCTGAAGGATGCCTCGCTGGATACGCCCAAGACTGAACGGGCGGTAGCTGGTGGCCGTGAACGGTTCTAGGGGAAAGCACTAGACGCAAACCTCCTCGCAGATGACCATGGCAGTGCAGGAAAATTTGTTTTCGTTGAAGGAAGTATTACAACTAAGGTAATTGCTATTTGATATTTTTGCAAACAGTGACAGATAGCAGACATTAAGCTCAAGTGGAGGTGCCGGGCAAAGGTGTTATATCCTAGCTAAGTGGTAAGTTACAAATTCGCTGTTGTCGTCGTCGTAGTCGCCGTCGTATTCGCCGTCGTAGCTGCTATCGTATTCGCCGTAGGCAGTACCGTTAGTATATTTAAAATTAACCATCAGCCGCTGAAACTATATGAATTATCCCTTATTTCTTTTGTTCATTACATACCAAGTGAGGGCTTAATCATGTTTTGCCGTGAAATGTTGTGGTTTTGAGATGCTGGACAACCCTAGAGGGGTCGGTTTTGCTTAATGAGCAGAATCTCATGGGTTTAATCCCAAAATGTCAAGTATCATTCGAGCTAAAAATATTTATTTGCATAATATAACCTGGAAATTTCAGGGTTACATCTTCCTTATATTGGGAGCTGAAGAGACATAGAGCTGCATCATATTGTATGTAAAATAATTATAATTTTCATTTCAACAATGTATTTTCATTGTTACGTATTTTAAGTTCTGATATATTTCATTTCTCCATTACATATATTTACTATACATAACCGAAGTCTAGGAGGGAATAATCACTATCATTTTCTTTATCATACCGATTCGATTGTGGTGGTGTGAATTCTACTCCAACAGTTTCAGTGAGATTGACGCGCCCTTCTTAACAAACCATCCTGTAGGAAGCTTAATAAGTATTGCGAATAGCGTTATTCGATTTGTTGGATCGTATCGTTGGAAGGAGATTCTTAAATTCCCGTGGATTTCACGTAAGTGCCTCTGCTGACGGGTCCACCCCTCCGTTTTGGCCCTTCATACAGCGATATTTTGAATTCAGATCGGTAGCTCAAATTGATCTTGCTATTAAGTGGAGCTGCATACAAGACAAGATCTTCGAAATGGTGGTGGCTACCTTACATACATACATACATACAAGTGTATGCAAAGGGTAATTTCAATTCATAATGCATGAATCCAACAAAATGCAACATCCTGATGAGATCCCTGTAACCGCTCATCAAAAGAAGATCCACTATGTCCGTTAAAAACAAGCTTGCTGCTGTAGTCGAGTCCAGTATGTCAATCTGGGAAAGTTGCGCAAAATACCATCACCTTAAACTCCAAAGGATCCAGAACAAGATCCATATGATGATCCTAAACAGTCCTCCACGGACGCGAAATTTTGAGGTCCACCTGATTGGTCTTCCGACTTTAGAAGAGCATGAGCATGATTGACCGCCCAGTTATTGCCAGATCAGCTGTACTTACACAGAGAACCAATAGACGATGCTTGGGACTAGCAATCATTCTCAATGTGTAAAAACTGCTGATCTCAAACTAGGCAATACCAGCGCCAGCCGCGCCCGAACGCAGATCAAGAAAGGAATGGGTAGGAATGTGTTGACGTGACACTCGCTTTGATGGAAGCCGAGAAATCCTCTGCACTTCCACGAGGAATCACTGGGATGTTGGATAAGAGGGTAGGATTTGCAGCAGGGTTCGTTTTGGTAAACGATAAGCTGAATCGACGTCCTAACGATAGGGGGGGTTACTGTAGAAATAAATAAAAAGGAATGATTTCAGCCAAATAACCAAGTGGCTGGTCTTCCGACTTTAGAAGAGCGAAGAACGGTCTTCTTGGAAAGGTTCAGATACACCTGTTTCTTCAGGTTCCGCTTGACGATGGCCCATTATTTTTCGATTGGGCGGAGCTCTGGCGTGTTGGGAGGGTTCTTGTCCATGGGCACCACCTGCACGTTGTTGGCGGCAACCACTCCATGGCCTTTTTTTTCAGTAATGGCAGGCTTCAGGAAAGGTAGCATACGTTTTTCCAGGCACTCGGTCATGTAAATTTCCTGGTTGACGGTCCTGGTTGCAATGAAAATGTCGCCACAGGTACAGATAGCCTGCCAAACCAGGTCTTTCGTAGTGAACTTCGACAGTTTCATATGCTTGAAAATGTCTGCTACTTTTCTCTTTCCGTTTGCAGTATAAAACTCCTGACCAGGAACCTGTTTGAAATCTGCCTTGACGTACTCGGCGCGCGAGTAGTTTGGATTTTCGCGATGCGCGTGCAAAATTTTGGTGCGTTGCTCCTCTTACTTGAACGCCATTTTGATAACTGAAGAACAAATGTCACACACAACAATGTCAATTTTGTACATGGTCGGATTGAAACATTCGATGGTCACTTTCTCATGCATTTCATTGACACCCTATTTCAACACCGTTCAATAGGAGCCTTTGTAATTTGTACAATATTATTCTAATTTTGATTCTTAATGTGCAAAAGCTGTCAAATTTGGAGTCAATCATTTGTTTGATAATGAAAAAAAAAATGTAAATGACACCTCAGGTGTCACACCTGAATAAATCCCACCTTGGACTTCAAATGATCAAACTTGCATTTAAACTTGCTGAGCATGAGTATGAGCATGATTGACCAGACCACCCGTGGATGCAACCCCGTTATTGCCAAATCAGTTGTAGTTACACAGAGAACCAATAGACGTTGCTTAGGACTAGCAATCATCCTCAATGTATAAATTCTTGCGATCTAAAACTAGGCAATACTAGCGCCGGCCACGCCTGAATGCTGGTCAAGAAAAAAAAATGGGTAGGAATATGTTGACGTATTAAAGTGAGCATTTTAATGAAAGCCGAGAACACCTCTGTACTTCCACGAGATATAACTGTGATGTTGGATAAAAGGGTTGGGATTGCAGCATGTTTCGTTTTGGTAAACGATATGCCAAATTGATGTCCTAATGATTCATCAGTGTGAAGGAGCGTGGTATTGAACCCGCGGTCTTCTGCTCAGTAAACAAAATCGGTCGCCACTAGGCCACCGAGTTCCTTATTTTACAAATTTCGATCAAGTTTCCGTTCAACTTTTTGCTATCCCGGCGGCAACCTCACCAACGACGACACCAGCTGCTCTTGAGAAGGATTGAATTTGGATTGCCAATCTACACGTCATTCCTAAAACCCAAATATTAATTCTTTTATATGTTATGTTAATGCAGAAATGATTTCTAAGGCCGCGACTCTGCTCAAGTCATCCTTCAATCCTGGACCTGATGGAGTTCCATCTGTATTTTTGAAGAGACATATTGCTAGCTTGTTAATTCCGCTTCTTCGCCTGTTCCGAATGTCTCTCTGAGGTGCCATATTTACATCTTGCTGGAAATTTGCGCACATGTTTCCCGTCCACAAAAAAGGAAGGAAACAAGCTGTGGATAACTATCGAGGAATTACATCGTTAAGTGCCGTTTAGAAGCTATTCGAGCTAGTGATTATGAAACCGTTGATGTCCCATTGCAAGCAGTATTTGAGTGCTGATCAACATGGGTTTACTGTCGGCCGCTCTACAACCACTAATCTGCTGTGTCTCACATCGTATATAACCGAGAGCATGTCGGATCGGGTTCAAACGGACGTTATTTATTCAGACCTAACCGCAGCATTCGACAAGTTGAACCATGCTATTGCGATTGCTAAACTCGGCAGGCTCGGTGTATGCGGTAATCTTCTGAGATAGTTTAGATAATATCTTACCGGTCGCCAACAGAAGGTTGCCATAGGAGATTGCAGATCAGCTAGCTTCTTCGCCACATCAGGTATACCTCAGGGAAACCACATGGGACCGTTGATTTTTATACTGTACTTCAACGACGTGAATATGGTAATCGAAGCTCCTCAGTTATCATATGCAGATGACCTCAACATCTTCCTACGAATCTGCTCCATTGCTGACTGTCACTTTCTTCAACGTCAACTGAATGTATTCGCTAGTTGGTGCAGGTTAAACAGAATGGTTGTGAACCCAGCCAAATGCTCCGCTATTGCGTTCTCACGAAAACAACAACCGATAATATTTAGCTATGACCTGCTTGGCACGACAATCGAACGCGTGAATCAGGTGAAAGACTTGGGTGTGATATTGGATTCGCAGCTTTCATTCAAGCAACACATTGCATGTGTTGTTGATAAGGCGTCAAGAACTTTAGGGTTCATTTTTAGGATAGCTAAGAACTTCACTGATATCTACTGTCTAAAATCTCTCTATTGTTCGCTTGTTCGATCGACGCTTGAGTATTGTTCAGCGGTTTGGAACCCAAACTACAACAACGGTGCCGAGAGAATTGAATCTGTTCAACGTCACTTTCTTCGTTTTGCGTTGCGTAGATTGCCTTGGAATGATCCGTTTCGATTACCTAGTTACCTAGAAAGCCGTTGTCAACTTATCGACCTAGAACTTCTCCGGACTAGAATAGGCACAAGCAGAGCCCTAACCGTGGCCGATATCCTGCAAGGAAGGACAGATTCGACCGCTTCGTAATAACCTTATGCTAAGACTGCCTCTACGTCGCACAAATTATGGAGCAAACGGTGCGATTTGCGGACTGCAGAGAACATTCAACAGAGTTGCATCTGTTTTCGACTTTCATCTCTCCCGTGATGCGCTTCGTCGAAAGTTTTCTTCTGTTTTTCGCCGGCAGGAGTAACTGACTATAAGATATATGTTTTTTTTAAGGTTTTTTATGTTATGACCATGCTTGAATGTATTTTTCTTTTTACCATAGTTGATAAGGTAACCATCATTGGGGCTTCATCCAGCCTGTTGATGTAAAACAACAATAAACAATACCCTGCCCTTCAACCGAATTTCTTTACGCTTTACATCATATTATGAAAGAAATCCAACTTAAAGTATAACCCTATAATGTGAAGGAGCTTGGGATTGAACCAATAATTTTCTGTTCAGGAGCCGAAAAATTACCCAAAATTAAGTTCTTTTCACTCATCTCCCATGTTCCGTTCAATGAGCTAATTTTCAGTAAACCGCTTATAGTACATTTGACAACGGTAAAAATAATTAATTGCTCAAACTTCTGTACACTACTCATTAGTTCTTGATCCACTGAACAACTTCGCTGAAGACAGCAGCTTTATCGATGGCAAGGATTTCAAGATATAACACGAACAAGTAAATCACAAATTCAAGCACACTAGCTCCGCGTAGTGAGAAATTTCCGAACTTCTATCCACCAACCATTAGGTCTTGATCTATTGAACAATTTTGCCGAAGATAGTAACCTTCTATATGTCCAGGATCGCGAGATATTCCATGTTGGTCTCTATTAGGTCAAATCCCATATGCTATGTGTACTCCATTTACGCGATTCCTTCGCGTAAACGGAATCATTCGAGACCAACGTAAAAAGAATTCGTGTAGACCGAGTTCGCGTTCTTCGGGGGGAGAGTTTATATTTAATTTCAAGAAAAATCTGCCATAGCAGGATTGGGTGCCGAAGCCGACATTTACCCTATTGTAACTTTTTGATTTTCAATGGCTACTAGGGTAAATGTCGGCTTCGGCATCCATTGACTGTTTTCGGCAATCAAAATTTAAACGTTAATTTCACTATGTTTTACCATCAACACACTTCCCTGAATGTATCCAAATGATTCTTTAGTCTTTCAGCTTCAATCTGATTATATTTGTAGGACCGAGCAATCCTGTTATGCCAGATTTTTCTTCAAATGAAGCATACGCAATACAAAATGGGGATGATTTCGAGTTGCCGATAATAGAACAGCTGGTTAACACGCAGTTCTAATGGGAAGGTTGCCGAAGAAAAAGAGGCTGCCGACAATAGTCACACTCACCTGAGAAGTTTAGAGCGTTGTAAAAACGCTTTCAAACAGTTTTGAAGAATTCTGTCGATTGGAATGGATAGAGAAGCAAGCAGCAGATGAATTGAAACAAACAGACACGTCATATATGTGCGTGACGCTGTGAAAATGCTAATAGAAGTGCGGACGCTGCTTAGATTGACGAGAATACGTAAATTCCCCTATCTACTTGTATATTGCTCATTTTCAATAGTTTATTGCTTCGAAGCATGCGGGTCTATTTGCAGTTTCGCATTTATCTATGTGAGTTTTCCCTTCGTTTGCACAACAACATTTAAATTTTTGAAATCAAAGCTCAAGCATCGGGATTACTAAACTTGATTCACATTATCACGATCACAAGCAACTTTAATCAAGTTAGTCAACTAGATTTCCGTGTTAAGTACGGGGCTACATAACTAATCTGCTCTGTTAATTACGTTAATTTTCATGCAATAAACAATGCACCAATATATCACTAAAGCACACTTTTTGAAGACACCATCTTTCAGTGCGCATCTGCCTTTGTGTCACTTAGGCCGTGAAGTACACCACAATTGTTTGTTGTTATTTTAAGGCAACGGACCGATGTCTACACCGGAGTGACAATGACGGTGACAAGGTGTCTGTACCTGAACGAGAAGTTGTGTAATTGCTTGTTAGTATCATTCGAGTGTCGTGCGTTCCGCTTGGGTGGTTGTTAGCATATAAAATTACTTAATTTTTTCGTGAGCCAACTGCCGTTTGGGTGTGGATAGGTTCTGCAAAAAGCGTTAATTGCTTTCGACAATTCCACGCACTGCTGAGACTGAATGTCCGCCAACAACCTAGACCTAGGCCCAGTATCAGCACTGACTGGATATCCTTCCTTGTGAACCTGTTCCAGCGCAATCGACGCAACCACAACCAGCCCCCGTGACGGCAACCTTCAGTCCGATATCCTTCACCGTGCGCGGGGCCCGAATTTGGTAGCGAGAAGCAATTGGCGAAAAGTTGCACCAACATAAATTATTTACAAGCGCGCAAAAATCCGAGATCACACTGACAGCCACTACAACGCATTACACACACGAAGAACACAGCGGCCCCCGTTCTCAATAAACTATCTCACCGGCCGTGTCCGGAGTGCATGTTTACCGATTCTTGATTAGATCCTATCGCACCCCACCGACTGCAACAGATGGCAGAACGGACGCAAGTCACACGTATGCCTCCTCCTCCTTAGCCTCCTCCGCTACGATCCATAGATGTAGAGCTTAAATGTACGATCGAGAAACATGACCACCGCCAGAGACCACCCAACCGATATGGCTGAATCCGATCGATCCGGGCAGATCTGGTGGAAATCTGTATCGCACTCGACGAGTATGGGGATAAATTTATAGCTTTTAAATTCTTGTTAATTCCGAAGCTGATCTTGACACTCGTGTGTGCGATCTATCCTCCTCTCGAGAGATCCGAACCACAAGCTGTCGGTGTCGGTTTGCAAATATCAAATTGGATTACAGCTGCAGCGAGAGATGTTTTGATCGCGGTTCATTCTTACTTCCATCACTCAATGACGTCCGGTTTCCCCTCTTCGCCCCAACTTGATGCTCAGAATCGCTCAATTTATGGCTAGAACAATTTATTTTCAATCTGGTCCGGAGTTGCTGTTGTTGTTTTTGTTGGGGCGCTTATCGCCCGGATCGATCGGATTGAATTACACACGCCGCGGCCGCCGTGAGGTATTGGAAATGGAAAATTGGATCATTATTGGACGACCCGTGGGAGGTCACCGACTGATGCCGGGTATGTTGTCGGAGCGAATTGGAGTTTATGTGAGGACGTAGGAGAAGTGAGTTGGACCTTGTTGGGTTTCAAAATAGGTCTAATTTAAAAAAATAGCTCTAAGCCCAACAGCCACATCAACTACACAAACCAATGCAATGTACTCCGTGGAACCCAGTGCACAGTGGTACAGAATGCAGATTTAGGTGGAATGATATGTTTTGAGCCTGAAATTGAAACTTTAGACTAAAAGTCTCTTCTACAAAGTTGTTCCTTATAGTTAGGCCCTCATTTTTATGACAATCAATTCTAGGGTGGTTCCTATCAGGGTGCCTTCCATTCATTTTGACTAAAAAAATGTTTTATGAATTTATGGAATAATAAGATAATATGATGATATTTTGTATGTGTGAGTAATAGGAGAAGACTGTTAAGTTTGTGTTTGACACATCAAACCTGCAAATTTAGCTTTGACAGAGTCACAATGAGTGTTTTTCTGATCGCCTCTTCGCGAAGAGTGAAGAGCGAAGAGTGGGTGAGATAAATTACAAAATCGCTTATCGCAACTCTCATGTAGCAAAATTGGCGGGTGTTATGTGTCAAATACAGACTTTACAATCTTTTCTTGTTGTATACACAATCAAAATATTTTCATAATATCTTATTATTCCATAATTTCTTGAAACATTTTTTGAGTAAAAATGAATGGAAGGCACCCTGGTTCCTATTATCATTTAAATCAAAAATCTAACTTTTTTGTTTGAATAAATTAAGGTATACATTCTTGGGCAAAGTTATAGCTGAGCTAATTTCAAGCAACTTTGTTGAAAATAACTTTTTTGTATCTCTTAAATTGGCCGATTTAGAGCTATTTTCTTGAATTGAGTTAGGGTGGCTCTTAAAAAAACAGGTTTTTTGCTCTATTTTTCTTATTTCGAATTTCTCAGCAAAGGTGTCTTGAGATAAATTTTAGATCTTAAGAAGGCGCAAATTTTTGCTGCACAAAGCTTGTCAATATCTTTCGCCGATCAAGAGTTATAGACGTTTGTATACTAAAAATATACACTTTTCAAATGTTAATATCTCTGGTTGGGGCAAACAAAAAAAATAGTTTTTTTGCAGCTTTTGAAAGGCGTATATTATTCTCAATAATATGAAAAAAAATTGGAGGTATGTTATTTTTTAAACTCGTATAAAATCAATTTGAATTTATTCATATTTTTTATTATATATGAGTATATCTTTTTTATTAGAAGAGATACAGGCAACAAATCCAGATATAAAACATTCGTCTTAAAGAGTTTTAAAAGTCTCTAGAAGATAACATTCATGAGAATTTTCAAATAAAAAAGTTATTGCTAATAAACTATTTTTTCCAGGAACACCCTAAGTCAACTCCGAAAAATTACTCTAAAATGAGAACGTTAAGAGATAGAAAAAAATTTTCTTCGACAAAGTTGCTTGCAAGTAACTTAACTACAACTTTGTTGAACAACACATGTTTATATTTTGTAGAACAAAAAAGTCAGTTTTTAAAATTCCCTAATTTGAGGACCACCCTGACGTTTGCAAACACCAAAAGAAGGGAATTTTTAAGAACAAAAACTTTTTCCAAGACACTAAATGTCCAAATATTGAAACAAATGTACTAGCACATTTTATATACATTTGTCATTAGAGTGGTCCTATGAAATCCATCTTTTGCCAATAACTTTTTTATATGAAATTTATCATGAAAGTCATCTTCTAGAGACTTTTAAAACTCTTAAAGACAAATGTTTTATAGTTGGACTTGTTGCTTGTATCTCTTCTAATAAAAAAGATATACTGAAATATAGTAAAAAATATGAATAAATTCAAATTGATTTTATACGAGTTTAAAAAATAACATACCTCCAATTATTGAGAATAACATACGCCCTTTCAAATGCTGCAAAAAAACTTTTTTTTTTGTTTGCCCCAACCAGAGATATTAACATTTGAAAAGTGTATATTTTTAGTATACAAACGTCAATAACTCTTGATCGGAAAAAGATATTGACAAGTTTTGTGTAGCAAAAATTTGCGCCTTCTTAAGATCTAAAAGTTATCTCAAGACACCTTTGCTGAGAAATTCGAAATAAGAAAAATTGAGCAAAAAAACTGTTTTTTTTAAGAGTCACCCCAACTAAATTCAAGAAAATAGCTCTTAATCGGCCAATTTAAGAGATACAAAAAAGTTATTTTCAACATAGTTGCTTGAAATTAGCTCAGCTATAACTTTGCCGAAAAATGTATACCTTAATTTATTCAAACAAAAAAGTTAGATTTTTGATTTAAATGATAATAGGAACCACCCTAGAATTGATTGTCATAAAAATGAGGGTCTAACTATAAGGAACAACTTTGTAGAAGAGACTTTTAGTCTAAAGTTTCAATTTCAGGCTCAAAACATATCATTCCACTTAAATCTGCATTCTGGACCACTGTGCAGTGATGGATCGCTCTTTTGGGACTTTTTCGTTACGTTTTAATATAGAATGCCTGTGTTGAATCCAATTGAATTTTCAATTAACCCATCTTAAAATTGATAGTTTAGTGCTATTAATCTCCCCATCAAAATTCAAAATATCCGTACCGTAGAGCCACACTCTGTGTTTTCACTGAAGCTACACTCGAGACATCTCTCAAGTGTACCTTCAGTGAAAACACAGAGTGTGGCTCTACGATGCGGATGTTTTTAATTTTCATAGGGAGATTAATAGCACTAAACTATCCATTTTAAGATGGGTTAATTGAAAATTCAATTTGATTCAACGTATGCATTCAATATTAAAAAGTAACGAAAAAGTCCCACAAGAGAGATCCATCCCTGGTGAGAACTAAGCATTATGCGAAGATATTCTCATTGCTAGTATTTTTTGCCAAGGGCAATACTTTTCCCTGGACATAATTGAAATTCAGTGTCACGATCGGCATTTCCCTTGCTACTGTCTAGACTGGAAGATGACACCGCGACGTCGTCCAGCAGTGCTGAAAGTTCATTAGAAAGATTAGCATTGCCAAACAGACAGTAAACTACTCCATCGAAGATTAATCACAACCATTAATTATCTTGTCACCTACAGTAAGCTTTTCCCAGCGCAGTAATTAAGTCCTCTTCGGACTCCCCATGGGAACTGCACTCTCGTGATGAATTTGAACAATAAATTCAATATCTATCATGTTGTGATAGATGCTTGTTAAGATTATTGAAATTAGCTGGTATGCGGCAGACGTTCTGCAGCGACACGATCCAGACGATGATGACACATTATTCACGTCGATAGAAGTCGTGTTTGTCTCCCTAAATCATTCAGCTATCACGACGCGTCGATCTATGATCGTGCCTTCGAGTCAACATTATCAACAACCTCCTACATATTCTCGCTGAGATAACCTTTCCGAATAGCGTTGATCGCTGACCATATCCACGAGCGAGCGAGCAAGCGAGTGTGTGTATATGACAGGTGACGAATTGAAATGGTGGCAAGGTCACGACGGAAGTGACCGCGCGCATTATGCAATCCCGGCTCCATAACCGCCTCAAGCCCGCTCATTATGGACTCCGAAGCCAGCTTCCAGCTAAATACACACTGTTTAGTCCCCAAAGGGGTTGCTACAAGCGATATCATTATCTTCGGCAGTCGGCTTTAAAGAGTGAGATAGAGGAAACGCGACCTACCGCTGCTGATCGGTAGCAAGAGGGGCCAATTAACCGATCGAACCGAATGAGACTGAACCCTTACATCTACCTATATACCGGTTGCTCTGGGCGGCTGGTGCTGCCGGTGCTGCTGCCGATGCGTTGCTAGCAATAATATGCCTAGCAAGTAGCTCAGCTGTAGCAGAGTGACGCCTTAATGAGCATTCGTTACAATCGCCCTCTTCTGATGCTACGGCTATTTACGATAGACGATGACGACACGATGGACGGCAGAACAAACGATTCGTTTGTTAGTTCACAGACACTCGCACACAAGCACTCAGAAATGATCGTTGGAACTGACCCCGTTGAAGTTGAAGGGATTGCAATAATCAAACGGCCTCGCGTGTGAATTCCATGTTGATCTATGCATCCGCTACTGGCTGAGTCGAAGACGGTAGGACTTGCACAATCCAAGTTGGATGCGAAGTGGACAGATATGGGGCCAAGTGGGACATTTGAAGTTGTTGAGCAAACGAGCAGGTAGCACTTTCGAAAATTAAGCAAAAGGGTTGGATTGCAATCTTATAATTTTATTTTTTTTTTTTTTGACGTAGGACTACGTCTGTGATTTGTATATGGGGGTACACTTTGTGAAAACCTTAAATGGAACAGGTAACGAAATTATGAAAGATTTTGAACGTTAATAACTCAGCTGCCACTGGACCAATTTCAATAATTTTATCACCAATCGATCAGAAATATTTCCACGCATCGATAAAAATGCTATTTAAAAGGTGGTAAATGCATTGTCATTGTCCAAAAGCGTCGAAATAACTAATAAATCCACCTATTACGTACATTCATATGCTGCTTCCCCAACATTGTCATCAGAGAGTCGTTAGTAGACGAAACAAGTCGAAGTGGCATTCGCCTCCGGTCTTCGGGCGTGTGCGAATAGGGAGGATGCAATTGCGTAACATTTTGCACACTCATCACCATATTTAGAACCACACGCCTCTAACGACCACACAAAATGCTCTCCAGAATTGTAATCTTGTAACCAGACTTGGAAGCAGGGTGCTTCATTCTGGAAAAAAAAAAATTAATATTTTTGATAGGCCACCCCCTTATTCAGTTCATAACACAACAACAAACATCTGTGCAAAGAATCAGCTAAATTGGTCAACGTTAAGAGGTCGCGCCAACGATTTCAATTTTGTTCGGGATTTTCGTCAAATTAGTATGGGAGAAAATGATGACCCACTAAAATCATTCTAACTTTTTTCCTAATAAACAAATTTGCATGAAATTAAAATTTGTTATACTTAAAACTATAATAACCAATTTTGTTGAAGGCTGCTAGTCGATTTGATGCTTCAGAAAACAGAAATCGGCTTTCGGAACTAAGATTACTGATAAACCTTGATTTGAGCAGAAAAGCAGGTATGCTGATAGGGCATATTTCATAGTATGCTATGCCATATTTTTTTACCTCAATGTTTATAAACATATTGTGCTATCATCTCTGGATACAATAGTGCCATGGAGTTGAGAAGTGATACGGAAAAGTGGTTGATAGGTCAGCCCATTACCTGGTTCACCGGTGCTACAACAGTTTCACCCAACATAATTTTTGCGACAAACACAGCCTGTGCAATAAATCTTCTACCTTCCAATGAATCAAAATTCAAATTCAAAGGATCTTGCCATGGAAGACTACAAAGAGCATATCTCACAAATTTCTTTTGAATTGATTCAAATCTACTTATCCAGGTGGTCTGATATGGACACCACACGATTGCATTGGATTCTAAAATCGAACGTACTAGTGCACAATAAAGTGACCGGAGGCAGTGAGGATCACGAAATTCATTAGCATCCTAGTTGTCCTTTGTGATGATACTATCATAGGGAAGCCGATATGTGAGTCCAGATTCTAACAGAACTCCCAAATCACGTATATGATTCCCGCGTACGAGCGACTGGATGGAAATGTTGTATTCGTAGATGATTGGGTTCAGTTTCCGATGAAACGTTATTACATTACATTTAGGAATACTAATCGTTAATAAGTTTCTTGAGCACCACTCTTCAAATTTGATAATCAATTGTTGTAGCAGGTCGCAATCCTGGATGCAATTTACGATTGCGTATAATTTAACATCGTCCGCGTAGAAAAGGCTTTCGACATCCCGGTGGTATTAGTTCCGTTAAATCATTTATAAAAATGGAGAATAGAAGTGGTCCTAAGTTGCTCCCCTGTGGGACACCAGATTTGTTGGAGAAACATTACGATGATTCACATCCAATCTTTACATGTAGACTGCGATTTGTAAGGTACGATTCAAACCATCTGATGAGATTTCCGGAGATTCCTAGCTTATCCAGTTTTGATAGCAGTATTCGATGATCAACTCGGTCGAAGGTTGCTTTGAGATCGGTGTATATCACGTCAACTTGTGAGCCGGCATCTAAGTTACGCAAGCAAAATAAGGTAAACTGCACCAGATTTGTGGAAACAGATCACTTCGGGTAAAAACCATGTTGATCAACTGATATATAATGTTTGCAGCTCGCAAACAGCACCTCGTAGATAACTATTTCAAACACCTTGCAGCAAGCGCACAACGACGTAATGCCGCGATAGTTTTCTACATTCTGTTTATCTCCTTTGTTGTGAAAAGGGAACATAATAGACAATTTCCAGCTTGATGGGAATTTGCATTCTTAAAGGGACATATTGAAAAGAAGCGTCAACGGATAAATCAATGCACTCGAGCAACGTTTCAAAATGCAGGATGGAATTCCATCTGGGCCAACTGAAGTAAAGCCCTACAGTAAAAGTATGGACGTCTGTCAAAGGTTGTTCCAATCGAACCGTCAAAATGCACCACTTTGCTCGATTGGAGCAGCTTTTTTCAGTTTTGTGGTAACACTCGTCCATACTTTTACTGTAGGGCTTTAAACTGAAGTGGAGAACTTAATTTTAGAAATAGCTGATTCTACATGTTGGTGGTTAACATCAGAATACCTCAAATCACAGGCATTATTTGGTGTATCCCTGCTTGTTCAGTAGAAGCGATATAACTATTGAATGCACTCTTGAAGTGAGTAGCGAATAGCAATGGACGCAAAACGTGAACACACTCTTCACTAAACGGTTGCTTTCCAAAGTCTACGACGCATCGACCGAAAGAACTGCTGATGAAGAACAATGAGGAGGACCTCACAATGGTTGCTGCCGAGATAACAGACGATCGCGTGGCACACATCGAAACTGACCTGCTTTTGTCGACAGCCGAGTGAACACTGAAGTATTATTTTAATACCGCCTTATGTATTCTTGTTCAACTGTAAGAAAGGCATCATCAAACTGCTTGGCTCCCAATGACGGGTCGTGACAGCTTAATTCTGGCTCCTTTTGACGTTCATATTTTTCAAGTTTGCTACTCCCTCCCACGTTCAGACTATAGCTGATATCATATATATCTAGTATAAGAGAGGAGAGGACTGGCTGGCTTTGAACCAAACGAACTGTTAACGCCAGAGCAAATCGAGCAGAGCGTATCTTGATTGCATTGGCAGTGTTGCTAGAAATACCCTAGACATAGGTTGCCAAGACATTTTGTTTTGAATCCGCTCCTCTCTTATACTAGACCCTCTCTACATGAACCTAAAGGGTGTTACGATTAAAATGTCGTCGACTTAAACTTGACGCATTTAATTTAATCGAACATTTAAAAAACCTGAACACCCTTAATTTTGTAGGTGTGTGAGTGCAGAATTGTGCATGAAGATAGCTTTTTTTTTCAATTAATTTAATTTATTAACATTCTTTTCGTAAAATATTTTGCTTTGTTGTGTTGGTTTTTTTTTTTCTTTATTAAGGAGATTTTTAGCCTATGGCTAGTTCATCTCCGGTGTTTGTGTTTGTACAATAGTCTTTAGGATGACTAGAAATCAAATTTGTCATTTTTATTGGTAACTATCTGACCTATCAAACGACGTACTGCCTAGTTGTTTAATTTAAACCCGTCGGGGCCCAAGATGAACAAAATAAAAAAGAATCATGCAAATCCGTCAAACCGTTCTCGAGGTATAGTGTTACTTACGAACTCCATTTCATTTTCATTTATAGAGAAGAAATGAAGCAGACCAAATAGAAACATTTCATCAGCTAAACTGTCTATTTCTGCCCTACACATATTTTTTTAATTTCATCATGTAAGCAAAACAATAATACATTTGTAGCGGTTATTCAATGCTTAGCGCTAATACTATGTCATTGGGAACTGACTATTAAATGCCAAGGTTTTTCAAACACAAACTATTGTTCTACCAGAATACATCTGGAACTTTTGATGTAGGATTACGTTTTTCGCGAACATATTTGGGGTGCAATTTTAATAAACCAAAATCGACCGCGTTACGAAGAGTGGTCAGGTTTTGACCACTTTTAACTCTGTCAATAGCGGATGGATATGAATTCTAAACAAGCCAATCGATTGGAATGTCATCTACGAATCTGATCAAATGAATTTTTCATCAATTTAAAAAAAAACGTTTTTGAAAATTGCACATTGAGCCTGTACAAATAAAGTAATTATTTAAAAAAAAAAATGCACAAATGTTGCTATAATAATGAAAATTATCACCGATTGACTTCGAAAAGCACTTTTCCTAACACAAATTTAAAAATCAAATTCACTCCGGTCTCACCTAATGGTGTTTATTCAACTACCGCATGTGGTGAGTGGTGGTGTCCAGTGGCGTTTTAGATTGTTCTCCAGTACACGACGAAAGGCTGCCCGCAAGCGTGACCTGCAATCCACTGAGCGGTCCATTCGCCGCAGAGTGAGGAAGGCGTTGCACCGCTACTGATCGGATTTCAGTTGCTCGTCATGAGCCTTTGTTGGCCATCTATGCCATGCGCGTCACTGTTCTAAACAACATACAGCTCGCCTGCCTTATCTGTGTTAAGCACCTTAATAGCTCAGCAATACTCAACCATCACGACAAAACGGTCATTTTCAGGACCACCATAAATTTGTTAAAGAGTATTTTCTGGACAACTGTTACTACGATAATTAAAATAATCATCAATGTTCTTAATAAGAGGAGCTTAAAATTTGCATCAAAAAGCATAAACGTAGGTACCGTCCAGTATGCTCAAATTCTGTGATTGATGTGTTTTCCCTAACACAGATTTAATTTCCGAATTACAAAATGAATAGGCACTTCAATCTCTTCAAATTTCTACAATTGTAGTGCGAATTAAGTGATATTTGGGAAATTGTTTGTGAGTATATCGATATAGCCATGTCCCAGCATTTGGTAACACAATACAAGCGGGGATCACGTAAGCGCACAAAGGAACTGCAAGCGGACAAACCTCTGAAAACTGATGCTGAATGAAATCGATGTTACCGAGACAGGATCAGAATGGCTAGAGACAACATTGCTTTATCTACTGGTTGGGATGCTGGAGAAGGGTCTTCAAGGCATGGTAGATCATTTGACTATATCCCTTTGAAACAAAGAAGTACATTATTTTTAACGTATGAATTCGCCAAGAACAACAATTGAGAACTACTATGCCATCGCCTTTCATCAAAATGTTCACCAATTGATCCAGGTGAAACGCATGAGCACCGCTATCATCTCCAAGAACATCGAGGAAATAATTCCACAGCATTGTTCCAAACTGGCTTCCAAGCTTTCAACCTATCGGTCCTTTTCAGGACCACAAATGAAAAAGTTAAGTAAAGAGTTCAAGTAGGAGCTTGTATCCAAGACACATTGTTTAGGTTTGACTACATGGACACCGACAGAGTACCTCAAAATCAGAACCCTCAAATTTGTCTCCGAATTTCAACCTGTTGAACTTTTTCAGTGATAGCGCTTTAAGAAAACAATTTAAAATTTGCTTTACTTTTGCTGTGACATCAAAACTACCTTTCTTAATCCTACGTCAAATCTACGGTCATGTATTCGATGCAACCTCTGGCTTTTTAACATTCATTATGTTTGCACAACTGTTTGACTCTATAAATAGTTTGCAAAGCATTTAATATCTAAGAGGCTGTGGACAACCGTCTATATAAAAATCAAAAAAATGTGTATGAATAGTGGATGCTCAAGCCCTCTTATGCATATGGACAGGCCAGGGTTGCTTCCACTCACTTGCTATAAAAACATGTTTTTCGGAATAATGAAATCATTATATATTATAATGATAATAAGTACTTGTAAGTTATAAGAAAAGGTTGTAAACTAGGTGTTTGACACATAAAACCTGTCATTATTGCTTTCAGTGCGTCACAATCAGCTAATTTAAGATTCGTGAGCGCTCACTCTGAGTGAGCGCTCACTAGTCATAAGTTCGCTGATTGTGACGCACTGGAAGCGAAATTGACATTATTGATTCCATTATTTCGAAAAACATTTTTTATAGTGAAGTGAGTGGAAGTAACCCTGTGGACAGTCCCTTTTTTTTTTTTGTTAATTACTTTATTTGTACAGGCTCAATCGAATAAACTTTACAGAGCCAAGTTATCATTTTCTTTATACATTATAAATGTCTTAAATCTAAAATTAAAGGATTGGAACCGATTACTCGCGGTCTTCTCGAGGTTAGTGGATGACAATTGTTTGGATCGGGAGAGGGAAAAGGAGATTTGGAATATGATTTATGATTAAAAAATTTCACTATTTCTAAAACATATACTTAATCCTATCGACGTTATACCAACTCTGTAATTATACAATTATTACAGAAACAAATCTACAAAAAAAAATACACACACATACAAAACACAAACTAAACACAAGGTTAATCAAACTTACAATCTATGGTTAATATTCTTCAAGAAAACATATATGAGTTTCATAAACTCCAGATCGCGTCTAGCCAAAATATCCCGAACTGGAACATTAGGTTGTCTACCTCGAGCCCGAAGGGAATCGTACAACTCGGATCTGACTCCACGGTGCTCAGCACATGACCAAATAATGTGATCTGCGTCCTGGTAACCTTGTCCACATTCACAGAGATTACTGTCCCCCAGCTCAACACGGAACAAGTGAGCGTTTAACGAGTAGTGATTGGACATGAGGCGAGACATCATACGAATGAAGTCTCGACCCACATCCAACCCCTTGAACCAAGGATACTTCGACACCTTAGGGATGATTGAATATAACCATCGTCCCAAACTCACTTCACTCCATTTATTTTGCCAGCTGGCGAGGGACTGTTGACGATAAATGAAGAAAAATTCGTCGTAGGCGATTTGTCGATCGTAAATATCGCCTTCCATAGCGCCCACCTTTGCAAGCGAGTCCGCCTTCTCATTGCCCGGAATCGAGCAATGAGATGGGACCCATGCAAAGGTGATGACAAAAGATCTTAAAGATAAAGCACTTAGAATCTCTCGTATTTTCATGAGAAAATACGAGGAGTGCTTTACCGGCCTCATGGAGCGAATAGCCTCGATAGAACTGAGACTATCCGTAAAAATAAAATAATGATCTGGTGCAAGTGAGGCGATCGTTTCTAGCGTATAATGTATTGCCGCCAGTTCAGCAACATATACGGAACAAGGAGCATGAAGCATTCGAGAGGCGCTATGAAATTCGTTATACACTGGAGTCGCTTTTTACGCGGGTGATACGTCCCGCGTAAAAAAAAACCGCGTAAAAAAAAACCGCGTAAATTCCGGAATCCGCGTAAAAAAAAACCGCGTAAATTCCGAAATCCGCGTAAAAAAAAACCGAGTAAAAAAAAAACCGTGGAAGAAAAAACCGCGTAAAAAGCGATATACCGCGTAAATTCTGAAATCCGCGTAAAAAAAAACCAAAATCCGCGTAAAAAAAAACCGCGTAAATTCCGGAATCCGCGTAAAAAAAAACCGCGTAAATTCCGAAATCCGCGTAAAAAAAAACCGCGTAAAAAAAAACCGTGTAAAAAAAAACCGCGTAAAAAGCGACTCCAGTGTAAATACCAAAACCAGCGGACGCCTCTATTAGTGATCCATCTGTGAAGAACGATCTTGCGGAATCAACTTGGCCAAACTTTGCAGCGAAAATTGACGGAGCAATCATGGAACGATGATGCTCTGGGATTCCGCGAATCTCTTGCGTCATTGATAAATCAAAATGAACAGAACTGTCGAAGTCGGAGAAGCAAACACGATAGGGATTATGCTGCGAAGGGCTGACATCCTGTGTTATGTACACGTAGTACAATGACATAAAACGAGTTTGAGGGTTTAGCTCAAGAAGCTTCTCAAAGTTTGCAATCACCAGTGGGTTCATAATTTCACAACGGGTGAGGAGCCTGAGCGATAATTCCGAAAATCGGTCAGAGAGTGGCAGCATGCCCGCTAACACTTCGAGACTCATCGTATGAGTCGAGTGCATGCATCCTAACGCGATACGAAGACAGCGATACTGGATCCGTTCCAGTTTGATGATGTGCGTTTTAGCCGCCGACTGGAAGCAAAAACTACCGTACTCTAAAACCGATAAAATCGTTGTCCGGTACAACGTTAAAAGATCTTGCGGATGGGCTCCCCACCACGTTCCGGTAATTGTTCGGAGAAAATTGATCCTTTGTTGGCATTTCCGCTTCAGATACTCAATGTGGGATCTCCAGGTGCATTTTGAATCGAACCAGACCCCAAGATATTTGAAGGACATAGAATGAGTGATCGGTTTACCCAAAAGTTGAAGCTTTGGTTGTGCTGGGCTATGCTTCCTAGAAAAAACGACCAACTCAGTTTTCTCCGTGGAGAATTCGATACCTAGCTGGATAGCCCAAGTAGACAAATTGTCTAAGGTATCCTGTAAGGGTCCTTGCAGGTCGGCCTCTCTGGGTCCTGTCATAGACACTACTCCGTCATCTGCAAGTTGTCTCAACGTGCAGTTGTCCCTTAGACAATTGTCAATTTCTCTGACGTAGAAATTATACAGAAGGGGGCTTAAACATGAGCCCTGGGGGAGACCCATGTAGCTAAATCGTGAAGCTGTAGAGTTTCCATGAGAAAAGCTCATATGTTTCTCTGACAGCAAATTGTACAAAAAGTTATTAATTAATGGAGAAAGGCCACAAGCGTGGAGTTTGTCTGAAAGGACTTCAACCGATACTGAATCAAAAGCCCCCTTAATATCCAAGAAGACAGAAGCCATTTGCTCTTTATTAGCAAAAGCCAACTGAATTTCAGTGGAAAGCAACGCGAGACAGTCGTTCGTTCCCTTGCCCCTACGGAAACCAAATTGAGTATCTGAGAGTAGGTGGTTCAACTCAACCCATTTGTCCAGGCGAAAAAGGATCATTTTCTCCAACAATTTACGAATACACGATAGCATCGCAATGGGACGATACGAGTTGTGATCTGACGCGGGTTTTCCAGGCTTTTTAATGGCTATAACTCTCACTTGCCTCCAATCATCCGGAACAATATTAAGCTCCAGGAACTGACCAAACAAGTTCAACATGCGCCTCTTAGCGACGTCTGGGAGGTTTTTCAACAAGTTGAACTTGATTCTATCAGCCCCCGGAGCCGAATTGCCACACGAAAGGAGCGCGAGTGAGAGCTCCAGCATTGAAAAAGGCTGGCTGATCTCGTCTACCGAATTCGTCGTTTCGCGAGGAATCATCTGTGCCGGCACAGAATCAGGACATACTTTTCGCGCGAACTTGAGAATCCAACTATCGGAGTACTCCTCGCTCTCGTTGTTTGAAGACCGGTTACGCATCCTTCGCGCCGCATTCCAAAGCGTATTCATCGACGTTTCGCGCGATAATCCGTCCACGAATTGCCGCCAGTATCCGCGTTTCTTGGCTTTGATGAGGCTCTTGAGTTCGCGTTCAAGAGCCGAGTACGCTTCGAAATGTACGGGTGTTCCACGTTTCCGGAAAAGCTTAAACGCGTCGGACTTTTTACGATAAACCTCAGTGCATTGCTGGTCCCACCAAGGGGAAGGAGGTTTCCTACGGAAAGACGTTCCTGGAACCGGCCGAGTTTGAGCTTGAAGCGCGCTGTCCAAGATCAGATTGGAGAGGAAGTTATATTCCTCCAACGGTGGAAGCCCTTCTACCGACGTTAGGGCATCTTCTATCACATTCTTGAACTTTGTCCAATCGATATTACGGGTAAGATCGTACGCGACGTTAACGGGTTCCGACGGATTGAACCCACTGGCAACTGAAACTTTGATCGGCAAGTGATCACTACCGTGGGGATCTTGGATCACATTCCACGTGCAATCCAACGATAATGAGTTAGAGCAAAATGTGAGGTCTAATCTACTTCCATTCGAGGATGGGCCAGCCAAACGTGTTACTTCTCCATTGTTAAGAATTGTCATATTAAAGCTGTCGCAGAGGTCATATATCAAAGTAGAACGGTTGTCGTCATACAGTTCCCCCCAGCCTGTACCGTGGGAATTAAAATCTCCCATAATCAACCGTGGAGCAGGAAGTACCGAACAGATATCTGAAAGTTGTTTGCGATTAACAACGGCTCTAGGAGGAATATAAACAGAAGCAATACAAAGGCGCTTACCTTTAATAATAGCCTGACATGCAACAACTTCAATACCTGGAAATTGTAGAAGATTCACTCTATAGAAGGAATGGCACTTTTTGATCCCCAAAAGTACCCCTCCTCCACGCGAATCCTCACGATCCAGTCAAATAATGTTAAAATCATAAAAAGGAAGATCGATATCTGAAGAGAGCCAAGTTTCACAAACAGCAAATGCATCACAATCATTATTGTGAACCAAAAACTTAAAAGAATCTAATTCAGGAATGAGACTTCGACAATTCCACTGTAGAACAGTGATCAAATCCCCGACCTCGTTTGGAAAATTATCCATCGAAGGAAATGATTGCTGCAATGAGGGGCCACTTCAATGTCAATTGCTTCAAGAGGGTCTTCACAGAAGGAAGCATTGCCAGAACAATGCTTTTGAGAGGATCAGAAATATTGAGGTACTTGAGAATATCGTCCACAATTTTATCAAATGAGAACAACCCGGATGAAGAAGGGGTTTCTGTTCTTAAAAATGGGCCATCAGGGGTTTTTGATGTCCCCGGGAGAGATGGAAAATTCTGGTTATAATCAGTTCTGCGGAAACCAGGAGGAGTTGAAATTTCCTTTTTTCCATCACTCCTTGATTTGGGCAAGCTGATTTGGGGTTCCTTATCTGCAACTTTCCGCGAACGGATGCGTTTTCGTTTCCGTGCAGAACCTTCCGGAAAACTGAAAGAAACTCCCTCCTCAGCCAAGTCAGAGTCAGACTCGTCATCAGACAAAACAGCAAAGGGATTTTTGTCGTTGGTTGATGGTGTGGCTGTTTTTAGCATTGCTGCAAAAGACTGCGTGGAACGCTCCTTAAGAGAGCGTTCTAGTTTCTCCCCGCGTTGTTTGTACGCCGGGCACGATGAGAGACCATGAGGAGTTCCCTTACAGTACACGCATTTTGGTGCAGTGACTGTGCAGGCGCCATCCTCGGGCTTCTCCCCGCATTTGGAACAGCGTGCCTTGCTGCCACAGTGAGAGGCCGTATGTCCCAACTGTTTGCAGTTTTGGCAGTTCATGACCCGAGGAACAAACAAACGCACAGGTAGCCGAAGTTTTCCCAACTCGATGTAGTGAGGAAGGGCTGAACCAGAAAAGGTCACCCGAAACGAGTCTGTGGGGGTAAAGCTCTTTTTACCCTCGCTGAAAGATACTGAGTTCAGCTTCTGGACTTCCAGTATCTCAACCGTGGGAAGCAAGGGGTTCTTGAAACGGCCAACCGCTTGCTTCGCCAAGATCTCGGGGGTCAGACAGTGGGACAGTCCCTTATTGATACTATTTCAATTTTTTCCTTGATTTTTTTTTCCGTGGATCTTATTTTCTGTACTGAGTACCAATGCTACCGACGCCAGGGAGACAGCTCCCACACCTGGACCCTACCTATCGACCCATCATCTCATGGACCAGGGACCAACGGCTTTACTTCCGAACCAAGGCGTGATCAGAGATTGTATGCCTCAGAAAATATCAGCAGCGCCGACTGGCCTAGGCCCTTTGGGGTGAGTAGCAATCACGCTTACCTATACTACGTCTTTGTTGACGATATGGTGTAGATGACACAACCGTATACATAATCAAAGCCGCTGCTAAGGGATTACGAATGCCTTTTAACTCTTCAAAAAACCTATCGATTAATGTCCAATGAAACCATGGCTGGTCGAAACATCCAACGTCACCCGGAAGGTCGCCGTCTAATCTTCGAACCGTAACCCTTTTTCTCTGCTCAAACCTCGTATCCCCTTAATTACCTAGATCAATCAACTCGATTTCACGTGGTGACCTTAAATTTAAAAATAAAACTCCATCGTCCAGCGTCTACCAGCCATGTAGCCCCATACCACGGACAAACCATGAAGAGAGTTCAGCTCAAGAAATTCCAAACATGCCTCACATATGTTTTTTTTTTCAACCCCCTCCCCCCATCCACCACTTCATGGATCGTACTCCACAACCTCCATTAGTGCGGAACTAAACGTAACCTCACGCAAAAATAATGCAACATCATCCATCGCGCTCGCGAAGCAACCACCACAACAACAGTGCACGCGGTAAAAACAAAACACGAAATTTGCCTGCCTCCGTCCACTTCTACCGGTACGTTCATACCGGAAAGAAAAGCCGACGCCGCTACTGCTGCCACCAGTGCCGTCGCTTGTCGAGACAGGTGTAAGGCTTTTGCTTCCTCCCCGTCCCATTCCACGTCGGACAAATCTCCTGCTCGGATCGGTGAGAAACTACTGACTGAACGCAAAACCATCTCCAAGTGTTAGTAATTACCCCCTCCCACCATCTTTACTTTTTTTTGTATTACCAATGTGCTGCGTTTAGTATCTGCTAATTGTACCCGAAGAACACATTCGCTCGCTCTTCTTTATCGATGCAAATGAGCTGCACCTTGATCTTCGTGCGGCGCAGCGATCAGTCGGTGTAAGTAGACCTTGAGGCAGGCACTTCAGTCTGCGATAAGCCTAATGGGGCGCCGTTGGCTGCGGTTGCTGAAAGGTTCGTTTTGATTAGCACGTTGATTGGGTGGTGCTTTCCAGTGGGGTTGCGCGCTCTTTCTCTCGGTGTTGGGAATTCTGTTTAATTATCTCCGGTGGCGGGACCGGGGGGAATTATGTAAACAAGAGAGAAAATAGGCACGGAGAAGGTGGAAACGGAGGGAGAACTAAGGCTTATCAGGTGGTGATGAGCGGAGTTGTATTTTAGCAGGTAGCTTCCTGATAGCATCTAGGCAGATTAGAGAGGAAATGGGTGGTAATTGAGACGGATTATTATGCCATCCGTCAAGTGGGAGATTATGCGATCGTTGGGATGCTAATCAGCTGTGTCGCTTAATGATCAAGATGGTAATGAGCCTATGTCCTTTAGCGTGATTTCTAAGGTAGGTCTAGGCGAATGATCTATTAGGAGCAATCAACAAATAGGCAGTCTGGTCACAGTCAGTTGAAGGGTAGTTTGAGACCGAAATAGCTTATATTTGGCTTTTCTGTTTGACCGGCATCAGAATATATCTTGAGTTTGTTTTGGAAGTCCTTGCGGCTTAAATACATTTTGTTATGTGAGAAATCTAGAGATGATATCGGTCAGCTTTTGATTGAGTTCTATGAGCTTTCAGACTAAGTCTAGGGTCATTATGAATCATCGGACTTAGTAAAGTTTAAAATTGTAATGAGTCAATTGTTGTGACCATGGGGTTAAATCCATATCTTCCTTGGATCAATTCCAGAGGCCTCATGGGTCAACTCCGGATATCACAAGAGACTGCCGAAAAGTCAAAAAAAAAATCTTCCGTCACCGTTGTCGGTGATCAAAACGAAACACTCTCAATTGGTGTAGATCCGGTAGTGGTTTGGTCTACATATGAGCTAGTGTGGAATCTCCGAATAGAACGTGTTCAGGAATGATTTTTAAGGTTGACTTTGCGCAGCCTGCCGTGGCGCAATCCAATGAATTTACCACCTTATGCAGACCGATGCATGCTATTGGACCTGGACACATTGGAACACAGAAGAAAAATGCAATGTGGACTGCCCTCAACTGCTTTCACAATTAAACTTCCGTGTTACTCAAAGGATGCTGCGGCAATCATCCTTTCTATAATCAATATTCCATCGGACTGCATATGGACACCATGACAGGGTGTCTACTCAATCCAAGGAATCAAATTCCTTGAGTTTTCCAGGTTTTTCCAGGTCGGATGAAAAAAATTCCAGGTGCATACAAATTATACATATTATTATTTTATCTATTTATCCATCTGGAATCCCTTTTATCAGTGTTGGAAAAGTTCGCGATATTTCACGAAGTTCACCAAGGGAAAAGTTCGCGAGTCATAGGGAACTTTGATGAACTTTTCCATCACTGCCTTTTATGTACTTATTGATTTATGTTATTTTCGATTGTTCAAACTTGGGCGTTGGTACTTATAAGTCGGCACAGCAAAAAAAGTTATTGAAAATTACAGCAGAACAGATGCACATAGGTTGTTTAATATTAATTTGTACAATTTATGTTTAGTAAATGCACCAATGGAGGTACGTTAGGAACCACCATAGGAACACATTGCACTAAAGTACCCCACTATTGCTGCATTTATCCTACACATAATTTGCGAAAAAAAAAATATCCATGGGTGTAATATTGTATTTGGTTTTTGCTAGTTATTCATACAGTAGCATGCATTACGTCAATCAATATTACAATACAGAATAAATCATGGTTTCACATGGCTAAAATCTCTTAAGGTCCGTTTAGACTACCTGATTTCTTGGTCTTATTTTGACCGCCGCAATAATGAAAAATCTGCTCGAATTTACTTTCGACACACTTTATCGAACCCCCCTGTTTGCTGGTGTTCACACTGCTTGCACATCTCGAAAGAACTGTCAATTTAGATTTCAAAACAAAACTGTATCAGGAATCAAAAGTAAATACTTCCATACCGGAAAATTGCTCTAGTTTCGGCAGACGTATTTGCTTTTACTATTTTAAATAAAATAAGAAAGAGAAGGTGAACTTTGTGGAGTAGGAAGTGGTTACTCAGGAGGAACACCGGCAGGGATCTGGCTCATCTTGTCCATCAAGAGCTGCGATATGAAGATAAAAATGGATTTCAAAACTTCGCCAGGATGTCGATACCAACTTTAGACAAGCTAGTGGGAAAAGTTCTTACTAGATATACATGATTCCTTGAGTTCTGAAAATTTCTGTTAACAACTCAATTCTGCAAGGTCTTCAAACCTTCTGACGTCCCTGAAGTTTTGTTTCTGTTCACCGGTAAAATTTCTTTAAAGATCAACATTTTTTCCTGACAATCTGCAAATGTCTCGGAAGTTCTACAGATTTCTTTGAAGTTCTGTGTGTTCTTCAGAAGTTCTGCAAATTTTCCTAAAAATCTACAAAGTTCCTAAAACCCTGAAGATTTAAGATCCTTGAAGATCAACAATTATCTCTGATGTTCACAAAATTTCTAATAATCTACAAACTTCTCGAAAGTTCTGTAATTTTCTCTGCAGATTTTCATGATTCAATGAATATCTGAAAATATCTCTGAACATCTATACAATTTTCTTAAGAATTAAAAGATTATCTAGAAATTTTTGAGCTTTCCGGAAGCTTAAGGAAGTATTCTGAAGTTTTCCTAATTTTTCTGAAGCTGTGCAAATATCTCTAAAGATCAGCGAACTTACCTGAAGTTCTGTAAATGTCTTTCAACATCCAAGAACCGCAGTAAAATGCTGAAAATTTATTTAAACATCTGCTAATTTTTGAGTAGATTCACGATCTACCCTCTGAACTTTTCTGATGTTCCTAAAATTTATTTCAAATTCTGTAAAGTTTTCTGAAGTACTGTATTTCTGCTCTAAAAATCTACGAACTGCCCTGAAGTACGATAAATTTCACAGTAGATCTCCGAACTTTTCTAAAGGTCTTTAAATTTCTTTGTGGATTCTTGATCTAGAGATCGGCGAACTTTCCCGAAGATCTGTGAGTGTTGCTGAAGTTTTGCAAATTTTTTTTAAAACGTACGAACTGTCTGACGGGCTACAGACTTCTCTTAAGGTCTACGGACTTCTCTGAAGTTCTTTAGATCTATCTATTTCCCACTTCCATGGAGTTCTGCAAAATATTGTACTTTTGTACTTCGCTGCGATTTGTTTTTTGAATTGACATTTAACGAATTTTTCTGAAGATCTCACGTTTGTGTAAAACTGTGAAACTTTCTGTCAAATTCCTGCAAATATCTTTAAAGTTCTGTAAAGTTGTCTTAAGCTCCGTAGCTCTATTCCCAAGATCTACAAAAAAAGTAGAAGGGTGTGTGCCTAAGGGCACGAACGGAAGCTTGACGTAGGACCACTAGTGGACGGAATAAATATGAAGAGCATTAAGTTCTTTTAATTGATCAAATATCTATTATCTCAACTCTTTCCGTTTTTGAATTGTAGGCGTACTAAATTTCAAATCTTTTTCAAAGAGAAAGTTGATAACGAGAATCAATTAAAATCACTTGCACCTCTGCTTCCAAGTTTGTGTGGTCGTTGGGGGCTTGTGGTTCTGAATATGGACAAACAAGCACAGATAAATTCTATTCCAACTCTTTACTGATGTAAGCTTGATGGCCCTGAAAAGGGCCGTTTTATTAAAGAGGACATCCATGGCCACTTACGCTTGGCGTGTTTAGTGTAGGTGACAGCATCACGGACCTCATTTTCAAGGAACACGTTCAGCACACCTCGTAGATCAGACCGGAGATACGCCAGACACCGCCACGGCGAGCCAGACGACGGATGGCCGTTATCTCGAAGAATTTGCGATGATTATTGGCACCTCCTTTGCCACGACCAGTCAATTGTTGCTTGTGGGTTATAGCAGAGTGGACTATTCACCACCTTCCTACTGCTGCTATTGCTGACCACGCCGTCCGAAGCACAAATGAGCTGACCATGTTAGTTAGTTAGTTTAAATGATCTTTATTTTAGTTTAACTTGGACGATTACCATATAAATTTTTACTAAGTGATTTAATTGCTTTCTTCATCTTTAGGTATGGGCAAAATTCAAAATTTGTTTTACAGAATTAGTCCTAGACTTAGTACACGGTCGACCACCTTGGTGGGATTGGTTTGTTTTGTTTTTAGAATTTGAAGAGAAACTACTTAATACTACTATTTACAGCTTAAAACTAACCTACTCTACTATATACACTTAACCTACTATGTACAAATTGCTTATTAAAGCATGTTCAGAAAGATTGCATTTTTGAATAAATTTAGTTGTCATATCATCAATTTTGGAATCTACTTTGGGAATTTCTGCCTCTTGATGGAGGTCTGCTATTCTTGTGTCGAATGGACGATCTAGGATCATCCTCAACACTCTATTCTGTGCAACCTGGATTTTGTTCCTGTGGGTCTGAGCGCACGATTCCCACACCGGGGTGGCATAGAAGATCGCGGGGGCTATGATCTGTTTGTAGACAGCCAGTTTGTTTTGCCTTGAGAGGCGGGATCTGCGGCAAATGAGCGGATACAAACACCTAACCAAGGCGGAGCACTTAACTAGGGTTTTCTCTATGTGCGAGCGGAACAGGAGCTTCTCATCGAACAACATCCCGAGATAAGTAACATCAGTGGACCACTCGACCCTTGTACCATCCATTATTACGGTACAGGAGGGAGACGGTTTAAGTTTTAATCATTGTCTGTGAAGGAACATGATCGCTTGGGTTTTCGAGGCGTTGATTTTGATTTTCCACGTGGTGGCATAATCAGTAAAGGTGTCAAGGCATTGTTGGAGCTTGTTCGTAATTTCACGAGGCATCCTACCCTTGACGGCTATCGCGGTGTCATCTGCAAACAGAAAGAACACGCAACCGTCTCCTAGAGGAGGGATGTCCGACGTGTAGATGCTGTAAAGCAGTGGTCCCAGCAGACTCCCTTGCGGAACACCTGCTGGGATCGGAAATTGTCCCGAAAGGGAACTATTCAACGACACCCTGAACGACCTTTGCTGGAGATAGTTACGGGTGATTTTCACAAGGTATGGTGGAAAGTTGGAGTTACAAAGCTTGTATATAAGTCCGTCGTGCCAGACATTGTCAAACGCCTTTTCGACGTCTAACAAGACCATGGCTGTGGACTTGGATACAGCTTTGTTACTCCGGATGTTATTCATCACCCGCACTAGCTGATGATTGGTGGAATGCCCCTTACGGAACCCGAACTGTTCCGGAAGAAGAATGTCATGTTCCTCCACAAACTTGTTTAGTCGGCTGAGGATCAATTTTTCGAACAGCTTGCTCAGCGCTGAGAGCAGGCTAATCGGTCTGTAGCTTGACGGTAGTGAAGGGTCTTTCCCAGGTTTGCGGATCGGGATGATTTTTGCCACCTTCCAGATGCTTGGAAAGTAGTGCAGCTCCAAGCATCTGTTGAGGATGGCAGCCAGCAGCGAGTGCACCCTCGCGCTGAGATTTTTCAACTCTAGGTTGAATATTCCGTCAAACCCGGGAGCCTTCATGTTCGTACTGTGTTTCAGCGCTGAGCAAATTTGTTCCTCTGTAATCCGTTCTTCTGGAGGGACGGCACAAGGGGAGGCATCTAACGTCTGGACGCACTGCACAACCTGGTTCTCGAGTGGACTTGGGATTGTAGAGCCAAGCAAATGCGACTGGGCAATGTGCTCCCCAATTGCATTGGCCTTCTCTTCGTTGGTGATAAGCCGTTCGTCATTGACTCTAAGTGGTGGAATGGGCTTGGGGTGAGACTTCAGCACCTTGGCAACCTTCCAGAATGGTCTGGAACGGTCGTCCAGGTTCTGAACGAGCCGCCCGAAACTCTCGTTCCGGATTGAGACCATTCTGGAAGCGATCTGCCGATTCAGATCGACCATTTCGTATTTACGCTGCAGATCCCCAGTCCGCTGAAACTGGCGTCTACGAACATTTCTGAGCCGAATCAAGAGTTTGGTGTGGGAATCAATTGCTTGAAACTTACCCCTCACAGGAACTCGTCGAACGCACTCTTCGTCAGCCACGGATATGGCTTGATGGAGACCCTCCAGGGCCCGGTCGATGTCATCCACTGTGTCGAGCGGTGGGTTGTCGTCGATGTGGCGGTCGACCACGCGTCGAAACTGGACCCAGTTGACTCGATGGTAGTCCTTCCGCTGGCACGGTGCAGGGGCCACGTTGTAGCCCAGCTCGGTCAGCACCGGTTGGTGGTCCGAACTCAGGTCGTTGACGGCAACCGGCTTGGCTAATCTGGTGTTTGCCAAGAACAGGTCCAGCGTCGATGGGTTGCCCGTCGGTGATGTGAAGGTTGGTTCGTCCGGAAACCAGACGGAATAGAGACCATGCTGGGAATGGTCGAATAGCAGGCGGCCGTTCTGGTTCTGCTGGTAGTTCCGCCAGGCCTCGTGCCGGGCGTTCAGGTCCCCTCCGATTACAAAGCGGGCATTGGTGTGGGTTATGATGGCAAGGTCGTTCTTGAACTGCTGTGCTGTACCATTGCTAACGGTACATTGCCGGGGGCAGTAGGCGGCGATGAACCGGACGTTTCCGGTCGATGTTTCCACCTCTACGCCAACGGCCTCGATGATGGAAGTGCGGTAGTGGGGTAGGGTGCAGTACTTGATGCCTTTCTTGATGATGACCGCGACACCGCCCCCCCTGGAGCTGGTGCGATCAAGCCGGACAATGCTGTGGTCGGGCAGCCAGAAGCTGTCACCGGTCTTGAGGTGAGTCTCGGTGAGAAGGCCCACGTCGATGTCGTGCTTGCGGAGGAAGTCTGCAAGCTCAATGTTTTTCGCCCCTACGGAGCGAGCGTTCCAGTTGGCGATCTTTATGGGTTCACGGTCCATAATTAGCGACGAAGGAGATGATAGCTTGGAGCTGATACCAGACAGCAGCGCTGCTTTATATCTTTTCAGGTTAAAGCAGAATGATGTGCAACCAAGTGGTATAAAAGCTACAAAGACTCCTCCCATTATGAGTAGTTTGCTATCAAGTAGCGACACTGGCTATTTTCTTTAAGCGTACACGGCGAATGAGAACGAATCAAATTTGAGTTTAGTTAACTCATAATCCCCAAAAGTGTAGAAACTCAGCGATGAGTAAATTTGTCTCATGGTTTCCAGTGGAAAACCTAAAAAAATCTGCCAGAAAATGAGGAAATTGACGAAAATTTTATTCAGTCTCGGAGTAGTACCAATAGACTGAGTGAATAAAATCTTTACTTTTCTCAAATTCGGGAATTTTTCCCTGGTAAATCCTGGAAAAACCTGGGAAAACATGAGGCAAATTTACACATCGCTGAGTTCCTGCACTTTATTCCTTATTTCTGAGATAACTAAACTCAAATTTGGGTTGTTCTCATTCGCCGTGATAGATATTGGCGCCGGTGGTTAGCGGAATTAACATCTCTGGGAGCTGCCACCCTGGCATCGGTAGCATTGCAGCTCAGTACGGAAAACAAATCTCGCGTCACTTTTCAATAGGTCCTATCTACATTGATCAATTCTCTTCATCGACACTCTCTTTCGTAAATAACTCGGTTACACAAAATTTGAGTTAATGTTTCCTGCCGTTTTCGTCGAATTAGATGCTAGATTGTTGCTTCTTCCATCGAAAATATCCAGCCGTGGCGATTCAAAGTTGATCAAGATTGATCAAAATAATTTGTACCCCTGCTTCCAGTTTGATTACATGAGCATTTTGTGCGATCGTATGGACAAACAGGCAGATGAATTCTATTCCTACTCTTTAGTGTAATAAGCTTGGTGGCCCTGCAAAGAGCCGTTTTGTTGCCAAAGATGATTTCTCGATGAACATTTCAAATAGTCATCTGCTTTGATCGATTCTCTTCATCGACTTTCTCTTTTCATAACCACTGCTATGCAAACAGATTTCGCGCTAATTCTACCACAGTTTGATAAAGGAGGTTCTTATCTAGCGTACAAAACGTCAAATACAACAGGGAAAGGTTTTACAGCTTAGTTATTAACGAAAGAGAAAGTCCATGAAGAGAATCGATCAAAGCAGATAGGACCATTTGAAATGTTCATCGAGATTTAACCTTCGAAACCAAACAGAGTGCGTCTCTGTCACTTCAAAAACGTAGATGACATCCATGGCCGCTTACGCTTGGCGTGTTTAGTGTAGGTGACAGCATCACGGATCTCACTTTTCAGGAACACCTTCAGTACACCTCGTAAATCAGACCGGAGATACATCAGACACCGCCACGGCGAGCCAGACGACGGATGGTGGTTATCTTGAAGAATTTGCGTTTGGTTCTGAATATGGCGATGAGTGTGCAAAATATTACGCAATTCCATCCTCCATATTCGCACGCGCCCGAGAATCGGAGGCGAATACCACTTCGACTTGTTTCGTCTACTTACTACTCTCTGACGACTGTGCTGGGGAAGCAGCATATGCATGTAGGTAATTGGTGGATTTGTTAGTTAATTCGACGCTTTTGGACAATACTGGACATTTACCAGTTTTTCAATAGTTTCTTGTTGAAAATCAACATTCGGAAGCATTGTTAACGATGCGTAGCCATATTTATGATCGATTGGTGATGAAATTATTGAAATTGGACCATGAGCAGTTGAGTTATTAACGTTCAAAATCTTTCTTAATTTGTTACATGTTCCATTTTCGGTTTTCACAAAGTGTACCCCCATATAGAAATCAAAGACGTAGTCCTACGTCAAAAAACTTGAGGCTCAATAAATTTCTCAGTAGATCTGCAAACTTCTCTGACGTTTTGTAAATTCCTCTCGGGTTACCCTGAAGATTTGAAAATTTCCTTTAAGATTACCTAAAGTTGTCAAAATTTATCTGAAAATATTTGAGCTTCTTTGAAGTTTTAAATGTCTCTCTCAAGATCTACAAATTTTCCTGAAATCGTGTAAATATTTTTTTTTAAATCCCCGAACTTCCCTGAAGTTCTGCAATTTTTACTGAAGATCCATTAAGATTTCTGAGATTCTTGTGATTTTTTCAGAAGTCCTGTAATATTTTTCTTTTTTCAAAGTTCTGTAGCTTTGTTCTGAAGAGCTACGAACTTCTCTGATGTTGAATAATGTTTCGAGGATCTCCAAACTGCTGTGAAATACTTTATATTTCACTGTAGATTCTTGAACTTGTCTGAAGTTATGCGAATTTCCCTGAAGATTTGCAAAATTTCGCTTATAGTTTTACAAATTGATTTGAAATTATTTTTGCTTGCTTGAAGTTTTGAAATATTCTTTGAACATTTATCTGAAGATCTACGACCTCTCTTGTGATTTTGTTTTTTATGAATTTCTATTAATAACTTTTAATTTGATTGTAGTTCTGTTCTCAAGATCTACGAGCTACACTGAAGCTCAACAAATTTCTCAGTAGATCTCCGACCATCTCTGAAGCTCAAAAAAATCTATGTAGGCTCTCAGACCTGCTGTCTAGCATGCTTATTCTTATACAATACATATGCTTCGTATGCTTCCTTTTGACGGTTGCCAGTCTCTCTTTTTCGGCTGTTTCCTTTTTACGACGATTTTGATCCTCCACATACAAATCAGCCAAGAGCTAGCGTGACAAGACTCTCTGAATGAACTTGTCTCGTTCATACATGTTGTCTTAGCTGTCAGATGCTTGTCAAGTTCAGTGTCTTTAAGAAACGTTTCGAGAAACTGAACGAAAAACTTCTTTTGAATTACGAATGAAGTGATAATTGGAAAATTCCCTGAGTGGAATTTCCAGGTTTTTCCAGAAAAAATAAAATTCCCTGTAAATTCCCGGTTCTCCAGGTTTTTTTCAGGTAGTAGACACCCTGCATGAGCCAATGTCTGCGATGATTTGGGCATTCTCCGCTGTGGAAGAAGCATTTGAATTCGGGGAAACATCGAACTAATTTTGATTGAGAAGATTGTGATTTTTTTTTATTTTTGTAATCTGTTTATCTGTTGCTTTTTTGTGTATTATCTAAGTTTTATTCATTAAGACAACTACTGTCAGATGAATGAAAATAAATAAATAAATAAATAAATAAATAAATAAATAAAAGGACGAACACGATTTAAAATGACAACAGGTCAAAATCGACCAAAGGACAGATGGGAAAATCGTCGAGTGGACAAGAATTATAAAGGAACTAAACGAAAAAAGAAATGAAATTAACCTAGAAAGTAATGTTAGACCCCCATGATATTGAAATCATTGTTTAAAAAACATGTTATTCTACCACCTCTCTTAAGCCGATCAAGGGCTCTACAAAGTCACTTCCTAGATTTGCAATAGGAGAATTGAAAGATCTCAACAGCGACTCGGGACATTTTGCGCAAATGTTGCAACTTTCAGCGCACGCATTCTTCAAATTCCAATTAGGAAACCATTTCCTTCAACCACCCGCTTCGAAAACGATTATTACCTCACCTTAACACCCCCGATGCTTCCGACTATTGCCACCGCCGCCCAGGAAGCACGTTCCACTAAGTACGGCAATTTTACTCGCTCTAGATATCAATTTTGCTAAATTGATTGATCCATTCCGTGCAATAATTTACCACCCGGCCCCTCTCCCTATGGCAGTGTTTAGAAGCCCATGTTCACAAGCCCAAATCACACTGAATACAATAATGTTGCATGCAAGTATAAGCACCGACACGACCATTTACACAAACTTCCACGTGTGTCGACTCGTCGGCTGTTTTTAATGCTATGCTCACATCGTTGGACTTTGCGAGAGTGCACATATTGCAACAATCCAAGTGTACAAATTATTAGAGTTCCCTCCGAGTCTTGACTTGCTAGGTACAACAGACAACAAACAATGCACTCCCATTCAATTGGGTTAAATGAATGAACGCTTTTGCTCCGACTAAGTTGCAGCTAGGCCCGGTGCGACGCAGTTCTTGCACCACCACTCGAAAACCAGCAAGATTATGCAATCTGATAAAAAGGGCTGCCTTGCATATACACACACACCCACACACACACACACTCACCCACCGCGCAGCACCGAGTAAGAGTTATGTTGTTTTTGTTCTTAGCTTTGTGCAATTTGCTTCGATTTATTTCAGCGCTCGCCCCACATTCGCGGCCGCTGCTGCTCGCTGCTAGATTTTCCAATAATGATATGCATGGGCAAACTAATCTCCCAACAGCCCCCTGTTGCTGCCGGTTTGTACTTGTGATCGAGTTTTTTTTTCTCTTCTCACTGTGTGAATTGCATATCTCCCATCATAAGTAGGTAATAGAGCGAACCACGAGGTTAGGTCGGTGGGGAAAATTCTCACGGCGATCGGTAATTACTACATTATGCATGAATGGAGTGATATCGACTGCGTTGCCAAGTAGGACCTACACACTTTCGTTCGATCGTTCTCTCCGACTGATTGCCCCGGTCGCTGATAGGTCTCGCTGGATAAGGTATTTTAATTAGAAGCTTGAACACTGATCATAGTTATTATAGTGTACGATATATACAGAACGGATTAGTCTCGTTGAGAATATACGGACTGTTTGTTCTACACGGGGTACTTACGTCTGGCATGGCAACGCTGTAGGTGCAGAATAACGTCCATGACGCCGCGATATACAGGCCAAGTCGCGTCATCTTGGCGGGGTGGGTCTGGAAAGGGGGAGAAAACATAGAACTAGGTTAATATTGATCTTATATTTTTGTGCTGAAATGGTTACAAATTGTTTATCAAAACAGGGATCTTCAGACATAAGCTCATACCGAACGGTCATAAATCTTTATCCAGTTTCAGTTGCTTTTTCAAGGAATTTCGCGGCATTTAGAATTAACACTTGTGATAGGTCTTCTTCATTTCAATGTACTTGTAAGTCTTTAGGGCGATATTTTTAACCATCCAGCGCTAATTCTCTAAAAACAAAAGGCGTGAAATAGAAATTTCATTCGACGCTAACTGGGTGCAAAAAATAATTTAGGGATGCTTTCTGCTGGAATTTGAAGTCTTTGATGGCAATGTCTCAAACTGCCCTAACTTCGGGAAACTGCTGGCAATCAACAAGATATTTGCAACCTCTTCTCAGCCAAATTTGCTAGTGTGTTCGAGGACGAGCAACACTCCCCTAATCTCATTACTTCCGCGGCCAGTAATGTTCCTTTGGTCAACCAAACGCTCCGCATGGTCGAAGCCACTACAGATACGATTTCTAGATCATCATCTAAACTTAAGACTTCAGCTAAGGCCCGATGGTGTTCCGTTGATTATTCTTAAAAAGAACATTACTTGTCTTTTGTATCCACTGCACCGCATATTCCAGCTCTCTCTTTCAAGCGGCAACTTTCCGTCTTGCTGGAAGACTGCGGATATGTTTCCTGTTCATAAAAAGGGAAGCAAACGCGACGTAAACAACTACCGGGGAATCACGTCGCTGAGTGCTGTATCATAACGTTTTGAATTGGTTGTCATAGAGTCCCTAAATGCGCATTGCAAGCAATATCTAAGTATAGATCAACACGGAATCATAACTGGGCGTTCCACAACCACGAACCTGCTGTGCCTAACGTCTTACATCACAGACAGTTTTATTGCTCGGACCCAAACGGACGTTATCTACACAGATCTTACGGCAGCCTTCGATAAGCTGAACCACGAAATTGCGATCGCTAAGCTTGATAGGCTAGGGATCGGTGGAAATCTTTTGAGATGGTTTCGTTCATACCTCATGGAGTGCCAATTGACAGTAACTTAAGGTACTTGTCACTCAGCAAGCTTCTTCTCAAAGTCTGGTATACCTCAGAGTAGCCATCTGGGACCATTGGTATTTTTCCTTTACTTCAACGACGTTCACCATGTTATCACAGGGCCACGATTTTCGTTTGCAGGCGATCTGAAAGTTTTTCTGCGCATCCGCTCACTCGCCGACTGCCGTTCTCTCCAAAATCAGATTGACATCTTTGCTGACTGGTGTAGTCTAAACCGACTGGTGGTCAACCCAGCTAAGTGTACAGTTATTACTTTCTCACGCAAGAAAAAACCGATTATTTTCATCTACAAACTACGAACGGGTGCATTGCGTGAAAGACTTAGGCATTTTTCTAGACTCAAAGCTGACATACTCACACCATATATCGTATGTCGTCGACAAAGCGTGCAGAACTCTTGGCTTTGTCTTCAAGATTACTAAGAACTTCACAGACATTTACTGCTTGAAATCGCTCTATTGCTCTCTCGTACGATCTACGTTGGAATACTGCTCTGCAGTCTGGAGCCCGAACTACAATAATGGGGCCGAGCGAATTGAATCTGTGCAACGACGTTTTCTTCGCTTCGCGCTCCGTAAGCTGCCTTGCTCACTTCGTCTTCCAAGCTACGAAAATCGCTGCCAATTGATCAATGTCGAGCCCTTACGCATCAGAAGAGATGTTTTCAGAGCCTTAACCGTCACCGATACTCTGTAAGGAAGAATCGACTGCGAAGCAATTCTGCAACAAGTGAACATTAATGTTCAACCTCGATCACTACGCAACAGTCTTATGCTGAGACTTCCACTTCTTCGAGCTAATTATGGCTTGGGAAGCGCTATTTACGGCTTGCAGTGAGTGTTCAACCGAGTAGCGTCAATGTTCGATTTCTACTTGACACGGAATATGCTCGCCGAAGATTCTCTGCCTTTTTTGCTGACCGAAGGCGCTTGATGCCCAACAGCTAAGTGTAAAATTTAAGACTTATACATTTTTAGTAACTTGACAATGCTTTCCTAGTTATTTTTTCGTTTGTAACTGTAGTATATGCAGTCTGTATAATATTTTTTTACAACGCATTTCTAGTCTGTTGATGCAAACATAACAAATAAACAAACAAATAAACTTAATCTTTGCTTAAAAAATTAAGATTAAATTAAGGAATCAAGATCATTATATCCACCACGGCATTCTATTGGAAGGTGCTGATCTTATTTTCCAAATGAATAGTTTAGACTGTAGCGATCACAATGTGAGATAGATAGCAATAACATACATTTCATAATTCAGTCTACTGACAAAGTGGAAGCCTTTCATGTGATCCTTTTGCCCCAGACCAGAAAGTGGACTGCGTGAAAAAACAAATCCGTGATATTTCTAATGTTAATTCTAGGTCATTTAAAGTCGTGGGCAAAACGTAAAATTATTGACTGCTCACACGGTAACCGCAAAATACCCAATAATGACTACAAAGTAAGCATTTTCGAGGGAAACTGGGACTACCCATTAAATGAGTAAAATTTTACCCATTTATGAGTAATTACAACTATAAAAACAAGTAGTAAGTATTCATTTTTGAGTAACAAATACTCATAAATGAATAATATTTTTACTCATTTAATGGGTAGTCCCAGTCTCCCTCGAAAATACTTACTTTGTCGTCATTATTGGGTATTTTGTGGTTACCGTGTAGGCTGTGTGAAAGCACTGCTCTATTCAATTCCTTGCTCTATCCAGACCGTACACAGAGAAAAAATTTACCCTAAATTTAAGTTCTTTTTACTTAATTTTGGGAAATTTTGAGTTTTGTATCCCACTCTAACTTTTTGTTGTTGTCAAAAACGGAACGAGAGATTCGACTTTCTCATGACTACACACCAAAAAATTCTGAATTTTACTGGCGATGTAAACATCCATGCATACAAATATTCATACATGTAAACTTCCTTTTCACGTAAACTAGCAGCTTGCAAGAAATGTTTCAAACAAAAGTGGACAGTTGCATACAATATATGGAATATTGCATAATATGTCTCATAAATTTACACGATTTATTATCTTAACTTGTATGATATATGACGCTCCATTTATGTGCATCTTAGTAACGGAAATTTACACTACTTTTTTTTAGCTGTGTATCGTTCAATAAGCTACTAGTGAGTATATGAGATATTTTCAAATTTGAGTCAATTTAACTTAATTTTTGGTGGAAAATACTCACGAGTAAGTAATTATTTTTGCCGTAGTCAAATGTAAACTACTATAAGCGGTTTACTGAAAATTAGCTTATTGAACGGAACATGGGAGATGAGTGAAAAGAACTTAATTTTGGGAAATTTTTCGGTTCCGTGTATGTACCAAACGGTACAGGACGAGGCAATGAAAGAACCAACAATAACATTCAGTTACTCACGAACAGGTGACTCACACCACTTGCCTTCGCTCACACAGCATGAAATTGATGCATTTGTCCATAGAAAATATATGCTCAGTCATTCAAAACAAGGATTGGGTATCATTACGGAAGAATAAATGTGCTGACTGAGCGATTGACTGCGTGCTCTGCTGTCAGTGACTCGTTAACTTCCCAATCATTCAGACTCTCACAAAGCAGTGAATCATGAGAAAGATAGCTGTTCATATTCATATGAAAATTACTCATTGAACCTGAATGTTTTGCGCACTGGTCGTGGGAAAATATTTGAGGATCTTTCATTCATTTCCTTTAAAATGACCGTTAGCCAAGCTGTATCCAAAGTGGTCGATTATCTTTAGTATTGACCAGAAGTAGTCACTATCCGTGAATTTGACAGATGAGATCGAGATGAACCCAAAACATATTCAAACTGGCATTTATCATTTCGGCACAGTCAAGCCATCTCTCATCAGTTCCAGTCCTAGTCACGTCGGCCTGTGATTGGAGATAGGGCGTAGCAAGCAGTTCACTTAAATCTGATTTCTCAATGATTTTGCGCCACCACCTCAAATCCATGCGCCCCTTTCAAGAGCGCACATAATTGTAATATAGGAATGCATAACCATAGATGTAACTTTAAGACCAGAAAGTCCCGAAAAAACGTGCTCATCTTTTTAGCTCAGCTCTGGTACTCTGTTCGGTCCCAAGCTAATGGATGCACCCCTCGAAACATAGAAAATCCACGAACCCCTCATTTCATCTGTCAAACTTTCATATCAAATCAAAACAAACATAGTGTAGTACTAGAATTTCGATTAGAATGGGGTACGTTAATCGATTTGCTTGGGACCAATAGGCTAGTCAAGTAGTGAGCCAATTTAAAATCGATAGTTTCGTATTGATTGTTGGTATAACTGAATGTCCACGCAAGTTCAGTTTCCTCTAATTAACACTGGAGTATGGGTAAAGCTTTTCTGCAATCAGCATAAAATAAAACTTAGAACGAGAGTTGAAGCCAGACCCTGATCAGCCAGACCCTGATCATCCAAACCCCTAATCACTGTTCTATCTTACCATGCATTTTTCACAGGCATCGTTCACAAACATGAATTGGAAAGCGATCATAACGAAGCTGCATAACAGGTAATAGATGTCCTTAATTTATACGAAAATAACCATCTCCAACCGATAGTGTAACTTCAGACATGACTGTCATTTTCTGATGCCATTTCCCAGATAGAACATCTCTGAAAATCCTAGATTTTTCTGACATTCCTGGAATTTACAGTGCCTTTTTTCTTTCTGGACTTCTTTTAAGTTATCAGGACTTCCTTGTGATTCTCTTGACTTCCCTGAAGTTTACTGTACTTTTCTGAAGTCCTCAGAGATTCTAAACATTTCCACAATTTTCCTGAAGTAAATGGAAGTCATATGAAGTTTTCGAACCTACCCGGAAGCTCACAAAACTTCCCTTACAATATTTAGACTTTCGTGAGCTAACCAAAAGTTCTCTCAATTTTGCTGAAATTCGAAGAAGTTCCTGACATTTTAAAAATTTCCCAGAAGTTTGTAAATGGAATTGCTTTGAAGTTTTCGAACCTACCCGGATACTCATGGAACTTTCGCTAAAATATTTAGATTTTCTTGAACTTTTCTAGACTTCCTAATAATTCTTACAATTTTTCTGAAATTCTTGGAAGTGCCTGAAGTTTTAAAAATTTTCCAGAAGTTTTTTAATTGAACTGCTCTGATGTTTTCGAACCTACCCGGATGCTCACGGAACTTTGCTTTAACATATTTAGACTTTCATGAACTTCCCAACAATTCTCACATTTTTTTTTCCTGAAATTCGAGGAAGTTTCTCTAAGTTGATTATTTTCCAGAAACTTGTAGATGGAACTACTTTGAAGCTTTTGAACCTACCCGGATGCTCACGGAACTTGCATAGACATATTTAGACTTTCATGAACCTCCTAAAAGTTCTCACAATTTTTCTGAAATTCAAGGAAATTCCTCTAGGTTGATCATTTTCCCAGAAGCTTGCAGATGGAACTGCTTCGAAGTTTTCGAACCTACCTTAATGCTCACGGAATTTCCTGAACTTCGCTGGACTTCCTAAAAGTCCCAACATTTTTTTCTGAAATTCTTGGAAGTTCCTGAAGTTTTAACAATTTCCGAGAAGTTTGAAAATTGAACTACTTCGAAGCTTTCCAGCCTACCCGGATGCGCATGGAAATTGTCTTAATGTATTTAATTTTCCTGAACTTCTCTGGGCTTACCAAAAGCTCTCACATTTTTTTCTGAAATTCCTGAAATTTTAACAATCTCCCAGAAGATTTAAAATGGAACTGCTTCAAAGGTTTCGTACCTACCGGATTCTCACGGGACTTGCCTTAAACTATTTAGATTTTCTCTGGACTTCCCAAAAGTTCTCACAATTTTCCTGAAATTCTTGGAAGTTCTGGAAGTTTTGACAATCCTACAGAAGTTTGTAAATGGAACTGCTTCGATATTTTGGAAGCTACCCGGATGTTCACGCGACTTTCCTTGCAATATTTAGTCAGTTATGAACTTCCCAAAAGCTCTCACAATGTTTCTGTAATTCAAGGAAGTTCCTCAAGATATATCATTTTCCAAAAAGTTTGTAGATGGAACTGCTTCGATGTTTTTGAACCTACCCAGATGCTCACGGAATTTTTCTCAACTGCTCTGGACTTCCCAAAAGTTTTCACAATTTTTCTGAATGTTCCTGAAGTTTTAACAATTTCTCAGAAGTTTGAAAATGGAACTGATTTGAAGTTTTTTAACCTACCCGGATGCTCACGGAACTTTCCTCAAAATATTTAAACTTTCGTGATCTTCCCAAAAACTCTCACAATGTTTCCCAGAAGTTTGTAAATGGAACTGCTTCGATGGTTTTGAACCTATCTAGATGCTCACTGAATTTTCCTGAACTTCTCTGGACTTCCCAAAAGTTCTAACATTTTTTTCTGAAATTCTTGGAAGTTTCAGAAGTTTCAACAATTTCCTAGAAGTTTGTAAATGGAACTACTTCGAAGCTTTCCAACCTACCGGGTTCGCATAGAACTTGCCTTAACATATTTAATGTTCTTGAACTTCTCTGAACTTACCAAAAGTTCTCACAATTTTTTTTATGAAATTCAAGGAAGTTCCTCAAGGTTGATCATTTACCCAGAAGTTTGTAGATGTAACTGCTTTGAAGTTTTCGAACCTACCCGTATGCTCACGGAATTTTCCTGAACTTCTCTGGACTTCTTAAAAGTTCTAACATTTTCTTAAGAAATTCTTGGAAGTTCCTGAAGTTTCAACAATTTTCCAGAAGTTTTTTTAAATGGAACTGCTTCAAAGTTTTCGAAGCAACCCGAATTTTCACGCGACTTTCCTTGAAATATTTAGACTTTCATAATCTTTCCAAAAGTTCTCACAATGTTTCTGAAATTCAAGAAAGTTCCTCAAATTGATCATTTTCCCATATGTTTGTGAATGGAACTGCTTTGAAGCTTTTGAACCTACCCAGATGCCCACAGAATTTTCCTGAACTTCTTTGGACTTCCAAAAAGTTCTAACATTTTTTTTTCTGAGATTCTTGGAAGTTCCTGAAGTTTCAACAAATTTCCCAAACTTATGAAAATGGAACCTACCTACCCTACCCGTATGCTTACAGAACTAGCCTCAACATATTTAGACTTTCCTGAACTTCTCTGGAGTTCCCAAAAATTCTCACGTATTTTCTGAAATGACTTGGAAGTTCCTGAAGTTTCAACAATCTCCCAGAAGTATGAAAATTGAACTGCTTTGAAGTTTTTGGACCTACCCGGATGCTCACGGAGCTTCCATTAAAATATTAAGATTTTCTTGAACTTTTCTGGACTTCCTAAAAGTTCCCACCATTTTTTAATTCTTGGAAGTTCCTGAAGTTTTAATAATTTCCCAGAAGTTTTCGAAGTTCATTTAAAAGTTATGTAATTTCCCCGAAACTAATGGAACTGTCCTAAGATTATCTGATCGTCCCTGAAGTTCTCAGAACATTTCTAGAATTCTTTAAATTCTTCTAAAGCTAGGCAGTAATAAGCCGAGCAAAGTCTGAGACCAAATTGAAAACTTAATTTGATGTTGTGATTTCGCTAATAATGATTACTCAGCTTGCTGTCGTTTTGGTCTTTTTAACGGTTAAAATATCAATTATAAGACCAAAAAAATCTTCCTGTGACATCACATTGAAAACTATTTCTGCTATCAGTGAGAGCAAACTGAAAACTCAATTTGATGTACATTTTTCCGGTTGATAAAAAAAAACAAGTATTCAATTTTATGTTATGCTAAGGCAATGAAAACAAACCCGCCATAACATATGTTTGAAGAGCAAATGTAAAGCAAAATGAAAACAAAATTTGTCATCAAATTTGTCAATTGCATAAACTGAAATCAAATTAAGATTTCAGTTTGATGTTGATATCAAAACTTGAATTCGATTCGCTGTCATTTTGATGCTGAACTTTGCTCGGGAAATGCTCTGAACATAATAGAACATTCACAAGAATTTCTAAGCTTCATTGATTAACCGCTGAACTTTGGATGGAGCCTTCCAAACTTTTATAAAGCTTCCACATCTCTGAAGTTTTCTAGACTTCTTGAAATTTGTAAGCATCTCTAAATTTCCAGAAATTTAATTTAAAATTAATGGAACTGCAATCATATGAAGATCCCCAACTCCAGACAAGGCCCTGAAGTTTACAAAACTTCTTTTAAACTGATGTTCATGCAACTTTCTTGAACACCTCGGAGTTCTCCTGAAGTTCTAGGAACTCCCCTGAAATTTTCTGAACTTCTGTGAAGCTCCAGAAACTCTCTGGTCTCCTGTGTTTTCGAAGATTGCCTGAAATTTCATAACTTCGCTGAACTCCCTTCAAATTTACAGAACTTCCTTAAGGCTCCCTTAATTTTCCTGAAATTAAAGCGAACTAATTTATGAAGTTCATAGATTTTCAATTAAGATCGGTAAATTTTCCTGAAATTCATGAAACTGTTCATAAATTATCGGAACTATTTCTTCACCATCATAGAACTACCCCAAAATTCTAGACTTCGTTTGATGTTTTACATTTTTTCCTGATGTTATTCGAACTGCCTGAAAGATTTCTGAAGTTCTTTAAAGTGCTATAGACTTCCCAGAGATTTGAAAGTGTTTTAGAAAAGTTCCTCCTATTCTTCTGAAGTTGATTGAACTGCCTAGAAGTTTTCTTAATTTTCCTGAAGTTTAAAAAAAATGAAGCTTGCATAGCTTTCCCTTAATCTTCCACCATCCATAGAAGTGGCTTCCCTGAAGTGTTCGGAACTTCGCTGAAGATCTCTAAGTGTCTTATGATCTGGAAAATATCCTGATCATATATGAATATCACTTCCTTAAAGATCCCTGAAGTTTTCGGAACATTCCAGAAATTCTTGAAATATTCCATAACTCTGCGAAACTCATCATCTGGTCATCTGAATATGATGAAGCTCACTAAATATCTTCTTCTTATTATTCTTCTTTTTCTTTTTCTTCGCATTTCAGGCTTATTGCTTATTTCATATTAGCTTATTACGCGCTCTAGATGTATTTTCACAGTTATTAATTGAGATCCTGTACCATTTTGTTTTAGGAACTCTATGCCCAGGGAAGTCGAGAAATTTTCCAATCCGAAAAATTCTTAGACCAGACCGGGATTCGAATCCAGCCACCTCCAGCATGGTCTTGCTTTGTAGCTGCGCCCTTTATCGACTGAGCTAAGGGAGGACACTCAATATCCTATGATTATCTATACTTTCTATGGGAGATTTAGGAACTTCTAAGAAACTTCCGCAACTTTCTTGAAATTAATTAAACTGTCTTGATGTTTTCTGATCTTTGCAGGAGTCTCTACATTTTTTTTAAGTTCTCGAATCTGCGATTAAAAATACAGAACTTCCTTTTAAAATGATCTCACATTTTCCTTATGTTCAGGTCACTTTCCTAACGTTTCGAAAATGTTCATGAACCTCTTGGATCTTTGCTTAAGTTTTCCTTTAAAGTTCTAGCAATTTCTTTTACATAAATTGACCCTTAGGCTCTTCGATCTGTCCTGATTTTCTCAGAGCTTTCCTGAAGTTCTTTAAAATCTCCTGAAATTATTGATTCTCTTCTTCAAGGCTTTTTACGCTTTTGTAGTGAGCGTTTTTTCGGCTCTTCACTTAGTGTTCTAGATGCACTTTTACAGTTATTAATTTGAAAGCTTTCTATGCCAGCCAATGCATGATTTTGTATATTGTGTGGCTAACACAAGAATACTCTATGCCCAAGAAAGTCGATCAAATTTCCAACCTCGACCAGACTTTAGATATGGCACACAACGATGTGATGCCGCGATAGTTGTCGATGTTTCTTTTGCATCCCTTCTTATGCACTGGAAACATCTCAGCTGATTTCCAGGAGGAAGGAAACACCCCACTGGAGAGGGACATTTCGAACAAAAGACAGAGAGGAGCCACCAGGCTATCGATGTGTTGCTTGAAAAAGTCGGAAGGAACTCCGTCAGATCCAGGCTTAAATGAAGACTACAGTTGCGAAGCCACCCTAGTTATCATAGCGAGGTCGATGTTGATAGCTGCCAAAGGTTGACCAGACATTGGAACATTACTGGCTGCTAGAGAAACGTGCTCTCATCCGAGAGTACACTCGCAAACTTAGTTGAGAACAGACGGCAAATATCCTGAGGGCATGAAGCTTCTTCGCCGTTCAGTACCATAGTCGATGGAAGGCCAGACTCCTTTCGTTGCTCATTCACACAATTCCAAAAAGTTTTCGGGTGAGATCGAATCTTCCGTTGAACATCGCCGATAACACTGTCGTCTGGCTCGTTGATACGCATGATTGATCCACGCATAATGGTCCTTGAGTTGTAGGGTATGGTACTTCGTGAATTTTCTTAGCGCGGCTCTTTTGGAAGACTTTAACATACGCAGTTCACTTGTTTGCCAAGGATGATGATGACCTTGTTTAGGAACTTATTTCGGAACGTGTCGCTCAATTACGTAAGCCAAAATATGCGAGAGCATTTGGGCAGCTGCATTGACATCGGCAGGGACGAGTATCCTGTGCCAGTTCAAATTCGAAAGAAGTTCCCCAATACTGTCGTGGTCAGCCGTCAGCATTTCAGATATCGTAGGAGACCTGTAGGGAGGGGTGGAATGACCTCAGGAATTTGGTTGCCTTCAAGTGCAACAACTAAAAGAGAATGGTGTGGAACAGTCTTTATCAACGGAGAAACAGCCTTAGACAAAGGCGGAGCAGTAACCTGAGCGGCGCCGAAGCAAAGGTCTATTTAAGCTACGATTGTTCTCATTAACCACGTGGTTGATTTGCTTCAGACTGGCGATACTGTAATGATCCAAAAGGCTTACAGCTCCAGAGTGAAATGTAGAAAGTTCGTGGATACAGGATACATGAATCCACCGTAAGATGATCGCCAAGAAATTGCAGGTAGATTGAAGTCGCCAATGATTATCATCTCGTCAGCAGCTGTAGCGATCTCCATTATAGCTCTGACTGTGGGATTCAATTAGCGTACAGTCACGAGTTCGATCCGGAGGGAAGTAAACTACACACAAAAACAAAGTGCGGTCAGCGAGCTTAATGGCAATCCAAACTTGTTCCACACAATTCCATGAATCGTTTTCCATAACTTTTGCCTTCAATCCAGAGCCGACCGCTATGAGAACGCCTTCACCAGTAGATTTGCGGCTGATGTGCGGATTCCGATCGCAACGAAAAACCTCGTATTCGAAACCAAACACTTGATTTGAAAATGTGCGAGTATCGAGCCTTTGTCTATAATTTCCAATGCTCTCCACAAACCTCAAACTTCAATAAATATTTTTCTTAGACGTATCGGATGATTGTGAAGTGGACATTATCAGATAATAAGTTTTGAAACAATAACAAAATATGGAAAGTCAAGTATCGTGTGTTGCCAACGAACACTGATTATTACCAAAATGGCTTTGAAACACGGAAATAAGCTACAAAAGCTTTAAAAAAGGTCATGAAATTATTAAAACGGCCTGATTACTAATAAATAAATCCCAAAATTGCCCAGACTTTAAAATTTCGATATGGCATTGATTTCACCAAAATCGACTGAAATTAAATGATTGAACAGCCCTGAAAACGCAAAAAAAAACCTATTAATCTAAACATTGTTTTTAAGTTCTCGTTTGAAGATGAAGATGACAACTAATACCAATAATTTGTTATTGTAGCTAAATGTGGATAGTCCAAACATAATTTGATACTCAAATAAATTATGGAACCATTAATGCGACGCTCATTTTCAACTTCTATTCAATTTTCACACTGCCGTTCTCTAGCGGAACTATCAACCTTCCCTCTTCAGAATTTTCTCTAGCTAATAATTTATAACGGAAAACTTCAGTTGATATTAGATAGCATTTACAACGAACTCTGTGAAAATCGTAAACTTAACGTATAAAGTAACATAAAACACTTTGAATTTGAGTTGATTAAAAGCTGAATAAGCAAGTTTTTAGCTGAAGAAGCATCTGAATAAGCTCTTATTCAGCTTTCAATGCTTGTTGGGTTGCTTTGTAGCTGTGCCTTTACCGACTCAACTAAAGAAGGCTGGTGGGTTGAGCAACGACTGAATTGAGCATAAAATCATTCAATTCCATGATTGAGCATACATAATCACATACTCCCTAAATGGTTGACAGAACATTCCAAAACTGATCACCACCTCCATGCTAATTTATTCTCAATCAACGAGATACATTGTATCAGCAAGTTTGACACAACTCTCTACAACCGAAACACCAGAAGAAAAAAAACCGCTTATTTCAAACCAGGACAACCCCAATAATTGCCAACTGCATCGCGTATGATTATCAAAAATTGATTTTCACCATAAAAGCCCGTTCTACATATCGTCGTTCCAAACCCCATAATTTGAAACAGCTTGTCAACAGCAATTTATGCGCTCAAATTGGGTCCAGCCAAACCCTCCGAAGCACTAAAAAAAAAAATCAATTTTCTCCAAATTATGTCCCACATTGCGCGCCGTTTTCGTCTTGCCGCTCAAAATCAATTCCAGCCGGTCTGAACAGATGTCGTTTCGTGTTCATATCAGGTGGTGCACTACAGCATCTTATCGATCGACTGACAACGATGTTGACCTGTACGATGCAAACTCGATGAAATATGACCATTAAGACGCTCATTCGATTACCATAATTCGGTCGTTGATTGTTGCTCGAGTGAAGCCTGCTGGATTTTGTGGGTGATCCCACACATTGTACATATCTACAATTTACGAATGATAAGCATCAGCAAGATGCGATCTTTATCACGTTTGGAACGATCGCAACGACTACGCCCCGTTTAACCCCAGCGAAGATGTACATTTTCTACTGCTTCTCCTTTAGTTTTTACGCTTCTGTAGCGAGCGTTTTGCCGGCTCTCAACTTAGTGCTCTGGATGAACTTGCACAACTGTCGATTGAGAGCTTACTATGCCAACACCAATTCATACATTTTTATATTGTGTGGCAAGCACAATGATACTCTAGACGGCAAATTAATCTTACCACGAACCACGTTTACTCAAATTCACAAAAGCGTAAGTCGCTCATAAAATGAGTAAATTTTTACTCAAATATATTTACTCATATTTGAGCAAAAATTTACTCATTCTATGAGTGACCTTCGTTTTTGCGAATTTGAGTGAACGTGACTCAAATATGAGTCTAATTAATTTGCCATGCATGCTCAGGAAAGTCGAAACTCTTTTCAACCCGAAAGATTTCATCAACCGGGACCGGGGAATCGAACCCGCCGCCTTCGGCTTGGTAATGCCGTGTCTTTCCCGACTATCTGAGGCCCCTGAAGATGCACATCGGCAAGTTCGAAATGCGAACAGGATCCTACAGCCTAGTACCATTTCAATTGCTAATGAACAATGCAGTATTGCACTGAAATCGTGACATTGATTGCGATAATCGATAGTCACTTTCAATATGCGATTGCATCAATTAATTTCATTCACCAGGATAGATTGAACCAGTAGGTGCATACTTTCGCTTCCTTCTCAGGTGATTTATGAGTGTAAACACCTGTGAACCCACCGTGCTGTAACAGTTAGATACTATGTATCAATAACAGTTTGTTTTAAAATGTGTGCGTGTGGTAAGTTGATGCACTGGGGTCACGTTTACTCCGAACACGTTGCTGAATAAAGTGTAGGTTATATAAAGCCGGAGTGATAGTTCCGTTAGATGCTGCACCCTTTGCTACTACTACAAGACATATGTAAGTGCCGGTCATTCTTGGCGCATGGCACACCGACATTAACAAGGTATGCGTCGCTGTCCGTATGGGTAGATCACGTCTAGGTCTGCCTAGCCCGAAGGTGGGTGTGTTCTGAAATAGTTCAATAAACCGAATACAGTTATTGCTTTCAACTTGCGGTAGACTGCAGGTAGGTACCGGCTGCCAGGGCTTAGGAGAACACCAGTATGATTCATTGATAGGGTGGCTCCTTAAAACTAGCCGATATTTTAATAAATTATAGACAGGAATCGATGGTTAGATCTCCATGCAGTTCTTAATATAAGATTCACGACTCAGCCTTAGTGACAAAATTTGATCACTAGCAGGTAGCAAAAAATCCCCTATCTGATGGTAGTGTTAGCATACGCTAGTGAGCTATCAGTTACGCCTAATCGACGAGATCAAATGCCTTTTTTGAAAAAGCAGATCGCTATAAATTTGCTATTTATCAATTTTATCTAGCTGAACGCATCATTGGGACGTTATTAATGGATATTTTTGGTCGCTATTGAAAATTTAGTCGGATGTTTTTAGTCCGCTATTGAAAATTTAGTCGGATTAGGGGCATCGTAAGCTTTGGCTACTTTTCTCAAGGTTCTAGAAGAAAAAAATCTCAGAATATTGTTTTATTCTAATTTCGATTGACAATAAACGTAATTTCAACTGCTCGAATGAAGTGATAAATTTATCATGCATTGGGTAAATATACTAATTTTAGACCAAGCACTAATTTCCGAACTTTTGACCTAAAAAAAGGCAGAAATTGAATCTCTCCCATGCAATCAATCAACACACAATTCACATATTCTGAATGCATATTTACATTTCGCAACAAAAAACTCTTCTTTTTTAATCTATTGTACTCGCAGTTTATATTTTTTTAAATCTTTATAGAAGGATCGAAAACTAGTGCTAGGTTGACAATTAGTACGTTTACTCTACTTTTTAGCAATATAAAGCTAATATAGAGCATCTGAACACTAAATTAGTCGTAGATCAGCCTTATACTGTACACAATTGAATGAACCCAAGTAACCAACTAAGCCCGTCAATAGACTGATATGGGCCCTTTTTGTTATATAGGGCTGAAATACGACTTTCAATTTTTATATGTGCCTTATATCGGCCTTATGTTTGCCTTATATCAGCAGTATATTGCACTTTTTGCATTAGCGGAATAGACTAACTTAGAGAAGTTACGTCAATCAAACCATTGTCAATCGATCGTCTGCTTCCTTTTCGTCGCTCCGCGTTTTGAACTTCGGTGTTGCGAATGCATCATACAGCGATCAATTTCAATTCGGGTTCATTTATCATTTGGCAAAGCTGATTTGTTGTTAAGATATTTCGACAAAATCACTGATATATTTATTTACTTCAGCTGCTAATTTATTTTCTCACTAGAAGTCATTTGATGCAGAAGTCCTCTATTGCCAAGTGTAAAGAAAGAGAATCTTTCGAAAACCGTGTTGCGAGTTCCACTGTTTTTATCTTGACGCAGACTCTAGGCAAAGCAACTGGACCATGACACCGATTGGCACTTTCAAATCGGGCATACATTTAAAAAGAATAAAATTGATGCTCGCAGATTGCATGGCATATTACTACCCTGCTTTCTGTTAACGCGATTTTCAATGAATCGACAATGTCACAAAATTCAAATTGACTGTGGCGCAAAAATCGACTGAAATTAATTTAAACTGAAGTTCGATTCGGCTTGAAGATGTACAATGCATTTACTGAAAGAATTTGGGTAAAGTATGCTGAGAAAACCTTCTGCTTGCATTTCGTTCCCGATGTTCTTGTTTTCACTGCCAGTTGGTGTGGAGGGCATTTTGTCTTAGTCTGGTCCCAAGGCCTGGTTAAGGAAATGAAGAATATATCGATGAGATTTTTTCTACTGTCGATTTAACTGATAACAGGCCTAGGGGCAAACCACTTATGGTGTATTTGTTATAAAAAAAAAACTTAAATGCATTTTCCCAGTGCAGCTTCTACCTATAGAGGGTCCAGAATAAGAAAGGAGCAGATTCAAAACAACACACCTTGGCAACCTATGCCTAGGTGATTTCTAGCAACACTGCCACTGCAATCCAACATATGGGCTACATTGTACCACAAATATCATCCTCTGATCGAATAAAACCACAGACCGTTCAAATCGAAACATCGAAATCGCTTTTTCGAAAGATAGCTGCAACCGGATGACGGTTGTTTTGAAATCAGATGATTTTCCTCTCGAATACAGGATGAACATTGTTGTCAGAAGAGAGAGGGCCTTCAGTTGGAATGCGTAATGTTCTCTGCAGAATTATAGTCATCCTAAATTTAAATGCATTTGCTATTGGTTCAGCTCCTTAATGCAAATCATTCAAACGATGATGTAAATAATTCTATAGAATGGCATTTGCTACTCCGAGCAGACAAACGAGGTGGAAGCATAGCCACCGCTATCAGAGGTGGTATGAACATTGGTAAAGCGTGGAAACCGTAGAAGTTTCCCTCTACCAACAAGTAATTTTTGTATCCATGATGATTGGCTGTTCATGGCTATTCAATATGGAACTGTAAACAATCGTCAAGTCATCCTATCGTTAAATTGTTGTCCTCTGAGCCCTGTGTGTTTTACATCCAATTTTAAAATAAATATCATCCTTCATTTGGAGGACAATCATATGGATTCGCATCAGTTGATGACGAATTCAACCATAAGGAAATCATCCGAAATTCGACAGCATATTGTTAAAGGGCTCAAGCAATACAATAATCTGCCGAAGAATTGCGGACGTTTTCTTTCAGTGTACCAATACTTGCACGAATGAAAGGTTGGTTTTGTCCTATTTTGTTGTTCGACGGTTTTCTGAAATCTACTCTCTTAACTTGATAAAACTATTCCAGTGCAGAACCTCCTCCATCGAAATTTTCCGAAGCTTTCGTTGAAAGCATCTTAAATCTCAACAGAAATCGTATAGAACCTCCTACACCGAAAGCACGAGAAAACTCCGTCGAAATTCCCTGGAACTTTCATTGGCAGCATTAGAAATCTCCAACGAAATCGAGCGGAAGCTTCTCAATCGAGAACGTGAGAAAACTCTGTCGAAACCAACTGGAACTCACTAGAAGTTCCGTTGGCAGCACCGATAATCTCCACTGAAATCGCCCGGAACCTTCTCCGTCGTGAACATGTGAAAACTCCCCGGAACCTCCACCAGTAACATTCCAAATCTCCAATGAAATCGTGCCGTATCCTCTGCGCCGTGAACACGCAAAAACTTTACCGAAAGTCCCTGCAACCTCCTTCGGCAGCTCTCTCCGGAACTTCCAATATCCACTTCAAAAACCTCATTTCAAAATCGCGCAAAACCTGCTCCGCTAACACCGCCGAGATTCCGTTGAACCTAGGTGGCAGTATCGGAAATCTCCTCTGAAATCTTGCGGAAACTCTTCCACCGAAAACACGAGAAATATTCTAATAATTTCCTGAATCTTCCATTGCCAGCACCGAAAACCTCCATAGAAATCATGCGGAAGCTTCTCCGAGAAAACTGCGTTGAATCTTCCTGAAACCTCCGGCGGCCGAATGAGAAACCTCCACCGAAATCGTGCAGAACCTCCTCTGCTGAGAACGCGCAAAAACTCCGTCGAATTCCCTGAAAGCTCCGCTGGCAGCATCAGAAATCTCCATCGTTGCGTAAGAAAACTCCATCGTTGGCAGCATCGAGAATCGTCTCCGAAATCATGCAGAAGCTCCTCCGCCGAGACGGTAAGAAAAATCTGTTGAAACTTCCACTGGCAGCATTTAAGATCACCGAAATCACCATTAAGGCAAGGCTATTTTTCGCATAGATGCTGCTGTTGCAGTAGTTGTAAGTAATAGAATTCCCCAAATAGAATTTTGTAAAAGTAGAGATAATACGCTTTTAATTCATATTCAGGTCAAAAACAGTTGTTAAACAAGCTACAATTAAATAAAAAAAGATTTTGACCCATACACTTTTAACAGCTTTACTACCAGACTCCAAAGAGCCAAAAAAAATCAAATTGGAGAGAAACAAATCTCTCAACATGCCATGTATTTTTATGACACTCGATTTGTAATTTTCCTCTCACAGATTACAAAATACAGTACCTGACACTACAAAACATGCCTTGTTGCTCTATATATGCATTTAGATTAACATCCGAAGTCCCTCCTTTTTTAAATATATTGCACATAAAAGATAATTTCTACCACGCCTCAATAATAAAAAAAAAACGGGGGGAAATCCAATATTGGGCGGAGCCTTGTGAGTATTTTTGACGTAGGACTACGTCTTTTGGGAAGCGTGCCAATTAAGGGAAATGCAATGAACATTGATCAGACTTTCAATGCTAATAACTTGAACAATAATCGATGGATTTTGATGATTTGTGTGTCGATTGATTCACCAGTTTTATAATATTTATGTGATATGTCACACATTAAAATTGTTAAATATTTAAATGGTTAACAATGAGGAAATATGGAAATATTTAAATTTCCCATACATTTTCTTCGACCGCAAGGTGCTCACCCCTAACACAGCCATCAGAAAGTTGATCCCTAACGACACAAGCCGAAACCGCACAATCATTCAACGTTGCTCGTTGGACGGTTCGACCTCGGACTTGCTCGCTGCAGCGTGGACATCGCTGCAGCGTGGACATTCCTAGCAGCTCAATACATTCACCTCACACCAATGAAAAACAACCAAACGCAAACGGAAATCGGTCCAGGAAAATGGAAAAGCTACACCCACCGTCGTGAAATCTGCCACCATGGTTCGTGGGCTATCTTTGCAAACACGTACCTCGATATCCGTCGATATCAGAAGAATTTGAACATTGTAATCAGTAGTAATCAGTAGTAGTTGTATCCAAGACACGACTGTAGATTTAACGTAGGATAACGTGTTTGGTATCAATATTTGGCGACTGTGTTAGGGAAACCTCTTGGTGATAATTTTGATCACCATTGCAACAGTTGGGCATTTGTGTAATTTTCAATGGTGACCTACTTATAATTGATAAAGTGTTCATTTGTAGAAAAATTTCGAATCGATTGGCTTGTTTAGAATTAACATCCATCCGCTATTGACAGAGTTCTAAGTGGTAAAAATCTGACCACTTTTCGTAACGCGGTGGATTTTGTTTTTTTTTTTTAATTGCACCCCCAATATGTTGCCGAAATGAATGCTTATCTAAATGCTTGAGTAAAGTAAACGTACAAAGTTTGACTCCAGTCATCGTTTGACTGCCAAGTGATAAACAAGGGTGTTCGGTGCGTTGTACGCTGAAGACAAAGCTAACTCAATGATTAACCTTTACTCTTTTGTGCATCACTTTTACTCATTCCTATGGAAAATTTTCTTAAAGCGTAGGTTACCCAGCGCATGAGTAACCTATGCTTTTAAAAAAAATTTCATACGAATGAGTAAATGTGACTCACTCTCTGAGTAAGATTTGTTTCAGGGTTCAACGCAACAAACACTACGGTAAATAGTTGAGTTATTAAATTTACTTTCTCCCAAAACAACAAACTAGAAAATCGAACAAAAAATTTCGTAGTCTTACGTCAACAATGCGGTCGTGTCTTGTACACCACCCTCCCACTTTTTTGTGCAGAATATGTCAAAAAGGAGGGACTTCGGATGTTTATCTAAATGCATATATAGAGGTACCAGACATGTTTTGCACTGCACTGCCCTCTGTGAACAATTATCGGAAAACAGATTATGCGTAGTTTCCGATAGATGTCACCACAAACAACAGCAGTGACATCTGATGGGAAATTAATGCAGAAGCTTGACAAAATGGTTAATTGAGAGAAGTGGGAATAATTCGATCCATATTCAGGTTAAAAAAAAAGTGAACGAAAGCCTAAAGAAATCATTCATGGACTTTGTCGTTTACTTATTTCCCGGAAATTAATGTTAAACAAGCTATAATTAAATAAAATTGATTTTTCCCCACACAGTTTCGTCTGCTTTACTAACGAGAACAAAAAAAATCTAATTTGAGAGAAAAATTGCTCTCGCAAGCTCAGACTTCAGATGAGAGTAACTGGCACTGAAAACGTTGTTGGTACTCTTATTTATGCACTCAGATTAACATCCGAAGGCCCTTCCTTTTTTGCACACTCGGCATAAAATAACATGCAAAGAATTATACACGGCCGATAAAACCAAATCAAATTTAAGTTTCTTTGATATAAATTCGAGAGAAAAAAAAAACTTGGTTACTCACAGACTGAGTAAAACTTCCCTCGATTTTGCGGGAAAACACTTATTGAATATGAAGTAAATCAACAGTAATTCTGTATTCCTTTACTGAGTAAAAATGTCGTCGATTTTCCTCATATTCGAGCAGATTTTTAAGGAAAAGTGAGGACAATTTGACTACACGGCCCATGAGAAATACCCAAATTTGAGTTTAGTTTACTCACAAATCACATAAAGTGCAGGAGCTCAACGATGAGCAAATTTGCCTCATGTTTTTCCGGGATTGTCCACGAAAAAAATTCCCGAATAAGAGAAAATTAAAGATTGAATTCATTCTGTCTATTAGTACTACTCCAAGACTGAGTAAAACTTTCGTCAATTTTCCTCATTTCCGGCAGATTTTTTAGATTTTCCACAGAGAAATTGCTGAGTTCCTATACCACTTTTGGTGTTTGGGTCGTTCTCATTGCCCACTCAATTTTGAGTCGATCTCATCTGCCGTGTATGCACTTTAGCGTTGCTTGGCGGATGGATTTCAAACTAAACGCTTTACCTTCTAATTTACTGATTTACTTACTGAAGATAGTAAACTTAAATATGATCAGATTCTCGTCTCGTTTTCCGTGTTGCCCGGGCCGGCTGATGTATGGACTCGAGCTGAACTGCATCGCCACCGAGAAGGCAATACAAACACTCGCTCCGGTATACAATAGCTACGCACGCATCATCTCTGGTCTCCTACTCTCGACGCCAACCGATTCCAGCTGTGTCAAAGCCGGAACTCTCCCTCTCCGGTACCGCATCTACGCAGCCATTGCCAACAAAGCCGCTGCATTTTCAGCAAATACCACCGGAAACGACAGAATCTGCCTCCTCAGCGAAGGGAACAGAGTTCTCCGTACAATCGCCAACGCAGAGCTCCCCCAGTGGCCAAGATTCACTGGTACGGAGATAAGAGTTGGCAATCTCCCGCACCAAATATCGACAGCCGGATAAAGGAGAAGTTCAGAGCCGGGGACAATTCCACAACCCTTAGGAGATCGGTAGCAGAGCTGACCGGATTGTACCCAAACTACATGCATCATTGCATGGACGAGTCAAGATCGAGAGCTGGACTCGGAATGGGAATCGCTGGTGACATTTGCCCAACGAGAAGAAGTCTGCCAAAACAATTTTCGGTGTTCTTGGCAGAAGCAGCGGCTATTCATCATACCGTCACGGTTCCTGCGCATCGCCCAATCCTGATCCTGTCGGACTCCCACAGTGCTATTCAGGCCCTTTCGTCGGAGGTCCCGGTCCACCCTGGATCCTGAAGGTTGCGCCACCAAACACTACCTTGGCATGTATTCCCGGACACTATGGCATCCCAGGGAACATCGAGACAGACATCTGGTCCTCGGTACTCGCCTTCACCTTGTGCGATGGATCACTTGCACAGTGCAGACAGCGTGGGCAACGGAATGGTCCAGTGCCAGACTTCCGTTTATTAGAAACATTAAAGGCGACATCGGAAAGTGGACGGACCTTGCAAACTTGCGAGATCAGAGGATTTTTTCCCAGACTCCGGACAGGACACTCCCTAATCTCACGGGATTTCAGCGGAGGACCCTTCAGGAAGAGCTGTGAATTCTGCCATATTCCTTCGATAGTTGAGCACGTGTTATGCGTATGTCCACAATTCGAGCACCTTCGTTGCCTTCGTTGCTTTTTGAATGCGGTGAAGCTATACTACAGGATTTAGCACCATCAATTCCTTCGGCCGTCAGGACCTCCTACAGTGGCCCTTTTCAAATGTTACGTGAGATTTGTATCTTTTTAGTCGGTCTTTTTCGTAGGCTGTTTACTGTGTTATTGTACTAGCTGTTTACATTTTTAGCTAAGTAGATTGAAGTAGCATGATACTCTAGCAATGTGGCTGGGGGACCTCTTTCTAAGGCTTCCCACCTTTTACGGAGATGAACTAGTCTACGGCTAAAAATTGCCTAAATAGAGCAAAAATAACGAATCTCGCCTGCAGCGTCGCCTAGCAAGTGAATTCGAATCTAAACTGAGCTCAATTCCAGTTCCTGCTGGAGAGGAGTTCAGACTCAAAATAGCTCTTGTCATGTCTAAGAATGTCGTTCTGTTATCAAAAGGTCTGCTAAATATACAGCCATTCCATAGCAAACCGACATAGTGGTTTTCAAAATTTCGTAAAAAATTGTAATTTTGTTCCTTATCGTAAAATATTAGACCCGTATTTTTTTATGTTGTCATTAGGGTGACCATTCCATGTTAGGGAGGTCCAAAAAATTGTTTTTTTTTCAAAAATTCTTAACTTTTGCACCACTTAACCGATTTCAGAGATCGAAATATCAAATGAAAGTTAATTAAAAATGCAATGATCGATTTAAAGCGACTGCAATATGGCCACGACACATAATAGTCTAGTCATAGAAGTATTGAGCAAAAACCCAAAGCTAGATAACTTCATAAAATTATAACTATAATTAATTTTGTGACATAATGTGTAAAAATGCAAAATTTTAAAGGAAAAATATATATTGTGGCCTCTATCTACAAACCATGAATTCATAAAAAAAATACGATCGATGTTTTTCAATACAAAATATGATTTTTTCTTAATAACTATATTTTTTTTCTAAAAACAATTTTTAATTACCTTTCATTTGATGTTATGATCTTTGATCCGTATTTCAAAAATTAGGAATTTTTTTTTTTTTTTTTTTAATCTTTATTTTAGAGATTTTTAGCCTGAGGCTAGTTCATCTCTTTATTAGGAATTTTTGAAAAAAGTCATTTTTGATTTTTTTAAACCATTATAACACGAAAATGGTCACCCTAATGACAAAATGAAAAAAAAAAATATGGGACGAATATTTTGCGATAAGGTACAAAACTACCAATTTTTACGAATTTTTGAGAACCACTATATCGCTTTGCTATGGAATGTCTGTATAAGAACATTTAATCCATAATCTACTGAATTCAAAATATGCCATCAAGAAGCAGAGAACATTTGGCACAACAACGAATTGTTGGCAATTTTTGCTATCGTACCTTGTCGTTAAAACAAACCTTCACCGTCTCCATCCCCTGCTCAATTCTGAAAACGCCACTCAACGACAACACAAACAATGACTCAAAGTTTGACGAAAGCCTTCAACATATTTTCAAGCCAAGCTCCATCAGAGATCATTGTATTCAAATGGATCTTCTCGTACGAGATGCAGACATTTTTACACTTCTGCGTTCGGACAGACGATGACAGTTTGTACTGGAGTCGAAAAATCGGATCAAGACAAGCTTAACCGTTTTACATTTACAGTTATAACGACGGACATGATCTTGATACCTGGAAGCAGCATTTTTGTTGACGAACTTTGTCCCCGGCTTCGAGTGGACGACAAGCAGAGAGGAGGTCTGATCAATCACGGATGCGTCTTAGCGGCGATGGGGTCACGATGGTTATCAGGATGACGAAACGGATGGACGGACCGGTATAAAGTGAAATTACTCTCACTTTCTTCGGGCTTTTCTCTCATGCTCGATGGCCGTGGAATTCCAACAAGCGGAAGATCTTACCTGCTGCTACCTATACAATATTATCACGTTGACGCAAGTCACATCTTCGATTCGCGTGATTACTTCATACACACACACACACTCACACACGTACGGCTGATGATGCGTGAAATAAGTGAATTAAAAGGAAAACAACAAACTGTGAATGCATAATAATTATTACTTCAGACGAATCGGGGTAAGGCAAATGTAGGATGATGGTCGGTGATGATTATGAGATTTATATTTAATGGCATAGGTGCACAGATAGAGACGGGTAGCAGGCGCTCGAAGAGACCTTGCGTGTGTGTGTGATGCGACAGAAGCGGATGGATACATTTGTGTTTCGAGATTATGAAGCTGGAATTGAGCTGTGGATTGCAATTAAGAGGTCGACGAAGCTTAAATGATTCTTTTAAATGATAATTAATGGCTGTATAAGACAGATAACAAGACCCGGGCGGAGGGTAGGGCAGCCCTTATTTTTCGAAAATGAGAAATTTTAATGATTCAGCCTCTTAAAATGTTCGTTATGGTTGGAAAATAAACATACTGACATTTTAAGTTCTTAAGTTAATGTGTAGAGTGTAGAAGATAGAGTTAGTGTGGAATAGAAATGAGTAGAATCGAGTGAGCGTGAAGCGTGATATACCGTATGTAAACGGAATCTGATTGGTTCGGGAATTTTGATACAGCGTTGCCAGATTTTTTTCCAGCTTATCGGTATCAACAGTTTAAAAAAACGGTATTTATCGGTATTTATTATCTTAATTAAATTAATATTTTTGCTGTTTTTGATGCCAAAATATCAAACTTTTGGACTTAAAACGGAAAATTCGCTTTCCAAAAGAAGCCAGAAGAAATTCTCGGGGAATGTTTGAACTAGCTTCTTAAAGAAACCGATCAAATTTTCAGAGAAAGAATAAAGTAGCTCTACTGGAGGAAGTTTGAAGAAAGCTCTAAGAGAAGTTAGAAAAACTTCCGGGGAACTTCCAAGACAACTATCGAGAAACTTCTGATGACAAGTTAAAGCAACTTTCGGAAAAAAAAAATCGGATGACACATCCAGAGGAAGCCAGACAAGATTTGGAAATCTGAAACAAATTCCAGGAGTAGCAATTTCCATGGAAAGCCAGAAAAAGCTCGGAAAAATCTTCCAATTGGAGCCCAAAAAGAAACCTACGGAGAATGGCTTAAGGAGAAATTTCCAGAGGAAGACGAACAGAGTTTCTGGGAGATACATTTGGTGGAAGTTTAATTAAACTTCCTGGAGAAGAAGGAATAAACTTTATGGAGATGGAAGAATATGGAATAAACTTCCTAAGGTAGAGTGGAAGAAACTTCTGGAGCCGGAGTTCGGAAGTCAGAGGGCTTACGGATCGATCAATCGCAAGAAACTTCAAGGAGAAGTTGAGGAAAAATTCCGCAAGAAAGAGATTTCTTGGGGATGTTAGTACAACCTTACCTGAAGTTCCTTACATGCTCTAATGATCCTGAGTAGTTTTCCTAACTGCTATAAAACATCCCAACAATGCCCCTGAAGTTTCCTGAAATGCACATCGAAATATCACATAATTCCACGGAGCTCTTTGAAAGTTCTTGCACTTTTCCTAAAGTTTATGGGGCTGTTTTGAAGTTCTCTGATCATCCTCGAAGTACTAGGAACTTCCTTGATTATTTTGAAACTACCAGAAAATCTCTAATCTTCTTTGAAGGTGTCCGAACTTTCATGCAGGTTTGAAACTTCTTAAGTTCTCTCACAATATTATTGCAATTAATGGATCATCAGCATTGAAGCTCTCTGATCTTCTCGATTTTTTTTTAATTTTCAAAAGTTCTCGAAACTTGCCTCTTACAATTTTCTTATATTCATGTCACTTTTCTTATACCCCGTTCACATTACAGCTTATATCACGTGATATACGCTGTCTTGCACTCATACATTTAGTTTTCACTGGAAATCCTATGCATGAGTGCTTATTGCAAGACAGCCTATATTACGTAATATAGGCTGTAATGTGAACGGGGTATTAAGCTTCCAAAATTTCACGAACCTCTCGGTACTTTGCTCAAGTTTTCGGTAATTCCCCGATTTTCTCGGAACTCTTTTCAAGCTTCAGCAATTTCATTTAAATTAATTGATCTTTTCTGAAGTTCTCAGAGCTTCCCTAAGTTCTCTGAATTGCCCCAGAAAATGGACTAGTCCTGACAACCATTAAATTTTCCTGAAGTGCTTTGCATTTGTGAAGTTTCCATAATATGTTTGATATTTCTTTAGGTTTATTGGAGTTCTCTAGACATTCCTGAAATTTCCGGGTTCTCGAATGTTAACAGAATTGAATGAAACTTTATTTAATTCATCGGAATTTACCCTGACAGATCATAAAAATTACCCAAAAGTCTTACGGGGTAAGGTGGAACAAAATTCCAATGGAAGATTGATTACATTTTATGGACCTATTTATTCACTGAATACAAGTATTTCGCGATTCCCAGGAATTACCGGGATAATTCATCAGCAACTGTTGTTTCTCAATTTTTGGGTAGCCAAAATTGGCGAGGAAATGAAAACATTTATCGAAAGCGTATCAAGCATAAGACGGCACTAAAAATAAGAGATATAAAAAAAAAAGTTTCTCACAATGGTTTCCTCCAACAGTTCAGCGTGGACAGGCAATCATTTTAATTATAAAAAAAATCGGTATAAAATCTAAAAAAACGGTATCCTGAGAAACCATATCTATATATATGTATCAAGTTTGAAAATCGGTATAAATACCGATACATCGGTATATCTGGCAACGCTGCTGGAAACCTCGGTCACGACAATGGTGCAACTCGGTAAGTGAGAACCATCCTCTTTCTTGCGAGGATGCTACTGGCGCTCCCTGAGAGGGCAGTTGAAACTCTCTGAGAGGGTAGATGAAGTTCCCCCCGAGATGGTAGATGAAATTTCCCCGAGAGCGTCGAAGAAATTCCTCCGAGAGGGTAGAAGACATTCCTCCAAAAAGGTAGAAGACATTCCTCCGATAGGGTAGCAGACATTCCTCCGAGAAGGTAGAAGACATTCCTCCGAGAAGGTAGAAGACATTCCACCGAGAAGGTAGAAAAAATTCCTCCGAGAAGGTAGAAGAAATTCTTCCGATAGGGTAGCAGACATTCCTCCGAGAAGGTAGAAGACATTCCTCCGAGAAGGTAGAAGAAATTCCTCCGATAGGGTAGCAGACATTCCTCCGAAAAGGTAGAAGACATTCCTCCGAGAAGGTAGAAAACATTCCTCCGAGAAGGTAGAAGACATTCCTCCGAAAAGATAGAAAAAATCCTCCGAGAGGGTAGAGGACATTCCTTAGAAAAGGTAGAAGACATTCCTCCGAGAGGGTAGAAAAAATTCCTCCGACAGGGTAGAAGAAATTCCCCCGAGAAGGTAGAAGAAATTCCTCCGAGAAGGTAGAAGAAATTCCTCCAAGATGGTAGAAGAAATTCCTCCGAGAAGGTAGCAGAAATTCCTCGGAGAGGGTAGAAGAAATTCCTCCGAAAGGGTCGAAGACATTCCTCCGACAAGGTAGATGAAATTTCTCCGAGAAGGTAAAAGAAATTCCTCCGAGAAAATAGCAGAAATTCCTCCGAGAGGGTAGTAGATATTCCTCCGAGAAGGTAGAAGACATTCCTCCGAGAAGGTAGAAGAAGTTCCTCCGAGAAGGTAGAAGAAATTCCTCAGAAAGGGTAGAAGACATTCCTCCGACAAGGTAGATGAAATTCCTCCGAGAAGGTAGAAGAAATTCCTCCGACAGGGTAGTAGACATTCCTCCGAGAAGGTAGAAGACATTCCTCCGAAAAGGTAGAAGAAATTCCTCCGAGAAGGTAGAAGACATTCCTCCGAGAAGGTAGAAGAAATTCCTCCGAGAAGGTAGAAGACATTCCTCCGAGAAGGTAGAAAACATTCCTCCGAGAAGGTAGAAGACATTCCTCCGAAAAGATAGAAAAAATCCTCCGAGAGGGTACAAGACATTCCTTAGAAAAGGTAGAAGAAATTCCTCCGAGAAGGTAGAAGACATTCCTCCGAGAAGGTAGAAGAAATTCCCCCGAGAAGGTAGAAGAAATTCCTCCGAGAAGGTAGAAGAAATTCCTCCACGAATGTAGAAGAAATTCCTCCGAAAGGGTAGAAGAAATTCCCCCGAGGAGGTAGAAAAAATTCCTCCGAGAAGGTAGAAGAAATTCCTCGAAGAAGGTAGAAGAAATTCCTCCGAGAAGGTAGCAGAAATTCCTCCGAGAAGGTAGAAGACATTCCTCCGAGAAGGTAGAAGAAATTCCTCCGAGAAGGTAGCAGAAATTCCTCGGAGAGGGTAGAAGAATTTCCTCCGACAGGGTAGAAGACATTTCTCCGACAAGGTAGAAAAATTCCTCCGAGAGGGTAGAAGAAATTCCTCCAAGAGGGTAGAAGAAATTCCCCCGACAAGGTAGAAGAAATTCCTCCGAGAAGGTAGAAGACATTCATCCGAGAAGGTAGAAGAAATTCCTCCGAGAAGGTAAAAGAAATTCCTCCGAGAAGGTAGAAGACATTCCTCTGAGAAGGTAGAAGAAATTCCTGCGAGAAGGTAGCAGAAATTCCTCGGAGAGGGTAGTAGACATTCCTCCGAAAGGGTAGAAGACATTCCTCCGAGAAGGTAGAAGAAATTCCTCCGAGAAGGTAGAAGAAATTCCCTCGAAATAAAATGCCCAGAGAGGGTTGAGGGTTGAAACCTCGGTCCAGTCACGACATAGAGGTCACTCTATGGGGTTAAAGGATAGCTTGTATAAGTGACCCCCTTCCCCCCAGCCAATGGCACATAGCCGTAGTGTACCCTCCATAGATATCGATAAGCCGCTAGTATGTCACGGCATCGCAATTTGGCAAATGCCAGTTCGATAACAATCTATTTATGAGTCATGAAGTATCTTCAGGAAAATTACGCAAAATTGAAGAAACTTTTTAAAAAAATACGGAAAGTCTTAGTGAAAATCAGAGATCTTGTGGGCAGTTCTAATAACATCAGCACGTCAAATATCAGGAAAGTCTACAATTTTGGGGAAATTTTCAGATTTGGAAGAACAGGCTCATTACAGGTAAAATGCTATTTTTCGTAATTATGAAACAATGAGATACTATAATGATAATTTTTATTTGTAAGATGCAAGAAGAGGTGGTGAAGTTTGTGTATGACATATAAAATTTGTCTATTTTGCTTTCAAAGGTCACTACTAGCGATTATCTGTAACGATGAGCGAACAATCAGCAATCATAAAATCGCTAGTTGTGACCTTTTGAAAGCAAAATTGACAAATTTTATATGTCATACACAAACTTTACCACCTCTTCTTGAATCTGACAAATGAAAATTATCATTTTAGTATCTCATTGTTTCATAATTACGATAAATAGCATTTTAGCTGTAATGAGCAATTGCAAGCCTGTGGAAGAATTAGTTCTAAGGAAAGTTCCACGAACTTCAGAAAAAAATCGAAAATTCTAAATTCAAGAACTACATCAAACTGGGAAGTCCAAATAACTCCAGGAAGTTATGGAATTTCTGGAAATTTTCAGATTTTCACAGAAGACCGGAGAACTTCAAGTAAACTACGAAAACTTCATAGAAGTTCGGAAAATGTTAGGGAATATCTATTCTATTAATTTAAGGGAAATTGCGGAAAATTATAGAGGTCCCATATTTTTCAATAAATTTAGAATACTTCAGAGAGCCCTAGAAAAGTTCCAGAATATTTTGAGAACGTCACATAAGTTCAGTGATTTTAAATGAATGATTGGAAGATGTGAGAAGTTCCGAGCACTTCAGGGAAAATCAGAAGACCCTAGGACAGTTCGATTACATTCAGGAAAAGTACAAACAAAATTGAAGAAGTTTAGGAAATTTCTGGGAATCTGATATGGCTTCAGAAATTTCCTACAATTCCAAAACATATAATTATATCATTATTGGTCATTGAGAAAATTTGGAGAACTTTAGGGAAGTCTAGAAATGTTCAGCAAAGTACAAAGATTTTAAATGAAGTTCCGTAAGTATCAAAGTAGTTTTTAAAACATGGGAAGAACTTCAAGGCAGTTTTGAAATTAGGATTTCAGGGAAATCGTTTCGTTTAGAACGTGAATTTCAGAGTAGTTCCGAGTTGTTCCATGAATTTGAAAAATAAGGTATGGCCGAGCGAGGAGGGAGGGGGGTGTGTCATTTAGCCTTTAGTCAGTAAAGACGTGGCATACCGGAGGCAGTAGGTCCTCGATTTCCGTTTTGGTCAAAGGTCTCATTTTTAACTGATCATGGCATATAACTCAACGCTTCCTACGACCGCCTTCGAACGAGCCAAGAACCACCCCAGGTCCATATTCTCAATCACGACTCGATCCTCGATCCGTCGTCGTCATCGTCGTTGCTGGCAGACTTTCCCTTTCTAAAAAAGTAACTGTACCCCTTAATTTGAGCGACGGTGGCGTCTGACCACGCTCACGCTGATACTTCTATGTACAAAGATTTACTACAAACAGTGTGTAAGGCTCTACTTCAATCGATACAGTTCCGAACCGCCATGAGCCGGCTTACTCACCACCGTCGTTTTATGTAGTCATTCATAGAGGATAGGAGTCCGGCGCGTGAATGACAGGAACGGGACGGTGTTGCGGGTGGTGGCGATATTGAAAACGAAATCCACGATCAGTAAATAGGCCTATGGCCGGCTCGGTGCTCTATCGCACACACCTTATTTTGTTCACAAGCTAATATCCACCTCAGAGAGTGAGGCGTGGAGTTCCTTCGGCGCACGAGGTTCCACCGGTAGGTACGTAGTACATCAATGTCGATCATGTACTACACTTTTTTTTTGCCCCGTTGGTAGTTGTATCAGGCAAGCGTGGAACAGTTTTACTAGTATGTAGTGCACAAAATATTGAGGAAGAACCTTGACGTGGAATGCCGTTACATTCACAGCGGGCTGCGGCTTTTATTTCGTCGTGCCACACACACACAGCGGAGAATCGTGCCAAAGTGGCTTGCTCAAACATCTCTCAACAGAAATGACATTTGGATGGAAGAACACAACACGAGACCTGCGCAATCCTTAATAGTCTGAGTCATTGAAAAACAGCAACATTGGGCAAACCCTTTCAGTTCTTCAGTTGAAAACAAAAGAAAAGCCATTCGGTATCAACGGCCGTGCATCAGCAGAGACAACTCAATTGAGCCATTCCGAGCCAAATAACTAATGGAACTGGAGAGGCGCAACGATTTTCCACTTTAAGCCTTTCAGATTCTTTCGGAATGCTGGTTCCGAGCGAGCAGCAACAGCGGCACATGAGAGCGGGTGAAAGAGTTGCAATCGGCCGCAAATCCCACAAATGATTGCACGCGTAAGCACTCCGAAGCGAGCAGATGATTATTATTAATGGATTATTGCTTCATCGATTCGCGGTCTTAAATGAGCCTTCTAATGCTCCCCCGTTTGGCTTATTCTTTGGCGTTTGAATCACGTAGAATTTGAGCTTGAGAAGAGCCCTCGCGTGTCACCCATCTCGAATTTATTAGGCGCAAATGGGCACACGTTTCGTTGAGCAGTGGCAGAAAACCTCGGATGGAGCAGCAGCAGCTGCAGGAGCAAAAGGCCACTTGAATTGCCATGTTTCAGCATTTTATTGACCCTTGCCATACATATTTTCGAGGATCATTTGCATGCGGGGATTAACCGTAATTTAGATGACATTCGATTCTGCTGGTTGTATCCTGGTTTCACGGAAATTAATTTGTTTTTTATGACCCCTTGAACCCATTGAAAATGCAGAAAGAGAAATGGACGAAGTCTGTTAACATTTTACAGAACACTTTTCAATGGAAGAAGAGGTGCCAATTATTGTGCTTAAAAAATTCTAAAATACAATTTAGTATAATTCGCTAAATCTTTAATAATGATATCTAAGGGGTCTTCTCTTTAATTATCATCAACTCAGTAAAGCCAAAGATATCGCTAGCAGCATATTTCCTAGACCTTGAATTTAGTTCTGCCACACGTTCGAAGTCTTCACAGTTTGTCTATAAAATTATCTCAACATTTTACAGGATTGTATCTGATTAATCTCATCTCATTAGAATTTCAGATTATCTCTGGGAGTCTATAGAAAATTTCCTTTGACCAGAAATTCTCAGCAGAATTTTCCAAAAAAAAAAATCCAGAAATTCTTCCAAGATTCACTTTGAATTTTAAACTTTTTCTATGAATTCACTGAAACTTCCAGTTTGATTTTATTCACTTCAATTCTCTGTAGCACATCACCTCAGAACTCTCGCCCAAAATTGAAAAGGGTTTATCATCTTAAGTGAACAAAACATGTACTGACCTTTTCGTGCGAACTTAACCTCGACTATGCAAATCAAAAACACCATCGAGTAGAAAAAAATTTCCCGTCTAAAGTTGTCTTAAGTTTTGCTTGAAATTGTCCTGGAGTTCGCATCTAACTTCTTCTGAACATGCACTTAGAATTCTCCTTTTAAAAAAATAAGCTTGTACTTTTTTGAGCTACGCTTGAAATCATCCTCAGAATTTCCTTTAAAATCTTCGCAGAATTTCTTTGCCGTCGCAAAATTTGTATCCCTTGATACTTTTCACGAATCCTGGAATCCTCTTCACAATCGTTGTGGATTTTTTCACAGAGCTACTTAAAAATTTTACCATAAACTCACATAATTGACAAGAACGTTTAGCAGAAAACATTCTTAACCCTTTGAAAGGCTGTAACTTTTTTACTTATTATTTCGTGAGTAGGTGCGCCCACCAGAGCTCTATAAGATGAAATTTGCTCCAAAAAACTTGAAAACATATTTATTGGAAACATTTTATTGGAATACTTACGTTGTCTGTACCCTGGGATCAAATTGACTTTTTCTTAAAGGGCGGATCTCTCGGAGGGAGGGGCATTGTAAAACTATACCCATGAAGTGGCATATTGTGAAGTTAGATATGTTTATTTCACGAGATCCCAACCATGTAGAATGTTGCATGCTAGAATACAAAGTCTTGTAAACTATGGATAGTGTATGATAAAATTGATTCTGTACCGAATACAAATAAGGTTCCCGTTTCACCTGTGCATACAGTGCCTTGGTTTTTTTTTGCATGCACCTAACCTATAGCTCATACCGTAGTAGGCTGTGTATAAAAGAAAATGATTTACTTAGTTTGACAGTTGCACCATGACGAAGTGGCAGCGTATTCGTAATTTTTCCCACGCCCAAATGTCGCAAAAAGACATTTCAATTGCCGTGGGAGTGTTCCGGTGGACCGTCAAAAGGGTTTTAAACCGAGAAAAGAAAGGACAACTATCCGCGAACGTGGCCACAGGTCGTCCAACGCCAGCTGGGGTTCCGAGGGTTATCGCTGCTATCAAAAGGAAGATTCGGGTGAATCCAGTGCGTTCAATAAGGAGGAACACGGGATCAGTTACTTTACGGCACGGAAGATCGTAAAGGAAGATTGCGGGGCGGAGTCGAGGGCACGGAAAAAAACTCACATGATTACCAACCGCATCCGTTAGCAACGATTCGAACGATGCAAGAAAATCTTGAACTTCCTTAAGCGAAAAAATCCGATAATCCTGTTCACCAACGAGAGCATGTTTACCGTCGGTCACGTATCAAATTCCCAGAACCGACCGGTAAATGAGTTCTCTTCCGGTAAAAGACGTGGCCGACGAACACAAGAACGTGTATCTAACCAAGCATCCTGCTAGCGTTATGGTGTTTGGATTGGTGGCTTCCGATGGCAAAAAAAATGGACCCGGTGTTCATGCCAGAAGGCGACAAGGTCAACACGGAGGTCTACATCGGGATTTTAAGTAAGTATGTTCTTCCGTGGATCAAAGAACAGTACGGTCCGAAGCCAAATGTTGTATTTCAACAAGATGGGGCTCCGTGCCACACCTCGAACCGCACTCAGAAGTGGTTGCAGGAACATCTTCCGCTCTGGGCGAAGGATATGTGGCCGCCATCCAGCCCCGATCTTAATCCACTGGATATTCAATATGGCGCGTCATGAAGGCCAAGGCCTGTGCTAAACGCCACCCCAACAAACAATTTGAGTTGATCAACAGCTGAATAGCTTGTTTTTGCCTAAATAAGCTCGTATTCAACATTCAATGTTTGTTGGGACCTGGGTACAGCAAGCCTCAGACAAACATTGACCCGTACTTGGAGAGAAATGGATTCAGACTACATTATTAGAACCTTCCGTGCATTCTGGAAGCGTGTGGAGGCCGTAATTGCAGCAAGTGGAAACTCGATGGATAGTTTAAGACTCTGACAAACATCCCCCCTTTAAATAAATAAAAAAAACTCGAAAAATTTGGCATTGCTCAATGCTCAATGGTACAAACATTATCACGCATACGGTAGATGGTGCTAAAACGAAAATGATCAAGTTGCGCCATCTTAAATATACATGATATAACACTATTTAAAGATCCTGCTAATATGGATTTTTCCCATCTTCGTCAAAGTTTTTCAAATGGATAGCTGCTATCTTAAGGAACAGAGTTTAGTTCAGAATTCACTCACCAAGTGGCGCTAGTGTGACATTCAGATTTCATTGTTTGCCCTAATTTAATATCTTGACTAGAAAGAAGGTTCCCGTCTTCGGCAATTTTGTTTTTTTTTGATGGACAAGACCTATTTTATGATAAAGAGTTTAGTTTAGATTTCACTCACCAGGTTGCACTAGTGTGACATTAATTTTCCATTGTTTGTCCCAACTTAACATCTTGACTAGATAGAAGGATTCCATCTTGGGCAAATTTGTTCAGATGAACATGATCTATTTTATGGTGAAGAGTTCAGTTCATAATTCACTCACCAGGCAGCGCTAGTGCGACATTCATGTTTCATTGATTGCTCTAACTTAGCATATGGACTAGATAGAATGTTTCCGTCTTCGGCAGAGTTGTTCAGATGGACAAGACCTATCCTAAGGTAAAGAGTTCAGCTCAAAATTCACTAACCAGGTGACATGACATGACCTATTTTGTGGTAAACATTTCAGCATTGAATTCACTCGCCAGCTGGCGGTCGTGTAACATTCATTTTGAATTGTTTGCCCTAGCTTAGGCAAAGTTGTTCAGATAAACTAGACGTATTCTATGGTAAATAATTATGCTTAGAATTTACTCATCAGTTCTCACTGTTGCTTCACGTTGTTTCGAGATTTTTGTTTCATTTGACAGCTTGACAGGTTTTTGTTTTCGGCAAAGTTTTTAAGATGCACTAAAACAATTCAATGGTAATACTCATAGTTTAGAATTCACTCCCCAGAGATCGATGGAGCTTAGCTTTATTTATATGTTTTGCTTTTATTTGACACTAGCTGAGTGTGCCCGGTCTTGCTCGGGATTCAATATTAGCTTGAGTTTATGCGCCGATTTAAAAAAAAAAGCATGCTATATTGTACGTAGCCCCCCCCCCCCTATTATCTAAGGGGCTACCCCCTATGATTATCTCCTTATACCCCCACACTCGCCCCCACATGCCTAATTTAGTTCCATTTGCTTGATTAGTTCTCGAGTTATGCAGAAATTTCTGTTTCATTTGTATGGGAGCCCCCTCTTACAGAAGGGGGAGGGGTCTCGAACCATCATAAGAACCTTCCACGGCCCCAAAAACCCCTGTATACAAATTTTCACGCCAATCGGTTCAGTAGTTTCCGAGTCTATAAGGGTCAGACAGACAGACAGACAGACAGACAGAAAGAAATTCATTTTTATATATATAGATAGATAGATAGATTTGAACTAATAAGAATATCACTCTCTTTAGCAATGTTGGTGATTAGTTACCAACTCTGTTCAAGAGATTCCTGCCATCCACATTTAGAAATAAATACGCAATACAATTCAAGCTTTCGTTTATTTAAAAATGTTTTCCCAAAAATAACAACGTAATAAGGAGGGAGCGAAACCGGCGTAGTGGTTAACATCCATACCTCTCACGCCAAAGTCACGAGTTCAAATCTCACCCCCGGACAAGTCACGAATGACCCAATAGCGTTAAAGTGACTATAATTATAAAAATAAATAAATAAGGTATACCATTATTGTACTAAAACGCTTATCAATCTAGTTAGAATACGGTTCAAATCAGTCACTTTTGTCCATCAACAGTCTATGATAGGTCTTGTCCATCCGAACAACTTTAGCGAAGACGGAAACCTTCTATCAGATAGACTATCTAGTTCATATGTTAGGTTAGGACAATAATTCAAAATGCTTGTTTCACTAGCGCTACCTTGTGAGTAAATTCTGAACTGAACTTTTTACCGTAGGATAAGTCTTGTCCATCTAAACAACTTCACGGAAGAAGAAAGTCTTCTATTTAGTCTATATGTTAAGTTAGAGCAAACAATGCAAAATTAATGTCACCTGGCACCACCTGGTGAGTTAGTTCTGAGCTAAATTATTCACCATAATATAGGTCTTTTCCATCTGAACGACTTTGCCGAAGACGGAATCCGCCTATCTTGTCAAGATGTTATGTTAGGGCAAACAATTAAAAATAAAAATCACACTAGCGTTACCTGGTGAGTGAATTCTTAACCAAAGTATTCACCTTAGGATATGTCTTGTCCATTTGAACAACTTTACCCGAAACGGAAATCTTGTATTAAGTCCATATGTTAAGTTATGCCAAACAATGAAAAATTAATATCGCACTAGTGCAGCCTGGTGAGTTAATTCTGAACTAAACCCTTTACCTTGGGATAAGCCTTATCCATCTGAACAACTTTACCCGAGACGGAAACTTCCTATCAAGTCCATAGTTTAAGCTAGAACAAACAATTCAAAATTAATGTCACACTAGCGCTGCCTGGTGAGAGAATTCTGAACTAAACTCTTTTCCTTAGGATAGGTCTTGTCCATCTCAATAACTTTGTAGAAAACGGAAACCATCCATTTGAGCCAGAGCTGTAGATAGCTTTATATAATGTGTATAAGACGGTACTTGATCATTTTCGTTTTATCGCCATCTTGTGCGTAAATTCTGTCATACATTATCCATAGTTTGGAAGCTCTTGTATTATTGAATATCTTTGCAGAAGGAAGCAACATCCCATTTGGTTGGGATCTCGCGATATAAACATCGCTTTCATCAAAATATGCCACACCATGGGAGGTCCACCTTCGAAAATAAACTTTGATAATTTAAACTGAAAGTACATTACATTTACTTTACAAAACATTTGAAATTTCAAAAATCCTTTGAACCTTCGCTGAAATACGACAATTTTAATTTTGGGTCAAATTGGTTCAGGGCTAATGCATAAATGACGTAACATTTGAGCAGGGGGAGGGGGGCGTTGGTGTGATAAATTGTTACCGCCCATATATTAGGCACAGCAAAGCACGCTGTGTCAACAATATGCTACGTCATGTATAGATGGTCCCTTAGAGCTTTCAGTAAAACTCCCAGGGAAATTTTCTCTAATATACCTTGGTGTTATCTATTGAATTTATTCATAAGTCTGCTTAAAATTGCTTCGGAAGTTAGTTTCAAAAATTGTCTAAAAAGTCTTAGACTAGTCCATTTCAAGGGTCTTGAAATTTATGCAAGTTCCAAAAATGGAAAAAAAAATTACCAAATTGAAAACAGGACAGGATTCTGGCACTTAGAACAGATATGATGAGAATTATAAATTAATTTTTAGAAGCATTCACAAGAAACGTTCCAACGGAATTACAAGTGAATTATGAGGAGATCTCCAGGATTCGGTTGGATGAACGAGTAGTTAAAATAAAAAATATTTGAGTTTAAAGAAAGACTTGTTGATCGGAAATATATAACAAATCTTTCTCAAGAGTAGTTGTTATCGTCTTCGGTGAGGTCACCCCCAAGATGGAAATTCAGGAAGAGCAAGTTGAACGGGAACTTGGTCGTAATTGTTTTGTGAAATGAGGAGCTCGGTGGCCTTGTGGCGATCGATAATCCCAAGCTGCTTCACATTATAGAGTTATACTTTAAATCGGCTTTCTTTACTAATATTATATGAAGCGGAATGAATTTCGGTTGAAGGGACGGGTACGTAAAAAAAGTAATATTTGAGTTTCAGAAAATACGTGTTGATTGGAAAACCATATCAAATCCTTCTCAAGAGCAGATGTTGTTGTCGTTGGTGAGGTCATCGCCGGGATCGAAACCTAGGAACAACAAGTTGAACGGTAACTTGATCGTAATTGTTTAGTGATATAAGGAGCTCGGTGACCTAACGGCCACCGATTTTGCTTACTGAACAAACCCAAGCTCATTCGCGATATTGAACCGTTATCGTTTACCAAAACTAAACCTGCTACACTCTCAACCCATTTATCCAATATACCAGTGATTTCTCGTGAAAGTACAGAGGTGTTCTCGGCTTTCATTAAAGCGAGTATTACGTCAACATATTCCTACCCATTCGTTACTTGACCAGCATTGGGGCGTGGCCGGCGCTAGTATTGCCTAGTTTTAGATCATCAGAATTTACACATTGGTGATGATTGCTTGTTCCAAGCAACGTCTATTGGTTCTTTGTCTAATTACAGCTGATCTGGCAATAACGGGGTTGCATCCTCGGGCGGTCAATTATGCTCATACTCATGCTCAAGATTAAAATGGATATGTTGATATTTGAATAGTGTCATATAAAAAAAAAAGAATAATGTATGCAATTCGACTAAACTTGCCGTAAAATTTTTGTGTTAAAACTTAACGAAGAATAATAATAATTATTACCGAGTTTAAAAAAAAAACAAATGTCCAGATAAAGATTATCATAATCTATGATCAAATTCTAGGGAATTGAGATTGTTACTTCATTAAGTCAATTTTCAGCCGGAAGCAGATTTGTCTCTCACTCCTGGAACTTATTTTATTTTGTTTTTTTTTTCAGACTTGTAGAGATACGAATCACTTTAAAAAAAATCGAGATTGTAGGATTTTCGGATTTTTAAAATAGATAAATTCTTTTTCAATGATCTAATCTTTGCACAAGCTCGTTCTGAACTATGTTTGATTTCAATGGAGATTTACGTAACTCCGCACTGAGAATAATAATAAACATAATAAAGAAATTATGCAGATGTTTGTCAACCAGATACAGATTAAAAAGATGTTTTGCGGCGACAATACAGATTGAAATTCGAAAAATGTAGCATCTCTGGCCACATACATACATACATTTATTTGTACAACATCACATTTAAGATAAGACGTCTACGTCTACGCCACAATACTCGGTTTGCGGCTGCCGCTCTCCATCCGCGGTCATGCCCAATGCTCGCTAGATCACGCTCTACCTGGTCCGCCCATCGTGCTCCCTGCGCTCCACGCCTTCTTGTGCCAACCGGATCAGTAGCGAACACCAACTTTGCAGGGTTGTTGTCCGGCATTCTTGCAACATGCACTGCCCACCGCATCCTTCCGGCTTTGGCCACCTTCTGGATGCTGGGATCGCCGTAGAGTGCAGCGAGCTGGTGGTTCAAGCTGGTGGTTCATTCTGGATCGTCCTTAGCACACGTCGCTCGAAGACTCCGAGTGCTTGCAGGTCCTCCTCGGGCATAGTCCATGTCTCGTGTCCATAGAGGACCACCGGTCTTATTAGCGTTCTGTACATGGTACATTTGGTGCGGGGGTGAATCTTTTTTGACCGTAGTGTCTTCTGGAGCCCGTAGTAGGCACGACTTCCACTGATGATGCGCCTTCGTATTTCAATTTGTGACATTACGTCCTAGACGAATCCTGTCATGTTCGGTTCCGCCTACTAGCATGTACTTTGTTTTTGACGCACTCACCACCAGTCTGACCTTTGCTGCTTCGTGTTTCAGGCGGGTGTATAGTTCTGCCACCGTTCCAAATGTTCTTGCGATAATGTCCATGTCGTCCGCAAAGCACACAAATTGACCGGATTTTGTGAAAATCGTACCCCGGCTGTTGAGCCCGGCTCGTCGCATTACACCTTCTAGAGCGATGTTGAAGAGTAGGCATGAGAGTCCGTCACCTTGTCGCAGTTCCCGGCGAGATTTGAATGAACTGGATAGTTCACCCGAAACCCTTACACAGTTTTGCACACCGTCCATCGTTGTTTTGATCAGTCTGATCAGCTTCCCAGGAAAGCCGTTCTCGTCCATGATTTTCCATAGCTCTGTGTGGTCGATACTGTCGTATGCCGCCTTAAAGTCGATGAAAAAATGATGCGTTGGGACCTGGATTTGCCGTACGGTGAAGATCTGGTCCGTTGGCCTTCGATGAATCCGGCTTGATAACTTCCCACGAGCTCTGTCATTTTAGGGGGATAGACGACGGAAGATGATCTGGGATAGCACTCTGTAGGCGGCAATAAAAATGGTGATCGCTCTGAAGTTCTCACATTCCAAATGGTCGTCTTTCTTGTTAATGGGGCAGATTACTCCCTCCTTCCACTCCTCCGGTAGATGTTCTGTTTCCCAGATCCTGACTATCATCCGGTGCAGGCAGGTGGCCAACTTTTCTGGGCCCATCTTGATGAGTTCGGCTGCGATACCATCCTTACCAGCGGCTTTGTTGTTTTTGAGCTGCTGAATGGAGTCCTTAACTTCCCTCAGCGTGGGAGTTGGGTCAGTTCTGTCCTCTGCTGCATTGACGTAGTCGTTTTCTCCATTGCGCTGGTCTCCCGTACCTACGTTCTCCTCGCCATTCAGGTGCGCATCGAAGTGCTGCTTCCACCTTTCGATCATCCCACGTCCGTCCGTCAAGAGGCTCCCGTCCTTATCCTTGCACATTTCGGCTCGCGGCACGAAGCCGTTGCGGGATGCGTTGAGCTTCTGGCAGCACTAGAGTGTCATGGGAATGGCACAGCAGTTCCATTTCCTCGCAATCCGCTCCACTCCCGAAAGATGCTGGTCTGCTGTTTCCGCTTCTGTTTATACCGTTCCACGTTCTGTCGGGTTCCATGCTGCAGCATTACCGCCCGCGCTGCGTTCTTCTCCTCCAAAATCGCTCTGCACTCCTCGTCGAACCATTCATTCCGTCGACTTATTTCCACGTACCCGATGGTGCTCTCGGCTGCTGTGCTCGGTGATGGCTGCTTTTATTGTACTCCAGCAGTCCTCTAGAAGGGGCACATCGAGCTCGCCCTCCTCTGGCAACGCTGCCTCGAGATTCTGTGATATGTGATTTCGCTTTCACAGACTACAAAATATAGTACCTAGCTGTGAAAAATGTTGAAACCCTTACTTATGCTATAAGATTTCCTATCCAGGGATGGAGCTAGGCAAGTATTTTGAGAGGTATCATACATATTTTAACCACACTGTTCTCTGTTAACAGTTAACGGAATAAAGTGTAAGTGTAATTTCAGATAGATGTCTCCATTATGACAGCAGTGACATCTGAAGGGAAATTAACGCAGAAGCATGGTGGTAACATGATTAATAAACAACGTATCGGAATCATTTCTATCAAAATCCAGACCTTGCCCTAACAGAATATTCGAATAGAACGGGCACGGCAGATTGATACGAGCTTCCATCGTGGTAGGCGTCGAGACTTATTCGGGGGCTCCGAGGCCATAACTTTTTGGGTTTACGTACCGTAACCTTGAACTAGGTAACTACTACTACTACTACTACTACTACTACTACTACTACTACTACTACTAGACAGCGGCGCCGGTCGTGTAGTGGTAAGCATGATTGCCTGTCACCCCAAAAAGGCCTGGGTTCAATCCCACTCGGCGCCACCGGGATGTTGTCGATAGGTAGGGTCCAGGTGTAGGAGCTGTCTCCCTGGCGTCGGTATTCAGTACGGAAAACAAACCAAGGAAATATAGTTGAGTTTTGGAAGTATCGGGAGTCTAATCATCTATTGCTTACGTGTCTCGTTTTCGATTTATTTAATTTAAAATGGTCCTCGTATCATATCTAACCTTCCATAGATGGAAAAAACAAGTCCGATGTTAACTCACCTGAAAAGAAGAAAGAAATCTCACATTAGTACTAATTAAAATGTTAAAAAGTTTACGACGGAAATTAGTCATAGTATCTGACGAGAAATAAAACGAACACATTTATGACCACCTCATTTCCCACTCAAGCCAAGAATCAATGACCCTTGCGACTCATCACCGAAATTCCACCGCCAAACCCGCCAAGTGAGTCATCTCGAAAAAGTTCCTTCCGAATCCCAACTCGTTTTCTCAACCCTTTGCTTGAAATCATTAATTCACCTACGATTTTCGAATTCCTTCACTGCCCCGGCATACAATTTTCTCTTCATCCTCACACCACAAGCTGCAGGTGAATATTATGCCGAAGTTATGGTTTGATTTCAGCACTAAGCAAACGAAAAAGGCCAAAGGTAGGATCATCTTCGGCAGCAAAGCTCCGCAGACACCGACGACGGCGACGACACACTTGTGGTATCGAGTGCTGTAAAATTTTGCATAAATTTCCTTCCTGATCTTGGGTGCGACTGTCTCGTGTGGAATCGACGACCGGCAGAACCAGAAATGTGGACGTCGTCGTCGGGAAGATATGGAAGAATGAAAACTTGCCCCGAATACGATCGAGTTCGAGCTTGAGCGAGAGAGAATAAAAACCGATAAACCAAAAAACTCGTTTTTTCGCTCAAATCCAGTAAAATGTTTGGCCAGTTTTTCTGGGAGGAGGCTGGCGCGGACAAATTGCGAACACATGTGGCCGCCTCAATAATGGTGCTGCAGATGGTGGCGTAAATCAAAAGATTTCTCTGAGAAAAAAAAATGGTCTCTGGCCGATTGTTTTCCAGTTCCATTAATGCACGCGCCGGTTGAGTGCTGACCATGAGTGCTCCATTAGCAAGAAGTTTCTGGTGCAACTCATGGTTCTTTTTCAAATTTCCAACCCATTTGAGCCCATGGTGGGGAAATTCTGAACCGATCGAGGGCGCTTTTAACAGCGTTAATGGATGTGATGGCGATGCGAACCGTGCGGAGGTGCGGTATTGACACATTTTACAACATTCTACCACATCACACGGTCATGAGAACGCCACATCGTAGCCACACACACACGGACAGAAAAAAAAATATGTTATTAGATTATAGACGGGAAACCATTTGTTCCCAGCGATGGTGTGACATAAGAAAAATCAATAATTTGAGATTTTATTTAATTTTTATTCATATTTGTTCTGCTTTTTTTCGGGGAGCGGCACAGCCGAGTCCAGACCAGTTGTGTCTGTTTTTCAAATATTTGCTAGGAGAACAGGTTTCTGGTGTTTTCTTCGACGGCGGGGCAGCAGGTTTTAGCTCATTTTCGAACGTGGTGTGGTTCAGCACCGGGAAGAAGGTTTTTCAGGTGATAATTTTCGAAAGATGATACCGGCTGCAGATGGAGGCTGGGGTGATATTTTTTTTATTTAAGATGAGCAGGTTTGATGACGACGACGACGACGACGACCGATGGGTGCTTATCAGGAAAAAAGTTGGAACAAATTTATAATCGGCACGTGTTGGGATCGTTCTACGCTGGTTGACATAAGTTGAAAAATGGAGGACATTAGAGTTGATTTGTCATAGGAATAATTGAATCGATCGGTTTGTAGCGATGAGTCAGGTGGAATGAGGACTGATTAAGCCCGTGAGCGATGAGCTTTAATCGTTAGTGCCTTACTTAGATCGTTATTTATTCAAAATTGGTATGTAGATTCTTATTGGTCAGAGATGCCTGCCTAATTGTATATTTATGTGTCATGATTCACATTAAAAATAGACGTTCTGAATATATGAATATAGTGAGGAGGAAAATTGTAATGTTTTTATGGAAAAATGCATGGGACACGGAACAATGCTGTTCAGTAGCTTGTAAAAAATTCAAAAATTGCACAAACCCAAATCTGAGACTGAGATTGGGAGAACTACGCAGAACTACTTTGTCGAAAATCGGAAACAGGGTTCTGCATTTTCGAAACTAAGACAAGAAAATGAACTCTCCGCAGAATCGCTTAATTTCGAGCAACATTATTTTCGTGTAAGTCATTGTGTTTCTTGTTATGACTTGCCTATGACTTGCTTCGTTCGTCAAGTTCATCAGTTCATTTCATTTGAAGCAAAGACTTGTTTCAACTGACGCAATGAATGACTCGAAAACTGCTTCCTTCGTTTTTTCCACTTTCACTTCAATTCGGGGCTCATTCGACTTGTCACGCGTCGCGTCGTCAGGCATCAAAATATATTTAGTATCCGATCGGGGTCAGCAAAAGTCTCAAATACCCTACAATATAGGTATTTTTGGAACGGGGACGACGCGAAGGTGTCGAAAATCGATATCCGACGCTATTTTGGAATCCAAAATGGCGGCCATCGGGTTTCAGAAAAAGTGTCAAATACCCTACAATAGGATATTTTCGGAACGGGGATGGCACGTAGATGCTAAAAATCGATACCCGACGCCATTTTGTAATTCACAATTGTGACAATTGGTTTTCGGATGTGTCAAATACCCTAAGATATGGGTATTTTGGGAACGGGAATAAAGCGTAGATGTCAAAAATCGAAATCCGACGCTTTGTTGGAATTTAATATGGCAGCCAAAAGGATCCAGAAAGTGTCAAATACCCTACAAAGCCGGCGCCGGTGGTGTAATGGTAAGCGTGACTGCTTTCTAACACCCCAATGGGTCTGGGTTCAATCTCAGCCGAGGTCGGTGGGATTTTTCTGAGGCATAAAAATCTCTGGTCACGTCTTCCTTCGGAAGGGAAGTAAAGCCGTTGGTCCCGGCCCATGTGTGTTGTGAATGGGTGCGATATCCTACGCAGGTGTGGAAGCTGCCTTCCTGCACATTCGATTGCCGTCAATAAATTGCAATCGATGTCCGTCGGTGATTGGCACTAGATTGTGGAACAGAGACCGACGTTAAATAAAGGAAAGAAGAAGAAATACCCTACAATATGGGTATTTTCGGAGCGGGGACGACGCGTAGAAGCCAAAAGCCGATATTCGACGTCATTTTGGAATCCAAGATGGTGGCCATCAAGTTTCATAAAACGTGTCAAATACCCTAAGATATTTTCAGAACGGAGACAACGCGTGGATGCCGAAAATTGATATCCGACGTTATGTTGGACTCCAATATGGTGGCCACCGGGTTTCGGAAAAAGTGTCAAATACCCTACAATATGGTTATTCTCGGAACGGGGACAACGTGTAGATGCCGAAAATCGGTATCAGATTCAATTTTGGAATCCAATATGGCGGCCATCAGGGTTCAGAAAGCGGCAAATACCCTACCATATGGTTATTCTTGGAACAAGGACAAAGAGTTGATGCCAAAAATCGATATCCGATGCCATTTTGGAATTCAATATGGCGGTCATCAGGTTTCATATAGAGTGTCAAATACCCTAATATCAGGGTATTTTTCGGAATGGGGACCTTTCCGATTCCCACGCACGTAAAAAAAAGAACGATACAGGTACAATGAAATGTATTGTAACCATACAATAGAATTTATTGTACTTAAAATAAACTGTTATTTATTGTACTTGAAATAAACTGTATAACCATAGATCTATTGTAATAACAATATTTTTAATTTACTTGTATGATATACATACAATAGGATCGATTGTTGGCAATAGATTGTGTTGTTATTTTATATATTTTTTTATGGTTATTGTATGGTTATTTTTTTCCGGGCGACGCGTAGTTGCTGAAAATCGGTATTCGGGGCCATTTGAAGGCCATCATCTTCTGAAATCGGAAGCCACCATTTTGAATTTCAAGATGGCTTCGGACATCAATTTCTGGCTTCTAGATATCACCCCGATTCCAAAAATTCCACATTGATCGGTATTTCACAGTATTTCACAGTTTCTCTGAACCAAAGCCACCATCTTGGATTTAAAGACGGTGTGACATCAATTTTCGGCATCTACGTCTCATCTCTATTCTGAAAATAACCATATTTTAGGGTATTTGACACTTTTCCGCAAATCGAAAGTCCCCGTCTTGGATTTCAAAATGGCGTTGGATATCGATTTCCGACCTGTAGACGCCATCCCGATTCCAAAAATACCTATATTGATTCCCATATGTTCTGAAATAGGAAGCCACCATCTTGGATTTGTAAATGGCGTCGCATATCAATTATCGATCTGTAGACTTCATACTGATTACAAAAATGTCAATATTGATGTGTATTTGTCTATATTTCCACTTTTTCTTAAGTCGAAAGCCGTCATCTTTGATTTCAAAATGGCTTCGGATATCGATTTTCATCCTCTAGACATCATCCCGATTCCAAAAATACCTTTATTGATAGGTATTTGACAGTATTTCCTACTTTCTCTTAAACTGGAAGCCGCCATATTGGATTTAAAAAATGGCGTCGCATATCAATTCTCGATCTCTAGACGTCACCCCGCGGAGATGAACCAGCGTCTGGCTGAAAATCTCCTTGATAAAGACAACCAACCAACCTAGACGTCACCCCGATAAAAAAAAATACCCACATTGATGGGTAAACAAGCCACCTGACAATGATAAATTTGACATCCCCGACAATGAACCGAGTGAACAATCAACAAAAGTCATAGAAACTGCGCGAGTTTGGATCGAACAGCTTCGCTTAAATGCAAAAGTAAGTTCATTTGACAATGAAAGAAGAAATGAACACGAGTCAAGCCAACACAAACAGCATGAAAACTGATCCAAAGTGGTTCGATTGATGTTGACAGAGAAGGCAGAATGACTTTCAATTGAAAGTGATGGTTTACAGCTTGATCGTCGCTTGACGATTTTCGATTGAAAGTGACTTTGTGGGGCCCTGCGTAGGATATTAATTTCCGGCTCTAGACGTCACTCCGATTAAAACAATACCCATATTGATGGGCATTTGACAGTATTTCCTACTATTTTTTTATGAAATTGGAAGCCGCTTTCTTTGATTTCAAAATGCCATCGGATTATGATTTTCATTCTCTAGACGTCATCCTGATTCTAAAAATATCCATATTGATGTGTATTTGACAGTATTTTCCGCATTTTCTCAAACCGGACGCCAACATCTTGGATTTCAAAATGGCGTCGGAATTAAATTTTCATTCTCTAGACAGCATTTCAGTTCCAAAAATACCAATATTGATGGGCATTTGACAGTATTTCCCACTTTTTATTAAACTGTAAGCCGTCATCTTGAATTTAGAAATGGCGTCGCATATCAATTTTCGTTCTCTAGACTTCACACCGATTCGAAAAATACCCATATTGATGGGTAAACAGACCACCCGACAAAGATAAATTTACATCCACGTGAATAGATCTATGCGCATGCGCCTTAAGGGGAAGCTCACCGCTCCGAAAAAAATAATTACGTTTTGATTTTTCTAAAAATATTGGAAAAAGATATCAAAATTCTAAGAAAATCACATATTTTTTAATTTTTCCAAGAAAATTCACGTGCAAAAACATTTTTTATAAGTTATTATGGCATAAAGTTGGACTCAAAAAACCACAAAACATCAACTTTTCGGTTTTTCTGAGAGTTCAATTTTTTTTTCATGATGGGATAGAAAAATTTTTTTTGCATTTAATTTTTGACAAAAATCTAAGGAAGAAACTGATTTTCTTGGATTTTTGATAATTTTTCCCAATATTTTTAGAAAAATAAAAACGTACCGTAAATATTTTTTTATTTTTGGGCCGGTGAGCTTCCCCTTAATGAACCGAGTGAACAATCAACCGAAGTCAGAAAAACTGCGCGAATTTGGATCGAACAGATTCGCTTCAGTACTAAAGTAAGCTCATTTGACAATGGAAGACGAACTGAACAAGAATCAAGCCAAAACAAACAGCATGAAAACTGATCGAAAGTGGTTCTGTTGATGTTGAAGGGGATATGCTCGAAGAGAAGACAGAATGACTTTCAATTGAAAATTATGGTTGACAGCTTCGTCGTCGCTTGACGGTTTTTAATTGAAAAAGACTTTGTTGGGGCCTGATCGGAAATTGATTCGACTGGTGTCAAGAAGGACTTTTATATTGACAACGTCTTAACTGGAGCCGACAGTATCGAAACACTAGTCGACACAATAGGTGGTTTCAATCTGCGCAAGTGGAGCGCGAATCATCCTAGTATCCTGGAACACTTTCCAGACGAACTCAAGGAGGATCAGTCGTCACTAGAACTTGATCGCTCCTCATCCATCAAAACACTTGGTTTTTTTATGGTCCCCGAGAAACGACGATTTTGCGTTCAAAGCTCCTGATCTTCCACAACTACAACGAGTTACCTGTCGGAGATGTCGCAGCTTTTCGACCCTATGGGTCTTATCGGTCCAGTTGTCGCCAGAGCGAAGATGTTCGTTCAGCGGTTATGGCAGGAGCAACTGAATTGAGACTATGGACTTCCAGAGACTCTTCAATCTTGGTGGCTATCCTTTCGAGAATCGGTTTGTGTCATCCGAGATCTTCGTGTACCACGATAGGTACTCAGAGATGATGCAGTAAGGTATGAGCTGCACTGCTTTGTCGACGCTTCTTCGAAAGGATACGGAGCATGCATCTACGTAGTATCCCAAGGGCTGACCGCCACGCAAACAAGCAATCTTCTCATAGCGAAATCCCGGGTTTCGGCACCAAAATGTTGTTTCCACAGCCGAATCCGTCGGCAAAATCATTAACGGGGGCGAAAACTGGCGGAGAATGTTCCAGCGGACTGTGGGAGACCGATGCACGTGCGGTAAAACTGACCAATGTAAATTTCGAAGGTAGTGAATAAACTCGACTATACGCACTGGTGGTTTGGTGGTAACTGATCATAATTTTAATTTTTGTTCGTTTCCTGTCTTCTACACTGCATGTCGTGTGTGTGTGTGTGTATATATGTGTTTTTCATTTCAGTGTTAGCTGTCAATGCAAGGGTGTGAAATCAAAGTAAGTTATATCCAAGGTAAGTATAAATCAATGAAATTTGTTTTCAGGTTCCTTCAATTTACAAATATTACAGGTACGTGTACACCCAACCGGTGGATGTAAGATTAGCTTACAATTATGTGGGATTCATCATCAGAGGATGTAAGTGGAGACCGCATGAACCGAAGATGCGATATACCTAGCTGCGGTCCAATGCAATAACATTTGAGACCGAAAAATGTAGAGTGTACTAGTGAGGTAAATTAATTATGTCGAAAAAAATAGGAAAAAGGTTGCCGACTGGACTCGAACAACGAACGTTGCGATTATCAGACCTGTGCTTCCTCTACTGCTCTCTCCATGCTTCTGAATAAGGAGAGCCTGAAAGCAAACAAAAAGCGCTCATTTCCTCTCACACTCGATTTCGTTTGCTTTTTCTGCTGGAGAGATTTGAGGCAAGTGTGTGCGTCGTTCTACCATGTTATACATAAAAATCAAGGCAAATGCTTGCTTGTGTAGGTGAAAGCACAGACAGAACACGAAATGAAAAAGACAAAAAACCATTACATCGCCTGCAAGGTCAACTTCTAACATTCGCTGCGATGTTCATGAACAGAGGATGATAGGAAATGGAACTAACATTCATTGTAATAAATTTTTGGTTTGCGTGTATCAAGTAAGTGATTTAGTGAAGTTGAGTATAGGTAATTGTTTGGAAGCCGCAACACTGGTTTGCGAAAAGTTTTTTTTTACATAGTATTAATTCGGAAGGCTCAATGTCTCTTGGAGCTAAACAGATCTGACGGGCTAGTATTTTTTTAAATTCTCCGGTGTCGCCCCGTTCGTTTACACCACTTTCTCATGCAGCACCTCTAACTTCCTCTGTTTTTAGGTTGTTGCTGTCCAACGATGCAGACCGCTACACTAGCTTGAAGCAGGAATCCATCCGGTGTTCCTCTACTTTAGATGGAAAGTATTTATCTCAAATCCCACCATGTAATATCCCAAGTAACCAAAAGTTCCGCATTCAACGATTAAAATCATTTCCAAGTTCCGTAAAGTTCAAATAAAGTTCCGACCGAACCTTCAAGTTCCATAAAATTCAAATAAAGTTCCAACAGTACTTTCAAGTTCCATAAAGTTCGAATAAAGTTCCGACAGAACTTTCAAGTTACATAAAGTTCAAATAAAGTTCCGACAGAACTTTCAAGTTCCATAAAGTTAAAATAAAGTTCTGACAGAACTTTCAAGCCACATGAAGCAATCCGCACAAGTCTTTATTAGTTACAAAATTTAATGTAAGTAATTTTGAAATGATCAGTGGCCCGAATTAATCATAATTCTTATATTTATGCAGTGCATCAACATTCTATCCAAACATAAAAAAAATTAAATGTAATTTCCTGGATTCGCACCCGTGTTTTTGGCATGCGATCTATGAACGCTAACCACTGCGCCACAAATGAGTTGGAATAACATGCGGGCGAACACCAATTTAAAATTCATCAAGGTGTTGTATTTCGTATTCAAGTCAGTCAGCTGGACTGAAAACTCCAACAGTAGGCGGGACAACAGCTCACTTTATTATATCTCAGATGACGCAGCGGTTCGTGCTGGAACTCTCATGCAGAAGGACTGGGCTTTAATTCTTCAAACAGCTCCAATTATCTACTACTAATGCTGATAAATCAATACACATTAATACCTGCATTTAGAATAACTTTCATAAAAGTGCGAACTAAATATAGAATTGGTGTAGATAACAAAACCCTTTTTAAATATTTTCTAAAAGTTCCGTTCAAGCTCCGCCAGAAGCTGCTTAGAATGCTCTTCAATTATGATACCGGATCTTTCAAGTTCTTATAACGACTTAAAAATGAGGCTGCTTAGAATTCTTTAGACCAACACCAACCAAGCTGCTTAAGCCACAAATAGCCTTTTATCAGAACTTTTGGTTACTTGGGATATTACCCTTCCGATTGAGAAAATTAAGCGAGGAGGGAATCTCCTTTTTCACGTCCATGTATACACATCGCACACCTGTGTACATTTTGAGGTCCAACTCTGCAGGGAACTTTTTTAAGATGAATCGCTTCTGCCTCTTATTCTTCGTCTTATTCGCATTTCAAGCTTATTGGTTTATTGCGTGTTCTCAACTTAGTGTTCTAGATGCACCGTTATTGAGAGCTTTCGATGCCTGTACCGGATCGGGAACCAAACCAAGCCACCTTCATCATGGTCTCATTATCTGACATCTCCGCTGCCTTCCATTATCATAAAGAAAAATTAATTGCTCCGGGTTAGCCATAATACATACATGTTTCAGATTTGAACTAGATGAAGACTGCCTTCTCCTGCGCTATCCGGTACGTGGCATCCATGTCAGTGGGCTTCGAATCTAGTGATATCACGAAATTGTCAATCTCTCTCATGGTGTGCTTTACACTTCCAATTGTGCAAGAGCTGGAGCATGATTGACCACCCACGGTTGCTATTCTGTTATTACCAGAACAACTGTAATTACACAGAGAACCAATAAACATTGATTGGGACTAGCAATAATCGTCAATGTGTAAAAACTGGTGATCTAAAACATGGCAATACCAGCGCTGGCCGCACCCGAACGTAGGTCAAGAAAGGAATGGGTAGCAATATGTTGACGTGATACACGCTTTGATGGAAGCCGAGGAGTCCTCTGCACTTCCACGAAGAATCACTGGAATTTTGGGTGAGAGGGTTGGGTTTGCAGCATGTTTCGTTTTGGTAAACGTTAAGCTGAATTGATGTCCTAACGATCATATAACACGAAGGAGCTTGGGATTGAACCCACGGTCTTCTGTTCAGTAAGCAAAAACGTTTACCACTAGGCAAACGAGCTCCTCTTTAATCATCGAGTTGCTGTTATTACCATGTAGTCATATTGGGAGCGACCCTGGCGTAGTGGTTAGACTTTGTGGATAAAGTACATGATCATTCTTAAGGAAGTTTAGACACTTTTACAGGAACTTCAGTGGTCTTTAAATAATAAGGAAACATCCTAACGAAATTGTATAAATACCTAAAGAAAGTTCCGGATCCTTCCGAAAATGAAGATCTCAGATAGAGGTTCTCTGGTATTTAAGACTTCTCTGGATTTTAAGTGATCTTGTTTGAATTTCCTTTAGTAAGTCCCTGAACTGCCATTGGAACGTTCCCGATCTTATTAGACAGTGGACTGTCCACTTCGTATGACTTGATCAAGTACGATACCTGGTTGTATTAAATTTACCATTGTATGAAGGGCCAAAAACGGAGGGTGGACCTGAGACACTTACGCATGATCCACGGGAGCAAGAAGAATCTCCTCCCAATGATAAAAATGTTCCAACTTTTCGGGAAGATTCCTAAACTTATATATATTCACATGCTTTAAACGATTAAATGTTACTTCCCGGAGCAAGAACGAATATCTCGTTACCTTCAATTAGTATGGATTAGCCTGACATAAGAGGTAGAATAATACAGTGCTTTCCCGATTTTGACAGCTCCCAATTTTGTCTACCCCCGATTTTGTCAGCCTGAAGATCAGTGTTGGGAAAATATCAAAAAATCAAATCTCACCAACGCCCAAGATCACGCTTGATTTTCGTAGACAAAAATCAACAAGCAAACTACTGCGGTTGATTTTGCAAGCTGTGATATCGCAGCTCGGAATATCAAGCTAACAAAACTCACCAACTGCAAATCTCACCATACTGTGGTGAGATTGAGTTTAATGATTTTTGCTTTACACTCGAATGCAACTGAAACTTCCATTAACGGCTTGCAGCAGTCCCTTCGCGTCTGCCATCGGTGAAGATTAAAAAGAGATAGCAAACTATGCTTTCTCTTTCTAAAAAAACGATGTGCAATGGAATGATTTTTGTGTCGAATCAACTCTCAGCTTGATTTTTGCACATTGTGAATAGTCTCGCAATATCAAAGGAGCTTGTAAAATCAATATCAAGCATGATATTTTGTTCCAATATCACACGTGATATTGCGAGCCCATGAGAGCGGAAAAATATCAATTGATTTCTGGTTTTGCCATCATTGCTGAAGATTTTGCTGAACTAATCATGAATTCTCAAGCATTTCGCTCCAAATGACATTTAATTGTTTTGTCGCAACAATAACAGAACTAATTCAAATAAACCTCAATAATTGCGACACTGCACAGCTGTAGTGAGTCCCTCCCGATAAAGGTAACTAGGAAGCGGATTGAGCTGGGATGGCTGCAATACAAGTTATGGGCAGATACCCCATTCAACATGAAGGTTTCGTGATCGCCAAAATTAACGGAATATTCATATGCAGTTGCTACGCACCCGATGGACGATGTAGCAGTTCCACGAGACGCTGGTTGGACTTACCGAAGAGCTAATCGAACGAAGACCGGCAGTCATTGGAGAAGACTTCAATGCTTAGGCAGTGGAGTGGGGAAACAGATGTACCAACGCAAGAGGGCACATTCTGCTGGAAGCTCTGGCGAACCTGGAAATTAGGCTGTTCAATAAAGACACCACCAGCACTTTTCGCAGACATGGCCAGGAATCCATTATCGACGTCACTTTATGCAGACTGCAGTCCGTCGCTGGTGGAAAACATGAATTGGAGATTGTGTGAAGGATATACCCATAGTGACCACCAGGCAATCCGATATGGCATCGGCCAACGGACTACTGTGACAGTACAGATGACGAGAACTTGGGACCTGAAGTGGAAGACGAGTTCACACGACCATGCCGAGGAAACTGACGCTAAATAACAGACGGCCTCCAGCTTACTGCTGCAACGAGGCAATTAGCACCCTTCGCGCTAGTTGTCTCAGAGCCAGAAGACGTGTTCAGAGAAAAAGAACAGAAGCAGACAGAGAGGAACGTTCCGAGCACATAAACGAGAGACAAAGCAGAGCAAATCAAACTGTCAACTGGAGCTGGGTCGAGACGCTGCTGCCAACGACGCACACCTTGTCGTGATGACGAAGCCTACCTATATCGTACGAAGACGGAGAGGGAGAAAACGACGAAGTCACCAACGAGCTACTCGTAGCAGTGCCTGCTGGAAAGTGTTGGGAAAATATCAAAAGATAAAATCTCACCAAAGAGCATAATCTCATTTTAGTATCGTAAACAAAAATCAACAAGCAGACAACAGCGGATGATATTAAAAGCTGTGATACGGTTGCTCTGATATCATGCTAACAAAACTCATCAGCTACAATTCTCACCAAACTGTGGTGAGTTTGAGCTTCAAGATTTTTGCTGTTCACCCGAACACGAACCGAAAATTCCATCACTGCTGGTAGCTGTAACTTCGTGTCTGCCATCTGTGAAGAGTTACGAGAGATAGCAAACTATGCTTTCTCTTTCTAAAAATACGATGTGCAACGGAATCATTCTTGTGGTAAGTCAACTCGTAGCTACAATTTTAAATGTTCTGAATAGCCTCACAATATCAAAGGAGCTTGTAAAACTAATATAATGCTTGATATTTTATTCCAATATCTCGTGTGATATTGGGAGACTTTGAGAGCGATACAAAATCATTTGAGTGAGAATTATGCCATCACTGCTGCTGGATACACTCAGAAAACTTGGAGAGGATCATCCTAAACAGGCTGACGGAGAGTGAGCAAGGATTATCGGAGAGGTAGTTCGGATTACGAAAAGGAAGCGCAAAATTGGATGCAATTCGGATAGTTGGCGTCGAAACAGAAGTGGAGAGGAGATCAATATTACGCCGTGATAACGATCAACGTCAAGAATGCGTTCAACAGCTCCACCTCGGAGGCCGACGCTACCTCCAGAACCGGGTTCTGATCTACGAGCCAAATTTGGGACAAAGATCGATTAGGATCACGGTGGGAATTCCACAAGGCTCCATCCTTGGTCCAACGCTCTGGAACGTGATTTCAAACGGTGGTCTAACGCTGAAGCTACCCAGAAGCTAGTCGAGATCGTTGGCTTTGCGAACGACGTCGTCTTACGGTAACAGGCAAGACGCTGGAATAGATGGAAATGTTGGCGACCGAGGCGGTCGACATAATTGGAGAACTAATGCATGGAACGAAGCCGCAGATAGCCCACAACAAAAGCGAGGTGGTATTGATCAGTAACTTTAAATCGCTGCGAAATTACCGTTGGGAAGCACGCAATAAACTAGAAGTGCGTGTTGAAATGCTTGGGAGTGTTGGTCGACGACCGTTTGGCTTCAAGAGCCACGTAGAATACGCCTAAGAGAAGGCAGCGAAGGTCTTCCAACGCGGGAACCAGAATCATACCGAACATCTCGGGACGGCTCCTGGCTAGTGAATTTACGTTGATACTAAGATATGGAGGTTCAGCCTTGGTTGCAGCCCTGAAAACCAAGCGGAATTTAAGGAAACCGAACAGAACGTACCGGCTCAACAAACATTTTCGCAAACTTTTCCAGGCATTTGGTGTACCCTTTGTTGTAAGAATAGTTAACATTTATCTGTTATTCCATTAATAGTGGATAAATAATGGTTAAACTTGATTTCAAAATCATTTTGATGGTTAAAATATTGAAAAAGGTAATTTCCCGATTTTGTCAGCTTCCCGTTTTTGTCGGCCTAAAATTTCAGATGGGGCTGACACAAACGGGAAAGTACTGTACCAAAAAAAAAAAGATTCCAATATATCATTCCAATACCACATTAAGCAAATGCAATACCAAAACGATACCACACATGTATCCAAATATCAATCTTTGTTACTGATGCAATTTTTTGGTATTATTCTTTGGTAGTTTACCTCTCAGGCTGATCAACACCACAACTAGGGTATCAGGAACAGAATTGGTTATTATGATGTATTTTCTCCTGCTCGGGTCATAAACGCTTTTGCGCTTGATAATTCCATACTCTTCTGATTCACTCCAGCTAGGGTAGGTGTTCTAGTTATGACTATACGTTCCTATAATGGTGTGTTCCAATTATGGCCAATGACTCCTTCTCCTTCCCATTCCGTCCATTTTCCTACTCTTCTCGTTAGAAAGCTGACGAAAAAGGATATGAAAGATGAGCCGTAAATCTCCCATCTGCAAAGCAACGTGGTGCCACAGACTGATACCTGATACCTGAACTGAAGACTGCAGATGAAAATCAAACGAGCCACGACTGAGAAGCGGATTATTTTGGCTCCAAATGATCTCGACTGAGAATTCCAGAGAGAATCTCGACTGGGAATTGATTAACTCCGATTGAAATCCGGAGTGTATAAGGCGCTGATAAGACTGCTAGCTCTGTACGGGCATGATATGTGAACAATGCTCGAAGAGGACCTGCCAGCATTGAACAAAGTGTTTCTTGACTCTAAGGCGATTCCAATGTCCAGAAAGTCACAAAAGCTGAGAGGGTACAATGAGCGGGACCCGTTGTAAGAATGCTGGATGACAATCTCACAAAAGTTGCGTATGCCTCCAATCCGGCCGGTACAAGACGCCGAAGAGCACAGCAAGTGGCCAAGTGGACGCTCATGAAACTGTAAAGCAGGTCATTTCTCACCGAAAGACTGTCCATCTTTTTGCAGAAAATGATCAAAATCTTCATCAATCTTCTTTCTATCTACTCAGCTTACACGTATCCTACGACTTCTCTGCATCTTAGCTATGTTTCGGTTTCGGAGCCTGAAATAGGGGTAACATCCTGCAGATGAACATAAGTTCATATCTCATCTCCGGAATAGTCACGAATACCGCAATATATTTAACAGTGGAACTGTAAAAATCTGCTGATAATTATTTACATCTCTCAAAAATCTTCTTCTTCTTCTTCTTCTTCTTCTTCGCATTTCAAGCTTATTGCATATCGCATATTAGCTTATTGCGTGCTCTCAACTTAGTGTTCTAGATGCACTTCCACAGTTATTAATTGAGAGCTTTCGATACCTGTACCATTTTTGCATTGGTATAATAGTGTGGCAAGTAGAATCATACTCGCTCGAAATTTTCCAACCCGAAAAATTCCTAGACCGGACCGGGAATTGAATCCAACCACCTCCAGCATGGTCTTGCTTTGTAGCTGCGCCTTTACCGACTGAGCTAAGGGAGGCCCCTATAAATCTATATTTATTAAATATAACAAAATTTCTGAAACTATCACGTACAATCCAATCAAATTTTCATCATGAGCAATGAAGACATGAAATCTGCCCCGTATGTAGATTATTCAACCAAATCCGTGACAACAACCCCTCGATCGCATTTGCCAATCGTGATTTGTTTTAATTTATTTAGATGCAAATCGCCAACCTCGCCGCAGAGTCCACTATCTGGCGAAAATTGCATAATTATCACCGCCAGACACTTGTCGTCGTCGTCGCCCAAATCACCTTTCTATTGATCCAATTCATTTACATGCAGCCTGATTAGGTGTCACCTTAGAGAGCGTAGTGCAGAGTAGCGCAACTAGTTTATAAAATTAGACACTTGCATTGGTTGGCTGCGGTTCGGATAAGTGTGTCAACCCCGGTAAGTCGATTGGCACACGCAAAATTTAGATCTTAGTTAAGTCAATGACGACGTAACGGTGCGCCACCGCCGCATGCGGTCAACCAGAAGTTTATCACCACCCCACATAGGTTAGCGTTGCTGTCTGTGTGTGTGTGTGAGAGAGTGTCTGGGGATCAAACTTGCTATCAACCCGAAGGGATTATGCAAACGATGTGCTAATAAAGTTAGAAATCCACGTGTGACGCAAAATGGAGGATAAATTTTGCGTTGGTCGCCATTGATCAATACGATAGGATCGGTCCCCTCGGAAGTGACCCCTCGGCAAAAAGGAAAGATGATTCTGCGCTGCTCCGAAATGGGTTCTTGTTATTGACAAAATTTACGAGGTGATTAAATTTTATCTTCTGAGGCGTTACAATTTTTCGAAACGGCGGCTCCGTTTTTGAATTTGAACATTCTGGTAGGGTTTGGATTCCATTTGATTACTTTAATCGCTAGGAGTTTCATCCATTCCCATGGCATTCAATTCGAATTGACGCTGATAATTAAGTATCTCGGTGCCGGTCAAGTGAGCACTATCCAATGGAGTCACTTTCATTTTCATCTACGCTTTAAATGTCATCTCCGTACATAAACTAACGCTACCGAATGACAAGCGAACCCACCCAGTCAAAAGCCAATCCATGCCGTTGCTGCTGAGCTGAATCTCAACGACGACGACGACGACGACGACGACGACAGCTTAAGTGGATTTATTATCATGCTTCTACAAGTCTAGAAGAGCTCATCTGGCTGCGGGGATGCCACTTTAACGCATGAAAGGCTCGTGTGTAGATTAGACTGGTTTAAATCTAATAGCCGCTGCTGCACATTAGCCAATCCTACGATCGTAAACAGTGCGTTCGATCGTTCTAACAACGCAGAATTGCGCACACATGAGCTCACTATGCGACTAATCGAACGGAGAATGAACTTTGTGTGATCACTCGTTTGCCTGAGGATCATGTCTCACTTCAACCGATGGTGGATACCATCCTAAAGCTGCATGACATTTCGAGTTGTTTCGAAAATTATACCCACCATAATCGGTTCGTTGCTGTGTTAGTAAGTCGCTCTAGGTTGGAGCTGTACTTTAAGGCCCTGGGTAAGTTCGGCCGTGATTTCAATTGTTTTCTTGTGCAGCACATGGCAATTGCTTTGTCTTTCGGGGGAGGTGTATTACTTAACATTAATTTCGGTTGAGCATTCGCCCGGTCTCTCTGTGTGCGCTGAAAGTCACGCCGCCAATGGCGACAACCACGACGACGACGACGACGCGACACCTCGTTTCGTCACTGGGAGCTTTGTTTTAAGCCGTACTAGGCATCGCTGGTTTTTTGCACACGGTGGACAATTATGCTTCTATTTGCAAACAACGAAATCGTAGCAGCAACAACAGCAGTTGATGATTCTTTCACGAAACGTTTTAGGCTTTGCCTAGAAGCAAAGCGGCGGTGTCGAGTACACAAGTTAAACAACTAGGTGAGGTGTTTTACCCGAGAGGCATTCCAACGTGGATCTTTTACTATTGACGGTTTCATTGACATTTGCAACGAAATCGTACCGCTACACGGAGCATGTCTATGGGAATCATAGAGATTAGAGGCTTTATGCTCTATTTGAAGGGTATCTGTTATGGAGGCCGACCGTCTTAACAGCATTTGGATGTAGGGAGAATCCATTAAGTTAGTGACGCGCTAAGGGGACATGGGGCTATATAAATGAGTGACAAGCAATGCATTAGGTATAGGAAAAACGTGACGAAACTGAGGAAGGGTGTTTGATATTCCCTAAAATTTACGTGACGTACCACTAACCACCAGGATAACACAGCGTTTCCAAACAATTTCACGAAAATTTGTGACGATTTCCAGTAATTCGCAAAGCCAAATCACTGCCATCAAACGGCACTAAAGGTCTAGAACCGTTCAATGATTCAACCAAAAAGTATTTCGGTGTCAACGTGGTAGACGGTTCATCGCAGGAACATGAGTCAAGGGCTGTTTCCAACGATTTCTGTTTCAGTCATCAGGTTCCTTATGTCTTTGTCAATTGGTAGGCGTTTCGATCAAATGTCGGCTACAATTATTTTAACCTCTCCGATACACGGCCCATATGTAAAGTTCCACGAAGTAGACGCCGTAGTGAACTCTAGACGATCATGTTAAAAGGGCCAATGAGCCAAACAAAAACAATGATTTTAAAGGTCAATTTCTCGCGGTTTAAGACTCATCCAGGCAAACCCACAGCATCATCTAGTAGAGGAAGTTTACTCTATCCGATAGTGTAGTTAGTGGATTGCTGCGATCTACGGGGCTCGGTGGCCTAGGGGTGGCAGATTTTGCTTGCTGATCAGAAGATCATAGGCAAGCATGAGAAAATTCATTCACTCGCGCGAGTGCCACAGGATCAAAATAGCCATCCTCACCTGCAAACAGATTCCTGAAGGAGTGTAAATTCTTACAAACAAGTGACTCTGGATAGGATAAGCTGAAAGGCAGCTATTTTCTCTACCGAGGGAGAACGAGATTGAATGCGTAAAATCCGAATACTAACGATTTTAATAGCCGAGTCAGATAGTTTTTGGCTCAATGATTTAAATCAGTTGAATTGGTCACAGAAGTTTAATGAGTTACAGTATAACCGTTTTTTCCATATTAATAGCAAATTAAATGTGTCACGATATGTTTAAAGCTAGAAAATAAAAAGTGATTCTTTCTGCAAAATTTCTTATTCAGCTCACTCAGCAAAATGCAATCGTTAAAAGCTCAGCATGGCAAATCATCCATACTACTACACTTAGAATCATTCATGTTACGCTCAACAGTCTGTTTTGCTCAATTCAGCGTATATCGAAGGAAATATACCTAAGCAATGCAAATATGAACGAAATCAGTGCGGCTCGCACAAGCTGCTTATCGTTTCTGATATTGTATGCGTGTGAGTGAGTAGTAAATGCAAAATGAAACGATTTTTCCCATGCTTGATCATAGGTTCCACACGAAGCCTCAGGTCTAATTTACCCATTCCACTGACAAAAACGTCCCACGTGCGACAACCGTGGAGATGCAGAGCTATACTTTAGTATCAATGGATGTCGAACTATCAAACCTTCACCTCCCCGATGATTCAGAGATCTTCAGAGAAGTTCCTGAAGCTTTGGATAAATTTAAGAAAACCATGTAGATGTGTGGGTCTATCTTAACTAAGTCGGTAATGACACAGCTATGTATAAAGCAAGACCATGCTGGAGGTGGATGAGTTCTATTCCTGGTCCGGACTAGACATTTTTCCGATTGAAAAATGTTCTGACTTCCCTGGGCACTAATACGAATGCAAAAAATGGATCAGGCTCTCAATTAATAAGTTGGGATATCCTCAAAGAACATTTAGTTACCGTAAAGCCCCAAAGATGATGTACGACGAACTTTTCGTGAAATCAGGGAGCTTCGGAGTGGTTCAAGATCCATTGAAGTATTTAAATCTTATTTGGAGAAATTCAGGAAATCGAGAAAATGTTTAGGCCACTTTAGAAATAATAGTTTTGAAGAAAACGAGACAATCATGGAAAAATCAGGAAATTTTGGAGACATTAAGCAGACTCAGATGAATCAAGTGAATTTCAGGGAAGTTACTACTTGGAAGAACTTCTGATAGCTTCAAGAAATGTCAGGATATTTTGAAGAAACATGCAACATTGGGTAAATTCATATAGCTTCAGAGCTTAGAGAGCTTTGAAAAAAAACTCAAGGAAGATCGGAGAAGCTCGGAGGTCTTTGGAGAAACTCAAGGATATTCCAAGAAGTAACAGATAACTTTGGATAACTTCAGGGAGCAACGGAAAATTCTGGGATCTTTGAAGAACCTCAGAAAGCTTTGGGGAAGTTCAGTCAGCTTTCGAAAAGTCCAGCTTTGAAAAAAATCTGGAAGCTTTGGAGAAATTCTGGAAATTTTGGAGAAATTCTATTTATATTTTAAAATTAAAGAAAACCACGAAGATGTACGGCAAGCTTCGGATGAACTCAGGAAGCTTCGAAGAAGTTAAAGATCCTTAAGAGAATTTGGATGAACTTTGGAGAAAATTGGAGAACCGTGGAAAGATCAGGAAACTTTGTAGATATTAACAAAAAACTCGGAGAAATTCTGCTTCTTCTTCTTATTTTCCTTTATTATAGAGAAATTCTGTTCAAAGAAGTTATTACGTGGAAGAACTTCTGTTTACTTCAACAAATTTCATGATATTTTAAAGAAGTTCATGTAACATTGGATAGATTCATATAGCTTAAGAGTTCATCATGCTTTCAGGGAGTTTCAGAGAGCTTTGAATAAATTCAAGGTACATCGGAGAAAACCTGAGATCTTCGGATAAAGTCGAGGATATTGAAAGAGGTTCCGATAACATTGGAGGAATTCAGAGAGCTTCGAAGAATTTCATGGATCTTCGGAGAAGTTCAGCCAAATCTGGACGAATGCAGCTGTGAAGAAATTCTGTAAGCGTTAGATAAAGAATGGTCCAAACTAAATTCATATCAACGAAGTCGGTAGAATTTTACCAGCCGATAAAATGACAGATAACCGTTACATGTAAAAAATCAATGAATTTTTTATCATTAAATTTGGATTAACTTAACAAAGTCTTCACAAGTGCGAACGACCTATGACTATAATAAAAATAATAAAAATAATAAAAATAATAAAAACAAAGTCTTTGCAAGTTCAAAATAAACTTTTTTTAAATACTCACCGATTTTTAACTTCTACCACACAGCTTCACTGTTCAAAAATAGCTGAACAACGGAGGTCTGGATTAATGTGTAAATTTGGAGAAATCCTTGGAGATGGGCGTCGAGTTTTGGATGCACTCAGGAAGCTCTGAAGAAGTTTAGGAAACTTAATAGACTTTGAATGAACTTTAGAGAAAATTAGAGAACCGTGGAAAAAACGGGAATCTTTGGAGAAACTAGGAGGAATTCAAGTGAACTTCAGTGAAGTTATTATTTGGAAAATAGCATCTGATAGCTCCCAGAAATTGTAGGACATTTTTAAGAAGTTTAGGTCACATTGTAAAAAATCAAAGAACATAAGAGTGCAGAGGGCTTTTCTGGAAGCTTTGAAGAAGTTAAAGGAGAAGTTCGAAGATCTTTGGAGAAACTCAAAAATATCCAAAAAAAGATCAAATAACTTTGGAGATCTTCAGAGAGTTTCGAAGAATTTCAAGGATCTTCGGAGAGGTTCAAAGAGCTTTGGAGAACTTCAGCCAACTATGGACAAATGCAGTTGTGAAGAAATTCAGGGAGCTTTAGATAAAAAAAAGGTCCAAACTTAATTTAGATTTCAAATGACCGTTAAACGAAATAAATCAGTTATTATTATTTTTTAATCATTAAATTTGGATTAACTTAACAAAGTCTTTGCGAGTCCAAAATAAACTTTTTTGATATTTTAACCGATTTTTAACTGCTACCAAACAGTACTATTGTTCAAAAATAACTGAACAACGGAGGCCTGAATGTAGGTAAATTTGGAGAAATCCGTGGAGATGGGCGTCGAGTTTTGAGTGCACTCAGGAAGCTGTGGAGAAGCTTAGGAAACTTGGAATAGAACTTGAATGAACTTTAGAGAAAATAAGAGAACCATAAAAAAACAGGAATCTTTGGAGAAACAAGGAGGAATTCAAGTGAACTACAGTGAAGTTATTACTTGGGAAATAGCATCTGATAGCTTCCAAAAATTGCAGGACATTTTTAAGAAGTTCCGGTAACATTGAAAAAAAAATCATAGAGCTTCAGAGTGCAGAGGGTTTTTCTGGAAGCTTTGAAGTTAAAGAAGAAGTCCGAAGATCTTTATAGAAACTCAAAAAAATCAAAAAAAAAAAAGGTCAGATAACTTTGGAGTCTTCAGAGTTTCAAAGAATTTCAGGGATCTTCGGAGAGGTTCAGAGTTCCGTCAACCTTGGAAAAATTCAGCTTTGAGGAAATTATGGGAGCTTTGGAAAAATGCAGTTTCAAACTGAATTCAGATTGCCAAAGTTGGTAAAATTTTACCGGGATTTTAAACAGCTGAAAAATGGGGTTGTGCGCAATGATGACGTAGGACTACGTGGTCTTATATAATAAATCTAATTTGTTCACTGCAGCATGAGCTTGTGATTTGTGTAAGAACAGGAATATGAGCGGGGTTCTCTCTGTTTATACTCTTTTGTATGACGCACTTGACATAAATGGCCCACAGCGAATCACGAAGAGCTACTGATTCCGATTAATAGCGGTGCGACTTCTTCCTCCTTCTATGGATGCTAATGTAAGCTGCAGCTCGCTGCTTGCAGGAAGCGTTTCGTTGTGTACTGCAGAACACCACCACTCACAACGTGGTGATTGGACAAACACCGTATGGAATTCGAATTTGAAATCTGTGTTAGGGAAATCACTGTTGGCAGGCAATCGGTGATAATTTTAATTATCATAGCAACAGTAGCAAGTAAAAAGTAAAAAGTCTCAAAATAAACAGATGCGTAGAAATATTTCTGATCGATTGGTGTTAAAATTATTGAAATTGGTCCAGGTGCAGCTGAGCTATTAACGTTCAAAATCTTTCATAATTTTGTTACATGTTCCATTTTCGGTTTTCACAAATTGTACCGCCATATAGAAATCACCGACGTAGCCCTACGTCAAAAAATAATTGAATGGTTAACGAAACAAAGTCTCTACAAGTTCGGATTAAATTTTCCAAATATTTGAATTTTCATTGATTTTTTAACTTTTACCGAACAACTCCGTTATTTTTTCTTTAGTTTGTTTGTCGATCTTGTTTTCCGTGCTGAACACCAATGCTACCGACGACAGGGAGGCATCTCCCACACCTGGACCCTACATATCGATCCATCAACTCATGAACCGAGGACCAACGGCTTTACTTCCCTTCCGAGATCATCCGTGATACCTCAGAACATTCCGGGAACGTCAACTGGGATCGAACCCAGACCTGCTGGGGTGAGAGGCAATCACGCTTACCACTACACCACCGGCGCCGCTGAACAACTCCGTAGTTCAAAAATAATTGAACAGTGGGAGTCTGTACTGGTATGTTAATTTGGAGAAATTATTTAATTATTTTTTTAATTTAAAAAAAAAGTTATGAAGATGTGCGTCGAGTTTCGGGAGAACACAGGAGGCTGCGGAAAAGTTAAGGAGTTATAAAAATTAGAATGAAGGTTGGCAAAAATTAGAGAACCTTGAAAATATAAGGACACTTTGGAGAAATTATGGAAACTAGCAGGAATACATGCCAACTTCAGATAGCTTTTGATAAATTCCAGAAATTTCAGGAAATTTTAAAGAACTTCAAGAAATTCACATTTAATCAGAGTTCAAAGAGCTTTTCAGGGGGATTTTAAGAAACTCAAAGAGCTTCACCCAAGTTCACATGGTCGAGTCGACTCGATTCCGTCAAAAGTGGATTTACTAAAAAAAAGGATTTACTCAAAAGTTAGTTGAATTATCCGGGTTTCCAGGAAAACCTTCTTGCATAAGAGAAAAATCTAATGAGTTTAGTAAACTCCTAGACTGAGTAAAATTTTCATGAATTTTCCTAATTTTAGAGAACTTTTTCCTGACTTTCCACGGCTTTTGCGGAAGATCTCCAGCTGAGCACAGTTTTCAAAGAAATCCTCTGGATATTTTTCCAAGACATCAGGTTGTTCAAATATTGTTCTAATGATCTAAAACTGTTCAAAAATTCATTTTTTCATTCCAATATGCATAAGCAACATTTTTAAGAAGGAGCCTAGTTAAAATCCATGGCTAGAATCTTCACATGTCTGCTTAAAATATAAAAAATAAACCATCGAAAGTCTTTTTCAATTTCAGCATGTCTTCAAAAATTTTTACTAAATCGTGGAATGTCTTCAAAATGTCTGAGGGGAAAAAATGTCTTCACAGAACTTCAAATGTCTTAAGAATTAAGACTTGTCTTCTTATCTGACATCACTGCCTTGGTAACCTTGCAACCAGCTTTGCTAGTATTCCAGATTTATATGAATTTTACAGATGTTTCGGAATCCTCGATTTCAAAAAAAAAGCTTTTTATTTTATTTTAGAACTTTGAGACCATCCAAAAATGACGTAGCATATTTTTTACCAATTTAAGACCCACTCTTCCCCCTCGAAGCGTATTTTGTTATACCTGAAACACGGCCGGTCACAACTTCTAAAGCCCCCGCCCCCCTCAAATGCTAAGTCACATGTTCCCTTAGAGAAATTGATCAGGACTAAAAACAAGGAGCAAGCCTCCAAATATATATTATACAACGTTATGCACCGAGATTCAGACGCTTAACCCCTAAAAAAAATTAAAAATTGATAATTAATGCCAAATATGATTCAAATGCCACGCAAATTCAATGATGATCCTATAGTGTCGGCTCCTTTACCTCAGTCGGTAAAGGCGCAGATATAAAGCAAAACCATGCTGGAGGTGGCTTGGTTCGATTTCCGGTCCGGTCTTGGAATTGGGTTGGAAAATTGATTGACTTCCCTGGGCAAAGCGAGTATGATTCTACTTGCCACACAATTATACTAATGCAAAAATAGTACAGGCATTGAAAGCTCTCAATTAATAACTGTGGAAGTGCATCTAGAACACTAATTGGGAGCACGCAATAAGCTAGTATGCGATGAGCAATAAGCTTGAATTGCGAAAAAGAGGATGTAGAAGCATAAGAAGATGAAGAAGAATAAGTAGAAAAAGATGAAAGTGTCAACTATGTTCATTCAACATAACTAGTAACTTTCCAAGTGGATGTAATATTTAATTATAAATGCAATATGGTATTTGAAAATAGCATCGATTATTTCTAAGTAAAATCGAAAATATTAGAGTACTTTAGCATTCTGAATTGTAGTAGAACTTCAGAATTTTATGGTGCTTTTAAAAAGATTTAATAGGGAAGTGAAGCAAATCGTTTGTTAATCCTAAAGAGGATTCTAAGTTAAATCTGAGCAGAGTTTCAAGTTAACCCTAATGACAATTGCTTGGAGATTGCGTGGTGAAAGCAATTAGAATTCTGAAGATAAACCAAAGAAAATTCTGATGGTGACTTTTAAGGAACATTGATTACAAATTGAAGAAATTGCTGGAAGCATTTGCAAGGAAATCTGAGAAGAATTCAATGGGTATGCTGAAGACAATCCATATGGTAATCATGAGAATAATTTCAATGGAGTTCCAACAAATGTTTCTATGGAATTCCGAGTTGAATTCTAATGAAGGTTGAATAAATTTAAAAGGAATTCAGAACGGAGAACATCTAGCAGTTTCGGGAAGAACTTCAAAGCCATTTTGATAGAGTACTTAGGTAATACTAAAGAGAATTCCAAAATAGCTCTAGCCTTTCTTCAAAAGCAGTTCTAAAGCGCATTACCAGATAAGTCTGAGATGAGTCTTAAACGCTGTCCAGACTGGAGAGTTATAACATGTTATAACGGTAGTCAAATAATTGCAACACAGAAACCACCATCAAGATAGCGCTATTACATGTTATAACTCTGTAGTCTGAACGTACTATTAAGATAATTCTAAAGGGTGCTTTTGAAATATATTAATGACTAGCTGAGTGTGCCCAGTCTTGCTCGGGATTCAATTTAGCTTAAGTTTATACGCCAATTAAAAAGAAATGCTATATTGTACTTAGTCCCTCCTCTTATCTAAGGGGCTACCCCCTATGACCTCCACATGGCAAATTTGGTTCCGTTTGCTTGATTAGTTCTCGAGTTATTACATAAGGGAGGGGAACGGACGGACGGACGGACGGACGGACGGACGGACGGAAATTCATTTATATAGGGGAAAAGTTGGCTTCGGCAATACCTTAATCTATTATCGTCAGGGGGGTAAACAAAGTCCTAGAGCACTCAAATTTGGCCAATAGTTGCTCTGAAACACAATGTATCCACATGCCAAAAGTGAGCTCTCAAGGACGTTGTTTACCCCCTGACGATAATAGGTTAAGGTATTGCCGAAGCCAACTTTTCCCCTATATATAGATTTGCCAGTTTGTACTTTCAAAAGAAAACAATCAAGCGCAATAATCATGCAAACTCAGCTGGGATTTGATTAAGTTAATATTTTGCAAAGCTATTTTTCGAGTGTTATGACGTTGTTCTCCTTTCCGGCAATGTTTACATTTTCCTCTCTACCGAAACATAACATCAGGTTGTCCAGATTTGGGAGGAAATGTAATACTTATATCACCATGAAGCTTTAGTGTGATAATGTATTAGCTAGAGAAAGTTCTAAAGAAGATAGATTGACAGATCGGCAGATGTTGACATTGAGCGAAGGGCCATTTATGCGACAATACTAATCAAACGCACACTGTTCTACCTAGCTTATACATTGATGGATGCGGGGATTAGTGGTATGCCCTCAAATCCACAGGCATAGGTTGTTATCACCATACATTCTAGAACGTTATTGGACGTGGCTCAGAGGGCGACTTATATCCGCTCATGGCAACGAAGCCTGAAATTTAGACTTGGACCAATACACTTCGTAAGCTTCGTAAAGCAACGTAAACAACAACCTTTCAAAACCAACTACATGCAAGTTATCCAACACTGCAATTAAGAGCTTCATAAAAGCTACAAGTTTTCTAAACCAACTCAGTCTAGTTCTATCGAGAATCGAAAGTCTGGCTCTATGCAGTCGAGCCGCTCACCGCTACCTTGGAGCGCAGACAGACATCTTGCTCAACCGAAAAGCCAATTTTCATCAATTTCCTCAATTTGATCGCGATCCAACGCCACCAACACAACCGACCGCGTAGTCTCGTATCCGTCGTCGTCGTCTTTGAACCAAACTGCGAATGTTTTCCCTTTTCTGCAATACTCAACATTTTGCTTGCTGTTGTTGTTGTCGTTCTTACATATACCAACCGAACCATGCAGTCAATCGTCACCGATCGAATCCGATCACAGACAACAACGATCCAATCGATCGCGTCGTCGTCGGTGGTATGTAATCGAATCGCGCAACAACGAAAACAACAACAATTACGTTCGGAACGCCACCCTAAATCCGTGACGTCAGATTTGGACTTTACTTTCATTTTCAGCGGATTTTTGCTTTTATTTTTTGCGCTCGCACGAGCGCGTTACATTATATATGGAGAGTCGATGGAGTCACGGATCGCGATCGCGTGCACCCGCGGCCGCGATTCAAAGCCTAACGTTGTATTGGTGCAGGCTTAGTACGCTCAGTTAGAGTGTGCCATTGCTTATACTGTCTGTAATGCCGACTACTGTTGAGTAGGTTTTGCTTTTCCTTTGCTTCACTTTTCCTTATTAGTGATAGACGATCTGCATATACAAACAGAAATGTTGAGACGGTCAGGTTACAGCACATAGGTATGGGCAAGTTTTTGGATTGGTTTCTGTTTATTTTGATTTGTGTTGAGCGTTTCAGCCTAGTTTCCATTATTGGCTTTTTTATATCGATAATCAACGTGCAGGAAAAGATAGTCATTCGGCAATTTGATTCGATTGATTGGTGTGTGGAAATTTGATCTGCCTGCCTTGAGCGGTGCATCGATTTTGATTGCAAAAATGCATGGTTTATGAAATTGTTGTAGCAATCTACTTACTGAAATTGTGTAGGAATTAAACAAGTGTTTGTATTGAAACATCGTCGTTTGACATGCACTTAAGACCCCATTGAAATTCCTACCAATTCCGACTTCAAAGATGTTGTTCTTCACTGTGTCGGAAAGCGAACGACAGCAGACAAAAAAAGAACTTCAATTTCAAGCAGATACCGCACATCAATTAGTGGTAGACAGTTGGCATTCGACGATCGTCACTTTCGAGGGTTTGAGCTCCTCTGAGTGGGGCTATTTCGATAGTCATCGTTCCGGCAATCGACACCTGGGGTTGAACTTTGTGCCTTCTTCCGATATCGACGTCGAACGGTACATTGTGCCAGTCAGTTTATTCAGCAATGAACTTTGAAGTCAACTGAATGCCACCATCCCAGTGCGGAAATGTTCTGCCGATCTGCGCATCGGTAATTACCATTTGTTCAACATGACTTTGAAAAATATTTTCGGAACTTATTGAAAGCCCTGCCAAATGAACAAACCCGGTGCAGCCGCACCCTTCTCAGAGTTCACATAAAGTTCACATCAAACTCGTCGCGGCTACGTCTTGTGCTGGTTTGTCTCGTAAAATCTCGTTCTATCTATGACCAACACAGCACCAGCGCTATTACTATGGAAACCTGAGACTATTTCGGTACAAAGGTTTGCATAAATTTAAAGCTCAAAATGCCTTCTAGCACACCCACCCACCTTTGAAATCTTGATTTTCCCCGGCGTGGTTGTCGTAGAATGGAGGAGACAATCCCCCAAGCGCCGTGAGATCATACTGACTGCAGCACTAGACCTCTGTCTGGTGGTGTGTACTTTGAAGAAAAATGCTAGCATTTGACTCTTTCAGTGGTGTGAAGTACATATGTGCCATGAAGGCTTGGCCGTCTTTCCGTGTCTTTGTATAGGGCTTTCTGCACGGGGACCTTTGTGAGTTGCTGGTGCCGTTGTTGGGAGTTTTGGTGGGATTCAAATGTATACAAATGACGGTGGAAATCTAGCCTCAAGGCTGTTTTCATCGGAAACTGAATGAGTTTCGGGGTTTGTTCAAAGCAGCATACATTGCAATGCAATGCATTTTAATAAGAAATAGAGTAGCACTACTTTGGCTTAATCGCCCGTTTTGGGTCTATCGAGCAGAAAACATCAAATAAATCCATTGTTTCAGAGTTAACAAGTCTATTATGCATTTGGTACGATATTTTAATTCAAAAGCTATCGAACGAATTCAATGAGAACGCGCGTGATATGAATGTTTACACCCATTTTTCTCGAAAACGAAAGAAGCGCTCCGACCGAATCAATTTTTATCTTCATCCGAAAAGCTGAAGTGAATTCAATGGCGTTTGAATGGCGTTTCAATGCATTAGGCCTAACCTAGAATCCGTCGGCCGAGTTTGGGGTTAAGAAACAGAGTTAGATTTTTTACAATATCCCAACAATTTGTTTCTCTTTAGCAAATCTTAGGCGTTCGTGCGTTTATGCCGCAGTAAAAAGGCCAAAAAAAGTAATTTTACCGGAATTGAAACTTCAGGCAAACTACACAAGTATTTTTCAAATTAACATGGTGGCCTGCTAATTCCGATTAGCAAGTTTCCGGATTTCCCGGAATTTAATTTGTTTTTTTTAGGTGTGCGATACACAATTAAATTACGCACAATCACGAAAGTGATTGAGTCAACAGGATCACAAGATTGAATGTGTTATTACAAAGCAAAAAATTGATTAACTTTTAATTTATAGAGTCTCTTATTTGAATTCAGTGAAGCTTCCTTTCATAAATGCCCTAAGAATAAAAATCTTTTCGGAATTTATTTGAAATAGTATCATCAAATTTCGATTCTCTTGGAAATCTTCTCAGTCTTCCTTTGTAGCTGTCTTTAGAATTCATTTGAAATTATTATTAGAATTTGCTTGGAATTTCCCATAAATTAAATTTGGAATCAACCTCAGAGTTCAGTACCCTCGGAATTTTCTTGGAATTATCATATCATCATGAAGCTTTAGTGTGATAATTTATTTGCTAGAGAATGGTCTTAGAAGAGGGTATGCAGATAGTTCCGTTGGAGTACGGCAGTATGAAAATTCAATAGAAGTTGAAAATGAGCAAAGGGCCATTAATGCGACAGTGCATTCCATAGCTGCAGGCAGTATTTGAGCAAAGTCAGGCGCACACTTTTTGCCTGTAGATTTAATGACATACCGCGTACATCGTACAGGTTAGGCAAAGAGTGTGCGTTTGACTTGCAATGTAGCATTAATGGCCCTTCGCTCATTTTCAACTTCTATTCATTTTTCATACTGCCGTACTCTAACGGAACTATCTACCTACACTCTTCTAATACCATTATCTAGCTAATAAATTGTCACACTAAAGCTTCATGTTAGATATCATTTCCAACCAACTCTGAAAATTGCAAACTTCGCGTATGAAGTAACATAAAAACACCATCACATTCATAACTTATTGGAAAAAGTCATAGAATCCCAGGCAAAGAAGACTAAGAGACTTAGAATGTTTTGAAGATCCAAATTACAAATTACAAATAACACTAGTTATCAGCATATTCGAACTTTGTACGCTGATGGTCATTTCCCTTGTAAAATCGTACGTTGAATCCAAAAATGTAGTGAGAAAAATATCAGTACGATAATTTTCTAGATACAGCTAAAACATGAAATTTCACCTTTTTAAGGTTTGTTTACTTAAATACACATATTTCCGGCTGTAATGAAGCTAGGTGAATTCACGTATTCTCGTCAATCCAAGCAGCGTCCGCACTACTATTAGCATTTTCTCTCTAGATAGAGCTGAAATAAGGGCGTAACAGATTTAGTAAACAATGATGATTTCCAGCCATTCAATGCACGCCCACGCAAACCAACATTACCATCCGGTAGGGGAAATCTTACCCTACTTGATGGTGATGTTGATTTTCGTGGGCGAGCCTTAACTTTCAAGACATCATCGAAAGAAGTTATTGTTTACAAAAGCTGTTACGCCCTAATTCCATCTCCATCTAGATATACATTATATATTGTAAACTGGAATTGAAATTGCAATTGAATATGCTTTGAAGTCTTAGCATTGAAACTTTGTTCTAAGTCTGAATTGTGAAAATTGTTCTATTTGTAGAGCTGGATTTCACCGATTACACTAGTTTACAATCAAAAGAAAAAGTGAAGGGTTGTGTCCAAAGCACGACCGCTTTGTTGACGTAGAACAACGAGATTGTTTTTGATGCTCCATTCACTAATATATTAATATCAAAATAAATGGTTTAGAAACTCAACTCCAAAATGAACAATTCATTATTATTTTTTTTTTAAATTGGGCACTTATTGAATAGATCCTAAAATTAGGATTATTTCTGGCCACTTTATTGTTGGCTCTCCCTGGCAAATCGACATCACCATCGAGTAGAGGAAGACTTCTTCTACCCGATGGATATGTTGCTTTGTGTAGGCGTGCATTGAATTCCGAGAAATCAACGAGAGAAATCATTGTTTACAAAGGCTGTTGCATCCTAATTCCAGCTCTATCTAGATATATACACAACAATTTCATAGAAAAATATTAGAACAGATCTTGGAATTTCGTAACTATTTGTAATTTTGATCCTAATCGAAAAATATTAGACCTGTATGGGTAGTCCGAAAAATCAATAGTTTCCAAATTTATTTATTTTTAAATCATAACTGACTGATTTTTTAGGCCAAAATTCAAATGAAATCCGGTTTTTTTTTTCAGGAAAAATTGGAAAAAAAATTAGGAATTGAAAAAAAAAATGAAATTCCGAAGACCTGGATTTTTCCTCACAATTAACATAACGTTCTCTACAGAATTATCTTGAAGTTATCTTTAGCAGTTCTGTTTGAAGTTCCCGTGCATTATATTATTTAATTCCCTTAATCATCTTTCATTTAGTTGCTGTTACTGCATATACTTAAATAAACTTCGAGATCAAAGGTCGATAGGCTGATGATCGAATGGATAAAAGGTCGAAAAAGATAAAAGGTAAACACGACAAATGATTTTAATCGGCTAACTATGCCAAATTTGAATGGGAATAATGGTCCATCATAACATTTGGAATCTCGAGAAGGGCTCGGTAGCTTAGTGGTTACCGTTTCTGATTACTGAACAGAAGGTCGGGAGTACAATCCCAGGCCCGTCCTCTTCCTTGCAATTTTTCACTGTGCCGCATTCTATTCTCATTGCTATTATAAATCAGCCAGAAACGTTAACCGTACGTATCCTGTGGCTTTAACCTCCCCACTAACAAGCCTTGAAATTCCGATGACACTAACGAGAAGTCATAGAGTTCTCCGCATGTCTCTTAAGAAGTTAAGTAGTTAAGTCCCATCCCAGTTCACGATTGTTGGAGATAATGCTTCTTCCATCTAAGAGACCGATCCCAAATCTCGGTCAATTCGGTTACGAATGGAGGTTTTCACTGCTCTCAAACTATGATCTTGGACATGCACCAGCTATGAATTTGTGCCACTTACTCAAATTATTATTATTATCATGACATTAGTGATCTCTTAGAGATTACTAATGTCATGATAATAATAATAATTTGAGCAAGTGGCACAAATTCATAGGTGGTGCAAGTCCAAGATCATAGTTCACTAAGATTAATGGTTCTCCCAGCAGTTGGTGCAATTCGTGGTTCATTCGCCTCCTCCACGTTCCGTCATCCATCTGCACTCCACCGTAGATGGTACGCAACACCTTCCGTTCGAAAACACCAAGGGCGCGTTGGTCCTCCACGAGCATAGTCCAGGTCTCGTGGCCGTATCAGCGTCTTGTGGACAGTCAACTTCGTGCGGCGGCGAATTTTATTCGACCGGGGCGTCCTCCGGAGTTCAAAGTAGGCACGATTCCTTGCCATAATGCGTCTTTGAATTTCTCTGCTGGTGTCATTTTCGGCGGTCACCAGTGAGCCCAAATACACGAACTCATCGACCACTTCGATTTCGTCACCGTCAATCTGAACTCGGGGTTAGAGGCTAACATTGTCTTCCCTAGAACGTCTTCCTATCATGTATTTTGTCTTTGATGCGTTGATGGCAAGTCCAATCCGCGTAGCTTCAGCCTTCAGTCTGATGTACGTTTCCGCCATCGTCTCAAAGTTCCGTGCCATGATGTCAATGTCATCGGCGAAGCCAAGAAGCTGGATGGACTTCCTGAAGATCGTGCCACTCGTGTCTATCCCTGCTCTTCTGATCACACCTTCTAACGCGATGTTGAATAGCAGACACGAAAGGACATCACTCGATTCATCGTCGCCTTGACGAATCGCGTCAGTTTATCCGGAAATCCGTACTCGTGCATATTCTGCCATACCTGATCTCGATCGATTGTGTCGTATGCGGATTTGAAATCGATGAATAAATGTCGTTTGAGCACGTTGTATTCGAAGCATTACTGCAGAACCTACCGAATCGCAAAAATTTTGTCCGTAGTAGCGCGGTATTGTCCCACGAACTCTCTTGCGACAGGCGGCGGCATAGAATTTGGGAGAGTACCCCGTAGGCGGCGCTCAGCAGTGTGATCGCGCGGTAGTTGCAGCAATACAACTTGTCACCCTTTTTGTAGATTGGGCATACGATACATTCCATCCACTCCTCCTGTAATATCTCCTCCTCCCAAATCCTGGCAATTACCCAGTGCAGCGCTCTAGCCAGTGCTTCACCACCGTATTTTAATAGCTCACTTGGTTGTTGATCTACACCAGTTGCTTTGTTGTTCTTCAGCCGACCGATCTCCTCCTCAACTTCTTGAAGATCAGAGGTCGGTAGCTTGTCCTCTTCTGCGCGTGCTCCAAGGTCTGTTGCTGTGCCACCTTCGTTTTCTGCTGCTTCACCGTTGAGGTGCTCGTCATAGTACTGCTTCCACCCCTCAATCACCTCACACTCGTTCGTGAGAAGGTTACTGTCCAAGTCCTTGCACATATCGGCTTGTGGCACGTAGCCTTTGCGCGAACCATTTAGCTTCTCGTAGAACTTGCGTGTTTCGTTTACGCGGTACAGATTTTCCATCTTCCTTCGGAAAACCGAGTTTTGTCTGTTCTGCGCTTGTCTGTATCGCTCCACATTCAATCTCGTGCGGTGTTGCAGCATTCTCGCCCGTGCTGCATTATTCTCCTCTACTAACAGTTTGCCGTCAAACCAGTCATTTCTTCGGTCCGGGATCGCAGTACCTAGTGCCGCTGCAGCAGTACTACCTATGGCGAAACGGATGTCCCTCCAGCCAACTTCAAGAGAAGCTGCGCCAAGCTGCTCTTCCGTGGGTAGTACAACTTCCAGCTGCTGGGCGTAGTCCTGAGCAACTCTGGCGTCCCGTAATTGCTCAATGTTACGTCAAAGGCCATGAGTTCAAATCTCATCCCCGGACAAGTCACGATCACGAATGATCTAAAATATGCTAAACTGACTATGTAAGGGAGCCATCATCCCTTCAAAGATGTTGTGTTCTATGCGACACCACTTAATTAAGACACAAGTAGGAATTCACAATATGACTGCATGATGGGTAATAAATGGAAGGGTGGAACCGCAACCAGAGACACTTAAGCGAAATCTACGGGAACATGACCATGATCCTTACAATGATACTATCCAACAAATCAAATAACACAATTCGCAGCTATAATACTTATTAAGCTGGTAAAATGATGGTTCATTAAGAAGGGCGCGTCCTTATCTTCGAAACTATTGAAGTATAATAAGCATAATCACAATCGATCGATCAAAATCCTCTGGGTTAAGAAAATTACAAATGTGTTAAATTTAGGTTAATACAGAGAACCCACGGTTCAAGAAGGGTCAGATAAAAGAATTAATGAAAATTCCTCCAAAAGTATTAATAGAAGAATAAACTTGCTGACTGAGCTACCAAATGAGTTCTTTGCTGACAGTGACTTGTTTACTCCCTTATCATTTGATCTCTCACGATGAAATGAATGTGTAGGCAGATTAATGTTAAATTCCTACGAAAATCACTCATCGAGTCTGACTGTTTTGCCTACTGATTCCATCTTCTTCTTATTCTTCTTCTTCTTCTTCTTCTTCTTCGCATTTCAAGCTTATTGCTTAACACATTTTAGCTTATTGCGTGTTCTCAACTTAGTGTTCTAGATGCACTTCCGCAGTTTTTAATTGAGAGCTTTCGATGCCTGTACTATTTTTGCATTAGTATAATTGTGTGGCAAGTGGAAGACGAGAAATTATCAAACCCGAAAAATTTCTAGACCGGACCGGGAATCGAACTCAGCCACCTCCAGCATGGTCTTGCTTTGTAACTGCGCTTTCACTAACTGAGCAAAGGGAGATCCCAGGTACTGATTCCATGGGAGTTGAGAAAACAACTTCAAAGAGAATTCCTACACCCAACCGAGGGATGTAAGATTCGCTTACAATTATGTGGGATTCATCATCAGAGGATGTTAGTAGAGACCGCATGAACCGAGGATGCGATATACCTAGCTGCGGTCCAATGCAAGAAAATTGGAGACCGAAAAATGTAGAGTGTATTAGTGAGGTAAATTAGTTATGTCGAAAAAAATAGGAATCCGATTGCCGACTGGACTCGAACCAAGAACACTTCGATTATCAGACCTGTGCTTTCTCCACTGCTCTCTCCATGCTCCTGAATATGGATAGCCTAAAAGCAAACATGAAGCGCTCATTTTCTCGCATACTCGACTTCGTATGCTTTTACTGCTGGAGAGATTCGAGGCAAGTGTGTGCGTCGTTCTACAATGTTCTACAACAATGTGCGTCGTTCTACAAGCTTACTGGTATAGTCGAAAGCGTAGATAGAACACGAAATGAAAAAGACAAAAAACCATTACAACGCCTCCTGTAAGGTCAACTTCTAACATTCGCTGCGATGTTCATGAACAGAGGATGATAGGAAACGGAACTAACATTCATTGTAATAGATTTTTGGTTTGCGTGTTTGCGATTCTTTGGAGGATTTTATGTGGATCATGGGGATGGCAAGTAAATGTAAAGAAAATTCAAAGAGAATTATAAATTAAATTTAAGGCGTGTTTTGAGGTTAATTTTAAAAGAAATAGGGTAAAGAGTATTCCTTATGAGAGTTTTGATTAAAATTTGAAGAAAGTTTTCAAAGGAATTTCATTCTCTGGAGAAATTAAATGGAGGCTTCTAAGGAAAATCTTCAAGGAAATTCCGAAGAGAATTCCAAGGTACGAGTTCCAAAGGTATTTTCATGTGAGTTTAAGGACAGTCTCATGATAAGTCTGAGCAAAATTCCAAAGAAATTATTAAAAAAAAAATAACCAGTTGGAAAGCAACTCATAGGTAGATAAATTTTAAAACTTGAAGGCATAGAGTTCATGGCGATTTAGGAAGTTTTATTTTTATAAACTTTTTAATAATTTGGTGCTAAAAGTTATAATTTAACCTTATTATATGGTTTAATGATTTTTTGAATTCCCTGTTACTTCCCGGTTTTTTCCGGTTCGCTGGCCACCCTGATTAGGTAAGGCAAAATACGCTACAAGATGGAGGGGGGGGGGGTTCTAAAATTGATTAAAACATTAAATATGCTACGTCATTTGTGGATAGCCCTTCGAAACATCAATAAAATTTATAGATATTTGTCAAAATTAAAATGCACGTAGAAGACTACCCGCACAAGTCAAGCCAGGTTTTAAATAGTCGCTATATTCATTCTATCCGCCAGGAATCTCGGGAACCAATTGAGCTCAGGCATGGAAAATCATTTGCATTCATTTCGTGCATTCATTTACATTCATTTGCCCATAACTTTTTCCATCAATTGAACTCTGCAAAATAGTGTATGGAGCTTGTTTATTTTTTGTTATTAACTACAACTTTTGTTAACAACTCAAATCCGTATCTATTATGTATGACGAACCAGAGTGGACATAAGCCACTACTGTTTTTCAGTGAATGTATTTTACATTCACTGAAAAACAGTAACAAGTTCTGCCCGCTCTAATTCGTGATGCATAAGAGTTACAGATTTGAGTTATGGGCAAAAGTTGTAGCTAATAACAAAACCTACTAAAGCTCTATACATCATTTTGCGGAATACTGTTGATGAAAAAAGTTAGAGGCAAATGAATGTAAATGATTGCATCAAATGAATGTAAATGATTTTCCATGCCTGATTGAGCTGTTAAAAAGCGGTACCAACCGAGAAAATCTCGACCAACAACAGAAAAGGGCATATCAGCTATTCCGAACAAAACCCTTTTCTTGTGAATCACAGCTCGCCTACGCAAACTAACACCATCTTTGGGTTGAGGAAAGTTTCCCCTATCCAATGATGCCGGTAATTTGCGTAAGATTGGCGAGGAAAGAATAATCAACGTTTTGTTTATAAAAGTTGATAGTGCCTTTTCAATCGTTGGTCTAAAATATATTGAATTGGTTCCGCTTTTTGATAGATCGAAATTCTATCCGCCAGACTATGAATATAGCGACTATAGGTTTTAAGCATGTAATCAACAGTCTTTTCGAAAGGGTAGGGATTTCAAACTTCCCTTACCTCCAAATTAGACCCCCGAGTAAAGCACAGTAAAATACAGTTTTCTTGCATGACTCACTTCGTGATCGATCAACCGTGTTCGATCGCGAATTGGCGAAATACGTCAACTACGGCCGTACAGAAGTGTAACCTAAACTCAGCCCCTGATGCCATGGTAGGTACACGGTGCAGCAAATATAAACACCGTTCATGATGGAGTTGCAGCACCGCAGCGATTTTGTTTGTAACGTGATTTGTTTTGTTTATTTGCTTGTCTTTACCGAGTGGGGACTCTTCCTTCATCGCGAACCAAAAGTGGGGAAGAAACCGACGGTGGATTGCATCGTGATGCCTTCAATTGTGCAGTGCACTGTAGGGGAAAATGGGGTAGGTCAAATTTCGTTGCAACCGGTGTAATTATAGTCGAACGAAAGACGGTAATTGCAATCGGCAACAAGCGATGCAATCTGAGATGGGCACAAAATCGAAAGATCGGAAGAAGGGGACTCTTGTGAACAAAAGGTCACCCAATGATTGTAATCCGGCCATTTGACTTAAAACCGGCCATTTGACTTAAAACCAAAATCCAATCTAAATTCAAAGCCCCACCAGATATGCAAATGTTAAGCGATGCAAAATGATGAATTTCTAATTTTGAAAACGCTGTGCAAACACGGCCGAGCAAATCAATCCGAAGCTATCGCAGTGAACTCAATCTAAAGTCGAACCGTATCAAACCGCGGAGCAAATGTTATCAGCTAATCCGGTGCAATAAAACGGCCCGTCAAAAAACCAGTCACCAGAATCAAAATCAGAACAAAGTGATCTAAAACAAATGTATGCTTTTTTACTATCGCCGCTAGATTTTCCATATTCACAATTCAAATTCAGCAACAGGTTATCATCGACTGCTGCTGCCGAATGAGGAAACCAGTTGCTTGGACTTTTTCTCTGCAGCCAGCAAAAAATAAATAAATAAAAAACGTTGCCGGATCTATACTCGACTGTTCATACAGCAGAAACGCCCCAAAACGGTTCGTCAACGACGGGGTTGTGATAATCACTAATATTAGCCCGGGCTGGATTGATCCAATCCGATCCAATCGAACAAGCGTGACCGTGAAAGTGTTTGTTGACACCAGTCAGTCCCAGCGACAGACGTCGCTTAGCGGCTTATCGATTGGATCAGCCAAAATGTTAGCATGGCTGATTTTTCACTCGTCATAATTTAGGCAGAAACGTTGATGAAGATCTCCATTTTAGCTAAATCGGGATCAAAATCCTACATTTTAGTGTGTTTGGAAATTGTTTTAAGCCACCTGCAAGATGTGTGTTCTTTTGACGCGTTGGTGGAGGTGGAAAGTTTCCGTGCAATTACAAGCCTTATATTCAGTCCCTAGTTAAGTCTCATTGGTAAACTAGCAGATGTCAAATTATTCATCCCAAGTAGCAGTTCTGGTTTTATCAAGGTATTGTAAGCCGTGACATTAGGATTGAAGACATTACAATTCTAGCAAAAGTTGTAACGTTGATTGGAATGGTAATAAAGGTTCCCAAGTTTTGTTCCAGAATTTAAGGAGAAATTGTTGGGTGTCAAAGAATTTTGAAACCACAGACAAGGATTGTTCGTTACCGTAGCCAGTAAACGCATGTGGAAATCCCAGACCGATCAAGATATTTTTTGGGTTAGAAAATTTATCTTCTTATCTCAAGTATAGGGTTCAAAAGGAAATATAAGCAGAAATTAAAAGGTGTTTTGAAGATAATTGAAAGGGAATACTCAGAGAAGAGCTTCATGAGAATTCCGAGAAAAATAGCAAATGAATCATACTTTAAAGATAAATCAATAAAACATTGAGCATAATTTTAAATAATCTATGAAAAGTTTAAAGAAAATACAAAAAGAATTCCAAGCGATTTCTAAGAAGAATTCTGTGAGGAGCATTTGAGTTCAAACAAAATGTTGAGAAATATTTTTTTGAATCTAAGGAAAAGATTCCAAGGAAATTCACGATTTTAAGGGATTTTCTAAGAGAATTTCAAGATTGTTATGAAGACAATTCTAAGGGAACATTATGATAAACTTAAGGCAAGAGGCAAGACAGCTGTACTCAGAGTTAAAATTGCCGATTCAGAGAAAAATAAGCATTTGGCGTCAGATTTGACTACCGAAATTGACAATCGTCACTGACATCCAATGCCAATGAAACTTTGAAGCACTGAACCAAAACTATTCGCAGAAGGCTATGTTCTCGTGATAACGCGAAAAACATCACAAAGCATCAATAAAACAAACACACTTAGATGTTTTGCCGAGATTGGCACCACCGAGCAGGCTCGGCATTTATTTTTACTGAGATCTCAGCAAAATTTATGTTTGTTAGCTGAGATCTCGGCAAAATTCCCGTTTGTTAAATGAATCTCGGCAATTTTTTCAATAAGATCCAGCAAAATAGGTTGCCGACCTGCTCAGTGGTGCATCTCGGCAAAAAAATCTAAGTGTGAATGAAAGTTCGGATTAAAAATCGAAGATAAATGAATTTTGTGTGCGGATTTGTAGCGTTACATCCCCAAAGCATCATTTAGATAGAAGAAAATAAAGATTTAAAATATGTTATGTACAAAGTGATGAAGTCGATAATCGAGCTGACAAGCCAGCCATCGCTCAACCCAATTATGCCTAAAATATACTGAATATTCATTCTGCATTCTAGCCTGCAATCTAGTTAAATTAGGCAAGTTTTTATAGCGATCCTTGAGCGATCCAGCTATAATCAACACGTTCGAAGCCGTCAACCAAGCCATCAAGTGGGTCAGCGGAAAACAGTTAATTTTGTCCTTAAACGGACAATAAACGATATTTGTTACTCTCAAACTTCCGAAATATATTTCATGATAAACTGCTTGATATTCGGTACCAACAGAATTCTTTGATATCCGCAGAACCTCACATGAAAGGTCAGAAAATGAGGTTTAAGAATCAGATATAATTGATCCGGTTGTGCTAACGTTTGCATTTAAAAAAATAGACCAAATTGTTGATTTTTCATGTGTTTACCTTCACCCGCACTGACTAAACTACCCATGCAGCATCAATCATAGTAACCCATGAGTCAGCAGACAAAATTTGACAGCTCTATCAGTCGAACTCTAATCGTGATGGCAAAAACAGTGAAGCAACTTCGTTCAGAAGTGTGTGCGTTCAAAGAACGGCACCCCGCCGCGTCGAAAATGGGCATTGTGCGGCACTTTGTGGACGCCGGATACGCCCGTTCCGGCATCTACAACATCTTGGCACTATTAGACAACAATCAGAGCATCGAAAGAAAGGCAACGACTGGCAGGGTACTTCGTATTTTACTTCCCCCACGAAGGAAGTGAGCTCCGAGGTGAAGTTCATTTCACACACCAAGTTCCCCAAGAAGGTGTTGATGTGGCTGACAATCAGCGAGAAGGGGATGTCAAAGCCGCTCTTCTTTCGCTCCGGGCTGGCCGTGAACGGGGAAATTTATAGTACGAAATGCCTGCCGGAACTTGCGTCGTTCATCAAAAATACCATAAGGGCGAAGACGCGATGTTCTGGCCGGATCTGGCGTTGGCCCACTACTCAAAGCTATCGTTGGAGGAGATGGAGCGACTGCATATCGATGTGGTACCCAAGTCGTCGAACCCGCCCAACGTCCCCCAGCTGCGTCCCATCGAGAATTTCTGGGCCAACCTGAAGCGTAAGATCTACTCCAACAATGTTGTCGCGAAAACTGAGGAGGAATTGATAAATAAAACGAAGAAAGAACTCAAAAACATGCCTACACTCATGTTTTCGTCCGCCATGGCGAATGTTCCGGTTAACTGCCGGAAGACCGCTCGCAAGGGCGTAGAATTTTTTTGCAAGTAAGCTTAAATAATTACCTTCCATGGGAAATTTATCAAAAGAAATTATCTGTCTTAGCTTTTTTTATCATCATCCGAAAAAATGTTTATTTTTTCAATGCAAACGTTAGTGTCAGATATGCCCGAACCTGTGCCAGAATGTGTCTCAAAAGAATTTATTTAGACTAGATCTGAATTTTATAAAAGTTCGGAGTCTACAATTCATTTAACAATATGTTTTTGTGTCAGTGTTTGGAATGTATGACAGCTGCGGTTGTGTCTTCTTCTTGTTTCTGGAAAATCAATGAATGCTCAGATTTCTGTGAACTGGCAATATATTTTTGCAGCGAGTACATTTGAGCTATTCATATTTTCTCAAAAATAAACTAAGTAGTCTTATATTTTTCGTAAAACGAAGTTCTGGAAACCACCGCCGTCTGACAGAATTTTTTGTTTTCAACATTTAATTTTCATACATTCAAATATCCAAGTTGCTCTTGTCCAGGCCTCTTTTGCTTTCTAGGGATCAATGGCTTAAGTGTAATTTCATCGAAGTTTTTGGTGATGCGGTGGTGTGATTTCAAGACCAAAGAATTCGGAATTTTCCAAATGTTATGAGAAAAATATTCTTCTGATCATGAGCTTCAAATTAATACTCAATCTAAAAAAATCGGTCTTCTCATACTGTTGAATTACATGTCTAAACAAAATGAGGTAAAAGTTATAATTAAGGTGTACCGTGATCAGCAAAATTATATTAACAAGCTTCCATAAAGGAAGAGGAATATTAATCTCTGAGAATGTTTAGCTAGAAAAAGTCGGAGTAATAGTCAACTGTCAACAGAAACTTCCGTTGCTATCTGATAATCCTGGAAAATAAACGGGTTGAAAAGGGTGAACAGGAACGGGTCTATATTAAGCACAAAAGGAACATTGTTGAATGCGGTCATTTATTTAGCTGTTCATCCCAGCTCAAAATAGATTAGTTCTGGCAAACTTCATAGTTCCATTCAGCAATTTATATGAAGTTTATTAATGAGCAATCAGCAAAGAGATGTAGGAATCTGACATTGTCCAGAATACTCATTGACTGAAATCCTCCCTGGGATTGTCCGGAATCCGTTCTGGAATTGTTTGGAATCCCCCCTGACTGAAATTTGGGATTGTCTGGAATCTTACCTGGGATAGTCCAGAATCCCTTTGATACTGTTCGGCTTGTACAGAATTCCCCTGAGACTGTCATAGATCTTCTCTGTGATTGACTGGAATGCTACCAGGGATTGTCCAGAATCCTCCCCAGGATTGCCAAGAATCCCTTCTGAGACTGTCTTGAATCCTCCTTATAAACCAGAATCCGTCCTATGCGATTGCTAATGTTTTCAGAACATATTGAAATGAAATCAGAACAGGCGTAGCAAAACAGCGTATTTTGCTTTGAGCGTGTAGTGATTGTTTGAGATTGTTCAGTGCACTGCAGTGTGAAACTGTACTTTTCTGTTTGGTATTTTATTATGTAACTAGATGTTTTGTCAAAACTTTGGTTGATGGTACCTTTCAATATTGATTTGTGTGTATTTTGAATCAATTAGAAAGAAACAGTGTCCCATTGAAAAAATAGCTGGAAACGACTGTTTGTCATAAATTACTTTGGGCAAGATTTCAATACCGCTTTGTGTATTCGTGTTCAAATGTAAGAAAGGCATCATTAAATTGGTTGGCTCCAAATGACAGTTGGTGACAGCAGCCGTCTGGCTGCATTTGACGTTCCATTTTTCTCTCTTCGCGACTCAGACATCAAGCTGTCCTCAAGTTCAATTGGCTAAACTTGGTGAGATCGTTCCTTTTTGTCCATTTTTAAATTTTCAAACTCTGAATGTTTCAAACTAGGGGAGCTGCACTTGCTGAATTTTTTTTCGCTTAGGCAAATGGCGTGCATCAACGAAGCAGGATGCAGCAAGGTTTGAAGTTTTTTGTACCTATTAATGAGTATAAAAATACACATTTTTACACAATTTGAGATCTCCTAATTTACACAGTTTTGACAGCTGCATATAAACATGAAAAATGTGTATTTTTTTACTCATTAATGAGTTTACGTTGGTTACCGCAAAGAGAGACAAAATGCAAACGAATTAAATTCAAATACTAGACATTTGTAGAAAAACATAAACCGACTGCATATGGCAGAGATCGCGGGTTGCCAGCACGTCTCTGATAGGAACATAGGGCCTCGAGGGTATTCAAAACTCGCTCTCTGGCGGTTTCATTATACGTACATTGCCAAACTGCGTGCTCGATGTCATCGTAACCGTTTCCACACCGACAGATGTTGCTGTCCACGAGGTTTATTCTATGGAGATGCGCATCTAGCAAGTAGTGGTTGGACATCAGTCTACTCATCACGCGAATTAAGTCACGACTTAAACCCAAGCCTTTAAACCACACTCTCGAAGAAACATTAGGAATAATTGAATGCACACCCAACCGGTGGATGTAAGATTCGCTTACAATTATGTGGGATTCATCATCAGAGGATGTAAGTGGAGACCGCATGAACCGAGGATGCGATATACTTAGCTGCGGTCCAATGCAAGAAAATTGGAGACCGAAAAATTTAGAGTGTATTAGTGAGGTAAATTTATTATGTCGAAAAAATAGGAAAAAGGTTGCCGACTGGACTCGAACAACGAACGTTGCGATTATCAGACCTGTGCTTTCTCCACTGCTCTGTCCGTGCTTCTGAATAAGGATAGCCCAAAAGCAAACAAGAAGCGCTCATTTCCTCTCACACTCGACTTCGTATGCTTTTTCTGCTGGAGAGATTCGAGGCAAGGGTGTGCGTCGTTCTACCATGTTATACATAAAAATCAAGGCAAATGCTTGCTTGTGTAGGTGAAAGCACAGACAGAACACGAAATAAAAAAGGCAAAAAAACCATTATATCGCCTGCAAGGTCAACTTCTAACATTCGCTGCGATGTTCATGAACAGAGGATGATAGGAAATGGAACTAATATTCATTGTAATAGATTTTTGGTTTGCGTGTAACCACCGTCCAAGATTTCCAGTGTCCCTATCGGTTTGCCAACTCGAAAGGGTACTCTGACGCACTAAATGGTGATTGCCATCTTTGCGAGAGAGTCCGCCTTCTCATTGCCTGGGATTGAGCAATGTGAGAGGACCCATACAAAGGTAATCATATATGATCTTTCGACCAGCACACTCATCTGCTCGCTTACCTTTGAAAGGAAATAAGATGAGTGCCTACCTGGTTTCATCGACCGAACAGCCTATCGAACTGAGACTATCCGAGAAGATGAAGTAATGGTTCTATTACTTATAAAGTTGTAATGATGGAAATACAGAGCAATCACAAAAAAGTGAGAATCTTGCTATCGTAATATAATGAGGACATCGAGGATGATAACGTCCTCTTCCCTCGGATGATCATCAACGTTCGGCATCTGTCATGCTGACGCCTGTCAGTTATTGAGCCCTGGTGGTGAAGTTGGCGGAAGACTCCCAACAATTTCATCTTGCACCCACCAGATGGCACAGCGATCACATAAGGGTGTATCCATGGCCTAATTCGAGGAATTGGTTAGTGGGATATCTTGTAAATTAGATGTCTTTGCAGCTGTGAAATTGTTGCGAAGATGGAGTCAGAAGAACGGCAGCAGCGCAAACAAATTTTGCGCACGTACCTTGAACATCCGTTTCTCTGTCATCGTTGCCATCAACAGGAAGCTGGGAATGGAACAACCTTCGGTAACTCGTGTTTTAAATCGATACAACGAACATTTGATTATCAATCGAAAGAAAAAAAAAAGTGGCCAAAATGTATCTACGTATAGTGCAAAGGATCACAATCGGGTAGTTCAAGCCTTCAAGAGGAATCCAAACAGTTCAGTTAGTTAAGTGGCGAAAAAACTACATTTAAGCAAAACTGTCGTGCAAGATGCGAAAAAACGTGAAGGACTAAACACGTACAAAGTCCAACAGGCGCCGAATCACGATGAATGGCAGAATACGGAGGGTAAATCACGTACACGGAAGCTCCACATCCAGATGATGACGAAACTACATCGTCTCGTTATGGATGACGAGACGCATGTAAAAGCAGACTTCCGGTAGCTTTCGGGGCTCCTGTTCACTGCTCATCATAAGTTCGATGTCGTTGCGGACGTTAGAAAGCAGAATATGTCTAAGTTTACCAACAAATACATGATTTGGCAAGAAATTAGCTAGTGTGGAAAGCGGAGCACTCCATACGTGACAACCGGGACGGTCATTGGGCAGGTATGCCTAAAGGAATGCCGCCAAAAGCATCTACTTTTCTGTTCGAATTTAGCCTCGTGCCATTACTCGAAAGATGTTCTGGATTGGTACAAGGCTTAGGAGATCGATTTCGTGCCGAAGCATCTCAATCCCCCGAACGCACGGAACTGCGGCCAATTGAGAAGCACTGGGTAATCATGAAGTAGGCACTTCGGAAACATCCTAAGGAAGTGAAATCAGGGGGAGATATTAAGAAAAAATGGATTTCCACAGAAAAAAAAGTTTGTCCAAACGTTGCACAAGATCTTATGAGTAGTGTTATGAGAAAAGCACATGCGTGCATTTTGACATTGTAATCAAATTGAATAAAACGAACATGGAAAAAGATAAATAATATGTTTTATTCTATTCCCTGATAGTTTGCAGATGATCGGTTGAATGAGTGAATTTTTCCGAATCCTTTCTTGTGATTCAATTAAATTCCGTACACCCTTTATTTACGAGAAATCCGGGAATGGAGTAACTGTTGCGGCCTAATCTCAAATCAGTCCGGAAATATGATTTTATTTTTTTAGCTTCTGGCCAGTCTATTCAAAATCCTTAAAATTTCATTAAGTGTCGAATAGTTTATTTTTTTAAAGTTCGCTATCTTAGCAGCTCCACGCCAAATGACAAATCATAAAAATGTGGCTCAATTTCTAATTTTTTTTTAAGAATTTTGAAAAATTTCTCCTTCTTATTGTAATCTATTGAATGTTGAAAGTTAGAGATTTCAATTTTTATGGAACTCTTCACAGATTTTTCTCATAATCATCAAGGAATTCTTCTCAGCATTCCCATGAAACTATCCTTCACATTCTCTAAGTATTCTTCCAAAATGCGGTTGAAGTTCCTCACCAAACTTACTTGGAATAATCCATTGGATTCATTGATATGTTTTCATACGAATTGCTTAGTAATTACATTCCAGCATTAATGGATGGAACAAATTGCTATGGCAAGTGACTGTGTAATATTAATATTTACGCCATAAAGCATCAGTCGAAGTTTCTTAAATGTCGGAATCATGTGAAATATGATTTCACTTACTCCACCTCTTTATCGCAAAACACCAAATACAGCTAAGGTCATCTAATCATACATAATGTATCGCCCCTATAAAGACTCCAACCCCCAAAAGCACCCAGTTCCTGATTCCTCATCAATAATGCCCAAATTTACAGTGTAGAGCTATATGCAGATTTCATTTTACCCAAACCCTGCGGGTGAAACCTGAAACCCCCCCCCCCCCCCCCTGTGGTCGCTTGGCTCTTTGATCAACCCCGATCCTAAATAGTATCGCACCGTTCTACAGCACACTGCCAAAACTCATCACCCGCGACTATGCGCCGGCCGTGTGCCTAATGATGACGGAAGCAAAATGCTAAACGCCTCGTCAAATTGTGTGATTTTCTCAACATTTTTAACCCATCTTTCTGGGGCTCGTTCGTTTGAGGTGATCGAAATTCCAACCCTCTCGCTTGAAATCGACCGATCATTAGCATAATTTTGGCAACGACGACGCGTCAAGAGAGGCGGTGGTCATTACCTTTGTTGTTGCAGGGGACAGAAAAAACGAAACTACGAATTTCGTATTATTTCGGAAAGTGGCGGCAGGTGCTAAGCACCTGATTGCTGAAGCGTTTTGATTTTTGCTGGCAGAAATTTCAAATTTATCACCTTGGAATGTAGACAAAACCTTTGGCAACAAGGCGATAGAACACGTTCCCAGTTAGCACCGACTGGTGTCACTTTTTACCAGAGTTGTGGTCGTCGTAGAACGAGACTTCCAAGTTTCAGAGCGCTCGGCGCAACGTCAGTTAAATGGCACAAATCTCGTCGTGGCAATTATAGCAATCATGAATGGCTGAGGTGCGCAAATGCATGCATTCGCACTCTCACACAGACAGCAGTCGGAAAATACCCCCGGGTAATTAAAAGCAATTGCCTGAGACTCACTTCCGGCAATTCGCACATCTGCAAAAGATCCTCATAAGTCGAAAAATGTGCATAAATTGAGCTTGCGGAAAAAATATGAATTCGAGACGGACGTACACACCAACACGACCCCGACCGAGGATGTGTGCGTTCCGTCCGTTGGCGTTTCTCAGATCCAAAGTAGCATTTAAATATTACGAGACCGATCGATCTGCCATGGCTGTTGCCGTCCATCCACAGCTCAGGAAAACAACTTTCACTCACTCGAGGTGGTGAACCGGGACGAGCATCGTCGGTTGTCGCCACCAAGGCATCGCTACCGGTCGCCAAGTGCCATTTAGATCGAATTGATTGGTCTTGGTTCAAGTGGTAGAGCCCGGGCTTAGAACTGCGAGCAGGTTTCCTGAGGAGCTGCGTAAATTCCTTTCCAGGGGATCAACGGGAAATGTTCAACCACTTTCAACATGTGCTGTGCCATTAGTTTCCGTAAATTTAGTTTGTAAACTTTTGCATCTCGGTGACCTGATGCGGTCAGCTAAATGGAAGCTGTTTTTGAAGCATAGAATTAGACAATATTCATTAGTGATCTGCTGTTAAATTTGAAACGAGTTTCCGTGTTGACATGGATTTTTGCCAGGCGGTTGTCAAGAGCAAGTTTATTGGAAGGTTGAGTCGTGGCAGTGAGTATAAGACGTCTCATTATATTTTTAAAATCATCTTTGTACTGATAACAAAAAAGAAGATCTACTCCCAGCAAAATCAACATCTGCATTATAATGAGTTGCACACAGAATTTTAGTTGTTATTCCAGATGGCTACATTTTCATTGGGTTTTTTTTGTGACACATGTGAGCTTTCAATGCTACCTGAGTAACCAACAAACCCGTTAATTTGCTTTTTTGCAACCAGGCTGATATTCGGCTACTGTAAAGCTTTGTATTTGTATTTTGTATTTTGTATTTATTGTATAAATCCATCTGACATCGTGGTCTTAATGAATAAAACTTAACTAAAAAAAACGTTAACACGTTGGACAGAAAAAAACAAAATAATTCTGGTCGATTCCGTAGGCGGTTTCGAAAGACGTTGGTAGAGATATTGGAGTCAAACAAGCTGTAATTGTCTTGGAGTCTTCGACTTATCGAATCGATGGGATTGTTGGATCCGTAACTGTGTTCGTCTCGTTGGCTGGCGCAATAGCTGTCTAGATCGCAGCACTCGTTGAGGGGCGTAGATGTTGAGCTGACACAGCAATACAGGGTAGTCTATTTCGGAGCGTAAAATGTTGGCTCCTAAGATAACTTAGCTGAACTTGCGTCCAAGTTGCTCCCTTGCGGCACCCCACATTGAGGAATGAAAGGTGCAGACACGGTTGATCCAATTTTCACGAACCATTCACGGCCAGTCAAATATGATCTCAGCCAACTACAAATTCTCAAAGATGCTCCTAGTCGCTCCAGCTTAGCCAACAGAATATCGTGATTAACTGAGTCGAACGCAGCCTTTATCTCAGTGTATATGCTGTCAATTTGACCTCCTTGCTGCATTTCACTGATGCAAAACGACGTGTATTCACACAGATTAGTGATGACTGAACGTTGCGGACAAAATTCATGCTGAGATGTTGAAATGTACGTTTTACAGGCCTGGAACATAACATCATTGAGAATTATCTCAAAGCATTTGGATCCGGCAGGCAACGAAGTTATTCCACGATAGTTCGACACATCCACTTTACTGCCTTTCTTGAAGATAGGCTGCATGTATGACATCTTCCAAGCGATTGGAAACTGCTGGCTTCGAAGAGAGAGGTTGAATATAGCTTGCAGAGGTGTAATCAACATGCCACTACATTTTTTTCAATATGCACGCAGGAATACCGTCCGGTCCAGGTGATACAGATGATTTCAGCTTCTTCAGTGCATTCTCCACCATCGCCTGATTAACATCGAAAATATCAATGTCGAATGCGTCCACGGGCAGGGACCTTGTCGCAGTTTCAACATTCGATGGAGACGCAGTTGATGCCTGAAAAACACTCGCAAATCGTGCAGCAAATAGCTCGCATTTGGCTTCTGCGGTGGAGGCAGATTGATCTTCCATGCGCATGGTAGATAGAAGGCCGCTTTCATTTCGCTTAGTGTTTACAAAATTCCAGAACTGTTTAGGATTTCTTCGCAGATTGTCCTGAACACGTCTTACGTATCTGCCGTACAAGTAACGGTTATAGCTCCGATAGTTGCGACTAGCTCGTGCAAACGCCAGTTTGGTGATGCCATTTTTGCGTGCCGAGAAGCGTTTAAGCATCTTAGATCGAATACGTCCAAGGTACTGTAAGCGAGAATTGGACCAAGCAGGTTTTCTCCGAGGTCTTGACAACGAAACACAGAATGTGAAGCAATCGCGCAGTATACTGTTGAAGCAACTAACAGCATCATCTACGTTGCTACACCGACAAACAGTAGACCAATCAACTTGAGAAAGCATAGAGTTGAGTGCGTCATAATCAACTTTACTAAAGTCACGATCATGTTCATCGACGTTCTCAACAAATGGAAAGATTGCTGAACAATACACCGTGAAAACAATTGAACTGCAATCTGTCATGCAGTCGTTCGAAAATATCAAATCAATCGTTCTATCCAAGTGATTGCGTATCATATTTCTTTGTCTCAACCCTCCAAAAGCAAGGCTGTCCATAAGAATGCGGCAAGCTTGAGAAAAATTTTATGCAAGAGGGTCAGCAAATGCGCAGACGTTGTTCACTGATTTCTAGATTATTCGAGGCTGATTGAAATCCCCGAAAAAAATGATCCCATCATTGCTACCCATCATTTCATTAGTTTCCGAAACAATGTCAGCGTAAGATTGGATGCACTCGCAATCAGCGGACTTCTCTGGTGGTACGTATGAAACACCAACGAAGATAGACCTTGTTTCGGATGAGATTTTTACCCATATGCTCTCCATGCTTGCACCCGAAGAGGTATATCAGAGGTATAGAAGCCCTATATCAGCCATATGTCAGCATAATATTGCAAAAAGGCAATTTAGTGGACTGATTGGTTTCTTGGGTATTTCACAAAAATCCGAGCTTTCATAAGTTAAAGTTCATCTAATGAGATCTCTAGAATATACTATGATGTTCTAAAGATGGCTTTGGTTTGTCAGTGCTGTGTTCCTAAAATTTTAACTAAGTAGTCGCACCCAATATTGACCAGCACCCTTAAAATATAAATCTGCCTAAAAATAATGATGCGTCCGCCCCCGACGTTGATGACGTTGTTTCAAATAGTGTATTATCTAGTTTATATGGTACGTTGCAAAACATTTGCACTTTATCGAGCAGTACCGTACTCTACAGGTGGCGAAGGTGGCATTTGCCACACAACAAAAACCCGGGGGGCGGAAAAGCGCTTTTATGTTCATTATCCTTTCTTCTTGAAATTATGATTAGTTTTCAAAAGTTCCGTCAACATTTTCGAAGCACCATATTTTGTGCTTTCTTATTTATCTCATATCATACTTGACTTTCTCCTAATTTCAGGAAGAACCTTGAACAATTTCTAGAATTTTCCTAAATATTCGTGGGCAAAACGAAGTTCCCAAACTACCAATATGTTATGAAGAGCTTTGAGTGGGTTGGTCGATTTCCTTGAAATTCCGTTATAATTGCTTATCTTTTGACAGATACGCGTATTTCGTCTACTACTTGCAGACTTCATCAGTGCCAAGTACTCAACACCACTGTACTTGGCACTGATGAAGTCTGCAAATAGTAGACGAAATACGCGTATCCGTCAAAAGATAGGCAATTCTCGATGAACATTTCAAATGGTCCTATCTGCTTTGATCGATTCTCTTCATTGACTTTCTCTTTTCATAACCACTGCTATGCAAACAGATTTCGCGTTAATTCTACCACATAGTTTGATAAATCAGGTTTTTTTGTAGCTCAACAGATACAAGGAAAAGGTTTTGTAGCTGAGTTATTGACTAAAGAGAAAGTCGATGATTCCGTTAAGAGGTTCGACAAATTTAAAGGATGTACCAGTATGTTATCAAATCAAAACCTCCGCAGTATGAAGCCCTTACTGCGGTAACCGAAGCAATGGCGCAACGGACTTTTGTTTCTCCAAAGCCCCCTTCTTAAGTCACAAGTACTAGGCTAAATAAAAAGGAAGATTATGGATATTGTGATAGTTAAAATCAAAAAACAAAAAAAAATTATGCGTTTTACTCAGAGCACTTCTGGCGTTTTACAAATCATTACCAATTTAAATTCTATGTTGCTGTTCAATTTATGCTGGAGGTGGTGAATTTGTGATACCTTGAGAAGTTATAAATTATGACTGCTGTAAATGCAAAATGGCTCATGCTATGTGGCTCTCGTACACCGTTCGAAAAATTCATGTAAATTTCTGTGAGATATAGCGCACATAAAATTAACGCTAGATTTAGCATAAAATTTACGCGATACTTCGTGTAAATTTAAGCGCTTGTAAACGATTTCCTAAAGATTTCATGGATTGAATTCCAAGGAACACTCCACAAAAATTCTAAATTTTAATCATTCTGATTCTGGAAATGATTATTTTCATATTCAGGGGAATTGGATTAATTCTGAGGAGAACATCAAATGAAAGGGATTTCCAAAAATAATTCCAAGGGTATTTGGATATGATTTTCAAGACAAATCTGACCACAAATTTAAGGAAATCCTGGAGCGAATTTCGAGAATGAAGAATGCAGAGAAAATTGTAAAGTTAATGTCAATCTTTTTCACATGTGAATTTAAAGGGGCACACCTCAAAGAAAAACAGTAAAATCGAAACAGTGATCAGATATTTGATAGAATGAGTGCAACACACTCTATTCAGTCCAATGGAAATGAAAAGATTTATAAAATTGAAACGTAACAACAGAAATGCAGAAGGTTTTTTGAATCCAAATTTTCAACCGTTGATTGTGGAAACTCACAGATTTTTGCACGAGACCGACAATATGCAATCTTTCTCGAAAGAAAAGAGGACACAGAATAATGAAAGATACGAAAACTTTAACTATAACTGGAACTATATCTTGCATATATGGGGATTAATCCATTCAATTGGGAGTTTAATATGCTTCAATGAAGCAATCAAATTGACATTCCACTTATTGAATGACAATGTTTGCCATTTTATGGATTTTTAATTGAGATTTAAAATTAAAATATAAACTTAAATTAAGTTAACTTAAATAAGTTTTAGTTGAAAGACATAAAAATTTGTGATGTCAGGTGCACTTTGATTTCTAAAGTGATTTTGCCAGGACTAACATTTGTAAGTTTTCGAAAGATGGGTTAACATGGTTGGAACCTAATTAAGAATAAAAAGGAACTGATTTCTAATTTCAAAAATTGAATCTTAATTTTTGGAATTATTCACCATCAGCCAAATTGGAAAAAAATGAGTTATGAATTGTTTATTTTAGAGTTGAATTTCTAAATCATTTAGTTATTGAATGGAGTAGCAAAACTAATCTCGTAGTCCTACGTCAACAATGCGGTCGTGCTTTGGACACAACCCTCAACTTTTAAAATTTGAGATTTCATGCTAACAAAAAAAAAAAGATCTAAGTCTAAGAAAACACTTCAAAAGGAAAAGCCAGACTCTAACGGCACGAGTCGAACCCCCATTATATGTAGGTCTGATTGGTAAACCAACTCAGGACAGAAAAAGTTGTGACACGCTGAGATGCCTGAGACTAAGAACTTTTTTTTCTATCCCAGAATAAGGTAGTCGATAAGTGTTTCACCTCTGAAAAATACACGTCAAGAAGAGCAAATAACATAAAACATAGGAAGAAAGTGCAAACAGAATTCGTTCAAAATATATACAAACATATTTTGAGATTACAATCAACTTTCCGGTTATTTTCCAATTAGTTTCGATACCCCGTTAATTCCCGGTTGAGTGGCCACTCTGAACAATGCAACATCAAGCATTGAGCAACCAAAAGTACACAATTCTATTTAAAATTTTATAAGAACAGTCATCCTCAAACTAAAACGAGTAATTAAGTTGTATGAAACTGGCGTCATACTTTTCAATGAATTTCTGTTCTTAAGAAATATTTACCTGAATTTAAATTAAATTCCCTGAGCTTCTGTGGGTTTCGGTTCAAAAATGAATTTCCTGATAGTTGCCTGATTTTCGTGATATAGTATAGTAACTAAGTATTGAATTAAAATTTTATATGCATTGTTTTTAACAGGAATGTTGATGTTTTCAGAGATTTTTGTTTTTCAACAATTGAACAAAATCTTGACCTTTTTGAAACTTCTCATGCTCTAGAATCATGTAAATTCTCTTGGAATTCTTCTCAGCTAAAGATATCTAGAATATCAAAATCAGTTCTTTGGAGTTTATATGGAGGGACAATCTCATAAAATAATTAAAATCTATTTTTTTTTAAATTTGATGGCAAGCTGCATTTGCTCTGCTAAAACATCAAATCTTCAACTAACTGCTTTTAATCATGAAGAAGGAAATACATTTTTTTTTTCTTCTGATTAGTCTTAATTTTATGCTCCACAGTGCTTAAATGGTTTCAAATCGGGTCCTGATTAGCCTCCCAAAGTTACAATTAATTTGGTTAGAAATAGACTTCGCACAAGCCATTTGAAGTTTACATGTAAATAACTATGGGAAATCTCAACTTTTTGTTCATTGCCTTCTAGTCTTTTTACCATATTGAGCTGCGAAACAGTTCGATATCCATTCTTATAGAAAATTTTCTCTGCTACAACTTTGCTCAAGATCGTTTCTATGTAGAACGAGACAGCAAAAAGTTAATAATTATTTAAGAGATTGGTAAACTTATGACAAGATCAAGCAGCTGCTCTGTAGGCAACACTGTATTTTGCAGTGTGACATACTAGCCATGGTTTTTGTGTCCTATTCAACGCCCCAGAAACACCAATGTTGCCTGCTGAGCAGAGCAGTTGATTGAGCATGAGCGCATTGAACCATTGATAACTTTCGTTCCTTTGCATTTAATAAAAAAGTAGTCTTCAGCAAAGTTGTAGATGGGCAAATTTCCTACAAGTACAATTGAAAGTTTTTGAAGAAGACCGATATGGCGAATTATTAGATAGACATGAACAAAAATCTTGGTTTTACCATAATAATTCCCATACAAACTTCAAATGGTTTGTGCCATCTCAGTTTCTCACCAAATGGGTTCAAATTTTGAGAGGTTAGTCAGGATCTGATTTGGAATCGTTTAAGTATTGTGGAGCGAAAATTTCAATTTCAAGCATCACTCTACTGCATATGCTGGGCATAAAAATAACTAGAACATCCAGGGCTGGTAGTGCTGAAGCGATACAATAGTAGTGACCTTAGTGACTAAAATTACGGAAATAGTGACCAAATAGTGACTTTTAAATAATAAATAACTCTCAACGGAATCTCCCATAAAGAGCATTTGAATTGATTTGAATAATTTCCTTTTGATTACGTTATTCATGATGGCCAGCAAATTGCAATTCCCGGATCTTCCCAAAGGTTTTTTTTTTCAATGTTACTGGTTGAGCGATACACGTTAAAATTAATGTATAAACCAATAAACTACAGTCAAACAGCTTAAATAAGTTAAAATAGATCATTAATTTTTTTTTCGAAGATCTTGCATTTGATTCAGTCTTTGAAATCTTCAAAATGTTGACATAACTTTGATAATACGCTAAGAATATGTCATATATTTTTTTCAGAATGATCTCAAGTACTTTTTTAGAAATATTCCACTTCTCCTAAACTTGCTTCTAAAACAAGCCTAAGAAAAATAATTTTGCATTCTTGAAATTCTTTGCAGAACAATAGACAACATTATTGGAAATAGAAATAATAGACATTTTAATAAAGTATAGAGTTGATAGTTTCGTTGTACAACGGCAGTGTGAAAATTGTATATAGAAAGTAAAAAGCGAGCTTAAAACAATTTTGAGGAAGGTGCGAATCGGGTAGAGCATCCCTTTTACCAAACTCATCCGTTGATTATGGATTAAAATTTCCATGTAATTAACCTCAGAAATATCATAAATTTCTGCTAAGAATAATCTTGGACTTCTCCCTTGAATTATATTAGAAATTCAATTTGTATTCTCCTCAGAATACCCTTGGTATTTTCTCAGAATTCTCCAAACAAAAATCCATCTCAGAATACCCTTGAAACTCTTCGAAGAATTCTTTTGAGATTGAACCCTCAAAAGTCGATTCCATTGGAATTCTTCCCGGAATTTTAGAGTTAGGAGTGCTCTTGGAAGTATCCTCAGAAATCATCCCAGAATTCTGTTATAACTATCCGCAGAGATTATCTTTGCAGTTCACGGGATTTACATGGAATTCTCATCAGAGATCTCTTGAAAAAAATACAACGCTCGTATGTGTCAGTCTCAGGGCTGGGTTTTCACCTCCGCTTAAGCCATAAACCAGGTTTAACTATATGGGACCTCCCTTAGCTCAGTCGGTAAAGGTGCAGCTACAAAGCAAGACCACCAGTGGTGCCGGTGGTGTAGTGGTAAGCGTGATTACCTCTCACCCCAGCAGGCCTGGGTTCAATCCCAGTCGGCGCCGCCGGGATGTTCTGAGGCATAACATCTCTGATCACGTCTTCCTTCGGAAGGGAAGTAAAGCCGTTGGTCCCCGGTTCATGAGTTGATGGATCGATAGGTAGGGTTCAGGTGTGGGAGCTGCCTTCCTGGCGTCGGTACCATTGGTGCTCAGCACGGAAAATAAGATCGACGGAAAACAAATCAAAGAAAAAAAAAAGCAAGACCATGCTGAAGGTGGCTGGGTTCGATTCCCGGTCTGGTCCAGGAATTTTTTGGGTTGAAAAATTGTTCGGCTTCCCTGGGCATATAGAGTATGATTGTACTTGCCAAACAATTATACTATTGCTTATACAGGCATCGAAAGCTCTCAATTAATAACTGTGGAAGTTCATCTAGAACACTAAGTTGAGAGCACGCAATAAGCTAAAATGCGATAAGCATTAAACTTGAAGTGTGAAGAAGAAGAAGAAGAAGAAGAAGAAGAAGAAAAGGAAGAAGAAGAAGAAAGAGAGAACTATATGGATAAACCTGGTTTAGGATTTCAGCGGAGGTGAAGAAATCGGCCCTCAGAGCACTTAATTTTACATGAGACTTTCGTAGTCTGTACTTTGGTATTCTTCTCTGGAATGTCTTGGTGTCATTCCAAAAATGACCTTTGATTTTTTTTAAGTTCTTGATAATTCTTCAAAGACTTCTGAAAATCTAGCACAGATAAATACCCTTGAAAAGTTTCCTAGGTTTAGAATTTATTTTTGCAGATAGGAGGTATATTTACCAAATTTTTTTTATCGAAATTGAAGGCATTTCCCAGCATTTATCCTGGTGTTTCAAAAATCCTTGAATGTTTACGGTTTGATCACTGGTCATTCTGGTTAAAATTGTTGCATATTTTGTCATAACTACTGTAGACTTGCTTAGTGCCAAGTACTCAAATAAAAAATGGTGTTGATATTTTTCCATTTCACTCTACTTTAGTTGTGAAAAAGTGACTTTAGTGACTAATTTTAGGGAAATAGTGACTTTAGTGAGTTTTTGGTGTGAAAAGTGACTTGTTAGGGACTGACTTCAGAATAGTTACAAAGTCACTAAAAAGTGACCTGCTACCTGAACATCAAAACTCCAAAGAACTGTCATGTTTAAAGGAAAGGAGTATTCTCTCAGATTTATTAAAATCTATTTTATCTAAATTTGATGGCAAGCTGCATTTGCTGTGCCAAAAGCCCAAATATAACTACAATAACAAACTCATAGAACTGCTTATCTTTAAAAGGGTGTTTGGTTAAAAATGATGGCATTTGTAATGTGTGGCACTAAAAGAACAACTCATGTTTAAAAGTATAATTATTCTATCAAAAATATAAAATTTCTGATTTTTTTACCATCTTCATTTTCCCATCTTCATAATCTAAAAACAACAGAATTTTGTAAAGTTATAAGACAGACTCAGACTACAAAGTTTGGGATTTGGGAACTTAAAACTAATCCAAAACAAGTGTTTTTAAATACTTAGGAATCTAATAGTGTTCGCAAATCGTTTACCTTTTTTTCTAGAATTGGGTAAAACTTCATTCAGCTAAATGACCCGAGGCTCTGCCTTTGAACAAGTTTGACGTGCATTTTCTTTACTGTGATTTTTTTTCGAAGAAACGATTTTGGCATATTTTTTAAACAGTAAAAAAACCAATCTGATAGTGATTTCCAAAGTTATTCAAGTTTGGAGTTGTCTTTCCGTGACTCTCAACAAAACCCGTGTACTGAAGTTTTTACGGAGCTTCAGATGGTAGCAGCTCCGAAAACAAACTCCTCCACGTCTGACGTTCTTTCGTTTGCGACGACGTGACGGAGAAGCGAACCACAAGGGCTGATCCTGGGGACTCTTTTAGTGATATTTCATATTAGCTGAACCCGATCTGGATGATCAAAATGTGAAAATTACAAAAAGATAACAGATACAGGACTACAGGAAATTCTCCCTGAAGACACGGAATCACCAGGAATCAGGATGTATTCAAGGAGGGGCAACATGTTAATTCTGTTTAAACGTACCAGGTGGATATCATCCTGATTTAAGCAAGAAAGGTGGACCATGAAAGTACCAATAGCGCCTTGCAATTTCATTCTGTTGACATTGCTCATGGATTCATTTGGTGAGTTCGTTCCTACTTATTAACACTTGTGATTATGATGGTCAACAGTGTTGAACAAGTCACAAACAACTACAGAATCTGGTGAGAGGCTACCATTTATTTAATTTAAATATTTGTACAGTAGTCGTTTGATTCAGGCACGGTTCGATTTTAGCAACAAAATCACAAAACCGTTCGCTTTTGGCATGGGGTTTAATTTTGGCAACGTGCCAAGATTGAAAGAAATTCGAAAAAAAGGGTATTTTTGCTCCTTGTGATTACAACTTTTAATAAAAGATTTATTATTAGTAACGTTTATGCCAAGGCGATGCTTCGCAGTGGTCCGAAGTCAACCAAATCATAAATTGAATTTCAAAATAAGACCGTTCGATTTTGGCAACACTGAATTTTCGGGCTTGTTGCCAAAATTGAAGTGATTCCTCGTGGAAGTGCGGAGGATTTCCTGGCTTCCATCAAAGCGAGTGTCAATTCAACACATTTCTACCCATTCCTTTCTTGACCTGCGTTAGGGCGCGGCCGGCGTTGGTATTGCCTAGTTGAGATCACCAGTTTTTACGCATTGAGGATGATTGCTAGTCCCAAGCTTCAGGATTTTCCAGTAATCAAAGGATCACATTTTAGTCCTTGTTACTTTTTATGGCTTGATAAAAGTGACAAGACACGGGTAGTTCTGCATTTCTATATTGTATATTTCAAATCGAAAATATTGTTTATATTCATAGATTTCACATAATCCTTTTCCCTTTGTTCTTCTCCTTTTCCTTTCCCTCTTCTCTTTTCAGAAAGCGAGTGATGGCGCTATATCCATAAGTCATAAAAGGCTAGGACAAGAGTTAGTGCTCAGGTCCCAACCGTCAGAAGAAAATGGAGCATAACTTAACCTTTCTAGCTTTGATGCGTCCAACGACCAACCAATCATATAATTACCAAAATCGGAACGTACGGTACGCGATGTCCACGTTTCATCCATTTATTGGATTCTGAAGCATCGAGTTTAAATCTTCGATTTAAACAGGCCCGATGTTTTCTGAACCATCTTGCCCCTTAAATGCTGCACATTAGGCCTGGCCGTTTTGATATGTGTGACGCATCTTCGATGTGAAACATACATCAAATAGACAAGAAAAATAATGCAGGCATATATATCATTTTCCAGGATGCTTTCAAGAAATGGCTATGTTGGTGTTAGATTAGATTAGATTAGAAACTTCATTCAGCCAAATAACCCATTCGACTAAATGACCGAAAACCCATAGAAAAGAAATTGAATTTTAATCGTCATGTGAAATTTTCCTTCTTTACTAGCCAAGGTTGTCGATTCATAAGATATTGCAAAAACAAAAAATACTCTTAGTGTAAAAATACACCAAATGTAAGAACACTATAATTCGCAAAAAAAACATCAAAATTTTCCAACGGTGTATCCACAATTGGCGACGAACTTTTTTTTTTTTTTAGACAATCCGCTAACAATTCGCAGATGACTTCAATTTACTGCAAAAAAAAAAACGCAGTAATATGAAAGAAGTTAATCCTCAATTTCAAAAGTAAACTAAAAACTTTAAAGCTTCAGTAACAGACTCCAAAAGATGTTGAGAAATCTTTTTACGTCAGAATGCACCGTTAAAAAAAAAGAAGTGGACTATCGGTTTCCGATTCATGATGACCACGAAATGCTTCAAATAACAACACCTTTTCCACTTAAAGAATATATACAATCCTTGTAAAACGATTCCAAAAATAAAATTTTAATCATAAATATCAATAATTAAATAAGTTTAGATAATTCGAGCAAAAGTTTTGAATTATTGATTGACGATTTACTGACTAATTAAAATTCTACCTAAAATCACTGCTCAATTAATAATTTAACTTTATACTTGAGGTTCTGAAATCGATGATTTTTGCGTTTTTGTCCAGATAATACAATTTAAAAGTACAACTTAATTTTTCGTTTTAATTTCGATGCAAATCTGCGTAGATTTAATCCGGTTTTAATTGTACGATAGACATTCTATATTTAAGAGGATACTAACGATTTGAGACATTGTCAAACATATTTAACAGCCACAGTTCAAAAACATAATTTCGCCAACAGAAACCCGCTTCTAAAAATTAGCAATTTTTCAAATTTAAAGCGCAAAAATGTAATCTCCATTTGATGAGCTCTTCCAAATTTAATGCAATTAAAAATGCCCATCTCTTTAAAAATGTTAACAGTTTAACAGCCAAAAAACCACTAAAATCCAACAATCCAATTTTAATCAGCGTCCACTCATTTAATTTCCCCCAGTTTTCTACGCATTTTATCACACACAAAGCAAAGCTCACGTAACGTTACGTTACCAGAGCCATCGGTAAAGAAAACGACAACACACTAGGCACTGTTATTGTTCCGTTCCACGCGTCAGCTCCTCCGTTGTGCGGTGGAGTTTCATAACACCGTTGGTGATCTGTGTCGCACATATGTGGCTCAGAAAAGCCAATAGAAAAAAAAAAAACAAAAATCCCATTGCTAAACGAGTTCAACTTACATTTATTTCAGCCGCTCCGAAGCACGATGCTCATGTAGGTTCAATAAATCTCTTTGTTCCTTTCTCTCACTGCGTCGAAATCTCCTTCCTTCACCCGCCAAACCAACAGAAAACAAAAAGCAACACGAAATCACCAGAATCAATCACTCCGAGATTCCTTTCTCTTTCCTCAATTCGCTCAATTCTTCCGAACACAGAATTCTTCCACCCGTCACTCCATTCTCCGGCCAAAAGCACTTTTCAATCACTTTCGTTTTTTTTTTTACTTTGTCGAATTGCACCAACACCCACGCACTGGCGCGTTCGGGGGAAAAAAATCAAGACACACCTTCTTCAATTCACTTCCACTCGGGTTCTCCGTCGTTGTCCCTATCAAGAGAAAATACCTTCAATCGCTCAATTCCGCCAAATCCAGCGTTTTCACTTAATCAAATTGTTATTCCTGTGCTTTTCTCTCGCGCTTTGCTTTGCTACCGATTTCGCTACTCTTCGTTTCTTTTATCGCTTCGGCGTGTTTAGGCTTTTCGAAAAATTTATTAATCTAATTTTCCACTAATTAGTAGCTTCCCATTGGGACTGGGGCTTGGGTGTGCGTCTTCGTCTGCCTACTACTACCACCGTTGGCATTTACTGCTGCCTGCTTACTGCTGAACACAAAAATCGAAAAATTCACGAATTACATAAAACCCTCCAACAGCGGCAGCGACGAGAAAGATCGAGGTGATCGCGCCCGCGCCGAAAACAATGCACGGCTGCAGCCTCCCAAAGGCCTCCAAAAACTTTGTCCGAGTTTTAATTGCTTCACTTCACTCGTTGCTTCTTCTTCTTCTTCGACTTCTTCTTGTTCGTCGTCTACTTTTGGTCAGTGGGGATTCACTTGTCTATAATTCGGTTAAGTAACGTTCGAGCTTCAAAGCTGTCGAAGTTTTCCTCGTCGCCACTTTGCGCAAAAAAATAAAATTGGGATTTATTTTTAGTTTTTGTTAGAGAAATTCCAGTTCGGATAGGGGGTGAAATTTTTGCAGTCTTGGCGTTTTCAAGTGTTTGTTGATGTTTGCTGGTTTCTAGGGGCGAGAGGAAAAAGCGATACTAGAGCTACCATGCGGGCAGTAAGTAACTTGTTTCGCGATCGGCGGTCAGCCTCAGCTGGTTTTGCTGGAACCTGCCGTCGTTCGTTCGTCGGTCCGTCGTCGTCGTCGTCGTCGTCGTTGTTGTTGGTGGGCAGAGCGTGTGCACTGCAAAAAAGCACGGCTTTATGTACGTTTGCTTTAGCTCTATGTTATTATTATTATTTTATTTTGCCTTCACTGGCCACGAAGAAAAAGTGCTCAACTTCACTTTTAATTGTAAGGCTTATTGCTGGCTGCTGCTGGCCAGGTTAGTTGGATAGCTAGAGCCAGCTTTGGAAAAATGTGCCACTCGTAGCGATCCGCGTTGATGGGTTTCCAGAGAGCTTACTTTACGGGGCAAAGAGGCAAAACATACACACTCACTTTGTTTTATTTATCGAAAAGCACCGTCGAGAGGAAAATCGATTCACTTTCTCCCTCTGGGGTTACCGCACGCAATTTCTTCACTCTAATCCAGTCCCCAGAACTTCACCTCAACTTGACTGTTCAAAGTTACGGTTCACTTTACACCCTGCTCAATCCTCAATAAAAAACGAACTGAAAACTTCACAAACTTTGGAGAACGAGAACCGCACAACACTGCACTGCTGATTGCACTGAAAGCTGTTGCAACTTGTTGTTGTACTTCCAGCAACAGCGCACTTCAAGAACCAGAACGAGCTTATCGGTGTGACGGTTAAACGCTAACTAATCCGAAAAAATCTGAACCCGAGCGGAGACACCTTCCTTCTTGGCCGCAGTTTTTTTTTTTAATTTCTGCGGAGGCAAGTCGCGCGAGATCGATTCGCGAACGCTCGCAACAGTCTACTAAGCGATCGGTTGGTCCGTCCGCGCGCGTGTTCCTTTCAGACGATGATCGCGTGCTCCAGCGACTCCTCTCCTCACACGTACACTTGGCACAACTACTACTTCAACCCGAATAGTAATGAGCAGTGACTGACTGCTGGGGGCGAGTAGTAGCTCGTCGTACGTAACTTCTGAGAGAATCGTTGGGGTCGACTGTTCTACGGCGGCGATGTCGCACGACGACGCTCAACGATCACTGCTGTAGCGTGCGAGCGTTCAGAGGTCACTGAGCACGATCTCCTGACTGACGGCGGACACCTCGTGCAACAAGCAGCCACCGATCGACGCAACAATCCCACTGAATATGAAACGAAAGGAAAAGCTCTTTTTTCGTCGATCGCGTAAGTTGAATTGCCGCCTCCGCCTTCGTGGTTGGAGCTCGCTGATGCTGGTTTGATATATGGAGCTAATGCAACGAGCGAGAGAGAAAAAAGAGCAGGAGAGAATATTTGTGGTGAACTTTGAGTGCGACAAAATTGGTTTCGATGGAAGTTGATTTGCCAACATGGATATCGATTCGTGTGAACGTTGACGAGTTTGACGGTGATATGTGGTGAGTGGCGAGCTGTGTGAGGTAATACCTGCAATGTGATCGTGATTTGCAGCCTGTAAAATGTGATAGTGATTGACCTAGCAGTGTTGGAAGAGCATTTCTTTAAAATTAAGGACCCTGTCCACAGAATGACCACATTATTGACGTAGAACGAAGAAAATAATTGTGTTACATTCAATGATAACGGTATTGCAGATTGATTTTGAAGCTTTTTTCTACACCCCCGCCCCTCCTCCCTTCAAAATCAAAGCAAAAAATAAAGCGATAATGCGTAATTTAAACCAACAAGCTGGATCTAGTTTGGTTAGCAATCATTAGTGGAAATGACACTGATGAAGACTGCACATTGTAACCCTTTTTTGCAGTTTTATTTAAGCATTCCGCTGACAATTCAATTGCATTACTTCATTAGTCGTTTTAAATGTGTGGCAAAATACGTTCCCAGTGCCAATGCTGCAACCAAAGATCACGTTGGAAATGCCTTAAGAGCACCATTTCTGTAGGCGAAGTTCTGGGAAACTTTTATAACTTCAACGAACTTCATAGATCATTGCGGAGCTTCAAGGAAATTCGTGGAAGTACAGAAAATTTAGATATAGTTCAGGAAAGTTTCATGAAGGCGCAGAAAATCCTGAAGAACTTTTTAAAACTTTGTAGAAGTCTATTGAGCTTTATGGAATTTAAGAAAACTTTGCTAAGGATCAGTGAACTTTATAAAAGAGAACTGTATAGAAGTTCAGTGAATTTTGTAAAAGTCCTTTGATCTTTGTAAAGCTTCATTAGCCTTTGTAGAAAATGCAAGGAACTTCGTTGAACATCAGGGACTGCTTCAGGTAAAGCCAAGTTCAATAAACTTCGTTTAAGGGCAAGGAAGAAAATAAACCACAAATTTAGAAATACAAAGAACTTTGTAGTAGTGCAGTGAACTTAGTAGCAGTTCGAGAAACTTCATAATGTTTGCATATAAAAAAAAATGGACAAAAATTGTCTTTTATTCATGGGTGAAGGTAAACACCCGCACTGACAAAATTACCTATGCAGCATCAATCATAGTAACCCATGAGTCAGCAGACAAAATTTGACAGCTCTATCAGTCGAACTCTAACCGTGATGGCAAAAACAGTGAAGCAACTCCGTTCAGAAGTGTGCGCGTTCAAATAACGGCACCCCACCACGTCGAAAACGGACATCGTGCGGCACTTTGTGAACGCCGGATACGCCCGTTCCGGCATCTACAACATCTTGGCACTATTAGACAACAATCAGAGCATCGAAAGAAAGCCCGTTTCCGGACGGCCGACGACCCTGAGCGACAAGAAGCTCCAAAGGATGTTGAAGAGGAAGACCGAGGGAAAAGTGGCTAGATCGTTGCGTGCGCTTGGTCGGGAGGTCGGTGCAACCGACCAAACAGGGAAAAAGTACCTGGCGAACATGAACATACATGTCAGGAAGCGGAAGTCACGTCCACTGGTTTCGGAGCAGCAGGCAATGACGCAGCGGCAGCGGCTGAATAAGATGGTCAACTCGTTTTTCCCGGCGAATCGCGACGTGACGGTGGTGATGGACGACGAGACCTATCTCACCCTGGATGGCAACGACTGGCAAGGCACTTCGTGTTTTACTTCCCCTACGAAGGAAGTGAGCTCTGAGGTGAAGTTCATTTCACACACCAAGTTCCCCAAGAAGGTGGCTGACAATCAGCAAGAAGGGGATGTCAAAGCATATCTTAGTCTTCGCTCTGGACTGGCCGTGAACAGGGAAATTTATAGTACGAAATGCCTGCCGGAAGTTGTATCGTTAATCAAGAAATACCGTAAGGGCGAAGACGCGGTGTTCTGGGCAGATCTGGCGTCGGCCCACTACTCGAAGCGATCGTTGGAGGAGATGGAGCGGCTGATTATCGATTTGGTACCCAAGTCGGCGAACGCCCCGTAACGTGGGTAGATCACCTTTTCGTGGTACGTTATGGGATGTAAGATCTACCACCGATTCCTAGTCCTTGCTACTTCAAACTAGGGGAACAGGATTTTTCAGTAGTCCAAGGAACACATCTTAGTCCTTGTTACTTTTATGCCTTGTTGCTAGTGACAAGACTCGGCTTTGTCTACCGAGGATGATCTTGAAACAAAGAAACAAAAATGAGTTAGTTGTCTTCATCTATGTGATTCCTAATCTTCTCTTCGTTGTTCCCTAGTTTGAAGTGGTTATGACTAGGGTTCTGATGCATGGTCATTATCGGTGTCATACCTTAATTTTGTTGCTAAGGAATCCAATTTTGACTGACAAAGGGGTGCGCCTTTGGAGGGTGTTTCAACACTCCGAAGGGTATAAATAGCGGGACCTTTCAGTTAGAGTTGGATCCTTACGATAAATGCAAGAGTGGCAACTGTAAAAAAAATCGAAAAATACTTCATCATTTCTCAATAGTGATGGAGTAATACGACATGCACTAAACTAAGGACACGGGATATACTACAATAGATCAATTTACTGGTCGCAGTAGTGTTAGGTCCCGAACAGAGGAAAAGTCGGCAAACCCGCCCAACGTCCCCCAGCTGCGTCCCATTGAGAATGTCTGGGCCAACCTGAAGCGTAAGATCTACTCCAACAATATTGTCGTGAAAACTGGAGAGGAATTGATAAATAAAACGAAGAAAGAACTTAAAAACATGCCTACACGCATGTTTTCGTCCACCATGGCGAATGTTCTGGTTAACTGCTGGAAGGCCGCTCGCAAAGGCGTAGATTTTTTTTGCAAGTAAGCTTAAATAATTACCTTCCATGGGAAATTTATCAAAAGAAATTATCTGTCTTAGCTTTTTTATCACCATCCGAAAAAAGTCAATTTTTTTTTAATGCAAACGTTATTGCGACTAAATGGTTACTTGGGTACTAATATGGCCGTCAGAATGGTTCATTGGTTGCGAAGTGAAATGTTTTGATTTTATCCGAACGTTACCTCAATTTTATATCACAGACAAACAGACACAACCCATTGAACATTTATCATTGTAAACCCTACCGCTATCTGTCGTATACACTGTGATGGGCAATACACTCAACAGATGGCGGTAGTGTGTAAACGTCAAATGCAAGGAAATTGATTATGTGTGCCACAAGTCGCGGTACTATCAACTAAAAAAACTCAGGCAGTTTTGATCTATCTGCAATCACTCTCTCATACTCGAAATGTGCCACGACCATATTGACACAACGACGCCCTACCCGAGCAGCACACTTCCACTAATATAAGTTGCAGCAACTTGTTTATGACTGAAATAAGTCGTATAGAAGTTTCCACAACCGATTAGAGACAAGCGTGCTACTAGGGTATTCGCTCTCTGACCAAAGCGCAGGGGTCAGGAACCTACCCAGATGTACAGGAATATTCATACAAAATGTTACGTATGTTTGAAAAAGTTCATAGATGCTCTGAAATCTTGTTAAAATTAATAGAGCTTCCCAACCAGATGGAAATATCAAGTATAGTCATTTATTTATTTATTTATATTTATTGTTAGAGAAATATCATGTATGTAACATAGCTTGTTAAGAAATAACTCTTTAGAGTAAATACTGAATTTGGTATAAGCAGAGCTTTTTAACACATTTTTGGGTAACATATTTATAGAGTATTCTTTTCTATTTTCGTCATCTATCGTCATCAGAATAATGAAATACTTATGAATAGTCAAGATTTGTTATCACTTAATTTTAACTAAGACGTTTGACAATCTTGGGTTAGGAGATACTCGCGTCTTTTCCATCTACTCTATCTCATTTCTTGAAGGAAGAGCAGCTGCAAGATAATGATGCAGCGCTTTGTAGCAACTTTGTTGCCAAATTAAAAAAAGGTTTTCTTAACTCTTGATGGGGTTTCTAGAGACGAATCAGCCAATGGCTGAAAGTCTCTTTAATATATAAACCTTACCTTATTTTACGAAAAACCGTTGTCAATTGTGATCATAATATTATGATTATGATTATGAATTGAGAAAGTCATGTTGAAGAAATATTTGATTCTATATTTATTTTGTTTGGGAGGTAGAGAGAGAGAGAGAGAGAGAGAAGATATTAATTAAATAACATGAAATGAGAGTACAACTAATCAGTAACACCTGGTAGATTACCTTTTCGCGGTGCGTTACTGGCAAGCGTTACTGGCATTAAGATCTACCGCCGAAGCCTAGTCCAAACTACTAGAAACGTCATTTTTCACCTGCTAGGAGGAATATATGAGAATGTGAGAAGCGAGAGAATATTATACGCTCACAGCAATTTTCGCGAGAGAAGCAGCAGCGATTAATTTTTTTCGGAGAGCATGAGCGGTAGATAAATCGTTTCTTTTTCAGTGAATTCTTGATGCCGATAATGATTTTTCAATTCTTTCATACACCTGGAAATTCACTTTCCACACGCAAACGATGATCCGAAATTTAGAACCAAAACAACAGTTAGGCACATCCATAAATTACGTAGAATCTGAGGAGTAATGGAGAGGGGGTTTCAACATTTGTAACTGACCATGCATAAGGTATAGAAAAAACGCCACGAAGGGGGAGGGGAAGGTCTAAAATTGGTAAGAAAATTGCATCGTCATTTATGGATGACCCTTATGATTTGACAGAAGGTATATACAGAAGGTATATATATAGAAAGAAATTGAGTGAGGAAATATTTATCGTGCAGCTGAGTGAGAATTTCTATCTCTGATCATGAGAAAAAGCGAAACGACAGAAGAAAATGAAAACAATGGCTACGCATTCCAAGTTCGTCTCGGCTGGCACGACTGTGTGAGTTCCAAACAAAGCAGGCAACATTAAACGGAAGCTGCTTGGCTCACTCACCAACACACTCACATAAGCAAGCAAAGCAGCGCTTCAAAACGAGCACAGATGAGTGTCGTGATTGTCAGGAATTACCAGATCGGTGATGGATCACCACCGAAGACGACACTCACCAGCTGCTTTTTACTTCTTTCGTCAGCTTGATGGATGGTCATGGAGAGATCTTCGACGAGCACATTGATAGGAATGTACAAAGCGTTACTACCATCAGCTGTTTGACGATCGTGATTGTGATAGGTCGCAACTCTGCCAGGGACACGACCCAAAAAGTAATTCATATACCTCTGTAACTTGTGTTAAAAAAAACACAACACGGAACTCTAGTATCAGTTTCATGTAATGAGCACTCTTGCGGATCATCCAGATCGTTTCCATAGACATTCAGATCCATGTTTATGTGATGACTTTAAATTCATTCATATATAACAGTTCCAGGCGTTTTCGAAAAAAAAACGTGGAGCTCTAGTATCCGATTCATGGATTGAGCACTGTTGTGCCTTGAACCGACTCACCTTCGATGACGTAGTGGATTGGTTTGGACAGAGCTCCAACACCAAATTGCTGATGCAATGGAACGATCTTGATATCGTTAATAATCCACCATCAACTAAAACCTCTCAGCAACAGGTAGAATTATCTTTCTCGGACTGGTCACAGTATCAAAACGCATCGTTTGTTTTGAAACACATACTCACAATCACTACATTTATTTGGCTTATCAAAAAAAAACTACACGATTATACAAAGGAACACGAATCTTCTGCGGTTACCGCAAACGTATGAAAATGACCTGTTCGTGACTATCTTCCCTTTTCCATGCAGAGCAGCGCAACAAGAACAAATACAAGAAGGAACAAATAAACCGAAACTGGCCTTCCGAACGATATCCCTTAGTCTATTCGATGAATGCTATATAAAAATAGCCCAGACGTAAACAACTCTGTCTAGTAGTTGCGCCGGAAGACTATTGAATTCTTCAGCTGTGAACGATGGCAGAGTTGTAGCCAACCGGGAATCTCGCTTTCAAACAAGCTCTTTAACGGATGTTTCGGATCTTCTGGAGGGCGATCCCATGGCCTTTAGGAATCATGTTTATATCCATAACTGCCACGTTCTCAAATTCATTTTTTTATCACAGTTCCAAGTGTTTTCTAAAAAAAAATTGGGATCTCTATTGCATTTTTTTTTTGTTAATTCGTTTATTTGTACAGGCTCAGTCCAATAAACTTTACCGAGCCGATATATTCTTTTTCTTCTACAATAAGAATCTTAAAACTAGAGTTAAGGGGGTTTAACCGATTACTCGCGGTCGTCTCGAGGTTATGGAGTTTTAAGATTTAAGGATGGGGAAAGGTTGAGAGGAGAGAACTCTATTGTGTTACCTAACCAATAACGAATATACGTTGTGTCTGCAGGCATCGAATACAACATGTACCTCGTCTAATTTGTCATACAAATGTAAAATTAGACGAGTTCATGTTCCCCCGGATACAACGTATATGTGTTATGAGTCAGTAATAGACAGTGGGATCAGTTTTGTTGACCGTCCACTATAAGGGTGTTTCGGATCTTCCAGAGGACGGTCCCATGGCCATCTAGGTCCATGATTATGTTATTATATATTCTTATATAAAAAAAAACGTGTAGCTTCAGGATCAGTTTCATGAATTAACCATTTTTACGGATTTTCAGGATCTTTCAGATGACGACCTCATGGCCAACTAGGTTCATGTTTATGCCACGACCACAATTTTATTTCTTATATCACAGTTCCTAATGTTTTCGAAAAAAAAATTGCAAAGCTCTAGGATCGGTTTCATACAGTGGCCACTTTTACGGATGTTCCGTATCTTCCGGAGGACGGACCCATAGCCATCTGGGTCTTGTTTATGCCACGTCCACAAATATTTCTTATATCACAATTCGAAATGTTTTCGAAAAAGTGTGGACCTCTAGGATGAGTTTCATGGATTGACCAGCATTATGGATGAACCGGATCTTCCCCAGAACAGTCCCATGGCCATCTGGGTCCATGTTTATGTCACGACGTAAAATTATTTCTTATATCGCAGTTCCAAGCGTTTTCGAAAAAACGGTGAAGTTGCAGAATCAGTTTCAAGATTGACCACTTTTACTTATGTTTTGGATCTTTCGGAGGACGGGCTCATGTTTATCGCGACTCCAAATTCTTTCTTTTATCACAGTTCCACGTGTTTTCAATAAATCATGAAGCTCTAGGATCAATTTCATGGATGGACCACTTTAACGGATGTTTTGGATCTTCCGGAAGGCAGCCACATGGCTATCTGGGTCCATGTTTATGACACGGACCTAAATTCTTGCTTATATCACAGTTCCAAGCGTTTTTGAAGAAAGCGCGGAGCTCTAGGATCTGTTTCATGGATGGGTCACTTTTACGGATTTTTCGGATCTTTCGAAAGACGGTCACATGGAATTCCAGGTCCATGTTTATGTCACGACCCCAAATTCATTCTTATATCACAGTTCCTAATGGTATATAAAAAAAAACCGCGGAGCTCTAGGATCAGTTTCGTGGATTTTCCACTTTTACAGATGTTCCAGATATTCCAAGCGACCGTTCCGTTGTCTCCAGGGTCAATATATAAGAATCTGTATTCTGGCTTATTCTGAACATTTGTGTTCATTAATAAAAATTATAGCCACTTGCCAAACCCATAAACACCTTTAAAAAAAGCGTATCGACTCTTTTCGCTTTAAAAAAAGTAGACGACCGTATTTTCAAACTTATACAATCAAAATAATTTTTGTGTGTAGATTCATCAAGAAATGACTAAGCTATACCATTGCAAACAAGCTGTCACACGCTTTTCGGAGGCATCGCATACTGGGCAAAAAGTGACAAAACCGCAACTAAATTGAATATCTCGGCTGCCAAACGGTTTCAGTCAACATGTTATACATATTTTCAAAGGAAAAACTCTCCTGATTCGATTGGTGGTGGTCTCATTGGTCGTACCTTGAGGAACTAAATTTAAATTCTTTATTAAATTCGCTTTGATCTCTTGATTCTGAACAACATAGAAAAAATCGCAAGGTTCTAGCACAATTTTTATAATGTGACTACTTCATTGGTCAATCAAGATTATCCGGGGAATCAGGATATGGCCATCATATTCCAAAATATGTATTCCAAGTTAAATACGCTTTGATCTCTTGATTCTTGCTTTGAGCTTGAGCTTGATTGACCGCCCACGGTTGCTACTCTGTTATTGCCAGATCAGCTGTAATTACACAGAGAACCAATAGACGATGCTTGGGACTAGCAATCATCCTCAATGTGTAAAAACTGGTGATCTTAAATTAGGCAATACCAGCGTCGGCCGCGCCCAAACACAGGTCAAGAAAGGAATGGGAAGGATTGTGTTGACATGACACTCGCTTTGATGGAAGCCGAGAACACCTCTGCACTTCAACGAGGAATCACTGGGATGTTGGATAAGAGGGTTGGGTTTGCAGCAGGGTTCGTTTTGGTAAACGATAAGCTGAATTGATGTCCTAACGATCATATAACGCGAAGGAGCTTGGGACTAAACCCACGGTCTTCTGCTCAGTAAGCAAAAACGTTTGCCACTAGGCAGACGAGCACCTTTTTAATCACCGAGTTGTTGTTATTACCATGTAGTCATATTAACAAATAAAACGATTGACGAATCTTGAATGTGGAAGGGCCTGAGATTAGACTCATGATGTTCTGCTCAGTAAGCAAAAACAGTTGCTCTAAGGCCACCGAGCTCCTCATATCACATAATACCGTTGCTCAAATTTTTGTATCCATTCAAACCCGGAACCAACGACAACAACGAGTTTCGCAAAATACACGATACACAAGCGATTTTACCATAAATCTCTTTGATATGAAAGGACCTGGGACCACATTTTTCTGCTCAGTAAGCAGGCCACTGTAACCGACGATCTTTCAAATCCGAAAACTAAAAACTACGAAAAAGTACTTAGGCCTTCATTAAGTTCCACTTTTACGCGACGTTCAATGACAGGGTCCTATCCAGGATTACATCTGAAAAATCCAAATCTGGCCAACGCCCACCTAAACCTGTTCTAATCCAACTGAAATGACTAACGAATGGAAGACTTTGACTACCCAGCCATGCAATAGTCTCATTCCGTGCCTTATGGCAACTTGATGGTTCTATTGCGCTCATCTTTTGGCACCACCCAGGGGAGACTTGGTCCTGTACCCAATGCTTAACTTATCTCCATTCCACTCAGCTACTCGCAATTTCTTGTGATATAGTGGGCGGAATATTATTATATGAGACAATTCAATGAAGTCGTCTTTCCAAATTTGGCAGATCGACAGGTAATCGGTGAGTTACCACGATAGTTGCTTATTCAACAAATCGACAACGTCCCATCGTCAACGCCTGCTATGAGAATTTCCCATTGCAGACGCCAACGAAATGACGTCATCGAGCTATCGATCAACTACCCTGGTTATCGCCTGGTACCCTATAGCACGATGCTAGGAGGCGAACCGGAAGAATCGATGAGCTACCTCCCCCCCACCTTTGATCTCTTGATTCTGAACAACATAGAAACAATCGCAAGGTTCTAGCACAATTTTTATGATGTGGCCACTTTATCGGTCGTTCCGGATCCTCCTTTAGGCCAGTAGAGTTTTCCTGGGGGCGTATATGGAGTCTTTACACCATTTATACTTAGTACTATCAATCTCCAGTAATATACGTTAAGTAAAGTCTAAAATTATGTCGATAGATAGTGGCATTTCCTACATTACCGGGAACTCGGGTTGATCCCGGCCCTCTATCTCGGTACGCAAAAGTCTCCGGCCAATGATAACCAATCGATTCAGGAGAGTTTTTCCTTTGAGAATATGTATAACATGTTGACTGAAACCGTTTGGCAGCCGAGATATTCAATTTAGTTGCGGTTTTGTCATTTTTTGCCCACTGTGCATCGTGTTGAAATACATTGATTTACAAGTTACAAGTTCTTGTTGAACTCATCATGGTACAGGCCCCTTATTGTACCCGAAAAGGGAATAAACTTGTTATGGCCCCATATTTTTGATTTTTATCAGACTAGGCTTCAGTTCAGAATATATTACCCAGAGTGTGCCAAATGCCGCAGAAAAAGCATTTCCACGGCAACGAACGTCCTTTGCATAAAAAATGTCGTAGAAAAATTTTGTGAGCTTTTTGTAATTATTATTTGACTTGCATTTTGATCCAACATGAGATCATAAACATTAAAAAATATTTGTAGTGGTATAACTACTACATTTACTATTTAGAAATGCAATTCCCAGATCAATAAAGTTTTGAGAATTTAAGCTTTCAATAACGACATAAAGGGCGAACACGAAATTATTGCGACACCGAAAATGTCATGCCAATTTTCTTATAATGTTTAGAATCAAACCATATACATATATTTATTTCAAAAATCAAAAGAAAAGTTAATCGATGGAGCCTTGAGTGTAAAATTGAACACATTTTCGCTTGATGCCCTCCATCAAAGTCTTTTCATTTTCATCCGGTACCAGTTTCTCAGTTTTTTTTCCATTTTCTTAACATGTCCTTCTCGTCTTTGACTGTCTTCTTGCTCTTCCGGAGTTCCCGCTTCATTATTGCCCAGTACTGCTCCACCGGGCGCAGCTCCGGACAGTTTGGCGGATTCATGTCCTTTGGAACAAAATGGACAGAATTGGCCTCATACCACTCCAGGACACTTTTAGAATAGTGGCATGATGCCAAATCTGGCCAAAATAGCGGAGCTTCGTCGTGCTGCTGCAAGAACGGCAAAAGGCGGTTCTCGAGGCAGTCCGATTTGTAGATCTCGCCATTTACTGTGCCCTTTGTCACGAAAGGCTGACTCCTCAGTCCGCAAGAGCAGATGGCCTGCCAAATGAGATATTTGGAGGCTAACTTCGACATTTTCTTCTTCTTAAATTTGTCGTCCCCATCGAACTTGGTCTTGCCGGTGAAAAACTCCAACCCCGGAATTTGCTTAAAATCGGCTTTTATATACGTTTCGTCGTCCATCACACAGCAGCCATATTTTGTCAGCATCTTCTCGTAGAGCTTCCGTGTCCGAGTTTTAGCCGTCGATTGTTGCCGCTCATCGTGGTTTGGGAAGTTCTGTACCTTGTATGTATGTAGTCCAGCTCTCTTCTTTGCATTCTGGACGTAGCTCTGCGACATGCCGATCTTTTTAGCCAAATCACGGCTTGAGACGTTGGGATTTGCTTTAATCATCCGCTTCACCTTTCCCTCCGTCTTTTTGTTCTCCGGTCCCGGTTTTCTTCCAGCTCCTTTGCCGTGGTCCAACGTCAACCGCTCCTGGAACCGCTTCAACACTCTGGAGACGGGTTAATGGTGAATGTTCAACATTTTTCCCAACTGCCGGTGCGACAGGTCAGGAAATTCCAGGTGTTTGGAAAGAATTTGTTCTCTCAACTCGCGTTGGTTCACCTCCATTTTCGTTGAATCGAAAAACACGACTTCGAGTTTGACAGCATGTACACAATACACATCAATGAGAAAGTGTGCAAAATTTGGTTGATTTTTACCCAATGGTAAAAAAGTTATGCCCTGTTGAATGTGTCGCAATAATTTCGTGTTCGCCCTTTACTAGCCTATTTTCACGATTCAAATTACAAAATGTCATCCTCATTCAAAAATAGGTACAACAACCACAATTTACCGAGGATTACAGTTTCTATACCAGTTTCTGAATGCGTGCCGGATGAGCTGCTTTGAAATGAAATAAGATTTTTCTATAATTAATTCGCAATCGTGAGATGTTCCGAGTATATTAAGATTGCGATTCAGATTTTGCGCATCCATCGTTGCAAATGTTTCGAGTAAAGAAGAACAGTTGTAAATAATTCTTTACCTGTAAAACCACCAACTGTTCATGGCCACACACTGAGAATATTTCATAGATTTCTGTTAAATTCTACCAAAATCTCAACAGATGAACGTTCGGCATACAGTTCGGTGATTTTTCACTGTAATTTTCCTGTAATAGCTGTTGAGATTTCGGTAAAATCTGTGAAATAATCTTAGTGTGCATTCTTGGAGGGACTCTCTAAGCTAAGTCGGTAAAGGCGCAGCTACAAAGCAAAACCATGCTGAAGGTGGCTGGGTTCGATTCCCAGTCCAGTCTAGGATTTTTTTCAGGTAGGGAAATTTCACGACTTCTTTCGACATAAAGTATGATTGTACTTGCCGCAAAATTCAAGAACAACATGTGAAAAGGGCAAACAAGCTTTTTGTAAACAAACCTTCTTATGTCATTTTCTCGCCACCTATATGTTACCAACGCAAACCATCAACATCACCGGGTAAGGGATGTTGTTGGATTGCGTGGGCAACTCTCGGTTGGCGAGAAAAAGGCCTACAAAGGTTTGTTTACAAACGGCTGATATCACTGTGCAACAAATCGGAACTTTTTTTTTCTAGGACAGAGAAAGTTGACCATAATTGACTTTCTTGTGGTCCCCCATACTTATATCCTAACACGTCCTAATTTGTTGGTACCGCCCTCTTTATGAATTTTGGTATGTTGTCCTGGTGTCGGTCATATACTGCCTAACTAAAACATGTTACGACATTGCCGTTTGCTCGTTTGGGTGATTTTTTAAATTGAGTACCCCTTAAAAATCTATAATTCATGTAAATTCACCATAATATGTGCTGGTATGTTGCGATTTCCATAAATTAATTATTTTAATGACCCAAAAGAATGAAAACACTCTAAATGCGATGATTTTAATCATATAGTTACGTTGGAACATCTACCCGAGTGAGCAGGTCGTTAACCCAGCAGCGGACTTTGCCACAACGAGGCACCACCTGAGTCAGCGGATCGTCAACCTGGCAACGGACTTTGATACGGCCAGCCTCATCGATTTCATCGAGGAGCACGGTCAGCAGATTTAGCTTATAAGTAGGACTAAGCATGACAGGAACGTTGTCAGTTAGTATTGTGAGTTAGGTGAATTACATGCGAAGTGCATAATTCTGTGTGAAGATGAAGAATCAGTGAAAATAAATGTTAGTTAGTTGAATTGTACTTTTTTAAAAAGGTTATCACGGCCAGACACTCGTGATTATATTTTATTGTTATTTTATTCAATTTAAAAATATTATTGGTCTTGCCTGATTATAAGAATAACACAACTTTCTAGGACTGACAAAAATTGACCATATTTAACTTTCTTGTTGTACCCTGAGTAAAATCATAAAACATTCTTATATCCTAACACGTCCTAATTGTTTGGTACTTCCCTCTTTATGAATTTTGGTATGTTGTCACGATGATGATCGTATGCTGCCTGTTTAAAGCATGTTACGATATTGCTGTTCAAGAGTTTTTGTAGGAAACGATTAAAGAACCACTTTTCTAGAATATTTGAAAACGATATCTTGCCGTCTTACCCCTCGTTTGGGTGATTTATCAAACTAGGCACCCGCTACTCAAAAATTTAAATCCATATAAGATCACAGTACAACCATTACGCATACTATTATTCCTCATTTTGGTGATTTTTCTTATAAAGCACTCACTCAAAGATCTAAAGTTATAGGAAATGCTCAATAAACATGTAAATATAGTTTATTAGGATGCGCTCAGATTTCTGGTTATTGGCAATTTCTTTATCTTTAAGAAATGAAAAGATAAGTGGCCTTTCATACTTTTTTGTTTTTATTATGACATAATTCAAAATAGCAACTATTAATTACTCGGCTTCAAATAAGTTCCAGCACAATTCTGCCAACAGAGATACCAACTTTTTCCTGCATACCAAGGTTCAAATGGTGCAGCAATCTGATGGAATCTTTCGCCATGTTCATCGGTTTCGGTGCTCAATTGTTTTTCAAGTTGATCGAGATGGCAATGCAGGAAATGGATTTTTGGGGACATGTGCACATTTATATCGTTGAACGCGATTATCATACTCTCAATAATTGAGACCGATTTGTTCCAAGACAATTATGAATCACATCTTTAACACATCTCCAGGCAACTTATTCCTTTGGCAAAAGATTGTTTTCGAGTATAATAAGAATAATAAGAAGAAGAATAAGAAGAAGAATAAAAAGAAGACGAACAAGAAGAAAAATCATTCTTATGATACTATAGTGTTATTGAAACAGCAATTAGAAGTCGTAAATTCGACTTTAGTTCTAGTTAAGTTAAGTATTAAATTATAAATCAGAAAATAAACTTTTTTAAGTGGTGATACTATTCCTCTTCCCAATCAAATTAAGAAATCGTTCATGTAAAGAGCAAACCAAAATGCATAACTGCGAAACGAAATCGAAATGTGCGCGAAGCTCAATCATAAAAACTCTCTCCATTCCATTACAAAGCCTGAAAGCATAGAAAAACATAAATTCTCTGTATCTCTCACTGTTCCTCACTCGCGCTGACATCATGCTCCATTGCCAGCACCAAACGAAGCAACGCTTGCAATGCAACATGCAACAGCAGCAACTACGAAAAGCTCCTTCAATCACACCGCAAAAGCTTCGGTCCCCCGCTCGATCACCTACCTATACAGCACAGTATTGCATCACCACCATCTCCGGTTGTTGTATGATCGCGCGCAAAGAGAAGCAGCATTGCACCGAGCCAGCATTCCGAGCGAGAGCGAAAGTGATTGCGCTCGCTCCCCAACAGTCGGATCCATTAGACCCGACCGCGGTGGAATAGAGACAACGCGAAGAAAACCAATATATGAAGGTAGGCACGGGAGGCAACAGACAGGTAACTATGGTAATAGTTTCATCGAAAGTAAAAACGCATTCATTGAAAGGTTGGTTGGGATAAATAAGGAGTTGAAACTTGAAGTCAGTGAGAAAAGATGCAGAGAAAGAGAGGCATGATGAGAGAAACTAGCATAGCATAAAAAAGGTGTCTTGCGATTGAAGATCGCTTACCGAAGACATGGAGCAGACTGGAATGAAGACACGGTGTTTAGGCGGAAATTCACCACGATCGCGAGGGTGATTATTGAAAATTCACCACGTGAGAGAGTTTTGCGAGAGGATCGTGGATTGACGCGGAACGAGGGGTCGTGCGATGGAGTATGTAAGATTTGATGACAAAGGAGATTGTGCAAATCTGGTCCTGTGATGTACACGAATGACATATATCTCATTTGAAAGGTCTCGTTAAAACAAGAAAAAGTTGGTATGGGGTCAAAATTTTTTATCGTGGGAGAAAAAAGTTATCCCGTATATTCTAAATGGATTTGAGCAGTTTTAGTTTTTTTTCCATGAATAATGAAAAAAAGATGTCTCACATGTCAGTCTAACAATCTAAAAACGCTTTTAAAACTAAAATAATATGAATAAATCAAAGTTTTAAAATAATATGAAAAAATAAAGACAACCTGTTTTATCTACTGGAGTTAGTAAACTGATTGAAAACATTATTTTTTTACATTTTTTTTAAAGCTTTATTAGCGATATTTTTAGACCTCAGGTAGTTCATCTCGTAACATTATGTTAACATATGTTAAAAGAGCATACTTATGAAATGTCATTTTGTTGTATGTTGTTTAAATTAATTATGAATCTCGTAGGCTGGTCAAATCATTTGTGGGTATTGGTTGATTTAAAGCAATCATATATAACATTTATTAGAATCAGTAGGACGTCAAATATCGAGGAAGTTTAGTGTTTATTAAAAAAAACATCAATGGTAGTTCTTCACAAGATTTTTCAGCTGCAAATGAAGAAAAGCATAACGAAAAATTGTTTATTTCATTTTGATGTAAGAAGGTGAAACATAATATTGTAATTCCCAGATATTTGAAAAATGATAATAAAGATTTTTGTTTGCAATTACATTATCTAAAAATTGAGCAGGATGATTAATGTTAGGCTGGAATCTTGCGGATTTTAAAAACCATACTTCAGTCATAATGTGTGCGTAACATCCTAGGGTTCTTTTTCCAGAAATGCATGAGTAATAATAATTACCTATTGCCTCTCTACCCACCCACTCTAAACCAACAAGAATGTAACAATAGTATTTTCGTTATCCAGCATATTGAGAATAAATCCTGGATCTTAGCAACCAAATATTCCTGCTGAATCGTGGCATTCTGGTAGATCCCCAGACATTCGCAAAAAAGTTACTCGCTGCCTGTTCAAATTGTTGTTTATGACGTATTCAGATTCAGACAATCGATTGGGCAGGTTGATTCTTTCATTAATGATACCTAGAAAGTCGGGAGCCAGTGCGTTGTTCGTAACAGGTAGGTGGAACGCATTTATGAGGATTGCTGCCACTTTGAAATCTTCAAACATATGTCACATTGAAATAACTTTGAAGGAACAACATGAAATCTCGCTTGAATCGTCCGTTAACTACCCCAATTACCCATCGACAGATGGTAACCAACCGTGACTGATTGGCCTGCTCCGTTGTCAGTTGGTCTTGATTCCGGATTTTGGAATGTGGCATCCCTGTTTCATAGCTGAATAAACTCAGTTCTTTTTTCATAGCATCCCGAAATCCTTTGTCCAAAATAAAAACATCACCTTGCCTAAGAAACCAATTCAAAACTCCTTCATCACTGTGCAACATATTTTTCAGCGATTAAATGTATTTGCTGCCGTAAATACTCGTAAATATCGAGGAATCCCACGGTATTAAGCTGTACATTTCTAGCACGAGCATTTTGGTTAGCTCTGACCCAGTAAGCATGACAGAGATATTCCTCGTTATTAAAAACAATCTATGAATGAAAAGGTTAAAAATTCAACAGATATAATAACTAAGTTTTGCATTATATTTATTTTCGCTAGACTTGGAAACCGAAATGACCCACTCGCGACAATCTATTTTACTCTCTTTATGTACGTTAAACATAACATCGCATCTAGTGCGCTGTATTCTTTAGATGATGCGCTATAGTTCGCACTAGATGCGACGTTATCTTTAACGTACACCACGAGAGTAAAATCGATTGTCGCAAGTGGGTCTTTCAGATTCCAACTCTAGTGACAATATATATGCACAAATCTGGTTTGTGTGAGATTGAATGATATTGGGTTGTCAATAAAAAAATCGACAATGTCTTTTCGTAAACGCCTGCTGTGCGAATTTTCCATTGCAGACGTATACGAAAAGACGTTATCGAGTTATCGATTAACAATCCTGATATTGCACTCAATTCATGGTCAAAATAAAAGCCCTTATCACGGTGAAAACGAAGTGAAATCATAACTTGTCACTCACGGTGAAGTGATTTCCTATTCGATTTGCATAGGAATCACTTCAGCGTGCATGAGAATTCGTCACTTCCCTTCATTTTCCCCGTGAAATAACACCCGTAATAAGGGCCATATACTTTTTCCATAACACTAAAACCATACAACTCAAAAAAAATCTTTTACTTATTGAGGCACTCATCCCAAAAATATAAACGGATGTACTACCTCATTAGGTGCAACTGCATCAGCAATGAAAACAGCCACATCAGGATGTAATTCGAAGAAATCTCTAGTTAACAGACGAAGACATCTTTGAAGTACCGAACAGTTACAAAGTGGGCAAAACATGATTTCTGTGTTACGCGGGAAATCTATTGAATTTATTCTAAGCGAATGCTCAACAAAGTATCTGCAGAACAAATAAATATTTTACAGATAGTTGGTATTTCTCTTATGAATGTGATTACATGAAAAAAATGTAACACAAAAACCCGAGATGTAAACAAATTCCGGCAATCAAAATGGAGCTGGCAATAAATCTGAGTGAATTTGGTTTAGATAGCAAATCAGAAAAAAAGAGCGAGATCAACAAATGAGAGAATAATTATGTATGTAATAGAGACCATAGAGTGAATTTATTTTCACATAGGTCGTTGTTCCCTTATTCAAAGCATCGAACAATGGTGTATGATAATGGTAAGCATATACGGAAATCTGAGGTCACTTGATCCCTGTTATTATTTTCCGGTGCTATTGGATCATTGTTATTAAATTGTTTATAGAATTCTCTAACAATCATCAATTCCGATACTTTTATTCAATACTCATTATTTGGCTACTCATACTTATGTACTTGTTACATTCCATTGATACGTAGCGTTAATTTGACTTAGTAGGCGCTAAAGCCAGATTTCTTTATTGAGTACCCCGAGAGACCCAATTAAAGAGATTACTGGTGTAAGGCTGCTAGTGTTTACCTACAAGCATATGTGAGATCAGCGAGCTTGTAACTCGGAGCCACGGAGCATTTGAAAACCACCGCTCTAAGGGAGTGCCGGGATGATAAAGACTACAGGTGACAAACACACACGCACACATACACACGCACGCACCACATGCAAAAAGGAAAGCATTGCTATTTAAAATGAGCAAAAATGGCCAATTGCTAACATTACACCTTGAGTAACTTTTTTCTCCGACGGTAAATTTTTTGACCTTATACCAACTTTTTCTTGTCTCAATGATACCTTTCGAATGAGATATCAGTCATTGATGTACATACGTGGACCAGTCTCCATACATTTTTGCCCAATCTCCTTTATTACTCCACTGACGGGCATGGAAATAAATGTTTCAAATTGTATGCTCAGATTACTGCAAATTTCTTAGTTCAAGATCTATCAATACTTGGAAGTCATACCTAATCGAAAAAAGAGCATGACTCTGTAGCTTGCATTAGCAAGTGATCTAGAAGCTCTATTGCATTTCTTTTATCATTTGATTGCTTTAAGCCAATTCGCTGGAAAGTTTCTTGCATTCTTTAACTCCTCTAGTAGTCTAGTCCTTTTGTATATGATATTTTTAATCGTGAGACATACAATGTAAATATCGAAGTAACAAAACCGTCTACTCTTGATTGACGATAAATAAATAAATCATTAAAGTGATCTTTCTGTACATGCTTTCTTTTGCTGTCAGTCCTTGTGAAAAACCCTCTAAATCATTTTCGAAGTTCATGATATCCACGTTTCATTTTCCGAACTAAGCTACCATGAACGTGGATATTCCGCGCAGCTTGTAATTCCACTAATCTGCCGAGAATCAATTTGATATTGTTCATGCAAATGGTTAAACCAACGTGTAAAAATGTATTATTACGCTCCCTTATGTTCCCTTATGTACGTTCTGACATTTGCAACAACATAAATCTTTTTGAAGATTATAAAATACAGAACCAAAATAAATTAAACGAGTAGTTCTCAATACGTCTTTTCAACAGAATCTGTTAGCTGAGATCCTACCTCGTAAATAAACCATTTAACATGAATATTTTAAAGTTAAAAGATGTTGAACTGGTAAAAACAGATGGTCTCTGCCATTTTCATGACAAATTCAACAAAAATTGCCAAATCATTTTTTAATTGCAGAACTAGCTGTGCGCGGTAAAAGAAACATGTGGGTGTTTACATTACCACTCATAGAATAAGAGTTATGTCCATATAGATGTTGATGTACTACACCGCCGAAAGCATAACAGACGTTCTAGAAAAGGCGAGAAAATATGCAATACTAGGTTCAATACGGGGCCGTGTCATTTCGCCGAAGGACGTTTCACCGAAGGACGTTTCACCGAAGGACGTTTCGCCGAAGGACGTTTCGCCGAAGGACGTTTCGCCGAAGGACGTTTCGCCGAAGGACGTTTCGCCGAAGGACGTTTCGCCGAAGGACAGGATCTGTAAAATATCACGGTAAGCACGGTCTGGAATATAGCAAGGAAGACACATGTCCGACAATATGTAGTGGTGGTAGATTTTCATAAATCGAGATTGTGTGTTCAGCCCAAGAATGTCTTCAAAATTTGCAATCATAAGTGTGTTCGTCACTCCACATTTGATTAGTATTCTGAGAGAGAGAGCTCCCAGAAACAGTTCTGGAGAGCTACTCCTGCCAGAACCTCGAGACTCATGTTATGCGTTGAGTGTATGCAGCCGAGAGCAATACGCGGGCAACAATATTGGATTCGTTCCAATTTTATTAGATGACATTTTCTGGCCGAGAGAATGCAGAAAGAGCCGTACTCTAGAACAGAGAATTGTTGTTTTATAACGCCATATGAGGTCTCCAGGATGAGCACCCCACCAAGTGCCACAAATTGAACGGAGAAAGTTGATCCTCTGCTGATATTTTGCTTCAAATACGTAATGTGAGTATTCCAAACCAGACCCAAAGTACTTGAAAAACAATGAGTATGGCAGACATCTGTTTCCAAAATGGCTAGTGCCACTTAGTGAGAGAGTTCTGAGCTAATATGACCACCATTCGGAAAATCATGGTCATCTAAACCACTTAGCTGAAGACAGTAACCTTCTATATGGTCAGGATTTTGGGATACAGCTTGTAGAATAATGGCAAGGGATAGGTATGATTTATTATAATGATAAAGCTTATGTATGAAGTTTATATGCACACTAGTGCAACGTAGTGAAAGAGTTATGAACCAATCTGACCACCATCCGAAAGGAATTGGTCACCTGAACAACTTTGCTCAAGACAGCAATTTTATATATGGCCATAATCACGAGATATTCCAAATGTGAAACGCCTCTAGCGGTGTAGTTCCCAATTAAACCTATATCCAATGGGACATGTTTGTTGGTTAAACTCAGTTCAACACATTTGCCGAAGACAGTACTGCTTTATATATTGAAATTAATGAGATAATCCCCCAAGTAACATTTTAAGTTTTATGAAATACTACAAAGCAACTTTAAAACAACATTCATAAAACTCTGGTCAAGGTTATTTTGTCATTAATACATCCACCAAAACCTCATTAAGACTAGAATATGCCTAGTTGGCCCACCCTGGAGAAGGTTCTGAAGGGTGTATTCTCGAAGCTCTTCAAGATTGATTTACTGCAAAAGGTTGTATGACGTACGCATTGAGAACCATTTGAAAGCTACAACAAAAGCTATTTAGCAACAATAAAAAACCCTTTCCGAGCCATTTCCCTTATCTTCTTGCTAAATCCACTAGGAAAGCATCAATCAAGATAGAAAAGGATTTATGAATCCAGTCTTATCAAAATAATTAAAATAGAAACTGATTATCTTGTTGAATATCCAAATTTATTACAATAGCTCTCATTAAATGACCTAGTTTTAAGTGCCTTATTAAATGTTATGTGAAATGTACGTGGAAACATCGAAAAAAATAAGTCCGTCCTCGTAAAACGTCGATTTGACTAATTATTTTACATTGAAAAAAAAAAATATTCTTCAGATCGAGCTAGGCCGAGATTGTTTTTCTTTTATGATTTTCGAATTTAAATGTTTGCTCATTACTAAATTTACCAAAATATAGATCGATTGAAAATCGAAGATTGTAAAAAGCAAGCCAACTAATTGTAACATGGCGTTGGCATAAAAGTTGATTTTCATGGGTCATTTGTGATAAAAATTGTTTTGCTTTCAAGAAATCCTTAACAAATTCATGAGGTTTTAAAATGGCTCTTATGAAGAAAACTTGCAGGCTGAATTGTATTTATTTAAAGCCATTTCGCTTGATCCTAACCCGTTCAGATTTATGGCAGCATTTATGGAGGCAAAGTTGCCTGCAAAAAGTTAAACGTCAAAGTTTAATTATCTTTCGATATTTAGTTGCGCTGTGGGATCCAGGGTTCGTCCAGGCGGTTTTCTTCCAATGGATTGGGAGCAGTTACTCAGATAGTTTGCTATACTGTTTTGCAACATTTCGCAAGCGCAATCGTTCCTGAAAAAGATCCCCTTCTTCCGGATGGTTACAGAAGTGCATCATCCAACGATGCAGGGATGAACGCTTGAATGAAATTTTCGAAGAGTTGCTTATTTAGCCGAAGAAAATCGCTGCTATGGATAGGAAACCAGCTTATCTCCGCTAACTAACAGTTTCAGTGGTTTGCTGTCGGTTGTTATTTTTTTTCCTTGATTTGTTTTCCGTCGATCTTGTTTTCCGTGCTGAGCACCAATGCTACCGACGCCAGGGAGGTATCTCCAACACCTGGACCCTACCTATCGACCCATCAACTCATGAACCGGGACCAACGGCTTTACTTCCGGCTTTACTAGGAAGGCGTGATCAGAGATGTTATGCCTCAGAACATCCCCACTGGGATTGAACCCAGGCCTGCTGGGGTGAGAGGCAATCACGTGCTTACCACTACACCACCGGCGCCGCTGGTTGTTATTTCGATTGTCATCTATTCGCAATATCTGGAGAAGGCTGGTATATTTTTCAACTTTCGACAATGTTTTATGAATGTGAGGGCCGCGCTCACTTTACTCTTCTCCGCCAGATGGTCAGTCGTTGATGGTGTGCTGGTTTTTGTAAAGAAGTAAATTTTACTGAAATCGACTTGAATTTTTCATCCTACTTCGTCTATCCTTCGAGATTTCCTTGTCATAAATTTGGCTTTTATTAACTATGAGGAACCATCTTTTAAGCTCAATTTGTAAACAGTGTAATTGGGGAGTTTATGATGCACTTTAAAAAGCCTAAAAAGCAACAATGAATGCTCTAATGCAAAACCTAATGGATTTATGGTTGCTTTTATAATGATAGAACACGTTTATAAAGTATGTTATCAAAACATTAATAAACAATTACTAATGTCGTTTATGCTTGAATTACAGAGCAGTTTTAAGAAGGGATTGGGAACTGTTTTAAATTTATTTTTAAAACAAGACAGTTTTTGACTTTCTTGCCAGACTTAAAACGGTTTTTAAAACAGCAAAATGCTGTATTTATACTAAAAGGATTATAAATCAGAGTGAATGCCAAATAGTTACTGAATTGTTACTTGAGCCACCACTGCCCCTATTAGTGAAAATCCCATAAGCAGTGGGTATCCTTAATCGCGGATCCTTATTCACGCTCCCTATTAACCGGGAATACGGATTCATGATTGTTTCTTATTTGCGTAATAAGAAAACAACTATAAAGCACTTTTCAATCGGTGTAAAGTCATCAGCCAATTATCCAAAAACTTCTGGGGCATGCAAAAAAACGGTTAAATTTGATTACCATGCCGATTCAAATTTCGGACACTTAAACTCGAATTTCGGACACTTTTAAAAGTTGATTATCTCGGTCGAATATGATCCACATGTCTTGTAAATTTTAAATTTTTTTGACTAGTGCCCTCCACGATCATCTAACATTATTACTTTGTTTCTAACTGGATGTAATATTTAATTAAAAATGAAAGTGTCCGAAATTTGAATCGTCCGAAATTTGAATCGGAACGGTACTTCTACAATTTGCATCGCTGTGCCGAGGTCAACAAAACACTGTCGGAAAACTTAGATTTTCTTTGGAATAGTATGTTGTGAAAAGTGCTGTGGAGATTTAAAGTAGAAGATTCTTTGAGTTGACCCAGGAAAAGCCTGTAAGTGTATGAGCAACTATCATCTGAAAATCCGGTTCAGTAATGCAGAATTTGTTTTACACAGACGTAAGTGACGTAGACTACACAAGAGTAAGTTCTGGTGCTGACTTACTGACGCCAACCCATAAGCCATCTTGAGTCGACCAACAAATCGTCTGAACAAACAGAGGAAAATTGTGCGAATTTTGTTTGTTTTCGTTAGCACGTTGCAATTCGGCCGCAATTTCGATTAGCATCATAATTACCCATCACCTTACCATCACCCATCTGCCCCCAGGCGACGAGCACCGCATGGTGGCGAAAATTTGCGTGCTAGTAAACAGGCCTCGTTATAGTTGCAATTTGCAGAAAAATAAATATGTTTCACATCGTTTTTCCCACCTTCGCCGAAATTGACTGCAAAACACACGTCTTAAGACAGAGAACAGCAGTTCAGCTGATTTCTGGTTTGAGAATTGGTCCACACAATGATTGAGAAATAGAAAAAAAAACAGTCAATAAACAGCATTGGCTTAAGAAAAAAAAATGGGAAATTGCGAAATTGCGAAATTGTGAACTGTTAAAATACGACGCATGTTATTTTTGGGCTGCTAAAGGGTTAGGCCTAGATATGACCGATGACGTTTGGCAGCTCATCAAAACAAATGTGGAATAGGAGAATGTGCGAAAGAAAATCAGAAAATCGAGCGCCGCCGCCGATGCAGCTCATAAATTACACTTTTCTGTTGCCATTTATCTGCAAAGCTTCTCATGCTGAGGCCGTTTTTATTATTACTGCAACGAATCGGGCGGCTTGGAGAGCTTGTTTTGGTGTGTTTGAGCTAATTTTCCGAATGCACGCTGCTCACTTACCCACTGACTGCACACTAGCTAGAGTACTGGGTACCAACTGACGACCGACCGGTGTGTGTGCGATTGATGGTGATGCCTGTTGTGTTAAATGAAATTATGCAATCTTGCGTATTACTTTAAACTTTCTGAGCGATGCCTGGGGTACGACGGTTGGGGGACGTTAGGGGGTAAGGTTAACTGATCGCATTCTCATGAACTCCCACGCAAAGGTTTGTTCCGCAATCTAAATGGAGGGCTTTTTCCTGACTGGAAAGATGATAATACGATTGGGCTGTGGTGGTGATGATGGAGAGTTGGACTTATGATGCGGGAAAATTGTTTAAAATGCTGCTAATGGGGTTGAAATCAGTGCAGTTTATCTTTATTTTAGGTTTTTTTTTATTACATTATACCCTTTCTAGTAGTTGTAAAATTTCGTTTATTTCTGTTGATTATGATGTATACAATGATTTTACATTTCAATTGATTAGCCTATCTGGCTCATCATCTTTGTTCATTGGATATTCTAATTTAGTATTTGCGTATTTCATCTAGTTAACAGAATACCCCTTGGGGGTGTGTTTTACTTAATTGATCACGTATGATCTGAAGATCTGATCTCAGACAGGTGTCTCTGAATCTTTTATGAGGAGACCGTTCGTCGCTCTCCGAGAGGCTGAAGGCCAGCCAGGCGGTGGACCTCAGAATTTCGCGTCCATGGAGGACTGTTTAAGATCATCCTAAGGATCTTGTTCTGGATCCTTTAGAGTTTGAGGTGATGGCACATAACACAACTCTCCCAGATTGGCGTTCCGTACTCAATGATGGGGAGGATGATTTGCTTGTGGACGTCAAGCTTATTTTTAAGGGAAAGGTTGGGCTTTCTGTTGATAAGTGGGTAGAGCGACCTAATCAAGATGTTGCACTTGGTGGATGTTTTGTCCATATGGGACCAGAATAGCAACTTGCTGTCAAGAGTAAGACCAAGGTAGACGACTTCACTCGACCATTCAATGGGAGTGTTATCAAGGTGGAATTTTGGGTTACCAGGCCGAACAAACCGAGGTGAGTTGGAGTGCGGAAATAGTATGGTCTGTGTTTTACCTGCATTGATACAAATCTTCCAGCTCTTGAAATAGTCGAACAGAAGATCCAGGTCTGATTGGAGTTTTCTCGTCAGAGCACGGATCACTCGACCCTTATAGATGATGGCAGTGTCATCCGCAAACATTGACATAATACCACCATCCGGAAGGGGAGGAACATCTGACGTGAAGATGTTGAAGAGGATAGGACCAAGGAGGCTACCCTGGGGAACCCCAGCATCAGCGTTTAACGTATCAGAAGGAGAATTGTTCAAGAAGACCTGGAATGATTTGCCCGACAAGTAGATTGTGATGATCTTCACGAGGTAGATTTGAAAGTTGTATCGATGCAGCGTGTACACTAGGCCATCATGCCAGACATTGTCGAACGCCCTCTCAACGTCCAACAATGCCATGGCAGATGTATTGGAAACGGACTTGGTCCGCTTGATTATGTTACTAACCCGTGCGAGTTGGTGGATGGTAGAGTGGCCTTTCCTAAGCCCGAATTGCTCTTTGAGAAAGATGTTATTATCATTTGAAAACATCAGCAGACGGCTGAGTATCAGTTTTTCGAATAGGCTTATTTTTCAAAATCTTTGCCATTTTCCAGAATGGCTTAGCACCATCTGGGAGAGAGTGAATTTTGTTTGCAAAGTCCGCATTTCTGAGATCCACCATCCTGGCTTGGATGATTTTGTTCAAACGGTTGCAATTGGTCTTCAGGATAGGCAGAGCAGTACGCTGGTACTGCCTACGAATCGTGTTGCGGAATCTAATGAGGTCTTTAGTGTGCCTGTCAAGGTTCAGAGTATTACTCACCTGTCTGGATACTGGCACATGTAGCTCCCTGGCCCGGGAGATTGCTTCATCGATGGAGCCCAGACACCAGTCAACGTCTTCGAACGATTGCGGTTGGACATCGTAGTCTACAGCGGTGTCGACGCAGTGTTGGAACTGACCCCAGTCGGCACGATGATAGTTACGCCGAAAAGCTTGAAATCGGTTAACGGTGCCAAGCCACCACCGGATAGTGGTCGGAGCTGAGTTCTTGAACGACGACTGGTTTAGAGATGTTGGTCAAATTGGAGATGTAGAAATCGATGGGTGAATGAGCTCCGGATCGACTCAACCGGGTGGGAGAATCCGGGCTCAAGATGTTGTAGTGACCTTCTTCAACGTCGTCGTTTAAGATAATGCCGTTCCTGTTGTTTCTGCTGTTTCCCCAGGCTTGGTGTTTCGCGTTGAGGTCCCCGGCGATAATGTAATTGCTCTGCCGCTGAGTGAACTTCATGATGTCCTGTCGCAGTTTTGATGCCGACCCGTCGTTTATGTTGACTTGCTTGGGGCAATATGCCGTGATGATGGTGATAGAGCCAACACAAGTGGAAACTTCCACACCGATGACTTGAAGATGAAAACTCGGCAGCAGGCGGCAGCATATGTTCCTTCTAGTGGCATTCGCTACCCCTCCCCCTCTGGAGCTGGTGCGATCGAGTCTGAACAATCGAAAATCAGGTATGGCAAGTCTATCTTCTGGTTTGAGATGGGTCTCGGTAAAGATACCGACGTCAATGTTGTGTTCATTCAGGAATGAGGCTAGCTCGGTCTTTTTTGCTCGGATTGAGCAAACATTCCAATTTGCAAAGCGCATGTTGCGGGCTCATTTGACCCCATAATTTTACAGAAGATAGCCTATGACTTGAATCTGGTCGTCACGGGTTTTGCATCATGTTGTGCATCTCGGTGAAAATACTCCACATTTCCGCAGAGGTGTACACCGACGGTTCACTTTCCTTTGGAGGGAGGGATGCACCATCTTGTCGCCATTGAAACCTGGGCGGGAAGCCAGGTGTAGCGTGTGCGGTATGAGAACCAGAGGGGACCGATGCAGCTGCGGCTGACAAACGTTGGTTGAGCGACAGTGGAGGAAGTACCGGATTCGGCCGGCGTGGTTGCACAGTTGGATAGTTCCGATTGTTATCTGCTGGTACCGGGTAACTTCTCCGTTTCGGTTGATTCTTCGTTGATGACTTTTTGCGGATTTGAATAAATTCCGCTCGCTTTGGGCAATCACTGCTAGTGGGTCGATGGTTGGAACCACAATTGATGCACTTTGGCTCTGCCTCGTCGGAAAGTTTGCATTCCTGAGTCTTGTGTGCGTCACCGCAGGACCCACATTTGGGCAGCATGTGAGAGTTCCGGGTGCCATGTCCAAAACCATGGCAGTTTGTGCACTGCGTGACGTCACGGGACACAGGCTTTTACCGCTTCCATTCCACTATCGTGCTGAAAAGAGCGCGGATGCTACGCAACTTTTACATGTTCACTGAATGTTTGGCAAAGTGGACAAGGAAAAGAACGTCCCTGTAGTCCACACCGGTGCTGTATCTCATCATCCGGAACACCTTCACTGGCTTGAGACCCAGCTACTGCAGTTCCTTCAGTATTGTATTCGGCTCCGTATCCGCAAGCCCATGCAGCACTGCTTTGAATGGCTTGGATGCAGCCACGTCGTGTGCGTAAAACTCCTGCTTGTGATGTTGCAGAAATTTACCAACGGCTTCGTATTCGTCAGTTGTCCTGCACACAATGTTGGTGCCGGTGATGCAGCGCTTAAAAAGTGGTTTCAAGTCACATTTTTCCAGTTCATTTTTCAGAGCATCATTTTGTGGTGAAAATTGGTGGAAGCTTGCTTTTGCCACGGTAGTATCCGATGCTTGCTCCTGGATAGCCAGAAGCCGATTTGTGACCTTTTCCGAGACCGTCTGCTGAGTGCGCACCCTTTTCGAAGGGCCTGGTGCTGGCGGTGCCTCCTCACGGTGGCGTACCATTTTGGTGGTAGCTAACAGCGTCGTCAACGCGAGAACGAAAGATACGATAACGTACCCTTTCTAGTTGGTAGGTTGAACATTTGAATGAAATGCACTCTCAGCGCACCATGGTCGGCTATCTTTGGAGTAGCTTGTGAGCATTTCAGGGTTATCCTAGAATCTGGCAGGATGTAGGAAATATCGATACAAACTACATTGGACCAAGAAATATAAAGTATGGTAATACGATCATGAAGCGCCAGAATTTACAAAACTTAAGATCCTGGAGATACGGAAATTTTTAGAGAGTTCTCAAGGAGTTCTGTCAGTTTTAAAAGCTCTCAGCATTCCGAGAGTTTCAGTTATTCTGAAAGTTTTGGCAGGTTCAAGTACTTTCTGAAAATATTTGGAATTCTGGGAACTTCTATTGTACCCCATATGGTTCTATAGTACCTCAAAATAGTTCTCGAAGTGCATACACGCATGCGGTAAAGATAAGATTATATTACAGATTTGCATAAAATGCATTGCGTCTAGAAAATCATCTCGTTAAGGTTTTACACAAAAATAAATATGCATTCTGGAAAAACTTGCATGTACGCTGCCAGCCCATTGCAAGAACTGCCATTTCATTTGAAGTAAATAAAGGGTGTACTGCTTAAAATTCATTTTCAAAATTCGAGTTTTTATCCGATTTTCACCAAATTTTTAGAGAGTAAAAAGAAATCATTTAAGGTAAGTTTTGGCATCATTCATTTAATTTATTTCGCCTTTATATCCGAATACGCTACCTTAACCCCAGCCATAAGGTTCTGCATGACCTCAGAATCGACAGATTTTTGCATATTAACCCATGCTTTCTTCATTTCTTCTACATTCTTCACCACTTTAGGTTGTTTTAGAAGGTGCTCCTTCATAATGGCCCAGTATTTTTTCTATTGGGCGTAGTTTCGGAGTGTTTGGGGGGTTCAGATCTTTCGGCATGAAATCGACATCATTCGTCTTTTACCACTCTAGTACGTCCTTCGTGTAGTGGCATGATGCCAAATCCGGCCAGAAGATCGTCGGACCGTCGTGAGCCTTCAGGAGAGGGAGAAGCCGCTTTTGGAGACACTCTTCCAAATACACCTGTCTATTCATGGTGCTTGCGGTAACGAAAGGAGTACTCCGCTTTCCGCAAGTACAAATCGCTTGCCAAGTTAAGAAATTATTGGCGAACTTTGACATCTTCTGTGTCCGGAGTTTCTCGGGAACATCACACTTATCTTTATAAGTCACATACAGGTTTCCTGGAATCTGGTTGAAGTCCGCCTTCACATATGTCTCGTCATCCATTACGTACAACTTCCGGGCACAGCCTTTTGCGACCGTATTCTGTTTCTCGTCACAGTTTGGGGACTTCTGAACTTTAAACGTACGTAGTCCAGCTCGAGTTTTGGTATTCTGCACGAAAGTCTTGCTCACATGCAACTATTTAGCCACATCTTGAACTGAGCGGTTTCCGTTTAAAGGTCCCAACCACGCGTTTGTCATCGTTCTCTTTGACCTGACGGCTTTTTTACAGATCTTCGCTTCCGATCAACAGTCAGACGTTCTTCAAACCGTGTTATTATACCAGACACCGTGGAATTCGCGATTCCCTCCTTATTTCCGATGGCACGATGCGACAGATCCTTATTCACAAAGTACTCGTGCAAAATTTTTTCTCGCATGCATTGTGTTTCGACGCCATTTTGAAAACTTTTGCGCACCTGATGAAAGTAACACCCTCCCCCCTTAATAACGTTTATTTGGTTAAGCAATTGTGTTTGAATAACTCATCTGAATATACCAAATCGATAAAATAAGTAGATCTAAAATTATTTCAGTTTGGAATCTGACTGGTACACCGGCAGTGTTGGCAGAAAACAGTTATTCCAGAAATTCTAGTGCTGTATTTCCATCGACAAAATTGTTTGGTATTTCCCGGACTATATTTGTACATGGTTAGTTGCATGTGTCATGCAAAATTGTGATGTCTAGGGATGAAAATGCAAAAAAGTAGGTTTTTCCATAACTACTGTTTTCAACAAAAATGTCAAACACAATGCGGAAATCCAGACTACAACCAATCGTTTCCAAACTGTGCACAGTTATTTGGGATGAGGTCTAGTTTACATTTTTCCACATAACGGTGACCCACCCTCTTATACGGTATTCAGCATGGTTGTAGCTTAGCTTATTTCAAGCCACTTTTATAAAAAAAAACTTTTTTTGTATCTCTTGAATTGATCGATTCAGTGCAATTTTCCTAATCAAAAGTTCTGAGTAGTGAATTTATAATATTAAGTCAAAATACATAAAACACGCAATAAGGCTGCCAGTAATGGATGTGGAACTGTCGCTATGAGGGTGTCCGGCCTAATGGACGAATGGTCATTAGCCTAGACTTAAATAAATTTCGACGAACCTCCATATACAGTTATGTTTTTTAAGGTTTTAAACCCTTATATATTTGTTCTGACTTTCCAGAATCATGGAAATTTTCCATGTTCAGAATATTTTGAAATAAAGCTACTTGAATGTTGAAGATTTTGCTCAATCCAGTATAATTTTTAAAGCATAAAACCTCAAAATGTCTTAACTTATTATTTTTTTCCCAAATTCTGGACCTTGATTCTACCTTTTTGACCAAATCTTTACATGATTTCTTTAGTATTTTCTTAAGAATTTGCTTGAATCATCTCAGAATACCAGAGAGGTCATCTTAGACCTCTTTTCATATAATTTACTTCATAAAACTCTTGAAAATCGTTCTGCAGATAATTTACAAGAGTATAATGAAGTAAATTATATGAAAATACTTTGAACTCTTTGAATTCAATCCGAAACGCTATTTACAGTATTAATTATTTATGCAATATTATCTAGGAATTCTCAGGAGAAAATAATAATAGAGATAAAAAAGGAGATTTCTCCCGAAACATCACTTGAAGCTCTCTTCACTTTGTAGTCTCCATAAAAACGGTTTGAATTTTTCCAGAAATTCCTTTTAAACGGGTGTCCATTAAAAATTAAAATGAAAAGTAAAACACCAGTAAAACAAAGGGTTAACTGTGCTTAGTGGATATTGACATACGGTCCGTCAGCTTAGTCATGATATTGGAACATGACTGTTGGACGGCTGCCACATCGATTTTCCGGATGCAGCTTTTGATCCTGTTGGTGAGTTGCTTGGTGTCCTTGGCGTTCCAATTATCCATGGAGCTCAATAGACCGAAAAAATCCTCGAAAGGACATCACTGCGGCAGATTTGTCAGAATCCTCCTTTCTTAGAGTCTTGCAGACGTATGATTTCGAACAAAGGAACTTTCCGGCCGCTTCCCGTTGACTTGCCGAATCCTTGTTGTTGAACATGTTGTACAGCGAGCGAAGCGTCTTCTTATTCATTATCATCGTTGGACGGCCGTTACCTCTCTTCCGAGTTATTGCCATGGACGTCAGGATACGGTATACGGTGGATACCGGAAAATTTACCGTCATAAATGGCCCACCGTGTACTTTTTCTGCAATCATTTTCGCTTACAGAATTGTCGATACGCGCGCGCAGTTTTTCCTATTTCGACGGCATGCTGAACACTACTGAACATGTTAAAATGAAATAAAGTGTGTGACAATTTTTTGGAGGGCTTGAGGATTCATTCACCTAAGGTGACATTTCTCTGAAAAAGTTTTTGTTCTGTTAGAACAGTATTGGAATCACTCTCATTTTTTAGTGGACACCCGTTAGTTTTGCTCAGGACTCCCATAAATACTTTGAAATTCACCTCATAAATCTCTTCGAATTCTCCTTTGAATTCTCTGAAAATTATCACCGGAACATGATTGCAATTCCCTTGAAATGTTCCTTGAAGTTACTTTAGAATCATTCTCGGAATTTAATTCCCACGGATTTTTTCTCGGAATTCCCATAAATGCTCCACAGTAAGAAAGCTTTTTGAATTATTCTCAGAATTTTCAGTGAATTCATTTCAGAATTCCATTTGAATTTGACTCCTTTCCTTCGAATTCTACTCACTTCAAAGTTTCCTAAGGATGCGCTTGCAACGAAGTAACAAATTCCAAAGATTTCTCATTGTTAAAACTATTCTGGAATTCTAATCCGAGTTCCTTTGAAGTGTTCCTGGAATGCACACTACCGAAGTATTCCTCTTGAAATTATCCTCAGAATTCCTTTCGAATTCTTTTTTGAATTTCTTTTGAATGCTTTTCCGAATGCCTTAGGAATTATCTTCGAAAATTCGAATAAATTACACTAAGAAATACCTAATCTTACACGTGACGGAATCCATAATTGACACAAAGGGTGAGACGTAAACAACCATGTCATGCAAAATTAAGTGCTCCGAAACTGAAAAGTTCGAAAGTACGTACGAGTTTCGCGTCTATTATGACTCAATTGTATGTCCAAATTTCAGAGCACCTAAATTTACATAATTTTTGCTAAGTGTGTATGATTAAAATTTCGTTCGAATACTATTCAGGGTTTACTTGGAATTCTTCTCAGAACTATTTTGGTATTCAGGTTTCACATGGAACCAGAATTACCTTGAAAGCAGATTGCATTTGATGTTTTCCTCACAGTTCTTCCCAGAACTCCATTGGAAAGTGTTTTTTAGATATTATCATCTAATTTCATGAGCCTTGTAAACTATGCAAGGTCCTTAATCTTGATGTTTTTCAAATCTGTGATCTTGGAAAATGAAAATTTTACCAAGGATAAATATTTTTAAGACCAAAATTTCAAAACAATTTGGTCAAATTTATAATTTGTGAAAAATATCTATACTCTTAAAGCTGCAAAAAATGTAAACCTCTGAATTTTAAAAGTTATTTTTTGTTACTGAAGATGAATCCGCTCAGGATCTATTACGTTCAAAACGTGAAAGGAGGAGGAGAATGAAATGCTTGCAAAATAATTTATAATATATTCTTTAAAAACAATCTAAGTAAGAGTATTTGAAAGTTTCCTGAGTAGTGGTGAAATTTCCTGAGAATTCCAAGTTTTTCCAGAAAAAATAAAATTCCTCGAGGTTTTCCAGGTTTTTCCAGATAGAAGACACCTTGAATTTTTATAGTAGACTTTTTTTCTTCTTGACATGAGTCGTAATTATTATTGGTGAGTTTAGTCCAATATGGAAAAGCCTTATTTATCTGGAGAGTAGTCTGTGCGTGCGTACGGACGTGACGGCTGTTTTCTTTGTCGTATTTGAAAATTTGGAAAAATTTAAATTAATAATTTATGTGTGATAGCTTGCCCCGTAATAGGAGCACATTCCGTGATTTGAAATTCAGTGATGACTTGCAGCTCAATTCCTGGCGCAAATGGCCAAACATCAGCAACGGAAGATCTTCCATTTGGAACTCCGCGAGTGCACGTACATCGACGGTCTGCAGGACTTACAATATCCCATGTTCCTGGAGCCACTGTCAAGCCACCAAACCCCCAACGTCCCATCGTTGAGTGCGATCATGTTACCGAGGTAGGACTTTCAAGTGCCAGAGAGAAGCTTACAGCTTACAAACGTCAAATGGAAATCGGAAATTTGATTAACTTGGAGGCATTTGGTGAGATCCTTCCATTACACTGTATTTTATATACCATTCATTACATTGCATATTACTGTTACATTCACTCATAACCTAGCTCGGAGCGTTTGGTACGGTATGTCCACGCATCCTTCCACCCCTGAAGATTCACGAAATGCATCGCTGTTTAGATATACCATGCCAGCACCATATTTGATGCGTTCCTAATGATGACGCACTCGTCTATTTTTTACAAGAAACTTTTTTAAACCTTGTAACACCATCATCCCTAGAGCATTGAAACTAATATTTGCAGAAGTAACATTTCAAAAATAATTATTCTAAATAGTCGAACGTTATGGAGTGCGTCGATTTAGGAACTGCTTCGAATATGGTGCCTCCACGGTTTATTTGAACTCTAATCCTTTCACAGAATCATTTTTGCGGTAAATGCAACGCAGTAGGCCTGGCTGTTTTGATGTTTATGTCATGTCTCAGATATGCTGCAAACATCAATGTTGACAAGAAAAATGATTAGGTTTTATGTTTATGTTGTTTCATTAGGTTGATTTTCCAAGATGCTTTCTCGTACTGGCTGCGGTTGTATTAGATTAGGTTAGATAAGATATGGAAAAGCCTTATTTATCCTTCCATTATTTGCTGGTTATTCTCTTTTTCAAACCAGCAAATTTTTATCGCAAGTGTTTTTTTTTTATGATAACCTAGCATCTACCCTGAGCATTCAATATAACTTGATATATACAGTGTATCACAAAATTGAGCGTACAGTGGAGTTTTTTTATTAAACATTGAAAATAGATATTTTTTAAATCTTGGTTGGTGGATATCAGATATCTATTGATTTTTCGCTATAGTTTTGGACTTTATTGGAAGAACCTGTATGAAGTAAGATTTATTTTAGTAAAACACTAAATTTTCAAATTTTTACCTATTGGGTGAATTTTAGAAAAATATGGTGGAATATTAATGATCTTTACTATGATATTAAGATATTAAAGTATTTCATGAAAAAAATATTTTTCTCAAATAGCTCCTACTTTTAATAAACGCAACCAAATAAGCCCAATACTGTACCAGTAATTGATAAATGTATGATGATTCAGCAACTTAAATTCAGAAACGTATCTTTTTTAAATTGGGCTTTTACAGCTGTTTTGCTAAAATTTAAGGACATCTGTACGCTCAATTTTGAGATACACTGTAAAGGGCGAACACGAAATTATTGCGACACCGAAAATCTCATGCCAATTTTCTTATAATGTTTAGAATCAAACCAAAATTTTAGGGTAGTTTTATACATATATTTACTTCAAAAATCAAAAGAAAAGTTAATCGATGGATCCTTGAGTGTAAAATTGAACGCATTTTCGCTTGATGCCCTCCATCAAAGTCTTTACAGTGTCATCCGGTACCAGTTTATCGGTTTTTTTTCCATTTTCTTAACATGTCCTTCTCGTTTTGACTGTCTTCTTGCTCTTCCGAAGTTCCCGCTTCATTATTGCCCAGTACTGCTCCACCGGGCGCAGCTCCGGACAGTTTGGCGGATTCATGTTCTTTGGAACAAAATGAACAGAATTGGCCTCATACCACTCCAGGACACTTTTAGAATAGTGGCATGATGCCAAATCTGGCCAAAATAGCGGAGCTTCATCGTGCTGCTGCAAGAACGGCAAAAGGCGCTTCTCGCGGCACTCAGATTTGTAGATCTCGCCATTTACTGTGCCCTTTGTCACGAAAGGCTCACTCCTCAGTCCGCAAGAGCAGATGGCCTGCCAAATGAGATATTTGGAGGCGAACTTCGACATTTTCTTCTTCTTAAATTTGTCGTCCACATCGAACTTGCTCTTGCCGGTGAAAAACTCCAACCCCGGAATTTGCTTAAAATCAGCTTTTATATACGTTTCGTCGTCCATCACACAGCAGCCATATTTTGTCAGCATCTTCTCGTAGAGCTTCCGTGCTCGAGTTTTAGCCGTCGATTGTTGCCGCTCATCGCGGTTTGGGAAGTTCTGTACCTTGTATGTATGTAGTCCAGCTCTCTTCTTTGCATTCTGGACGTAGCTCTGCGACATGCCGATCTTTTTAGCCAAATCACGACTTGAGACGTTGGGATTTGCTTTAATCATCCGCTTCACCTTTTCCTCCGTCTTTTGTTCTCCGGTCCCGGTTTTCTTCCAGCTCCTTTGCCGTGGTCCAACGTCAACCGCTCCTAGAACCGCTTCAACACTCTGGAGACGGTTGAATGGTGAATGTTCAACATTTTTCCCAACTGCCGGTGCGACAGGTCAGGAAATTCCAGGTGTTTGGAAAGAATTTGTTCTCTCAACTCGCGTTGGTTCACCTCCATTTTCGTTGAATAGAAAAACATGACTTCGAGTTTGACAGCATGTACACAATACACATCAATGAGAAAGTGTGCAAAATTTGGTTGAGTTATGCCCTGTTGAATGTGTCGCAATAATTTCGTGTTCGCCCTTTATATCTCATGATAGGTCCTGATATAAACTAAATGTACGGATTGTTTCTCCAAAACACCAGAAACATGTTCTGATGTTGTCAATGGGTTCTGGATACTCAATATGATAACCCAGTTGAGATGTTTTCAAAGTTCCTTTGATTTTAACATCACCATCACAGAATTCACAAGCTCTACCTTTGACATATCGAGTTATGGAATCAAAATATCTCTACGTAGATCATCGACCATCGACTTGTAATGATGATGATGATGGTCCCACCTCTTACCCCTACAAAGGTTTGAGCTGGACGATTTATCTTTAAGATAATTAAATATGGCAATTTAACCAGGTTTGCAAACAAAATCGAACTGGTTACAATTACAGATATAAATTCCCTCTAGAGTTTGCAGTTGCTTCACACCGATATAAATGTGGAAAAACTCAGGCGTCCATCTCTTAGTCCGCCTTTTTGTCCACCTAAAATATTCATAAGTATTACAAGCAATCAAGAGTTAATGAACAATCAACAAAGTATCCTATTACACTAGTAACCCCGCAATCTGATGCTATCATAATTTTCAGCAATGTCAGGAATGCTCATGAACCCAAAACATTTGCCAGAAAACTTAGAGGGTGATACGGTCAAAACTTGGTCAAGGGAAAACGCGTGTAAATCGGTGAAATCGTTTATTTAAAAAATCAAATTAAATTTCTTTTTCAAGTTCAATTAGTATAAAATTCAGGAAAAATATTCAGTTAGGCTTCCGCTTTTCCAAATCCGAATTGCCGGGCCTTACGCTTGACCCCTGCCATCAGATTTTGTACAGCCACCTTGTCCACCTTCTTCGCCGCAGAAAGCCAGTTTGCCTTGAACTGCTGCTCGCCCTTAGCAGTTTTTTTGGTCTTCTTTAGGTTCCGCTTGACAATAGCCCAGTATTTCTCAATTGGGCGGAGCTCTGGCGTGTTGGGAGGGTTCTTGTCCTTGGGAACCACCTGCACGTTGTTGGCGGCGTACCACTCCATGGCCTTTTTACCGTAATGGCAAGATGCCAAATCCGGCCAAAACAGTACGGAACAACCGTGTTTCTTCAGGAAAGGCAGCAGACGTTTATTCAAACACTCTTTCACGTAAATTTCTTGGTTGACAGTCCCGGAAGCTATGAAAATGCTGCTTTTCAAGCCAAAGGTACAGATGGCTTGCCAAACCAGATATTTCTTTGCGAACTTTGACAGTTTCATGTGCTTGAAAACATCTGCTACCTTTCCCCTTCCTTTTGCCGTATAAAACTCCTGTCCCGGAAGCTGCTTGTAGTCGGCTTTGACGTAGGTTTCGTCGTCCATTACCACGCAGTCAAACTTCGTCAGCATCGTCGTGTACAGCCTCCGGGATCGCGCTTTGGCCGTCGTATTTTTTTTATCATCGCGATTTGGAGTCACTACCTTCTTGTAAGTCGATAGTCCGGCTCGTTTTTTGGCTCGATGCACGGTTGTAGACGATACACCCAGCTTATTTGCGGCATCGTGGAGAGAGAGGTTAGGGTTTCGCTTGAAACTACCGGCAACTCTCTTTGTCGTCTCAGCGGCTTCCGGTTTTCGATTTCCCCCCGATCCAGACTTCCTGGCTGTCGACAAACGTTCCCCAAACACTTTAATTGCATTTGTAACGGTTGATTTGGCAACTTTCAGCGATTTTGCCAACTTTGCGTGCGAGTAGCTCGGATTTTCGCGATGCGCGAGCAAAATTTTGATACGCTGCTCTTCTTGCTTGGACGGCATTTTGACAACTGAAGAGTGAATTCCAAAATCAAAATAGGAGCAACATTCTACACACACACACCTTCAAAATGAGGGGTGTTCAGGTTTTTTAAATGCAAAATTGAAAGAAATACGTCAAGTTGATATTGACCAAATTTTGACCGTATCACCCTTTATTACTAACTCAAAGTGCTTACTACAGAGATACAAGTAAAAACGAACGAAAGCAGAAATTTCAACGCCCTAGCTTACTAAAGGGATAGCATGCCGGGCGAAGGAAAAAACGCAAATTGAACAAGAACCAGCTGCAGCAGCAACCGTTCTCCTACTTATCCACTAAATGATCACTACGGGGCACGCGAAGGATCAATTGTACCGCAGCACAAGCACAGTTTCACACTTCATTTATCGAATATTTATCACAGCATACAAGATTATTACTTGAAGAAATATCGAATTATAGAGAGTACGATACATGGAAAAACGAAGGGACCGCAGAATCCATCGACTTATAGAAAATATCGAGTTATAGAATATCCAGTTGCGGAGAGATGACTGTAGTATAATTCGAAGAAATGTTTTACCAATATTCCTCAAGAAGTTGTTTAATTTTACATTTCCAGAACCATTTAGACTCAAGGTTGCAAATACTCATTTCAGCTAAAACAATGTTTTTTTTTTTTTTTTTTTTTTTTTTTTTTTTTTTTTTTTTTTTTTTTCATCCCACTGCGACCTAGCAAGAAGTACAGTCGACTTGTTTCGCGCTCCGGTATTTCGGAAGTTTTCTCGGTATTCGGTTGGTTTAAATTATCAGTTTTTTCTCGCTTAGTGATTACTGGCATAGTACCCGGCTAAACAATTATCTGAAAGTGAGTTTTTCTGAGAAGAAAGTGGTTTTCGGCGTCATCGGAAAGAAAATTGTTCACTTGCAATTGGATATTCGCAAACCAATTTGCGCTTCATCGGTGCGTGATCACGCATACCTGCACACAGATCATCGTCATCGAGTGTCAGCATCTGCCTCCGCATTTATACCGGTCATCCATCATCGTGTGTCCAGCTGAGTGCCGAGCCTCATACAAGCACACCACTACAAAGATCGCCCGCACACAAGCATCGAAGGTCACCCACGCTGCGCGTCGCTTCGCTGCTGCTGTGTAATCACTCGGTGGTAGTAGTATAGCAGATAAGTTTTTTTTTCTCCTGTTTCTTTCTCTCTTCCATCAGTTAAATTTAATTTTGTGTTTCTGTGTTTGTAGTTTTTTTTTTCTGTTTATTGTGTCTGTGTGGTTTTAAGCATCGTTTCAGTGGTAGAGCGTTTACCGCTCCCACTAGTACGGCAAAATGGACGTCTCGTCAGAAGACGATATGGACATTTTGTCGGAAGATGAAACCAGTTTGCCACTCGATGGCAAGAAAAGACGAAAACGTCCTGTCATTCATGGTTCGTCTCAGAAAAGCCCCCGATCGCGAGCCTATCCAGATGACTCGACTGGGCCATGGGTTGTCTACTTTCAGCCCAAAAACAAACCTTTGAACTTGATGCAAATTTCCAATGATCTGACGAAGCGATACTCGGCCGTGACCGAAATCACGAAGGTTAGGCATAATAAACTTCGTGTTGTCGTTTCTAACCTGAAGCAGGCTAACGAGATTGCTGCCTCCCAGCTCTTTACGATTGAGTACAGGGTTTACATACCAGCTCGTGATGTGGAGATCGAAGGTGTGGTCACCGAAGCGAGTCTGACCCCCGAGATCTTGGAGAAGCAGGCGGTTGGCCGTTTCAAGAACCCCTTGCTCCCCCCGGTGAAGATACTGGATGTCCAAAAACTGGGCTCAGTATCTGTCAGCGAGGGTAAAAAGAGTTTTACCCCCACAGACTCGTTTCGCGTGACCTTTTCTGGTTCAGCCCTTCCTCAGTACATCGAGTTGGGAAAACTTCGGCTACCTGTGCGCTTGTTTGTTCCTCGGGTCATGATCTGCCAAAACTGCAAACAGTTGGGACATACGGCCTCTCACTGTGGCAGCAAGGCACGCTGTTCCAAATGCGGGGAGAAGCACGAGGATGGCGCCTGCACAGTCACGGCACCAAAATGCGTGTACTGCAAAGGATCTCCTCCTCATGGTCTCCCGTCGTGTCCGGTGTACAAACAACGCGGGGAAAAACTAGAGCGCTCTCTTAAAGAACGTTCCAGGCGGTCTTTTGCAGAAATGCTTAAGACAGCCAAGCCATCGACCAACGAAACAAATCCCTTCGCTCTTTTGTCAGATGACGAGTCTGGCTCTGACTTGGCTGAGGAGGGAGTTTCTTTCAGTTTTCCGGAAGGTTCTGCCCGGAAACGAAAACGCATCCGTTCGCGGAAAGTTGCAGATCAAGAACCCCAAATCAGCTTGCCCAGATCAAGGAGTGGTGGAAAAAAGGAGACTTCTACTCCTCCTGGATTCCGCAGAACTGATTATACCCAGGATTTTCCACCTCTCCCGGGGACATCCAAAACCCCCGATGCCCCAATTTTCAGAACACAAACCCCTTCTTCATCTGGGTTGTTCTCATTTGATAACATTGTGGACAGTATCCTCAATTACCTCGATATTTCTGATCCTCTGAAAAGCATTGTTCTGGCAATGCTTCCTACTGTGAAAACCCTCTTGAAGCAGTTGACATTGAAGTGGCCCCTCCTTGCAGCAATCATCTCCTTCGATGGATAATTTTCCAAACGAGGTCGGGGATTTGATCACTGTTCTACAGTGGAATTGTCGAAGTCTTATTCCTAAGATAGAATCGTTTAAGTTTTTGGTTCACAATAATGATTGTGATGCATTTGCTCTGTGTGAAACTTGGCTCTCTTCAGATATAGATCTTCCTTTTTATGATTTTAACATTATTCGACTGGATCGTGAGGATTCGCGTGGAGGAGGGGTACTTTTGGGGATCAAAAAGTGCCATTCCTTCTATAGAGTGAATCTTCCACAATTTCCAGGTATTGAAGTTATCGCATGTCAGGCTATTTTTAAAGGTAAGAGCCTTTGTATTGTTTCTGTTTATATTCCTCCTAGAGCCGTTGTTAATCGAAAACAACTTTCAGATATATGTTCAGTACTTCCTGCTCCACGGTTGATCATGGGAGATTTCAATTCCCACGGTACAGGCTGGGGGGAACTGTATGATGACAACCGTTCTACTATGATATATGACCTCTGTGACAACTTCAATATGACAATTCTTAACAATGGAGAAGTAACACGTTTGGCTGGTCCATCCTCAAATGGAAGTAAATTAGACCTCACACTTTGCTCTAACTCATTATCGTTGGATTGCACGTGGAATGTGATCCAGGATCCCCACGGTAGTGATCACTTGCCGATCAAAATTTCGATTGCCAGTGGGTTCAATCCGTCGGAATCCGTTAATGTCGCGTACGACCTCACCCGTAATATCGATTGGACAACGTTCAAGACCGCGATAGAGGAAGCCGTGTCGTCGGTAGAAGAGCTTCCACCTTTGGAGGAATATAACTTCCTCTCCAATCTGATCTTGGACAGCGCGCTTCGATCTCAAACTCGGCCGGTTCCAGGAACGTCTTTTCGTAGGAAACCTCCTACCCCTTGGTGGGACCAGCAATGCACTGAGGTTTATCGTAAAAAGTCCGACGCGTTTAAGCTTTTCCGGAAACGCGGAACACCCGAGTATTTCGAAGCGTACTCGACTCTTGAACACGAACTCAAGAGCCTCATCAAAGCCAAGAAACGCGGATACTGGCGGCAATTCGTGGACGGTTTATCGCGCGAAACGTCGATGAATACGCTTTGGAACACGGCGCGAAGGATGCGTAACCGGTCTTCAAACAACGAGAGCGAGGAGTACTCGGATCGGTGGATTCTCAAGTTCGCGCGAAAAGTATGTCCTGATTCCGTGCTGGCACAGATGATTCCTCGCGAAACGACGAATTCGGTAGACGAGATCAGCCAGCCTTTTTCAATGCTAGAGCTCTCACTCGCGCTCCTTTCGTGTCGCAATTCAGCTCCGGGGGCTGATAGGATCAGGTTCGACTTGTTGAAGAACCTCCCAGACGTCGCTAAGAGGCGCATGTTGAACTTGTTTTGTCAGTTCCTGGAGTTCAATATTGTTCCAGATGATTGGAGGCGAGTGAGAGTTATAGCCATTAAAAAGCCTGGAAAACCCGCGTCAGATCATAACTCGTATCGTCCCATCGCGATGTTATCGTGCATTCGAAAATTGTTGGAGAAAATGATCCTTTTTCGCCTCGACAAATGGGTTGAGACGAACCACCTACTCTCAGATACTCAATTTGGTTTCCGTAGGGGTAAGGGAACGAACGACTGTCTCGCGTTGCTTTCCACAGAAATCCAGTTGGCTTTTGCTAAAAAAGAGCAAATGGCTTCTGTGTTCTTGGATATTAAGGGGGCTTTTGATTCAGTATCGGTTGAAGTCCTTTCAGACAAACTCCACGCTTGTGGCCTTTCCCCATTAATTAATAACTTTTTGTACAATTTGCTGTCAGAGAAACATATGAGCTTTTCTCATGGAAACTCTACAGCTTCTCGATTTAGTTACATGGGTCTCCCCCAGGGCTCATGTTTAAGCCCCCTTTTGTACAATTTCTATGTCAGAGAAATTGACAATTGTCTAAGTGACAACTGCACGCTGAGACAACTTGCAGATGATGGTGTAGTGTCTACGACAGGGCCCAAAGGGGTCAACCTGCAAGGACCCTTACAGGATACCTTAGACAATTTGTCTACTTGGGCTATCCAGCTAGGTATCGAATTCTCCACGGAGAAAACTGAGTTGGTCGTTTTTTCTAGGAAGCATAGCCCAGCACAACCGAAGCTTCAACTTTTGGGTAAGCCGATCACTCATTCCATGTCTTTCAAATATCTTGGGGTCTGGTTCGATTCCAAATGCACCTGGAGATCCCACATTGAGTATCTGAGACGAAAATGCCAACAAAGGATCAATTTTCTCCGAACAATTACCGGAACGTGGTGGGGAGCTCATCCGCAAGATCTTCTAACGTTGTACCGGACAACGATTTTATCGGTTTTAGAGTACGGTAGTTTTTGCTTCCAGTCGGCGGCTAAAACTCACATCATCAAACTGGAACGTATCCAGTATCGTTGTCTTCGTATCGCGTTAGGATGCATGCACTCGACTCATACGATGAGTCTCGAAGTGTTGGCGGGCATGTTGCCACTATCGGATCGGTTTTCGGAATTGTCCCTCAGGCTCCTCACCCGTTGTGAAGTTATGAACCCACTGGTAATCGAAAACTTTGAGAAGCTTCTTGACCTAAACCCTCAAACTCGTTTTATGTCATTGTACTACGTGTACATAACTCAGGATGTCAGCCCTTCACAGCATAATCCCCATCGTGTATGCTTCTCCGACTTCGGCAATTCAGTTAGTTTTGATTTATCTATGACGCGTGAGATTCGTGGAATCCCAGAGCATCATCGTTCCATGATTGCTCCGTCAATTTTCGCTGCAAAGTTTGGCCAAGTTGATTCCGCAAGATCGTTCTTCACAGATGGATCACTAATAGAGGCGTCCGCTGGTTTTGGTATTTTTAACGAATTTCATAGCGCCTCTCGAATGCTTCAAGCTCCTTGTTCCGTATATGTTGCTGAACTGGCGGCAATACACTATACGCTAGAGACGATCGCCTCACTTGTACCAGATCACTATTTTATTTTTACGGATAGTCTCAGTTCTGTCGAGGCTATTCGATCCATGAGGCCGGTAAAGCACTCCTCTTATTTTCTCATGAAAATACGAGAGCTTCTGAGTGCTTTATCTTTAAGATCTTTTGTCATCACCTTTGCATGGGTCCCATCTCATTGCTCGATTCCGGGCAATGAGAAGGCGGACTCACTTGCTAAGGTGGGCGCTATGCAAGGCGATATTTACGATCGACAAATCGCCTACAATGAATTTTTCTTCATTTATCGTCAACAGTCGCTCGCCAGCTGGCAAAATAAATGGAGTGAAGGAAGTTTGGGACGATGGCTATTCTCGATAATCCCTAAGGTGTCGAAGAGTCCTTGGTTCAAGGGGTTGGATGTGGGTCGAGACTTCATTCGTCTGATGTCTCGCCTCATGTCCAATCACTATTCGTTAAACGCTCACTTGTTTCGTGTTGGGCTGGGAGACAGCAATCTCTGTGAATGTGGACAAGGTTACCAAGACGCCGATCACATCCTTTGGTCTTGTGCTGAGCATCGTGGAGTCAGATCTGAGCTGTGCGATTCCCTTCGGGCTCGAGGTAGACAACCTAATGTTCCAGTTCGGGATATTTTGGCTAGACGTGATCTGGAGTTTATGAAACTCATATATGTTTACTTTAAGAATACTAACCTTAGATTGTAAGTTTGATTAACCTTGTGTTTAGTTTGTGTATTGTGCGTGTAGTTTTTTTTAATGTTTGTCTTCAAGATGAATAGAAATAAGTTCATGTTTTAGGATTAATTGAATATTTGTATAATAAATCATATTTCAAACCTCCTCCCTTTCCCCATCCAAAAAATTGTAAATCTCCACTAACCTCGAGACGACCGCGAGTAATCGGTTCAATTCCTTTAACTCTAGATTTAAGACATTAATCATGTATAATGCAAATGATAGCTCGGCTCTGTAAAGTTTATTCGATTGAGCCTGTACAAATAAATTAATATAAAAAAAAAAAAAAAAAAAAATGTTTTTTTTTTTAATTATGAAATAATTAGATGCTATGATCATATTTTGAATTGGTAAGATACAAGAAGAGGCTGCAAAGAATGTGTTTGACATATTACATAAACCTGACATAAACCTGTTTATTTCACTTCATGAGAGTTACAATCAGCGATTTTTCACACACTCACTCACTCACTTAGTCACTCACTCAGCGATCAGCAAATTGCTGATTGTGACTCATAGAAAGCAAAATTTACAGGTTTTATGTTTCAAACGCATACTGTGTAACCTCTTCTTGTAAGTTACAAGTAAAACATGTCATCGTACCATCTTTTGGTTTTATTATTCCGAAAAACATTATTTTAGTTGAAATGAGTATTTGCAACCTTGTTTAGATTATGATCCCACTTGTATGAATTCTGCACACTTAAAGGGGTATTCCCGATCTTTTTTTTTCAAAAAATCAAATTTTTTTTTTCACGTTTTTTTGTACTTTAGACTATATATTTTCATCCCCCCAAGCCGTTTTCCGATCAGCGAATTCGGTGTCCAGGCATAGCTGACTAATGGTAAGAACCCCCAAATGGTTTTAACTAAAGTCAAAACTTTAAACGCGTTTTTCTCGAAACCACATTTTTTTTTATCGGGCGAAGATTTTTCTCAGAAACTATAAGAGATATTGACTTAAATCTTTGCGCATTTTGTTCCTTATTAAATTCTTTGGAGCTTCTCCCACTTTCAGCCAAAAATATTAACATTTAACATTGTTTGAAGCACCTTAAAGCTGCAAAAAAGCGGGCTAAAAATCACCTGTTTTTTCATATGCCCGCCATTTTGTTAATTTGCAAGATTTTTTGCTGCCAACGGGAGAAGCTCCAGAGAATCTTATGCAGATTATTAATTTCATCACGAAATCTGTTTCAGATGAAGCCGTTCCAGAGAAAAGTCTTCGCCCGTCCAGGCGTTTGCGGCGAACAGGGGTCTGTTTGCCGCCATTTTGTGACGTCAATAATGTCTTTTTTATGTCGAAAAAAATTTATTTGTAAACTTTAATGTTCAATAAACAACAATCCCAAAGAGTTAGGCGCATTACTATTCATTTTCCTTGAAAAAAATTAATTGAAAAACAGGCCGAAAAAAGGCAAAAGATTGGGAATAGAGACGCCTTAAATTTTCAAAAATTAAAAAGCAGGTTCTTCGCAGAAAAACCAAAATGACGTTCATGAAAATGTATTCATTGCATTTTACTTGCCTACAGTGAACATATTTTCATTTATAGAATTTTGTACTTAATTAAACAAACTGCTTTGAATTCCTCACCCTTTTCCGCTTAAATTGAGTATATTTTAACTGCAATAACTATTGGAACATGAAAAAGAAATCAATCAAAAAACATTATTTGATCGATTGCGCCAAGTGTGTTTAGATGAATTAGCCAACGATCAAAATATCTCGCTAATAAAGCTTTAAAAAATTATGCTCATTTTTACGTTAGTCAGTTGATAAATCTTTCTATTAGGTGCTTCAATGCTTTTAATATTAATCGAATTTAAAATCAGCCATAAACAAACAAAAATCATGTTTTACCGACAAAAGTTATCCATTCCCCCTGGCTTACAGCATTTAAATTATTTGGTAACAGTTTATATCTTAACCATTACTTATGCAATGACTTGCTAAATTTCATCGAAAATTGACAAATTCTGAGAAAAACTAATCCCACCTCCATAAACATTCAATGACGTAAATAACGTGTAAAGTTTCTCGCCTACGCTTCATTTCAATCTTTTGATCTTTATGTTTTCTTGTTCTAGGAACGTTCCTCACTAATAAGTTTTTCGCAGAATTGCAATTGCACGGTGTTTTAAAACTATTTCAAAAAGGTAAAAGCCCGTTAGCGTCTGCTGAGTGTTCGTTGCCAAGTATTGCAAGTGCTAAAATTCTATCACCATAAATCACCAATCGAAGCAGTTATGAAAGAACAAAAATTAATTAACACCTTCCGGTAGACATTCTCCCTTTGATTGCTTTGCACTCTAGCAGCACCTCAATCAGCGCTCAAAAACAACCTGTCCGTTGCAGCTGTGCCAAATCCCCACCTCGTGATCCACCGCCGACCACCGGACACGTCATAAATCTGCCAGCCATCAAGTCTAATCAGTTCTCGAAAATACCGCACTCCAAGTTCTCCCGCCGACCGTGTCCCCCACATCATCAACCAATAACAAAAAAAAGCCAGTCCCCATTCATGAAGAACGCGAGAAGATGAACCAAACCCGGGCCGAGCGCACATTACACATGCCAGGTTGACAGTTGTCTGTCCAAACATTGGCACCACACACCAATCTCGTTTCCATGCAAAAACCGTATGGAAAAGATATGCCGGCCACAGATCGTTTGGTGATGAAGATGATGACGGTGATGGCAAATCGCTTTGATCCGAAGTCGCATTTGCATCGTCTTTCGCTCGCTCGCGGAATGGATGGGGATGAGGAGAGCAACCCGAATAAAAGAAGAGACGAGAAATGGAAACGTGTCCCGCTTGAATCAACATGGAAAACGAGTTTTGCTGTTCTTTTCGGAATCTGAAATCGAGAGAAGATTTGCAATACCTGTGGACGCCACCAGCAGCCTTTGTGAGTGTGTATGTGATTGTATGCCAAACCGATGGACGTCCGAAAAGTTGGATTTCAGAATAAATATTTGCCTAAATTGATGTGCAAATTGATGTCAGTGTGGTTTGTCTCAGTTTCCGAGACATTGTCGTGTCTCGTTGTGCGAATCATCGTCTAGTTTAGTACTAGACGGAGAGTTTGGTTCCAAGATCGTTGACCGGTTTAAAATAATTACCATATCGACAGTTTTTTGGGATTTGGATAATATAGGTAGATTATTGAAATAGAATACAAATAAAGAATCGTTGAATTTGTCTTGGGTGGTTTTGAATGCTTTCTACAGTACAGATATGGAGAGAACACAGAGCATCGACCTAGAATGCTATGGTGTTTATTAGAAACACACTTAATTGTGTTTGCCAAGCTCCCGCAAACAAATGCTACTAAGATCTCAGCAACATTATTACTGTAGCGGTTTGGCAGAATCTCAGGCATTTTGTTGAAATCTCAGTTAAAATTGTTGTTGTCAGACATTCTAATGGGGAAATTTCGGAAAAACTACAAGAGATTGCAAAACATAACGAAGTGTGGCGCTTTGCGTTCTGGTTGATCTGTCCTCGTTCTCCTGTGTGATTGAGCTGTGGAATAAGATTCACTTTGGATTGGAGTAAATCTGTCAGAAAACGAATGTACTCTCTAAGGACTGAATCGAAGTTTTTTTTATCTAGTTCGTATATTTGTAAAGCTCAATCGCGTTAGCTTTACGGAGCCGATAATTCATCGTTCTTTATTTTCCTTTGGTTTGTTTTTTCCGTCGATCTTGTTTTCCGTGCTGAGCACCAATGCTACCGACGTGCCAGGAAGACAGCTCCCACACCTGGACCCTACCTATCGACCCATCAACTCATGAACCGGGGACCAACGGCTTTACTTCCCATCCGAAGGAAGGCGTGATCAGAGATGTTATGCCTCAGAACATCCCGGCGGCGCCGACTGGGATTGAACCCAGGACTGCTGGGGTGAGAGGTAATCACGCTTACTACTACACCACCGGCGCCGTTAATTCATTGTTCTTTGTTTGTAACAGAATTCACTTAATTCTATGTCTAGTAGGAGTTGGGCCGAATACAAACGGCTTACTCGAGGTTAGAGGGGTACATTGTTGAAGGATAGGAAAAGGGGAGGAGCTTGGGAGTAGGGTATCGTTGTCTCATCAGAGCGTTGTCACCAGTATGAACGGTAGTGTGGTTCTAGCTTCGTCTGGAGTTCGACCGGCTATGGATGGTGACCAGTGGGCGACGATGAGGCTCATCGAGACGGGGGACAAGACAAACAAAAACTTATAAAGAGATACAAAAGACAAACGAATTAAATTCTTATACTAGACATTTGCAGAAACATACAGCAGAGATCGCGGGTACCCAACACGTCTCTGATAGGGATATAGGGTTGTCTTACTTGGGCCTCGAGGGTATTAAAAAGTCGCTCTCTGGTGGCGTCATTATCCGTACATTGCCAAACTGCGTGATCGATGTCATCGTAACCGTTTCCACACCGAGAGATGTTGCTGTCCACCAGGTTTATTCTATTGAGATGAGCATCTAGCGAGTAGTGGTTGGACATAAGTCTACTCATCACGCGAATGAAGTCACGACTTAAACCCAAGCCTTTAAACCACGGTCTCGAAGAAACATTAGGAATAATTGAATGTAACCACCGTCCAAGATTTCCATTGTCCCAATCGATTTGCCAACTCGAAAGGGTACTCTGACGCACTAAATGGTAAAATTCATCGTGTGAAATTTGCCTGTCATAAAATTCGCCTTCCTGCGCGCCCACCTTTGCGAGAGAGCCCGCCTTCTCATTGCCTGGGATTGAGCAATGTGAGGGGACCCATACAAATGTAATCATATATGATCTTTCGACCAGCACACTCATCTGCTCCCTTACCTTTGAAAGAAAATAAGATGAGTGCCTACCTTGCCTCAATCTAACTGAGACTATGCGAGAAGATGAAGTAATGGTCTGCGGGCATGTTGGAAATCATCCCCAATGCGAAGTTGATTGCTACCAGCTCAGCAACAAAAACGGAACAAGGTTCCTGGAGAATCGAAGTTCTCGAAAATAGATCGGCGTAAGAGGAAAAATGGTGGATGATCGGTTGAATCGGTTGGCGTGGCTTGCACCGAATGGTAAGCGACATTGCACAAAAGTCACACATAACCTCAATTGTGTGTTGCATTATTGAAATTGATATGTTAATGTAATGTTGGTATGCTGTATCCATTTTTGATTGTACAGTTTACTTAAATTGAGATTTTTCACTTGTAGGGTGATTTTAAAATAAGGGGAATTTACGTATTCTCGTAAATCTAAGTGACGTTCACACTCGTCGCAGCGTCATGCACATGTATTACGTGTTTGTTAGTTAACATTTACCTGCTAATTGTTATTCTAATCGACAATTGTCCCAAACGGATCGAAAACGTTTTTACAACACTCCAATCTTCTCATGTGAGCAGTGATGGCATGATCATTAACAAATTGATATTTTTCCGTTCTCATACACTCTCAACATCACGTGTGATATTGGAGCAAAAGATTATGTTTGATATTGATTTTACAAGCTCCTATGATATTGCGAGACTATTCACAACGTGTAAAGTTGAAGCTGAGAGTTGAATAGACGTAACAATGGTTTAGTTACACCCCGTTTTCTTAGAAGGAGAAGATATAATAATGCTATCCCTTTTTTCTCTTCACCGATGGATGACACGAAGCGACTGCTGCTATCCGTTATGGAAGTTTTGGTTGCGTTCGGGTGTAAAGCGGGGTTTAGACAGGACAAGTCAATTGATCAAGTCAGTTGAATTCAACTGACTTGAACGCGAATTAAACGTGTAAACCATGCGATTCAACTGACTTGATCAACTCACTTGAATTGAAAAAAGTTGAACCAGGCTCAATTTTTCAAGCCAATTGAATTCAACTAAGTTGATCATTTGACTTGCCTAGTCTAAACCCAGCTTAAAGCAAAAATCATGAAACTCAAGCTCACCACAGTTTGAAGATATTTGCAGCTGGTGTGTTTTGTTAGCTTGATATTCGGTTCAAAGCTTGCAATATTAACCGCCGTAGTTTGCTTGTTGATTTTTGGTGGAAAAAAGTCAAGCGTGATCTTGTTGTTTGGTGAAATTTGTTTTTTTTTTTATATTTTCCCAACACTGCATGTGAGTGTGACTATTGTCGGCAGCCTCTTTTTCTACGGCAACCTTTCCATTTGAACTGCGTATTAACGTGCTGTTCTATTATCGGCAACTCGAAATCAGCCGTATTTTGAAGTGCTTTTATTTCATTTAAAGAAAACTTGGCATAAAACATTTGCTTAGTCGAAAAAATGTAATCAGATTGAAGCTGAAAGACTGAGGAATCGTTTAAATACATTCATCGAAGTGTTTTTATGAGAAAATATCAATGGGTGCCGTAGCAATCATTTACCCTTTGTAAATCTACTATTTTTAATATAAATAATAATTTTGAATTCCGAAAATGCACACTAAGAAAAAAAACATGTAAAAACCCGATTGGACCGGTGGTTGGTCCCAAGTCCCTAGCAAAATGCTTGTCGATTCATGTTGACATGACTGGTTCTCGATAATTTGATAACCGAATTTTAAGATTGAGTCACTATTTGAAAGGTATGACTATCTAGTTTTGAACGGAATATATATGAAACCGATTGGACCTGTGGTTGGCCAGTCAGGACGAGGTGGCTCTACGAAAATACAGATTTACTAGGACAATTGTAAATTCCTGAAATTAGACCTAGACATTCGTGATTTTTTTTTTTTCTAAATTGGATACAATCATGAGTATTTTGAAAATATGTCATCGCCATATCGATCCCGTTGCCGTGTAGCCAAAAACCGGTGCTTTGGATTTCCGGATACACTGCAGCATAATTAATTCAAAATGGTGTGAAAATCCCATATCTTTTCACAAAATACTACAATTAAGGCATTGCATGGTATACGCTTAGTAAATTAAACATTAATAAGTAATTCAAGCCAACAATGTAAGGCAACAATTGCATTTTTGTACAATTTATTTTCGATGAGTAAAGTCAAGCAAATCCTGAATGACTACTATTTTCAACAATTTTTGACTTTCCCGGAAAACCGTAGAACCGTTTGCAGGCCACATGGTGGTCAAATTGATGTATTGATACAGTTTTAAAATTTACTATACATTTTAAGGAGAAGTGCCAGTTTCTAAAACTAATTTTAAAATTTCTTGCAATCAGGTGCTGACAAATTTCCACTTTGCACTGAATTCTATACTAAGTTATTTTAAACGCAGGGATCTAGGACCAGTCTGCATATCTGGATGACTGTGTATAAGCTAGCCTTTAGCATCTTTCCTTTATACTAAAGTTTGCTTGCAGTAAAAACCAGGGTGAACTTTATGACCACATAATATACGAGTGAATCTCAATATTTAAAAAGGGCGTTTTTTGGTTGCTCGGAAGCAGAATCGATATGGTGGTGGCATATTTCCTCTTTGCTCAGGATTGTATGAAATTTAGAACAAAACAAATAGCGAGTCTGAAACGGCGCCGGTGGTGTAGTGGTAAGCGTGATTACCTCTCACCCCAGCAGGCCTGGGCTCAATCCCAGTCGGCGCCGCCGGGATGTTCTGAGGCATAACATCTCTGATCACGCCTTCCTTCGGATGGGAAGTAAAGCCGTTGGTCCCCGGTTCATGAGTTGATGGGTCGATAGGTAGGGTCCAGGTGTGGGAGCTGCCTTCCTGGCACGTCGGTAGCATTGGTGCTCAGCACGGAAAACAAGATCGACGGAAAAAACAAACCAAAGGAAAAAAAAATATCGAGTCTCCAGGTCTATTTTCAGGAATTGACCATTTTTCTGGTGATTCCAGATACTCAGAGGACCGTTTTCTGGCCACCCGGTAGTAGAATCAATATGTGATGGCATATTTCTTCTATGATTATGATGGTATGCAATTTAGGAAAAATTCCCATGATATTTTACAATAGATAGGTGCTATTTGAGCTCATTTCCAATGTGTCAAATCAGATATCCTGTTGTTTTATGGGACAAAATGGACCATAACCAATCGATTCCTTGTATTATTTACGCAGGAAGATGTACTAGCGCCATCAAATTAAGTACGTTTTACACCACTGTGCAATGTCATAAACTTAAAAAAATCTTCTTCTTTGCATTTCAAGCTTATTGCTTATCGCATATTAGCTAATTGCGTGCTCTCAACTTAGTGTTCTAGGTGCACTTCTACAGTTTTTAATTGAAAGCTGTCGATTCTAGTGCCATTTTTGCATTAGTATAATTATGTGGCAAGTACAATCATACTCTATGCCCAGAGAAGTCGAGAAATTTTCCAACCCGAAAAATTCGTAGAACGTACTGGGAATCGAACCCAGCCACCTCCAGCATGATCTTGCTTTGTAGTTGTGCCTTTATCGACTGAGGTAAGGGAGGCTTTAAAAATTGATTGGTTAAAATAATGCGATATGATGAATTAAATATTGATAGTTAATTGCACTTAAATAGTGTGTTTTCAATTGTAGGGTGCACAGAAAAAAAATATGAATTTTACTGGTGATTTAAATATCCATACATGCAAACATTCATGCATGTATACTTCCTTTTCACGTAAAACTACAACTTGCAGGAAGTGTTGCTTACAAAGGTGGACGGTTGCATACAATTTATGAAATATCTCATGATATGCGTCATAAATTTACGCCATCTATAATGTAAACTTGTATGATATATGAAACTCCATTTATATGCGTCATAGTAACAGAAATTTAAGCTACATTTTAAATTTGTGCATACTACTTCCGTACTCCAATTTACCTCGTCTTGTCCCGCCTGGTAATTTAACAGCCCACCTTGATAATATTCACCCTTGATAACAAGTTGCTGTTCCGTTCCCATGTGGACAAAACATCCACCAAGTGCATTGATTGCTTCCAAGTGTGTAGGTCGCTTTATCCACTTACCAACAAAAAATCCACTTTTTCTCTTAAAAACAAGCCTGCCGTCCACAAGCAAACCATCCTACCCATCATTGAGTACGGAATGCCAATCTGGGAGAGCTGTGCTAAGTTCCATCACCTCAACGTTCAAAGGATCCAGAACAAGCTCATAACGATGATCTTAAACAGTCCCCCGCGGACTCAGATCCACCGCCGGGCTGGTCTTCAGTCACTGGAGGAGTGGAGTATGCTCATCCTCGAAAGGTTCAGAGATGCCGCGATCTTACTAATAAGGTTTAATTATTCGTACACAGTTTGAAAAAGACGTGTAAATTTATGTTACAATGATGCACATAAATGGAGTGTCATTTATCATGCAAGTTTACATTTTAGATAGTGTAAAGTTATGAGACATTTCAAAGAATGTTCCAGATATTGTATGTAAATAGCCATCTTTGTAAACAACATTTCTTACAAGTTACTAGTTTACGTCAAAATGATGTTTACATGCATGGACAAAATTATTATCTTGAATATGGTCGACCCCAGAGCCTAAAATCTCCTAAAAGAAGACAGACGAGACAGTAGTCGACGAACGTCGGTAATTGGCATTCGATTGCAGAACGTCCGGATCTGAGATCTATGTTAAATAGAAGAAAGAATAAGAAGAAGCTGGAGCTTGTTAACAGGAACTTATCTTTTTTTGTGGTATCATATACACCTCCATTAACGAACCAAACAGAGGGTTCGTAAATCGAATTAGTGCTTAAAAAACTCGTTATTTGGAATTAACCTCGTAAAAAGAGGGTTTTGAAAAAATTAAATTTAATACCCTAAACTATTAGTATTTTTGAAATCGGAATCACGTGAAGAAACCGTAAATCTATTTCTGATGACATTTTGAAATCCAGGTAGAGAAAAAAAAACTGGGAAACACTGTCACATACCCCACAATATGGGTATTTTTTTAATCGGTGTCATACATCGATTTCCGGTTCTTACACGTCACCCAGATTTCAAAAATAACCATATAGTGGGTATCCCGATTAGATATATACCATAAGATGTATCATTACTATTAATAATTTTCCTTTCCAGTTGTAATCCCCATAAGATGCATCATCCGTTTATAATGCTATGATACTTAAAACAATATTTCAACCATATAGAACCATATCTGGAATGTACCATGTTGCGTAACGATTCCCTGAATGACAAATTTACAGTACCATGAAGTTTAAATATCAGCCAGCGCCGGTGGTGTAGTGGTAAGCGTGACTGCTTTCTTACTCCTATGGGTCTGGGTTCAATTTCAGCCGAGGTCGGTGGGATTTTTCTGGGGCATAAAAATCCCTGGTCACGTCTTCCTTCGGAATGGAAGTAAAGCCGTTGGTCCCGGCCCATGTGTGTTGAATGGGTACGATATCCTACGAAGGTGTGGAAGCTGCCTTCCTGTACATTCGATTGCCGTCAATGGATGGCAATTGATGTCCATCGGTGATTGGCACTAGATTGTGGAACAGAGATCGACGTTAAATAAAGGAATGAAGGAACTTGCTAGCTCACTACTACTATCTTACTCATGTATCATCCCACTGTACATGGAGAATAACGGTAATGCCTATGATCAATATAATTATTTCTCTCACTATTTCCCGTTTCATTTCATACCCGAAAGGCTGGACAGCTGACGATGCCATAGAAGCGCGAACCAGATTAGATTCTCAGGATAAGGTAATCGATTAAATTTTTGTTTAATGTTTTGTTTTACTAATGAGTTTCATGTTTCATTTCAGCTTTGTGGATTGACAACAGTCCTCGGCAACAAGTGGACGCAAAACCCCAAGTGCAGCCAACAGTGGTGCACAAAAATAATCCACAAATGCACACACACACACACACACACACACACACACACACACACACACGCACACACACACACACACACACACACGCACGCACACAGACACACACACAGAGACACACACACACACGCACACACACACACACACACACACACACACACACACACACACACACACAGGGCTACAAATGGTGAATTGACAACCTGGGAAGAGCGTTTTTCCTATCTCTGGTCCTCACAAGTTCCTACCTCACACCTCCCCGTGGTGTAGCCTGGGCAATGTTGTCCTTCTGACAATAGCAAAGTGAGGGGGTGCGACGCGAACACTGGCGCGGTAACCATAACACGGCGATCGAGGAAATGCTTCGTCAACCCGCAGGAGTGCCAACCGGCACATTAGGATCGACGCCAGTAAGATCCTTATTACGGCATACTGGATACGGCATGGAACTATGGACACGACACGGCACAATGGATTGGATACCACGCTACAGGGCTGACAGTCGTGCTATTCTGCTCCCTAAGTAAAGAAGGGTGACACCTTCTTGAAATGGCGAGTGGGCTAATAGTGCGGCTGCCCCCGTCCCGGTAAAACCTTTGCAGGCCTCCGGATACGTTCAAAACTCGTCATCAATTGGTGATTGGTGAGTAGTAGACTCAGATGTAACATTCCTGACTTACGCCGATCTGGCTCTGAACACGGCCCCCATGAAGGACCGTGTCAACCCTAGCATGGCCTCCCTGCTTGCATAGATAACCATGGGATCACGATAGGCGACTACATACAACGAGTGGAGATAGCGGCCCGGAGGGGGGACCCAACAGAATGGAGAAAAACGGAGAAAAAAACAAAAAAGAAGAAAATGAGAAAACCCAAAAAAATATGAAGGACGACGGCAAGACGCCAGAAATTGAAAACGGAGGAGCGAACGTGTTCGCAAGGAGCGGGATATTGCAGAGATCACCAGTGTTGAACCTGGAGGCAACAGCGAGTTCCAACAGCAGCAGTAAGCCCCAAGGTGAGCAGCAAGGACACCAAGGAGAGCTAGGTCTTATGCTAAGCCAGGTGTTCACACCGAAATCCAGCAGTAGCACACCCCAAGAAGGATTGCAGCTTGGGAAGACCAAATTGATGGAGGTCAGGAGGAGGATCAATGAACTCCATGACTTCATCAAGGATAAGAGCAACGTCCACAAGGCAATAAAGGAAATGGTGACGGGCATCAAATCCGCCATTATTGCTGCCGAACGTGAACAAGATGCGCTGAGGACGAGGTCCGTAACTGCCGAAAGGGCACTGATCGAGGCCAAGGAGAAAGCAGCAGCTGAAATACAGGAGACGCCAAAGGGACCTCGAAATCCACGCTCGGAGAAGAGGAAAAGGGAAACTCCAGGAGAGGAAGAGGAGTTGAAAAAAGTCAAGAACGACAAAGAAGACAACAAGGAGGAAGGCTGGCGTACCGTCGAGAAGCCAAAGGAGAAGTGGAAAAAACGGAAGGAAAAAGACGTGAAGAAGAAAGCTGAACAGAAGAAGGAGATACCCAGGACTCGTCGGGAGCGAAGTAAGGGCGATGCTCTGATCGTCGAAGCTAAGGACAAAACGTCGTATGCAGCACTCCTCCGGAAGGTACGAGAGGATCCGGAGTTGAAGCAACTAGGAGAGAACGTGGTGAAAACCAGGCGAACCCAGAAAGGCGAGATCCTCTTTGAGCTGAAGAAGGATCCTGTTATCAAGAGCTCAGCCTACAAGGAGCTCGTTGAAAAGTCTCTTGGCGAAGGGGCGAGCGTAAGAGCTCTATCCCAGGAGACAGTGGTCGAGTGCAGGGACCTGGACGAGATCACCACAGAAGAGGAGCTAAGAAGTGCGTTGAGAGTGCACTGCGATCTGGGAGATGTCCCGATGTCAATCCGCATGAGGAAGGCGTACGGCGGCATGCAAACGGCGGTTATACGGCTTTCGACAGCTGCAGCGAATAAGCTGTTGGAGACGGGCAAGGTCAAGGTTGGCTGGTCATTGTGCTCGCTGAAAGCCACTCCTCGGGTTACCAAGCAATTGGAGCGATGCTTCAAGTGCATGGGATTCGGTCACCAGGCGAGGAACTGCAATGGCCCTGACAGATCTGATCTGTGCAGGAAATGCGGAGAGAAAGGCCATATTGCAAGAGGCTGCACGAAGCATCCGAGGTGTATGCTCTGCAAAAAAGAGGACGGTAACGATCATACGACGGGAGGCTTCAAATGCCTAGCATACAAAAAGGCGATGGCAGGCCAACAGTAATGGAGGTAACCCAAATAAACCTCAATCATTGCGACATTGCTCAGCAACTGTTGTGGCAGTCGACAACAGAAACAAAGTGCGACGTTGCAATCATTGCGGAACCGTATCGAGTCCCTCCCGATAACGGTAACTGGGTTGCGGATAGAGCTGGGATGGCAGCTATACAAGTTATGGGCAGATACCCCATTCAAGAAGTGGTTGCGAGCTCATACGAAGGCTTCGTCATCGCCAAAATCAACGGAATCTTCATGTGTAGTTGTTACGCACCCCCCAGATGGACGATGGAGAAGTTCCACGAGATGCTTGATGGACTTACCGAAGAGCTGGTCGGACGACGACCGGTAGTCATCGGAGGAGACTTCAATGCTTGGGCAGTGGAGTGGGGAAGCAGGTGTTCCAATGCAAGAGGGCACAGTCTGCTGGAAGCTCTGGCAAAACTGGAAGTTATCCTGGCCAATAAAGGCACCAGCAGCACTTTTCGCAGAGATGGCCGAGAATCCATTATCGACGTTACTTTCTGCAGTCCGTCGCTGATGGCAAACATGGATTGGAGAGTGTGCGAAGGATATACCCATAGCGACCATCAGGCGATACGATATGGCATCGGTCAACGGAATACTGTGGCAGTACGGAGGACGAGAACTTGTGACCGAAAGTGGAAGACGAAAGCTTTCGACAAGGATTTGTTCGTTGAGGCACTTCGTGCGGACGGGAGTCCCGTAGATCTAAATGCGGACGAGCTGACAGAAACGTTAGTGAGAGCATGTGACACGACCATGCCGAGGAAACTGGAGCCAAATAACAGACGGCGTCCAGTCTACTGGTGGAACGAGGCACTTAGTACTCTCCGCGCTAGTTGTCTCAGAGCCAGAAGACGTGTTCAGAGAGCAAGAACGGAAGCAGACAGAGAGGAACGAAGAGAAGTGTTTCGAGCGGCCAGGGCCGCTTTTAAACGAGTGATTAAGCAGAGCAAGTCGAACTGTTTTAAGGAGCTGTGTCGAGACGCTGATGCCAACCCCTGGGGGGACGCATACCGAGTCGTGATGGCGAAGATCAGAGGTCCAACGATGCCCGCTGAAATGTGCCCAGAGAAGCTGAAAGTCATCGTGGAAGGACTTTTCCCGAAGCACGACCCAACAACCTGGCCACCTACACCGTACGGAGAAGGAGAGGGAGATAACGTCGAAATCACCAACGAGGAGCTCGTAGTAGTGGCGAAAGGATTGAAGGTGAAGAAAGCTCCCGGTCCGGATGGAATCCCCAACGTAGCGTTGAAAGCGGCGATCCAGTCATCCCCGGACATGTTCAGGATGGTGCTGCAGAAATGCCTGAACGAGGGTCACTTCCCTGACAGGTGGAAGATACAGAAGCTAGTGTTGCTGCCGAAACCAGGAAAACCGCCGGGGGATCCAGCATCATACAGGCCTATATGCCTGCTGGATACACTCGGAAAACTCTTGGAGAGGATCATCCTAAACAGGCTGACGAAATACACGGAGAGTGAGCACGGATTGTCGGAGAGGCAGTTCGGATTCCGGAAAGGGAGATCGACGGTGGATGCAATTCGGACAGTGGTCGAGAGAGCTGAAAAGGCGTCCAAACAGAAGCGGAGAGGAGATCGATATTGCGCCGTGATAACGATCGACGTCAAGAATGCGTTCAACAGCGCCAGCTGGGAGGCCATCACCGAAGCACTGCATAGAATGAGGGTCCCTGACTACCTGTGCAGGATCCTGAGGAGTTATTTCCAGAACCGGGTTCTGGTCTACGAGACAGACATGGGACAGAGATCGATTAGGATCACAGCGGGAGTTCCACAAGGCTCCATCCTTGGTCCAACGCTCTGGAACGGGATGTACAACGGCGTGCTAACGCTGAAACTGCCCAAAGGAGTTGAGATCGTTGGCTTTGCGGACGACGTCGTCTTGACGGTAACAGGCGAGACGCTGGAAGAGGTGGAAGTGTTGTCAACCGAGGCAATCGACATGATTGGTAACTGGATGAAAGGAGCGAAGCTGCAAATAGCCCACCACAAAACGGAAGTGTTATTGGTCAGTAACTGTAAAGCGGTACAGCGGGCAGAAATCACCGTCGGGGAGCACACCATAGCCTCGAAGCGTGTGTTAAAATATTTGGGAGTGATGATCGATGACCGGCTAAACTTCAACAGCCACGTCGAATATGCCTGTGAGAAGGCTTCGAAGGCCATCAACGCGATAGCTAGAATCATGCCGAACAACGCTGGTCCCAGCAGTAGCAAGAGGCGTCTTCTGGCCAGCGTGTCATCATCGATACTGAGATATGGAGGTCCAGCCTGGGTTCCAGCGCTGGAAACGAAGCAGAACCAAAGGAAACTGAGCAGTACGTTCCGGCTCATGGCCATGCGAGTCGTGAGTGCGTACAGAACCATCTAGTCGGAAGCAGTATGCGTTATCGCCGGTATGATCCCTATCGGCATCACCCTGGCGGAGGACAGCGAGTGCTACAGGCAGAGAGAAGCCGGAAGAGTACGGAAAGTTGTGAGAGTGGAGTCATTGGCTAAGTGGCAACAGGAGTGGAACACGACGGAGAACGGTAGATGGACACATAGACTAATACCGATTCTTTCGACCTGGGTGAACAGAAAACACGGAGAAGTCAATTTCCACCTAACGCAGCTCCTGTCTGGCCACGGCTGCTTCAGGAAATACCTGCATCGGTTCGGACACGCAGCGTCACCCCTCTGTCCGGAGTGTGGCAACGTCGATGAAACGCCGGAGCATGTGGTCTTTGACTGTCCAAGGTTCGAGGCAGTGCGAACGGAGATGCCCGTCCTTAACGTGGAGAATGTCGTTGATGAAATGTGTCGAGAGGAGGACTCTTGGAATGCCGTCAGCAGGACAGTCACACAGATTATGTCAGAGCTGCAGCGTAAATGGAGAGAAGAGCAGCGATCTAGCAACGCCAGCTAGCGCTGAGAGTACGACAAGTGCATGAGCACAGCCACCCCCCGAAGTAGTCGCTTCACAGTGGTCCCGGGGGGATCCAGGCAGAGGAGAGAGTAAGGAATGGGTTTTAGTGGAGCTGCACTAGGCAACTAGTGGATACCACACCGTGCCACCTTCACTACAGGCCAGGCTTCTTGAAGCTTTCCTAAACCTTACTATAATAAAAAAAAAAAAAAAAAAAAAAAAAAAACACACACACACACACACACACACACACACACACACACACACACACACACACACACACACACACACACACAGACACACACACACACACACACACACACACACACACACACACACACACAGAGACACACACACACACACACACACACACACACACACACACACACACACACACACACACACACACACATATACATACACACACACACACACACACACACACACACACACACACACACACACACGCCAGAACTAAACTGGATGATAACATGATCATTCCCTGAATAGTTTAGCAAAAAATTGTTCGCGAAAATGTGAGCTTCTATATGGTAACCATATGGTATCATCGATATGATACAGGTTATCTTGGGTTTATAGTTATTTTGAGATAACATGTAAAAACAATAATAAACAAGTATTTATTCGGAATGTGACAGGATTTTCAAATTTTCTGTGACCAGAAGCCACCATCTTGGATTTAAAAATGGCGTCAGCCATCGATTTCCGGTCCCTACACGTCACGCCAATTCCAAAAATACCCATATTTTGGGGGTTGGGTAGAGAACTACTTCGGCCTAATCGCCCATTTTGCGCCTATCGAGCAGAAAACTTCAAATAAATCCATGATTTCAAAGTTAACAAGTCAATTATGCGTTTGGTACGATACTTTAGTTAATAACCGAACGAAGTCAATGAGAACGCGTGATATGAAGGTATGCACCCATTATTCTCAAAAACAAAAGAAGCGCTCCGACCGAATCAATTTTTATCTTCATCCGATAGGCCGAAGTGAATTCATTGGCGTTTCAATTGCGTTTCAATGCGTTAGCGCGAATTTAAAATCCGTAGGCCGAGTTTGGCGTCAAGAAGCAGTGTTGGACTTTTGACAATATCTCAACGATTGGTTTCTCGTTTTCAAATCTTACGGTACGCACGGAAAGGTAAATAAATTTGGAAGTCATCAGTAATAATAACATTCCGTTTGGTACTAAACTGAACTAGATTAAGAAAGACTAAACGCGGGTTATGCTTAATAGGCCGGAAATGGGGTAGTTAACCCTGTTTGACAGAATTCCCAAGTTTTTCAGGAACCGGAAGTCACCATCTTGGATTTAAAAATGATGTCAGACATCGATTTCCGGTTCCTACACGTCACCCATATGTCAAAAATACCCATATTGTGTGGTGTTTCACAGTATTTCCCAGTTTCCCAAAATCGCAAAACAACTCGTTATTTGGAATTTACTTCGTAAAACAAAAACTTGCTATTTAGGATTTACTTCGTAAAAAGAGGGACGTAAATTGAATACTGAGTAAAAAAGACTTCGCAAACGGAGGTTTCAGTGTATGAGTCTTTGTGCTAAATAAATGAGCAGTTCCATGCAAAATCTTCCTGAAAAGGCTAAAATCTAACGCGAATCTTTCCGATTTAAATGAAACTTTATGAATGTTTTCAACTGGAAGGGATATTAATCATGCTTAGCTATTTTAACCACGGCTACTTCCATTTATTTCGCACATAAAAAGTTTAAGGGGATTATTGAATCAAAATTTTGGAATCGGATGATATTTTCTATTTGTAAGTAACAATAAGAGGTTGTGAAGTTTGTGTTTGACTCATAAAACCTGTCAATTTCTCCTGTCTCTCTCAAAGCAAGCAGCTTTTATGTGGAAATACATACTTCACAATATTTTCTTGTAACTTACAAGTTCTAATTATCTTTATAACATCTAATGATTTCATAATTCCGGAAAACAAATGTTTATAGCAAGTGAGTGGAAGCAACCCGATTGTGAATCTTTGAAAACAAAATTGGCAGTTTTTATGCATACAAAACATTGCTTACATCCTCTTATTTTAACATACAAATACAAAATATCTTTGCATCATCTCATGATTCCATAATTCTTTGATTTTTTTATTAATTTCAAAAATGATGACCCGTAGTGTACCATCGGTGGCTTATGTTTTTGAGCAATTACATTGAATTTCCAACGATTTGTCTTTTAGCACCTAGAAGATACAATTGGTAGTGTCCAATAGTAATGTTTATTTTTACTTTCTCAGGTATAATAGCACAAAGTAGAAGTTTTTTCATCAACTATTTCAATATGTTACGTATTGCACGTATGCCGTGGATACACTTGCATGACAATCTATGAACATGAGCATTATTTGTACAATAGATTATGAGCAAATTCAAAAACTATACAAGTATGACCATGGATATTAGGGTGGATTACCTTTATATTGAAAAACGCAAACTTGACAACCCATTTTCGGTTCCAATTAGGGTCCCAAACAACTATGCAAAATTTGGGGACGATTGGCTATGACCCGGCTTTCCGCATTGCGTTTGAAATTTTTATGGGAATTAGTATTGAAAAAAAACTGTACTTTTATCCCCAGAGCCCACATTTTGCTTGAACCATGCACAAATATAGTCCAGAAAGTGCATAACAACTTTTCTCAAACAAGCACGATGCTAGAAAGTCTCCAAAAACAAGTAACAACTTTCTAAATATTTATGATTTGAATTAAATGCCAAAAATCACCAAATCGATAAGATAATAAACTCCGTAGTTATTTCAAATTTGAACATTACTTCTATAGATATGAGTGAGGGGGCGGGCGAGTTTATAGTTAGTTCTTCCCCGTTCCAACTACGTATATGAGATAGAGTCATTGGTATTGAATAATTCATCTGATAAGAAACTTCGAAGTTTGGAATTTGACTTTCATTGGTGCACCGGCATTGTTGGCAGGAAAGGGGATTTTTGGTATTTATTTATTTATTTATTTATTATTTTATTGAAGAGGTTTTAAATTTTAACAAATTCATTCGCCTCTAATGAATAGGAAATATAAAAGGTACTACGTTCAGTTCGAGGTCGAATATTATAAATCACAAAGTGGTTCTATTTTATCAACTAGTTGACTTTCTCTCAGGAATAACAACAATTTTTCTTCAGCGTTGGGATCATTGCCTAGGATTTCTCGTATGGATCCAGGTAAGTCGACGGTTTTCCGACAGTTTTCGTAGACTGGGCAGAGAACGAGCAGATGTTCCACAGTTAGGCGACACTGACATACTTCGCATTGGGGGGGGGGGGTTGCGGGTACTTCCTATGTAATGAGTGTGCGTGAGTTTGGTATGTCCGACTCTCAATCGGGATAAGATCCTTTGATCTTTCCGCTTTTCCCTGTCGTTCCATTTCTCTATGTTTCCTTTCACTTTTCTCAAAAATAGTTCGGTTTCGTTTGACCACGTAATGTTCCAGGCATATTTTATAGATGACACTATATGTTTTCGAATATCGCCGCAGGGAACTTTAGTCCTTTGTCGCTGACTGGTTCTACCGTAAGCTGCAAGTCTATCGGCTTCTTCGTTGCCGGTGATTCCCTTGTGTCCAGGAATCCAGCAGAATGTTACGTTGGGGTTATGCATATCTATAGACTGTATCCAAGGGTGCCGCGATTTTCCACTTTCAATAGATTTCAGAGCACTAGCGGAATCGGTGAAAATCACTGCGGCGGTATTCAACGGGGATATTGATTCTAGGGCTATCTTCAATGCGGCTGTTTCTGCAGAGAAAACAGAACATCGGTTGGGTAGTCGGAGTGATATACTTATATCTGGACCATGTAGGCCAAAACCCACTCTGTTTCCGGCTTTTGAGCCATCTGTATATATTTTAATGTGGGATCCATAATTTCTCGCACAAGTGAATTAAATTCTGCTTGTATTTTCGATGGGGGATCAGCCGTTGAAAGTATGTGCTTAAGTCGCCAATCAATTCGGGGGATGGGGTCATTCCATCTGCGATCACTTACTCGCATCAATGGTAAGGCTGTTGCGAGTTGATTTCCAGTAAGAGTGTGGTACAGATTTTTAGCTACCGTAATTAAGAGGTTTTTAGAAGGTTTGGAATTTCGCTCATTGTAGAATATTGAGCGTTTACTAATAACGAGTGCAACCAGATAATCGAAAGGCAGGACTCCTGCCTCAGCGCACGCTGATTTTGATGGTGATGATGGAAGAAGACCAGAGGCTTCACGAACCATTTTGTTGTAAAATGGTGCAAGCGACTTAATCAATTGGGTGGAATTTCGGCATGTGATTTCTACACCATAGAAGATTTTTGCCAAAATTAAGCTGCTTCCCACGTTCATGATTGTGTTTCGATTACTGGTGGACTGGCATCTACCAATAGTTTGCAGTAAGCAAATTCTCTTTTTTAAATCAGCTCTTAGCTGTTCAAAGTGGTGATTAAGCGAAAGATGTCGATCGAGATACACGCCAAGTATTTTAACGACTTTTCGGTACGGGATGCGCACGTTGTTCACCGTGACTTCACGTGACCAAGGGATATGTCTATGGTTACATATATGGGAGATTGAGCATTTCTCTGCTGCCATTTCGAATCCGCTAGAGTTAGCCCATCTAGCAACTGCTCTAATAGCTGCTTGCAGTTTAATACGGACTCGGGTAGCATTTGTCCCTACAACGACTAAGACTATATCGTCTGCATACACGAATATCTGAAAATCTTTGGGAAGACATTTGAAGAGGGGCTCCATGGCGATCAAGAACAGTGATACGGCCAAAACCGATCCTTGAGGGACTCCATTTTCCTCTATATGAGAGCACGACGACTGATTTCCGACAGCAACTTGGAAAGTACGATCGGACAAAAAGGATTGGATGAACTTTGGTAAGCTACCATTCAATCCCCATTCCTTAAGCTGGCGGAGAACGCCTTCACGCCACACCCGATTGTAAGCTTTTGAAAGATCGAGAGTCGCTATGTCGATGTGCATGTTTTCACTCATAGCTTGGTCGAGTGCACTTCCTAGGTCCGCCAAGTATGTTGATGGTCCACGACCGCGGCGAAAAGCATGTTGACCGGGATTCAGGAGGTTTTTTTCTTCAAGGTATGTTATCAAACGACGATTCACCATTCGTTCCATGATTTTTCCGTTGCAGCTAGTTAAGCTGATTGGTCGAAAATCACGTGATTCTTTGCATCTTGCTCCGGCTTTTGGAATTGGGATAACGGTACTATGTTTCCATTCTTCCGGGAAGAGTCCGGTGATCCAGAGCTGATTATAGCTGTTAAGAAGTTTTCGTTTCACATGAACAGGAAGTCTCTTTAGCATTGGGTATGCAACCAGGTCTGGGCCACAGGATTTTCCGTTGGCGTGGTCTAGAGCCCACAGTAGTTCTGACATAGAGAAAGTCGTGTTGTATGGTTCATTAGTGGTCGGTGAGGTGAGCGAAAAGTTTGTTGGATGTTGTTCTACTTTTGCTTTTTTGGCCAAAAAGGATTCTGAATACAAGACTGACGACGAAATAGAGCTGAATTATTTTCCAAGTTCATTGGCAATAAGCTCAGGGTCATCGGTTTGATTTGATCCAATAGTAAGTTGAAAACCGGAGAGGCGTCTTTTTCCTCTTAGTGCATTCAATCGCTGCCAGACTTCTTGAGTGGTTGACTGTGGGCTAATGCCATCGACGAATTGTTGCCACGAGGTCTGCTTAACGTTTCGTATTGTTGATCTACATTCTCTTCTTGCTGCTCGCCATTGTTCCATTTTTGATTTGCGGTTCGGGTCATCTGGTGTTGTACGCTTCCACGCTCGTAAAGCCTTCCGCCGTGATTTTATTGCTTTTTTAACCTCATCGTTCCACCACGAGACAGCAAGCTGCCCTGGTGTGCTTGAGGTTCTTGGTATGTGTTCCTTGGCCGTTGCGGTAATGATCTTTCCCAACTCCACGGCTGTGTATTCACGATCGATAAATATGCGGCTGTCGTAATCTGCCTCGAAAGCTGACCAATTTGCACGATCGAATAACCACCGTCGCCTTCGTCCTGTCCTTGGAGGGCTGTCATTTCCGAGAATATCGATAGGGTAATGATCGTTACCAGCTGGGTCGCGATGAACATGCCAACGGAGTTGACCGATAATACTACTCGAACATAGTGACAAATCTATAGCTGTGTTCCTCTGTCCACTGGTGTAGGTGTCGCTCCCATCGTTCAGAACTATGAGATCGTATTTTGCGCAGATACGAATGATAGCCGTACCTCTCGGGTCATCACGGGGTGATCCCCAAGCTACATGATGTGCATTGAAGTCGCCAAGAATCAGGAAAGGTGGTTCTAACTGGGATATTAAATGATCGAAGTCATGTTCCAGATTTGGGTAGGGTTGTACTGGAATATAAAGGCTGACGACTGTGCAGCGAATTCGTTGCTCAAGTCTAGTTGCCAGTGCAAGCATAGGTGTGTTTAGCTGTACGTCAACATGCTGTGCATCTACTTGTACAGCGAGGGCCGTTCCTTGGTATATGTTGCTACCGGTCAGCGTACGCCACGTATATCGGCCCCGGAGCAAAGAATCCAGATTACGTGTAGCGTGCGGTCGAAGGTGGTGTTCTTGTATGGCCAAGACTGTTGGTGCATTATCGCCGTTGATCATGATGTCCAAGTCACTCAGGTTTCGATATAAGCCATTGATATTCCACTGAAAAGCAATTCGGCGGCGATTTTCTGGTATTCCATCGGAAGTATTGTGCGCATATACTGGAGATAATAGTAAAGGAGGTCTTCTATCTTGTGAAGAGATGTCAGATGTCCGGGACGCGTTCTTGTGAGGACTTGCTATGTCGGAGTTTCGACAAGTTTGGATTTCTTCCGGGGTGGAGTTGTCGTGGTAAGATAGATTTAGATTGGTTTCTAAAAGGTGGCATTTTCGAGTAGGTTGCAATGGATAACAGCTTATTAGATGTTGAGAAATACTTGCCCTTGGAAAGGGGTGATCCACGTCGACTGCCGCCAGAGGCTCGTCGAGCAGACTCGGAACATCCCTGGTCATGGTTGACGTGGAAGGCCTCGTGCTTGGCGAATCAGATGTTTCGGCAACAGTTCTGTTTGATAACGTGCAAAGTCGAGCTCTGTGGTGGTATTGTTGATCGTAAGTGGTTGAATAAGGTACAACTACAATCAGCGGCACAGTTTCTAAAACGTAACATTTAGAAGTAGTTTGCGATGGATAACAGCTTATTACTGGTTGAGAGATACTTGCCCTTGATGAGGGGCTGTCCACGTCGACTGCCGCCAGAGGCCCATCGAGCGGGCTCGGTACATCTCTGGTCAGGGTCGACGTAGAGAGCCTCGCGCTTGGCGAATTCGGTGTTTCTGCGACTGTTCCTTTTGACGACGTATCAGGTTCCACTTGCTGATTAGTCAGTTGATCATAGAAGGTAGAATTAGTCAATGCTGCGATTGGTAAAGATTTCCTTGAGAAAAAAGTCGGAAGAATTTTTCCATCGAGTCCTGCTTCCTTTTCTGAGTGTTGACATCGATGATCGATACTCCGAGGATGAGTAATTGCTGGTGCTGAGATGCTTTGATGGGGTTCCAAATTATTTTGCACTTCTTGGTTCATTGTAGAGCGAGCTCTGTTTAGCCTGGCGTAGCTATGGTTTCGTTGGGTGTCCATTGTCTTGTCCGTGTGCATTGCAGGGTCTGTCATGTTGAAATACATTTTGATACAATTGGTCAAAGGTTGGGTCGGTAAATTGGTCACTCGTCCCAATCAATCGTATGTGTTTCAGCATCGGGTGGCAAAGAAGGACTATGACTGGAATCTGTTAAAGCTATTTCCATCGCGTGTTTCCTGTTTTTGCTGCGCGTTCGCATATCGTACTCGTTGAATGAATTGTTCGCATTTTTCATCATGGTGCTACGTGTTGCTGGTGGGACATTGTTGGTTCGGTCTTTCCGCGACAGTCGTTGTGAATTCTGGCATGATCCTGACGAGTTTTCTGTTGAAGTCACTGGTTTCGATGGTGTTTCCTGCGGAGCTTTCCTTTGCGAATCGCTACGAGTATGATTTCTGTCATTCAAGATAGTGTTGAGTTTAGATTTCAATGATTCCACTTCAGCACGCAATTCTGCGATAATTTTATCTTTTGTAGATTCAGCCTGATCTAGCCTTTTTTTTGTATTTTACTGGCCATGGTGCTTTTCGTAGTCTCCTCAAAATAAATTTTACGAGCTTCGGCGGTTGAAATTTTGCAGTCAACTTGCATACGGATAATGTTCTCTTCGTCCTTGTACTTCTGGCATGTACGTGAGGTGCACGAATGAGAGCCCTTACAATGTTTGCAGTAAGGTGCGTTCTTGCATTGTTCTCCATCTGCTAGGTCGTGTGTCTCAGAGCATTGCAGACAAATACTCGTTTGATCGCAAAATTTGCGGGGATGACCGTAAGAGCCACACTTAAAACAAATCATCGGTGCAGGGTAATAAGCACGCACAGGGACACGAGGCCTACCAAATAGTACAAATTTTGGAAGGATAGTTCCAGTAAATGTTAACACTGTAAGTGGAGTGTTTCTTACAGCATTATTAATCCGCTTAGTAATACGCCGGACAGATTTTATACCTTGGGGCATAAGGTACTTTCGAAGCGAGTCATCATCAACGTCTGTAGAATCTGGTTCGTAGACCACTCCTTGCACGACGTTCAGCGTAGGGTGGGGGATTACTTCGACCATGGTACCATCGGTGAGTTGGGTGATCTGGCACAATTTGTTGAACGCTGCCTTTGAGCTAGTGCGGAGTAAATAACGAGTTCCACGACCTTCCTTACTCATCGCTACTTTCGTTGCCTCATTCAAGCCTACCGCTAAATCTGTCGATGCACTGATGATGAAAGGATTGGGCAGCGGTATCTGCTTTTTGTTTATGCCGCTTGCGGTATCCGAAGCAGTATCATCCAATTTGCGACGCACCAGTAGCACCATTGTTTGGCCTATCTCATCTGCACTTAGCATCCAGTCTGGTAGTCTTGTTGCTCCTACTGTCCCCCCGGGGTCACCTGGTTGACCCCCTGAGGAGCCAGATTGATTCCCGGCCATCAGGCCAGGATGCTAAGATAACCTAGCACACAGTTGATTTTTCTTCTCCGACACTTCACTATTCCGATAGGTACCGTTTTCGGTATTGACTTCGACTCGGGCTATCAACAGTATACGATATGCACTATTCACAGAACAATGGTAGGCAAACTAAACATCTGTCACTTCACGCTCTCAGCTATGTGGTAACTGATTTTTGTTTTTTTTTTATGCAAATTTTCAGATCATTATTGTACGTTGAACTATGCCATCGATATCGATCCCTGCAATTCCCACCTTAAAACTCCAAACATCTCTGAAGAAATATTAAGCTGAATAATTTTTCACTCTTTCCTGCCTGGGAGCCAACGGAAGAAAAACGAAGGTAGATACAATGTGCCCCGAAGGTCAATCGGTATCGATTCTTAATTAATGACTTATCAAATAAATAAAATATTTAGCTATTTATTAAACTCTGGAACACCGGTATTCCGCAAACCACCGTACAGTTCTCGCTCATATGGTACACGACAGGTAATACGACACCCAGTTAAAAAGCATATTTTACCATAAATTGCATACGCTATCAGGCATTTTGTTTGTTTAACATGTTTATAATGATGGACTCCTCCTTCTTTCCCAAGACGAAGATGGCAATAATGATGATGGTGGTGATGGTGATGATCTGAACGATTTGGCAGCCTATCAGGTTTCTCGGTGGACGGTTCAAGATGATGTTCAAAATTTTTATGATTCACTGCAAATTTAGCCTCATTTGGTATTCTTCTGCGTCAAAATGCGGGAAACTCATAAACACGTTGCTCTTATGATGTTTTGCTTCGTTAAGTTCTGCCAGTAGGGTTTCTCCAACAAACTTTAAGAACATTGCCAGCTTATGCAGAGCACGTGCTGAACAGGTAGACGGTTACATTTTGTTCTCCTTTATGACGTCAAAGAAGATTGTTTCAAAGCTTTCCTGATTGTCATCAGATCAAACACATTCAAACCATATCAGTTTCCTCAAATCTGCTATTTTAATAATTCCACCAATTCATAAATTTCAAATTAGCCCGTCGTAAATCGATTCGGAGTGGCTCAGAACCGCATTAAGCTTCATAATTAACTATCGCTGCGTTAAACATCGCCATCATGGCTGGGTGGTCCGATGATTAAAATCCAAAGCATCAGGTTGAAGAACTTCTTACGATCGAAACCCCAAATGGCACGGACACAGAGCAGCAGATGTTCACCATACCGTTCCGAAGAACAAAGAAAACTCCGAACCTTAATCTCCACTCAATGAGCATTAAACTGTGCACAGAAATGCTTACATTATCGACAATTAATCGATTCCATAAAGCACAGTTTACGAGCAACTGGGACCCCTTGAGAGTAGCTCATCTCGCGAAAGAACTTCATTATACCCACCGATCGGATGATGTTTTTGAGAACACCACACGTAGCTCCAGAACGTCGTCGGTCGTTCGTGACAAAGAGTCATAAAGTGAATTTCCATTTTCGACAAAGGAAAGCAAAAAAAAAATGTTGCGCATCTGACACACCTGACAGGAATATGGATGCTTGGAACTGCCAGACCCTTTTCGAAGCGGTCGGACATTTGGAGTGGGCTTACCTTTTGTGTAGGTACTTATCTGTTGTTCCCGCCGGCTCTAGAAGGCTGGGAGGTGGCTCGTAATACATGCTCATGTCACGGGAAGTACCGAGCGACATTTTATGGGAGACAGTTTCATTATTTCGTGGGATGACGATTGCGACAGATGATTAAAATTTAAAGCTATAGGATTTGGTTTGCTTGTTAGCTTTGTATAATTGGATGCGGTTAGTGGTGCTGCAAATTGTTCAACGCGGCTCTAATGTAACTTAAATGGACAGGGTTTGCTCGCTCGAGCATACTGTTATTTTTGATTGTGAAATCACTTATGCAGCTTTCATAAAGTTGGATACCAGCAAATCGTGAATAATGAACCGTATTGTATACGACAACTTTTCAATATGAACGCATCTCATGGAAAGCCTGAATTTATCATTATGTGGGGAGCTGTGAACCTCCTTACGAATTAAAATTCCGGCGAAAACGCTTGAATCTGAATTAGGTACGGCAGCTAAGGCAGACCATTTCTGAACAACGTCAATGTTGGTAAAGCTTCTCAACATGGCAAAATATAACCAACAATCAATACGAAACTAACGATTTTAAATTGGCTCACTACTTGACTAGCTTATTGGTCCCAAGCAAACGATTAACGTACCCTGTTCTAGTTGAAATTCTAGTACTACGCAATGTTTGTTTTGATTCGCTATGAAAGTTTGACAGGTAAAATGAGGGGTTATTGGTTTTTCCTATGTTTCGAGGGGTGAATCGATTAGCTTGGGACCGAAGAGAGCCAAAAAGTTGAGCACGTTATTTCGGGACCTTCTAGTCTTAGAGTTTCCTCTATGATATAACTAGATGATCCACAGGATGAGTTTTGATTAAGCAAGATTCTAGCCACTTCCACCTAACATATTCGGATGTTGTCCTGATCGGAGGTAACAAAAACACTGATTTTTATGTTGATTTTTATCGGCTTTAGTGAAATTATAGGCATTGTATGAGTTTTAACCAGCAACTTAACAATTTTCTATTTGAAGATTGCCGTAAAAGCTCGACGCAGATGTCGCCACTGCATGATGATGATAATGTTGACAGACTGCATATAAAATTCGTGAAAATTAGCGTTAAATAATAATATTTTTCAAGCCTGTGTAAAATCCTTCCAATTAATATTCGAATTGAAGAAGAAAACGATTTACGATCAGACTGATGTGCATCTTTGACTTTTCCAGTTGAACTTTCATAAGATATATTCATTTCATTTTGCAGCTCCATCAATGCTGCATCGTAAATATGATGTAAACAGAAGTAAATTGCTCAATTACTCAAAATAAAGATGATTTGTCATCTTGTTATCACCATCTAGCACCATTTTATAGTATGGTGCGTGTTGAGTAAAGCATGTTCCGTTGCGTTTTCCGTCGAAAATTGTGAGTATCAATATGTTTGCTTAGAAAAGGCCAAAATGAAAATTTATTGAATATTGGCGTCCTATACAACCAATTCTCCATTACCACCAGCATGATACAACCTTTCCTAAGTAAATTAACCTAATTTCCACTTTCATCTTAGTGGAAATCGCACATATTCACCATTTTCCGAAAAATGCAGCTACGCAGGAGGTAACCTCTCGCTGTGGGTGCAAACTTGTTATGCATTATTTTCCATGAAAACCTCTCCGATCCATACCGAAATAATAACAATTAGTTTTCAAACACGTTTTCTTACACGATTCAAGCAAAAGTTTCCACGGGAAATAATTAGTTTTTCTTTATAGGCCAATTTGCCCCAAAAATCGTCTGTTTTACTTGGAAAATTTGGAAACTATCCTCTTTCTAGTAGTTCTCACTTCGAAATGTAGGAGGCGAAAGCTTGGAAAAATTTCACTGCAAGACGCCAATTTTATGTTTTAGATTTTTTCTCTCAAGTTTTCTTTTATATATAGGGGAAATGACGGCTTCGGCATGACAGACTATTTTCGGCAACCCAAATTGAAACACTATTTTCACTGGATTTTCTTACGAAAACACTTCGCTGAATGCATACAAACGATTCTTTATGCTTTCAGCTTCAATTTGACTATATGTTTACCACTGAGAAAAAGCAATCTAGCAAGGTTTTCTTGAAATGCAACACACGCACTACAAATTGTAGCTGATTTCGAGTTGCCGATAATAGAACAGCAGATTTACATGCAGTTCAAATGGAACTGTTGCCGAAGAAAAACTGGTTGCCGACAATACTCGCTCTCACTAGAGAAGATTGGAGCTTTGTAAAAGCGTTTCAAAACAGTTTTTGACAATTCTTTCGACTGAAATTGTTAGAGCAGCTGGCAGCAAAAGATTGTAAACAAACCAATACTGCATATGTGTGCTTTCCATAGAGAAAAAGGCTATAGAAAGAATGTCGCTGCTTAGGTTGCCGAGAATACGTAAATTCCCCTATATGATTCTTGAAATCGAAAATCTTGCTTTTTTAGCATGACCATTAATGACCGTACAGATCGTACCACGATTGACCAGATCCAGCGAAATTTGTACAAAGAATCAAATTAATGGGGTTTGGGATTAGCTATTATTGTACAAAACCCGGTGAATCAGTACTTTTAAGGTCAATAATGGTGCATCAGGGAGGGAAAGGATTGTTAGTTCGACACCCATTGTTACTGAAGACCTAGAATACCTCTGCATCTCCATGGTTGTCACGTGATGCGATCTTTTAAAGCATGGTAAGGTAATTATGTGACCTTATCAACTCAGGAAGCAAAAACGGTCGCCACTAGGCCATCGTACCCCATAAATCATAACAATCCTCTAAGACCGTCGATCGTTCAAACCCGAGGACAAGAAGCTATTCAACTCAAATGTGACTCTTGACACACCATTGTTCTTATATATTCTGTCATTGATCTTATTTTTGAATTCTGATCTAATTTGATTAGTCGAATGATGGGTTTTGGACCTAATCAAGAACTGGCCACTGCCTCGGGGGTACATTTTTCACATATATATATATTCCGTGATATTACATGTTCAGGTGCTCAGGGCAATCAAGAGTTGGGACAAACTGATTTGATGTATCATTTCAATTGTGTCAAACCTCTTAACGGAATCTCTTTATGAAGACACACTCTAGTAGTAAAATTCTTCTTTATTTGTGATTTGTTACGTGGCTTACAATTGCTAATACAAGGCAAGAGGTTAGCCATAAGGGCTCTTCATCTTTGGTGAAATTTTTGATTTTTTGTTTGTACATGTCGTGTTTTACTATTGTAATGTTTTACATTTCTCTTCTTGTGGAGAATGTTTGATTAAAATGTTTAAAATTTGTTATTCTACCTACTTAATCTAACTTAGCTTAACCTAACCTAACGTGCCATATCCCTGATGATGTGTTGATCGACTCGCCTACAGCAATCTCTGAACGTAGCGATCGAGTCAGCTCTCCGTAACTCCAGTGTCTAAAAACCAGGCAGGAGGCGGTGGACCTCAGAGTTTCTAGTCAGATTTGCTGAAACTTCTCAAACTCACTGGAGGTTTTAAAACATTCTTGTCCTGCGAGTGGCGGCAGGAATATGGAAGAAGTAAACAAAAACTCCTCGAGAGAGGGAGGGAAAGTGAACTTCAGCGAGAGGGTGATTTGACGTGAGGTGCGCTTTTCGAGACTCCGGATGGCTTTTTTGTTCGACGCAAGAAGCTCAGAGTTCACCTAGAGTGAGAGTAAGAGCGTGTAATAGAAAACATGAACATGAATGGCAGCACCTCACTCTCATTTTATCCTCCTTCGCTCACAAGCTCTGAAGCTCAGTGGAATGATTTGGCAGTAGGCATTCTACTCCTCAGAAAAATGCTACGCTCGGTTCATTTCAAACTCGCGAGCGAGGTTCCATCAAGCCTGTTTCTAGTCCGCGATGGACTATTGACGATCATTCTCACCCAAGTAACCAAAAGTTCTACATTCAACGATTAAAATCACTTCCAAGTTCCATAAAGTTCAAATTAAGTTCCGACCGAACCTTCAAGTTCCATAAAGTTCCATAAGTTCCGACAGAACTTTCAAGCCACATGAAGCAATTCGCACTTAAGTCTTTATTAGTAACAAAATTTAATGTACATAAATATGAAATGATCAGTGGCCCGAATAAATCTAAACATTAAAAAATTAAAAATTAATTTCCTGGATTGGAACCCGTGTATTCGGCATTCTATCTACGATTGCTAACCACTGCGCCACAAGTGTGATGGAATACCATGCGTGTAAACACCAACTTAAAATTCATCAAGGTGTTGTGTTTCGTATTCAAGTCAGTCAGCTGGCTCAGAAAACTCCAACAATAGGCGGGACAACAGCTCACTGTAATATATTTCAGATGACGTAGCGGTTTGTGCTCAGGACTGGGTTTAATTCTTCAAACTACTACGTTAACTACGTTACTACTACTAATGCTGATAAATGAATACACATAAATACCTGTGTTCGCGTACGAATATACTAGCGCCGCCTAGTTGTCGAAAATGATCATCACCCTTAATAAAGATCCCTCGTTCGTCGAGTTTCTACGAGTTGTCGTCCCAACAAGATGTCATCCCCGCTGTCGTCCCAACGGAGCAGAGTAACTCATGCAGCATAGTGTTGTCGTTTGTTTACTTCCTTTTTCCGCCGCCGATGAATAGCCCCGTTGTATAAAAGGACCATCCCGCATGGGAAAAACTCTCTTTTTCTCGACTACGACAACGAGGACGAAACCGATTGTGAAGAACCAAAATGAACCAAGTCCATAGTTTGTAAAATATTGAAATTAAGTGAAATTAAGTAAAATAAAAGTGGATTGTCTTAGTTTGAAGTAAAAGTAAAATGAATTGAACTGCAAATAAAGTGAATGAAGTGAAACGAAGTAAAATTTAATAAATGAACTGAACTAAACAGAAGATTGAGTGATCTGTGAAGAAAGTGCCCGAAGTAAATTGAAACCTCTACTGCTCTCTACTTTGATATCGACATCTGGTCCTTCGAGCCGGATCGGCCGATGAACTCCGGTCATCTGGAATCTTTCACGCCCGTGAAACCACCATCTTTGGAGCTACTGCCTGGCCACGCCTGGAAGTCCCGAGAACCTTCGAGTTGCTGCTGAAACATTTAATACAAGGCACATAGACTGCCTCGAGGAGGTAATTATATTTCCACTTCTCTACACCCTGTCCCATTTGTGCTCCGCGGTGCTTTCGATTCCACAGATCAAACCCCATACTATTCCCCGTCGCCATGTCCACGGATCGCCGCTTGAAAACGCTCAAACTTCGCATGAAGAGCCTGCAGACGTCCTTCATGCTTACTAAAACTTTTGTGGATAAATATGTCGACGAACAACATTCCTTAGAAGTCCCAGTACGCTTGGAGAGCCTTACGAAGCTGTGGACTGATTTCTGCGCTGTGCAGTCTGAGCTGGAAACTATCGACGAGGCCGGCATCGAACAACTTCTGAAGGATCGAGCCAGCTACGAATCGTCGTACTATAAGGTTAAGGGTTTCCTCCTGTCCGTCAATAAACTGACACCTCCTTCCCCGACACCTACCGCTTCGACTTCTCATTCGAACTTCCAAGGTCCTACGTCATCCCATGTGCGCCTACCGGATATAAAACTGCCTGTCTTCAGTGGGAATTTGGATTATTGGATGAACTTTCACGACCTGTACATGTCCTTGGTTCACTCTTCAGCGGAACTCTCGAACATTCAAAAATTTTATTACCTGCGTTCTTCCCTCTCTGGCGACGCCCTCAAACTTGTACAGACGATCCCTATTACTGCAGCGAACTACTCCGTAGCCTGGAATTTGCTTGAGGAGCATTTCCAGAACAAACCCCGATTGAAGCAGTCGTATCTCAACGCTTTGTTCGAGTTTTCCACCCTCAAACGTGAGTCAGCGGCAGACTTACATGCACTCGTAGAGAGATTCGAGTCCAACGTGAAGGTGCTTCAGCAGTTAGGAGAGAAAACGGAATTCTGGGATCTTATTCTCATTCGTATGCTCAGCGTTCGTCTCGATGCCACAACTCGTCGTGATTGGGAGGAATTTTCATCAGCAAAGGACGATGTCTCGTTCAAGGACCTCACCAGCTTCATTCAGAGGAGAGTATCCGTCCTCCAAACGCTTCACGGAAAAGGCGTAGAAACTCCGCCGTCGTCATCGTCGTACAGTCAGCCGAAGAAGTTCACCCAACGCCCGGCGGCATGTCACACCGTCAGCCACGTCAGCACCGATCGAAAATGCTCTATTTGCTCTGAACATCACCCACTCTATATGTGCCCCACGTTCTCGAATTTGGCCATCGAGGACAAGGAAAAAGAAATCCGTCGACTGCAGCTCTGTAGAAACTGTCTACGCAAGGGTCACTTGGTACGAGAATGCCCGTCGTCCAGTTCCTGTCGAAAATGCAAAAACCGTCATCACACTCAACTTTGCCATGGAGAAACGTCAACAGGCGCGAACCATCATCCTACAACATCGAAAACAACAACAACTCACACTACGGAGGAACAGCCACGAACATCAGCCTCTGTGACCGTCACCGAGCTACCTAACTACGCCGCAACCGAATGTAAACAAACCACTGTCCTCCTCGCTACCGCTGTCGTCCTCTTCGTCGATGATAATGGAAGGGAGCATGCAGTGAGAGCTCTTCTAGACTCGGGAAGCGAATGTTGTTTTGTTTCAGAGCGATTCCTCCAAACCGTCACAGTCCAACGAAAAAGGGTTTCCGTCCCGATCTCTGGTATCGGCGAATCGACGGTCAACGCTAAGTTTACAGTTCCCTCCCACATCCGATCAAGAGTCTGTAACTACTCCACCACCGTTGAATGCTTGGTTCTTCCACGTTTGACTATGGACTTACCATCCACCTCCGTCGATGCTTCTACTTGGAGCATTCCACCCGGAATCCAGCTTGCTGACCCAACTTTCCACAGCCGCAAATCAATCGATCTAGTACTAGGCGCAGAGGTCTTCTACGACATCTTCCATGTCTCGGGTCGAATTCGAATTGGCGATGCACTTCCACCTCTCATCAATTCCACGCTCGGTTGGGTGGTTTCTGGAAGAGCCTCCAGTCCACAACCGAAAAGACCACTTGTCGCAAACGTTGCCTCCATCGCCGATCTGTCTCAGATAATGGAACGTTTTTGGACAATCGAAGAAGAAACTTCGTCACCATCCTATTCCGTCGAGGAAGCCGCATGTGAAGCACACTTCCAGCAAACCGTTTCTCGAAATCAGCAAGGTCGATACATCGTTCGCCTACCGGTGAAACCTGACGTCTTAACTTCACTAGGCGACAACCGTCGCACTGCCGTACGAAGATTTCGCATGATACAACAGCGAATGGGAACCGATCCACAACTTCGTATACAGTACGTCGACTTCATGAATGAATACCACGCCTTGGGACACATGCAAAAGGTCGCCGACTACGAAACACCTCCCAAACCTTGCTACCATCTTCCGCACCACGCCGTTGTCCGAGAGGAAAGTACGACCACCAAAGTACGCGTCGTTTTTGATGCGTCGTGTAAAACTAGCCAAGGACGTTCGCTAAACGATGCACTCATGGTGGGACCCATCGTCCAGGAGGAAATGAGGTCCATCATTATGCGATCGAGAACCCGCCGCATCATGTTGGTTGCTGATGCAAAGCAGATGTTTCGTCAGATTCTGGTTGATGAACGCGACACCCCGTTGCTGCGCATTGTATGGCAAATTTCTCCCGACTTACCCTTGGACACGTACGAATTGAAAACGGTAACCTATGGGACAGCATGCGCACCTTTTCTAGCCACAAGAGTTCTACAACAGTTGGCTGACGACGAGCAAGACAACTTTCCCCGAGCTGCCGAAGTACTGCGAAAGGATTTCTATGTAGACGACCTTTTCTCCGGAGCAGACAGCGAAGAAGAAGCCATCGAACTTCGTGAACAGCTCGACACTCTTCTTTCCAAGGGAGGATTTACCCTACGCAAATGGGCCTCCAACATTCCTGCAGTTCTCCATGATGTCTCTCCCGATAATCGAGCACTACAACCATCTGTAGATTTCGATCGTGACCAATGCATAAAGACGCTGGGACTGCATTGGGAACCCTCTACCGATTGCCTCCGCTATCGTATTTGTCTCTCCCCCGACCCTGTAGAAGCTACCATCACCAAACGAACAGTGCTCTCTAAAATTGCACGACTTTTCGATCCGATTGGATTAGTCGGACCTGTGGTAACATCGGCAAAACTCTTTATGCAAGAGCTGTGGACGCTGAAAAACAACAACGGTGAAGCCTGGGGCTGGGACGAGGAATTACCAGCAGCGATCAAGGAGCGTTGGCTGGCCTACTGTGAACAACTACCTCGGCTTAATGACCTGCGAATCGAGCGATGGGTCATCTGTTCTACACCGACGTCGATCCAACTGCATTTCTTTTCAGACGCTTCAAAGAATGCATATGGTGCATGCTGTTATATTCGTTCAGCAAACTCTTCCGGCACCATAAAGGTCGCACTACTAACAGCACGATCTAGAGTTGCACCTCTTAAGCAGCAAAGCATCCCCCGCTTGGAGTTGTGCGGAGCCCTCCTCGCAACAGAACTGTTCCAGAAGGTCAGAGCATCACTGAACCACACCGGCGAAGTCTACTTTTGGGTGGACTCAACAATCGTACTCAGCTGGCTGAAAGCACCACCTACAACTTGGGTTACATTCGTCGCCAACCGCGTCTCAAAAATACAACAAGCTACTCAGCACTGTGCTTGGAATCATGTCGTTGGTCAACTCAACCCAGCGGACTGCATTTCCCGAGGAACAGAGGTGGAAACCATCCTGCACAACGACCTGTGGTGGAGCGGACCACCATGGCTGCATCTCGAACCCTCTTCATGGCCCAACCAGCTGACGAGCAATATTACAAACGAAATTGCGCTTCCCGAAGCACGCAAACTACCACTGGCAGCGACTGCAATAACCACCGAGCCTTCGTTCGTCGATGTACTAGTGAGCAAGTTTTCGAACTACTTCCGTCTTCTACGCGTCGTCGCATATTGTCGCCGGTTCATACGGAACTGCAAGCCATCTGCACAAACAACACATTCCTTCCTCAGCTCAGAAGAACTTGGAGAAGCCGAAGCTACCGTCATCCGATTGGTCCAGCAACAGTCCTACAACGAAGAATGGAAAACTCTACAAAAATTACAACCAGTTTCGCTCAAATCCAAACTCCGTTGGTTTCAACCCTTTATCGAAAGCGATCAACTAATGAGAATCGGCGGCCGCCTAAATCAAGCCCCTCAACCTTTCGATAGTAAGCACCAAATTATCCTGCCAGCAAAGCACGGCTTGTCCACTCTTCTACTTCGTTCGCTGCATGAAAAGCATCTGCACGCCGCCCCTCAGCTTCTGGTCAATATCCTCCGCCTGCGATACTGGATCACAGGGGCCAGAAACCTGGCAAAAACTATCGTCCACAATTGCGTCACCTGTGTAAGAGCCCGTCCAAAACTGCTGCAGCAGTTTATGTCAGAGCTACCTGCCTCACGAGTTACAGCAAGCAGACCATTTTCCATCACCGGCATCGATTACTGGGGTCCAATTTCACTCCAACCCCCACACCGTCGCGCCGCTCCCAGAAAGGCTTACGTCGCGGTGTTTGTTTGTTTCTCGACTCGGGCGGTACATTTGGAACTGGTTGCCGATTTGACTACCGCCAAGTTCTTGCAGGCTCTCAGACGTTTCGTAGCACGACGAGGACTTTGCAACGAAATCTATTCCGACAACGGGCGGAATTTCATCGGTGCAGCTAACGAGCTACGCAAAATGATCCAAAGCAAGGAACACCATAGAGCCATCGCAGACGAATGTGCATTCCACGGCATCCGATGGCGCTTCAACCCTCCCAAGGCATCACACTTTGGTGGTCTGTGGGAGGCAGCAATCCAATCCGCGCAGAAGCATTTTGTGCGGGTTCTTGGCACTAGCACACTCGCTCACGACGACATGGAGACGCTGTTGTCGCAGATAGAATGCTGCTTAAACTCACGCCCGATTATCCCTCTGAGCGACGATCCGACAGATTACGACGTGCTTACTCCTGGACACTTTTTGATCGGGTCTGCGCTCAAATCTGTTCCAGACGTTGATGTCTCCGAAATCCCAAGCAACCGATTAGCCAAGTGGCAGCAAATCCAGAAGAACTTCCAAATCATCTGGAAGAGGTGGCACTTGGAGTACTTAGCCACCTTGCAACCGAGAACGAAGTGGTGCAATCCGCCAATCGTATTGGAGAAGGGTCAACTAGTCCTCCTTATGGACGAAAAAACTCCGCCTATGGCCTGGCCAACAGCGAGGATCGTAGAATTACATCCTGGAGCAGACGGAAACACACGGGTGGTCACTCTCCGCACCGCCCACGGCACCTACACTCGCCCCGTTAGCAAGATTTGCTTACTGCCGATTCCATCATCCAACGAGAAATCATCAAAACAAACCATTCGTCCAGAAGCAGAATCAAAACACCAACAATAAGTCATCGTTTCAACCAATTCCGTCACCGATGTTGCACTGGTTTCCATCCGGAGTCACCTGAAATTATAAAAATACAAGGCCCTAATTAATTAGGGACAAGGTAAGCCCCTGTCCAAGAAATTATATCCGTAAAACCCCTCTACCGGGTCTTCTATTTTCCATAATATCAATTCGCTGCCGGACTGGATCATCTTCTATCGCCTGACGAGAGTAAACATCGAGGAAGAGTAAACGTCATCCGCCAACGTCAATCATCACCAGCACGGGAGCAACAACAACAACATGCCATCAGAAATAGTGATTTCTGAAGGGGCCAGGATGTTCGCGTACGAATATACTAGCGCCGCCTAGTTGTCGAAAATGATCATCACCCTTAATAAAGATCCCTCGTTCGTCGAGTTTCTACGAGTTGTCGTCCCAACAAGATGTCATCCCCGCTGTCGTCCCAACGGAGCAGAGTAACTCATGCAGCATAGTGTTGTCGTTTGTTTACTTCCTTTTTCCGCCGCCGATGAATAGCCCCGTTGTATAAAAGGACCATCCCGCATGGGAAAAACTCTCTTTTTCTCGACTACGACAACGAGGACGAAACCGATTGTGAAGAACCAAAATGAACCAAGTCCATAGTTTGTAAAATATTGAAATTAAGTGAAATTAAGTAAAATAAAAGTGGATTGTCTTAGTTTGAAGTAAAAGTAAAATGAATTGAACTGCAAATAAAGTGAATGAAGTGAAACGAAGTAAAATTTAATAAATGAACTGAACTAAACAGAAGATTGAGTGATCTGTGAAGAAAGTGCCCGAAGTAAATTGAAACCTCTACTGCTCTCTACTTTGATATCGACATCTGAAGCGGCGATCCGTCTTTAGAAATAATTTCATAAAAGTGCGAACTAAATATAGAATTGGTGTAGAGGACAAAAACCATCTTTAATTTATTTTCCAAAAGTTCCGTTCAAGTTCCGCCAGAGGCTGCTTACCCAAAAAACAATTTTGGTTTTATGAGGGTTCTGTAGGTTCTGTGGACTTATAGAATGCTATAAAACCTCTATAAAGCTTGCTATGTTACTTGGGTAGAATGCTCTTCAATTATGGTACCGGAACTTTCAAGTTCTTTTAACGACTTAAAAATGAGGCTGCTTAGAATTCTATAAACCACCTTCAACCAAGCTGCTTAAGCCACAAATAGCCTTTTATCAGAACTTTTGGTTACTTGGGCAGGATCTTATTCTGGGTCCTTTGTAATTTGAGATGGTGGCCTTTTACGCAACTCTCCCAGATTGGCATCCCGTATTCTATTACGGGAAGGATGATTCGTTTGTAGACAGCAAGCTTATTTTTCAGGGACAGGGTAGACCTCCTGTTGATGAGTGGATACAATGCACAGTGGTCCAGAATGCAGATTTAGGTGGAATGATATGTTTTGAACCTGAAATTGAAACTTTAGACTAAAAGTCTCTTGTACAAAGTTGTTCCGTATAGTTAGGCCCTCATTTTTATGACAATGAATTCTAGGGTGGTTCCTATTATCATTAAAATCAAAAATCTAACTTTTTTGTTTGAATAAATTAAGGTATACATTCTTCGGCAAAGTTATACCTGAGCTAATTTCAAGGCACTTTGTTGCCAATTTAAGTGATACAAAAAAGTTATTTTCCACAGAGTTGCTTGGGAGCACGAAAGTCAGCTTGCTGTCTATTGTTAGGCCTAGGTAGACTACCTCTTTCGACCATTACACCACTGTGTCGTTCAGCCAGATCTTATTATTCTCCGACGGAACAAGTCTGGGAAATTTAGCGTGTGGAAAGATGATGACCTGGGTCTTTGCCGCGTTGATACGGATCTTCCAGTTGTTGAAATATTCAGACAGGACGTCCAGGCCTCTCTGAAGTTTGGCAGTCAGAGCTCCGATTACCCTACCCTTGTAGACAATGGATGTGTGTCATCTGCGAACAGAAACAACAATCCACCATCAGGGAGAGCCGGCATATCGGAGATGAAAAGGTTGAATAGAATGGGGCCAAGGATGCTTCCTTGTGGAACCCCGGCACCAATGTTGAAAGCATCCGATGTGATTCTATTCAGAGAAACTCAGAACATCCTGTCCGATAGATAGTTGATTATTATCTTCACTAGGAAGATTGGAAGACCGTACTGCAATTTGAACTGAAGACACACTCAAAAAGCTCTTCATGATTTGGTGTATTTTTCATCGTTCTCAAGAACAAAATTCATGACTACGCCATACCATATGATATAATTAAGCATTAAAAGTGCCTATTACGTAATGGAGTAAGATCATTCCGAAAATGTCTAGCACCTAGGACTGTTCATGAGCTACGTAGACCGAATTTGAGAGGTTTTAGACCACGCCCTTATCCCACTTAGACAATCGTGCAAACAAATTTCCAGAAAAATGTACTGATCGTACACACTTGCCAAACCTGCCAATCGTGTAGTATATACGTGGTTTATGAACAGTCCCTTTGAACTACCCGGCTAAGAAGTACTATCCACATCTTAGACACAAAAAATGTAATATTGTATGTAAAGTAGGTTTGCTAAAGCTGATTTTCACAACTGTTATCTGTAAATTTTATGACAAATGGTCGAAAGACATAACGTTGAATGACAATAGGCCGGAAGGGGCAAAAGGTCGAAAGGAGAAAAGGTCGAATGGAAGAAAGGTCGAATGATGAGAAGGGGGACAAAAGGTCGGATTACGCGAAGGGAGACAAAAGGTCGAATGGACAAAAGTTCGAATGATGTGAAGAGGGATAAAAATTCGAATAAACAAATAGTCGAATGGTTAAAAAACGGACAAAAGGTCAAATGATGAGAAGAGGAACAAAAAGTCGAATGGCCAATTGGTCGAATGGTTCAAAAAGGGACAAAAGGTTGAGTGGATAATAGGTCAGTGGACAAATTCTATCTGATGAAAAAAAAAAATCCAATACGCCATTTTGACGATTTTTGCGAGAAGGCCAAATTTATTTTTTTTATATTATTCGTTCCATTTCAAGTATTTATTATTGCTTGATTATTGATTATACCTGCTTCTCCGATTGACGTAAAACTAAGCATTATTGTGTGTTGTGGGCAATCATTTGCATTTTTTTAAAACTTCGGCCATTTTGATTTTTTTCTTTTTTTTCAAAATGGCACCTTGGTAATTTTTAAATAAATTGTTGCACAGAAACGTCACTTCTAATCGAAACGACTAAGTTGTAGAAACAAATTTAGTTTGTCAGGGAAAATTAAACATGGTATTTATTTAGAAATCTTTAATAAAAATTAAAAAAATGGTTTGAAACTCAGATATCACAAAAAGTACAGTAAACCTGACTACGCCCTAGAGTATTTATAAGTCAAATCGTATACTCGGCGGAGCTGGTGTGAGAATTTAAAACTGAGCTGATATAGGTTTGACAGAAACCTTTCATCTAGTCGAGATATCGACTTAAGCAAGCCATTAGTATCAAATGGCACTAGTGGTTAGTGATTTTTTCGAGTGAGATACGATAGGTCTTGTCTTTCAGTGAGTGAATTCTTAACTGATCTGTGATTTACACCATCTAATAAATCTCTTTCACTTTCACAACTTTCCCAAAGACAGAAACCTTCAAGATGTCAAGTTAAGCAAATAATTTATTAGTGCCACCTGGAAGACGAATGCTGAACACAACTGTTCACCTTCCAATAGGGCACATACATCTGAACAGCTTTGATGAAGACCGCACCCCAGTGATGTCATGGTAAATTTGGAACTGATTACTCATTTAGAATTACCCTTTACGCCCTGGTAGGAAATAAAGAAATTTTTTCCCAATAACTACAATGATATCACTGAATATTTCACTTAATGATGTGAAAGTGGGATTACTCACTAAGTGAGTAAAATTTTCCTCAAAAACCTGCTCCAATATGACGGTTGATAACTCAATACCTGAGGCGAAATCATCGAACAATTGCATTACATTGCACCATTGGGCACTGGATACCCGTTTAACAAATTCAACGTGAGCACCGTTTGAATGTAATTCCAGCTGTTCAACGGGGATCTACGGTATTCTAAAAGCTTTTCCTAGAAAATGAGGAAAAAATTACTCATTCACTAAGTAACCCTTTTTTTTTAGCAAATTAGTCAAATTAAGTCAAATTCCACTCAATTTGGAATGAATCTCATTGACCGTGTACTAGTGTATTTTATTTTATTTAGTTTTATTTTAACTAAAAGTTTGTTCAAATGTAAATAGTTTACATATGATAAGTTACTGTAATCTTTATACCACACGAATCCTACACCAATTCTGAATCAAAGGATGTGAAAAGAATTTAAATCCATCAATAAATGGCCAAATTATAAGCGTTTAGAACCTAACACTATTTCGTTACACAATTTTTTGATTTGCACCCCCGTATAGCACGTCAAAAAAAAAGATACTTTTGCGAGAAAGCTGAGCACAGTCAGCCACTCACACAGGTTTGCATGGCATGTATTATTTTATATAAAGCTTTGTGGATCACGTTGGGCAACATTGATTTTCTAAATCAAGCGTTTTTTGCAACATATGATGGTGCAAATCGCAATATTTGGCGTGTTTCATTTTAAGATTTTTTTTTCTAATTCTGTGAGTGGTTTGCTCGATTAGCAAAGAGTAGGCCCTTAAGCCGAAGTAGTTATCTCCTCTTTCTTAAAAGTATGGGAATATACGTATTCTTGTCAATCTAAGCAGCGTCCGCGCTTGTGTGAACATTCTCTCAGCGTCACGCACACGTAGCTGTTATTTTGTTTTAGCATTTATTCGCTGCTTGATGCTCTATTCATTCCAATCGATAAAATTTGCCAAAACTGTTGTAAGATATTTTAATAACCCTCCAAACTTCTCAGGTGAGAGTGACTATCGTCGGCAACCTCTTTTTCTTCGGCAACCTTTCCATTTGAACTGCAGTTTAACTAGATATTCTATCATCGGCAACTGAAAAACAGTGTAGTGCGTATTGTTAATTTAATGGAAAACCTCAGTCGTAAAAATGTAATCCGATTAAAGTTCAAAGACTGAGGAATCGATTAAATACCATCAGTGTTTCAGTGAGAAAATGCAGTGAAATTAATTTCGGTTGCCGAAAGCAGTCAGCAGTGACTGCCGAATCCCACTACCCTAATTGGATGCTAAAAAAGCTATATTGGAATCAAATTTCCTACAGCTATACTGCCCATAAAAGCATAAGAGTCCTATATGGATTTTTGTCAGATATGAGTAGTCCATTAGAATCGATTGTAAACTACCTGCATTTTACACTGTGCACTAAATGTTACATGTTTTGTTCAGAAAATTTCGCAAATAATGAAAAACTAGATTGTACCATCTATAAAAGTCTACAGAGAATTCGATTTTCAAAAGCGGCTTACTGTTTTCCAGATGGGATTGATATGCTTTTATGGGCAGTAAAGTGATCTTAAAAAAACGTATAGAGTTAATTAAAATTAAATATCTTCAAATAAAACATACCAAATGATGTATGTTCTATTTGATGAACAAATGATGTATGTTTTATTTGAACATACATCATTTGGTCATAAAATAAAACATACATCATTTGGTATGTTTTATTTGAGATATTTTGAATCGACGACCGTCGGACTACATTACTATTCATAAAATTAAAAAATACTAAATTATGTTTCCTTGATTTGTTTTCCGTCAATCTTGTTTTCCGTGCTGAGCACCAATGCTATCGACGCCAGGGAGATAGCTCCCACACCTTGACACTACCTATCGACCCATCAACTCATAAACCGGGGGCCAACGGCTCTTCTTTCCTTCCGAAGGAAGGCGTGATCAGAGATGTTATGCCTCAGAACATCCCGGTGGCGCCGACTGAGATTGAACCCAGGCCTGCTGGGATGAGAGGTAATCACGCTTACCACTACACCACCACCACCACCCTTAGCTCAGTCGGTAAAGGCGCAGCTACAAAGCAAGACCATGCTGGAGGTGGCTGGGTTCGATTCCCGGTCCGGTCTAGGAATTTTTCGGTTTGGAAAATTTCTCGACTTCCCTGGGCATAAAAGTATGATTGGACTTGCCACACAATTATACCAATGCAAAAATGGTACAGGCATCGAAAGCTCTCAATTAATAACTGTTGAAGTGCATCTAGAACACTAAGTTGAGAGCACGCAATAAGCTAATATGCGATATGCAATAAGCTTGAAAAATGCGAAGAAGAAGAAGACTACACCACCGGCGCCACTAAAAATACTAAATTTAATCTACCTATCTATCTTCTATCTATCTATATATATAAATATGAATTTCTGTCTGTCTGCCTGTCTGTCTGTCTGACCCTTATAGACTCGGAAACTACTGAACCGATTGGCGTGAAAATTTGTATACAGGGGTTTTTGGGGCCGTGGAAGGTTCTTATGATGGTTCGAGACCCCTCCCCCTTCTGTAAGGGGGGGCTCCCATACAAATGAAACAGAAATTTCTGCATAACTCGAGAACTAATCAAGCAAATGGAACCAAATTAGGCATGTGGGGGCGAGTGTGGGGGTATAAGGAGATAATCATAGAGGGTAGCCCCTTAGATAATAGGGGGGGGGGCTACGTACAATATAGCATGCTTTTTTTAAATCGGCGCATAAACTCAAGCTATTATTGAATCCCGAGCAAGACCGGGCACACTCAGCTAGTTTAAAATAAAAATACAAAACTCTCAAAGCTCCCAACCATTAAGCAGAGCAAATGCAGTCGAGTATCTGTTGTAGCTAGCGCAGTGCTTCCAGCAGAGTATGTTTAGCCCGTCGCCATTCATCATAAGCCAGATGAGCCATCTCGTCAAAAATCTGTGCAGATGACTGATGCCTTCAAACGAGACGAAAGCCCACATTCTGCTGCCTACGATGAACAAATTACGAATGAGGAAACCACAATTAGCTCGTAGCAGTGCATCATTTTTCGGAGCAGCAGCAAAAGTATCATAATTTCGTGCTGCGTGCGTGTAAGCTTTCATCGGTACCATTTATGCTGCTTTTCGGCGCGCTCGCCGAGCTGTTTGTGGCCGTAACGCACCAAAATCCGGACACTTTTAAATGTTGACCAAATATGATCCAAATGTCACGTAAATTTTATGGTGGAATTATATTGGGACCCTACCTGGATGTAATATTCAACTAAAATTAAATAACCGGATTAAAACACTGCCCGGTAATCGGTGCAATGCGGAAGCATACTCTACACTTTGGCTAATCGAAATGTACCGCCTGTGGCGGTGTGAGCTATGCGAATCAGAAGCGTTGGCGGCAATCATATTCAACTTTCCGAGGAGACTTGGATGTGGATTTCTGCTCGATTGGCCCATCTCCTTTTGCTTGGCTTGTCGTTGCATCGGTTTACCTTCTGGTGAGAAAAAAAAGGCTGTGAAGCTGTAGAAAGACGCGACGCATGCAGCACGACGTCCGATGACGAGGCATTTCTCATTAGACTGTAGTGTAGAGGAAAATATTGCAAGCTTTTAATTGGCAGTCGCACTGAACTGCTGTTGTCTCGACAGACGGACCTAGACATACAAAAAAAATAAAAAGACACGATATGGGGAAAGATGACGATCTGTGACGACGACGATGCCAATGCGATGGTGAGACCGATGCTGATGGCCAGGGCAATTTCTAATAGCATGAGAAAAGTGCGGCCGATGGACGATGGATGGCACTGTTGACATAGTGACCTTTTGCTGGGGCGGTTGATGTGATTGGACGAAAGTGATGAGCTTTGAGGTTCATTCAGAGCGTGCCCTGTAATTATGCGAAATGCGTCAGTTGGGGGTTTCAAAATTAGAAAAGCCCTTCCATTATCCGCAGCAATCATGGCTATAATTAGCAAACGGGTCATATTTTCTATCGCGTTGCAAAATTGTGCTGATTTCTCACTTGAACAGAAGAGCTTGAATGTTGAATAATAATTAAAACACTGCAGCAGGAGAAGGTAACCCGAATGCTACAGATGTTGGTAAAAGTAGCTGAAGATGTTGCATAACAAAACGACCCATACATGATCCTAAGAATAAGATACCACAACGAAAGAAGAGAAGGAAACAGCTTTTTTTTGTAAATTTATTTATTTGTACTGCCGAATAAACTTTATAGAGCCAAGTTATATTTTGCGGTATATATACTTAATCTTAATCTTAAATGTTGTAATTGATGATTCTTTGCTCGACTGTTGAGCTGTTCAGTCCGTATTTTCGCTCGAATTCTCGTTTTGTGCTGTCGCGTTGCGCCGTGGAAGTGTCGCCACATTCTCGCGTTCAGGCAATTCAATTGAACTTGCAAAACATAAAACAAATGGTGCGTAAACGTGCCAATGAGTCAGCAGCGGGACCTTCAAAGAAGGTGCTAATCAAGCCCAGTGCGTCGCAAGATGACGCCGGAAAACGAGTACTGCAAGCCGACCAGTATGCAGTACTCCCGGAAGAAAATGGCAATGGTGACGCCGTTCCCATTGCAAGAAGAGAGCGGATTCCCCCGCTTTTCACGCCGGTGAATGATGTTGCCAAGCTGGGTGCCGAACTGGCAAAACACAAGCTGCTGCCTCACTTCAAGCTTTGCAGCATCGGTACCATTATCATGTGCTCCAGCCTGGAGGAGTACAAACAAATAGGATGTTTTCTAAAGGAAAACAACGTGGACTTCTTCACGCATGATCTGCCATCGAGCAAGCCACTGAAGGTGGTTTTGCGTGGAGTACCGTCGTTCGAGGCGACTGCGGTGAAATCCGAGCTGGAGCGGTTTGGGCTCAAGCCGATGAACCGGCGTCCCAACCACAACACCAGCTGTGCTTTTCACGAAGGGATCCACCAGTCTTGCGGCTCTGAGATCCAAAATCCGAAACGTGTTTCAGGTCATCATCAGTTGGGAGTGTTACAAACCCCAACATCGTGGTGTAACGCAGTGTATGAACTGCCTCTCATATGGCCATGGCACCAAAAACATGAAGACAAACTGCGGCAAGTGTGCTGGAACTCACTCAACTGCGTCCTGTGAGCAAGATGATAACATCGAGCCAACGTGTGTCAACTGCGGTGGAAACCACCAAGCCTCCAATCGGGGATGTTTCAAGCGAGTGAAGTTTATGAATATCCGTCGGAAGGCTACAATCAACAATCAGCCCGGTCGCCTCCGTAATCATCGTTCGCCTCCTGTACTCACGGAAGTCCAGTACCCAGCCTCGTCGACATGTTCCAAACCTAGCCCCGCTTCCGCTCAACAACCAACAACCCAAACATGCGAAAATACAAATGGTTCCCAACAGTCGGACAGTTCATCATCGTCTCACTGCTACTGCGGCCCAGCCAATTCTAGGTTCATCCACCGCCCCTGGTTTATCATACGCTGTTACTGTCTCAGGTGAACCTGTCGATGATTCTCCGTTCACCTCGGAGGAACTTGTGACGCTCGTGGCCGAGGTCATCATCATCATCGTAAGTTGGAATGCTTACTCTTTGAAGAGCAAAACTATCGAGTTTGTTGACTTTCCCAACGAACGGCACATCGACATAGCCGTCATCACCGAGACTCACTTGAAGCCCGAGCCGAACGTCTTCCTTCCCGACTATCGGCTCGTAAGGCTTGACCGCACAAGCTCCAGGGGATGGGCAGTGGCCATCGCTGCGAGACGGAACATCAGCTGCCGACTACTACCAAGCTTCCAGCTGAAAACAATCGAAGCCATTGGAGTTGAGGTGAGCACATCGCTTGGTCCAATCACCATCATCGCGGTCTACTGCCTCAAGCAAACCAACATTAGGGACGGCTCGGACGCAAACCGAAGAGACATCATCAAGTTAACAAGACGGCGACAAAATGTCATCATCGCTGGTGACCTGAACGCCAAGCATCAAGCCTGGGGCAATAGTCGGTGAAATCAGAACGGCACAATCTTGTACAACGATCTGCAGGAAGCCCACTGCAGCATCCTGTGTCCGGACACTTCCACCCGGTTGAGTCAATCCGGAGCTCATGCCACCATCGACATCTTCATCGGCAACATTGGCGATAACATCTCTCAACCTATCGCCTATCAGGAACTGAGCTCGGATCACTATCCGGTGGTGGCCGAAGTAGGTTCCTCGGCCAATAGATTTCAAGCTTCTCGGCGAAATTACCATCGTGTCAACTGGCAAAGCAATCAACTACGACGTCCTACCGGCCTCGTTCGAAGAAGTCGATCGGTGTCTGCAAACCATCGAAGAGGCGATATCCCGTGCCAGGGTGCAACACGTACCAGCATCCAGACAGGTAACCCAAGTAACATTTTAAGTTTTATGAAATACTACAAAGCAACTATAAAACTACATTCATATAACCCTGGTAAAGGCTATTTTGTCATTAATGCATCCACCATAACCTCATTAAGACTAGAATATGTCTAGTTGGCCCACCCTGGAGAAGGTTCTGAAGGGTGTATTCTCGAAGATCTTCAAGATTGATTTACTGTAAAAGCTTGTATGACGAACGCATTGAGAACCATTTGAAAGCTACAATAAAAGCTATTTAGCAACAATAAAAACCCTTTCCGAGCCGTTTCCTCTAGCCGCATGCTGAATCCACTAGGAAAGCATCAATCAAGATAGAAAAGGATTTATGAATCCGATCATATCAAAATAATTAAAATAGAAACTGATGGTATAAAATCCTTGTTGAATATCCTAATTTATTACAATAGTTCTCCTTAGTTTTAAGTGCCATATTAAATTTTATGTGAAATGTACGTGAAAACATAGAAAAAATTAAGTCCACCCTCGTTAAACGTCGATTTGACTAATTATTTAACATTGTAAAAAAAATATATTCTTCAGATCGAGCTTGGCCGAGATTTTTTTTTTTTTTTTTACTTTCGCATTTAAATGTTTGCTCATTGCTAAATTTACCAAAATATAGTTATATCTAAGGAAATATTGATTGAAAATCGAAGATTGTAAAAAACAAGCAACCTAATTGTAACATGGCGGTGGCATAAAAGTTGATTTTCATGGGTCATTTGTGAAAAAGTTGTTTTGCTTTCAAGAATTCCTTAACAAATTAATAAGGTTTTAAAATGGCTTTTATGAAGAAAACTTGCAGGCTGAATTGTATTTATCTAAAGCCATTTTGCTTGATCCTAACCCGTTCAGATTTATGGCAGCATTCATGGAGGCAAAGTCGCCTGCAAAAGTTAAACGTCAAAGTTTGTTTATCTTTCGATAGTTGCGCTGTGAGATCCAGGATTCTTCCAGGCGGTTTTCTCCCGATGGGTTGGGAGCAGTTACTCAGATAATTTGCGATACTAGTTTTACAACATTTCGCTTTTCGAACAGCTGGAAGCGCAATCGTTCCCGAAAAAGATCCCCTTCTTCCGGATGGTTACAGAAGTGCAGTATCCAATGATGCAGAGATGTACGGTTGAATGAAATTTTCGAAGAGTCTTTCGCCGAATAAAATCGCTGCTTTGGATCGGAAACCAGCTAATCTCCGCTAACTAACAGTTTCAGTGATTTGCTGTCGGTTGTTATTTCGATTGTCAACGCAAGATCTGGAGAAGACTGGTATGTTTTTCAACTTTAGACAATATTTTATGAGTTCTAGGGCCCCGCTCACTTTACTCTTCTCCGACAGATGGTCAGTCATTGGTGGTGTGCTGGTTCGTCTAGGGAGTAAATTTATCTGAAATTGACTTGATTTTTTCATCCTACTTCGTCTATCCTTCGAGATTTCCTTGTCATAAATTTGGCATTTATTAACTATGAGGAACCATCTTTTAAGCTTAATTTGTAAACAAAGTAATTGGGGAGTTAATGATGCTTTTTAAAAAGGCTAAAAAGCAACAATAAATGCTTTTTTCTCTAATGCAAAACCTAATTGTTTTATTGTTACTTTTATAATGATAGAACACGTTTATAAAGTATTTTATCATGTCATTAATAAACAATTGCTAATGACGTTTATGCTTGAATTAGAGAACAGTTTTAATGAGGGATTGATAACTTTTAAATTTATTTTTAAAACAAGGCAGTTTTTGATTTTCTTGCCAGACTATAAAAGGTTTTTAAAACAGCAAAAAGCTGAATTTCTAAGCAGGAATGTTTTACTTTAAAATGCTATATTTAAACTAAATGGATTGTTCATTGCCATTATAAAACCATCATAAATCAGAGTGAATGCTAAATGGTTACTGAATTGTTACTTGGGAAGTCATACTCTGAACCTTGACAGCCCAACCAAAGATCTTATCTGGCTCCGTAACACCATTCGTAGGCAGTTTCAGCGTTATAGGCTGCCCCATTTGAAGACCAATGTCAATAGGCTAACCAAAATTATCCAGGCCAGGATGGTGGAACTCAGAAATAACGATATTACCAACAAGATTCGCTCTCTCCCAGATTGTGCAAGATGACCAAAATTTTGAAAAATAACTCAAGACCTATCCCTCCACTCCTCTGTTGACCAGAACTCGGACCCATCCCTACTCATAACCCCAGTTGAAAAGGCCAATGCTCTTGGCCAACATTTTGTGATTTCACATAATCTTGGCCAAACCATGAGCCAGCCGTTCTGGAGGCAATATCTTGAGTCGCTGACACCCCCGTCGTAGTGCATGCTGGTAGTAGAATATCGGCTGATGAGGTGATAGCAGCTGTTAGAAGCACTAAAAACATGAAGGCCGTGGGTATGGTCAACCTCGAGTTGAAAAACTTGAGTATTGACTTCTTCAACCATCTTACCGTTATCTTCAACAAATGTTTCGAGCTTGGCTACTTCCCTGCATGCTGGAAGTTAGCCAAAGTGATTCCAACACGCAAGCCTGGCAAAGATCCTACCAGTGCCAAAAGCTATCACTCCATCAGCCTCTTGTCCTCCATCTCGAAGCTATTTGAAAAGTTGATACTCAGCCGCCTGCTGGTGTTTTCAAATGATAATAACATCTTTCTCAAAGAGCAATTAGGGTTTAGAAAAGGCCACTCTACCATCCACCAACTCGCACGGGTTACTAACATAATCAAGAGGAACAAGTCCGTTTCCAATACATCTGCCATGGCATTGTTGGACATCGAGAAAGCGTTCGACAATGTCTGGCATGATGGTCTAGTGTACAAGCTGCATCGATACAACTGTCCGATCTACCTCGTGAAGATCATCAAAAAACTACTTGTCGGGCTGATCATTCCAGGTCTACTTGAACAATTTCCCCTCTGATACGTTAAACGTTGATGCAGGGGTCCCTCAGGGTAGCCTGCTTGGGTCTACCCTATTCAACATTTTCACGTCAGACGTTCCTCCCCTGTCGGGGTCGTGGTATCCTGTCTATTTTCGCAGATGACACCTCCATCATCCATAAGGGTCGAGTGATCCGTGCTCTGGCGAGTAAACTACAATCAGGCCTGGATGTTCTGTCCGACTATTTCAAGAGCTGGAAGATTTGTATTAATGCAGTTAAAACACAAACCATTCACCCTGTCCCACAAAAACAAGCTTGCTGCCCCCGAGGAATCATCCGTACCTGCACGCAATCACGACACACTTTTCGCGCAAACTTGAGGATCCATTGATCCTAGTATTCTTCGCTTTAATTATGCGACGTACACAAAAACTCCAGTTATAAAAACCCTTGATGAATTTCTTGAACCAAACCCTTACTGGTCGAGCCCAAAACCCAAACGAGGTGGCTTAGCTAGGGAAACATCTAGATTGCTAACTTGATTACAAAGTTGAATGCTTTAGGGTTTTTGATCTAATTTCCGTCTTACTAAGGACAACACGTGCTTTACCTCTCTTTGCTGAACCAATTTAAACCAAAAATGGAATATTTCTGTCAAAGATGACTTCTAAATTTATCCACCTTTCCATACGTACCGTTGGATTTGATAAAGAGTCACAAATTGTTGAGATATTGTTCATAATCTAATACTGCTTCTTGATTCTAAATTCGTTCTACGAGTTTCAATTTCGTCCTAACGCATTTAAACGCCATTTGATTGTCTTCGTCCTACGGATAAACGTAGAAAAAAGGAATTCGCTAGGAACGCTTCTTTTGTTTTGAGAACAATGAGCGTAAATATTCATACAATGCGCTCTAACAGGATTTATGTTGTAGCTAATGAACTAACGGAACGGAACAGACCTATTTTTGATTTGTGCACGGTAAATCATTGATATTATTGATCTTTTCTGATCGATAGAACGGAAATGGGCGATTACGAAGAAGTAGCGCTCTACCCTATATAGGGGAAACGTTGACTTCGGCAATACCTTAACCTATTATCGTCAGGGGGGTAAACAAAGTCCTAGAGCACTCAAATTTGGCCAATAGATGCTCTGAAACACAATGTATCCCTATGCCAAAATTGAGCTCTCAAGGACGTTGTTTACCCCCCTGACGATAATAGGTTAAGGTATTGCCGAAGCCAACATTTCCCCTATGTGATAGTCCCTTCGAGGCTTCCAGTATAAAATTCTGCGAACAAAGCTCGCCGTAAAATGAGAAAATGGTATCTCGCTGCGTCGCATGAACTAGAGAATGTCTAGGATAAGAGAGGAGAGGACTGACTGGTATTGAGCCAAACGAACTAGCGAAGAAAGTTAACTAATAAGCAGACGCCTTGCCAAAAAGTTAACGAAGATCATGTGTCAAATGATATGTATAAATAGTCACACAAACGTTTATGCATTATTATAGGACCTATGTGGTTTGTTTTATGGAATGTATAAGGTTGATATTTGGATGTACAAGTGAAGCACATGAATAAAATAACTAATATTCGTTTCGTGTAGAAACCGCCCAGGCATAGGTTGCCAAGACAGTCTTAGAATCCACTCCTTTCTTATCCTAGACCCTTCTCTAGTATGAACAATGCAATATCAATCATGAGGGTGCAGGACACCTTTGCTGAATATCACAAAATATTTTTTGAAATTCCCATTGTCTTGATTTAGACTTACTTAATACTCAAATATGTTTGTATATATTAAGAAATATTAGATGATATTTTCAAATACATCTAAGTTGTCGTGTCCCTCGTCAATCATATCATGAATCGAATATTGCTAAGCTAATAAGTCATAACAGACTACGATTAAGGTGATTCGCTGTGACATCCTTATTCTCGAAACCACTTCGAAACATTGAGTGCACAAATATCAGCTTCTACGACACGTGCAATATTCAAATTGTTACTCCACGTTTGCTGCACTGGAGCCTACATGAAGAAGCAATTCCAGGTGAAATTGTGCACTGTTTTCCAAGATTTGTGTAATTGAAAATTCGAAGTGGAAGTGCATGTATAGCCTACGTAGCGGCCATTTGTGGACTCTACAAGGAATCACCTTAAGCCAACATAGCGTAGATGACAGATAAGGGACAAGCGATCTCAGATAAATACGGTAAATTTGGTACAAACCTCGCAAAAGGTCGTTGTGCAGAAGAAGAAAACATCAATAACGACTGGAAGGAGTGGCGTAGAATTGATACTCATCAAGTAGCAACCATGTTATGCATTTATTCACACTTCAAACGAAGATTTTTGACGTAGGACTACGTCTGTTATTTCTATATGGGGGTACACTTTGTGAAAACCGGTAATGGAACATGTAACGAAATTATGAAAGGTTTTGAACGTTAATAACTCAGCTGCCCCTGGACCAATTTCAATAATGTTATCACCAATCGATCAGAAATATTTCCACGCATCGATAGAAAGTTTTGATTTTCAACAAGAAACTATTGAAAACAGTGGTGAATGTCAAGCATTGTTCAAAAGCGTCGAAATAACTGACAAAACCACCAATTACACACATGCAAATGCTGCTTCCCCAACACTGTCATCAGAGAGTCGTTAGTAGACGAAACAAGTTGAAGTGACATTCGCCTCCGATCTTCGGGAGTGTGTAAATAGGGAGGATGCTATTTCGTAACATTTTACACACTCATCGCCATATTCAGAACCAAACGCCCCCAAAATGCTCTCCAGAGTTGTAATCTTGTAACTAAACTTGGAAGTAGAGGTACAAGTGATTTTGACGGCAATCACATTCGTTTGTTGTTCTGGATGATAGAAGAGCATAGTAGAAATAGCGCGAAATAGGTTAGTGAAGCCATGGTCATCAAAAGAGCAAATCGATGAAGAGAATTGACTTTCACCCCTCTGCTTCTAAGCCCCTTAACTCAGTCGTCGTCATAGCAATGAAAACTAGCATCGCACCGCTATTGGTTCTTGGGTTACACTTGCTGGTTGTAATTCTGTTGTTCGACATTTTGAAGGATCACAAAAAAATAAAGGGTTGTGTCCTAGACACGACCACAGTATGACGTAGAACTACGCAAAATTGATGTGTGTCATGCATTTTTGACTATTATTCTTTATCTTAATTTCTACAAAAAATTCAATGTTTCGGTTATAATTCAATGTTGGTTCAAGTATTTTTCCTGTAATGTAAAAATTATGAAAATTCAAATGTGGGGTCCTAAAAAAAGCGTTGATTTTTTTCAGTAGCTCCATCGTTGATTTTAAATTATGTCTCTGAGAGAGAAGAGAGTGATGGTTGCATTTTATGATCACGTAACCGACAGTTGTTTTCCTTATCAGAAGACGGTACTTTCAATATTGAACAAAATGTTGGTTCATATGTCTGCGGAGTAGGGGAGGATGGGGTTTAACTATCACACAGGATTTAAGCACCTCTTTGTTCTCTTACTTGGAGGACAACCCTAACATAACATTATCATGTATCATCATTATGTAGTTTACAGCGTGCTCGTAGAATGATGCAAAATAGAAAACTGTGACTTTTCTCTAATCAAACGTTTGGTTTCCAATAAATAGGTGCTTAGTACAAAATTAATTAAAAATAAGGGGGATTCAGTTATTGAATTTAACAGTCAGAGTAAAAGCTCGTATACAGTTTCTCCACCTGTTCAATGTTTTGATAGTAAGCATCATAGTTAAGGTACACCGGGGTAAATTGAAACGGTAAGTATATCTCTTAGTGGAAGTGAATATTCACTGGGGTGTTTCGTACTAGTTGAACCCTTCGACCCCATCGCATCTGTTACATCTGTGCGGATTTTCTAGCGCTAGTGTACTAGACAACTAGCACATGCTAGTAGAACCTGATGCCCTGCTTACATTATGCTGACTACTTTTTTGCACAGTGTTAGTACACTAGCGCTAGCAAATCAGCATAGATTTAACACAATATTTACCGCTGACTTGTTTCTGCTTGTTGCAGGACCCAGTGTCACGCCGTCCGAAGCGGTAATGAGCAGAGGTACTGTTTTATAACTTTGTTCAACCAAGTGGTACTCGATTATGACGACTGGGTTTCGAGTAAACGTTTATTTCTTGAAAACAGTGATAACATTACAATTTGTACAGTTTTCAAAAGTATTTTTTATGAAAAGTTGGAAATGTATTTATTCCAGCAGATTTGTAAAGTAATATCCAATCGATAAGCGTATTTGGATTTTAGTTTCATCTATAAATAAAAAAATTACAAGCGTTCAGAACCTAACACTATTTAACTACACATATATTTTTTTATTTGCACCCCAGTATAGTCGACAAAGACGTAGTTCTACCTCAAAAACATGAAATTACACTATTTTCTAGGGATGCCTAAAAGTCCAATTATTCGATTCACGATTAATTATAAAGATTTGTCCAGCTATTCGAATAAATATTTATAGAATTTTCAATTATTCGAGCACGTAACCGACACTTCTTCTTATTTCTACTCGTTTGATTTAGCGCAGTAGAGAAAATCAATAAAAGTACTAATTTATCTGAACAGGCATAGAGAAGAACCATGACGTGAAACAGGATCATAAATTCTGCTAAATGCTAAGATTTTCCAACTTGTTGAGAGAAGGAGCTTAACGAGAAAAATTAAAAAGGGGAGGAGCTTTAGCTGGGTTGACACTGATATTCTGCGGCCACTAAACTGCTCTCGCAGACACCAGTTTAACCACTGTCCAGCAGCAGACGGGCCGAGACTCTTGCGAGTGCCCAATCATTAAACCGGAGAATACGGGATTGTCCGGTCCGATTTGCTGATCCAGCTGCCTACACGTCATCATCATCTTCCAAAGGCTTTAAAACTGTACTTTCATCGGCTCTTTTTAGGGCCACCAAGATTTTCCAAAAGAGTTAAATTTCTGAACACATCCCAACTAAAATTCATATCAGCTGTCAATACAGCAGGCCGCGCTTAAACTGGCATGTGAATTTTTTCTGCGTATGTTTTCCACTGATTATTTAACAATTTTTAATTAAGTTTTGATTCGGCTGGTTTGGAGCTAGCACTGCGTCTCCTGGACTGTTCATTGTTCCCCTCAGGAAATCAAATCGAACCAGAATTCAATCCAAAAACTCAACTGAAAATTAGTTCGTCATTATTAGGCTCACGAGTATGTCGTCATCAAAAGGTAAGTTCATTGGTACACGTAAATTCATTGAAATAATTCGTTTTTGAGTACATATAATAATACATAAATAACCCTTTTTGTCAACCCCTCCTTTATAATCTTTTCTAAAATCAAACGAATTCGGTGAGAAAACATGATTTTAAAGCACCCAAACAAAATAATAAAAATTTATCTTATCAATGAAATAGAGGAATAATAGGAATAGTTTATCAAAAATAATTAAAATTTTGATGCAGAGGGGTTGACAAAATTGAAACATTACTGTAAATCATATATTTTAAAACATTTTATTATATACTGGGTTGGGGGGCAGCCTAAGGGAATCAAAGGATTTGTTGGCTGGACGAGGGTTCGTGGATTTGCCAGTCCCTTGTCACGTGATTACAGATGGCCATCTGGTCGTATTGTCTTCCAAAGGCCTTCAATGAAGCTGATTCACCCTGCTGCAACAAACCATCAGGTAGAACTTCACAACCGGTAAAGTATCTGCAGACATTGGTAATCCTTGCACTGATGGTGGGTTCCATTCACATAACATCACATCACATCACATCCCAACTAAAATTCATATCAAAAGGTTCTTTTCAGGGCAATCATAGTCATACTAAAGAGTGATCGAAGTGGGCCGCGCTCAAATTCCTATTCCTAAACAAAACACAAGCTTCTGCTGCTATTAACAATAACATTTATGCCACGGATACACTTGGATGACAAACTATGAGCATGAACATTATTTGTATAATAGTTATGAGCACTATACAAAAACTATGCAAGTGTGATCATGGATGTGCTCATAATTTATTATACAAATAATGGTCATGTTCATAGTTTGTCATACAAGTGAATTCGCGGCATTACTATATAAGACCACGTAGTCCTACGTCACCAATGCGTACAACCCCATAGGGCTGTCTCTTGTAGTTTTTAATGCTTAATTATCATGTTCTTGAATAGCTCATTCCATCAACATTGTTCAATTTTCGGTCAACCGGGGCATTATCGATCCAAGTCTACTGAAATATTCTGCCGCAATTATTACACCTCCATATAGCTAGAAACGCCCATTCAATTTGCAAGCTGAGCGAGCATTTCCTAATAGGTTTCAATGGAAAGAAGCTGCTACCCCCCCTCCCCCACGGCCCCACTGAGAATTGACACCATCTCGCAAGCGGGCATACGAATGGAAGGTAATTGAATTCGCCTAAGCGTGCAAAATGATTTATTTGCAATAGCATTAGCAAATCCATTGAAATTTCCTCAATTGACCGGTGGTCATCCGTTCATTCCATTAGACAGTAAGACCGACAACGCGCCGCTGTCGGTCGATCGATCGTCATCGCTGTTTCAATTTTCAATGGGTGTTTGACCTCCAAAAAACAAGAGCTGAGGTGTTTACCGGTTGTTCCTTCCATGAATGAATGGGGTAATTTCACTACTCGTCCGTCCCCCATGCCGGATGATGGTGAGATGCGGCGATGATGAATATCTTGACACTTTGTGTGCGATTGTGACCGTTCTATGTGCGGAGATGGGCTGATGATTAATGGGCTAGTCCAGCGTATAGAGTGAGCTGGACCGAAGCTGGAGCTGAGCGATGTGACCTGCGTGTCAAAGTGAAGTGGCCAGTGAGATGGAGTGAACATCCGGTATCGTATCCTATTGAAGTGTTTTAGTTGAAGGCTGGAGGATCTCCATTGAAACCTTCGAACATGTAATTCGAAATGACGGACGGAGCGTGTTCCTCTCTGTTCCTTATTGGCGTAAGGGTAACGATGTTAGGCTAGCTGTAATATTTTTCTCGTTTATTGCAACTGGTTGGTATATTGATATGAACAGTGTGGATCCAGCAAGGAGATGACCTTTTACACGCTAACTGACGGTTATTGGCGAGGATTAATACCTTTGCATGTTAGCATATTCAGAGCTTCAGAAATGTGCTTAGAAAGGAATGTACAAGTTACTTACTGTTTTGACCCTTATGTTTATTATTTAAATGAACAACTTTTATGAGTTTAATCCAGAGACGTATTGAGGCATGGGTGGCAAAGCACTTTGCGGTGAATGAGGAGTTGTTTTTTTATTTTTTTTATTTTTACAAGCCCGTCAGTTTCCCAAGTCAGTTTCCCGTTTTTGTCAGCATATAATTTGAGAAGGTTCTGACAAAATCGGGAAAGCACTGTAGCAGAGCCGAGCCAACGAAGCTGCATTACTGTTGCTGCATTTATTTGTACACGCAAAACAAATTTCGCGAAACTTTGTAAATTCTGCATACCTTTCATGCAAATCTGTAACAGACTCTTACTTCAATTTAGTTCATATTTGACCACTCACAAAATATATTTTTTTTACAAACCTGTTGCCAAACCGTCGTCGTCTGATAGACCTGTTCAAAACATCTCTCTGTGCCCTGTGCCATATGTAGATGTAGATGTTCAATTCTGTGTGCCAACAAGATCTACCATCACCATCATCTCTAAGAGGCTTTGCCCCGGTGCTGTTGATGCTGCTGCTGTTGCTGCTTAACCCTGTAGCGATGATTATTTCGGCATAAATTAGCATATTTTTCGGAATTTTTCGTATAACGAGATGATGAAAATGTCGCTGCAAACCAGATGGTCTCGATCGCTCCAGAAGTCCAGTCCGGGGAGCTGGTTTTTCCGGTCCTTTGGTCAGGTTCTTCGCTCCCAAACATACAACAGGTTTATGGAGTGTCTGTGTGCGTGTGTGAGTGTGACTTTTTTTTATCGATGCTTTATTCCCTGTGGATACTTCAAGAGCACACGGGTTTAAGATCATACTGCACTTGTTCTTTAGAGAAAATTATCCATTCGGTGGAATTTTGATTTCAATTCCGTGGTCGGTCGACCAAATGAACGTTTTTGCGTGCAAATCAAAGGAAAAGTACCGATCAATGTGCGAACTGTAATCCATTGTAAACAAATGGTCCCCAGTTCCAGGAATGTGTGCGAGGAGTTAATTGCTTTATTGGCCATATTGTCATGTCGGATGCTGGCAATAAAGCGCACACGGGGTGCGAAAGCGTTTGCGTCATTTCATTACCGTAGCTTACCTTTTCCGGGCAAATTTAATGCATGTGTCGTTTGTTTAGCGGAATTATGAATGGAAGTTGTGAATGGATTAAAATTCTTGGTAATTGTTTGGGTTATTGACAACTTTGCGCCATGCGTAATACATTAGATAGGAGGATTTGAAGGTGTCAAAAGCACGCACAGAGGAGTAGTTAGAGCAATAACCTGACCAAAATTCTAAATCATGTCATACTGATTACCTTGTACATCGTGGCAGATAACTTGACAGTTAATTCGATCTCGTTCGAACTCCAGCGGTAGACAGATTTAATATTTTCCACTCTGTGAGCTTGAATATAAACAGTTTATAATAACTTTTCGAAGACTAAAGAATTCATCTGGGTTGGCATTTCCGAGCCATTTGGAAACTGTATGTTTTTCATCATTTTTAAGCTAATTTAGCAAATTTATCTTAAACAACATTTGGTTTCTACTTGGCTCAGAATCAATCAATAATATCTTTTATCTCACATTAATGCAAAATATCACTCACACCAACAGTAAATAATTTTGTCAAGGTTTTTGACCTACTTACTCCACTGTGGCGCGATTCCAATTGAATATCACAACAGGTCAATAAACCAGCAGCAGTTGATTTGTTTTTAGATAGAAACACAGCAATATATCATTGAATACGGGAGCGCAACATGAGTCACGGGGTACTATGGGTCAAAATACAGGTTTTCAAAACTGTAGGGGGAATAACGGGGGTCTCCGATGGCCCAGTCAGTTCAGGCATGGTATTGCCAAGGTGTGGGATCATTTTCCAGTCCGATCTAGAAAACCGTTCGGAAACTTTTTCTACTTTCTTGGGCATAGGGTATCATTCCCAAATATCAATTTTGGTTTTTTTGACGTAGGACTACGTCTGTGATTTCTATATGAGAGTAAAGGGTGATACGGTCAAAATTTGGTCAATATCAACTTGACGTATTTCTTTCAATTTTGCATTTAAAAAACCTGAACACCCCTCATTTTGAAGGTGTGTGTGTGTAGAATGTTGCTCCTATTTTGATTTTGGAATTCACTCTTCAGTTGTCAAAATGCCGTCCAAGCAAGAAGAGCAGCGTATCAAAATTTTGCTCGCGCATCGCGAAAATCCGAGCTACTCGCACGCAAAGTTGGCAAAATCGCTAAAAGTTGCCAAATCAACCGTTACAAATGTAATTAAAGTGTTTGGGGAACGTTTTTCGACAGCCAGGAAGTCTGGATCGGGGGGAAATCGAAAACCGGAAGCCGCTGAGACGACAAAGAGAGTTGCCGGTAGTTTCAAGCGAAACCCTAACCTCTCTCTCCGAGATGCCGCAAATAAGCTGGGTGTATCGTCTACAACCGTGCATCGAGCCAAAAAACGAGCCGGACTATCGACTTACAAGAAGGTAGTGACTCCAAATCGCGATGATAAACAAAATACGACGGCCAAAGCGCGATCCTGGAGGCTGTACACAACGATGCTGACGAAGTTTGACTGCGTGGTAATGGACGACGAAACCTACGTCAAAGCCGACTACAAGCAGCTTCCGGGACAGGAGTTTTATACGGCAAAAGGAAGGGGAAAGGTAGCAGATGTTTTCAAGCACATGAAACTGTCAAAGTTCGCAAAGAAATATCTGGTTTGGCAAGCCATCTGTAGCTGTGGCTTGAAAAGCAGCATTTTCATAGCTTCCGGGACTGTCAACCAAGAAATTTACGTGAAAGAGTATTTGAATAAACGTCTGCTGCCTTTCCTGAAGAAACACGGTTGTTCCGTACTGTTTTGGCCGGATTTGGCATCTTGCCATTACGGTAAAAAGGCCATGAAGTGGTACGCCGCCAACAACGTGCAGGTGGTTCCCAAGGACAAGAACCCTCCCAACACGCCAGAGCTCCGCCCAATTGAGAAATACTGGGCTATTGTCAAGCGGAACCTAAAGAAGACCAAAAAAACTGCTAAGGGCGAGCAGCAGTTCAAGGCAAACTGGCTTTCTGCGGCGAAGAAGGGGGACAAGGTGGCTGTACAACATCTGATGGCAGGGGTCAAGCGAAAGGCCCGGCAATTCGGATTTGAAAAAGCGGAAGCCTAACTGAATATTTTTCCTGAATTTTATACTAATTGAACTTGAAAAAGAAATTTAATTTGATTTTTTAAATAAACGATTTCACCGATTTACACGCGTTTTCCCTTGACCAAATTTTGACCGTATCACCCTTTACACTGTACACCAACCCTGTGTGAAAGTAGAACCATTGCGACGATCAGCAAAAGGAACAAGCAAAATGGTGGCGACCAAGCTTCTTATCATGGAGCAACCGGGCCGAGACTGTTCTGAGTGCCCATTTCTCGTAGCGAAGTTGAGATATCCTTCGCTGCGCCTTTCCAACGGCCAACCCGTGTTCAGCAGTAGCCGGGCCGAGACTCTTCCAAGTGCCCATTCGTCGTTGAAGTTTCCCTCGCTGCGGCCTTCCAACCTATCGCAGACACCAGTTCAACCCCTGCCGAGCAGCAGACGGGTCGAGACTCTTGCGAGTGCCCAATCATTGAACCGAAGAATATGGGATTGTCCGGTCTGATTTGCTGATCCAGCTGTCTACACGTCATCATCATCTTCCAAAGGCTTTAAGCCTGTACTACCATCGGCCCTTATCAGGGCCACCAATAATTTCCAAAAGAGTTAAATTTCTGAACATATCCCAACTAAAATTCATATCTAAAGGTTCTTTTCAGGGCAATCATAGTCATACTAAAGAGGATTAACAGGGAGAACTTCGCTCAAATTCCTTTTCCTACACAAAACACAAGCTCCTGCTGCAGTTAACAAATAACATTTATGATATAAGACCACGTAGTCCTACGTCACCATTGCGTACAACCCCATAGGGCTGTCCCTTGTAGTTTTTTTTTTATGGTTCTGTAGACCATGATATAGACTTGTAGAATCCTTCAATAACTCTGATCTAATGTTGTGTTAGGTGGTAGAGACACTATGTTTCTAGATCATAATTCTAGCGTTTAGGATTTTTGTCAAGACTACTTTAAAACCAGTTTTGTTTAGCTAATCGATTTGACATGTTGTACAAAGTTTTTAAAATCACCAAAATGCATAACTTTTCCCAAAACAGCAAAATTGTAAATTGCTTCATTTGCTTTGTAAAACGATTTTAAGGCAAAATTCACCAATGAAACCAAAATGATTTTTTTTTCAACGATTGCTATTATTAATGAACACTTGAAATTTAAGCTGCTGAAAACACAAAAGTAACTACTGACATCACCGAATACACATTGTAAAATATTTGAGTAATTTTCGGTAATAGGGTGTGCTTCCGTCTATTAACGTCTCTTTAAATTGTTCCCTGGTAGAGGAGAATTAAGTTCATTCGAGACGAGGTAATAGGATGTGTGCTTGTGCTAGTGCACAGAAAAAAATCTGAATTTTAACTATCGTGTAAAATCTCTCCTCGTTAAATTTTGAGCTACAGTTGGCATAAACAACGAAATCGTTTACAAGCTTGCATACAATATTGCTAATTTATGCGATATTGAGCTAAATTTACACGAAATATCGTGTAAATTTATGCCAAATCAAGCGTTAACTTTATTTGCGCTATGTATCGCAGAAATTTACATGATTTTTTCAAACAGTGTGGAAGGAAAAATCGATGTTGCTGCTTTAAGGATGTATTGGTAAAATACTGGCAAATGTTGTGAATGGTTTTAATAACTGGTCACAGCTAACATTAAACAAAACTAAATTGAATTACTAATAAAAATGCAAAACTTAATAAAACTATTACCTAAACGACCGAAAAGACTATTAAAAACCTATGTACCCGAGCAGACCCAACAGTGATTTTTGCAACATTAGTACTTCACATCATGATTGATCAAAAAACGTTAATTTTAGTTGCCAGAAACTGCCATTTTAAGAGAAATTTTAACTGCAAAATTGGTGAAATTTTGCGTCAACATCGCCTTTCTCCAACATTGTTGTCTCGAGAAAAGTTGTGTATTTTAATGATATTGAAAATAAAGCAGAGCATGTCCAATCGATTGGTTAAGATTTATTATGCAAAAAACAAAAAACAAATTGTTCCAAGGTAGTCCTGACCAAAATCCATTTATATCTCACTAGAATTATGACGCAGAAACTTAGAGTGTTTTGCAAAGTTTCATGAAATGCATGGTTCTACAACTTTGCCGAAAGCATGAACATATTATCTTACGATTTAAAAAAGTTTGTTTTTCTAAGTGTAATACCACCTTAAATAAAACAGTTTATGGATATTTTACAAGATGCAGAATTACATTTAAACAATTTATTCGAAGACACCAAAACGCTAAAACACCTAAAAGCGAGAAAAGGGTTTTAACCATCTTTTTGACGTAGGACTACGTTTTTCGGGAAGGATGCCAATTCAGGGAAATGCAACGAAAATTGGTCAGACTTTAAATGCTAATAACTTGATCAATAATCAATGGATTTGAATGATTTGTATGTCGATCGATCCACCATTATTATAAGATTTGTGTGGTGTGTCACATATTATAATTGTTAAAAATTTATACAATCAAATTTCCCATACATTTTCTTCGACCGCAAGGTGCTCACCTCTAACACAGCCATCAAAAAGTGCAGAATCCCTAACGACACAAGCCGAAGCCGCACAATCATTCAACGTATCACGTTGGACGGTTCGACCTTGGACTTGTTCGCTGCAGCGTGGACATCGTAGAATTCCTAGCAGCTTAAGACATACACCTCACACCAATGAAAAACAACCAGACGCAGACGCTAATCGGTCCAGGGCAATGGAAAAGCTGAACTTACCGTCGTGAAATCCGCCACCATCGTTCATGAGTTATCTTTGCCAAACACGTACCTAAAATTCCGTCGAATATCCAGCTCATCGGAGTAACTGTGATCCGTCGATATCAGAAGAATTTAAACATTGTAATCAGTAGGATATGTTCAATTTATCAGTAGTAGTAGTAGTGAAAACAAACGGCCTTTTTCAAGCCCAGCAATAAATCTTTACATACGAGCTCTCAAAATGGCAAAACTTGTGTAATAGTGCGCGATTAGCTATTATCGTTTTGATGCGTTCGGCAAGCTTCGTGCGCCAAAGATACCGATAAACGATTTTGACAGAATTTACTACTACCAGAACGTGCTCCGGTAGGAATCCAATTTGTATTCGTGTGAGCGCACGTCCGGTCTTGAGTAAGTACTCCTCAAAAGCGCAGTTTTACAGCTCACCTCGCTGTGAGTTACCATGTCATCACACCCAACGGTTCTTCGGGGGACTTTTTTTTGCCGTAGGACTACGTCTGTGGTTTCTTTATGAGGATAAACTTTGTTAAAACCGAAAACTAAACATGTAACGAAATTATGAAAGATTTTGAACTTTAATAATTCAGCATCCCCTGAACCATAATAATTTTATCACCAATCGATCATAAATATTTCTACGATATTTCTACATTGCTTCCGACTGTTGATTTTCAACAAAAAGCTATTGAAAAAGTGGTAAATATCAAGCATTGTTCAAAAGCGTAAAAAAACAAATCCACAAATTACGTGCATGCATATTCTGCTTCCCCAACACTGTCATCAGAGAGTCGTTAGTGGACGAAACAAGTTGACGTGGCATTTTCCTCCGATGTTCTGGCGTGTGTGAATAGGGAGGATGCAATTGCGTAACATGCTCTCCAGAGTTGTAATCTTGTAACCAAACTTGGAAGCAGGGGTGCAAGTGATTTTGATCGATTCTGTTCATTGACTTCCTGTTTCGTTAATAACTCGACGATAAACATATTCATTGATACGTTTGTTGTTCTGGATGGTAGAAGAGCATAGCAGAATTAGTGCGAAATAAGTTAGTGAAGCCATGGTCATCAAAAGAGCAAATCGATGAAGAGAATTGACTTTAACCCATCTGCTTCTAAGCCCCCTTAATTCAGTCGTCGTCATAGCAATGAAAACTAGCATCGCACCGCTTTTGGTTCTTGGGTTACACTTGGTGGTCGCAATTCTGCTGTTCGACATTTTCGAAGGACCACCAAAAAACATGCAATTACACTATTTTCTAGGGATGCCTAAAAGTCCAATTATTTGATTCACGATTAATCGTAAAGATTTTTCCAGCTATTCGATTAAATAGTTATCGAATTTTCAATTATTCTAGCGCGTAACTGACATCCCTTCTTTTTTGTATTCGTTTTATTTAGCGCAGTTGTACTAATACTAATACAGTACTAATTTATCTGAACAGGCATAGAGAAGAATCATAATGTGAATCAGAATCATAAATTCGCATAAAAAAGTGTTAAGCATCTTTCTGCTATAGGTTAAGATTTACGTTGGTTGTTGAGAGAAGGATTTTAACGAAAAAAAAAACTAAAAAGGGAAGGAGGTTTAGCTGGGTCGACCCTGATATTCTGCGATCTTCCAACCTGTCGCAGACACCAGTGCAACCCCTGTCCAGCAGCCGACGGTCCGAGACTCTTGCGAGTGCTCAATCATTGAACTGAAGAATATGGGATTGTCCGGTCCGATTTGCTGATCCAGCTGTCTACACTTCATTATCTTCCAAAGGCTTTAAGCCTCTACTACCATCGGCCCTTTTCAGGGTCACCAAGATTTTCCAAAAGAGTTAAATTTCTGAACATGTCCCAACTAAAATTCATATCAAAAAGAACCAATCATAGTCATACTATAGAGGATAAACAGAGAGAACTTCGCTCAAATTCCTTTTCCTGCACAAAACACAAGCTCCTGCTGCAGTTAACAAATAACATTTATGATATAAGACCACGTAGTCCTACGTCACCATTGCTTACAATCCCATAGGGCTGTCCCTTGTAGATTTTTGTCTGCTTTTTTTTCTATTCTTCATCTACATCAGCAAAATACAGAAAAAAGGAGGTGTTGATGTTGAGAAGTGTACTACGGCGATCGCGCATTGATGTTCCCCCCGATGTTGCTGCAAGGGCTTGTGGATCAAAACCAACAATCTACCGTATGTCAACGAAGCTTACCAATACAAGCATGAAGGAAAATCAACAACTGACCGAAGATGCAATCGTTGCAACTGCATATGAGGGTCATGACCGGCAAATCACCAGCAGTAATCGGCACCATCCCGAAATGAGGCCATAGCAATTTAAGGAATCGGCAATAGCGGTCACACTTTGTGTTCTTTTAATGAAGAATAAGTATAATAAATGTTTAGTTAGAAGGCTCGAAGGTAAGGACCAGATTACCAAACAGGACGAGCATAGAATGCTAATCTTAATAACTGAGTTAGTTTCGTTTTCAGTGTACAACGCAACGAAGACCCCTGTTTATCACTCGACAGTCAAACGATTACTGCAGTCAAACTTGCTACGTTTCCCATGCTCCCTACATCATGTAGGTGAATAAATAGAAAAGTTAAATTGTTTGTCGAAATAGTGTCAAGTTTTGAACGCTTATAAATGGTCATTTATGAATGAAATTCTATTTTAATTACATCATTTTATTCAGGTTATAAGATTTGTCTGGTATAAATGAGATAGTTGTTTATGGGGCAACTTCACTGCTGCAGTCATCGTTTGACCAACAATCAATACGAAACTAACGATTTTAAATTGGCTCACTACTTGACTAGCCTATTGGTCCCAAGCAAATCGACTAACGTACCCCATTCTAGTATAAATTCCAGTACTACACTAAGTTTGTTTTGATTCACTATGAAAGTTTGACAGATAAAATGAGGGGTTAGTGGATTTTCCTATGTTTCGAGGGGTGAATTGATTAGCTTGGGACCGACGATAGTACCAGAGCTGAGCCAAAAAGTTAAGTTCGTTTCTTCGGGACCTTCTGGTCTTAGAGTTACCTCTATGGTTTGACTGCCGAGTGATAAACAGGGGTGTTCGTTCCATTGTACATTGAAAACGAATCTAACTCAGAGTGATTAACTTTTACTCAGTGATAGAAAAGTTCGTGAAAACTCACTATGACTCGCGAACTTTTCCAACATTGTTTATGCGTAACTTTTTACATACGTATGTAAAATTTTCTTAAAGCTTAGGTTACTCAGCGCATGAGTGACCTACGTTTTTAAAAATGTCTTCATTCGAATGAGTAAAAGTGACTCACTCTCTGAGTTAAATTCGGCAGTCAAACGATGACTGCAGTCAAACTTTCTACGTTTCCCTTACTTAAACAATTAGATTAGCATTCTATGCTTCTCCTTTTTTCTGTATTTTGCTGATGTAGGTGAATGAATAGAAAAAAACAAAGACAAAAAAAAAATTTATTGAGTGGTACCGTTTGGTTGATTGCGGCTTAACACTATGACCATTTTTCAATAGTTAATAATTGATGAACAACTATCTGATTTATACCAAACAAATTTCATAATCAATCTGAATAAAATGGTGTAATTAAAATAGAACTTCATTCATAAATGACCATGATATAAGTGTTCAAAACTTGACACTATTTCGTCAAACTTTTTTTTTCTATTCATTCACCTACATCAGCAAAATACAGAAAAAAAGAGGGGCATTGCTTCAGTAGGGGAAACTGTTTGACTGCAGTCATCGTTTGACTGCCTCGACATCTTCATCAGCAACATGGGAGACAAAAACTCGGAACCTATGACCCACCAGGAGCTGAATTCGGACCACTATCCGGTGGTGGCCGATGTGGGCTCATGCGTCAACCGATTTCAAGCTTCCCGACGCAACTACCATCGCGTCAGCTGGGATCAGTTCCAACACTGTGTCGACTCCACTGTCGACTACGGTGTCCTTTCGGAAACGCCCGAAGACGTTGACCGGTGTCTGCGTTCCATCGAGGATGCGATATCCCGGGCCAGGCAACAACACGTGCCAGTATCCAGACAGGTGAGCAATACTCTGAACCTTGATAGAATTACCAAAAATCTCATTAGACTCCGTAACTCCATTCGAAGGCAATACTAGCGTTCTGGCTTGCCTGTCTTGAAGACCCACTGTAATCGCCCAACAAAAACCATCCAAGCTAGGATGGTGGACCTCAGAAATCAGAACTTTGCTAACAGGATCCGCTCTCTTCCAGATTGTGCAAAACCCTTTTGACCAAGACCCACTGACTCCACTGGATAATCCCGGCGACCCAGTGCTTCATCTGATAACTCCTGAAGAGAAGGCTGCCGCGATAGGTAAACACTTCGTCAGCTCCCATAATCTCGGACAAAACATCGTCAGCCCTCACGAAGCTGAGGTTGCTGTAAACGCAACCAACCTTCATTAGATTCTCAAAAATTTTCTCGAGGATTCCGAGATTACGGCCGACGAACTGTTGGCCTATATCAAATAATCTAAAAACAAGAAGGCCCCATGTTTCAACAACATCCTGAATCTGGATCTCAAACACTTGAGCTCCAGATTCTACAACCATCTAACACTGATTTTCAATCTGTGCCTACCGACTTGGCTACTTCCCCCTCGTGCTGGAAGTCAGCTAAAGTCATACCCATCTTGAAACCTGGGAAGGATCCGTCCTCTCCTTCAAGTTATCGAGCAATCAGCCTTCTCTCAGGGTTATCAAAACTGTTCAAAAGAGCAGTCTACCACCGGCTCCTAACATCTGCCGAAGAAAACAACTGGTTACTCAAGGAACAGTTTGGTTTTCGGAAAGGTCGTTCGACCGTCCACCAGCTGACTCGAGTAACAAACATTTTCGGACGGAACAAGTCTGTTTCGAAAACATCTGCCATGGCGTTGTTGGACGTTGAAAAAGCGATCGACAATGTCTGGCATTTGATAACCTGGTGTTCAAATTGCAGCAGTACGATCTTCCAATCTTCCTAGTGAAGATAATTAACAACTATCTATCGAACAGGACGTTCCGAGTCTCTCTGAATGGCAGCACATCGGATGCTTTCAACACCGGTGCTGGGGTTCCACAAGGAAGCATCCTTGGCCCCATTCTATTCAACCTGTTCAACTCCGATATGCCGGCTCTCCCTGATGGAGGATCGTTGTCTCTGTTCGCAGATGACACATCCATCGTCTACAAGGGTAGGGTCATCGGAGGCCTGGACGTTCTGTCTGAATATTTCAACAGCTGGAAGATCCGTATCAACGCGGCAAAGACCCAGGTCATCATATTTCCACACTCAAAATCTCCCAGACTTGTTCCGTCGGTGAATAATAAGATCTGCCTGAACGGCACAGTGGTGAAATGGTCAAAAAAGGTAGTCTACCTCGGCTTAACACTAGACAGCAAGCTGATTTCCAGGGAGCACGTTCAAAGCATCAAAACCAAGTGTAACATCTTGATTAGATCACTGTATCCACTGATCAACAGGAGGTCTACTCTATCCCTGAAAAATAAACTTGCTGTTTACAAACAAATCATCCTTCCCGTAATAGAATACGGTATGCCAATCTGGGAGAGTTGCGCTAAATGCCATCACCTCAAACTCCAAAGGATCCAGAACAAGATCTTTAAGATGGTCCTAAACAGTCCCCCACGGACTAGAAATTCTGAGATCCACCTCCTGGCTGGAATTCAGACATTAGAAGAACGGAGAGTATTCATCCTGGAAAGGTTCAGAGACACCTGTCTGAGATCAAATCATCAGATCATACGTGAACCTAACGTGCTAGGTTAAGTTATACTCGTAGTTAGGTAGGTTTTCATTTGTTTCAATTCAAACAATACACAACCGAAAAGGTGTATTCTGTAAACTAGTTGAAAAACGCAAATATTAAATTAGAAAGTTCAACAAAGATGAAGAGCCAGGTAGGCCAATCAATTAATATGTTAAATCAATTTACTATCATAATCAACAGAAGTAATTCACGTGTGTTGGTGAATTTTGTAGTCCTACGTCAACAATGCGGTCGTGTCTTGTAAACCACCCTACAACTTTTTCCGAATGGCTCCACTGTGCGACGGGCCAGTGAATAGAGGACGGGACCGGGTGAAATATGACCGATATTTATAGTGCAATTTTCAATCTTGTTGGAAATCATAGTTGAGCATTCCGAGAACAATATTCTATATCTTAGTTTCCACGAATTTTTGACGTAGGACTACGTCTTTGATTTCTATATGGGGGTACACTTTGTGAAAACCGAAAATGGAACATGTAACAAATTAAGAAAGATTTTGAACGTTAATAACTCAGCTGCCCCTGGTCCAATTTCAATAATTTTATAACCAATCGATAACAATGCTTCCGAATGTTGATTTTCAACAAGAAACTATTGAAAAACTGGTAAATGTCCAGCATTGTCCAAAAGCGTCAAATTAACTAACAAATCCACCAATTACCTACATGCATAGCCTGCTTCCCCAGCACAGTCGACAGAGAGTAGTAAGTAGACGAAACTAGTCGAAGTGGCATTCGCCTTCGATCCTCGGGCGCGTGCGAATAGGTAGGATGGAATTGCGTAATATTTTGCTCATCGTCATATTCAGAACCAAAATTCTTCAAGATAACCACCATCCGTCGTCTGGCTGGCCGTGGCGGTGTCTGACGTATCTCCGGTCTGATTTACGAAGTGTGCTGAAGGTGTTCCTGAAAAATGAGATCCACGATGCTGTCACCTACACTAAACACGCTAAGCGTAAGCGGGCATGGATGTCATCTACGTTTTGAAGTGACAGAGACGAACTTTGTTTGGTTTCGGAGGTTAAATCATCACCAACTTTGGCAACAAAACGGCTCTTTTCAGGGCCACCAAGCTTATTACAGTAAAGAGTAGGAATAGAATTCATCTGCCTGTTTGTCCATATTCAGAACCAACGACCACACAAAATGATCATGTAATCAAACTGGAAGCAGGGGTACAAATTATTTTGATCAACCTTGATCAACTTTGAATCGCCACGGCCGGATATTTTCGATGGAAGAAGCAACAATCTAGCATCTAATTCGACGAAGACGGCAGGAAACATTTGTGAAGCCAAGTTATTTACGAAAGAGAGTGTCGTGTGCACTAGAGTGAAGAGAATCGATCAATGTAGATAGAATCTATTGAAAAATGGCGCGAGATTTGTTTTCCGTACTGAGCTCCAATACCGACGCCAGGGAGGCAGCTCCCACACCTGGACCCTACCAATCGACCCATCTACTCAACCGGGGGCCGATATATTTTAAGATGATATTACGGCGAATGAGAACGACCCACATTTGACTTTAGTTATCTTAGAAATAAGAAATAAAGTCAGGAGCTCAGCGATGAGTAAATTTGCCTCATGTTTTCCCAGGTTTTCCAAGATTTTCCAGGGAAAAACTCCCGAATTTGAGAAAAGTAAAGATTGGATTCACTCAGTCTATTGGTACTACTCCGAGACTGAATAAAATTTTCGTCAATTTCCTCATTTTCTGGCAGACTTTTTAGGGTTTCCACAGGAAACTATGAGACAAATTTACTCATCGCTGAGTTCCTGCACTTTTGGCGATTATGAGTGAACTGAACTCAAATTTGGGTCGTTCTCGTTCGCCGTTTACGCAAAAGGAAAAGAGCCAGTGTCGCTACTTGATAGCAAACTACTCATAATGGGAGGAGTCTTTGTAGCTTTTATACCACTTGGTTGTACATCATTCTGCTTTAACCTGAAAAGATATAAAAGAGCGCTGCTGTATGGCATTAGCTCATTTTCGCTTCGGACGGCGTGGTGAACAGTAATAGCAGCAGTAGGAAGGTGGTGGCTAGTCCACTCCTTCACACCTAACAAGCAACTGGTCGTGGCAAAGGAGAAAAAGGTCTGGTAAAGGAGGCGCCAAGCGTCATCGCAAAGTTCTACAAGATAACCGCCATTGGTCGTCTGGCTCGCCGTGGTGGTGTCAAACGTATCTCCGGTCTGATCTACGAGGTGTGCTGAAGGTGTTCCTGGAAAATGAGGTCCGTGATGCTGTCACCTACACTAAACACGCCAAGCGTAAGTGGCCATGGATGTCCTCTTCAATAAAACGGCCCTTTTCAGGGCCATCAAGCTAACATCAGTAAAGAGTTGGAATAGAATTTATCTGTGCTTGTTTGTCCATATTCAGAACCACAAGCCCCCAACGATCACACAAAATGCTCTCCAGAGTTGTAATCTTGTAACCAAACTTGGAAGCAGAGGTGCAAGGGATTTTGATTGATTCTCTTAATCAACTTGCTCTTTGAAAAAGATTACTACAAATTTGGTACGCCTACAATTCAAAAACGGAACGAGTTGAGATAATAAACAATTGATCAATTAAAAGAACTAAATGCTCTTCACATTTATTCCGTCCACTAGTGGTCCTACGTCAAGCTTCCGTTCGTGCCCCTAGGCACAGACCCTTCTACTTTTCATTTTGTATGTCGTCGACATCACTGGTGCGGTTGAAGTAGTTTGTAGTCATATGAGGGGCGCGATGGCTTAGTGGTGACTGTTTTTGCTTACTGATCAGATGACCATGGATTCATTACCAATATTGGTAATTACAGAGTTGTTAGTGTCCCGATGCAAACAAACGATCGCATCACTTACCATGGTTAATCCTGAAATCATTGTCCTTCCTGTGGGGATGCAGAGGTGTTCTAAATCTCTAGTAGTGACGTCGCGTCAATTGCGGAGTACGAATTATACGGTCCCCTAATTTCACATATCGATAGATAATAAAATAAAAAATATTCTTATGAAGATAGTCTTCTTATTCACATCTCAAGCTTATTTCTTATCGGATTTAAACTTAATTCGTGCTCTCATCTTAGAGTGCACTTCTACAGTTATTAATTGAGAGCTTTCGATGCCTGTACCATTTTTGCATTAGTATAATTGTGTGGCAAGTTTAATCATACTTTATTCCCAGAGAAGTCGAGAAATTTTTCAGCCCGAAAAATTCCTAGAGCGGACCAGGAATCGAACCCAGCCACCTCCAACATGGTCTTGCTTTGTAGCTACGCCTTCACCGCCTGAGCTTAGAAATGCCCCAACATAGTTTGTATGATCAAAACTTAACATGATTTTTGAACAAGGATTAACTGTTTAACCCATTAACGCCCAATAGACTGGCCCACATATGGGGGAAATTCTTTCTCATTTTTTCAACAGGTCAATCCCTAGGTTTCTGAAAATTTCAGCTCCTTTGGATGTAACACAAGCTGACGATTTTGATTTTTAAGTTTATATGGGGATTTTGGACGAACCGCATATTGAAATATCATTAGGCAACCAAATAGTAGAAAAAAGCAAAATTGTAAGAGATCTAGGTGTAATCCTAGACTCCAAACTAACTTTTATAGAACATTATAATACTATCATTAGTAAAGCAAACAGAATGCTAGGCTTCATCAAAAGGTTCAGTCATAATTTCGAAGACCCATACACTATTAAGCTATTATATACCACATATGTAAGGCCAATTCTGGAATACTGCCACCTAGTATGGAATCCATACATTTCCATACACGAAGAACGCATAGAATCTGTCCAAAAACAATTCCTTTTATATGCTTTACGTAAATTGAATTGGACTGCATTTCCATTACCATCTTATGAAGCGCGCTGCATGCTCATCAATATACAAACACTTAAGGAGCGCCGCCAATTTGCAATGCTTTTCTTCATCAACGACATTATTTCAATGCGCATAGATTCGGCAGAAATTCTCGCACAATTAAATTTTTACACACCTTGTCGATATCTTAGAACACGGAATTTATTTTCAGAAACATCGTACAGAACAAACTATGCAAAAAATAGCCCAATCAATCGAATGATGCGCCTATATAATTTGCATTGCGGAACTATTGACATCACTATGTCCAAGCAGCAAATACAAACTAAGCTAAAACAGAATAGAATTAATGCATAGTATGTAAGTAAACATTGTAATAATCATTGTATGTAGTCTACACTGGCTTGACGAAATGGAAAGAAATTACCGAAATGTATGAAGAAATAATATTCCGTCACTCTTCTGTGCATAGAACTGGTTCAGCAAACTCGATTAAGCTCAGAACACACACGTATTTTAAACGATAAGGAACAACTTTGCTGAAAGCAGCATCACGATTCAAGATAGTATTATGGGGATATTAATTAATTATATGCATTCTGCTCGTATTTTGCAACAAAATACAGGCAGCTTATGCAACGTATCAACTAGATTACCACTAAAAATAAAAGTTCACATTTTCCACAGACCAACATCCAAACTCGTATCTTTTGGTGCGATAATCACTATCTGAATGTTTCAGCTCATTTTGACGTTGCACACGCTGGCGCTTGTGGTCTTAGTTAGGATATTTGGTTGATATTTTCATATACAAAATGCTCATAGAGCATTTCTAGCTCAAATCGTTAAAAAAAATGTCAATTTTGTCTCGACCCCTTCTGATTTGAATGAAACATTGCTCACGTGTTCGCTGCTACTAATGGTTGCATTTTTCATTTAAATATGATTTTTTCCTCCAGAGTAACTTTTGAAAAGGGCGTATAAAAAAATTGATTATTTTTTTTTCAAAAAATCATAACTTGAAAACTATTGATCTGATCAAGACGGCATATGAAAAGAAGTTTTAGTCCAGCCGTTCTCAAGTTAATGCAAATTTTTAAAATATAATTTTAACAATTTTCATCACTTTAGGCCATTTTCAAATGTTCGTCGAGATGTCCAGCAACGAGATTTTATTTCATGATTGTATATTAAAAAACAAACAATTCATTCTCAGATATGGTAGCTGTTAGACTTACCCGTTTCTATCTAGAGGCAGCGGAAGAGAAGCACGTTGATGTGGTCAAATGAAAGATTTGTTGAGATAAGAAACAGTATATATTTATTATTTTATTTTACAACAATATTATTTGAATACATTGAATAATTTGGGTGTATCGTTTGAATTAGAGAATATTTTTACTGCAATTTGGTTGTTTGAAACTGGAATATAGCAATGATATTTTCGAGTTCCAGGAATTGGTTTCACTTTCTTAAAAATTGGATCAAATTCCGTGTCAGCCTTTTTGTATTCTTCCGTAGAAACATAACAAAATGACATTTTTGTTTGAAGATCTTCTTTACGACTGTTTGCCCAGTCATACAGTTGTTTAGGGTTCGTTATAGGGTGCTCGTGTTGCTTAGCTAAACTTGCTCTGGTTGCCATTCTCTTAAGGGTACCGCCAATCGCATCACAATGACCTTTGCCGTGTGAAGTTGCAAAAAAATGCCATTCAATTTCTACATTATGCTTATCTTTAAATCCACAAATGCTAGCAAATTTTTTTATGTTTTTGTATTGTGATGCTTCTCCATCTGACATAAAAATACACTTTTGGACTGTTATTTGCAACTTTAAAAATTCTAATAGTTTTGAGATAAGCAACTGAACTGCTATTGTGTCATGCTTTGAAATTGATTTAGGTAGAGGTTTACAACACTTGAAATTGTTATCCATCGTAAAAAACTACTTGCTTTTTAACTTGAAACGCTAAGAGAAATGAACTGAATGGAACAGGTGAAGATCGTCCCAATATATATATATATATATATATATGTATATATATATATATGTAGCAGAATAATTACAATGTTGACATTATACCTATCTTCATTAGGTACAATTGATAATAGCAAACTTTTTTAAGTGTGAGTGTAAGAAGCCTCCACGGGGTGCCTTTTTATGTAGTTGTGATATCGCGGGATGAGCTCTTAAGGCACAATATGGTATACGTCAGAGAAGTACCTAGAGAATTTATCTCAATTACAGGTTTAATAACATATTTGTTTACATGTTAATGTTTTGAGCCTCTGTTATGACATACACAATTCTATCCAGGTATACAACTAATAGAGGACAGAAAAAAGGCACATGAGTGGGTTTGTTGATTATTTGGGTATATTTGAGAGTATTTACTTATAAACTTGTTTCTTTTCCGCTGCGTCTAAATAGAAACGGGTAAGTCTGACAGCTACCATATTTGAGAATGAATTGTCTGTTTTTTAATATATATTCATGGAAAAACATCTCGTTGCTGGACATCACGACTAACATTTGAAAATGGCCCAAAATGTAGAAAATTATTATAATTATTTTTTTTTAAATTGCATTAACTTGAGAACGGCTGGACTTAGGAAAAAAGTTTTGTATGCAATGTTTTTGAAAATTATGCGTAAAATCCAAATAAATTACTATTTTACTAAAAAATATGCAATTTCACCAACTTGTAAAAACCTACAAAAATTTCAAAAATTATTAAAAAAAATTTAAGAAAGTTACCAGCATACACTTTTTACCAAATATTAGGGCATTTTTTCAGTTTTCTTGAAAAAAAAAAACTATAAAGATCGAAGGGGGGGTGTTTTGAGATAATCATCGTTTTACGTTTTTTAAATACTAATTTACTAAGTTTTTCTTTCAGTGTATTTTTTTCCGCAAAGATAATTTAACTACCTAAAACTTCTTCTCTATGCCATTTTGATCAGATCAATAGTTTTCAAGTTATGATTTTTTGAAAAAAAAATAATCAATTTTTTTTATACGCCCTTTTCAAAAGTTACTCTGGAGGAAAAAATCATATTTAAATGAAAAATGCAACCATTAGTAGCAGCGAACACGTGAGAAATGTTTCATTCAAATCGGAAACACTCATGACCAACCGGTTTGCGTTTTGGGCTGGAAATGCTCCATATACATTCAGAAGATAGCAGGCTGTGCTTGTTAACGAACGCCACGTTTATTTTTGCTGTTCTTAGCTCGAGTGATGTGTTTTTTTTTTTTTTTTTTTTTTTTTTGAGGATGTCAAGACTTTGGCTCTACGACTAGAAGTCAAGCAAATAGAGACCTGAAGTTTGTGAAGTGTAAATCTGAACCATGAAGTTTGAGCAGTGATACTCAAATTTGATGGATCTGTTGTGATTTTTCTCCAGGAATTTTGAACCGGAATGATATATTTTGGTTCCTGTCAAAAAGTGGATCATCTACAATTGGGATTGCTACGATGAAAAGTGGCATAGCGTCTTGTTGCAGACTTGGCGAGATTGTTCTTTTTTTTATCGTTTTTTGTCAGTTTGTACTTTGTTTCCGTGAATCCATGTTTGAGGTTGATCATGTGCCCACGGAGATGGACTAGACTGTGTGTGTGATCGAACGTGACGTTTGTTTTTTTTTTCGTGGAGTTTTTTTTTATCTATAATCGGTTGCTGATCTGGCCAAAACCAGTCCCAGGAGACAATTTCTAGTTTGTCAGCGAGTTCATTAAGACAGAAGAAGTCCTGCGAGAGCTGCATCTTATTGTATCTAGTGCTACCTCCCTGCTATTTCCCGCTGAGAATCTGTTCCGAAGACAAGTAGAACCTCCATGAGGCGTCCCATCATTAGTTCCATCATTCGCCTCAGCGTTGAGTCGCAGCGCTGAACCTGACACTTGGCCTCAAAAAGGCTTGCCAATGCACATACACTTTTAAAATTAATGTAAATCCGAGCGACATATAGAGATCTCCAAGCGCAATCTCACGAACACTAAAATCCAACATCCATATATAAAAATTAATAAGAAGAAGAACCAAAAAGGTATCGCGATATCACAACTACTTAAAAAGGTAGCGCGCGGTCTCACGCACACTTGTGTGCATCTGGAGAACTCTATACGAGCGTCAATTTTGACATAAATTTGAGTCATAACAGACGCGAAATATAGCTCAATCAAACGTACTTTTCGTCGAGCATCGAAGTTTTCAGTCTCAGGGTACGTTTTACATAACATGTTTGTTTACGTCTCATCTTTTATGTCAAAGATGGATTCCATTGCGTGTAAAATTAGTTATTTGAGAGTGTGAATCAATAATCGACTACATACATCCGATCATTCTTTATCTCAAATCGAAGGAAGACATTCCGCGCAACTATCATAAACCGGACTAGTTCATGTTGATATTCGTCAAGCTTCGTCTACAATTTGGACTTCTACATCAACACATGTCAAGCTGCCTTCAGGTTCAATTGGCTAAACTTGGTGAGTTCGTTCCATTTTGTAAATTTTTATCTTTTCAAACCAGTAACGTTGGGAGATCACCTTTTTGTGGTGCGTTACTGGTATAAGATCTACCACCGAACCCTAGTCGTGACAACTTCAAACTGGAGAATCAGGATTTTCTAGTTCTTGTTACTTTCCATGACTTGATAATAGTGACAAGACTCGGGTAGTGACCACCGCCGTTATGCATTTCTATATTGTATATTTCAATTCAAAAATATTGATTATGTTCGTAGAGTTTACATAATCCTTTTCCCTTTGTCCTCCTCCTTTTCCTTTCCTCTTCTCTTTTCAGAAAGCGAGTAATGGCGCTATAGCCATAAGCCATAAAAGGCTAGGACAAGAGTTAGCGCTCATGTCCCAACCGTCAGAAGAAAATGAAGCATCACTTAACCTTTCAAGCTTTGTTGCTTCCAACGACCAACCAATCATAAAATTACTAAAATCGGAACGTACTGTACGAGATGTCGAAGCATCGTGTTCAAATCTTTTATTTAAACAGGCCCGATGTTTGCTCAATCATCTTGCCCCTTAAATGCTGCACAGTAGGCCTGGCCGTTTTGATATGTGTGACGCATCTTCGATGTGAAACATATGTCAAATAGACAAGAAAAATGATGAAGGTATATCCATCATTTTCCAGGATGCTTTCAAGAACTGGCTGTGTTGGTGTTAGATTAGATTAGAAAATGCTCATATACATTCAAAAGCGAATATCTCTGAGGGCGACCCCGGCATAGCGGTTAACATCCATGCCTCTCACGCCAAAGTCACGAGTTCTCAAATCTCACCCCGGACAAGTCACAACTGACCCAAGAATGTTAAAGTGACTATAATAAAAAAATAATATCTCAATAATACCAATTGGATTCATGATGCAATCTTCAGCAAAGTTGTTACTCATTAAATGAACTACAAGTTTTGAAAATCTGAATCAAATCGAGAATAAGGAAACTTTTTTATGATCGAAAGAGTGTATGAGTATAATTTTTTCATTTATTTTATCCAAATTTTCCATAAAAAAATTCAAACTAAAAGCGCTTAATCCTCCCAAAAATGAGCTAAAACTTTCAGAGAATTGTTTTTACACCTTAAGGCACAAGTCTATAGGTTGGCCCGTGGGAGATTATAACTTTTTTGTTCTAACGCCCAGTGATCTAGTTTATAGATTAGATTTTTTTCTTCTATCGTGTCTTAACATAAATTGGGAACGTTAATTGTGTTTTAAATATCACTATAATGACTCTTGGAATATCCTTAACATTAACATCAAATAATGTGAGAATAATTCTCGGGCTACTCCTGGAAAAATCGCTCATTGCCGCTGCTTTCCGTTTACTGCCATATTAGCTAGTTGCTGGGGATTGTGTTGATGCTTTTATATATTTTTTCTTGTCGTCAACGACATTGACAATGACATCTAAGGTTAATCTCCTTAAAAATAACCTTTATGTTCCACCTTAGAAACATCTCACCCATCTACAACCAATCATCCCGGTACGAGTTGTCTTCCTGTTCCGCCGAAGGAGATAAATCATTCAAATTTAATGGCTGTAATCAGTTGTCCAACCCCACCGCCACCGGCCGAGACAGGACTCTTTGTTTTACGTTTTCCAGTGCAATCAATATGCAAATCGATTGCATCTTCCCCCATTGCTGCTAGTATACTTACCTAGGTATCATGCGACACGCGAAGGTGAGTGAAATTCAAGTTCAAAAGTGTGCCCCTGACGGTTGCTGCGGCATCGCAATTGATGGCACTGTCGATTAGCCCCAGGGTTTACAGGATTTTCGATCCGCGCTGCCCGGCCGTAATGGGCGATAATTCTACACCGCTCTGCCCCGTGATGATGATTTACCGACCGTTGACGTGCTGACGATGGCTGGCGTGAACTATTGTGTAAAATTGTCATTTTACAAATGGAGCTTCGGGTGCTGCCATTTTCCAAGAAATACCAGCGTAACTGAATGAATTCTGATTCAACTTGAATCCTACGCCATCGGCGTCGAGCAGCATCCGATAGCATCCGATTCCAGTTTTGTATTTTACGATTATTATTTTTTTTTCGTCTAATTTAAATTCGTGAAGGCTTGGCTGGCTGCCAAATTTGGAACTCCTTTCACTTTGCGGCAAGAACCAGGCCACCTCTTTGATTGGGTTGACAAATGGCTTCCTATATTTCGGGAGTTTTGCGTGTGCTGGTGTTAAATCCGTCCACTTTTTTTGATTTTCTAGAGCCCGACATTTTTACACTTGTGCGACATAGTTTTGTCGGTCACTAGAAAAGATCAACGAACTTAGATTGGGAATCTGCATAATAAAAGGAGGTAACGATGTCTTTTCTTTTCTTTTTCTCTAGACGACGAGAAGTTTGGTTTTGGTGGATGGATTTTTCTTGGAATTAAAGAGTCGTTCAATAATAATAAAAATAAACATGAAAATATGACCTTCCAATGATAATCCTAAAGCAACTGTTCCTTGCTTCCTTATATTAGATTGCTTATTTCAAGGAACAACCGTTTGACCCACACCGTTTAAAACGCCATTATCATCCAGCACCAACAATAGGGAAGAGAAGCATCATGGCTCACCCGAAAGTTCATTCCGATCACGAATTCTCCTCTACTTAAAGGTTCATGTGCAGCGCTCGCACACACGATCAACGGAAAAGTCAACCCGCTGCCAAGGCAGAACCAAAAGATGCCATCCTCGATCATCTTTATTACTATTATTATGAGAAGGAAATGACAGCCACTCCGAGACATTCTTTCATTATTGCTGCTCACGATATGGGCACGCGAAGTATGTGTGGCGGAATTTTAAATCGACGATAAAGATGTCGTATAGTGTGCAAACCTTGCGGCACTCATCGATCACCGTCGTCGTCTTCTTTTTGCGTACTTCAACACCCGACCCTTTCGAGAGACGATCGACGTTGACGTTGGGAGGATTGCACAGCATAAGCGTTCAGTCTTAAATTGCGATGCAAAGGATTCCCCTTTTTCGTGACCAAGAAGGTGGTGTTGATGGAGGTGCGGAGTGTTGGGTGTGAAACATTGTCAGATCGATTACGCGGTTCGCGTTTCCGATCGTAGTGGGTCGACCCGACGACGACGAGGCTCTCCAAAAAGGTATGATGGCAAGATCAAAAGCATTTCAATGAAAGTCGTGAATGAGACGACAAATTTCCTTGATCCTTGTCAGACTGAGGTCTCAATGGGTCGTGAAGCGTTCTCGGATGTGTCTATAAGCTTGACATTGCAGGATTTATGATGGATTACGTAATTTTTACCACTCGAACGATTCAGGGCTCACGTGGGATTGCGAAATTATGCTCGAATATTGCCTGCAATAACAATTAATACCAATCAAGACTTCGTCACTAGTAAAACAAATCTGATGAGCCATCATGCGGAAATCCATCCAATGGCAATAAATCTCCCACGTTATCAGTATTGATTAATCTGGCTAAACTCCACCAAGAAATGATGCAATCAATCAGAGTTCTGGCGTCAATGATGAATCGGTAGTGTGTAACCGAAGATTTTGCTGGATGTCACCTACAGCCACATGAATAAAAAATTTGGCAATCGATGCTGCGCAGTGCACACGCGTTCCGAAAGTGTTAATTAATCAAACGTGATCTTGCATGGAAACGACATCGTTTGTGCAAGAAACAACTCTCTTGGAATAACAGAAGCTTCATTAACAAAATAGGCAACACGTTGGAGAACAACACTCGCAGCACCAGGCATCCGGAAAATGGATAACGATCATTTTGATAATAATAGAGGATTTTAATCCGTTGAAACAATATCCTTCACAGGTAGAAAGCAAATCTGCTGCAGCTAGAGACGAGTTCCCCATCCAGTCCAATCGAATAACTGTTATTATTATTATTATTATCTTTATTTAGGAGATTTTCAGCCGCAGGCTGGTTCATCTCCGGCGATCGAATAACTGATCATTTTCTCGGAGTTAAAGGCCTTCTTCTTTTTCTTATTCATTCTTTTATTTAACGTCGGTCTCTGTTCCGCAATCTAGTGCCAATCACCGACGGACATTGATTGCCATCCTTTGACGGCAATCGAATGTGCAGGAAGGCAGCTTCCATACCTGCGCAGGATATCGTACCCATTCAACACACATGGGCCGGAACCAACGGCTTTACCTCCCTTCTGAAGGAAGACGTGACCAGAGATTTTTATGCCTCAAAAAAATCCCTCCGACCTCGGCTGGAATTGAACCCAGACCCATTGGGGTGAGAAAACAAGGCTCTGAGATTGCTTCCTTAAAGCGATCTGAGGGAAACTCAATGGATTTAGTACCAAATCTGAATTCCTTGACAGCGTATTTTACTTTATTTTGTTTGGTTATGAGGGTCTGTGGAATAACTGAGAGGGTCTTGTATCGAAAGTACGATTTGTTTTAAATTTTAGTCACAATTTAGATCAATCGTAACTTGTTCGGATGCAATTTGAACTCGTTACCTTTAACGTGAAAGACATTAATGCTTACAGAGAATCAATAAATAATACATGAGACTAGTTATCATCCTCAATGTGTAGAAAATAGTGATCTCAAACTTTATGATAGGCAATACCAGTGCAGGCCACGTTCGAATACAGGTCAATTAAGGAATGGGTAGAAATGTGTTGACGTGATACTTGTCGTATTGGAAGCCGAGAAATCCTCTACCCTTCCACGATAAATCACTGGGATGTTGGATAATGAATGGAATATGCCAGAGATTAAACCCACGATGTTCTGCTCAGTAAGCAGAAACGGTCGCTCTAAGGCCACCGAGCCCCGCATAACACATAAAACATCTTTTTGAAAAAGAATTAGAACGGCTTGTTGTATAAATGTATAATAAGTGATGCAGAAAACATCCCACGTTATAAATGAGGTTTAAAGATGTTTTCTTCATACTTCCTAGATTCAACATTTTCCAAAACAAAAATTATTTTGCTTTTATCTTTAAATGTTATTTACACGTGCATTTTACTGATTTAATACCACTATAAAACTTGTCTTATAAGGAGTTGAAAATACTTTTAAACAACACGGATCGAAGGTGTGTTGAACGAGAATATAATTTTCATGCTATTGACAAGAATATGATAAATACTTATAACAAACCTCTCATCAAGCGGAGTTGGTCTAGTTATGAAACTAATAAGTCTACCACGCCAAGGACCAGTGATCGAATCTCATGCTCTAGTTTTTTTTTTGTCACTGGTTTTTATGATGTTTCCAAAACATGTTATTAGACCAGTATTTAGTTGTATAAGCTCCGCGTCTTGCGCTTTTAAAGTTATATAAATGCATTAAATAATGTATTTTAAAGCATTATTGAGTCTTAACATAAGTCATTAAAAAGTATTTTCGATTTCTTTATGACAAGCCGTGTGCTTGGGATATCACACACCACTTATGATTGAGTTGTTTCTGCAGCCATTTAGAACGGGCACCGACGATGAGTTTCATACATGATAAGCATGTGACGATGGAACACTAAAACTCCTTAATATGAAGGAGCCTGGGATCGATTTCACGATTTTCGACTCAGTAAGCAAAAACGGCTGTCTAAGCAGGGTGGCCAGCGAACCGAAAATACCGGGAAATATCCGGAAATTTGAAAAGTAACCGGGAAAACCGGGAAAAACCCGGGAATTCGACAAGAGAACCGGGAAAAATAAATTCTCCATACCATAGGAACAAATTTTAATACCAGAATTTTAGAATAAACCATTAAAACAGAGTGATTCTTTACCAAATGAATGTCTAACTCTATTTCCTGCATAATTTTTTTTAGTTTCCAGTCTTATTTTTTTAAGAATTTAATCACTCAGCAATAATTCAAATTGATTTTTGTCGTTTCAAATTCAGATTTAAAGTGCATATGCATTAAAAGAAAATATTGAAGATGCTAGACTTTGGAATAAATATTTGTAAAAACTGAATATGTACTATTCTTTTTTAATTTATCGTTTTTAATTCGAAATCAACCATGCAATTTTATTTTAAAAATCTCATGATATGAATTCCAGAATTAACTTGGAATTCTGTTCTGAAATATCATTAAAAAAAATTGAAATCAACCAGAAAACACTCCGCTTAATAAGTACCGTTAAATTCATGGGCCTCCCTTAGCTCAGTTGGTGAAGGCGCAGCTACAAAGCAAGACCATGCTGAAGGTGGCTGGGTTCGATTCCCGGTCCGGTTTAGGAATTTTTCGGGTTGGAAAATTTCTCGACTTCCCTGGGCATAGAGTATGATTGTACTTGCCACACAATTATACTAATACAAAAATGGTACAGGCATCGGAAGCGCTCAATTAATAACTGTGGAAGAGCATATAGAACACTACTTGGGAAAAAAAGAGTTCCCATATTCGTGAACCACAGCCGTCTGGATAGCTGGCCGTGATTTTTAGTTCACGGTCCGTTTACCGTTTTCGGGAACGGATTTTTTTCCAAGTAAGATGAGAGCACGCAATAAGCTAATATGCGATATGAAGCTTGAAATGCAAAGAAGAAGAAGAAGTGAATTCATTTTTAAATTTTCTTGAAACCCCTTGCAAGAATTTGATTAGAATTCTTCATAGAATTCCCTTGAGCCTATTCGGAGACTTTGATTGCTTTGAAATTATTTTCAAAATTTAACTCTTTTCATAACAGCAGCAATCTTTCGAAATTTTATTCAGAAACCCCTTGGAGTATTTTAAAGAATTTCTTTCAAATTATCAGCATTTTTTGCAATCAATTTTGTAAGAGCTCTGTGATGAATCTTTCGCACTAGGGTTGAAATTATCACCAGAACACCCTTAGAGCTCTGTTTCTTGTTGAATTCTCATCATAATTCTATTGAATTTTTTCTTAAAATTCATCTGTCATTTTCCTCGCAATCCCCATAAAAATCAATTCAGAATAACGTAGGAATTTTCCTTAAAGTTTTCTGATCACAACTTCTTTTGAAATCTTCCAAAATTATCTAAGAATTCAATTTAGAATTTTTTAGAGTATCCTTCTCCACAGAAATCTCTCCAAATTCATCTAACAATTTCTAAGGACTTCATGTTCATTGTCAAAATCGTTAAATATTTTTTGACGTAGGACTACGTCTTTGATTTCTATATGGGGGTACACTTTGTGAAAACTGAAAATGGAACGTGTAACAAATTAAAAAAGATTTTGAACGTTAATAACTCAGCTGCCCCTCGTCCAATTTCAATAATTTTATCACCAATCGATCAGAAATATGGCTACGCATCGATAGCAATGCTTCCGAATGTTGATTTTTAACAAAAAACTATTGAAAACTGGTAAATGTCCAGCATTGTCCAAAAGCGTCGAATTAACTAACAAATCCACCAATTACCTACATGCATATGCTGCTTCCCCAGCACAGTCGTCAGAGAGTAGTAAGTAGACGAAACAAGTCGAAGTGGCATTCGCCTCCGATCCTCGGGCGCGTGCGAATAGGGAGGATGGAATTGCGTAATATTTGGCACACTCATCGCCATACTCAGAACCACACGCTCCCAACGAACACACCACTGTGTGGTGGTGTTCGGTCGTCGAAATTAGTAGCAGCAGTAGCAGTGCTTTCGGCGTGTGGCGTTGAAAATTGTTCTCCAGTAACAACGAAAGGCTGCCTGCAAGCAGCGAGCTGCAGAGCCCACATAAGCAACCATCAAAGGAGGAAGAAGCTGCACTGCTATGCTATGGATCGGAATCAGTAGCTCTTCGTGAGTCGCTGCGGGTCAGTCATCTATGCCAAGCGTGTCACCCTCGCTGCAAACGACATACAGCTCGACAGCCTCATCCGTGTTGAACAAACAGGGCAGAATTACTCAACCATCACTACAAAACGGTCCTTTTCAGGGCCACCAAAAATTTGTTACAGAGTATTATTTGGACATTGGTCAGTTCCCGCAAGCAGCTAGCTATCAAGGCGCAACCTGTCTATAGAAGGTGTGGAATTGTAGGCCTGAATATATTGGTGCAACTAGTTTCTCATCGGCTTTCATTCCGCACGATTCGTTTCTTACGTTTAATCAATCACCTTTGTAGTGACGCCAAAAAGATTGTTTCAATCGGCGCTTACATATGAAATTTAATGTGGATTATAGAATTTTTTGTATGTTACAAAAAATTATGAATGGTTTGCCACTAAATGTTGAGATAATTTATTGATTATTGAATTATCACACTGTATACCATGAAAAATCAGCATGTTTTCAAGTAAGGAGTTATCATAAAAAATAAATCGCCAGCTGGGATTTCCAGGTGACTTTACAAAAAAATAAAATCAAACAAAATCATCATGCAGAACTAGCTAGGATTTGTTTTACTTCATATTTCACAAAATTGCTTTCGAGTGTTAAGACATCGTCTCCCGCAAAGTTTAAATTTTTCCCTCTACCAACACATACATCAGGGCTAGATAGATCTCCACAGGATCTATAGAATCGACGCAATTTCAAAAAACCAAAATGCACAGCATTACGAACAGAGGTCAGGTTTCGACCAATAGCAGATAGATTTTAATTCTAAACAAGCCAAACGATTGGAAATGTATCGATCAATCTGCTAAAATGAACACCTAGTTAATTTCAATAGGTCACTATTAAAAAATATCAAATGTCCAACTGTTGCAATTGTGATCAAAATTATCACCGAATGTCTGAAAACAGCGCATTCCCTAACACAGACTTAAAAATCAAATTCGATGCGGTCCCACTGAACTGTGCTTATCCAATCACCGTAAGTGGTGGAGTCCAGTCCAGCAGCAGCAGCAGGAGTGCTTTCAACAACAACAACAACAACGAAAGGCTACCTGCAAGCAGCGAGAAGGAGGAAGAAGTCCCACCGCTAGGCTAGGATCGGAATCAGTAGCTCGTCGTGCTCAGCTCAGCATTACTCAACCATCACTACAAAACGATCCTTTTCAGGACCACCATCAATTGGTTAAGAGTATTATTTGGACATTTGTCAAGTTCATCAGATCCCGCAAGCAGCTAGCTATCAAGGCTCAACCTGGTCTCTATAGAATGTGTGGAATTGTAGGCCCGAATGTATTGGTGAGATTAATCATCGTTCGACCATTTTCCAGAACAAAAAAGAGTTAAAAATCCAATAGAATTTGAGAGAAGTGGGAATAATTTGCTCAGAAAGCAAATAAAATCATATATGTGAGAAAATTAGCTCTCACGAGTTCAATCTCTCGGAGTCCCTCCTTTTTTACATATTCTGCACAAAAGATACATTCATATAATTCGGAAGGAAATCCTGTGAGGGGTGAATTGAATACACTTTAATACCAAAATGCACAAAACTTAAAAATTCATAAATGACAAAAAAAATCAAAATACACCTTTTAAAGTCGAGTAGATGGATCGAAAATACTCACGTTGACAGTCCCTACGATTCTCTTCATCAACTTTCTCTTTGAAATAAATATTACAAATTTGATACGCTTACAAATAAAAAACGGAAAGCGTTAAGATAATTGAAGATTGATCAGTTAAAAGAACTAAATGTTCACATTTGTTCCATCCACTAGCGGTCCTACGTCAAGCTTCCGTTCGTGCCCCTAGGCACAGACCCTTCTACTTTTTTTAATCTCTTACAAGATTTGCGGGATTCTACGTATATCCGAATGACATCTTCTTCAAATAGGGGAAATGACGGCTTCGGCATGATAGACTATTTCAGCAACCCAAATTGAAACGCTAATTGCACAGGATTTTCTTACGATTCTTTAGGCTTTCAGCTTCAATTAAATTATATTTTACCACTGAGAAAAAGCAATCTAGCAGGATTTTCTTGAAATGAAACACACCCACTTCAAAATGCTGCTGATTTCGAGTTGCCGATGTAAGCACAGCTGTTTAACACGCAGCTCAAATAGAAAGGTTTCCGAATAAAAAGATATTGCCCACAATAGTCAACGACCTGAGTTCGGACCACCAACCGGTGCTGACCGAGCTGGGCTGCAACGTGGCCCCTGCACCGTGCCTGCGGAAGGACTACCATCGAGTCAACTGGGTCCAGTTTCGGCGCGTGGTCGACCGCCACATCGTCGACAACCCACCGGTCGACACAGTGGAGGACATCGACCGGGCCCTGGAGGATCTCCATCAAGCCAATATCCGTGGCTGACGAAGAGTGCGTTCGACGAGTTCCTGTGAGGGGTAAGTTTCGAGCAATTGATTCCCAAACCAAACTCTTGATTCGGCTCAGAAATGTTCGTAGACGACAGTTCCAGCGGACTGGGGATCTGCAGCGTAAATACGAAATGGTCGATCTGAATCGGCAGATCGCTTCCAGAATGGTCTCAATCCGGAACGAGAGTTTCGGGCGGCTCGTTCAGAACCTGGACGACCGTTCCAGACCATTCTGGAAGGTTGCCAAGGTGCTGAAGTCTCACCCCAAACCCATTCCACCACTTAGAGTCAATGACGAACGGCTTATCACCAACGAAGAGAAAGCCAATGCGATTGGGGGGCACATTGCCCAGTCGCATTTGCTTGGCTCCAAAATCCCAAGTCCACTCGAGAACCAGGTTGCGCAGTGCGTCCAGACGTTAGATGCCTCCCCTTGTGCCGTCCCTCCAGAAGAACGGATTACAGAGGAACAAATTTGCTCAGCGCTGAAATATAGTAAAAACATGAAGGCTCCCGGGTTTGACAGAATATTCAACCTAGAGTTGAAAAATCTCAGCGCGAGGGTGCACTCGCTGCTGGCTGCCATCCTCAACAGATGCTTGGAGCTGCACTACTTTCCAAGCATCTGGAAGGTGGCAAAAATCATCCCGATCCGCAAACCTGGGAAAGACCCTTCACTACCGTCAAGCTACAGACCGATTAGCCTGCTCTCAGCGCTGAGCAAGCTGTTCGAAAAATTGATCCTCAGCCGACTAAACAAGTTTGTGGAGGAACATGACATTCTTCTTCCGGAACAGTTCGGGTTCCGCAAGGGGCATTCCACCAATCATCAGCTAGTGCGGGTGATGAATAACATCCGAAGTAACAAAGCTGTATCCAAGTCCACAGCCATGGCTTTGTTAGACGTCGAAAAGGCGTTTGACAATGTCTGGCACGACGGACTTATATACAAGCTTTGTAACTCTAACTTTCCACCATACCTTGTGAAAATCACCCGTAACTACCTCCAGCAAAGGTCGTTCAGGGTGTCGTTGAATAGTTCGCTTTCGGGACAATTTTCGATCCCAGCAGGTGTTCCGCAAGGGAGTCTGCTGGGACCACTGCTTTACAGCATCTATACGTCGGACATCCCTGCTCTAGGAGACGGTTGCGTGTTATTCCTGTTCGCAGATGACACCGCGATAGCCGTCAAGGGTAGGATGCCTCGTGAAATTACGAACAAGCTCCAACGATGCCTTGACACCTTTACTGATTATGCCACCACGTGGAAAATCAAAATCAACGCCTCGAAAACCCAAGTGATCATGTTCCTTCACAGACAATCGCCAAAACTTAAACCGTCTCCCTCCTGTACCGTAATAATGGATGGTACAAGGGTCGAGTGGTCCACTGATGTTACTTATCTCGGGATGTTGTTCGATGAGAAACTCCTGTTCCGCTCGCACATAGAGAAAACCCTAGTTAAGTGCTCCGCCTTGGTTAGGTGTTTGTATCCGCCCATTTGCCGCAGATCCCGCCTCTCAAGGCAAAACAAACTGGCTGTCTACAAACAGATCATAGCCCCCGCGATCTTCTATGCCGCCCCGGTGTGGGAATCGTGCGCTCAGACCCACAGGAACAAAATCCAGGTTGCACAGAACAGAGTGTTGAGGATGATCCTAAATCGTCCATTCGACACAAGAATAGCAGACCTCCATAAAGAGGCAGAAATTCCCAAAGTAGATTCCAAAATTGATGATATGACAACCAAATTTATCCAAAAATGCAATCTTTCTGAACATGCTTTAATAAGCAATTTGTACATAGTAGGTTAAGTGTATATAGTAGAGTAGGTTAGTTTTAAGCTGTAAATAGTAGTATTAAGTAGTTTCTCTTCAAATTCTAAAAACAAAACAAACCAATCCCACCAAGGTGGTCGACCGTGTACTAAGTCTAGGACTAATTCTGTAAAACAAATTTTGAATTTTGCCCATACCTAAAGATGAAGAAAGCAATTAAATCACCTAGTAAAATGTATATGGTAATCATCCAAGTTAAACTGAAATAAAGATCATTTAAACATTTAAACTAATAGTCGCTCTAACTAGAGAAGATTGGAGCTTTGTAAAAGCGTTTCAAAACAGTTTATAACCATTCTTTCGACTGAAATTGTTAGAGCAGCTGACAGCAAAAGATTGTAAACAAACCAATACTGCATATGTGTGCGTTCCTTAGAGTAAAAGGCTATTGAAAGATGGTCGCTGCTTGGGTTGCCGAGAATACGTAAATTCCCCCACATAAACAAAAAGTTATATGACTACAATGCGTGTAGATTCAAATATGTATCAGAGTAAGAAAAGCATATAATTAATCGCTATCAACACATTAATAACAATAATGCAACATATTGCTTTTAAATACTATCCACCCCTACATAACTTATACTTAATAAAAGGGTTGTAACACTTAGCTATACGACTCCACCCCCTGTAATTTTAACAAGCACTTTTAAAATACTTGTACAAACAAATGCCGCATGCACGGCCAATGAAATCGACTCAAAATAGAGAAAGAGTTACTCATATTTGAGTTCAGGTTACTCAAATTCGCGAAATCGTAGGTCACTCATATAATGAGTACATTTTCCGACGCTTTCCTAGTATCGTAAAACAGAGGGAGATATTGCAACAAATTCTTAATATTCTACCTGTTATCTCTGACATGAAGTGGAAGTTATTCAGCGTCTGCTTGCTAATTGCATTTCATCTCTTGTCAATGAAAAATTAAAAAGTTACAGACAATTTTGTTGTTCGTTTTATAACTTTTATTTTTTTTTTTTTTGTTTATTTTTTTAATCCTTAGAAGTGCAGTGAACATTATAAAAATTCCGAGGACTTAACAAAAATCAAGTGAATTGCGATATTGTTTTAAAGTTCATGGATCATCGTAGAAAGTCAGAAAAACAATTGAAGCTCAGCGAACTTCGTTGAAATTCAAGGAATTCTGTAGAAGCTCAGAGAGTATTGTAAAAGTTCACCATACTTTTTTGAAAAATCAGGGTTTGATTTGGGAACTTTCTGGATGTTATGAGAACTTTGTTTCACTCAGATGTTTTCAAAAAATCATGTAAAAAAAAATGAAATGAGAAAATATTAAAGCAGTTTATGCAACTTCGTAAAAGTTTAGAATTTTGTGAGTAATGCGCCTCTGCTGCGTATGGTTCTGACGGCATTATTGAAAAACTTCAATTGCGCCATTTAGATTTTTTGTGGGATTCAAAATGGTTGAATATCAGCACAAGTGTGAATGATTGCCCCTCACATAAAATTATGGAAGGTTTCTCATACATCGGGGAAGGTCACTTCTGATTGATTGGTCAATTGGCGTGGCACTGCTGAATAACAAAAATTGATAATTAAAAGCTAAGCTAAAATATTACCGACGACTTCCTAACAATGAACCAAATATTCATCAATTCAAAAATGCAGGGAATTAAAAAAAAACCCGAAGCACGTCACACTGCTATAATGATTCGTGCCAACCCTGTACGCTTACCCTGTACCTCGTAGGGACTGACCCAATCAATAAACATTTCCTTTCCGTATTTCGTCTACCACGGCCAGGGTCAACCGACCAGCAGGGGGCGTTTCCGAAATTCCATTCATCGATCTACCGCCTGCCGTGCCGTTGAATCGTGGCCAAAATCAATCAACCAAGTTTTAAACTCGCCACTTTTGACAACCAAAACAATTGATTTTCATCGAGCGTAAACAAAGCCTCCAAACAGAAGGATTGCCACACGCACTTGGTCAGTCACAACCCGCATCGTCATAGGCAAAATACCATGTGTGTAATTGTATCGTTTTACACTTCGGAGCGCCGGTTCGGTTTGCCCGATGGCATTGCACCAGAGGCCCACCGAAAACAATTATCCTCTTACGCTTCGATCCCCAGCTCGGGCAGCACACTTTGAGTGTTCATGAAATGAGACATTTTGGCCTTGTAGCACAGACCTACTGACCAGCAGTGCTCTGCCACCAATAACCTAGTACAACAATCCGCCCATGAAGCGTTTGCGGTTTGCGATCCACCGTTCATATAAGCCCATCATAATGGGTTTCAGGCGTTTGTTAGCGATTACCCACTTAACTCAAGCCACATGCTCCGATCTGGACTGGTTGCATGGTGGCTCAACCACAATTCTTATACCTTATATGACGCCGTACCGTGGGTGACGAAGACTGCGAAAAGGGGTGCTCCAATTGAACCTTGACCATTGACTACGTTGTGATCGAGCTGCGAAAAGTCACCGGCAGGTCGTCTATTTTCACGCTCATCACGGAATGACGTCTAGGTCATGTCTTTATGGTGTCCACAAAGTCGATGTGAATCTTCCCGAGAAAGCCCCCAGGGGATAACTATTCAATGCAATTTTCGGAACATGAGATCACAGCCATATCAGCTCAACCGAACATGCGAAGATCTACCAATCTGATCGGACGTGTTTAAGTTTAAGGATGAAGACGTGAAAAGGTTGATCAAATTATAAACACTTCAACATGGTCAAGTGGAATCGCACGCGGCATAAAATAGATGATTTAGCGCAGGATGACTATCTCAAAAAGGTGCCGAACAGTTGGTCGGAGCGTGCGGGCGCTCATCAGTCGTGTTAGCACAAATTGCGAGATAATTTGATATATGAGGTCACACACGTCAGCGATTAATCTTTGAGCCTATTGTCTCGTTCCACATACCTATTTACAAATGAGAAGAGGATCCGATCAAGGTTCGGACGACCCAAGCCCTAGGGGCATCTCCTTCCCGATCGGAACAACTTCCGTATCGCAGGTGTGGATCGTGTGAACGTTTCTCGACTATGCTGAAGATGTTTCTGCCCCCAATATAATTGCAGACCAGTTCCGATGGCATGATAATACGTAATTTGCCGAAGGTTCCGAACGGAAGGTGATCTCACAGAGAGATGATTATAGTGATTCTAACGGCCGTCTCTCCAGGATATTTCGACTAATTATGATTGATAGGATGTTGATTTGATTGATTCACTGTCCAAAATTGGAAGTCCGAATGGGGTGGTAAATTAGTGTACAAACATGTCAGCACGACGGGTCACAAATAACAGAGCAATCAATATCGTAAAAGGAATAAACACAATTCAATTATCTATGATTTGGTCAACAGCAGGCGCTGTGACGACTTATTATGTTAATATTGTTGGTACCCGTTGATCATAAACAACATTTTAGTCATTAAACCATTGTTTCAATCTATTGAATTCCTGAAACAAATGTCGCATTAGAAATATTATTTAAAATCACTGTATTCCAAAGCGTCATTCGCACCGTCTATGATTCTAGCATAACAGTTTCTTTCGTCATGAAGGAGTGATGTCAGTTTGTGGCTGATTTGCTTTCCTTTACGTTCAATGGACCACAATCTATAAGTGATGAAAAACCCATCAGACAGAAGGTATCAAGGACGTTAGGTTTAGGCACATTATGCCAATGCTGAAGAATGACAGGCCAAAATAAAAAAAAAATTATCATACGCAATTCAATTTATGTCACAACAAGGATTCGTCAACCGCTTTCCGCCAGAAAGTTCCGTTGTTCAAAGTCACACATATGCAAGACTCTAAGTAAGGAGGGAATAGTGTGTAGAAAGAAACCCAGATCCCCAGAGTACACTGACGAGCAAATTCAAACCGTGAGATCTCAATGTCGCTGGATTACCCGGAAGTACGGCGGAAAGCCAAAATATAACATATGGAAAAGACCGTAATCTGGCAAATCTGCCGCAGTGCTGTCCGAGGATATTTTCGGTCTATTGAGTTCCACGGTATACAAGGATAATTGGAAAGCCAAGGACACCAAGCAACTCACCAACAGGATCAAAAGCTGTATCCTGTTCCAATATCATGACAGAGATGCGCCGCACGACGGACTACGGACCGTATTCCCATATTCACTAAGCTCAGTTTAAAGACTTAAGTTAACCCTTTGTATGAAACAAATCACTTTGAACTAGCTTTTCATTCTAATTTTTTGGTGAACACCCGTTATATTAATCCTGAATTCGATGATAAACAATGTGGGGCATATTACCCGTGGGTGAACCGAAGCAAGAAATCAATCATTTTTCAGCAAATTTTACATTTCATGTAACACTTTTTGTTGTGATGGCCCATACTGTTGGAGACGGTGTGCGTGCTGGCGGAAGTGTGCGATCATTTGGCAATTCCATGAATGTTCCGGCCATTGATAAGCTGAAGGGACGGCAGAATTACACATCGTGGGCGTTTCTCATGAAGATGACGCTGATTAGAGAAGGCACCTGGAAAGTAGTCAAACCTGTGGAGGGACAGGAACCTGATCGTGCGCTGGCTACAATTTGCCTGAGTGTCGAGAGGAACATTTTAAGTATCGTACAAAAGGCTACACTACAGCATCGGATGCGTGGTGCAAGCTGCAGAAATCGTTTCAAGACAACGGGCTGATCCGAAGATTCGGTTTGCTGGACAAGCTGACCGGAGTGAAATTGGAAAATTGTAGCTGTGTTGAGGACTACGTTGACGAGCTTGTGTCCATCACGAATGATTTGAGCGAGATCGGATTCGAGGAGAACGACCAATGGTTGGCGTCACTGTTGCTAAAAGGACTGCCGAAATACTACAACCCAATGATCATGGCTTTGCAATCATCGGGAATCGAGTTGACGGCGGATCTCGTTATGGCAGAGGTACTTCAAGATGTCGCTGAACTGTTCAGGCGAAGGAGCATTCTATTCGAAGCAGAAGTCGCAGCGTCCGAAGAGTGGAGCAGATAAGAAGGAAGGTACGTGCTTCAATTGTAACAAACCTGGGCATTAAGCGGCCAAGTGTCCCCAGAAACAAAGTTCATCAAAGTCAAGAGGGAAAGCTCTGTGCGCTACGCTGGCGGTTGGTCGTGGAGAAGAAGAAGACTGGTACTCCAGAGCCACTTCGCATATGACGAGGACGATGAAGAATTTAGTGAAGCAGGAATCTTTTGTACACTCTATCGAAACGGCAAACAACCAAAGCGTAAAATCAACATCGAAAGGTCTGGTGAAGCTAGAGTTGCAAGAAGGTTCAATCGAAGTTCAGGATGTATTCCAAGTTCCGGATTTGGCAACCAACCTTTTATCGGTGAGCCGAATATGTAAGAAAGGGCTGAGTGTAATTTTCACGGCTGAAACTTGCGAGATTCGTGACGAGGATGGTGATGTTATCGCTTCTGGAATGGAGACCGGAGGCTTATACCGACTGAACACAAAGAGACCGGAATCCTCTTACTTGATAACTGAGTCCAATATCTGGCACAAAGAGGCTTGGGCATTTGAATCAAGGCAGTTTGCGGAAACTTGTCACGATGGTTGATGGCATGGATTTGAAGAATGAACTGAAAGTGGACTGCGTGGCATGCGCAAATGGTAAGCATGCTCGAGACTCTTTTCATTCTAGTTCATCCCGTTCAGAAGGTCTGCTAGACCTTGTATACTCCGATATGTGTGGTCCAATGGAAGAAGCCTCGTTTGGAGGGAACCGTTTCTTCGTTACTTTCGTCGATGATGCGAGTCAAAAGGTTTTCGTTTACTTCCTGGAATCAAAGAGCCAAGTAAAAGATGTTTTCAAAAGGTTCACGGCCATGACGGAACGGAAAACTGGAAGAAAGTTAAAAACATTGCGTTCTGAAAACGGTATGGAATACATGGTGATGAAGAAAACATTGGAGCGAGACGGTATTATTCATCAGATGTCCTGCCCCTATACCCCGGAGCAGAATGGTATCGCTGAGCGCATGAACCGTACGCTCGTGGAGAAGGCGCGGAGTATGATCAATGATGCGGGACTGCCGAAGAAGTTCTGGGTGGAAGCAATCTCAACCGCCACGTATTTGGTCAACAAAAGTCCATCACAAACGCTGCAGATGATAACACCAGAAGAAGCGTGGTCCAGAAGGAAGTCGAATCTAAACCATCTGAAGATATTCGGTTCCAAGGCGATGGTCCATGTGCCGAATCGAAGAGAAAGAAGTTTGATTCAAAATCCGTGTAAGGCAAAAATGTCGGGTACGCGGAGAATTCGAAAGGATACCGGATTTATCTTTCGGAGAACGATGACGTAGTAACCAGTCGAGATGTGATCATTATCAACGAAGGTCGAGCAGTGATGTCAACCGAGAAGCAGAAACCGGTGGAGTTCATGGAAATTGTCACCTGGATTGATGAAGTTTTCGATGAACCGGAGCAAGCAAACGTCGAGAATACTATCTCAGAGGAGAAAGATACGGAAGGACCGACTGAGCCTGATGATCTGATGGAAGGTCCGTCTAACGCTTGTACGGTTTCTGAGATTGAGCATACTGATTCATTGAATGGTCCGTCCAACGCCGACTGGAGAGATGTGCCTGCATCAGCGCTCCCAGCGCAACAAGATATATAGACCAGCTCTGGTAATGAGCAGCGTGTGTTAAGGCGCAGCGGTCGGGAGCGCCAAACCCCAGGCAAGTATTTGGATTTTGTATGTTTTAGTCTTGTTGGCGAACCTGGATGCAGCGGCGGTGGACACGGCGAACAGGGCAGCAGCAAAGCAGGAACGACACCAGTGGTCAGCGCAGTGATGGAAAAGTTCATCAAAATTCCCTATGACTCGCGAACTTTTCCCTTGGTGAACTTCGTGAAATATCGCGAACTTTTCCAACACTGGGTCAGCGAAGCAGGAACAAACGGGGCAACTAGTGGCACAATTCGTGGAGTACTTTTCTTCCATGCAGTGAGGAACACGAGAAAGGTGGTTTTTGTGTGTGTTTTTGATAAAGACCAATTTTATACTGATTTAAAGAGGGCCAACCGATCATTATATTCCCTAGCTGATTGAGTTCGGGGCTTATAAGGCAAGATCGTGAAGCGATCGGATCGAAAGGCGATAATGATATAGAGTGATAAGCTAGTCTACCTACTCTCGTATCTTATCGTTTGGCTCATTATGGATTGGAGGTATAACAATTCACTTTTTAATGGGGTTCTAATTACGGGATACAAATTTCAACAGTGTTCACCTACTTATTAAGTTTTTCAACATGCCGGGCCACGTTGAAAGGCCACTTTCAACTAATCACAAAGCATGTCCAGGCTCAGTGGGTGGTGGGTGGTGACGGTGAGGCTGATGGATGTGCATCACGGTTATCTCGCTCGATGGGAAGTGGGCAAACCTCGGTTATTGCCCGTCGATAGGTACCATGTGCGGTTCGAACCTGAACCACACGGACGTGTCCATCCTTACCGGGGAATACCTGCGCGATCCGGCCAAGATTCCAGCGCATCGGTGGAGCGTTGTCTTCTTTGAGAACCACCAGCGTCTCAGTCTCGATGTCCGGATGGACAACCGGCCATTTCTTGCGATCCTATAGTTGGGCGACATAATCACGTAACCAGGCTCTCCAGAAATGCTGAAGACGTTGTTGCATCTTCTGGAAGGAATAATCGGTTAATGGGAATGTTGCAAATATTCGGCTCGGGAAGAGAGTGAACGGGTTCTCCCATGATCAAATGGCCAGGAGTTAAGGCGATAACGTCCGCTGGGTCCGATGAAAGAGGAGTGAGCGGACAGGAGTTCATTACCCCCTTGATCTGAATGATCAGCGTGTTGAAGTCGTCTATGTTGAGCAGTGTATCGTTCATCACACGGTATAGATGGTACTTCAAGGTCTTCACGGAGGCCTCCCAAAGGCCACCGAAGTGAGGCGAGCGAGCAGGGTTGAAATGGAATGTGATTCCATTGTCTGCACAGAACACGAGCAGTCCACTCGAATTGTGCATGTCGTTGAATTTTTGGCGATTCTCCTCCAGAAGACGATTTGCTCCGACAAACGTCCGTGCGTTATCGCAGTAGATGTCGGCTACGCGTCCGCGACGCCCGCGAGGGGCTTGAGTACGTTCACGAACGCGTCGTACGTCAGACTATACACCATGTCGATGTGTACTGCTTTAGACGCCCATGCACACGAAAATTGCGACGAATACCTATACCGACGGACCGCGACTATTCGGAATTTTCACGAAGAACGGGCCACAATAATCAACACCGCAGTTGATAAACGCACGCAACGCCGTTACTCGGGACAGTGGTAGTGGTCCCATGATCGGCAAATGCTCCGTCGTTTGCAGCGGAAGCAGATGATGCACTCCCTGACTATCTTTTTTGCGAGGTCTTGTCCCCGGATTGGGCAATAACGCTGACGCAAAGTCGCAAGAAGTAGTTGTGACCCTGCATGAAGGATTCGGAGATGAGTCTGCCTGAAGATGAGGTAGGTCAGGTGAGCCTTTTGAGGCAGAACCAGAGGATGCATGGTGTCATACGGGATGTCGAGATTCTGCAGTCGTCCGGTGATTCGAAGCAAGCCTTCAGCGTCAACGAATGGATTGAGGGTTTTCAGCTGAGACTTGAAGGTGAACTCTTTACGAGTCGGTCCATTGTGTTTTTTTAGAAACTCGATTTCCGCCGAAAAGTATACGAGCTGGGTTTGCTTGATTAAATGCTTTAATGCTTTCTCTAGCTCTGATTGCAAGAGTGGACCGAATTTACAATTTCCAGGGTCCATTTGGCGACAGTTTCGAGCAAATCTTAGCAGCCAGGCAACTTTGCGTCCAAGGGGACAGAGAGTGGAGTGTTGTTCGATGAATTCGGTCAAAGCGTGAGAGCCGAGATGTCAACTCCCTGTTGACAACATTTCGTGGATAAAGGGTGGGCTGTTCTCCCTATTCATTGGAGCATCTTCCTGTTGGGTGGCTTGTTTTCTGACCAATTGACTGATCACATTACTGGAAGGAGATTTTTAACTGTCCTAAGGAAAATAATAGGCGATTTGCCTATCAATCCATCCATTCGTTTTTGGCCCTTTATACAGCGATTTGCTGATGACAATCAGAGGTTAATAAGCTTGATCAAGTTCAACAGTGAGGAGAGCCCATAGCTATCGGACTAGTTTCCGTGCTACAATGAATGGTAGACCACTATAATCATCATCATCACTGAGCAGAAGACTGTAAGTTGGAACCCAAGATCGCAAGTCTTATTTGCATTAATTTCAGAAATCAATACATCAAAGGGCGAACACGAAATTATTGCAAAACATTTAATTTGCACTCAAATTTCACATATTTATCAGATAAAACCACATTTGTGGGGTGGTTCTATACATGTATTTAGCTCAGTATACATATATTGGATCAATTTTTGGGGGTTGTTTGGTAAAATGCCCGACACTTTTGCTTCAAGCCATCCATAAGAGCTTGTACAGTCGTATCCGGTACCATTTTCTCATTTTTTATCCATTTTCTCCGCATGTCACTTGCATTTTGATGCAAATTTCAACATTTTCTTTTTCTTGAAACGATCATCCTCTTAGAACTTACCTTTTCTGGTGTAAAACTCCTGTCTTGGTATTTGTTGGATGTCAGCTTTGACGTATGTTTCGTCATCTATCACACAGCAACTGGTCAACATTCCCTTGTAGAGCTTCCTTGAGCGGGTCTTGGCAACAGTTTGCTAGCGTTTATCGCAGTTTGGGAAGTGTTGAACCTTGAATGCATGTAATCCAGCTCTTGTCTTGACCTTCTGCACGAAACTTTGCAAAATACCGACCATTTTGGCATTTTGTTGAAATGTTGGGATTTCGGGTGAAATTACCCTTCACCTTTCCCTCCGTCTACATGCTGCTCCCGGTTTCCTTCCTGCTCCGTGATTGTGATCCAATGTCAACTGGCCCTCGAATTTGTTTATAACTCTTGATACGTTTGAATTATATATATTCAGTATTTTTCCTAAAGCACGATAGGCGAGCTCCGAATTTTTCATGTGAGCGTACAATATTTTTTCACTTGACTCACTTCCATCTTAGCCGCATCGAAACAGACAATAACGCAATTTACAGGATGTAAACAATACACTTCAAAGAGAAACTATGAAAGTTTTGTTTAATTTCCGCCTAGTAGGAATAAAGATACAGCCAGTTGTAAGTATTGCAATAATGTTGTGTTCGCCCTTTATATCAAAACTACGATCGCATCACTTATCAAGGTGAATCCTGATTCAACGAACCCAACCTATTAAAAAAAATGTCCTTCCTGTGACCTTTGTGAGACGCAGAGTTAAACAGGGTCGGCAAAACAACAAAGGTTGCTCAAATATTCCTTCACTACTCCCACCTGATGCAAGGGCGTGGCTGGCACCGTTATTGATCTTTAAAATTTTGAGTCACTGATAATTTTACAACGAGAATGGAAGGTCACTCCCAACACCATTCAGTTGATTAATAGTGCAATTTCACTGGTTCGGATCAATCACAAAGTAGAAACCATTTGATATGTGCTAAGCTAAGCTAAGCACCAGGTTCATGATTCAAGCTTAGACGTTTATTATAAGTTTTAATCATATTTTAAACAGCATATGCGATCATTAAGTTATCTTCCGAAGACACGGTCTGATAAATTGGGATTTTCACTGAAAGTTTGAAGTTTGTTGTGTGGCCAGCATCTTGATGAGACACCTTGACAAATATTCTTCAGAATAACCCTAAAAACTCAATTCCTGCAATTTTTAACTATCTATAAAGAGAGGTTCCAAAGTTATATCGATTTGTGTGTGTACAAATAGACGCATTTCGCGCCAAATCGAATCGAAGCTGGCAGCACCCTCTCAGATTTCAATAAAATTTTCTGGATGTGTAGACCTTGACAAAATAAGCACTTTTGCATACTCAGTTTTTCCAAAATTTATCTAGACTAACATTTGAGAAGGGCCAAACTTTTTCTGCCGATTTTTTTCAAAAAAATATTAAGGAAAAATGACAACTCCAACAAAAATATGTTGTATGGATGACTTTTAGGAAATTGACCAAATTATCAAAAAAAACAATACTGGAAAAAATTCCATTTGAGACCTACACTGAAAAAAATTGATTTTTAAAATTTAAAGTCGATTTAAAAAAAATGGCCAAGTTTGATTTGGATAAAACTTTGCCTCAAGATAGGTAATTATGTTTACTACCATCCGTCTATACATTGCGAGATGGGCACTTTTAAGGAAAAAAAGTTTTTCTTACAAAAACTTTTTCATGTCTGAACTGATTTTTTAACGTACCATTTTTGCACAAAACTAAACCGGTGAAGCTCAAAATCATCTCAGAACCCAATGAAGCTCCATTTGTGATTCAATTTTGTCTAATCAGCAACTAATCACTTGGATTAATCGAGAATTCCATATGAAAAGGGCTTATATCATTAGAAAATAATATAATTGATTATATTGTCTACTACTGAGGCAAAATCCGATACTCCTATAGCAACTTAGAATTCTTAGCTCAAATTATCCATTAAGAATTAGGTATGAATAAAATTTAAATTGAGATCTTCTTTCGAATCAACAACGATTCGGGAAGTCAACGTATCGCATCATAATTCTATATGCCCTTCTGTTATTTATACCTATGTAAACCCTTAACATTATATACCTACCACTTCATTCTACCTATGAGCACTATAAAACTAAGGTTGATTTCATACAAGCAACAGTCAATCTGATAACGAAAGTTGTGAAGACAAGTTGTAGTAAAATTATTATCATGGACCAAAGTAGTAAATTAAGGCTCAAAGGATTGAAATGTTGTGCAAATATAAATAATCCGAGATGCAACCGAAATAAGTTACGGGCCATATCGTCAACGATGGTAGAAAAAATACATTCTATGGGATATAACCACGAAATTGATGAAACGATGAGCATTAGAGAGTCATGCCGTAGCGTGATATCTCATAATAGAAGTCCAGTTATGAAAAAACGCCGATCGGTTGGAAATGAAGTAAATATCCAACCGTCAACTAGTGGGCAGCAGCATAGTGATGATCCAGGTCCATCAATGAGTGGCCATCAATCCGTAGATGAGCTAGGTAAGAACAGTCTTCCTGATGTTTCTATCATCTTTTAACTGCAACCTCCTAATTGCACTAAATATTTATTTTTGCTTCTTCTTTCCTTCAGATACGGTACCATCGGTTCCATCATTGGAGTCAGTTCCATCAGCAGATGATCTGCAACGCCCATACAATGTTGAGAAGTTTAATGGCTTTGTGGAATCGTTGAATTTATCTCCAATTTCATCGAGGAACATGATGAGCATGGATTATCGTTCAAGAAAATCTCTAGAAATTACACAAGCAGTGCGAAAAAATATATTTGGCCTAGATACAGCAGACATTAGCAAAGTAGAGGCATACCTAGAAATGATTGTGCAGCTAAAAGAGAAGTTCAATTCCCCTACAGCTGACAGAAAAGATCAGATAACAGTATTATCAGTATTGCCAAAGTCTTGGTCCGTGAATAAAGTTGTAGCAGAATTCAACGCACCATGATGAGGCAGGTGAAGAGCCTTGTTAATGAGCAGGGTATTCCAAGCACACCCAACAAAATAAGTGGGAATGGGATCAACGATGATACAAAAAACTAATTTTTTGATGACAACGATATTAGTAGACCTATGCCCGGAACAAATGATTTTGTTTCCGAGTTTAGAAATGGACGAAAATAACACGTTCAAAAACACCTGTTAATGGTGTCCCTCAAAGAAGCGTACATGATTTTTGTTGATAAATATAAAGATTTTAATATTGGTTTCACTGTATTTACACAATTGCGACCAAAACATTGCATTTTGCTTGATTCTACTGGTATACATAATGTATGTAACGGCGCCGTTGGTGTAGTGGTAAGCGTGATTACCTCTCACCCCAGCAGGCCTGGGTTCAATCCCAGTCGGCGCCGCCGGGATGTTCTGAGGCATAACATCTCTGATCACGCCTTCCTTCGGATGGGAAGTAAAGCCGTTGGTCCCCGGTTCATGAGTTGATGGGTCGATGGAGGTAGGGTCCAGGAGTGGGAACTGTCTTCGTGGCACGTCGCACTATGGGCAAAAATGGGTCCAAAATTACCCAAAATTCAATATCTCAACAGCACGCTGAATTCCGGCCATGAAAAACAACTTTTCCGAAGGGAAATCGTCCGCGGAATCGATTGCACGTAATCTCATGGACCGGAGAGCCTTGTAGGTATGTGTTTTGGACCATTTTACCCCATTTCCCCCTACTTTTTCGAGGAAATGTTTTTTTACAGCTCTATTTTTCGTAAAACATAAGCACTTTATGCATGGTTTTAGAATACTATGTCTTCAAACAACAGTTCATGAGATATTAGGGGAATACGGGGTACACTTTATAGGGGAGTAAGGTATAAAAGTGAAAATACAATCAATGTTTTTTAATGCAAAATCCATTTTTTTAATATCATAATATTTTTTTCTGAAAAATTCTTTTAATTAACTTTCATTTGGTATTTTGAGTTTCGTCATCGACCAAACAGTTCAAAAGTTATAATTTTTTGAAAAAAAATCGAATTTTTTTTTTTTTTACCGCCTTAATATGTAAATAGTCACCCTAATAACAAAATAAAAAAATACGGGTCTAACATGTTGCGATAAGGAACAAAACTACCAATTTTTACAAAATTGTGAAAACCACTATATCGTTTTGCTGTATACAGACAAAAAAAGTAAAAACTCTTTTAGAACAGATAGCAGTAAATTAAAACTTATTTAACCCCAATTAACCTTAAAATTTCGAAAAAAAAATCTTATTATTGCAGGCAACCTTTGAGGTCATTCAAACAATCCCATCGTTCAACATTTTTATGAATTAAAATAAATTTAGCGAGGATTCACTTTTACCCCTTACTCCCCTATAAAGTGTACCCCGTATTCCTCTAATATCTCATGAACTGTGGTTTGAAGACATAGTATTCTAAAACCATGCATAAAGTGCTTATGTTTTACGAAAAATAGAGCTGTGAAAAAACATTTCCTCCAAAAAGTAGGGGAAAATGGGGTTAAATCGCCCAAAACACATACCTGCAAGGCTCTCCGGTCTATGGGACTACGTGCAATCGATTCCCCGGACGATTTCTCTTCGGAAAAGTCGTTTTTCATGGCCGCAATTCAGCGTGCTGTTGAGATATTGAATTTTGGGTAATTTTGGACCCATTTTTGCCCATAGTGCGTCGGTAGCATTGGTGCTCAGCACGGAAAACAAGATCGACGGAAAAACAAACCAAAGGAAAAAAAAACATAATGTATGTATTTGTACAATTCATGAAAATGTAAAATTAATGATCAATAATGTTTAAGAATTATGTCACAAGATGCAATAATAGAAAAAAATGCTTTGTAATATTTCTACTAGAACAACTGATTACTTTTTCCGTGCTTGCGAAAAGTGTGCTTCCAATGAACATATTGAAGAGGAACTTACTTTGCTATTAGAATCAACTTTTTTTTATTATTGTTGTCACTTTAACGCTCTAGGGTCATTCGTGTTTTGTCCGGGGGTGAGATTTGAACTCGTGACTTTGGCGTGAGAGAATCAAATGACAAACAAGATGTTGTGTTTCAACAGTGGCTGAATACTGATCGTTGTAATTTGGAAACGATTATCAAGCCTGTTGATGAATTTGTTCCGTATCTCATTGATAACATTAACAAACTTATAACTCATGACTTTATTTACAAACAACAGTCATCTTTTCTAAGAAATAAAAAAGAATCATGGAAAGAATGCAAAATTCTAGCAATTTGTGATTTTTCAGAAAATTATTCATTCATTATCCAAAATGCTGCTCAAGGATATCGCTGGAATAATTCTCAAGCAACAATACATCCATTTGAAGTTTATTATAAGAAAGACAATAAACTTGAAAATGTTAGCTTCATTATCATATCAGAAGTAATGACTCACGATACAGTTGCAGTTCAGTTGTTCATCTCAAAAATGATAGATTTTCTTAAACAAGCGATAGATTTTTTCTAAAATTACTTTTATGTCAGATGGGGCAGCATCACAATACAATAATAAAAAAAAAACTTTGCTAGTCTGTGTAGATTTCAGTCAAAGCATGGATTAGAAGCAGAATGGCATTTTTCTCACGGAAAAGGTCCCTGTGATGCCATTGGTGGCACTCTCGAGCGAATGGCAAAGAGAGCTAGTCTTGCTCGAGATTATGGAAACACCATAACAACTCCACGAGAATTATATAACTGGGCAGTTGAACAAACAGATTAAAATATCACAAAACTACATTTTCGAGTACATATCAACTGAACAGTACATCGAAATGTCAGAAGCCCTCGAAGAACTATATAACAGCACAAACACAATATCTGGCACACAGAAATTCCACAGTTTTGTGCCTATAACTGATGACAAAGTAGGGTCAAAAAGGTATTCTAATTCAGAAGATGAACCAAAAATATTTAACTTGATTGGAAAAAGGAAAAAATAGCATGTATGAAAATAGGTTTAAAACATTGAAAATATATTAATAAATGATATATGAAAAATCTTAACTTTAAGGGAATGATATTTTTTTTTTGACAAGGTCTACATGTCCAAATAGTTTTATTGAACTCTGAGAGGGTGCTGCCAATTCCAAATACGATTTGGCGAGAAATGCATCATGAGCCCTTTTGATATGAAATTCTCGATTAATCAAAGTGAACTCAAGTGCTGATTAGACAAAATTGAATTGCAAATTGAGCTTCATTGCATTCTGAGATGATTTTGAGCTTCACTGGTTTAGTTTTGTATGAAAATGGCAAATCAAAAAAAAAAATCAATTCAGACATGAAAAAGTTTTTGTAAGAAATTTTTTTTTCCTTAAAAGTGTCTATCTCGCAATGTATGGACGGTTGGTAGTAAACAAAATTACCTATCTTGAAGCAAAGTTTCATCCAAATCAAACATAGCCATTTCATTTAAATCGACTTTAAATTTTAAAGAACGATTTTTTTCAGTGTAGGTCTCAAATGAAATTTGGACATTTTTGTAGAAGTTGTCAATTTTCCATAATATTTTTTGAAAAAAATCGGCAGAAAAAGTTTGGCCCTTCTCAACTGTTAGTCTAGATCAATTTAGGAAAAACTAAGTATGCAAAGTGCCATATTTAGTCAAGGTCCACACATCCAGAAAGTTTCATTGAAATCTGAGAGGGTGCTGCCAGCTCCGAATACGATTTGGCGCGAAATGCGTCAATAATATCATGCACAACCTTTAAGAGGACCTTTGGACTTGCTTTTGATCTATTTTCATAATTTGACTAACCCCCATCACCCTTCCATCATCATTATATAGCTCGGTCACCCCATTCCCTGTACAGAGAGGAACCGTTTGTTGTGAATGGAGTTTTAGCCTGAATTATTTTTCTGAAATGCTTGATACCTGATCTCAGGTAATAAAGATACCATTTGTGGTCAGTAATCTTACAAGTAAACACCAAGCAGCTAGGAATTGGGAAAAAGCAATGCCAGCTAAAACTCAATCCGCAAACAACGGTACCTCTCTGTAAGTTTGTTTAACTAAAGACTTACCCAATCAACGTTTACATGCACCCGGCCCTGCACGCAACCACCCCTGCGCGGTGCAAGCTCCCATAGTATCGACCGTACGCATTCACCACTCCCAGCTCAATTAAGACACACATAATCGATTAAACAAATAAATTGGGAAATACCTCTTGTGTTTCAAGCAAATTGCTATACTATGAGCTTTTTTTTTGCCACCCGCCCTCCAACAATCTCCCAATCTCTGCTGTGAAAATAAGACTGAAAGAAAGCCAACCGCACAAGGAGCACCTGCTGATGCTGTCATGAGTCGTTTTGTGTAGAGTGACTGTTGACCAGCCAGCGAAAGGAGTCTCTTTAGGATCATTTTTCTTGTTTTAGGATTTTTTTTTGTGTGTCACTTGACTGATCGACATAACCGGAGGGTGCGTATTTTGCAGCCCGTCACGGATTTGATTGGGTTTCGACATACACACACAAAGTTTAGCAATCGTTTCTTCGAGTCCATGGGAATTTTCAAGAGACACCAGAAACGCGTGGTGTCACTACACGGTGAAGTGTCATAAGCGTAGGTCGTTAGCTAACCGGGAGGTGTGATCGTGGGTTGTAACACTTCTGTCAGGAAAGTGATTGGGTTATTTATGGGATGTGCATGTCGGAAAAAAATGTTGTTACCATTTTCAGGGGGATATTCGGGTATACGGTTCTCGGATCTATTACAAGATGAACTGAATCGATTGGTGTCAGTGTGTGCGTTACAAAGCGCAGTACCTTTTTGATTAATGTCAGCGATTGGAAGAAAGCCCATTCAAGTCAATTCCTCGTCAGGGCAAAGGCGACGAATAAATCGTGCTGGCCTAATAATGGGAGAAGAATGGGTCTTGGAAATTGCTTTTGGTGTGTGTATGGCCCCCAAATGTAAAAATTGCCCTATAAACCCGGAAAAATAAATATCACACGAACGTTACGTTGGACTGAAACCTAAGTAACTGCCAGAGAATGGTTAAGTAACGAATTTAAATAATGCACGCGCGCAGTAGCCGTTTTCAGTTGACGGTGTATAGTAACAATGGTCGCGTTCCTTTTGGTTTACGGTCAGATCGCGTTTGGAGGTGGATACGAGTAAGTCACATGGAAGAAAGTCTTGAGGTTTTGCTCGCGAAGCTCGATGCCACTGCTGAAGGAACAAACTGCGCATGTCTATTCTTTGGTTCGACTGGGGACCATACAGCGGGCAATGTTAACTGGCGTTGAAATAAACGCGCTTTAATGTTTAGGTTATGTGATTTGTAGAAGTGCCAGCTTTGTATGCATTGGAAAATTGTTGGTATCCATTAAGTTTGTTTTCATTTTAGGGTAACTTTAGCTATCTTGTAATGAACACCTCACGTCAAGCCCATTTGGTGTGACCCCCTGATTGCTTTCAATCATCCAACTGACAGCCACTAATTGTTGCATTGTTCAACCACGTCACATTTTCTCGCTATGCTAACTCTGATTCATTATTATCATTAAATCAATCAGGCAAATCCAGGAAAGAAACTAAGGGAGCGAGTGTCCGATTGAATAGTGGGTTGCTAGAGGAAAGCATTGATGTGTGTTTTTACAACGTAACGTGTCAGAGAAGGTAATTCAGAAAAGTGAAGAAAAATCTCTTGGAACCGACAGCGGGGTGGATGGTGGAGACCGTCCGCAAATCCAGCCTGTCAAGTTCCAGTAAATCACGAGCCTATTTATACGACCACGGCGAAGCTTAAGGAACCAAATTCCATGGGTTGTGCTTGCCGGTTGTGCTTATGTAGGATTTTGGATTGAACCGGACCTAAGAAATGATTCTGTTTTCGTATGGAATTCGTTACTTTCACTGGTCGTACTCCCTAGGGCAGTCTCGGTGCTTAACATGTACGGATACTTTTCACATTTGGTACCAGCGCTTGGCAATAACATTAGCCAAATTATTGATTCGATTAAGATAGCAGCTTCAGAGATCTGTAAGCGACTGGTCTTACAAGCGTAATACTTAGTTGCAAATACGAAAAGTGCATGTGGCTTCAGAAGAATTAAGTAGCAAGTATTATCTGCCACTTAAGCTGATAACAATCCGGCGGATGCATAGTGCCGACGCAAAACACTTTCAATGACGACGATTCTCATCTTGCGAGGAGGGCAAATTTCTGTCGACTAGCTTAATTTCTTTGTTGAGGTTCCGATACCATGAGCTACTTGGTTTGCCTCTTTGGATCACCTGACGAATTTCTATCCAGCGCATGATTGCAGATTTAATTTCCATGTCATCGACGGTGATGATAAGCACAAAATATCTGACATAGACGCAAGGGTGTAGCCAGGTTTCTATAATTCGATTTTAAGGGTAAGCTTAACGCATGAAAAAATATTAGGAAAAGATATCGAAAATCTAAAACAATCAGTTTATTCTATTCTAAGGAAAATTTACGTGTGAAAACCACTGTTCTATGCAGGGCTGTCATCTGATCACTCAATGCGCGCAATGTACTAATTTTCTAAAATAAAAAGGAGAAGGGTCTGTACCTAGGGGCACGAACGGAAGCTTGACGTAGGACCGCTAGTGGACGGAACAAATGTGAAAATTAAGTTTTTTTAATTGATCAATCATCAATTATCTTAACTATTTCCCTTTTTTATTTGTAAGCGTATCAAATTTCTAGTATATATTTCAAAGAGAAAGTTGATGAAGAGAATCCAAGGGACTGTCAACTTGAGTATTTTCGATTCATCTACCCCTGGGTACTGCAGACTCACTCAATGTGCTTGTCACTTGGGAGCCAGTCAGAACTGTCAAACGGGAGCTAAACATTCAAAAGCAACATACTCAGTTATTGTTCTTACCTCTCGTCAAGCATTGCAATCTCATAAAAATGATTCATACTTTTTCATAACACATTCTTAATTGTAAGCTCAAAGACAAAAACCAACAGGCTCAATGTTGAAAGTATAAAGACCAGCATAGTTTTTATGACTCAGCTGAGTTTTCAATAGCAGTAAACCATACTTTGGCGAAACATGTATGTAAACAAACTTTGATAGAGTCATGGGGGCCCGAGCACTCCTGGTTCAGAGCTTTTGGCGGGAATCAACTGAGAATGAACAAAACAATTTTAAACTTGAACAAATTTTCAAGCAGTTTTCCATTGGCTTGTAAAATGAAATCGATTTACTCCGCAGTACTCAGATCTACCTGAGATGTATATTGATTGTTTTGTTATTTATGAATTTTTAAGTTTTGTGCATTTTGGTATTAAAGTGTATTCAATTCACCCCTCACAGGATTTCCTTCCGAATTATAGGAATGGGGCGGGGCTGAAAGTATCGTTTGTGCAGAATATGTAAAAAAGGAGGGACTACAAGAGATTGAACTCGTGAGAGCTAATTTACTCACAAATTTGATTTTATTGGCTTTCTGGGGACTGAATATACACCCAAAGTGAATTATTCCCACTTCTCTCATATTCTAAATGGATTTTTAACACTTCCTACCAGCGTGTTCTGTCAAAATGGTCGGACGATTTTTTTTTTTTTTTTTTTTTTTTTACTTTATTATAGAGATTTTTAGCCATAGGCTAGTTCATCTCTTAAGGTCGGACGATGATTAATCTCACCAATACATTCGGGCCTACAATTCCACACCTTCTCTAGAGACCAGGTTGAGCCTTGATAGCTAGCTGCTTGCGGGAACTGATGACCTTGACAAATGTCCAAATAATACTCTTAACAAATTTATGGTGGTCCTGAAAAGGACCATTTTGTAGTGATGGTTGAGTAATGCTGAGCTGAGCACGACGAGCTACTGATTCCGATCCTAGCCTAGCGGTGGGACTTCTTCCTCCTTCTCTATGGTTGCTCATATGAGCTCTGTTGTTGTTGTTGTTGTTGTTGTTGTTGTTGTTGTTGTTGTTGTTGTTGTTGTTGTTGTTGTTGTTGTTGTTGTTGTTGTTGTTGTTGTTGTTGTTGTTGTTGTTGTTGTTGTTGTTGTTGTTGTTGTTGTTGTTGTTGTTGTTGTTGTTGTTGTTGTTGTTGTTGTTGTTGTTGTTGTTGTTGTTGTTGTTGTTGTTGTTGTTGTTGTTGTTGTTGTTGTTGTTGTTGTTGTTGTTGTTGTTGTTGTTGTTGTTGTTGTTGTTGTTGTTGTTGTTGTTGTTGTTGTTGTTGTTGTTGTTGTTGTTGTTGTTGTTGTTGTTGTTGTTGTTGTTGTTGTTGTTGTTGTTGTTGTTGTTGTTGTTGTTGTTGTTGTTGTTGTTGTTGTTGTTGTTGTTGTTGTTGTTGTTGTTGTTGTTGTTGTTGTTGTTGTTGTTGTTGTTGTTGTTGTTGTTGTTGTTGTTGTTGTTGTTGTTGTTGTTGTTGTTGTTGTTGTTGTTGTTGTTGTTGTTGTTGTTGTTGTTGTTGTTGTTGTTGTTGTTGTTGTTGTTGTTGTTGTTGTTGTTGTTGTTGTTGTTGTTGTTGTTGTTGTTGTTGTTGTTGTTGTTGTTGTTGTTGTTGTTGTTGTTGTTGTTGTTGTTGTTGTTGTTGTTGTTGTTGTTGTTGTTGTTGTTGTTGTTGTTGTTGTTGTTGTTGTTGTTGTTGTTGTTGTTGTTGTTGTTGTTGTTGTTGTTGTTGTTGTTGTTGTTGTTGTTGTTGTTGTTGTTGTTGTTGTTGTTGTTGTTGTTGTTGTTGTTGTTGTTGTTGTTGTTGTTGTTGTTGTTGTTGTTGTTGTTGTTGTTGTTGTTGTTGTTGTTGTTGTTGTTGTTGTTGTTGTTGTTGTTGTTGTTGTTGTTGTTGTTGTTGTTGTTGTTGTTGTTGTTGTTGTTGTTGTTGTTGTTGTTGTTGTTGTTGTTGTTGTTGTTGTTGTTGTTGTTGTTGTTGTTGTTGTTGTTGTTGTTGTTGTTGTTGTTGTTGTTGTTGTTGTTGTTGTTGTTGTTGTTGTTGTTGTTGTTGTTGTTGTTGTTGTTGTTGTTGTTGTTGTTGTTGTTGTTGTTGTTGTTGTTGTTGTTGTTGTTGTTGTTGTTGTTGTTGTTGTTGTTGTTGTTGTTGTTGTTGTTGTTGTTGTTGTTTTTGTTGTTTGGTATTTTTCAATAGTGACCTATTGAAAATTAACTAAGTGTTCATTTTAGCAGATTGGTAGATAAATTTCCAATCATTTGGCTTGTTTAGAATAAAAATCTTTCTGCTATGGGTCGAAACCTGGCCTCTTTTCGTAATGCTGTGCATTTTGGTTTTTTGAAATTGCGTGGATTCTATAGATCCTGTGGAGATCTCTCTAGCCCTGATGTATGTGTTGGTAGAGGGAAAAATGTAAACTTTGCGGGAAACGATGTCTTAACACTCGAAAGCAATTTTGTGAAATATGAAGTAAAACAAATGCTAGCTAGTTCTGCATGATGATTTTGTTTGATTTTATTTATTTGTTAAGTCTTTGGGAAATACCAGCTGGCGATTTGTTTTTATGATAACTCCTTACTTGAAAACAGGCAAAAACTCACAAACAGGCTGCTTTTTCATGGTATACAGATAATTCAATAATCAATAAATTATCTCAACATTTAGTGGCAAACCATTCATATTTTTTTGTAACATACAAAAAATTCTATAATCCACATTAAATTTCATATGTAAGCGCCGATTGAAACAATCTTTTCAACGTCACTACAAGGGTGATTGATTAAACGAAAGAAACGAATCGTGCGAAATGAAAGCCGAGGAAAAACTAATTGCACCAATATATTCAGACCTACAATTCCACACCTTCTATAGACAGGTTGAGCCTTGATAGCTAGCTGCTTGCGGGAACTGATGACCTTGACCAATGTCCAAATAATACTCTTTAACAAATTTTTGGTGGCCCTGAAAAGGACCGTTTTGTTGTGATGGTTGAGTAATTCTGAGCTGGGTGTTCAACACGGATGAGGCTGTCGAGCTGTATGTCGTGACACGCTTGGCATAGATGACCGACCCGCAGCTCTTCGTGAGTCTACTGATTTCGATCCATAGCATAGTGGTGCAGCTTCTTCCTTCTTTGATGGTTGCTTATGTGGGCTCTGCAGCTCGCTGCTTGCAGGCAGCCTTTCGTTGTTACTGGAGAAGAATTTTCAACGCCACACGCCAAAAGCACTGCTACTGCTGCTACTAATTTCGACGGCTGAATACCGCCACACAGTGGTGTGTTCGTTGGTAGCGTGTGGTTCTGAGTATGGCGATGAGTGTGCAAAATATTACGCAATTCCACCCTCCCTATTCGCACGCGCCCGAGGATCGGAGGCGAATGCCACTTCGACTTGTTTCGTCTACTTACTACTCTCTGACGACTGTGCTGGGGAAGCAGCATATGCATGTAGGTAATTGGCGGATTTGTTAGTTAATTCGACGCTTTTGAGCAATGTTTGCTATTCCAGTTTTTCAAAAGTTTCTTGTTGAAAATCAACATTCGGAAGCATTGCTATCGATGCGTAGCCATATTTCTGATCGATTGGTGATAAAATTATTGAAATTGGACCAGGGGCAACTGAGTTATTAACGTTCAAAATCTTTCTTAATTTGTTACATGTTCCATTTTCGGTTTTCACAAAGTGTACCCCCATATAGAAATGCTACGTCAAAAGAATAATGAGCAGTTCATTTGGTTAGACTGTTAGACTGGCTAAATAACTTTTTCCTCAAGCGTTGGATCGTTTTGCGGTCTTCGGAGAAAAGTTTGCTTGTAAAATTTCCTAGGGAGCAGTTGGGTTGATTTATTTTTAGAGGATAATGGGTGACCTCAACAGATTTTTATTTGAAAAAGTAAGTTTTCCCATAGAAAAACCTATGTAAAATTAAAACCGCTGGCGCTAAAATAAAGTTCCACCGAATGACCTGAAATTTTACACTGTTATTCTAGGAATTCAATATTTTCCAGTTTTTCTTAGTTGTGTGGGAATCAACAGTTTTTCCCGGTTCAGTGGTCACCTTGCTATACCTTTCTCCCACTTCTGCTCAAGTGCGTCGGTTTGTATCAAATATTTCGTTTTTTTTTTCTGTATTAACAATAAAAGCAATGCATCAAAAATTCCGCAAAATATTTGTAAAAAAATCGTTTGATTTCGTAGAGTTCTGCAAGTTACGTTCCGTTTTCGTTTTGCATATTTTTGGAAATTTCAAGTCGTGCATTTCAGGGAATATTTGCTGAAAAAATTCCTTTTCGTTTCATATCTACCTTAAAAAAATCTCATATCGCATACCCTTAATGAGATTTGACGCAAGTTAGAAACTTGACACTTCCCGGGGGCATGCTTGCCATACACAGTTTTGTTCACGAACTGCTCATTTGCTAATAACTTTGCACACAGTTGACGAAACATAGTTCGTTTTTAAGCAGTAGATAGAATAGAGCTTAAGCTTGTTATAGATACCTAAAAAATAGTAGATTTTAATTCTAGTAATATACTGAATTTTTTTTTTGCGTTGTAAAAATGATGTGAGAAATGTTCGCTGCACATCTCGGACTTCGAGTGTAAACATTCATTGGTGTTGATTCAAATGTTAAAATGTACTTACTCTTTGCAAATCTATAGTAAACGATGATCCTAATCTATAAATTACTTTAAAGAAACACAATTTTCACCAACTGAGTGAAAAGTTATTAACAAATGAGCAGTTGGTGTGTACAACTGTGCATGCCAAGCATGTCCGGGGGTACTCGGAACGTGTCCGGAAGTGACTAATTTGATCCTGGAATCTTTATCACGACCTGTACTCTCGGGAACCTATCTCTGGAACCAGGTTTACCTATTCAAATAATATTCAAATGCGTTCTATGGGCCCACAATACCTTTCATTATGTGGTTGTTACGTCCAATTTAGTTTATGTATTTTTGTATCAAAATTTATTTACCGTGCATCAGTGATCAATTTCTATTAAAACTGGCTGACAAATTATCGAAATACTATTAAAAATTATCATAAATTAAAGCAGTGCCAAAACGTATCCTATTTTGTTTCGATTCCCACCCTACTACCAAGCTACCTTACCTAAAGAGTGCAGCGAGCTTTGTTAATTAGCACCCGTTTTCTGCAGCGCCATCGGAACAGGTTTTCAATTTTACGATCAATAATAGGGAAATTGTCAATATCCTAGCTCCAACCATAAAAATAAAATCTGCTCAGATTTATGACTATTGACCAATTGTGTGCGGTTGAATACCGAGTATCAGCTCATCATCTCTAGCTCTTCCTCCTTCTGCTGACCGGAGAATGGGTTCTTTGTAAAGCGATCTTCCATCTCCAACCGACACGAATGTGATTATCGCGATTCGGCGAAGGGCACTGGCAAATGACGCTCAACCCCACGTCGAGAGGGTGATCATATCTCACAAGACGCGCTATACGATTGAATGCTACGAGCTGCAATAACACCATTGTCCGGCAACAGCGGGCGATATAAGGTATGAAGTAGGCAGCACCTCTGCTGGTTTCTATACGTGATCGCATGAATGGAACTGACCAGTGAATTGAGATTTAATGAATGAAAGATAATTTCTTATAAAGGAGGAGATAAGCATCGAACTCTACCAATCGTAGTAATAGTATTCGGCCGGCGTCTGTTGGCGTGGAACGCAGAGGGTTTTAATTAAGGAAGCATTACGGCCAAGTCAAGCGAGATCGTGTCGAGTTGATCGTCGAATGGGCGCAATGGTTCTCTATAGCAGTTACTGTAGTGATCAATGCTACGAGATTGATGGTATTCGATAAGAAATCTTGCGAAAGACTAGATGAAATTCAATCAAGAATTTATTGATTCCAGAAAAATGAATTATCATTTGTTCCAACAGGTATAGCTTGCTCTGAATATGTAATAAGATAATTATCAAAACTAATAGCTTTAGAGATCTTAGGCAAACAGCAGTAAGTAATAAACATGCAATTTCCGCCATTAGGATCAATTACTGCGAGCTGAGATAATTTTTCAAAATTCTACTAATCCAGTTCTTCATGCGGTGGTGGCGCACGCGTCCACTATCGACAGCAATTGCACGCCCCTGCCATAGCCGCGGTTCAATAGTTATCTACCGCCGGTGAATGAAAGCGTTTTCATCCTCGAGCATGATTTGATAGGTCGGGCGACGTGGACGCGTATGTGTCGGCGGAGATTTTCCCTACTTACCCATATGTACCCGCAACGCGTGTGAGAGCACGAACTGTAATGATTAGAATCAGAGTGTCGGTCTATTAGGCACTTAATACTGATTGATTTGAGCCGAGGCAAATTATGTTTGCGAAATATTATAACAGGCGTACCCTTTGCTTTACATAACGCTCCTCGCTAGCTCTAGACCACCACTGCAGGTTTCGACGGGTACCAATAACGCAGGTCGACGGTGGTAGGTAGGTTCCTAATGCATACAACTTCTATCTTTCTATGGGACACGCCAATTGGCAATGATCGATCAATCGGTGAAAATTAAAGCGAAAAAAGTATTAATGCTCGTTCAATCATTAAACCACGCGAGATGTGAAAGCACGCACTTCGTACCTTCATAAGGGATAATTGCCGGGGCTTGGGTTTAATCATGTCTAAGGGCAATATGCAGCTGGTGATGGTTAGAGGAGGCTAGTGTTTGAATTGGAATTAGTTCAACAGTGATTAAACGTGAAAAGACAGTTAAATGGCTTGACTTCCATCCACGCACCTTCTTGGTATCTTATGATTTCGATTCATTGTGTAATTTGACTCGTTGCATTTAGTAATTGTGTACCATTAAACCTTAATGGAACTGGTTTACCCTACGAAAAAAAAAACTACATATGAATATATTTAACGGAGACCCTGCTGTTCTCGTACACGGTAGATAGGAAATATCAGAGAAATTTCACTCTTTGCGTTAGATCTCTGGAATCAAAATATCATTCTTTTTATAAACACTAAAGGCTTTTAATAAGATTGTGTTGTTCATGGTCGGAATCAACATGGTTTTCAAACATCACCTGGTTTAGGAATTGGTGCAGTTTTTAACACGATTATATTGTGTATATATCGGTGTATATTAAACATAGTAAAGTGATCGTTTGATATTTAGAGGACTTAAATTTAATGTACATTTTGATGACATTTTGCGATCAATTGCACAAAATTTAATCGGAAAATCATGCACCACCCATTAAAGCATGGAAGCTAAGTACAACAGCTGCGGGCTCTCCGCAGTGTTCGACTTGATCAAGCTTAATAACCTCACAGATAACCGATAATATTTAAGTCAACTTTTGATACTAGGGAGAAAATTCAAAAAAAAGTTTGGATTTTCCTTTAGACCGGTGTGAAGGGTGTGATCTTTTGAATATTATTTTTTATTAAAATGAGGAGCGGTGGTTGAACAACCGTTAGTGCTGATTGGTAAACGCGGTAAGAGGAAAACAAAAGAGAACGAAGATCCGTGCACGGCGTTCGTTGCGAGCTGTGTGATGAAGACGAGGCATCTGGCGGAGAACAATGGACAGCAGCCAAAGGGCTACTGAAGAAAATCAAATAGTCAAGCAGACCAGTATTGATGAAATCATTCCATTTTTATCTTTAAATTAGGAATTTTGGGGACATAGGGAGGCATTTGGTTAGATTCTTCAAATATACAAGCGGGATATATTAGATTATACTTGTTCTGTGATGCCATCTTTCGAACATGTCATCTATCGTACACGTCATGTATCATCTTGAATATGTTAACTTTATTGATTCCATTTGAATAATGATTTAGTGTTGAAATTTGTAATTTATTATGATTTAAGTTGAAAAGACATAGAGGTTTTGTGCCTACGGGAGAAGAGGTAGTAAAATTATTTTCACTCCCGCGGGTTTTCCCCTCAATCAATTAAAAAAAAAATTAAATACAACATAATTCCTTCCTTTTAATTAGCTACGGGTATGACAACGATGGTGAGTTCACCATGCTATATTTTCATTTTATTTCAGCAACCTTATCTTCCAACAGACGCTCTGGACAGGAATTTCAACATTTATAAAAAAAAAATCTACATTTGCCAGCAACACTGACTGGGTGTATCCTATGGCACACACTTCTGGCAACCCTGGTATACCTTGCAAGTGGTTTTTAGATTTTCGCTACGTATATTCGCGAGTGGTTGCTTAACGGTGACTGTTTTATTCCCTTTGATTACGTATTGCGATGGAGACTAATAGAGAATTGATGGAAGTTGAGGATCAGCTGCGAGATAATTCGTTGGAGGAAGTAAATTCATGTTCCTCTTCGATCCTTAACTCCTCCGGACATGGAGAGGACGATGACATCTACGATGATGACGACGATTATGAGGACGGCATAAATGTGACTCTGTTGTCGACAGCTGCTACTACTGAATCCAACGAGGAAAATGTTGGAATCAAGAAGACGGAAAAGGAGGTAAATGCTCCTCTTATGCTTGCTGCTAGCGGTAACTCTGCTGAAGTTGATACCGAATCACCGATTGAGGCTACAGTCCCAAAAAAGGCCAAGCGTCTGAATGGAGCTGCTAAAAAGAGGCTCAAATACTTGGTAGCTCATGGTCATTTCTATGATGCTCGTGTATTGGCTGAGAAGCCTTTCAAAGTACCGTATTCGGATCCAAACAATTGTCGCAGAAATGCAGAGCTAAGCGAATCCAATTGTAGCGATACCAATCCACCTAAAAGGATTGCTCTAAACGCTGATAGAGGAAATGCAAAGTCCTCGGTTCAGTTTCGGCTGGAGAAAGCCAGACAACAAGGCAATGGAGCATCGTCAAACATAAAGGAGCCAACAAGTAGCAATGGCTCCCCAAAACCGTCTTACAGTGAGGCATTAAACTTTGTTAGGATTGGAATTCTGCCCGATGGCTATCCAAGCATTGAGTTAACCACGCAACAATTAGTTGCCAACCAAAAGGCAATCTTAACAAAAGTAGCTGGACAAAGGAAGGAAAGAATAAAACCAAAGTTCGGAAGCTGCCTGTTCCGGTCGGGTCACATGATTATCATCTGTAAGAATCACGACACCGCCAAGTGGTTAAAGGCTACAATTCACAGTATTAAGCCATGGGAAGAAGCTCGTCTCATTGCAGTCGATGAAAAAGATATTCCTCGGCCTGAAATACTACTTGGCTTCTTTCCAGGCAGTGTTGAGGACACAAATGAGGACATCCTTGCATATGTAGTCCTGTTCAAGTTCTACAATCTGTGTAAATACTGAGGACGCTGAGATGCGTGATACTAACCAACAAAGAACAGAAGCTAGCGGTGAAAGCTGCAATGCTTCTGCAGATGTTGAGTTTAGTTTGCACAACGCTGATCAGTGCCCTCCGGGAACTAGTGGAGCAACAAATAATGGAAATTCTGTGTTGCCCACCTCTTCCTTCAAGTTCACGGATCCTCTGGGTAATCGACCTGATTTTGTAATAAAGGCAGACAATAATGCCAGTTTTGGTAAAAATAGTAACTCACAGAAATAGAAATGACTGGAACAAGTATCAAATTTATACAAGAAAACCTTCATCATGCAAAGGCAGCTTCCGCAATTCTACGTAAGACATTCATCAAAGGCAAACTGGACGTAGCGCTTCTTCAAGAGCCTTGGACATATAACAGTAGGATTTTAGGAATGCCTACACAATCGTGTAAGTTAATCTATGACAATACTCAGCTTGTACCAAGAGCTGCAATTCTTGTGAACAGTAATGCTAAAATTACACCTATCACAGAATTTATCAACAGAGATATTGCTGCAATTTCGTTAGAGGTGCCAACTACGAAAGGAAAAACGGAGATTTTCATTGCATCCGCTTATTTTCCTGGCGACGTTGATGATGTACCTCCTCTTGATATTGCAGCCTTTGTCTCATACTGCATAAAGCCTTTATCATCGGATGTGATGCCAACGCCCATCATACGATATGGAGTAGTTCGGGGATCAACAAAAGGGGTGAGTCACTTTTTGATTTCATTTCTCAGCGAAATATTGATATATGTAATAAGGGTAATTCGCCAACATTCATTAATTCAATAAGGGAAGAGGTGTTGGATCTAACACTTTGCAGTCCAACAATCTCAGATCGTATAGTAAATTGGTATGTATCGGATGAAATATCTTTATCTGATCATATGCAAATTATGTTTGAATTCACGGTTAATGATGTATTAAAGGAAACTTACAGAGATCCTCGTAAAACAAATTGGAAGCTATACAGCTTCAGTCTTCAGAGTCAAAATGAGCCTATTTTACAGGATTTTGATTCAATTTCTTAGCTAGAAAAAGCTGCTAATTGCTTAATAAGCAATATAAATCAGGCTTATTATTAATTTTAATGCATGACTGGATGTTCAAACCAAGCCCAACGCTTTGCACACACAAAAACTGCTGACCTTATCGAAACACGATTTGAGTACATATACTGGTTTGATTACAGGACACTGTCCTAGTAAATATCACCTTAAATTTATCGGAAAAGTTTATGAAGACAGATGCCGTTTTTGTAAACTAGAGAGTGAGAGCTCTAAACATCTGCTGTGTGACTGCGTTGCACTATTTCACAAACGACGTATATATCTAGATAAGGGGCTTATGGAACTCTGGGAAATCTGGGCTGCTTCTCCCAATCAAGTTATACATTTCATAAGGAATGCATTACCTGTTTGGGATAAGTGCCAACAACAGTAGTGGTGGTTGCTCATATAAATAGCATCTTTCCATTGCGTTACAGCAAAATCAAAAGAGGATACACCACAATAGATCAAAGTTATGGTCGCGGTGGTATTATGTCCCCAACACAGGAAAAAAAATGGCTAACCTTCCCTACTAACATAATTCCTAAATTCCCGAGACATATATGAGGGGTCGTAGAGTTCTCTGCATCTCTCTTAAGTAAATGTTGGACTAAAATACCTTTCCTATCCCTACCAGTTGTAAGGACGTGGCCAGGATAATTCTTAACTGGGAGATAGTAATTATTTCGTACTTACTATATGTTCAGTAATAGATATCCGTCTTGCTCTTAATAGTTTTGAATTCGTACCACCTACGATATGGTGCAACTTGTTCGATGCTAATGCATGAACAGATTCTGTAATGTGGTCGCCGGCAAGCATGGGAAAATTTATTCACTCGCGCGAGCACCACAGAAACAAAATAGCCATCCTCACCTACAGGGAATACTCAAAATAACTAGCATAGGCAAATTTTTGGTCAACTTTGGAGTGTGTAACTTCGACAAATATGGTCCGATTTAGATTTTTCCAGAAACTAATATAATTTTTGGTAGAAGCACGAAAATAACCATAGTCACCGGATGCCGGAGATATTCCGGGTTTTGGAGAGCTTGTCTAAATTGTTAAATTTGTGGTGTGATTTTCTATAGGATGCTGGCTAAAATATACGATAAAACGATATTTTTAGTAAATATACAAAAACCATTTCCAAAGCGAATGATATGTGAAAAACTAAAAGCGGCTTATAATCAATCGAGATAAGGCCATTTCCCTGGAATCGGTTCTGATGGAGGATTTTGAATACGGTTAGATCTTTTAATGACTCAAAACATGCCCTGCGACCATGCTTGGCATACACAGTTGTACACACCAACTGCTCATTTGTTAATAACTTTTCACTCACTTGTTGAAATTTGATTTTTCTTTTAAAGAAATTGATAGATTAAGATCTTAGTTTACTATAGATATGCAAAGAGTAGGTGAATCTTAACATTTGAATCAACACCAATGAATTTTTGCACTTAAAGTCCGAGATGTGCAGCGAGCATTTCTCACTTCATTTTTACAACGCAAAATCAAATACAGTTAATTACAGGAATAAAAATATACTTTTTTTACGTATCTATAGCGAGTTTAAACTCTATTCTATATGCCTGTGACAGCTCTTTCTTCATATTTTTTAATCAAAATGCTTTCGATAGACTTAAAATGCATCATTGACCACATTATCCGCTCTTGAAACTTCCGGGATGCACCCTAGGGAACCTGTGCTGAAGCAGGGTATAATTGCTTTTTTACTCCAAAACATGCTAAGTGACAGCTCAAGTGCATTCGGAGGTCTGAGAGTGTTCTTATCGCTCGTTTTTTTTTTACGTAGGATTACGTCTTTGATTTCTGTATGGGGGTACACTTTGTGAAAACCGAAAATGGAACATGTAACAAATTAAGAAAGATTTTGAACGTTAATAACTCAGCTGCCCCTGGTCCAATTTCAATAATTTTATCACCAACCGATCAGAAATATGACTGCGCATCGATAACAATGCTTCCGAATGTTGATTTTCAACAAGAAACTATTGAAAAACTGGTAAATGTCCAGTATTGTCCAAAAGCGTCGAATTAACTAACAAATCCACCAATTACCTACATGCATATGCTGCTTCCCCAGCACAGTCGACAGAGAGTAGTAAGTAGACGAAATAAGTCGAAGTGGCATTCGCCTTCGATCCTCAGGCGCGTGCGAATAGGGAGGATGGAATTGCGTAATATTTTGCACACTCATCGTCATATTCAGAACCAAACGCAAATTCTTCAAGATAACCACCATCCGTCGTCTGGCTCGCCGTGGCGGTGTCGGACGTATCTCCGGTCTGATTTACGAAGTGTGCTGAAGGTGTTCCTGAAAAATGAGATCCACGATGCTGTCACCTACACTAAACATGCCAAGCGTAAGCGGCCATGGATGTCATCTACGTTTTGAAGTGACAGAGACGAACTTTGTTTGGTTTCGGAGGTTAAATCATCACCAACTTTGGCAACAAAACGGCTCTTTTCAGGGCCACAAAGCTTATTACAGTAAAGAGTAGGAATAGAATTCATCTGCCTGTTTGTCCATATTCAGAACCAACGACCACTCAAAATGATCATGTACTCAAACTGGAAACAGGGGTACAAATTATTTTGATCAACCTTGATCAACTTTGAATCGCCACGGCCGAATATTTTCGATGGAAGAAGCAACAATCTAGCATCTAATTCGACGAAGACGGCAGGAAACATTTGTGAAGCCAAGTTATTTACGAAAGAGAGTGTCGATGAAGAGAATCAATAAATGTAGATAGAATCTATTGAAAAGTGACGCGAGATTTGTTTTCCGTACTGAGCTCCAATGCTACCGACGCCAGGGAGGCAGCTCCCACGCCTGGACCCTACCAATCGACCCATCTACTCAACCGGGGGCCAACGGCTTTACTTCCCGAAGGAAGGTGAGATCAGAGATGTTATGCCTTAGAACATGCCGGTGGCGCCGACTGAGATTGGACCCAGGCCTGCTGGGATGAGAGGTAATCACGCTAACCACCGGTGCCGATATATTTTAAGATGATATCACGGCGAATGAGAACGACCCACATTTGAGTTTAGCTATCTCAGAAATAAGAAATAAAGTCAGGAACTCAGCGATGAGTAAATTTGCCTCATGTTTTCCCAGGTTTTTCCAAGATTTTCCAGGGAAAAATTCCCGAATTTGAGAAAAGTAAAGATTGGATTCACTCAGTCTATTGGTACTACTCCGAGACTGTATAAAATTTTCGTCAATTTCCTCATTTTCTGGCAGACTTTTTAGGTTTTCCACAGGAAACTATGAGACAAGTTTACTCATCGCTGAGTTCCTGCACTTTTGGCGATTATGAGTGAACTGAACTCAAATTTGGGTCGTTCTCATTCGCCGTTTACGCAAAAGGAAAAGAGCCAGTGTCGCTACTTGATAGCAAACTACTCATAATAGGAGGAGTCTTTATAGCTTTTATACCACTTGGTTGTACATTCTGCTTTAACCTAAAAAGATATAAAAGAGCGCTGCTGTATGGCATTAGCTTTTTTTTTTTTTTTTAACTCTTTATTTGTTCCAAATTCAAAATAAATTACATTTCCTTTTTAACCTAGGTGCTCCAGTTACTACAGTAACTTACCAGCCTTAATTGTTATGATATATATCTAAGTGTTTTTACATTGTTCCTGTCTTGGCAATTCAGTATTTTAAACAGGTTTTTTTTTAAACCTGCATGTCAGTATAACAATTGATATCTTAAAACTAAAAACTAAAACTAAATATTATCTAAGTATAAAGAGAATTAATCGTTGCAATTGAGGATTGCAACGATTTTTGCCTGAAATTATTAATTATTTTGTTGGACATTTGTTCTAAAGTCTCAACATTCGAAATTCTATGTATTTCGGTAGTACTGTACCAGGGAGGTAACTTTAAAATCATTTTCAGAACTTTGTTCTGAATCCTTTGAAGTGCTTTTTTCCTGGTAGTGCAACAACAAGACCATATTGGCACAGCGTAAAGCATGGCCGGTCTAAAAACTTGTTTAAATATTAGAAGTTTATTCGACAGGTAAAGTTTGGATTTCCTGTTTATAAGAGGATACAAACATTTAATATCTTTGTTACATTTGGCTTGAATGCCCTCAATGTGATCTTTAAAAGTTAATTTTTGGTCAAGTACTAATCCAAGATATTTCACTTGGTTTGACCAGGAAATTGGAACTCCGTTCATACCCAAGCAACACGGCTTGTCATAAAGAAGTCATAAAGAAGTGGCAACCCTGAGGCAAATCAGGGAGGTCCTCAGTGAAAATGTTATACAATATAGGCCCAAGAATGCTACCCTGAGGAACTCCTGCTCTAACAGGTAGTAGATTAGATTTGGAATTTTGATAATTTACCTGCAGAGTTCTGTCAGTTAAATAATTTTGAACTAATTTCATAATGTAAAGTGGAAAATTAAACTTTTTCAATTTAGCAATCAAACCTTCATGCCAAACACTGTCGAATGCTTTTTCTATGTCTTGAAGAGCAACTCCAGTTGAGTGGCCTTCAGATTTGTTGGAACGAATTAAATTGGTAACTCTTAAGAGTTGATGAGTAGTTGAATGCCCATGGCGAAATCCAAACTGCTCATCTGCAAAAATTGAGTTCGTATTGATGTGAAGCATCATTCTATTTAAAATTATCTTTTCAAAAAGTTTACTTATTGAAGAAAGCAAACTTATTGGACGGTAGCTAGAAGCTTCAGCTGGATTTTTATCCGGCTTCAAAATTGGAACAACTTTTGCATTTTTCCATTTATCAGGAAAGTATGCCAAATGGAAACATCTGTTAAATAATTTTACCAAGAAAGACAAGGTACTCTCTGGGAGTTTTTTGATGAGGATATAGAAAATTCCATCATCACCTGGAGCTTTCATATTTTGAAACTTTTTAGTTATAGACCTTACTTCGTCCAAATCAGTCCCCCAGGAATCATCAAAAATATTTTCCCGAGAGAAAATATTCAGAAAATCCCGAGCAACCTGATTCTCAACTAGACTAGGACTAGTAAGACCCAAACTGAAATTATGGGAACTCTCGAATTGCTTAGCAAGTTTCTGAGCTTTTTCCAAATTTGTGATCAAAATTTTACCACCTTCTTTAAGCGCTGGAATAGGCTTTTGAGGTTTTTTCAAAAATTTTGTGAGTTTCCAAAAGGGTTTGGAACTCGGGTCTAATTAAGAAATATTATTTTTAAAAGTTTTGTTCCTCAGGGCAGAGAATCGCTTTTTAATTTGTTTTTGCAAATCCCGCCAGATAACTTTCATGGCAGGATCGCGTGTTCTTTGATATTGTCTCCTACGGACATTTTTAAGACGGATCAAGAGCTGAAGATCATCGTCTATTATAATTGAATCGAATTTAACCTCGCATTTTTGTACTGAGGCAGCTCTTGCTTCAACTATAGAAGTAGTCAGGGATTCAAGAGCATAATTAATTTCATCTTTGGTTTGCAAAGGAATGTTTGAATCGAAGTTATATTCCATAAATGTTCGATACTGCTCCCAATCAGCTCTATGGTAATTGAAAGTAGAGCTGTTGGGATTAGAAATTATTTCTTGGGATATTTCAAAAGTTACTGGAAGGTGATCAGAACCGAAGTCAGCATGGGTAACCAATTGGCTACAAAGTTGACATGAATCAGTTAAGACCAAATCAATAGTTGAGGGATTTCTTGCAGAAGAAAAGCATGTTGGGCTGTTTGGATATTGAATAGTGTAATAACCTGCAGAACAATCATCAAACAGAATATTACCATTGGAATTGCTTTGAGCATTATTCCATGAGCGGTGTTTTGCATTAAAATCACCAATAATGAAAAATTTAGACCTATGACGGGTAAGTTTCTGGAGGTCACCCTTGAGAAAATTCTTTTGCTGGCCTACGCATTGGAATGGCAAATAGGCAGCTATAAACGTAAGTTGTCCAAATTTTGTTTCAACAGAAACTCCCAAAGTTTCAAAAACTTTGGTTTCAAATGAAGAAAGAATTTTATGTTTGATTCGTCTATGAAGAATGATGGCAACGCCACCACAGGGTCCATCAAGACGATCATTTCTATAAATCAAATAATTTGCGTGCTTTTTAACCTTATGGTCAGGTTTAAGGAACGTTTCAGTTATAACGGCAATATGCACGTTATGAACTCTCAAAAAGTTAAATAGCTCGTCTTCATTATCTTTAAGAGATCGAGCATTCCAATTTAAAATGTTTAATGCTTTAAAATCAATTACTGAATTTTAAAGCCATGACAATATTATTTGCAAATTTTACTCCAGTTTGAATAGCATCAAACATGGAGTTAGATTTAAGCATATCAGAAATCATGTCAATTAATGATTTCTATAAAAATTCCATTTTAGGGGCAGTAATGCTTCCTAAGTCAAAATTGTCAAAATTTCCGTTAGAATTACTTTGGTTAGTATTTTGATTTCTACCCGCTGCAATAGCAGCATAGGTAGCTCCATTAACTTGCTGAACATTGTTAGCAGCGAGGGGAGTAGGTACAGATGAAAAATTTGAAGCAGGGTTGATATTTGTACCTACGGGTACGGATGTAGAATTTGTTCCTCGCTGACCGTTGTTAACAGCAGAGGAATTTGTACCTGGTCGGAAACGTGGAGCATTTCCTACCTGTCGGTTAGAACGAGATTGTAGGATCGCTTTGCGAGTCTTACATTCCCAAAAATTGGATTTGTGGTTTTCACCACAATTTGAACATTTAAATTTCTTAGGATCTTCCTTCACAGGACAGTCGTCCTTTGCGTAAGAGGAATCACCACAATTCATGCATTTAGCTGGCATGTAGCAATTTTTAGTTCCGTGATCCCATCCCTGGCACTTACGGCACTGAGTGAGGTTTTGGAAATTTCCTCCAGTCTTCCTGAAGTGTTCCCACTTCACTCGGACATGGAGCATAAGGCTAGCTTTTTCTAAGGCCTTAAGGTTGTTTAATTCACTAGACTTGAAGTGAACTAAATAAAAATCAATCAAAATCCCGTTGCGCGAATCGCCAGGACGGGATTTCATTTTCATTTTGATTACTTGGAGTGGCACAACTCCAAGTAATTTTGCCAGTTCATCTTTGATCTGATCCAGGGATTCACCACTGGGCAGTCCTTTCATGACAACCTTGAACACACGTTCAGTTTTGGTGTCGTAAGTAAAAAATTTGTGCTTCTTCTCAGTAAGATACTTGAGAAGGCAATTGAATCCGTCCAAGGTTTCAGTCAATACACGGCATTCACCCCGATGTCCAATTTATAGTGAAAACTTAACTTTCACGAAATTCAAAAGTTCCATGCGAAGAGCATGGAAATCGGAAGTGGTTATCACAATAGGGGGAATCTTTTCCTTCTTGGCATTAAGCCGGAAAAGTTTACTAGAATTTTTCTTGGATGATGGATCATTCTCATCATCCGTGAGCAAATCAAATTGATTACTCAAATTAATTTCATCAGAAGGGGAGTCAAGAGTTTGCCCCTTTCTTTTGCGTTTAGGCGCCATGGCGGCAGTAAATTTTTATCCAAATCGACTTCCAAGCAGATTACTAAAGGGTGATACGGTCAAAATTTGGTCAAGGGAAAACGCGTGTAAATCGGTGAAATCGTTTATTTAAAAAATCAAATTAAATTTCTTTTTCAAGTTCAATTAGTATAAAATTCAGGAAAAATATTCGGTTAGGCTTCCGCTTTTCCAAATCCGAATTGCCGGGCCTTACGCTTGACCCCTGCCATCAGATGTTGTACAGCCACCTTGTCCACCTTCTTCGCCGCAGAAAGCCAGTTTGCCTTGAACTGCTGCTCGCCCTTAGCAGTTTTTTGGTCTTCTTTAGGTTCCGCTTGACAATAGCCCAGTATTTCTCAATTGGGCGGAGCTCTGGCGTGTTGGGAGGGTTCTTGTCCTTGGGAACCACCTGCACGTTGTTGGCGGCGTACCACTCCATGGCCTTTTTACCGTAATGGCAAGATGCCAAATCCGGCCAAAACAGTACGGAACAACCGTGTTTCTTCAGGAAAGGCAGCAGACGCTTATTCAAACATTCTTTCGCGTAAATTTCTTGGTTGACAGTCCCGGAAGCTATGAAAATGCTGCTTTTCAAGCCACAGGTACAGATGGCTTGCCAAACCAGATATTTCTTTGCGAACTTTGACAGTTTTATGTGCTTGAAAACATCTGCTACCTTTCCCCTTCCTTTTGCCGTATAAAACTCCTGTCCCGGAAGCTGCTTGTAGTCGGCTTTGACGTAGGTTTCGTCGTCCATTACCACGCAGTCAAACTTCGTCAGCATCATCGTGTACAGCCTCCGGGATCGCGATTTGGCCGTCGTATTTTGTTTATCATCGCGATTTGGAGTCACTACCTTCTTGTAAGTCGATAGTCCGGCTCGTTTTTTGGCTCGATGCACGGTTGTAGACGATACACCCAGCTTATTTGCGGCATCTCGGAGAGAGAGGTTAGGGTTTCGCTTGAAACTACCGGCAACTCTCTTTGTCGTCTCAGTGGCTTCCGGTTTTCGATTTCCCCCCGATCCAGACTTCCTGGCTGTCGACAAACGTTCCCCAAACACTTTAATTACATTTGTAACGGTTGATTTGGCAACTTTTAGCGATTTTGCCAACTTTGCGTGCGAGTAGCTCGGATTTTCGCGATGCGCGAGCAAAATTTTGATACGCTGCTCTTCTTGCTTGGACGGCATTTTGACAACTGAAGAGTGAATTCCAAAATCAAAATAGGAGCAACATTCTACACACACACACCTTCAAAATGAGGGGTGTTCAGGTTTTTTAAATGCAAAATTGAAAGAAATACGTCAAGTTGATATTGACCAAATTTTGACCGTATCACCCTTTATAAGAATCTGAAGGATCGAAGAGGAATTTTCCAAATCGATATCCAAGAAGGATTACCTCGGGTAGGGTCCAAACAAGGATCGAAGAGGAATAAGAGTTGAACAAGGTAGAAATTTTTTTACAGGTTGTTTAAATTTGTTGTAGCTTTAGGTAGTAGTAACACTTCCTTCAGCAAAAAGCAAATAGATCCGCACGGCAAGAGAGCACGATGCGGACTTTTATCATGCATCATCATTATGTAGCTTACAGCGTGTTCGTAGAATGATGCAAAATAGAGTATTGTGACTTTTCTCAAATCAAACGTTTGGTTTAATAAGTAGGTGCATAGTACAACATTAATTGAAAATTAGGGGGATTCAGTTATTAAATTTCAAAGTCAGAGCAAAACTCGAAAACAGTTTCTCTACCTGCTCAATGTTTTGATAGTAAGCATCATAGTTAAGGTACTCCGGGGTAAGTTGAAATGGTACGTGTATCATGCGGAAGTGAATATTCACTGTAATTATTTTTGAGATGCATTGTGCAGTACCGCAAACTACTATATTAGAAATAATCTCAAGAGATACATCTACTGTTTCAACTTTCCCACGCGTTTCAACTTGCCCCGGTGTAGGGTAATGGATTTTGTTGGACCTATTGATGTCATTTTCACACTGCGTCTAAATGTGGCATACTATGAATATAACATATGGACATGAAAAATGTGTGTTTGGTGAAGAAGTCTACCTTTCTAGTTTCTAATAATACTAAAGACTGAATGCCAATAATCGTTTATTTTACTTCCAACGAGTCGTTATAGGGTGGGACCGCCGATTTATCCCAGGAATATAATTCTTTCTGTATAAATGTGTGGTACTGAGAAGGACCGATTGTTTGATCTCCACTACGTTGTACGATGTAAAAATGAGCTTCGGTACGACATCCTTAATCCCAAACCTGCCCGATTTCATCCGGTCACGACGGTAGAGAGAGAGGGAGAAAATTCACCTCTTATTCTTGTTTGCTGCTCTCCACGCCGTCCAACGCAGCTTTCTGCCTTTTCAGGTTTAAGCTGAACGATGTGTGGTACTCGATTATGATGACTGGGTTTGGGGAAAACGTTTATTTCATAAAAACAGTAATAAATTTATCATTTGTGCATTTTTCGAAAGATTTTTAATGAAATTGACAAAGTTTTTATTCCAACAGATCCGTAAAGTGATATCCTATCGATAGGCGTATTTGGATTTTATTTTCATCTATAAATGACAAAGTTACAAGCGTTCAAAACCTAACAATATTTCACCACACATATTTTTTGATTTGCACCCCAGTATAGTCGACAAGTTACGTTAAAAATTTAAATACCTTTTAACATGGATAAAAGTATTATACTATTATATTAGACAAAAACGTCACGCAAATACTGTTAAATACATAGGGTCTCCCGTAGCTCAGTCTGGTTTAGAAATTTTTCAGGTTGGAAAATTTATCAACTTCTCTGGGCATAGAGTTTAGAAGAAGAAGAAGAAAAAAGGGCAAGCAGGTATTTAAATGGGTACATTTATGTTGTAGGGTCAATGGCTCTAATGTTGGCCTAAATGCCTCTAATTTGGGCCCATACATAAATTCAGTAATCGACTAAATTTTCAATAGCGACTAAAAATATTTATTTGTACCGTCCCAATGACGCGTTCCTCTTGATAAAAAGCCGATTTTTAGCGATGGGCCCAATCTTAGATCCATAGACCAACATTAGAGCCATTTCCCCTATTTATGAAAATAAAAAGTAATTCTTTCTGGAAAATTCTCACTCATCTCACTCAGCAGAATGCAATTGTAAAAGACCTGCATACCGAGCGAGTAAGTGAAGAATCATGCACACTACTACACTCAAAATCATTCATGTTACGCTCAGCTGTCTGTTTTTTCTTTATTCTGCGTTCATCGAAAAAAATAGATGCAATAAGAATGCGAACGAAATCATGCCTTTTACGATTGCATTTAGTAAAAGCTACTGCTCGTTTCTGATGTTGAATGCGTGTGAGTGAGTAATAAATGCAAAATGAAACGATTCTGTAATTTATATGTTAGCTATATTTTCGTACAAAAGTTGTTTTCCCACATGCATTGCGTCTAGAAAATCATGTCGTGAAGGTTTTATACGAAAATATTTATTCTAGAAAAACAAGCTTGTACGCTGCAGTGCATTGCCAGAACTGCCATTACATTTGTTGTATGAAACATATGCAGAGGATGTCATAAATCCAACCTAGCTTTGGATGTAAGAGAATTTTGTTGTGTGTGTAACATTATGGGTCTAGCATACATTATTATCTGGTCACTTCACGCCACAGTGCATAGTGTGCACATTGGGACTATTTTACAAAAAAAGACATGAAGTAATGAAATTAGGTTGTTAGCTGACTGCTTAAATAAATCAGCAAAGACGGTTTTCTTCAATTTAATTCCACTTAATTAATTTTGGTATCCGTATTACGAGTACAATGGGCAGTCTTCGTCAGTGTCCACCAAAATGAACTAAGTGGAATTAAATGGATGATAACCTTTTTTGCTAATTTATTAAAGTATTCCGCCAACAACCCAATTTCATTACTTCATTATGATGGGTACCAAGCCTTTGGGGATTTTCCTTTTTAAAGAGTTGTAAAGATTTTTCTCCTTTACTTTACTTACTGCACGTTGCAGTTTCATTTTCATACCTGTGATCTTGACACTTTTACTTAAGGGGGTTAGATTTTTATTTTAGCGGGAATGACACTAATGAAGACTGCACATTGTAGTCAAAATACGTACCTATCATGGATATCAAAATTAACTATGTAAATGGAATTAAATTGAAGAAAACCTTTTTAGCTGTTTTACAAAATAAGTAATTTAATTCACTATCTCTAAATGCCGCTGGATATTGTGGGATATTTACACATAAAAATAACTTTTTTTGCCAGGAATATTTAAAATGCATTGGTAGTTATTTACCACACGGATCATCTCTGGAGAGTTTGGGAAGAAAATAAGGATTTTTGGTGCCTATAAATGTGCAAAGATCAAATTTACATGTTATATGTCAATAATTTTTAACAATACCAACATAATTTGTTCAAATCTTAAAATTTCAGGAAAAATTAGATTTCATTTTATCTCATCATTTACTAATACAAAACTCCTCCCAAGACATAAATCTTGGCTGCGTCACTGATTCGGAATAAAAAAAAAACTGAACAATCGTGATTGATGAAGCCACGCCAAAACAAATGTCGTCATCAGGTCTGTGGGGCTAGATAAAAACTTTCATTCTCTGACAAAAGTTGACCAACAGTCAGTCAGCTGTGTGTCCTACTCTTGCCTCGAAGCGACACCTTTCGAACCAGGCCATTGGATTCATCACTCGTAAAGTTTGCACAAACACAAAAGGATCCGCGCGGTGTCAGAGGTCTCTGCGCTCGAGGGCGGTCGTGTCCCAAATCCATAAATATATTCCAGTTTGGGCACCCACCAAGACCCGCTGGACCACTTTTCCAGTCCCCAATAAACCAAAAACCAGATCGAGCCGAGCAAGTTCACGAGTTGTGGGGGAGAGCTTGTTCCATTGATGAACATCGATGATGATGATGTTATTGTTGGTGGTGTTTCCTTTTCTCCCACTCTCGTTGAGTAGTTTCGATTAACTAATTTGCTTTGAACGTCTCGTTGCGGTGGCGGAGGCGGTGTACTCGCGGGTGCATTATGTAAGATGAATTGTAGTTTCATTCAAACTTTATTGATTGACTGATTGAGGCTATTTGCTCGCTGCAGTTCACCTTCCTTGTTTGAGCTGTGTGTGTCTGATTGAACCATAATGCACCCGGGTCATTGAGATCCGGTAATTACAGGATTGTTGGAGAACGAGAAGCGGGATCGTGATTTATTGGTCGATGTCTATTGATTGCGATTCGCCTTCGTTGGAGCAAAAGTTACAATGTATGAGTCGTGGACCACACAAATGGAAAGCAATGGTAATTGCATAATTTTTCTCCACATGTCAAAATTAAATCAGTTCAGTTGACCTGTTTCTGCTGGCACAACAGCAATGCACCTTGTACGTAATGTATGCAAAATGTATGTTCAAAACGTAACAGTTGAAGGGAAACATTGATCTTAGATCGCTAACATTCGTCCCACCAGGTATCCAACGTCAGGGCTCCTAGAGACGCTAGAGAGGTCAACATCGAAAGGATACCAAAGATCAGATAAAGTCAACACGAAACATTTTCATTACACTAGTAAGCTGAAATTACTTTCTCGATAGACCGACTAAACCAACCGACAGCCAACGAGGGGGACAAAAACGAAAGTAAACGCCAACGCTTAGCCACCCGACGAACGAATCACACAGGACTTTGGATCTAATTGATCAATTCGCTCAGCATCTACGGTGCCTCCGGTGTTGAGGCCTGCGCATATACCAGGATGACGTATCCGTGTGGTATCGAATAAGTACATGTTTGCGGGCAGAATTAAGATCGAATCAAGCTCTTGGTGCTGCTGAGCTCACATGTGATACCGAGTTTTCATAAAATTTAATATTCCCCTACACTACATATCCCGCAAGTCTTCGATGCGCGATCCGATAGAAGTCTATCATGGAACTGACTTTTACATAACTTACACTCGGCCTCTCAATTGCGCTGTTTCTTTTGCGGCCGTGTCTGGTTTGGTGTTTTGATTTTGGACTTACATTAATCGCCCGGTAGAGAACCATGACGAAGGAGACGCTGCTGCACAGCCACCATATGTGCTTTGGCAAGAAGATTAGGAGAGGGGGTGTTTTGGCGTAACGCAGGCGGTTCACCAGACAGTCGGTTATTGGATCACCGGGGCGCTTTGGCGATGCATAATAATCAAACCGGGCAGGCGAAACTATCAATTTCTCACGTTTTGTAAACAGATTTCAATTTACGCTCCCCGATCGAATATGTGTTAGCTGACACGGTGGTAAAAGGGGTCCATTCGGGGTACCTACCTAAACATTGGGGATCGCTTGACTGGTGCTTGCACGCGCGCTCGACATGCGAAGGCACGTTTTTCCCCTCACATCAACCTCTCGCGCAGTGTGGGTCGGATCGGCGGATTATACAAGGAACAGTCGCTTTTATTAATGGTAATTATAGTAATTCAATCAAAAGCGCTACATCGTCGTCGATCGTATCGCAAATGGTGGATGGGTAATCATGCCACTTGGCTGGACAAATCGAGACGAAAGTTGTGACTTGTGAAATGAAAACATTTATTAGTAATATAGGAAAAAAAATAGGATAAGATTCAAATTCATCTATGCGGGAGCGGGAGACCTGAGTGAGATAAAGATTTCAACAATAACTAGCACATTGATGCTGTTTACTTGCTATTATGTGTATTACATACAATGCAAAAATTATACTTTTTATGTCGCAATTATTCTTTGCTCGCCTTCTACTTTGTGTATGCAATTTTCACACTACCCTACTATAACGGATCTATCAACTGTATACTTTCATCTCATCATCTATTGTAAAAAATGTTCATTTTAAGTCTGATATTTGACGTTAAGCATATTCAGCTATATATATATATTAGTTAAAATTCATAGTGATCAAGAAAATCCAATGATAGGGTAGGGAACTGCTTTGGCCTAAGCGCCCATTTTGGGCCTATCAAGCAGAAAACATCAAATAAATCGATTAAAAGGTAGAGAACTCCTTCGACCTAATCACCCATTTTGGGCCTATCGTGCAGAAAACACAAAATAATTCCATGATTTCAGAGTTAACAAGCCAATTATGAGTTTGGTACGATACTTTAGCTAATAAGCTACCGAACGAAATCAATGAGAACGCATGATATTATTGCACCCATAATTCACAAAAACAAAAGAAGCGCTCCGACCGAATCAATTTTTATCTTCATCCGATAGGCCGAAGTGAATTCATTTGCGTTTCAATGGCGTTTCAATGCGTTAGACCGAGTTTAGAATCTGTAGGCCGAGTTTGGCGTCAAGAAGCAGTGTTAGACTTTTAACAATATCTCAACAATTTGTTTCTCTTTATCAAATCTTACGATACGTACGGAAAGGTAGATAAATTTCGAAGCCAAAACATGCAAAACTACGCTAGATTGAGAAAAACTAAGTGCCGGTTGCGCTTAATATGACGGAAATGGGGTAGGTAACCCTAACATTCACTACAGAATACGCTGAAAAAAAGTAAATGCAATCAAATTACTGTTTAACTCTACCAATATTCCAGTTTACCATAGCGACAAAGAAGATTCAAGTTTAAATTGCGTTGTTAAATTGCGTGCAATAGTTATTGCAAAAAAGGCAATCTTCCATTTAATTCCACTTAATTAATGTTGGTATCCATGACAGATACGTATTTCAACTACAATGTGCAGTCTTCATCAGTGTCATTCCCACTAAAGGCTTATCAAAATCTAACCTACTTAAATACTCTTCAACACTCACGTATTACTTCTGTGTCGTTTAAGTAACCGTAAGTTCAGTAGCGCACACAGCAAAAAATTTTGAATTTTAATTGTGATGTAAATATTCATACACGTAAACTTGTGTTTCATTAAACGCAAACGAGCAATTTGTATGCAATGTTGTTTACAAAGATGGGCTCAAACCATGTGGCTTACTTGAGCGAGTTTTCATTCTCAAGAAATTCGTGGAAAAGTCAGTGTTTACGTTTGTGACATTGACACTTATGAAAGAAAATCGGATATTTGGTTGCATGCTCAGTACACGCTATTTGAAAACTACCCATATTTGAGTAAAATCCACCTTGTTCGGTCAAAACTGAATCTAGAAACATAGAGAGGGTTAAATCCTTGGGTATTACAGGTATCGATGAGCGCTCGATTTCATTTGTCTTCCTTCTTGCAAAATTCTTGTGAAATGGAGAGATGCAAGGTCAGCTAAAAAAAACTGCATATTTTCCACAAAATCAAGGGATTTTTACGAATTAATTCCAAGAAGTAGAAGTTCCGCTACAGCTATCAAATGAACAAAGCTTCAAATAATCGCCAGCAAATATACTTCAGTTTCTCAATGCACACAATGTTTTTTTTTCAGTATTCAGCTCTATTTTATACTGGCGGTAGAACTTTTACAGCTTTGCAATACTTATATATAAACAAGGATACTTGTTGCAAAATATTGCTGCTTTGAACTGTATGCATCTAACTCCAATTTTGTGTGGTCGTATTTTTACAACTTCCTGGCACGGGTTTTGGCGGACTTGTTCTGCTTCTCGTCGCGATTAGGGGCCTTTTGTACCTTGAACGTTCGAAGCCCAGCCTTAGTTTTAGCCTTCTGGACAAAACTTTGGCTTAGGTGCAGCTTCTTAGCCACATCCCTAACGGAGGCGTTCGGATTTCGGTTGAAGGCCCCAACTACGCGGTTGTGATTTTTGGTGTTGTACGGAATACTTTTTCCTTCACTTCTGGGCTTTCGATCGGTGGTCAACCGTTCCTCGAACCGCTTAATCACTCGCGACACCGTGAAATTCGCGATTCCCAACGTTTTAGCGATGGAACGATGCGAGAGATCCTTGTTCTCGTGATGAATGCGCAAGATTTTATCACGCACGAGCTGTTCTTTCGACTCCATTTCCGCGAGTTTTGATCACAGGACTTTAAAACTTGCAGGATGTAAATAATGCACTATGAACTAAATCCACCCAAATTTTCATTAAATTCTACCCAACGGTTAAAAAGTTAGAGCAATTTCATAGTGTGGCAATTTCATCGTGGACACCCTTTACGTTATGAAATGAAATCAAAGTTTGATGCAATTGGTTCCAAACAAAAATATGAATGGAAAAAAATGGTGCATATATTTGTTATCTAAGTTTATAATAGAGAAAGAAAATTTAAAAAAATTACCCTCGCCAATTTAAAGAAATAAACAAGTATTCGCTAGGAGTTTCTCCAATTTTTGGTCATAATTGGGTTGTTTAGAGATATTGAGGTAAATACATATTCGTTATCTGCATTAAAAATGGAACCGAAATCCAAAATTTCATCAATTTTGGTACACTGGAACTATTTTAAATAAGTACGATTACATTAGCAAAAATCACCATCTTAGCGCCCCTTGGTGGGACTTTGTATCGAAGCAAGCTGTCAACAAATAGATTTTGTGTCAACGATCAAAAAATTAAATTTTGATTTAAAAATCGAGATGAATGTTAACGGGATCGATAAAAATATCGTTGTGCTCAGAAAACAAAGCTCTATCAGATGGTGTATAAAAATTGGTATATTTTTCAAAGATAAACAACACAATTACAAAAAAGCAATAAGTATTGTTTTCATAATTTATTTGCAAACAGTCAACCCATGGCAGCTTAAAATTATGTTTTTTAGGTGGCAGGTTATCGATTAAAACGCCTTCAAAAATTGTCTCCTTTTTTATGCAAACGATAATTTATAATATAAACAGCGGCGCCGGTGGTGTAGTGGTAAGCGTGTTTATCTCTCACCCCAGCAGGCCTGGGTTCAATCCCAGTCGGCGCCGCCAGGATGTTCTGAGGCATAACATCTCTGATCACGCCTTCCTTCGGGAAGTAAAGCCGTTGGACCCCGGTTCATGAGTTGATGGGTCGATAGGTAGGGTCCAGGTGTGGGAGCTGCCTTGCTGGCGTCGGTAGCATTGGTGCTCAGCACGGAAAACAAACCAAAGAAAACAAAAAAGATAATTTATTGTCGCGCTTATGTTAAATTCTCATTTGGTGACGGTCGAAGCACGCCGCTTGTAAGTGCGATGCTACTGCGCCCATAAGGATTCTACATAGGTGTGTACCTTAGATAGTATTTTATAGCAGCGGCTTGAGGAGCGAATTCTGGATAATGAGCCGCCGTGTGTTAAATCAATGGGTGCAGTCGTATGGCTATAAACAAAGAACAGATGGTATAATCAACAATCAATACGAAACTAACGATTTTAAACTGGCTCACTACTTGACTAGCCTATTGGTCCCAAGCAAACGATTAACGTACCCCATTCTAGTCGAAATTCTAGTACTACGCAATGTTTGTTTTGATTCGCTATGAAAGTTTGACAGATAAAATGAGGGGTTATTGGTTTTTCTTATGTTTCGAGGGGTGAATCGATTGGCTTGGGACCGAATAGAGTACCAGAGCTGAGCCAAAAAGTTGAGCACGTTATTTCGGGACCTTCTGGTCTTACAGTTATCTCTATGGTATAATCGCATTTTGAGAAATTATCCTGCCACACACAGTATATAATTATAAATAAAGAACGATATCTTTATAATTAAAAATAATGACAATACAAAGACATGAGTTCAAGAGCGCTAAGAAGACATAGAATTATAAACCACGTTAGAAATATTTTAATAGAATTCACTACCCCCTTGATCTCCTTTCTCATTTACGGCTGGTATAATCAGTTTGACAGATCAATGTCCTACTATACCACTTGAAATCACTGAAATGGGGTTGATTTTTTATGACCGAGTTCCACATATGTTATGTGGTATTAGATACATGTTCCTCTAGTTTGAAGAAGTCAGAACTAGGATTCGGTCGTTGATCTCTCGCCGTAATGGATCACGAAAAAGTAATCTACCCCGTTACTGTGTGGGTACAAAGAGCGCCCAATGCTTCTCAGTGCAGTGTGCTGAACATTCAGTACTATCGTAGGGACTCGCAGTCAGCCATGATAAGCGTTGTGAGGACAACGAACTGGACACTGCATTCTCGCCCTTCTCAATCACCAACCACCTTGGAGGTAAGACGCAATGAGCTGGATTACCGAGGTGAAGCAATCACTCACACAACCACTGTACGATACACGCAAGTACACGCAAGTAGTGACGTCACGATCTGCGCCACCTCTCTCTATACCTCATTGGGTAAGACGTGCGGCGATATCGGGCAGATTCTTTTCCGGCTGATGGTCAGTTATTCACAGTTACCATCTTCGACACCAGAGAGTGTCATCCTGAGATCCCTACTAGGATCACTGTGGATATCAGCATCGTGAGGGAGACAAAAGTCATTAACCAAATTTAATCGACGACCGACAACCTTACATGAACATAAACGAGCCACGACAGCTACGACACAGAAACACACTCTCAAACCTTGAATTGATTCTATTTAAAAATATCATGCCATCGTAAATGAATGGTTTAATTTTAATGTTGATGCCTCAAAATAATCTATCAATGTTTGTTAAAACACAAACACTCTCTTAGAATTTTGTTCCTTCATTCGAATTGACAAACAAACGAAAATTTGACTGAGATCTCCGCAAAGATGACTTCCGAGCTAATAGGCTGCAAGTGTTTTTGAGTGTGCTTGCTAATTACTCTGCCGCGCCATAGCCACGATCATGAAACTTATCGATTGTATTTTATCATATAAGTTAGGAATGTGTACATAGAGTTCAGCTCTCTCGCATCAATTTGAATAGCACAAAAAAGAAAGTAGGGGAAATGGCCCTAATGTTGGCCTATGGATCTAAGATTGGGCCCATTGCTAAAAATCTGCTATTTATCAATTTTATCTAGATGAACGCGTCATTGGGACGGTACTAATGGATATTTATGGTCACTATTGAAAATTTAGTCGATTGCTGAATTTATGTATGGGCCCAAATTTGGGGCATTTAGGCCGATATTACATTCATTTCCCCTATAATCCAAAATAGTGAAAATAATGTATGTTTGCTCCTTGTGATCACAATTTTCAATAAAAAGTTAATTACTAACAAAGTCTATATCATAAAGATGACTCACGGTGGTCAAAATTCAACGAATTCATAAATTAAATATAAAAATAAAACCGTTGATTTTGGCACGGTTCGATTTTGGCAACACTAAATTTTCGGGCTTGTAACCATAAACGAACGGGTACTGTACACACTTTAATCACAGATCATCAATGGAATTTCGGATCCAAAACTGGCTCCATTTATTGTTGTGAACACTAGCGCACCTAGCGGTAGAAGGCAAGTTTTACCTGCAGTTTACATGGGCAGCATGCTTTGATGATGTGTGTGTCCATAGAAAACCCGTGTGTAGCGCATCCACAAGCATCGCTTGGTGATCAAAAATGTTGTCCCACTTTTTGATATACTCATTCCAGCACACTTCTGTTCTGTGCTTTAATGTTAATATGGAATATCAAGACATACGGCGATAGGGTATTTCCAACCGGGAAATGTAAGATTCTATTACAGATGTCCACTGAAAGTACTGCAATTACATTTGTTGTATGAAACATATGCAGAGGATGTAAGAAATCCAAACTTACATCGGGTGTAGGAGAAATTTGTTCCCCGTGTTTATGCACTTCAATGGGTGGCCACATGACACATTTAAGCAAACTGTCATAAAGATCAAACGTATATCACTGAACGACCAAAGTTTTTGTTTTAGTAAATTCAGACTTCCCACAATGCGACCAAATGAGAAACCCGATACGCTGCAAAATTGAAAGTAACATTTGTATGCTGATGGTCTCTGGTTCCCACCATCGCATCGCACCGGATGATCTGGATCTGCTCCGTCACCCATGGTGCAAAACCGGAACATTCGCAGCAGGTAAATTATAAGGGACGAAGAATTACAGAATTATTCCTGTTTCAACTGACCGCCACCACGGTTGTCCGAACATCGATGAAGCTGCTTTATTCAGTTTTCTCTAGAAAATTTATCTTCCCCAGGTGATGTCATAGTTTGGTCAAGAGGCATCAACAGGTTCTTCGCTTTCACTCCAGCTGGCATTCGCCGTCTCGTTCTACATACATGGATGTTTGTGGAGTGTCGATTCGTTTCCCCCCTCAGCGAAGACCAGGTCGCCTGTGACCTGTTGTTGTGCTAACGATATGGGAATATTAAACTATAAAGGAGTTTATCAGCATAATTTGCATAAGTCTTCTATATTTTCTCGGGTTCGTTTGGAGCAGTCTTTTTTGGAGGTTTGCCAAACACAGACAATACGATCAGACGGACACATTGAAACACGGTGATAAATGTGTATTGTATCGATACGGGTTGTTCGCCTGTCCAAAATATTGATGAGACTGAAACCTGCTTCGGTGGTATTTACATGTGTCGCAAATCAGCTGAAAAAAACGATGATATTAAATGTTCTGCAGGTTGCAGGTTCTTTCGATTTTATTTATATTTAGAAATTGGCAAATGGAGATTATGAAACTTTTAGATAGCAGAAATAACCTTCACAGTCCACTGAGAATAGAATAAGTTCAATATAAATCAACCATGTCTTACAGTTAATAAAAAGAACAAACACTTTTAGTTAAAACAAAATTTGATGTCTACTTAACTTGATACTTTCTTCAGCAAGCATGAAACTCTACTTATAATCAACATATAAATAATAATAACCAATATATTTTTGAAGCAACATAACTAGAACACCTCAATAATTGTTGCAATGGTGCAAAGCAGTTTTTTTTATTTATTTTGGCGCTTCTAAATGATGTTACATATGCCAACTAAAAAAAAAATTCAGCTTCTAATTCTGATACTTGGTAATCCTGAAATTTTCAGCTATTCAATGGCAGTTTTTTTTTAATTTCAATTGAAAATAGACATTTGTAACATGTAAAACATATTTCGTATATTAACTCGGTTAACACACAACTTAACACATTTTGTTCCAATAAATTTATAATTAATTTTTAGGAATTTTCCGGGAAATTTCTTATGATCTTCCATCACAGGGCAGGCCTGCGTTGGGTGAGAGGAATCACCACATTTCATGCATTTAGCTGGAATGTAGCAATTGTTTGTTCCTTGACCCCATCCCTGGCACCTACGGCACTGGGTGAGGTTTTGGAAATATCCTCCAGTCTTCTTTAAGTGTTCCCACTTCACTCAGACATGGAGCATAAGGCTAGGTTTTAATTAGATCTTAAGGTTGTTTAGTTCACTAGACTTGAAGCGAACTAAAAAATCATTATACATCCCGTTGCGCGAATCGCCAGGACGGGATTTCATTTACATTTTGATTGCTTGAACTGGTTCAACTTCAAGTAATATCCAGGGATCCATAGATTCACCACTGGGCAGGCCTTTCAAGACGGTCAGTTTTGGTGTCGTAAGTGAAAAATTGGTGTTGCTTCACAGTAAGATACTTCAGATGACGTTTGAATCCGTCCAAGGTTTCAGCAATACACGGAATTCACCCCGACGGCCAATTTTAAGTGAAAACTTGAATTTAACGAAGCTCAAAAGTTTCGTGCGAATAGCATGGAAATCGGAAGTGGTTATCACAATAAGGGGGACCTTTTCCTTCTTGGAACTAAGCCGGGAATGTTTAATGGCCCAGTAACGCTAGTAGTTCATCTTTTCGTGGTGCGTACTGATATAAGCCTAGCTACTCCAAACTAGGGGAACAAGATTTTTTTTTTGTAATCAAAGGAACACATCTTAGTCCTTGTAACTTGTTATGCCTTCTTAATTAGTGACAAGACTCGGGTTTTTCCACCGGCGATGAAATAAATAGTTAATTATTTTTCATCCATGTGATTCATAATATTTTATTTCTTATTCTTTAGTTTGAAGTTGATAAGACTAGTATTCTGATCCGAGGTCAACATCGCTGTCAATGCTAGATTTTGTTGTTAAGGAATCCGATTTAAACTGACAAAGTGGCGTGCCTTTGGAGGGTGTTTAAATTCTTCGAAGGGTAAAAATAGCAGGACCTATCAATTAGAATGTTCCTTGCCATTCTGAAATCCAAGATGACGACTTCCAGTTCTCTAAAATTCAAGATGACGATTCAAGATGGTGCCTTCCAGTTTTTTTAACTGTAATAATATGGATATTTTTGGAACTGAGTCGACGCGTAGAGGCCAGAAATTGATTTGTTGTTTACTAATTTATTTGATAAGGCTCAAACGAATTAACTTTACAGAGCCGAGAATTCTTGGTCACTATACAATACATCTTAAAACTATAGTCAAAAGGTACAACACAATAAACATTTTATGTTCCGCTATCCACTAAGCTTCCCCCACCAGAGCGGGAGCCGCTTCCAGTGGTTTCATTGTATGGCAGATTCGCCAACGCGAAGCAGAGAGCTTCCATTGCAGCAATGGACGCAAAACGTGATCAGCACTCACACACTCATCACTAAACGGTTGCTTTTCAAAGTCGACGACGCATCGACCGAAAGAACTGCTGACGAATAACAATGAGGAGGACCACACAATTGTTGCTGCCGAGAAAACAGACGATCGCGTGGAACACATCGAGAGAGGCCTGCTTTTGTCGACAGCCGAGTGAAACAGCGGCCAGAAATTGATGTTTCACTCCATTTTGGAAACCAAAATGGCAACTTCCGGCTCCACAAAACTGTTAAGTACTTTACAATATGGGTATTTTGGAACTGGGAGGACGTATAGAGTTCAGAAATCATTGTATGACTTCATTTTTAAATCCAATATGGCGGTTGTAGTAAAACTGGATTTGATTGAAGCTTTGGAATTGATCAGATAATATTTTTTTCATTCATTAAAACTTGTGGACTAAGAAGACTAAGAAGTCAAAATGAATGTTTTGATAAAAACGGAACCATACATACATAGTTATTGTGCATATCAGCTATCTTTCTTAGGATGAGATAAAACGTAATGGTATTAGGATGAAACAAGTACGTAAAATAATAAATATTCAAGTTATAATAAAAGTGTTTTGATCGGAAATACAAATCAAACCCTTTTTTCAAGGGCAATAATTGTTGTCACCGTCGGGATTGAAAAATAGTAACAGCGAGATCGCGAGGCGATGGAAAATCTACGCATGTTCTACGAGAAGCTAAATAGTTCGTGCAAAGGCTACGTGCCTCAAGCCGATATGTGCAAGGACTTGGCCGGTAACCTTCTCACGAACTAGTGTGAGGTGATTGAGAGGTGGAAGCAGTACTATCAACAATCAATACGAAACTAACGATTTTAAATTGGCTCACTGCTTGACTAGCCTATTGGTCCCAAGCAAACGATTAACGTATCCCATTCAAGTCGAAACTCTAGTACTACGCAATGTTTGTTTTGATTCGCTATGAAAGTTTAACAGATAAAATGAGGGGTTATTGGTTTTTCCTATGTTTCGAGGGGTGAATCGATTAGCTTGGGACCGAAGAGATTAGCAGAGCTGAGCCAAAAAGTTGAGCACGTTATTTCGGGACCTTCTAGTCTTAGAGTTACCTCTATGGTACTATGGCGAGCACCTCAACGGTGATGCAGCAGAAAACGAAGGTGTTCAAGAAGTTGAGGAGGAGATCGGTCGGCTGAAGAACAACAAAGAAAGTGGTGTAGATCAACTACCAAGAGAGCTTTTAAAATACGGTGGTGAAGCACCATCTAGAGCGCTGCACTGGGTAATTGCCAAGATTTGGGAGGAGGTGTCGTATGCCCAATCTACAAAAAAAGGCGACAAGTTGGATTACTGCAACTACCGCGCGATCACACTGCTGAGCGCCACCTACAAGGTACTCTCCCAAATTCTATGCCGCCGCCTGTTATCATTTGCAAGAGAGTTCGTGGGGCAATACCAGGTGGGATTCATGGGTGCCCGCGCTGCAACGGACCAAATTTCCGCGATTCGGCAGTTCTGCAGAAATGCCGCGAATACAACGTGCCCACACATCATTTGTTCATCGATTTCAAATCCGCATACAACACAATCGATCGAGATCAGCTATGGCAGATTATGCACGAGTACGGATTTCCAGATAAACTGACGCGATTGGTCAAGGCGACGATGGATCGAGTGATGTGCGTTGTTCGAGTATCGGGGACACTCTCGAGTCCCTTTGAATCTCGAAGGGGGCTACGGCAAGGTGATGGACTTTCATGTCTGCTATTCAACATCGCATTAAAAGGAGTGATCAGAAGAGTAGGGATAGACACAAATGGCACGATCTTCAGGAAGTCCATCCAACTTCTTGGCTTCGCCGATGACATCGACATCATGGCACGGAACTTTGAGATGATGGCGGAAACGTACATCAAACTGAAGGCTGAAGCTAGACGGATTGGACTTGCCATCAACGCATCAAAGACAAAATACATTAAAGGAAGAGTTTCTAGGGAAGACAATGTTAGCCTCCCACCCCGAGTTCAGATCGGTGACGAAATCGAGGTGGTCGATGAATTCGTGTATTTGGGCTCACTGGTGACCGCCAAAAATGATACCAGCAGAGAAATTCAAAGACGCATTATGGCAGAGAATCGTGCCTACTTTGGACTCCGGAGGAAGCTCCGGTTGAATAAAATACGCCGCCGCACAAAGTTGACTATCTACAAGACGCTGATTATACCGGTGGTCCTCTACGGCCACGAGACCTGGACTATGCTCGTGAAGGACCAACGCGCCCTTGGTGTTTTCGAACGGAAGGTGTTGCGTACCATCTACGGTGGAGTGCAGATGGATGACGGAACGTGGAGGAGGCGAATGAATCACGAATTGCACCAGCTGCTGCGAGAACCATCCATCGTCCACATTGCAAAAATTGGGCGACTACGGTGGGCTGGACACGTTGTTAAAATGCCGCACGACGACCCAGTGAAAATGGTTCTCGAAAGCGACCCAACAGGAACAAGAAGAAGAGGCACGTAGCGAGCAAGGTGGATCGACTAAGTAGAAGGTGACCTGCGGACCCTTCGCAGGCTACGAGGCTGGCGAAGTGTGGCCATGGATCAAGTAGAGTAGAGACGACTTCTTCAGACAGCAGAGATCAACAAGGCCTTAACCTGATTGGTATGGTAAGTAAGGTTTCGCGGGAGCTTGATCGTAATTATTACTTTCGGAAATCGGATTTTATCTTAATATGAGATAAAGCGTATTGAAATTCGGTTGGAGGAACGTGCGTACTCGAACAATATTCGAGTTTTTCGAAAAGCGTGGTAATCGGAAATCCTTCTCAAGAGCAGTAGTTGTTGTTTTCGTCGGTGAGGTCACCGTCAAGATCGCAATCTAATAACAGAATGCTGAACGGGAGCCTTGTGGCGACCGATTTTGCATACTGAGCAGAAAATCATGGGTTCACTCTCAAGTTTCTTCACATTATAGAGTTATAGAGTAAATCGGTTTTTTCATTAATATGAGATAAAGCGTATTGAAATCAAGCTTGGAAATGCTCATTACTGCTAAAATGCTATTTTTCGGATTTATGAGGTAATGAGATATTTTGATGATAATTGTTGTTTACAAGATGCAAGAAAAGAAGGTAAAGTGTTTGTATTACACATAAAACCTGTCAATTTAGCTTTTAGAGGGTCACTATAGCGATTAGCTGTAACGATAAGCAACGCGATGAGCGACCTTCTGAAAGCAAAATTGACAAATTTTATATGTCATACACAAACTTTTCCACTTCTTCTTGCTTCTTGCAAATTAAAATTATCATCATAGTATCTCAAAGGTTCATAATTACGAAAAATAGCATTTTAGCTGTAATGAGTTATTACAAGCCTGATTGAAATTCGGTTGGATGGACGAGTACGTAAAATAAATAATAATCGAATTTTAGGAAAAACATGTAGATCGAAAATCTATAACAAATCCTTGTCATGAGTAGTTGTTATCGTGGTTGGTGAGGTTGCCGCAACCAGTTGATAGGAAACTTGATCGTAATTGTTTTGTAATATAAGGAGCTTGGTGGCCTAGTGGTAGCCGTTTTTGCTTACAGAGCAGAAGACCGTGGGTCCAAACCCAAGCTCCTTCGTGCTGTTGAATCTTTAGGACATCCCAATCCTTTTATCCAACGTCCCAGTGATTTAACGTGAAAGTGCAGAGATGTTATCGGCTTTCATTCAAGCGAGTATTACGTCAACATATTCCTACCCATTCCTTCGTTTACCAGCATTCTGACGTAGCTGGCGCTGGCATTGCCTAGTTTTAGATCAGTATTTACACATTGAGCATGATTGCTAATTCCAAGCAACGTCTTTTGGTTCTCTGTGCAATTACAGCTGATCTGCCAATAACGAAGTTGCATCCTCGGGTGGTCAATCATGTTCATGCTCATTAGGCCGGGAATGTTTAATGGATTTGGATCATGGATCATTCTCATCATCCGTGAGCATATCAAATTTATTGCTCAAATAAATTTCATTAGAAGGGGGATCAAGAGATTGCCATTTTCTTTTACACTTAGGCGTCATGGCGGCAGACGAAAGTTTCTCCAAATCGACTTCCAAACAGATTACTATAATAATCGGAAGGATCGAAGAGGAATTTTCCAAATAGATATCCAGACAGGATTAACTCGGTAGGATCGAAACGAGGATCGACGAGGAATAAAAATCGATCAAGTTAGAAAACGTGCAGGTAATATTTAGCTCTGAGAGGTGCTGTTGAAATTTGTTGTAGCTTCAGGTAGCAGTAACACTTTCTTCAGCAATAAGCAAATAGATCCGCATGGTAAGAGAGTACGATGCGGATTAAAGGCTAGAACATTGATTTTGCCATATATCTACGCAAATAAAACTAGACAAATTATTTCAAATTGGAACTTATGGCTAGGGCCAAAAACTGGAGCACTAGCGCCATATCTGACACACTTTCCCTAATGATAATTTCCCGGAAATATTGCGCTTGGGCTCAGTTAGTTCTTAGAACTTACCCTCTGAATCCGATCACTAACTTAACATTCACAGTCATATTACCGAACCTGCAAAATGCGTGACGATCCTGTGAACAAGCTTGCTTATTGGCAACGAGACAGTCGTGCTGTGTCCTAGAATCTACACGCATTTTGTAAAACAAAGTGGGAAATGAAAAAGAATATATGTAAATGAAAACGAGTGCAGGGGTCAAGTATCGCTTGGAGAGCGACTTCCAACGTTACACGATTCAGCCTTCGGAAACACCGAAGGCAACCTACTATGCAAATCAACTGCAACATGGCAACAACGGATCCTTTGGAGGAACTACTATCCCGATCTTGGTTCATAGAGGATGCTGAGTCAATCAACAACTTTTCTCCTGAAGAATCCCGCTGTGAAGCAATGTTGGAGAGTACGGTGCAGCGTGGAGTAGACGGCCGCTATTCTGTTTTCCCTCCCAAGGACGAAAACGTAATTTCTCGGTTGGACGAATCTATGGAGATCGCATTCCGACGTTTTCAAGGTACCGAGCATAGACTATCCAACGACGCTAACATGCGTGAACAGTTTGTTACATTGGTGGAGGAGTACGTGCAATTAGGTTCTATGCGAATGGTCGAAGAAAAATAAGGATTTTTATATTTCGTTACGGTTAAAAATAAAATCAACAAAGTTTGTTTCGTAAATTCCGCGGAATTTGTTTTCTATCGGAATGAAAAAAAAAATTATATCGCATACTATTATACTTATTATAATCAAAGCTTTGACTAGACATTGCTGACTAAACAATAAAACGGCGATCATTCAACAAGTAGAATCATTCTTCTTATCATAATCTTGTAATTTCCCTCAGTAAAGGATCATAAGAAAAAAAATCATCTGAGTCTGGGATCCAAAAAAAGTCCCCCTGTATGCCAATTCAATTGAAGCTCATAACTTCCAAATCAATGTTGAAGCTCAACGATGTCTCACTTTCCAACAATCGGCCCAAAATCATTCAGTGTCAGTCAGATTGAGAGTCCAATTATTTAGCGATTTTCCAAATATTCCCGATTTAAATTTTCTTAAAAAAGCATCAGAAAAAGTTTGATTCAACAAAGTATGGTTTATAGTAATATTCCAAACGGTAAAAATGATATTATCTGTACTTCCATTCATATTTTGCAACTCAGGCCATTGAGAAATGAGGTACCAAAGGGCGCTGGATGACTTATGTGATGCCAGAGTCATCAGTATTGAACAAGAATCGAAACGCGAAAAAAAAACACTTCTGCCACCAGGAATCGTGACCAATGAACTGATGTTTTCGCTGCTCTCTTTTGTTTATGACCATTATTGGCCTGTTTCAGTCATCATCTCGTAGCGCCAGGATCAGGTTACCCTCTCGCTTCGCGGCTAAATGGTGCACGGCTGAAACATGAACCCATCTAACCATTAACCTCACGTGGCCAAGTCAGAAGAAATGATCCACTTACGTAATCCTTAGCCTGCGATGGGCTTCTAAAGGTAATGCAATACCGGCTGAATGGTGAAGCATCATCATCGGGGTCGTCGCGAAGCGTTGACGACCGACATGATTTGTTCGTTACCTATAATGGAAACCCAAGCATCTCGCCGATTGGAAATGTTAAAAGCATTACTAGCAGGGCATCTCAGTGGGTCCCGCCTTGTCTGGCGGGTGGCAAATTAGCTACGGAAAATCTCCAAAAGCCAATATTGCTCGGGATTGGAGCCGTAAATCCGATCGCAAATCTTGCTTCCCCAAGCGCACAGAGATTACCGGCAGATTAATGATTATTTATTTAGCTGCTCTTTTTTGCTGTTGTGCCGCCGCGCTGCTGCCATTGCTACTTCTGTCATTATATTGGATACGCCCGTCGTCGCCATCGTCTTCGTCGTCGCCGCCGCCGCCGTGGAAGACCAAATGTTGTAGCGCACTAAAGTCTGAGGTACAACTCGTTGGCAGCTGTTCTGGCACACTACTGGAGCTAATTGAATTCGCAGATCTAACGGTCCTAAAAGGTCTTATCAACGATGGCGATCTCGATTTATGTGCGCTATTAGTTTGATTCATTCTAAGTTTGTGGCGCTAAATAACGGTGGCAGTAATCAGAGAGCAGACAAAGCCGATTTTTTTTTGTAGGTTCGTTTCGACAGTTTGCCTCTTTTGTTGGTTTGTTTGGAGTTCTTCATCTAAATTTCGTCATTTGCATTTCTTTAGGAATCCTGTTTCAGGTGTTTTCCCGATGCAGTGCTAATTTTAAAAGATTTTAGGTGTACTGATTAGTCAAACACAAAGTTCACATTTGTCACCTCCTTATACAGAGATCAAATCTGTTATCACTCGCGATCTCCAACTTCACCAAGCCATAGCAAACTCTTTCGGTCGGACTAGGTCAAATCCAAATGAAATTCCATATCGCTAGTCACGATCGTACACCCAAATGATAACGAGAACGAGACACTCTGTCAATTTCTCGCCGAAACCACGGGCTGCTAGCGGCCCGATTGGTCACGTGCCACCACTGACTATTTCCACACGTTCCTTGTCCTACGCGGTTCGATGCTCATATAGATAGGCATACGAGTCCTATCCACTTCAGATCAGGCCGATACCGTGTCCAATTGATTTGTAATACATTTTGACAGGAGTTTTGTTGCCGGTCACACTTTCAATTATGGACTTAGCCTAATTTGCACCGCATTAGGAACGTCATTGTCCCCTCGGACGTGCGAGTGGCGAAGGTGGGGTACGACTAACTGAGTAGTTACGTAACTCACGTGACATGGACATGGATTTTAGGACACAATTGTCATTTGTGGCTAAATACTACTGTTGGGTAGCTACCATTTCTGATGTGGGCAAGTGGAATGAACATTCTCTCCATAGGACAGATATGTGGGCCAAACTAGCGTTCCACCAGACTTGCCAAATCGAAACGCTATCGCATTAATCGTGTCTTCTTAAGGGGATGCGTGGGCAATATGTAAGCTAATAGAGCATAGCCACGTTTTTCGTCACTGAAGCGATCTCATTGTCAGTATATGGTTATAATACCAGATTGTTGGAGTTTTCCATTGCTGTCCCATATGACAAACTTGAGTTCAAAGAAGATAAGCGAGCATTCCGAATCCGGCACACGTCGTACGGGAGACGGATCTCGTTTCGAAAATGGATTACTTTGATAACCTTGACATCCACAACAGTTATTCGATGGTCTTGAATAGTTAGAACGGCAATGTCAAGTAAATCTACGGTTGACGAGCAAAGTAGCGACAGCAAAGTAGCGTATAAGCCACTATGGCAAATTTTGACTTTTCTGCATTTTCATATTCATTGCATCAAACAACACCTATTGACGTCAAAAAACTAGAATTTAAATCATGTTTAATCATAGGGAAGTTTGTTCTACGAACGTCACTATGTTGCAAAATATCGATTTGAAATCTCGTTTTTGCTGTAAAGAGACGTTCTTAGAACAGAATTAAAAAAAAATCGTTATATTTGTGCTGACATCTTCTTGCATGAGGCTTATATTTTTCACGTTGTCAAAAGGCGTTTCAAGATTGTTTTCAAGCTTATTGCATTAGTTTCTGAATGATTGCATTAGCTTCTGAAATTAGCCAGAGAAAGAAGACAGTAGCTCTTCTGGAGGAAGTTAGAAGAAATTTAAGTTTTATAATAACTTTTTAGCTGTCTTCTTGGAAAACATCATAAAACCTTATTTAAAACTAGTTGTATTATCAGTGCTTCCTGCCAGCACTCATAAAACTTCATTGCATTCAGGAGGGCCCACACTATAGAAAGCTACCAGAACCTGAGATTAAACCCATTATAAGAGCAATTGATTTTTAATATTTGCTTTCTTCAATGTCATCCAAACCCTTTTAAACAGTATTAAAACAATGTTTTTCCTATTTAAAGTTTGCAAAAGTGCTTTATGATTTAATTCAATAAAATGAATCAAAATGGCTTTTTTAAACGTTCTATACGCCTAAATTTAACTGCGAATCTCTGAGTTTGGGTAAAAAAAATATAAGTGGATAGATCTACAAAATGATGAACTTTGGAACATTTGTAGATAAGAAAAATCAAAAATAATTTTGATTTCACCAACCATTGCGAGGGTTAATTGCCCGTATATAAGTCTAAAAGAGCGTTGATTGTCGTATTTATTACTTTTATATAGGGAAGAGTGCTACTTTGTTGTAATTGCTCATTTCCGTTCTATCGAGCAGAAATCATCAATAATATTAATGATTTCCCGTGCACAAATCAATAATACGAATGTTCCTATCCGTTAGTTTATAAACCACAATATGAAGCCTATTACAACGCATTGTATGAATATTTACACTCATTGTTCTCAAAACAAAAGAATCACTCCTAGCGAATCCACTTTTTCTACCATCGTCCGTAGGACGACGAAAATCTAATGGCGTTTCAATGCGCTACGACGGAATTGAAACTCGTAGGAAGAATTTACAATCAAGAAGCAGTGTTAGATTTTTCATAATATCTCAACCAGCGTTGCTTAATTAAAGCTTATCAGTATCAAATGTTAAAAAAAAATCGGTATTTATCGGTATTTACTATTTTAATTAATATATTTTTTGCCGTTTTTGAAAGCGAAAATTTTAACTTTTTTAAATTCCGGAAGAAAACTCCGGGGAATGTTTGAATTAGCTTCTAGAGGAAGCTGAAAACAACATCCAGAGAAAGAAGAAAGAAGGAGGAAATTTTAAGAAAGTTCTGAGAGAAGTCGGAAAAACATCCGCGGAACTTCCAAGACATTAATTGAGAAACTTCTGGCGAAAATTAAAAAAAAAACCTTTCACATTCAACGGAAGCCAGAAAGTTTCGAAAATCGGAAGTAAATTCCAGAATTATCCATTTCCAGGGGAAGCCAGTAGAAGTTCGGAAAAACCTCCCAATTTAAGTAAAAAAAAAACAGCTAGACAAAATTCCAGAACTAGACGAAAGAAATTTTTGGGAGAAGTTTAATTGAACTTCCTGTAGTTGAGTTCAATCATACCATGCAATTAAAATATTCATATATAGCTTGAGTGTAAAGAATTTGAGTGACTAAAATCGAGGTTTTCTGTATTTTCCAGTGGCGTTTCCTTAACCTCGATCTACCTGTGCACCAACTCTCAAAACGTAAATAATAATCAATATATTGCTTGCAATAGATAGATATCGAGTAAACTAGAAGATTGAGTGTATTTTCAACAGATTCGAATATGAATATGGCATTAAATCTGGTTTTGAAAGTTGGTGCACAGGTAAATAGTGAGGTTACGGGACGCCACTGGTATTTTGTTATATTTTCTGTGTTTTAAGGAAATACCTGCATACATACATACATTTTGCATTTCACTACATATATTATATAAATTATACATTGCATGATATACTATTACCTTTAGCTTACTATTTCAGTTTACCCAAGCAAGTCATCGAAATTAATATGAAGCTGATGAAGCAGAAACATTAAATAATATTATATGTTTATAATTATTAAGCAGGTTATTTCTCGTCATGTTAGTTATTCATGACAATTTTTAGCATTATTGTTAGTATCATTCGAGCAAAATATATTTATCCTATACATTTCAGTGTTGCATCCACCTGTTGTGAGCTGAGGAGGTGTAGAGCTGCATCTTATTATATGTAAAATACTTCTTCATTGCAGTAGCAACTATATTATCCATATAAATGTATTTCATTATGTCATATTTTAATGTTCTGATATATTTCATTTCTCCATTGCATATATTTTCATTATATAAATAAATACTGGGTTGAGAGGGAGCATCAGGGTATTATTCAAACTGAAGCTGGACGATGGTATGATTGACAGCCGAAGTCTAGGAGGGAATAAACACTATCATTTTCTTTATCCTACCGATTCGATTATGGTGGTGTGAATTCTACTCCATCAGTTTCAGGGCGATTGACGCGCCCTTCCTAACAAACCATCCAGTAGGAAGCTTAATAAGTATTGCGAATTGTGTTATTCGATTTGTTGGAGCGTATCGTTGGAAGGAGATTCTTAAATTCCCGTGGATTTCGCGTAAGTGTCTCTGCTTACGGGTCCACCCCTCCGTTTTTGGCCCTTCATACAGCGATATAGTGAATTCAGATCGGTAGCTCAAATTGATCTTGCTATTAAGTGGAGCTGCATACAAGACAAGTCTTGAAAGGATGGTGGCTACCTTACATACATACATACAAGTTTAATTGAACTTCCTGGAGAAGACGAAAGAAACTTTCTGGAGACACTGGCAGAAACCTCCTAAGGTAGATTGAAAAAAAAATATGGAGGAAGTCGGAGGCCAGAGCACTAACGGAACAGTCAAAAGAAGCAAGGACATAATTCCGGAAGAAAGAGCTCTTGGGGGATGTTCCAATGATCCAGAAAATTTTCCAAGTGGTCATAAAACATCCCTAAAGACCCCGCAATGCCCCTGAAGTATTTCGAACATTCCTGAAATGTGCTTAGGAATATTCCATATTTCCTCGGAATTCTGTTTTGGAGAACTCTGATCATTTTTGAAATACTTGGAACTTCCTTGATTATAATGAGACTACCGGAATATCTCTAATCAACTTAGAAGGTCTAGAGACTTTCTTGAAGATTGCAAAATTTCTTAAGCGCTCTCACAATTTTGTTGAATTTATTGTAACATCAGCATTGAAGTTCTCTGATCTTCCCGATTTTTCTGATCTTCCCGATAAGCACGGAACTTCCCATAAAATGTTCTCACAATGTGCTAATGTTCATGTAACTTCCCTTACGTTTCTTAAATTTGCATGAGCCCCTCGGAATATTGCTGAAGTTTTCGAAAATTACCTGAGTTTCTCGGAACTCCTTTAAAATTGCAGCAATTTCTTTGAAATTTATTGATCTGTCCTGATGTTCTTGGAGCTTCCTAAAGTTCTCTCAATTCTCCTGAAACTAAACTGTACTGAAAACCATTAAATTTTCCGGAAGTTCTTTGGACTTGTGAAGTATCCAAAATATTTATGATGTTCCTTATGTTCAATGGAGTTCGTTGGACTTTTCTGAAATTTCCGGGTTTTAGAATTTTAACAGAAGTTATTCTTTTTTTCTTTATTTAACGTCGGTCTCTGTTCCGCAATCTAGAGCCAATCACCGACGGACATCGATTGCCAATGTGCAGCAAGGCAGCTTCCACACCTGCGTAGGATATCGCACCCATTCAACACACATGGGCCGGGACCAACGGCTTTACTTCCCTTCCGAAGGAAGACGTGACCAGAGATTTTTATGCCTCAGAAAAATCCCACCGACCTCGGCTGGAATTGAACTCAGACCCATTGGGGTGAGAAAGCAGTCACGCTTACCACTACACCACCGGCGCCGGCCTCACAGAAGTTATTGAAACATTCTTTAATTTATCGAAACTTACTCACAAGTCTGAACTTTTCTGAAGTTTCAGAACTTCTTAAAAGTTCCTGCAGCTAATGTGGATCCACAAACAAAATCTGAAAGCATCCCTGAAGTTCCGGGAAAGTTGAAAAAACTGGCGGGAGAAGATGAAAGAATCATTCGAGCGAAGGCTGAAGAAGCTTCCAAGGGAAGTCGAAATAAGTTTCTGAGAGGAATCGAAAAATAATTTACGATGTGAGGTGAAAGAAAATTCAGGAAGTTAAATAATGTTTAAAAAGATTTCCCGATTCTCCCGGAATTACCAGAAAGAGCCATCGACTGTTTATCGATTCATGGGTAACCAAAAACCGGTGAGGAAATTGAAACATTAATCGAAAGAGTATCCATAAGATATTTTTAACGATTTTTTTTTTTAGATATTTAAACGCTCCAAAAATTTGATGTATTCAAAAAATTACAAGTCTTTCACAATAGCTTTCTCCGAAATTCGAGCGCGGGCAGGCAATTATCATTTTTATTATTTAAAAAAAATCGGTATAAATCGGTATGAACCCTCAAAAATCGGTATTCTGAGGAACCTTATCTGTATATCGGTATTTAGTTCGGAAATCGGTATAAATCGGACCGCTGATCTTAACATTGTTTGACTCTTTATCAAATCCAACGGTACGTACGGAAAGATGAATACATTTAGAAGTTATCTTTGATGAAAACATTCCAGGTTTTTTTTTTAAACCCTTTCAAAAAAGAGAGGTAAAGTGCGGGATGTGCTTAGTAGGACGGAAATAAGATTAAAGACCCTAATCTGATATGCAAATCAGGCAAATAAATTTCACCAAAAAATAACCATTCAACATGGCTGCAGAAATTGCGGCATCATTTCATGGAGAATCGTATCGTAAAGTTGTTTACGCTTCATCGAATCCTTCAATAAGACCGTATGCTCCTACCGCACCAATACAGTATTCAATTCTAGGCTAAAAGCCTTATGCTTTATGTAGCCATTTTGTTTTATAGATGATCTACTGGTTTTACAATAGCTCGTTTAAAAGCAAAATGGTTTTATCAATTTTAAAACAGTTCCGAACGGTTTCAAAACAACAGTTCTGAACAGATTTAATGGGCTGTGAGAGTCTCTCAGTGGAAATTTATAATTTTCGTTAGATTAGTGGACATTTTGACTATTTAAAGGATGCCGTAAGTACAGTGAGTAAGCAGCGCCGGTCATGTAGTGGTAAGCGTGATTGCCTTTCACCCACAAGGGTCTGGGATCAATCCCAGTCGGCACCTTCTGGATTTTCTAAGGCATAGAACCTCTGATCACGCCTTCCTTCGGAAGGAAAGGAAATACGGTGGTCCCCGGTTCATGAGTTGATGGGTCGATAGGTAGTGTCCAGTTGAAAACAAGATCGACGGAAAACAAATCAAGGATTAATAAATAAGTACAAACTATTTCAAACAGTCAAATCTTGCCTTAAAATTGTACCTGAGCAATGGGAGCAAAATAAGTTTTTATTGTGGCCAAAACAAGTTTCGTGACGAAAATTGGCTCAGGAAATGAAATCGGCTCCAAGCTAGCTACGGGAAGCAAATTGATTGCACTAAGGAATTCCCTTATCCGTGTATAACCGGAACAAGAACTTAAAAGAATGTAAGCATTAGCAGAAACAGAAGCGGACGAGTAGCTCTTCCTCCTCCTCCTCCTCCTCCTCCTCAACCTCCTACTTATGTTAATAAACTTATTTAAACCATCTATTTTGACAAAACATAGAGTAGCTTTTTAATGGTTTTGTCATTGTTTTATTAGACACATTAGGTCACTAAATGAAACAATTTAGTTTTAATTCAAACGTCACTGTTTTAAAATAAACCTAATGAAAATTATTTAGTTTATTTGGGGCTCTCTCAAAACCACATAAAAACATTATTGATTGTTTTATAATGGTTTTATCAAACAGCCGTTCAAAAGGTAATACAATAATAATAAAACATTAGCTTAGAGAGTGATGTATTCTTTAAACCATAAAGTGACGAATGACCAATCGGCTTTTGTTGACTATTTGGTTAAACTAAATGGAATAATGCTTGCTCAAGTAAAACTTTAATAAAACTTTAAAAAAAAGCAGTAAGGCATTGAAAATGTTACTCGGGAAAGTTCAAGGAAAATTTGGTAAAACATCCGGAGAAGTTAAAAATAAATATTGAGAAACTTCTGGAAAAATTTCGACACATCCAGAGGAAGCCAAAAAGGTTTAAAAATCGGAAGAAAGTTCCAGGAGTATCAATTTTTATTTGAAGCCAGGAAAATCCTTCCAGTCGGAAAAAAAACCACTGAAGGAAGATTATGGAGAAATTTCCAGAGGAAGATGAAAGGAGTTTCTGAGAAAATTTAATACATGCTTCCTGTAGAAGATTAACGAAACTTCTTGGAGACTCTAGAAGAAACATCCTTTGGAAGTTTGGAATCTTGGAACAAGATATTCCTGGAGGATGTCAAAAGAAATTTCCGGAGAAAATTTGAAGAATCTTCTAAGGAAAGTTAGCAAAATATTGCAGAATCCTGATGAATGTGGGCGTCTTAGTGGAATACCTGTATAATGAGAGAGAGAGAAGAATTAGTATTTTCCATTTAATTCCACTACTTTATTTGCTTATCCTTGACAGATACGCGTATTTCGTCTACAATGTGCAGACTTCTTCAGTGTCTTGTACTAATACTCGACTATTCGAGTATCGAGTATCGAGTCGAGTATTAGTACAAGACACTGAAGAAGTCTGCACATTGTAGACGAAATACGCGTATCTGTCAAGGATAAGCAAATAAAGTAGTGGAATTAAATGGAAAATACTAATCCTTCTCTCTCTCTCATTATACAATATTGCAGGCGAATTTGAAAAAAAAAACAGGCAGAAGAAGATGGAAGAACCTTTCGAGCAAAGCCAGAATAAGTTTCCCAGGAAAGTCAAAATAACCTTACGGAGTAAAATATCTTACGAAGTAAGCTGGAAGAAGAAAATTTCAGGAAACAATTCGAAAAAACTTCCATGGGAATATAACAGGGTTTGTAGTGTAAGTTAAGTAAAGTTCCATTAACTTAACGACAATTGTAGGAAATTTACATAAGTTCTGAGGAATGAACCTCCTCAAATAAACTGCGGGAACATAAGGAAAGTTAACATCTTAAAAAATATGGGGTACTTACTGGAAGATTTTAGAACCTCAAAGCGGTTCTATTACCTTCAAAAAAAACTGCAGGAACTGTTAGGAAGTTCCTAGAGTTTCAGAAAACATCAACGGTGTCAAGAGAACTTCAGAAATATAGAGACCTCGAGGAAAATTGCGGAAACTTTTAAGAAGTTCTAAGCACGTCTAGAGATCTTTGGGGAATTTCAGAGATCTTAAGGGCAGTTCCGTAACTTTAGTCCAGACTTTTGGAGCAGTTCCGTCCCGTGGGTTTTGAGCATCTACAACCCAATTTCATTACTTCATAAATTTTTAATACTTTAGAGAAGATCCATGTTCGTTAGTAAAATTAAGGAAACTTTAGGAAGTGCAAAAAAGTTCAGGGATATTAAAAAATTGATGAGAAGTATTGTGAGCATCAGGCTAATTCCTCAAAATACAAAAGAACTTCAAGGCAGTTTCATTAGCATCAGGAAAATTTTAGGAACTTTCAAGTAATTATGAAGACCCTAAAATAGTCAACGATGAAAATTCACTTGAAGTTCTCCTCATCATTTGCTTTGTTATCCCCCGAAAATCTCGTGGAATTAATCTAGAAATTCACTTGGAACATTCCTCTAATTTTCTTTAAAAACAGCAGAGTAAACTAAAAATACAATTGAAATATTCATCAAAATTTTGTTGGAACTATCCTACGAATTAAATTTTCTTTGAATTTTCCTTAGAATTGTCTTGAAATTCTCCTCAGTAAGAAACCCTTTGGAAAGATTCTCAGAATGTTAATAGAACTCAATTTAGATTTCCTTTTAAATCTCACTCCTTTTCTTTGGAATTCTACTAACAACAAAAGTCTCATAAGAATTCATTTGCATGTCTCCTCACAATTTTCTTACGATTCTCCTCATAATTTGTCTTGTGGAATAATTTTCCAAATTTCTTTGAAGATCTCCTGGAGTTATACTCAGATTTAATTGTTATCCTTTTTAAAATTTTACTCATTTTGAGCACCTACCACTCAATTTCATTACTTCATAAATTTTTAATACTTTAGAGAAGATCCATGTTCGTAAGTAAAATTAAAGAATCTTTAGTAAGTGCAAAGAAAGTTCAGGGAAATTAAAAAAATATATGAGAAGTATTGTAAGCATCAGACTAATTTCTCAAAATACAAATGAACTTCACGGCAGCTTCATTACTTTCAAGAAATTATAAAGACCTCAAAATAGTAAATTTCATATTCAACGATGAAAAATAACTTGAAGTTCTCCTTATCATTTGCTTTGTTATCTCCCGAAAATCTCGTGAAATTATTGTAAAAATTCGCTTGGAACATTCCTCTAATATTTTTTTTAATAACAGCGGAGTTAACTAAAATACTCCTCGCAATTCTATTGAAATATTCCTCAAATTTTTGTTGGAACTATCCTTCGAATTTAATTTTCTTTGAATTTGGAAAGATTCTCAGAATTTTAATAGAATTCAATTCAGATTTCCTTTTGCATCTCACTCCTTCCCTTGGAATTCTACTCACAACAAAAGTCTCATAAGAATTCATTTGCATGTCTCCTCAAAATTTTCTTAAATTTCTCCTCATAATTTGTCTTGTGGAATAAATTTCCGAAATCCTTTGAAGATCTCCTGGAGTTATTCCCAGATTTAATTGTTATCCTCTTTAAAATTTTATTCATCCCCACTAATCTAACTTTTTGAAATTTTGAGTCAAATTCGATTCTATTCTAAATTACTCTCCGTATGGTGTGAATTCAACCGGGGAACAGTCCTGGCCAGACGCCGCCTACGAGCAGTTCGAAACAGATCGAATAAGCTGCTGGTTAACAACCGCTAAGATATCGTTCTGGAAAACGGCGATGAACCGATGGTAGTAAAGACAAAGAAAGTGCTGCAGTGAAAGGATTCCCAACCGAATTGTGGGGAAAATCTATTTTCACATCGGTAAAGGTCGCCAATGCACCATGCACTTGTGGGCAGAATTAGGCAGGATTAGACAGGCTATTAGCTGATAGTCCCATCGATGCCCCATTACAAAGGCGGTCCAAAAACTACTGAACCAAATGGAGGTGGAAGACTTCTCCCAAGACATCGAGGCTGCTAGCCGATCTAAAGATGGTCTTACGCAGGGATGCCAGCTGCATTTAGAAAAAGTCTTCGACGAGACCGACATTTTTTTCCTTGATTTGTTTTCCATAGATCTTGTTTCCCGTACTGAGTGCCAATGCTATCAGGAAGGCAGTTCCGACACCTGGACCTTACCTATCGACCCATCAACTCATGAATCGGGTACCAACGGCCTTATTCCTCTTCCAAAGGAAGGCGTGAAAAGAGATTTTAGGCCTCAGAAAATCCCGACGGCACCGACTGGGATTGAACAAAGTCCCTTTGGAGTGAGAGACAGTCACGCTTACCACTACACCGCTGACGCTACAAGAACGACGAAATTTCTTCATGTGTCTGCAACGCTACTTTTTAAATTTGCTGACTGGGAAAGATGTTCAATATTTCAAATTTAGCGAACTTCTTAGAAGTCAAGTCAATTCGTAAAAGTTCAGAGTACACAGCAAAAAAAATATTACATCTAAGGGGATGCACTTCAATAGCATAGCATAGCATAGCATATGCGATTGTACAAATCGTGGGTGGCTATATAATGGTCAACTAATACGTTTTGCAGAAAATATCGAGTGTTGACGCAGAAAATATCACTTGGGATTAGTGATTTTCCCCACACGAAAATAAAATCTACCATAGAAGCATCGCATTGCACTTCAATCATGCCGAAAATCTCATTTAATTGTTATGGCCAAACAAATAACCAAAAAAGCAGTAAAAGCAGCGTAATGTCAGTTCATGCACTGTATTAATAATAATTGTGTCGTTTTTTGGCAAGTTTAAGTGCATCCACTTTGATGCGAACTCAAAATTTCGGAGAACTTCAAAGTAGTTCGAGTACCTTCTTTCAGGGAACGTTATAGAGCTCCAAAGAAGTTCATATAGGGTTAACTACCCCATTTCTGGCCTATTAAGCACAATTCGCACTTAGTCTTCCTTAATCTAACACAGTTTAGCACCAAACGGAATGTTATTATAACTGATGGCTTCCAAATTTATTTACCTTTCCGTACGTACCATAAAATTTGATAAAGAGAAACCAATCGTTGAGATATTGTCAAAAGTCTAACACTGCTTCTTGACTCCAAACTCGGCCTACGGATTCAAAACTCGGCCTAACGCATTGAAACGCCATTGAAACGCCAATGAATTCACTTCGGCCTATCGGATGAAGATAAAAATTGATTCGGTCGGAGCGCTTCTTCTGTTTTTGAGAATAATTGGCTCAAACCTTCATATCACGCGTTCTCATTGACTTCGTTCGGAAGCTTATTAACTAAAGTATCGTACCAAACGCATAATTAACTTGTTTACTCTGAAATCATGGATTTATTTGAAGTTTTCTGCTCGATAGGCCCAAAATGGGCGATTAGGCCGAAGTAGTTTTCTACCCTATCTTAAGGATATGTTCTTCGTAATACTTTTGAAATAATTATAGAAGTTCATGAACCTGCGTAGGAGTTCAGGGAAGTGCGTAGAAGTGCATCAAATGGGAGCTTTGTAAAATCTCAGAAGTTTAGAGAACTTTGTAGAATTCCATCAAACTTTGCTCGGGGAACGTCGTCGAAGTTCAGGAATTTTTCAGGACATCGTAGAAATTCTGGAAATTCAATAGAAAACCGGGGAACTGCGCGTTCGCAGAGCTTCAGAGAATTCCGTAGAAATTCAGAGAACTTTGTAAAAATTTGGGATGTTGGACCTTCAGATCAGCGTTGAGAACTTCGTTGAAGTTTAGAGAACCTTGACTAATTCAAGGACTCTTCATAAAAGTTCCGGGACCCTCTTTTAATTACAGGGCAGGTTAGCGGAATGCTTAAATACGTATCTGTCATGGATACCAAAATTTATTAAATGGAATTAAATGGAAGATAACCCTTTTTTGCGGTTTTATTTAAGCATTCCGCTAACAACCCAATTTCATTAATTCATTATGATGGCTACCAAGCAGTGCTGAGATTTGTCAATGAACAGACTTTTGCAATATTGACAAAATTGTTTTCACATAGTCAATGATAGACTTGATCCTCAAAAAAAATCTTTGTCAAAATCTCATTCATTTTTTCGTGAATGACAAAGATTCACCTGGTAACAGAAAGTGTAATTTCTTGCATTCTGAGACACATTATTGTTATCCAAGCGGTTCAGGACGTAGATGCTTATTCACTTTAATGGCTCCATGTAATTGTTTTGCTCAAGCCATTTAATTTCATTTCAAATTTAGCTAATAAACAAATCAGCACATGTTAGTCACTGACAAAAATGGTACTGACAATTGACATGGTTTGCCTTGACGATGACTGTTAGCTCAAACGAGTGACCAAAGCAGAATTTTGAGTATCACCGTGTATTGTCGAAATTTTGCAGCACTGCTACCAAGCCTTTGGGATTTTCCTTATTAGAGAGTTGTACAGATTTTTCTCCTTTAATTTAATTTAATCTTTGGTTTTTATTAGTTAGGTAGGTTCCGATTCAACACATTGTAGTTTCATTTTTATACCTGTGATCTTGGCTTTTTTACCTAGGAGATGAGTACTTAAGGGGGTTTGATTTTGATAAGTTCTTTAGTGGGAATGACACTGATAAAGACTGCACATTGTAGTGGAAGATAACCATTTTTTGCTGTTTTATATAGCAGAATTAATGCCAGAAATTGAAAATTTCGTTTCGTTTCGTATCGCTTGTTAAAAAATGGCCAGAGCTAAATTTATTAAGTGACTTACAGAACCACCCTTTTCTGGGTCGATGTCAAGGTATGTTGTAATATCGATACAAATTATTAGCGCAAGACAAAATCGATTCCTATGGTGGCTTCTAAAAATAACCGAAAATTCTAACATCAAGAAAATAATAAATTTGAACACAGAAGCATAAACTTGAACAAATAATTCGAATGCTCTTGAAAACCTCTTTCTGACAGTATAAACAATATTGACGCCATTGGGCGCTCTTTAGTTATAGATGTCTTAACATGAATTTCAATGTAAAATAATGATTAATAATATAAAAAATTGCTAAACAACGGATATTAGGAAATTTTATTGTATGAAGCTTTAGTTTTCATCAATAGAGATGGAAAACTATAGTTCCATTGAAATTACCTATTCATATTTATTTAATTTCTTAGAAGGTCCATGTGTCATGTCTTGGTAATTCATAGATGACGATTTTGAACAAACTGGTGGAACTGGTCGATAGTTTAACACAAGAACTGGGAGTCAAAAGGTCAAAAGGTCTGAATGACCGTTATGTTTGAAATGGACGGGTGGTACCAATAGTGTCCTTCAATCAGAGTTACATTTTCCTCGTGTGTGCAAAAATGTGCTGCCGAGACTCTCAACAAACCGTCTCCCGTCGCAACGAAAACAACATGTGACGAGTGAGAAAGAGACACGCGAGAATAAGATACGAGCGAGAAACAAATGCGACACCCAAAAATCCTGGCGTGCGCGAGGCTCGCGCTGATCTCATGTGCTATGATTAATACTAGAACTACAGAGCTCGAAGTTCTGGAAGGTGTAGGTAAGCGAAATACAGGCTGTTGAAACATGGTTGCTTTGACCGACATTTCATTTGCGTTTGCACAAACCATTCCTATTTTAGAGGAAAGGTAGCATATATTTGCAGTGCTTGAAATCCTCTAATAGCAAAAGCCATTAATTTGCCGGTCAATTAGAATATTCTTTGTTTATTTTTTCCGGTTCAACACCTAACTGCACTTGCATGACTAACATCTTTTGACACGTTATTTTCAAAATATATAATGGACAAAAATTCTACAAAAAAGTGTATCGGTATTGTTTAGTACGGGGATTTGACCGTTGCAAGACGTTCACACATTTTCAACGTAATTTAACCATTCATTGGCAATACAACTGGTATACATTGTTAGATTTGATGTTACGTATTTTGAATAGATTATATTGGAATGCTACGAATGCATCAATGTTATGATAATTCAATGGGTGGAAGAATTTATTGCAGAACATTTTTTTCTTGGCGTATTACGTTTACGCTTTCACTTGTACTTTGTTATCATTACTTTAAAAATGTTCAGATTTGTTTTAATGTGCCTCATGTGATCGAGCATTCAGATAAATTCTATAACAGAAGCGGTGACCCACTGGGTGATGGCGCGGTCTATGCTAAATAGCTGCAGCAAAATAGTGATATGAGCGGGCATCGTTGGCTTTAACTCAGATGAGCGTGTAGATCAGTGCAGTGATATATTTACCATTCCAATTATTAATATCACCAAGTCTACCGACCTTCTGTTCCGTTCCTTCAAATCGCTTTCTGGTTGGCACGGTACGATCTAGGTGTCTTCTGCTGACCATTGCTCTGCGGGTTTCGATGGCCTCGTTTTCGCGTCGATGTCCGTAATTGCTAAGAAGAAATAACCTTTTCGGTTAGATAATGGGCGACCTTGCCTTTGTATACCAACAGTGTCAGAAGGAAGCGCCTGAGTATCGGCACCAATTCCACAAAGTGACCACCAAGCACCACCATCTCGCTACAACAAACCAGAAAGTGTTACAGCCATTGCTACAACCTGCAACAGATCAACCAATCAAATCACCATGTTGCCACCATGTTGCCAGAGTGTGTGGTTTAAATTTGGAAAATACCGTGTTGAAAGTTGGTCTATCAATTTGAAAAATTATGATATTCAAAAACTTAAGCACATTCTTAAATCATCCTTTTTTAAGCAACTCGCTAATTCAGATCAGAAGAACATCAGCAAATGCTGATCTTTTAAAACTTCCTGGCTGTCTAGGAAGCATATCTGAAAGAATATCCTGTTACTTATGCAACGTTTCCAGAACATGTACAAAATTTCCTTACGTTTTAGAAAATTTACTCAAATTTCAAAGTACCTTGAAACTAAACGATGGTCCAAAATCTTCATCTTCAGGAAGTTCATTGAGATTTTTAAAATCTCTGACAAACTTCTATGAAGTTCCCTTAATGAAACGAAGATCCCTGAAGTCTTCTATCATTACGAAATTCCGTGAACTTTTTCAAAATGCCCTGTACTTCTATGAAGTTATACGCAGTTCCTCGAATTTTTACGCAGTCCACAAAACTCCATCAAAGCTTGCTTCAAGTCTACGTTTCTCGTTGATTTTCCGCAAAGTTCGACGCACGAAATTTCCTGAATTTGTGCGGAATTCTCTGAACTATTTCAAGAACTAAAGAGGTTCCCTGCCATTAAACAATAAACTTCTACGAAGATACCTAAACTTGTATAAAGTTCCCACTTCTACGAAGTTTTCTGAACTTTTCCATGATCTCAGAACTACAAATAATTTCACTAAATTTTGCTCATGATTCATCTGACATATGTTGGTCTTAATGCATAAAACAAAATATAATAATAATACCAAAGAAACTTTCAAAATCAGGATAGTGTTCTAGTGAATACAGTTAACGGAACATTAGAGTCAAACGAAACATAAGTGTTACTAATCACATTAGCGACAGTATGAATAGCCTCATTCAGCGCTTACTGTCAATTACGAGCTGCGAGGTGTATGAAGTGTCGTTGTCTTATAACTTTTTCAGGTACGTAGAAGAAGAGTTACCGAAGCAGTTCGATGAAACTCTACGAAGATCACTAAAGTTCGGTAAGCTTCAACAAAGTTAGCTGAACTTTAAAAAAAAATCTGCACTTCAAGAAAGTTTCCTGAAATTTTAAAAAGTTCCCTGAATTACCACGAAGTTTCTTGAAGAACTACAAAATTCCTTGCAACTCGGATAGCACTTCGTACCTTGGTGTAGTGGCTGTAGGTGCATTGTCAGACAGCACGAGCAAATCAACAGAGGAAGTGGTAGAGGTGCTGCATGAAGAGGTGGTGATAATGGACGTGCCCTCAGGAGGCCGATGAAGCATGCAAAAACGAACATCAGCATCCTCGGCAGAAAGGGTTTGCGGATCTGTCGAGATTCGATGCGTTGCAAGCACACAAAAAATATAGGAAATCGATTTAGATCTCCATTGTAATATTTGTTAAGTCCTTCGGCTCCGCAGAGCTTTCAAAGATATTGAGCCTACTAAATAAACATTTTGGAAAACATGGTTATCGATTCAGATATTGACCGTTGAGTTTGACAAATATGTACACTACTACTTGGGACGAACACACCATGCTTTTTGTCTAAATATATTTGAACAGTTCTCAAATTTAAGTACCGTAAAACGGGGTATCTTTGATAATGCGGGTAACTATGATAGTATAATATAAAAATTAAATTTACTCGCTACGCTTTTTCTTAATTAGAAATATTGGTTCCATATTGTAGCTTAGGGTATTTCCTTTGATATCGTATATATTTTTTATATAGTATGTGTAACATATTTTACAAACATATTAAAAAACCATTTTCGTATTTTTCGCCTGTTTGAAAAAGCATTGAAACCATCACTGATGAAATGTATTTCCGATATAGCCATCACAAATTCAATGTTGTATTCTTATTGCCTATGATGTTTTCTGATTATATACTCATTGAAAGTTTCATATTTAAAGATCTAAAATGTTTGAGTTTCACGCATTTTTTTCTACATTCATCGAGCATTATCAAAGTAACCCCAAATCAAAATACTGATGTTCGGTAACAAAACAAACAAAAAATGTGCAAATGCTTTAATTTCCGTAAAACAAATTACTAACGAATTAACTCTTGGATCCTCAGTACTTGTTTTAAAAATATGAAATTTGAAAAATATTCATTGCTGCAAAAAATATTTAGAATATACTTTCAAATATGATCAATGTTACCCCGTTTTACGGTACATGTTTGAATTAACTAGTGATGTCAGCTACAGCTAGAAAAGCTGAAAATACTGATGGATGAAGTCACACGAATCAATTTCAGCATCGAAGTTTTTAAAGGGTCCTCCGAACTATTGGTTCTCTGCCAGCTGCAAAATACCTATCAATTTGATCCACCAAGATCAATCGGATCCAAATCAGGCTGATCAATATCCCAAAATTTCTGCACTGGCTCTTTGAAGTTTATATGGGAATTACTATAAGAAAAGTGTATTTTTTGTCCTCATCGTTCTAGCCCTGCACCATAATGATTTACGAAAAAAGTTGTCCGTCAGTGACACCCCCACTTCCCTCTTACGTGAAAATTTCCCAGCTACAACTTTGTTGAAAACCACTTTTTAATTGAATGTCAAGAAAATTTGTTATTAATTAATTTCCAAGTTGATAACTTGCTGGTAGGATTAATCGGCTGTTTTCAGGGCAACACTGCATCTTGCCCTTATGACATAATAGCCTCGATTTTTTGTCCTATTATTGAAATGTTGTCTGCTGAGTAGTAAATGAACCATGTCAGAAGAACATCATCTTCCTAATCAATTGATAACTAATTATCCTAACTTTCAATTTTACAATTCCCACAAATTCACTTCAAAGGGCCAAGTGCAGTATGAGTTCGCATCCTAATAAGAAAAAAAATAATTGTGAGAATGATCAGGAGTTGATTTGAAATCGTTTGAGCTTGGTGGAGCTAAATTAATATTTTGAACCATGAAAATTCCATGCGCATGGATCGGTAACAAATAACCCCGCCGGTAATTGGTTCGTAATCGTTTAACTCATCTTCCGCTTGAAATACTCCTATAAAACTACAATCTCTCAAGCCTCAAAAGCTGAATAACAACTGATTGAAATCAATCAGTTGTACCAGCAACACGAGAATGTGACAGGACAACAACAGTTCCCTGTTGTTTTTTTTATCACCAACTAGCCACTTTTAGCATGCACGCAGGACGTAGGTACGCTGCCGATCTCCCTGGAGCTCGCCGAGCTTAGTTCATGAGACACAGCACATGTGACACGAATGAGGCACGTAGGAACAAAAAAGAAACGCGAAATAATTCGTCTCGAAATGTACCAGGCACCTACGATCTTATAGAAAGCGTGTCTCTATCACGCGGGATGGATGCACGTGTACATTAACTCTGCCTTCAATAAACTGCTAAAAAAAACAACGCTTACTTTGGCTTATTCATCCAAGCGGAGATAGACTACCCGAGCAGAGAATGAAAACCAAATGAAAACAACATTTGATATTTTGATAGGGGAAATGGCTCTAATGTTGGCCTATGGATCTAAGATTGGGCTCATCGCTAAAAATCTGTTATTTATCAATTTTATCCAGATGAACGCGTCATTGGAACGGTACTAATGGATATTTTTGGTCGCCATTGAAAATTTAGTCGATTGCTGAATTTATGTATGAACCCAAATTAGGGGCATTTAGGCCGACATTACATCCATTTTCCCTATAAACGATCATGATAACATATGTTGCCAACCGTGGGATCGAGTTAACAGTTATTAAAAAGATAACAAATATAGCTTTCATGATACTCACTCTAAAGGACCTGGGTTCAATCCCAGGCGGCGCCGTCGGGATTTTCTGAGGAATAAAATCTCTGATCACGCCAGGAAGTAACGCCGTTAGTCCCCGGTCCATGATCTGATGAGTCTTTAGGTAGGGTCCAGGTGTAGGACCTGCCTCCCTGGCGTCAGTAGCATTGCCCGGAAAAAAATAACCATACAATTACCATAAAATAAAATACAATTACGAGCAAATCTATTGCCAACAATCGATCTTATTGTGCGTATATAGTACACGATATTTTAACATATTATAACAATAGATGTACAATACGTCCAATTTAGTAAGAGTTTTCAACAATAGAACAACAGTACAATTAATGGAAAATGGTTCAAGTTTGTTCGGGAAAAAGTGATTTTTCGTATGGTTAAGATACATAACGACCCCCTTGTTCTATGGTATATTCCCCCATTTACTATAGATTATATTGTGGAAACAATACATTCTATTGTAATTTTATCATTGTGGAAAATACGATTTATTGTAAATACAATAAACTCTATTGTATGGTTACAATACATTTAATTGTACCTTTACGGTTATTTTTTTACGGGTGACACTCAGTACGAAAAGCATGATCGACGGGATAAAATTAAGAACAATAATACAAATCATTATATGGGTTTTGATATTGTTACAATCGTTAATTTAAACAAAATAAGTAATGAATTGATATGTTATTATTACTAAGGCTGAAAATAAGAATAAAATTATACACAACAAAATTAATTACTATTTTAAAATTTGTAGTAAACCACCATATTAATTTTTTTTATGTCAAATTTAGCAATCGGAGGTATTCAATTAGCAAGTAGTTTAATATTAACAATAAAAATTGTTGCAATCCTGCTTCATATCCTCATAAATATTCTATTAAAATTTACTGCATTACCTCTAAAATATTGGAATTCATTAGATAACTAGTTTATATTGGGCCTCCCTTAGCTCATTCGGTAAAGGCGCAGCTACAAAGCAAGACCATGCTGGAGGTGGCTGGGTTCAATTCCCGGTTCAGTCTAGGAATTTTTCGGGTTGGAAAATTTCTCGACTTCCCTGGGCATAGAAGTATGATTGGACTTGCCACACAATTATACCAATGCAAAAAAATGGTACAGGCATCGAAAGCTCTCAATTAATAACTGTGGAAATGCATCTAGAACACTAAGTTGAGAGCACGCAATAAGCTAATATGCGATATGCAATAAGCTTGAAATGCGAAGAAGAAGAAGAAGTTATTTTGACTTTAATTAAAATAAAGATTGAAAAAGTAGCTTTCCGTGATAAATGTGCATGTTTTTTTCAATTTGTATTCATTCCAAAAGAATATCAAAATATGTTATCATTATGAATTCAACAATATAATTTGATATTGTTTTGATAATATTTGTATATGCGGCTTTGCTAGGATTATTTTTTTTAATCCCCGCAATAATTCACTATTGACCTAATTTCCCCGCATTCTCATTTCCAGTTGCAGTTAGCACTGTTGGAGTCAGCATAGATATTCCACTATTGGACGGAGCTAAGGCGCCAACTATCCAACAAAGCTATTGAAGCCATCCTAATTATATTAAACCACCTTCAGCAGTAGTAAGGTACAGCACCAAAGTTCAACGTTCTGCATTAGGTCATCCATTTACATTAACTTCCTGATCACGATACGATCTGATCAGTAAAATGAGATATTTCAAATCGAGATGATATCGCCCCTTGACAGCCAGAGGCTACAACTATGCTGTATTCTTTACGTCACGCAAAAGGTTAATCTCTCGCACCTTCACACCTACTTATCGAATTATATTCGTTGACCCTGATTGCTGTACTATGACGGTTGCTGTGGTGGCGGATAGCAGCAGCACGTGATAATCGAGTACTCTTACCGATGATGCTCTGACTGTACAACCTCCGCCGATGTTGACTTGATTGTGCTGGTCAGGTGTAATGCGCAAATGCTTCCTTATTCGTGACCTAGACCAAATACCGAACCAAACCTGCCACCGCCGCTGGCGATAGACACATTCTTTGAAGCCGCCGTCGTCGTCTATTTTTACATCCAAACTTGACCCTTTTAATTGGGGTGTCTGCGTGAGTAGGGCTTTAAGCTACGAGCGTGAGCCGATCGCATGGAGCTCATGAGAAAAATCGGCGTTACTAAAATAAGTTCGAGTTTGTAGCTATCATTGTTTGTTGTAAAGCGGTACAGCATACCGGACACAAACGTGATTACTACAAAGATAACAATCAATCCATAAAAAGGCATCCACCGTATCCGTACTAGCGATCCCCCCTTAATCAATTCCTTTCACCCACTGATTGCCCTTTTATCTCCTTATTGCTCCTTCATAATTGACCGCACGAGTTGGCACCATCTATCCCAGTAGTCAATGCGCTAACATTGGCTAGGCAAGTCACCCACCATAAATAAAATCAAACAGCTCGCAATCACAACTGAATCTCAGTGCTCTGATTCTGACGCCTACTACAGCCACGATCCAGCGCGACCAATGAATGGGCAAAAATGAACTGCAATTTATTGAATTTTCCCGTCGACCGTTTCGTTCCGGAAGTGATCATCTGGTTTATGGCTCGGAGCGATAAACCTAGTGCAATATACGCGCGTTCCGTGTTAAAGCCGTGTTTTCCGAACCACTTTCTTCTATTGCTGGTTCATTTTTTTTTCTCCCCCTCTCTCTTTTCTAATGGTCAACAATGGAGTGTGCCCATAATGAGAAGCCATCGATCGTAGGGAGCGGAACTATTGCAGTTCAAATCTGATGGAATTTGCTACCCAGCTGCTTGAATCGGTAGTGGCTTATCCAGTTCAAATCGGGAGCAAGCTGTTGCGTAATTTGCGCAAATTGCACATTGTAAGGTTTTTATTGTGTTAAATGATAGAAGTGATTCAAGCGTCTGTAATGGAAAATTCTACTAATGCTTCCAAATAAGACAAGACACATAAATTAGAGGTTAGGGTGCCTATGAAAATGGTCATTTTGTATTTTCAAAGCAATGCGTGTTATCGCTTCGAAAAAAAATTCCTTTGAGATGGTGTCTGAAAATTGCACCACAAAGGTGCGTGAATGGACAAACTTCAATGAAATTTTTTGGTCAAAAAATTGCATCACAGTGGTGCATACAAAAAAATTCTGGTGTAATTTATTTTTTCAAAGTGGTTCATCGAGGGTTAAAAGAAGAGCGTATATTTAAGGTTGAAAAAATTCACCTTCGTGGTGGTAAATTGTAGAAAAAGCTTTTTATTGAATAATTCTAGTGTAAAAATATCATCAATGAATAATTCTGGTGGAAAAATTGAATCATGCAAAAAATTTGAATGTGCATATTTAACTGAAAATTTCTGGTGGAACGTTCGCAACACTTGTAGAAGCAAGGTTTATTCATGTGCATAATTTGCATCGTTCTGATGAATGCAAGCTTCATTGAAAATTTAGGGTGGAAAATTTGCACCATTCTGGTGCATGAAGAGGCAAAGCCTGAAAATTGCACCACAAAGGTGCATGGTGAAACAAACTTCACTGACAATTTTTGGTGCACCGTTCTGGTGAATGGAGGAACATTCTTTATTGAAAATTTCTGGTGTAAAATTTGTATCGCTCTGATAAATGAAATGAACAGTAAATTTCTGGTGGAAAACTTGCACTGGTCTGGTAAATGAAGGCACAAGCTTAATTTAAATTCGCTATATTGAAAACAACTGGAGGAAAATCTGCAACGTTCTGGTGAACGGATGGGCAAGCTTTTCGGAAAAATTTTGGTATCAAATTTGCATCCTTTTGCTCAATAGAGGAACTAACTTTAATAATAATTTCTGGTGTAAAATTTGCACTATTCGGATGATTGGAGGGAAGCTGCTTTACTGAAAATTTATGCTGAAAAATCTGAAAACAGGGGCAAGCTTTATTTGGTGGAAAACCTGCAACATTCTGATCATAGGAGAAGCAAGCTATATTGAAAATGTCTGGTGGAAAATGGAAAAAGGATATCTGCACCAATCAGAAGATTGAAGAACAATTTTTATTGAACATTAACGGAGGAAAATTTGCATCGTTCTGGTCAATTGAAATTTTCTGGTGTAAAATTTTCTGGGGCAAGTTGTATTGAAAATTTCTGGTGCAAGATTTGCAACAATCTGCTGCATGGAGGCGATAGCTGAATTGAAAATTCCTGATGTAAACATTGCACAGTTCTGGTGAATGGAGGGGCAAGCTTTATTGAACATTTCTGGTAGAAAAAAATATAACGTTTTGGTGAATGGACGGACAACTTAAACTTGACTTACGAGAAAAATTCTGAAGACAAGTTCCAAAAGAAATGATTTTTGGAGATGATTCCATGAAAATTCTGCGAATAATTTCTAGTGAATCCTGCAGATAGTTCAAAGATAATTTAGAAAAAAATATAGAGAGAATCAAATTTTGAATGAAATTCCAAAGTGATGTTGTGGAAAATTTCAAGGAAATTCCGAGAATAATTTCATTTTGGGAAGAATTTCTGGCGAATACAGAGGAAATTCTTCTAAAAATTTAGGGGAATTTCAATTCCTAGGTGTTCTGAAAAAAAAACTTCTAAAATATTCCTAGGACAGTTCCAAAATATTTCTGGAGAGAATTCAAAGAAAATTCTGTGGATAATTTCTAGTACATCCTGCAGATAGTTCCAAGATAATTTCGAAAAGAATACAAATAAAATCAAATTTTGAGTGAAATTCCAAAGGGATTTTAAACAAAATTTCAAGCGAATTCCGAGGAAAATTTCTAGCGCATTCAGTTCCAAGGTGTTCTGAGAAAAAATTATGAAGAGTTCTAAATATAATTCCAGTGGACTTCTGAGAAGAATTTCAAAAGAGCTCTTAGGAGAGCTCTAAAAAAATCCGAGAAGATCCTCAAGGATATTGAATTCTGAGGACAGTCCCAAAGAATTTCTGGGGAGTATTTCAAGAAAATTCTGCGAATAATTTCTAGTGAATCCTGTTATAGTTCCAAGATAATTCCGAAAAGAATACCGAGAAAATTAAATTTTGAGTGAAATTTCAAAGGGATTTTGAGGAAAATTTCAAGGGAGTACCGATAATTTGTAGCTTCTTCTGGGAATAATTTCTGGATAATACTGGAGAAATTCTTCTGAAATCTAAGGGAATTTCAGTTCTAAGGTGTTCTGAGCCCAAGGAGAGTTCTAAAAATAATTCCAGAGGACTTCTGAGAAGAATGTCAAAATAGCTCATAGAGTTCTAAAAAAAATCTTTTGGATTCCCTAATTGAAAAGTGGGTATTAGTTTGCCATTGATGGTCGATTGTTGTCTTACTAAAAAATCCTCGAAGAATCTAAAAATGTCAATGAACAGCTTTGAGTATGTTGGTTTGTTTCCTTTTAATTCCGTTATAATTCCTCATTTTTTAACAGATACGCATATTTCGTCTGCTACTTGCAGACTTCATCAGTGCCAAGCACTCAATATCACTGATCAATATTGGATTGATCAAGAGCAATATACTGTTTGTTCACTGCTATATGCACTGTTTGAGCCTTGTACTTGTCGACGCAGTGTGCATGCGAAAGGAAAATGCGATTCTTATTGGTCATTCATCTCCGTTTGTCGATGCTATCACCACCAACTGACGTGACTTCAGCTGAATTCAACCACCAAGGCAACAACATTGCAGCAAATGTATTATTTCGGATAAAGCCCTACTATCGCAACCATATGACGAACCGATCATCATCGACATCGTCGATGGGATAAAATTGCCAATTTCTATTGGCTGTCTGAAAGCAGTTTGCATTGAAGAAGATAAACCACCACCGGAGCAAAAAATAAGTAAAATGAGCAAAATTGAACAGTAGGGAAAAAGTGGGAAGAGAACAGCACCATCTGCGACGTACTTTGGAGTACTCCCCATCCCCAGATTAAATGCATCAAAGAAAAAAAATTGCCCCTCCTTAACAAGATTCCTGTGCACGCTAGTGTTTCCAATATTCTTTCTCCATAAGAGTAATATGGATACGTTCTGTTCATTCAGATCTAGAAAACGTTTTGAAATGTTTCCATAGGGTGAATCATTTATTTTTAAATGGGTAATTAGCCAAGGTTGCAAATACTCAATTCAGCTAAAACAATGGTTTTCTGAATTATGAAATAACTAGATGATATGATCATATTTTGTATTCGTAAGATACAAGAAGAGATAGCAAAGAATGTGTTTGACAGATTAAAGCTGTTTATTTCACTTCATGAGAGTCACAATCAGCAATTTTTCACTCACTCACGCACTCAGCAAATCGCTGATTGTGACTCATAGAAAGCAAAATTGACAGTTCAGTAGAACTCACCACTCTAACACCTATAACACCTTGATGCCGATCACTCAGCGTTGGAAACATCCATCAGCCTTCATGCTCCCATCAGCTTTGAACCCACCGAAGATGTGCTAGGTCTTGATTTCCGCAAAGCAGACTTTCTTGCACTGACTCATGCGCTTGAACAAGTCGATTGGCAAATGCTTGAGCAATCACCCAGCGTCGACGAGGCTGTCGAAAATTTCATTGAGATTGTCAACCGCTAAATCACTACTTGTGTACCATTACGAAGACCTTCTTTACAACCCGCTTGGTCAAACGCTCGACTCCGTCACCTCAAGCGACTGCGATCAGCAGCCCTTCGAAAATACTGTCAAACACGCACCGCTCTCACAAAACGATGGTTTTCTCGAGCTAGCAACAACTATCGGAAGTATAATCGGTTTCTCTACAAACGGTATACTAGGCGAATGCAGCACAACCTTCGCACCAACCCTAAATTGTTTTGGTCGTTTGTCAACACTAAGAGAAATGAAGTTGGCCTTCCTACGGAAATCTCTCTTGGAGATAGACATGCGCGCACTCCATTCGAGAAATGTAACCTTCTGGCAGAACACTTCAGACACGCCTTCCAACCAGAGATACGCCAAATGATGTGTTTCGTTTCGACATCTTTGAGATATCCGAGGAGCTAGTGGAGTCTGCCATTAACAAGATGAAACATTCGATTGCTGCTGGTCCTGATGGGATCCCCGCATGTATCCTGAAGAAATGTTCCTCCGCACTTACTAAGCCATTAACGAAGTTGTTCAACCTTTCACTGCAGCAAGGTGAATTCCCTAGGAGTTGGAAATCCTCTTTTATGTTCCCAGTATTCAAGAAAGGAGAAAAGCGCAAAATTGAAAACTATGACGGAATCACTTCAATCTGTGCCTGCTCTAAAGTGTTTGAAATAATCATTAATGACGCTCTATTTGCAAGCTGCTGTAGCTATATTTCTCTGGACCAGTATGGGTTCTACTCTAAGAGATCTGTCTCTACAAATCTAGCACCATTCGTATCCTCCTGCCTTCGGAACATGGAAGCAGGAGCACAAACAGATGTCGTCTATACGGATTTGAAGGCTGCTTTTGATCGAGTTGATCATGCTATCCTGCTAGCTAAACTGGATAAGCTTGGTGTGTCACATGGCTTCATTCGTTGGTTCAAGTCTTACTTGACAAATCGAGAGCTCTGCGTGAAAATCGGAGCAGCACAATCAAACTCTTTCACCAATACATCCGGTGTCTCTCAAGGCGGCACTTGGAAAAAAATCCGTTCCCGAAAACGGGAACGGACCGTGAACTAAAAATCACGGCCACCTATCCAGAACAAAATTTTCTCAAATATACACCGTGAACTATGGTTCACGGCTGTGGTTCACGAATATGGGAACTCTTTTTTTCCCGTGCAACTTAGGACCGTTGCTATTTTCAATCTTCATTAACGGGTTGGGTTGATTATTCCGGCTGACTGTCTCTCTTTCTATGCAGATGATGTTAAGATTTATGTTGTAGTTCGAAGCCTTACTGACTGTTTACAGTTACAGCATAAGATCAAAGACTTTGAGGATTGGTGTTCCAGGAACTTCGTCACGCTGAGTATTCAAAAATGCAGCATCATCTCTTTTCATCGCAAGCAGAAGTTCAACTATACAATGAACCTTTGCAACGTACTAGAATTACATTCAAGCTGCATAATTCTGAGATCATCGCTAAAGCTAATAGACAACTCGGGTTTATCTTCAAGATTGCTGATGAATTCCGTGATCCAACATGCCTGAAAGCATTGTACTGTTCTCTCGTGCGTTCAATATTGGAATTTGGAGATGTCATCTGGTGCCCATACCAAGCGATTTGGATAGCGAGAATCGAATCCGTTCAGAAAAAAAATTCGTACGTTATGCATTACGCCACCTCCCATGGAACGATCCTGTCAATCTCCCACCATACGAACATCGCTGCCAACTTTTGGGCCTTGATACATTAGAACGTAGACGCACTTTCGCTCAGGCAGTGTTCGTTGCTAAGGTATTTTTGGGCGGTATCGACTCTCCAAGTATGCTAGGAGAATTAGAAATTTATGCTCCTGAACGACCATTGTGGACAAGGAATTTCTTACATCTTAGGGCGCGCGCAACAAATTATGGCCTGCATGATCCAATAAGATTCATGTCTGCTAGTTTTAACAGCTTCTACGAATACTTCAATTTCAACATTTCTGCGGTTGCGTTTCGTAACCGAATTCAACGAAGTCTGCACGAGGGATGAAATCTACTGAAAAATGGAATAACTCGACGTGCAATGATGGTTGAAAGTCGACAAAGAGAATCGTTCAATGTTACTTAGGGGTCGTCCATTAATTATGTCACACATTTAGGGGGGAGGGGGGTTTTGAAAACTATGACGAGCATACAAAAAAAAATTAAGGTTCCTACAAAAAATGTGACAAAGGAGGGAGGGGGGGTGAAAATGGGCCAAATTTGCGTGACATAATTAATGGACCATCCCTTAGGACCTAATGCAATGTTCAGCTGGATATGATATACAGGGTGCGTGACGAATTTTTGCAGTAAATTTCAAATAGTAATTTCTCATGCTTGTGCATCATGATTTAGATATATTTGGCAGCACTGGATAGCTTATACTGTTAGGTGTAAGATTTAAACAAACAATGTTGAGTAAACGTAAAGATGTCGAAACAAGAGAGCAATCTGTCAGCCATTGTCACTTTGTTGCGCGCCGGAGTATGCATGAAAGAAGTAATTCGGTCGGTAAATGTGTCTGAAAGAACAGTGTATAATATTAAAAAAGGCTTGGGAAAGTGATAAGACGGAGCACCTGCTCATACTGCTAATAAAGCACAGAATTGGCTTACGGAAAATATTTCGTAAATTTGGGAGGAAGAAATTTGGCCCCCAAGCAGTCCCGATATCAATCCGTTGGATTATTTTGTATAGGGCTTCGTCCAACGGGATACCAATAGAACCCCTCACACCACACTTAAGTCGCTAAAAGCTAAAATCAAGGCAGTGATGACATCTATGGATCGAAAAATTTTAAAACGTGCATACTGCAGTTTCCGGAAGCGTCTAACTACAGTCGTCGAAAGGGAAGGCAATTTTTTTGAATAAATTTACTTACAACTTCCATATGTTGCGAAAGAAAATAAATCGCACAAAATTCATTGCTAGAATAACTAACTGGTGTATTTTTTCTCAAATATGCCATTTACTGCAAAAAATCGTCACGCACCCTGTATCACAATCTGTGCTACAAAATCTCGACAAAACACGGTGATATTCACAATTCTGCTTTGGTCACTCATTTGAGCTAACAATCAAGGCCAACCATGTCAATTGTCAGTGGAAATATTGTCAGTGACGAACATGTTTAGATTTTTTTTATTAACTAAATTTGTAACGACATTAAATTACTTGAGCAAAACAATTACATGAAGCCATTAAAGTGAACAAGCATCTACTACGGCTAACAATAATGTGACACATAATGCACGAAATAACATTTTGACGAAGGATTTTTTGAGGATCAAGTGTGTCAGTGACTATGTGAAAAAAAATTTAGTCAATATCGCGCGAAAGTCTGTTAATGACAATGACAAATCTCAGCACTGATCACAATTGGGGTCTTTAATTTTGAAAAATATGTCTGGTTTTATACATCATCTGAAAGAGCTTTGTTTTCTGAGCACAACGATATTTGTTCGATCCCATTTTCTTCCACCTCGATTTTTAAATCAAGATTTAAAGCATAATAACCATTTCACTGTTTGTGGGATACACCCTAAGCACAGTGAAATGCTCACACACAGCAACACACCCCTCGGTTAGCTGTCAATTGACGCTGGCAGGGTCAAGAGAAATGCCACATCTGGTAGCACTGCTCTCGTCGCCTCACCGTCATTCCTGGATCAACAATAGAAAATGGCCCATCAGCATTTGTAAAAAAAACCGTTCTAAAGCCCTTTCCTCACAAAACAAAGGCCGCCCACGCAAACCAACACCATCATCGGGTAGGGGAAACTTTTCCCTATCCGATGATAGAGTTGATTTGTGTGGGCGGCCTTCGTTTTGTGAGGAAAGGCCTTTAGAACGGATTGTTTACAGATGCTGATGGGCCCTTTTCTATTGTGCATCAGAACCCTAGTCTTAACCACTTCAAACTAGGGAACTAGGGAGACTAACTAACTCATTTTTTCCTTGTTTCAAGATCATCCTCGGTCCAGGCAACCCGAGGACTTATCACTATCAACAAGATGTGTTCCTTTGATTACTGAAAAATCCTGTACCCCTGGTTTGAAGTAGTCAAGACTAGGAATCGGTGGTAGCCCAATAAACAATTGCCTTTTGAAGAAACGACTTCTTGACGATTTTATTCAACTGCATGCTTAATAATACTTGTACTATTTTTAATAATAACTTCTTGTTCAGGCATTGTTCACACCAATCTGGAGAATTTATTCAACCACAACATCGAAATATTTGGTGTTGAATAAGGTATGTCGAGGAGCTTTTATTCGACTTACAAGAGTTGTAATAGAGCTTATTCGATCAAATTTTTGATTATTCAGCGATTATTAGACGTCATTACTTCCTTAAATAGCGATGTTATAAAGGTGTATATAGACGCTTGGATACTCATGTGAAATAATGTTTAATTAGACACCATTATACAGTTATTAAACGATTATTCAACAATAGCATACAGGATAATTAAACCGAAAATAAGAACGGCACAGAGCAGGATTGTTCTCGCTAGTGATGATTGTTCTGTCATTATTTCTGTTGAAGCACACACCACCCACCACACACAAATACTAGAAAATTTATTACATACAAACGTACAACATGTCGTTAGATGGGACTCGAACCATTACCTTCCGATCACCAGCCGCTTGCCTTGCCATTTGAGCTATCCTAAAATACATCATAGTAGTAGGGTAGCTAAATAATCAATAAAAGCTTGAATCTGAATACCTATCAGCACTCCCAGCCATAACTCTAGCTAATTCAAGGAGATGTGAGAATGTTTAATTCATTCATAGTTGTTTTACATGAGACCAATGTAACCTCTCCATCTCTCTAATTTCGATGGAAAGGATGCTGGGCTATTCTTTTCGATGGATTGATGTATTGGTTGTTGTGAGTGATAGATCTATGTTTACGATTTAAATTAATTAGGCGTAGAAAATAAATAAAAAAAAGGGTTGAGGCTGGGATTGAACACGCGACCTTCTACTTGGGGCAAGCGGAAACGGCAATCACTATGCTACCAATTTCGTTTTTTGGTTAGCCTGAAACAGGGTGTGGAATAATTAATAAATACGCCGTTTGTAAAGCATTTACAAAGCATGCAATTGAAACATGGACGCATAGTGGTATAAGAGCTATTATACTGACTGTATTCACCTTTATTCAACAATATTGTTAAGCAATGCAATGGAATCTAATAATGGAGCTAGAAAACAATTATTAGACGTAAAATAAAGCATGTTATTAAAACAATTAAATACAGTCGAATTAAAGCGTAAATGTATGTGCAAATTACACATATTCAGTATGTTATTAGATCAAACTTCTGGTGTTTAATCAGGAAGGCAATCATCGTTTGTATAGTTTTTAATAAGTATATTAATCAAATCAGAGCAAACAGCGGAATAAAGGCGCATCTATAGATCTCAATGAGTTTTTTTTTTCAGTACATAATTTGACAACCCGTTTTATTCAGCATTGTACCCTATTATAACGTATTTATTCACTATAGGGTAAATGGCTCTAATGTTGGCCTATGGATCTAACATTGGGCCCATCGCTAAAAATCTGCTATTGATCAATTTTATCTAGATGAACGCGTCATTGGACGGTACTAATGGATATTTTTGGTCACTATTGAAAATTTTGTTCGATTACTGAATTTATGTATGGGCCCAAATTAGGGACACTTAGGCCGACATTACACTGAAAATGTATTTTCGTTATTTCTCTGAAAACCGTTTCGTAAAAATGAATATCGTACAGACAACACATCTTTCATAAATGGTACGAAACATTCGTTTTTCCTGTCATCTGGCGCAATGTCAATATTACGCCTTATTCGTATAATATTCAAATACATCTTCGTACAATTAAACCAACAACTGCGCTTATTGTCTCCTAAAGTGCTGATTGTGTGTTGAAGATGGGACATTTTTTTAGAAATATTTGCCATATTTATTCCTTCCAATGATGAAGTTATTTTTACCCATCCTCACTAACACACTCCACATTTTTTGGTTTCCACAACTAACACTTGTGGCCCGCTGGTTGGGTGTAGCGATAGCGAGTGTGGCAGTTCTAACGAAACTAGGTTCATACAATGTACAAATCCATTTCGTTGCAGAAAACAACGCATAAATTCGTAGAACAAACGAGCGGTTTCGTTGTATTAATGAAATTTTATTTTCAGTGTACATACATTTCCCCTATATGCTTATTTGTGACTCTGAATTGTTTGTTGGGAGATCTTACATTCCGTAACGTACCACGAAAAGGTGATCTACCCACGTTGCGGGGCAAGTTCAAAACCTTCAAAACATTTCTATTTCAGTTCTTTTGCTTTCTTATAGACAAATAGGGTGAAGCACTACTTCGTCATACGGGACCCATTTCCGCCATTCGGCTTAATAGCAATGAAGACAATCAGCTACATCCAACATGTATGCATCAAATTCTTTGCTCACTGTAGTAGGTATAAGTCTCATGTTAAATAAATAACTTAACAATATCAAAACATCTAAAATTCTCAGTGTATAACTTTCAGCTACAGTCTTTATTTCACTGGTAGCGAAATGCCGGATGATTGCTTTTCGGTTCCGTCGAAAAAGAGCGTAAAAGAAAAGAAAGATCGGGTGCATGATTGGAAAAGAATTGAGAAGCGGGACTCGTCGTTGCAACCATAGGGTAAACTCAGCGAAATCAAATACGAGAGAGGGAGAGAATTGGTTCGGATTACTGGTGTACCAAAGATGAAGGATGACACTTGCCTCTACTCAGCTGGCTATCCGATCGTGCCAGGTATAGGTATAAGTCTCATGTTAAATTAAGACTAATGTAAAATAAATTCTCCGGGGGAGTCAAATAACCTATTTAAAGGGGGTGTTCCGAAGCGAAGTGTAGAATGACGAAGTAGTGCCACACCCTATTTACACCCATTTTTCTCAATAACAAAAGCAGCGCTCCAAGCGAATCCATTTTCCATTCCATTTTTGCCTTCATCTGTTTGAAGAAGTAAATCCAATTTTCAATACGTTTGTACAAAATTGAAATAACTGTACGAAATTTAAGCTGCATTGTAATCAATAAATTTTTAACAAAACATCAACAACTTTTGACTCTTTATATAATCCAACGGTACATACGGAAAGTTTGATAAATTTGGAAGCCATCTTTAGTAGAAATATTCAACTTTTATGTTTAAATAGTAGACTGGAAATAAGATCTTAATCCTAAGGATAAGGTCAAAATAACCTAATTGTAAAGTGCATTAGATTGGCTAAACCGTTCAAAGCAATCGCCTACCTCAAGGATACGGCACCATTGCTCCTAACTGTACAAGCTGCATCTGTTAGCCTTGCCGCCAAATTTTCACGCAAATACTCACACAAAGCAAATTGCGTCCCAAATTGAGTCCATTCACCAATAAATCTTGCTTGTGACCACCATTACCAGCTGTTGCTCCACAAACAATCACTTTTAATTGCTCCCATAATAAACAAATTGTTCCATCAAAACTGACATTAGCGACACACTTCACCGATGATGATGGCCAAGATCACGCGTTTCACAGCTCTCAAAACATAACAAGCAAAAAAAGGCCCCGTCCAGTTTATTTGGAAAGGAACTGGCTCAATGTCACACGTCTTCGTCGTCATCTCATTGCCTGATGGCTAAGAAGCAAATTCTACACGGCCAATCAGGTGGTAACATTTTTCAATTTTCTCCCCAAGTAGCGCATGTACTCAAAACGAACAACAAACGCTTGATTTGATAATGATCTTTCAGTTTCTTTATAGGTAAGCGATGTCTGATGATAAATGAGTTCCGGTCATTAAGCGATTGGGAAACCTACAAGCATTATGCCTATTTCCAATCACTTTCCACACAGCACGGTTTGTTTGCACGTGAGGGTAAAAGTTGAAATCACTCCAAGTAATGAACTTTTTTTGTTATTGGCTTGTTGATGATGGTAACAATGCGGATTTGACATCCGTGCACGTTCGAAAGCCATCTGGGGTGGGGGGGTATGTTGGTGAAAATTATTAATTACGGGGTCGGTTGCATGGGACACCCAGAGCTCCAATTTCGTTGCCTCTGAAAGTCGAGCACAGTCAACGAGCTGTGAAGTGTCTGTTTTAGGAAGGGAATTTCGATCTCATTAGCTCGGAAAATAAATTTCCCATAGTTCCTTATGCGCACTGCACTGTGCGGTAAATACCTGGCGCAGAAACACTGCGAGAAGGAAAGCTTTTCACGACGGTTGTGATTTGGACGTAGCACGGCGATGTTCGTCTCGTACGACACCGTCTCGTAGGACACCGCAGGCTTTCGTTTTCGTTACCTACGGATTGCATAAGTTCGACGCGCAAAGGGAACAAGACGGCAAAAGCTATGCATAAATTTCTTAATGATCTTAAGGCTGAAAAGTAATTTCAATAAAGGTTTTCCCATGATCGCTTCGGAGATCGGAGGCGTGCGGGTGGTGGACGAAGAAATGTGTTGCTGTTGTTTTTTTATTTAAGTAAAGCATATTACTACCAATAATGTGCCGACAGTACAGGAATCAGCGCAATGTGGCAAATATGCATGACGAAGGCGCATGAGGACTTGTGAAGTAAATTGACGCTGACAAATAGCAATAGGAATGTGTGGCGCATGCTTTTTATGGAATTGTCTGTGCATAAAGAAATTATGCTTGGGAAAGCAATATGGAAAATGTAACAGGAAATATGAAACTGTCTGCATGACTTTAAAAAGACAGAAGGATAGTCCACACATTTTAAATCTTTAATTAGTTTCGAAAATAATGCGTCATTTTCTTCAAAAGTTATAAGAAGATTAAAATGATTTTGTTAACTAGAAAATATTCTCAATAATTGTGCTATGCGGCAACTTGGACTTTGCACCTGTCCTCAATTTAGTGTTCTTTGAGCCTACTTCCATAATTGTTAATTGAAAACTACCTAAGAATTTTCCATTCTTATATTCGTAATTGGCAAGGGCAGAGATTTACTATCCTCTAAGAAGTCGAGGAAATTTTTATTTCAAGATTTCCAAGACTGAACTGAGAGTAAAATGAACCGCGCCAAGATCGCTCAGAGCCGTACCTACCCAAAAAAGCAGGCCTTCCGAACAGTGATAATGCTTTTAAAGACAGAACTATGTATTCTTAGATTTATAGCCAGCGCCGGTGATGTAGTGGTAAGCGTGACACCTTTTTCACCTCAATGAGCCTGGGTTCAATCCCAGCCGAGGTCGGTGGGATTTTTCTGAGGCATGAAAATCTCTGGTCACGTCTTCCTTCGGAAGGGAAATAAAGCCGTTGGTCCCGGTCCATGTGTGTTTGAATGGGTGCGATATCTACGCAGGTGCGGAAGAAGCTGCCTTCCTGCACATTCGATTGCCGTCAATGGATGGCAATCGATGTCTGTCGGTGATTGGCACTAGATTGCAGAGCAGGGACCGACGTTAAATAAAGGACTGAAGTATTGTTAGTTTTCGGAAGACACGGAAGTAAGCAGCGTCCTGTAATTTTGGCTCCAGTTTTGAAATTTTCCGAAGCTCACAATATCAACATCTTGGGTACCTTCGGAATGAAACGGGTAAGGCAATTGAATATCAATATGACTCATATCAGAAGAAGGTGTAGACTTCGCAAAACCTAGCCGAAATAAATCGTACAGGATCATGAAGGCCGAACAGGGAGTTCGAGTCGAGGGCTCAAGCAGCAAAAGATCGTTCTGGAGCATAAATATTGAGTTGGACCAGTAGTTCCGATGAGTCAGTTTCTCCAGCTATTGCTACAAACACAGCTTGGGTAATATGCCTTCTCTGTTCCAGCGTCTGTATTCCCAACAATCTGCATCGATCTCCGTATTGTGGTAGGTTCAACGAATCACACCACAGGAGTCACCGTACGGCAGGTCTCACGAATTTTCTCTGAATTGCTTCGATCCTAGCTAACCAAGTTGACTGGTATGTAACTGTTCGTTTTTTTCCGGCAAGTTCAGTAGCAAGAGACCCCTCGAGCTGGGTCTCAGGATCGGTTTACCACTTGGTAATCACGAGGAACTTCGCGGACAAAATGTGCAGCGTACGGTCATCCGACTAGAGATACTGTGTAGTGTGAATTTATTGATTTAAAGATTTACTTTGACTTTAAGGGTTTTTATTTAACAAATTGGTGTGTTGGTGGGATTGGGTTAGATTTCTGTAGTCTATTTTTCTGTTTGTGGGTGTGGGTAAAATTAACTGTGTTCTTCGGTACGTACCACTGCTTATGCTGACGATATGGCGACATCCTGCGAGCGCTCGCTGCTGCTGTTACTGCTGCTGACGACGAGCTGGCAAGCTTATTCCAAAAACCGTGGGTAAAGGGTGATACGGTCAAAATTTGGTCAAGGGAAAACGCGTGTAAATCGGTGAAATCGTTTATTTAAAAAATCAAATTAAATTTCTTTTTCAAGTTCAAATAGTATAAAATTCAGGAAAAATATTCAGTTAGGCTTCCGCTTTTCCAAATCCGAATTGCCGGGCCTTACGCTTGACCCCTGCCATCAGATTTTGTACAGCCACCTTGTCCACCTTCTTCGCCGCAGAAAGCCAGTTTGCCTTGAACTGCTGCTCGCCCTTAGCAGTTTTTTGGTCTTCTTTAGGTTCCGCTTGACAATAGCCCAGTATTTCTCAATTGGGCGGAGCTCTGGCGTGTTGGGAGGGTTCTTGTCCTTGGGAACCACCTGCACGTTGTTGGCGGCGTACCACTCCATGGCCTTTTTACCGTAATGGCAAGATGCCAAATCCGGCCAAAACAGTACGGAACAACCGTGTTTCTTCAGGAAAGGCAGCAGACGTTTATTCAAACACTCTTTCACGTAAATTTCTTGGTTGACAGTCCCGGAAGCTATGAAAATGCTGCTTTTCAAGCCACAGGTACAGATGGCTTGCCAAACCAGATATTTCTTTGCGAACTTTGACAGTTTCATGTGCTTGAAAACATCTGCTACCTTTCCCCTTCCTTTTGCCGTATAAAACTCCTGTCTCGGAAGCTGCTTGTAGTCGGCTTTGACGTAGGTTTCGTCGTCCATTACCACGCAGTCAAACTTCGTCAGCATCGTCGTGTACAGCCTCCGGGATCGCGCTTTGGCCGTCGTATTTTGTTTATCATCGCGATTTGGAGTCACTACCTTCTTGTAAGTCGATAGTCCGGCTCGTTTTTTGGCTCGATGCACGGTTGTAGACGATACACCCAGCTTATTTGCGGCATCTCGGAGAGAGAGGTTAGGGTTTCGCTTGAAACTACCGGCAACTCTCTTTGTCGTCTCAGCGGCTTCCGGTTTTCGATTTCCCCCCGATCCAGACTTCCTGGCTGTCGACAAACGTTCCCCAAACACTTTAATTACATTTGTAACGGTTGATTTGGCAACTTTTAGCGATTTTGCCAACTTTGCGTGCGAGTAGCTCGGATTTTCGCGATGCGCGAGCAAAATTTTGATACGCTGCTCTTCTTGCTTGGACGGCATTTTGACAACTGAAGAGTGAATTCTAAAATCTACACACACACACCTTCAAAATGAGGGGTGTTCAGGTTTTTTAAATGCAAAATTGAAAGAAATACGTCAAGTTGATATTGACCAAATTTTGACCGTATCACCCTTTAATTACCGTTTAACCGCACGATGGTTTGGCGGAGTTTTTCGATGGTTTGTGGCTGTGTAAGCCTTTCAGGCGTCCTCCCTCGTTGACGGAGATTGACACGGCCCAGGACGATACCAGAGTGACCGTGTCAAGAGCGGGAATGCTCCTTTACATTTAGGGGTTTCGCCCCCGAGCTTGAAAAGCTTCCTTACGGGCGGCTGACCCAGAGGTTGGAATTGGTCCTTTGCGGTTAGACGTAGCAAACCAAGGTATACTACGCCGAATCGTGTGCACCTGGTCGAGTTTCTGACCAGACAAAATGGCGACTTTCAGTCGAACTAACAGAATACAAAAGATCCTGACGAATCCGCCGTCCTCTCCCTTTTCACTGGATACCACTCACTTAGAAATGTGAAGGACACTTAATAATATGGCTCTTGTGCACACGAACGCCTGTAGCTTTATGAGCGCCCTCCTTATTCTCTTCAACCCCGTTGTAGCTTCTTTGTTGCTGCCTGTGAGGTTGTAGATTTTGGCCGACTTCGTCTTCTGGTCTACTCTTCTATCATTTAGTTGTTGTACCCACTGGCTTGCATGCGATTCACCCCACTTATTTTGTACAAAATTCAAATTCTACTAACCTATAATATTTTTAATAGATACTAGGTACATTTTTACTAACATTTACTAACCCTACTATTAATTCTAAATTTTATCCAAAACCACTTAACTCTAGAGACGTGACTGTACACAAAATAAAAGCACAAATTAAAAAACACTAACAATTTGTAACAGTCGGTTACAGGTATGGGCACCAAACTACACAGTTGGATTACAAAATCGATCGTAACAGAGCGCAGCACAGAGACCGGAGGTATAGATGATCGTTAAATTCGCTGGATATTTTGAACATTAATCATTGAACTGGATGACGCCAAGATCACGAACTTAATGAACGTGCTCAAGAGGCATATTAGCAATTAGATAATCGTGCGTAATCGGCTTGAGCTTACGATGAAACGATATGATGCTGCATTTGTGAATTCTCAACGTAAGCATGTACCGGATACACCATTCAGAAAACCGATTTAACAACAGTTGTAGAGCATAGCAGTCCTGGATACTTTTAATGACCATGAACACACGGCAGTCAAATGGTAGTACAGTAACGAGGTCATCGTTGAAGATGGAAAATAATAAAGGGCCCAGGTTACATATATGCATACCAAAATGGCCTAACCAAAATTACATAGGAAGGGTGACTTGTGAAATTTGCACAGCAGGGTTGTCTCATTAAATATTTGGATTGCTCATCAGTATTGCGAGAAGAGATGAACTAGCCTATGGCTAAAAATCTCTATAATAAAGTACAAAAAAAAAAAAAAAAAAAATCAGTATTGCGTTTATGTTAAGCCTGAATTCCTAGAAATGCAAATGGGGCGTATTGCCGAGGGTGGGCGGGGGGCTTTGTATACCATCCAACCCTACGACATGGACTAAAATAAGGACACGGGATATAGCACAATACATCAATAGATCACTAGTCGCAGTGGATTTACTGTTGCAGGGGATTACTGTTTACACCAATGTTTGAAGTCAAAATAAATACTTAGGCTGTTCGCAATGCTGTTGTATTTAATATGGACTGTAACAATTTGAAACTAGAACAGAAACACACCCCCGCAATGTTGAATTGACCAGTTTGGCGTGACTTTCTACCAGCGATTCCACAAAACTGGACCAACTAATTTCTTTGATGGCTACTTTTCTCGTGGTTCTAGAAGAAAAACTCTCAAAATAATGTTTTATTTCAAAGTTCGAATGATAGTAAACGTCATTTTAACTGCTCGAATGAAGTGGTTAATTGCAGTTTCATTATTCGAGCACTGTTTTGCACTAGATTTGCAACTGCTCGACTATCCTGTTTTATTTCTGAACGGTTTTGGAACACGAATGGTACTATGTTTTAAATTTATTTTGATGTATTTGTGGAGCTTCTAATATGACAGATGGCAGATGGCCAGGGGAAAACGAGCTGACGAAATGAAATCTCATTCTGTTATTGTTTTATAGAACTCATGTAAATGCATGGATCCTCAGAATTTCATGATAGCGCTTGTGTCTTTTACAACAAACAGATAGTATTTCATATGAAACCAGGCAGCTAAGAATTTATTCCAAGACTTTTTCAAGACTGAGATGCTCTTATATGATATTAGGTCTCAGAAATTATTGCAAGGACCCTCTGGTGCTCATAGGTGTGTGTGTGTGTGTCATCCTCTATCCCTCACCCAGCCGGGGGTGTTGGATAAGTAGATCTGCGAATAATTTGATCAAATCTCATGCTCCGTAGTGGTTCCCTTTATGTTGTGAAGACTAGTACTTCAAAAAGGGTAACTTTTGAGGCAAGACAGGGTGTCCTCAACAAGTTAAGGGAACAGGTTGCACTAGATGTCCATAACAGGTACAGCAAAACATCACATAGACGGCCTTATTCACACTAACTACTCAGGGGGTAGATGGTCAAGAAGAGCCACCGCCGCCAACTAAAGCTTTAACCGGGTACCTGGGACTCCCACAATTTAGCCGCGGCAATAGTCAGCAGACGATGCCCTGTGCGTATTTAGTATGTAATATGTTTTATTTGGATACTCAAAATGATTGAAGCCATGCGTCATCTAAACCATAATTTGCATCACCACAAATACACTTTTCAACAATCTTCAACTGGAACGTACTCACCAAATCACTACACCCGGGAGTGCATTCCCGATGCTTCCACGCATATTTTTCTCTAGTCATCCCTAAACATTTCCTCCTCCAGCGACTCCAACCACACAACAACCAAATATCACTTTTCTTCGCTTTTCTTTTTCATGTCACTCCGTGCACAAAAGCAATGCACATCGCAAAACCCTAACAATAGATCAGCGCCGTTCTCATCACCACGTACATAAACTGAAATTAAAATTTTCACTCGCGATGTCGCGATGCCACAACTTTCTGGTCCGGGAGAAAAAATCAAACCACGCAGATAGCACCAAATCTTCTGATGCTTGCAATTTTGCAAACATGATGAATCATGTTTTCTTTCTCGATTCTAAAACTTCTCGGAAAGCGAGAAAACCACCAATCACACACGTATAACCGTCCGGGAGGCAGAGTGCCAGCGCTAATCCGGCAAATGCAGCCGAAAACTATGAATGCGAACGCACGCACAAAACAGAGAACAAACTTAAAACACAACCGTATACAAAGGAATTCGAAACTGCACTCAGGACACTCTGGTGCTCATAGGTCCCCAAAACTGGATTTTTTTTTTTTGAGACTTCTGGTAGATTAGGTATGATACCTGAAGATCTTTATCTACACACTAATCGAGTCAGCACGGTTTTACCGAGTTTTTGAATTGCGGAACTGTTCGGTAAAAGTTTAAAAATCTGTGGAAAATTTATTAATGAGAATATTTGTTCTGAACTTGTACATACTTAGTTCTGTTAACCCCATTTAATGATAGAAAATAAAATTGGTCGATTTCATTGATTCCTTACGGATAACGGTCATTTGAATTTTTACCGACTTTTTCAGCAATTCAAAAACCCAGTAAAAAAATACTGACTCCTGTAAAAAAATCTTAGTGTGTATCTAACAATTCAAATAACATCTCTCAGATCAGATAGAAATTATTCCAAAATCTTCATGTGTTTGAAAATTTCCATAAAGTTCTTTGGCTATTTTTTCTAGGCATCAGGTTGATCAGCTACTTAATATTCTAAAGATCTTCAGGTGATCAGAGGTCTCCAAAAACTTCTCATGATATTTTTTTCAAGTCTTCAGGTTGATCAAGTATTACTCAGAAGATCTTAAACTGTCTAACAATTTAAATCACGTTGCTCAGAAATTTTGCCCAAGATACCAGGTTGCTCCGAAATTTTTACAAATCTATTAGGTGATCAGAAATAATCAACGATCCAAATCATTTCCCAAGTGATATTCCGCAATCGTCGAATCAAAGATCTCCCTCTGATACAACCTTTTTGGTTGTATAGAGAATTGAATTTGTTGCCAATATGTGGATGAAACGTTTGTAGGAGAAGCTTGTAGGTTGTCGGTATAGATCATCCAAATCAAAAGTTCTTCACCAAACCGAAAGCTTCAAGTTCAAGAGTATTCAGACACAGCATTTTCCCATAGTCATGGCTGCACCGAACCCTCCACGTCTTCTTAAACGGTGAGTTCACCCTGGAACTGGAACGCTGGGATGTAGGTTGCTTACAACTGCGAAGACAATTTACATAAGCGATTCACGAGTTGCTTACCGCCTGCAAATCTTTCGCCTAGGCAGCCGTTATCTTAAACTTGGTGCCGTCGTAAGCCGCATCACAAGCAGCTTCAATGGCTCATTCTCCAGAACCCGCAGAATCGTCCGGAACCTCTTCTCGTGGTTCGAACTCATTACCTGACACTGGATTACTCTATTGTAACCATCTTGTTCCAGGAGACATGTTCTTGAATCAGAATCACCTTCTCCGTTCAACCAGCAAACAAACTTTGCACACGCACGCATTTCTAGAGATAAATTCCGAACACTTTTTTTTTAAATTGAGCGATAATCAGGGTAGTTGATCGATAGCTCGATGACGTCATTTCGTTGGCGTCTGCAATGGGAAATTCTCATAGCAAATGACGATGGGACGTTGTCGAGTTGTTGAATAGCAACTATCGTGGTAACTCACCGATTACCTGTCGATCTGCCAAATTTGGAAAGACATCTGCATTGAATTGTCTCATATAATAATATTCCGCCCACTATATCACAAGAAATTGCAAGTAGTTGAGTGGAATGGAGATAAGTTAAGCATTGGGTACAGGACCAAGTCTCCCCTGGGTGGTGCCAAAAGATGAGCGCAATAGAATCATCAAGTTGCCATAAGGCACGGAATGAGACTATTGCATGGCTGGGTAGTCAAAGTCTTCCATTCGTTAGTCATTTCAGGTGGATTAGAACAGGTTTAGGTTTAGGGTGGGCGTTGGCCAGATTTGGATTTTTCAGATGTAATCCTGGATAGGACCCTGTCATTGAACGTCGCGTGAAAGTGGAACTTAATGAAGGCCTAAGTACTTTTTCGTAGTTTTTAGTTTTCGGATTTGAAAGATCGTCGGTTACAGTGGCCTGCTTACTGAGCAAAAAAAACGTGGTCCCAGGTCCTTACACATCAAAGAGATGGTAAAATCGCTTGTGTATCGTGTATTTTGCGAAACTCGTTGTTGTCGTTGGTTCCGGGTTTGAATGGATACACAAATTTGAGCAACGGTATTATGTGATATGAGGGGCTCGGTGGCCTTAGAGCAACCGTTTTTGCTTACTGAGCAGAACATCATGAGTCTAATCTCAGGCCCATCCACATTCAAGATTCGTCAATCGTTTTATTTGTTAATATGACTACATGTTTGCTTAATAACAGCAACTCGGTGAATAAAAAGGTGCTCGTCTGCCTAGTGGCAAACGTTTTTGCTTACTGAGCAGAAGACCGTGGGTTTAGTCTCAAGCTCCTTCGCGTTATATGATCGTTAGGACATCAATTCAGCTTATCGTTTACCAAAACGAACCCTGCTGCAAACCCAACCCTCTTATCCAACATCCCAGTGATTCCTCGTGGAAGTGCAGAGGTGTTCTCGGCTTCCATCAAAGCGAGTGTCATGTCAACACAATCCTTCCCATTCCTTTCTTGACCTGTGTTCGGGCGCGGCCGGCGCTGGTATTGCCTAATTTAAGATCACCAGTTTTTACACATTGAGGATGATTGCTAGTCCCAAGCATCGTCTATTGGTTCTCTGTGTAATTACAGCTGGTCTGGCAATAACAGAGTAGCAACCGTGGGCGGTCAATCAAGCTCAAGCTCATTTCGTCAGCACATCCTTCTGTATTCATGTTTACGAAAAACGACAGCGAGGCACAAACATAATGCCGGGTTCTTTTCCGTTCAACAACGGAAACAACAAATATTCGCGTTTGAAATATTTAAAATACACCAAACGTCATAATAACAAAATTGGAAACAAGGTGCACTACATTGCGCATGATGGTTAATCAAGACATCAATCGAAAGGTGAGCTCTGTGTTGCTTGAAATATTAAATACATTTACCGAGACATTTACATGTACATATTGCGAAGTTTTTCTTCATTTAGACTCGAGTGATTTTCTCATATTTTGCTATCGATTTTGCTCTCACCAATTCCATCTTGGAACATATATGACACTTGGTTTCCATGACATTTCTTCTGATGTTTACTTTTGACTCCTTTGTTCCAAACCAGTTTCCGTGCGACAAGGACAAAGCCACAGAAGATTTTGGCAGCTTCCACATTTCGCCGAGAAAGTCTAAACATTCATAGAAACCACAATTGGAAGATTGCCGCAAAAGAACAACGCAGATGTCGCCACTGCATGATGATGATAATGTTGACAAACTGCATATAAAATTCGTGAAAAATAGCATTAAATCATAATTTTCATCAAGCCTGTGGGGGGCAACTTAGCTCCCTTAGCTCAGTCGGTAAAGGCGCAGCTACAAAGCAAGACCATGCTGGAGGTGGCTGGGTTCGATTCCCGGTCTGGTCTAGGAATTTTTCGGGTTGGAAAATTTCTCGACTTCCCTGGGCATAGAAGTATGATTGGACTTGCCACACAATTATACCAATACAAAAATGGTACAGGCATCGAAAGCTCTCAATTAATAACTGTAAAAGTGCATCTAGAACACTAAGTTGAGAGCACGCAATAAGCTAATATGCGATATGCAATAAGCTTGAAATGCGAAGAAGAAGAAGAAGAAGAAGGGGGGCAACCCCGGCATAGTGGTTAACAACCAAACCTCTCACGCCAAAGTCACGAGTTCAAATCTCACTCCCGGACAAGTCAGGAATGACCCAAGAGTGTTAAAATGACTATAATAAAAAAAACAAACCTTCCAATATAACATTCGAATTGAAGAAGAAAACATTTTTACGATGTGCATCTTTGATTTTTCCAGATGAACTTTCATAAGATATATTAATTTCATTTCACTGCTCCATCAATGCTGCATCGTAAATATGATGTAAACAGAAGTAAATTGCTCAATTACTCAAAACAAAGATGATTTGTCATCTTGTTATCACTTTGAAGACCATCTAGCACCATTTTATAGTATGGTGCGTGTTGAGTAAATTAAGTTCCGGTGCGTTTTCCGTCGAAAATTGTGAGTAAAGGGTGTCCACGATTAAATTGCCACACTATGAAATTGCTCTATTTTTTTAACCGTTGGGTAGAATTTAATGAAAATTTGGGTGGATTTAGTTCATAGTGCATTATTTACATCCTGCAAGTTTTAAAGTCCTGTGATCAAAACTCGCGGAAATGGAGTCGAAAGAACAGCTCGTGCGTGATAAAATCTTGCGCATTCATCACGAGAACAAGGATCTCTCGCATCGTTCCATCGCTAAAACGTTGGGAATCGTGAATTCCACGGTGTCGCGAGTGATTAAGCGGTTCGAGGAACGGTTGACCACCGATCGGAAGCCCAGAAGTGAAGGAAAAAGTATTCCGTACAACACCAAAAATCACAACCGCGTAGTTGGGGCCTTCAACCGAAATCCGAACGCCTCCGTTAGGGATGTGGCTAAGAAGCTGCACCTAAGCCGAAGTTTTGTCCAGAAGGCCAAAACTAAGGCTGGGCTTCGAACGTTCAAGGTACAAAAGGCCCCTAATCGCGACGAGAAGCAGAACAAGTCCGCCAAAACCTGTGCCAGGAAGTTGTACCTCAACATGCTGACGAAAGTTGAATGCTGCATCATGGACGACGAAACATATGTGAAGGCCGACTTCAAACAGATCCCCGGCAACCTGTTTTTCACGGCCAAGGATAAGTTCAGCGTTCCGGAGCATGTCCGCACTCAGAAGATGTCCAAATTTGCGAAGAAATTCCTGGTTTGGCAAGCCATCAGCACGTGCGGGAAGCGGAGTGCACCTTTCGTGACCCAGGACACGATGAACGGACAGGTGTACATAAAAGAGTGCCTCCAGAAGCGGCTGCTTCCTCTCCTGAAGGCCCACAACGTCCCAACAATCTTCTGGCCGGATTTGGCCTCATGCCACTACTCCAAGGACGTGCTGAAGTGGTATGCGGACAATAAGGTCAATTTCGTGCCGAAAATGTTCAACCCTCCCAACACTCCGGAGCTCCGCCCCATCGAGAAGTACTGGGCGATTATGAAGCAGCACCTTCTTAAACGACCTAAGGTAGTGAAGACAGTCGAGGAACTGAAGAAAGTATGGGTTTACATGCAAAAAACGGTTGATTCACAGGTTGTGCAGAATCTTATGGCCGGGGTTAAGGCCAAGGTGCGGGCATTTGCGTATGGACTGTAAATAAAATACAAGTAAAATGGTAAAATGAAGTTTAATAGTTATTTCTCAATCCCTGAAAATTTGATGGCAATCGGATGAAAACTCGAATTTTGCGAATCAATTTTGTGTGTGGCAATTTCATCGTGGACACCCTTTACCAATATGTTTACTTGAACAAGGCCAAAATGAACATTTATTGAATATTGGCGTCCTATACAACCAATTCTCTATTACCACCAACATGATACAACCTTTCCTAAGTAAATTCACTTAATTTCCACTTTCATCTTAGTGGAAATCGCACATATTCACCATTTTCCGAAAAATGCAGCTGCGCCGGAGGTAACCTCTCCCTGTGGGTGCAAACCATGGGGTAAGTCACACAGCACATTTGCCGGAATTATATTCTACACAGCTTGGGCACATCCATCGGCACATTTTCGACATACCTTCGACACAATCTCGTAGGCATTAGATTGGTGTAAATAAAATGGGAGCACTGCTGGATAACTGTCATTGAAGTTGTTAAGAACATTACGTGCTGTTTGACTGTATGTTCAGGGTCATCTTCTAATTGAATATACCAGAGAAACTCAGACCAGCAGTTCACTTATAGATCTAAATACGAAATGTAGGTTCTAGAGTAGACTCAAGAGAAAGAGGCAGTTAATCAGACCTCATCAGTACCCTTAATTCAAATACTGCTGCAACTCACACAAAACAAACTAAAGAAGTCTATTACCCTCTATAGTCGGTCTTCAACAATACTCCCCAGCGGTTCCAACTCTTTCCGGCCGAAAGGCTAGGTTTCTGGTTTGCCTTTGAGGGCATTATAAAACACTAAAACACAGAACTTTTATTACCCTATGGATCACAAAACACCGAAATTTCGCACACCCGCCACATCCCGCGTCATCCTCAATCCGATTTATTCTTGCTATTTCAAACCAAAACATTCAAGGTGTCAGAAATACCGGGTTGCCGGGATGGGTATTTTACAAACAATCGCAGCTTGCTCTATGACCGGCACAATCAGCATACTTGCGGCACACTGACAAAAAAGATGACCCAAAATTGGTGTGCGGAGTGACCTACCTCTTGGTGCAAACTTGTTATGCATAATTTGCCATGAAAACATCTCCGATCCATACCGAAATAATAACAAATAGTTTTCAAACACGTTTTCTTACACAATTCAAGCAAAAGTTTCCACGGGAAATTATTAGTTTTTCTTTATGACCGATTTGCCCCAAAAAGCATCTGTTTTACTTGGAAAATTAGGAAACTATCCTCCTTCTAGTAGTTCTCACTTCGAAATGTAGCTGGTGAAAGCTTGGAAAAGTTTCACTGCAAGACGCCAATATGAAGTCTCGTATTAAATGAGTTTATAGTTTGTTCTGTTCGTTCTGTCATACCTCCCGTCAGTTGTACCGTTGTACCGCTGATAGTTTGCCCAAAAATGTCAAAGCTACGAGCTACGGTACACCCATAGAGACATCTATATGTGGTTGACAGGGATAGAGTTCCTCTGTTGACTTCAAACATGAAGTATTGGGATATTTTCCCAGAATGTCACGCTTCCTTTGCTCTATCAAACGATGCGTTGCACTTACTCGCAGTTTATACCCCGTTCACATTACAGCCTATATCACGTAATATAGGCTGTCTTGCAATGAGCACTCATACATAGGATTTCCAGTGAAAACTACACAGCAAAAAAATAATTTTGATATCACGTCAAAGTGGATGCACTACAATCATGTCGAAAATATGGTGTAATATTACTTGCTAAAAAGGACAAAATTATCATTAATACAATGCATGAACTGACATTGCGTTGCTTTTACTGCATTTCTTTATTTATGTGGTCATAAAAATTACATGAAATTTTCGACATGATTGTAGTGCATCCACTTTGATGTGATATCAAAATTATTTTTTTGCTGTGTAGATGTATGAGTGCTCATTGCAAGACAGCGTATATCACGTGATATACGCTGTAATGTGAACGGAGTATTACTCGATCCTTATTGGGAATAACATTGTGGCCTTTCATTAGGTGCGGTTTTTCATTTCGAAAAGCAAAGGCCGCGTGAAACATTGTGCAAAGGCTCTTTTGAGAAAATCCAAAAAGCCGTGCGGTGTATCAAATACGCTGAATTTTACAATACACACGTAGAAATACCTAATCTTACACGTGACTGAATCCATCTTTGGCATAAAGGATAAGACGTAAACAAACATGTCATGTAAAATTAAGTGCTCCGAGACTGAAAAATTCGAAAGCACGTTTGATTGAACTGAATTTCACATCTATTATGACTAAATTTTATGTCAAAATTGACGCTCGTATATGTCAGTCTCAGAGCACCTTAATTTACATTAATTTTTCTAAGTGTGCATCACACAGATCTAAGGAACCTGCTTCCAGTGAACAACACATGTAAAGCACACAAAAAAAAACAAACCAACAATGAGCACCTCCAGCCTGGTGCGTCCCGGCCTCACAACCGCCATCGTAGGACACCTACCGGCCATCAAGCTTCGCCTTCGGCGCAAAGTGCCCCAGCTGACCTTTCAAGACGTCCGACGGGTGCGGGCACGCTTCTATGAAGCTCTGGCCAGTGAACTCTACGAATCCGGTTGCCCCAATGCAGCCTTTCTCCTGTTGCAATTGATCGAGTTCGAACACGATCACGTCCCGCAAACATCGGACTCGACAATCGAAGAGAAACGTTTGAAAAATTCTAAAAATTTGCTCAACTTCCTGACTGAATCACTGCGAGTGGCCGAGGGTCATAAAAACGAACAGCGCTACGCAGACGAGGTAGAACACCTGCTGATGATTGGACGATCCCTGCAAGATGACCGGCACAAGCGGTGGATCGCTCGGCAATTTTTCCTCATCAGCTTGGATCGGTGCACCGATTGTCAGCTGGAGGGGAGCTGGATTGGGACGAAGACAAAATATTATTATGGGATGTTTTTGAATACGGATAAGAATCTGGATGAGGCTGTAGAAATGCTTGAAACAGCTGAGAATTGGGCACGCGGTCAGAATTGGGCTGTGGAAAAAGAAAAGGGAGCTTTGGGGTCTCAATTGTTGACCACTGAAATTTATCACCAACTGTATTTGGCATATTCGGGAATGTGCGATCGATTTAAGAGAACGGATGCGGAAAAGTTTGATTTGTATATGCAATTGAGCCACGAAGCAGCGATAAAATGTAAGTTTCGCAATCATTTTACTTTCTCATGTTGATGGCTCATTTTTTGTTGTTAACAGGCAATTTGAAACACGTTCTTTGTGACTCATATCTAAATTATGGTGATTTTCAACTCGATCAAGGAAGCTATCATCAAGCTCTCGACAGCTATAGACAAGCTTTAAGAATGGCGAAAAGCATTAAAGCTACCGATAAGGATTGTAAGATCCATATACGAATGGCTGCAGTTTATCGAAGCCTGCATGATCCGAAGGAATGTGAATATTGGATGAATATCGTAGACAAGATGACGGCCGACGATCGCACTTCAGAATGCTACGCTGAGCTGCGGATGTTCAATGGCGAGATCCATTTCGCAAACGGCAAGCAAGCTGAAGCTTTGGACGCCTTCAACGACGCTCGAGACGTCTACAAGAATCTGAAGAAGGAGATCAAAATGATTCAAGCAAGCTGCTTCGGAGCTCTTATCGCTGGGGATACGCATTTCGGTCAGTATGCAAAGTTAGTCAGGAAAGCGGAATCTCGAGGACCAATATCAGAGAACGATAGTCTCTTCAAGCTGCTCCGCTGGAACGTGGATAATGAACCGTTCTGGTAAACTGGTTCCGTTGATGGTGAGAATGGCGATAGAGATCTGTTTCGGTAATAAAACTGTGTTTGGTTCATAAAATCCCATTGGCATGCATTAGAATCAAATCAATTTGATTTTTTTTTAAGAATGTATTCAGTCGTCGCGCTTTAACAAACTTAATCACTAACGATATCACAATCAAGTAATCTGACGGAGACTCTACAAAAATGGGTAATCTGTGTGAAATTGTGGCATTTGACATTCAAAAATTTAAATCGATTCATTAGGTTCAACGTTCGGTGCTGCTTGTCTGCGATCGTTGCCTTGTTATTATCGGTAGTGTTCAACCCACGGAAGAATACTTGCTTTACGATCCACTCTTCCTGACCTGGCCACCGAGCATCATTGAGTGACAAGATCACATTCACCTATAAATTCATGAAGTGATAAGCTGAAACCGATCAATACGAGAGAGCAAATTTTTACGACACCTCTGTGGTCCGAAAGAGAATATTTGGAGAACCATAAAATTCTGTGATCTACAGTGTAGTGTTTCAAGGCTAGTCACCGCCACCGCTGAAAGTGGCAGTTAAACAATCGTAAAATTGGTCCATTTTTAACCGACTGTCCGTCCTATCGCGGACGAGTAAAACGCCTATAAATTGTGATTTGCATTCCAAACTGCTTCCTTTTCCAATTCATATCAATCCATAACGACCGACCGTTGTTCACTGCTATCAATAATACGGTGACCGAGGATTGCTGAAAATTTTGACAGATGAAATTGTTTCACCTTTTGGTTGCCGCCCATCATGGTGAGGATAGGTCGTAAAAGCTGCTATCTTTATAACTTAATATGGGAGCAGCAGAAGTAACATGAACCATTGATAATCTAATAAATATGCACTGTGGCTGACGACTGAGTAGGAGAAAATATCCCCGGGTTAGGAAATATGACTGACCATATGTGTGGGAAATTAATATGCAGTCGATACGTTTCTGTCATCCAGTTTGAATTCGGACCTGCTCGGATCTCTGAAAGGATCTGACGTGACTATTTGATGGAACTGAGTGCATCAATATCCGTTTCCACTTCCAGAGGATATTCTCGCCAAGTTGACACATTGTTTGGCTAAATAGTTCTCTCCGATGAGTTCCTGTAAGTGGAAATTGATGAAGCACGTCGTCGTGGTCTGTAGTCGGTAGCGAAAACCACCAGTAGCATGATCGCAATCAGAAAGCGCATCGAGGATTTCGAATTCACGCACCTGGGGAATATTATCGATCAACAAGGGTTACAGCCAGACCCACCGAAAACCGAGGCAATCACAAAGCAATTCAATTATTGGGTTGTTTAATTTCGAAAAACATATCGGTTGATGTACATCATCTGAAAGAGCTTCGTTTTCTGAACACAACGATATTTTTATCGATCCTATAGACATTCATCTCGATTTTAAGTCAAGATTTAAAGCTTTAATTTTTGAAACTAAATCTATTAAATCTATTATTATTAACAGTTCGCTCCCATACAAAGTCCCAGCAAGGGGCGCTAAGTTGATGATTTTTGCTAATATAACCGTACTTATTTAAAATAGTTCTAGTCTAATCTATTCTAATCTAATACAATCGCAGCCAGTACGAGCAAGCATCCTGGAAAATAATTAGGTTAGATTATGAAATTTTTTTTTCTTGTCAATATTGAGGTCTGCAGCATATCAGAGATATGATACAAACGTCAAATCGGCCAGGCCTACTGCGTTATCTTTGTCGCAAAGATTTTTCTTTGAAATGCTTCGAGTTCGAATTAGTATATTCCAACAGCGATGCAATTCATTAATCTACAGGGGTGCAAGGATGCGTGGACATACCGTACCAAACGCTCGAGTTACTATGTGTTATTATGTGTAATGTGTAAATATATGTAAAAAATTGAGAAAAAAATAAAATGGAAGCATCTTACAAAATTGATCATCATGGGGTTTTGGGATGCAATTCTTCGTCACTGCTCGTTTTTATGTTTAGTTATGTGATGAAGTTCACCTTTTTTCACTATAAGATACAACAACGTAGCGGCGCCGGTGGTGTGATTGCCTCTCACTTCAAAAGGCCTGTGTTCAATCCTAGTCGGCACCGCCGAGATTTTCTGAGGCATTAAATCTCTGATCACGCCAAGGGGTAAGTCACTCATCACATTGTGCCGAAATTATATTCGGCACAGCTTGGGCACATCCACCGGCACACCTTCGGTACAATCTCGTAGGCATTGGATTGTTGTAAATAAAATGGGAACACTGCTGGACAACTGTAATTAAAGTTGTTTACAGCTTTACGTGCCTTTTGATTGTATATTCAGGAACATCCTCTAATTGAGTATACCAGAGCAGCTCAGACCAGCAGTTCATTTCTCGGTTCACTTAGAGATCTAAATACGAAATGTAGGTTTTAGAGTGGGCTCAAGAAAAAGAGGCAGTTAATCAGATCCCATATTCATCACCATCTATAGCCGGTCTCCAACAATGTTCCCCACGGGTTCCAACTTTTTCCGGCCGCTGATAGACCGTTGTTTTTTTCCATAAAAAAAGGCTAGGTTTCTGGTCTGCCTTTGAGGGTGTCGATATCAAAGTAGAGAGCAGTAGAGGTTTCAATTTACTTCGGGCACTTTCTTCACAGATCACTCAATCTTCTGTTTAGTTCAGTTCATTTATTAAATTTTACTTCGTTTCACTTCATTCACTTTATTTGCAGTTCAATTCATTTTACTTTTAGTTCAAACTAAGACAATCCACTTTTATTTTACTTAATTTCACTTAATTTCAATATTTTACAAACTATGGACTTGGTTCACTTTGGTTCTTCACAATCGGTTTCGTCCTCGTTGTCGTAGTCGAGAAAAAGAGAGTTTTTCCCATGCGGGATGGTCCTTTTATACAACGGGGCTATTCATCGGCGGCGGAAAAAGGAAGTAAACAAACGACAACACTATGCTGCATGAGTTACTCTGCTCCGTTGGGACGACAGCGGGGATGACATCTTGTTGGGACGACAAGTCGTAGAAACTCGACGAACGAGGGATCTTTATTAAGGGTGATGATCATTTTCGACAACTAGGCGGCTCTAGTATATTCGTACGCGAACATCCTGGCCCCTTCAGAAATCACTATTTCTGATGGCATGTTGTTGTTGTTGCTCCCGTGCTGGTGATGATTGACGTTGGCGGATGACGTTTACTCTTCCTCGATGTTTACTCTCGTCAGGCGATAGAAGATGATCCAGTCCGGCAGCGAATTGATATTATGGAAAATAGAAGACCCGGTAGAGGGGTTTTACGGATATAATTTGTTGGACAGGGGCTTACCTTGTCCCTAATTAATTAGGGCCTTGTATTTTTATAATTTCAGGTGACTCCGGATGGAAACCAGTGCAACATCGGTGACGGAATTGGTTGAAACGATGACTTATTGTTGGTGTTTTGATTCTGCTTCTGGACGAATGGTTTGTTTTGTTGATTTCTCGTTGGATGATGGAATCGGTAGTAAGCAAATCTTGCTAACGGGGCGAGTGTAGGTGCCGTGGGCGGTGCGGAGAGTGACCACCCGTGTGTTTCCGTCTGCTCCAGGATGTATTTCTACGATTCTCGCTGTTGGCCAGGCCATAGGCGGAGTTTTTTCGGCCATAAGAAGGACTAGTTGACCCTTCTCCAATACGATTGGCGGATTGCACCACTTCGTTCTCGGTTGCAAGGTGGCTAAGTACTCCAAGTGCCACCTCTTCCAGATGATTTGGAAGTTCTTCTGGATTTGCTGCCACTTGGCTAATCGGTTGCTTGGGATTTCGGAGACATCAACGTCTGGAACAGATTTGAGCGCAGACCCGATCAAAAAGTGTCCAGGAGTAAGCACGTCGAAATCTGTCGGATCGTCGCTCAGAGGGATAATCGGGCGTGAGTTTAAGCAGCATTCTATCTGCGACAACAGCGTCTCCATGTCGTCGTGAGCGAGTGTGCTAGTGCCAAGAACCCGCACAAAATGCTTCTGCGCGGATTGGATTGCTGCCTCCCACAGACCACCAAAGTGTGATGCCTTGGGAGGGTTGAAGCGCCATCGGATGCCGTGGGATGCACATTCGTCTGCGATAGCTCTATGGTGTTCCTTGCTTTGGATTATTTTGCGTAGCTCGTTAGCTGCACCGATGAAATTCCGCCCGTTGTCGGAATAGATTTCGTTGCAAAGTCCTCGTCGTGCTACGAAACGTCTGAGAGCCTGCAAGAACTTGGCGGTAGTCAAATCGGCAACCAGTTCCAAATGTACCGCCCGAGTCGAGAAACAAACAAACACCGCGACGTAAGCCTTTCTGGGAGCGGCGCGACGGTGTGGGGGTTGGAGTGAAATTGGACCCCAGTAATCGATGCCGGTGATGGAAAATGGTCTGCTTGCTGTAACTCGTGAGGCAGGTAGCTCTGACATAAACTGCTGCAGCAGTTTTGGACGGGCTCTTACACAGGTGACGCAATTGTGGACGATAGTTTTTGCCAGGTTTCTGGCCCCTGTGATCCAGTATCGCAGGCGGAGGATATTGACCAGAAGCTGAGGGGCGGCGTGCAGATGCTTTTCATGCAGCGAACGAAGTAGAAGAGTGGACAAGCCGTGCTTTGCTGGCAGGATAATTTGGTGCTTACTATCGAAAGGTTGAGGGGCTTGATTTAGGCGGCCGCCGATTCTCATTAGTTGATCGCTGGCGATAAAGGGTTGAAACCAACGGAGCTTGGATTTGAGCGAAACTGGTTGTAATATTTGTAGAGTTTTCCATTCTTCGTTGTAGGACTGTTGCTGGACCAATCGGATGATGGTAGCTTCAGCTTCTCCAAGTTCTTCTGAGCTGAGGAAGGATTGTGTTGTTTGTGCAGATGGCTTGCAGTTCCGTATGAACCGGCGACAATATGCGACGACGCGTAGAAGACGGAAGTAGTTCGAAAACTTGCTCACTAGTACATCGACGAACGAAGGCTCGGTGGTTATTGCAGTCGCTGCCAGTGGTAGTTTGCGTGCTTCGGGAAGCGCAATTTCGTTTGTAATGTTGCTCGTCAGCTGGTTGGGCCATGAAGAGGGTTCGAGATGCAGCCATGGTGGTCCGCGCCACCACAGGTCGTTGTGCAGGATGGTTTCCGCCTCTGTTCCTCGAGAAATGCAGTCCGCTGGGTTGAGTTGACCAACGACATGATTCCAAGCACAGTGCTGAGTAGCTTGTTGTATTTTTGAGACGCGGTTGGCGACGAATGTGACCCAAGTTGTGGGTGGTGCTTTCAGCCAGCTGAGTACAATTGTTGAGTCCACCCAAAAGTAGACTTCGCCGGTGTGGTTTAGTGATGCCCTGACCTTCTGGAACAGTTCCGTTGCGAGGAGGGCTCCGCACAACTCCAAGCGGGGGATGCTTTGCTGCTTAAGAGGTGCAACTCTAGATCGTGCTGTTAGTAGTGCGACCTTTATGGTGCCGGAAGAGTTTGCTGAACGAATATAACAGCATGCACCATATGCATTCTTTGAAGAGTCTGAAAAGAAATGCAGTTGGATCGACGTCGGTGTAGAACAGATGACCCATCGCTCGATTCGCAGGTCATTAAGCCGAGGTAGTTGTTCACAGTAGGCCAGCCAACGCTCCTTGATCGCTGCTGGTAATTCCTCGTCCCAGCCCCAGGCTTCACCGTTGTTGTTTTTCAGCGTCCACAGCTCTTGCATAAAGAGTTTTGCCGATGTTACCACAGGTCCGACTAATCCAATCGGATCGAAAAGTCGTGCAATTTTAGAGAGAACTGTTCGTTTGGTGATGGTAGCTTCTACAGGGTCGGGGGAGAGACAAATACGATAGCGGAGGCAATCGGTAGAGGGTTCCCAATGCAGTCCCAGCGTCTTTATGCATTGGTCACGATCGAAATCTACAGATGGTTGTAGTGCTCGATTATCGGGAGAGACATCATGGAGAACTGCAGGAATGTTGGAGGCCCATTTGCGTAGAGTAAATCCTCCCTTGGAAAGAAGAGTGTCGAGCTGTTCACGAAGTTCGATGGCTTCTTCTTCGCTGTCTGCTCCGGAGAAAAGGTCGTCTACATAGAAATCCTTTCGCAGTACTTCGGCAGCTCGGGGAAAGTTGTCTTGCTCGTCGTCAGCCAACTGTTGTAGAACTCTTGTGGCTAGAAAAGGTGCGCATGCTGTCCCATAGGTTACCGTTTTCAATTCGTACGTGTCCAAGGGTAAGTCGGGAGAAATTTGCCATACAATGCGCAGCAACGGGGTGTCGCGTTCATCAACCAGAATCTGACGAAACATCTGTTTTGCATCAGCAACCAACATGATGCGGCGGGTTCTCGATCGCATAATGATGGACCTCATTTCCTCCTGGACGATGGGTCCCACCATGAGTGCATCGTTTAGCGAACGTCCTTGGCTAGTTTTACACGACGCATCAAAAACGACGCGTACTTTGGTGGTCGTACTTTCCTCTCGGACAACGGCGTGGTGCGGAAGATGGTAGCAAGGTTTGGGAGGTGTTTCGTAGTCGTCGACCTTTTGCATGTGTCCCAAGGCGTGGTATTCATTCATGAAGTCGACGTACTGTATACGAAGTTGTGGATCGGTTCCCATTCGCTGTTGTATCATGCGAAATCTTCGTACGGCAGTGCGACGGTTGTCGCCTAGTGAAGTTAAGACGTCAGGTTTCACCGGTAGGCGAACGATGTATCGACCTTGCTGATTTCGAGAAACGGTTTGCTGGAAGTGTGCTTCACATGCGGCTTCCTCGACGGAATAGGATGGTGACGAAGTTTCTTCTTCGATTGTCCAAAAACGTTCCATTATCTGAGACAGATCGGCGATGGAGGCAACGTTTGCGACGAGTGGTCTTTTCGGTTGTGGACTGGAGGCTTTTCCAGAAACCACCCAACCGAGCGTGGAATTGATGAGAGGTGGAAGTGCATCGCCAATTCGAATTCGACCCGAGACATGGAAGATGTCGTAGAAGACCTCTCCGCCTAGTACAAGATCGATTGATTTGCGGCTGTGGAAGGTTGGGTCAGCAAGCTGGATTCCGGGTGGAATGCTCCAAGTAGAAGCATCGACGGAGGTGGATGGTAAGTCCATAGTCAAACGTGGAAGAACCAAGCATTCAACGGTGGTAGAGTAGTTACAGACTCTTGATCGGATGTGGGAGAGAACTGTGAACTTAGCGTTGACCGTCGATTCGCCGATACCAGAGATCGGAACGGAAACCCTTTTTCGTTGGACTGTGACGGTTTGGAGGAATCGCTCTGAAACAAAACAACATTCGCTTCCCGAGTCTAGAAGAGCTCTCACTGCATGCTCCCTTCCATTATCATCGACGAAGAGGACGACAGCGGTAGCGAGGAGGACAGTGGTTTGTTTACATTCGGTTGCGGCGTAGTTAGGTAGCTCGGTGACGGTCACAGAGGCTGATGTTCGTGGCTGTTCCTCCGTAGTGTGAGTTGTTGTTGTTTTCGATGTTGTAGGATGATGGTTCGCGCCTGTTGACGTTTCTCCATGGCAAAGTTGAGTGTGATGACGGTTTTTGCATTTTCGACAGGAACTGGACGACGGGCATTCTCGTACCAAGTGACCCTTGCGTAGACAGTTTCTACAGAGCTGCAGTCGACGGATTTCTTTTTCCTTGTCCTCGATGGCCAAATTCGAGAACGTGGGGCACATATAGAGTGGGTGATGTTCAGAGCAAATAGAGCATTTTCGATCGGTGCTGACGTGGCTGACGGTGTGACATGCCGCCGGGCGTTGGGTGAACTTCTTCGGCTGACTGTACGACGATGACGACGGCGGAGTTTCTACGCCTTTTCCGTGAAGCGTTTGGAGGACGGATACTCTCCTCTGAATGAAGCTGGTGAGGTCCTTGAACGAGACATCGTCCTTTGCTGATGAAAATTCCTCCCAATCACGACGAGTTGTGGCATCGAGACGAACGCTGAGCATACGAATGAGAATAAGATCCCAGAATTCCGTTTTCTCTCCTAACTGCTGAAGCACCTTCACGTTGGACTCGAATCTCTCTACGAGTGCATGTAAGTCTGCCGCTGACTCACGTTTGAGGGTGGAAAACTCGAACAAAGCGTTGAGATACGACTGCTTCAATCGGGGTTTGTTCTGGAAATGCTCCTCAAGCAAATTCCAGGCTACGGAGTAGTTCGCTGCAGTAATAGGGATCGTCTGTACAAGTTTGAGGGCGTCGCCAGAGAGGGAAGAACGCAGGTAATAAAATTTTTGAATGTTCGAGAGTTCCGCTGAAGAGTGAACCAAGGACATGTACAGGTCGTGAAAGTTCATCCAATAATCCAAATTCCCACTGAAGACAGGCAGTTTGATATCCGGTAGGCGCACATGGGATGACGTAGGACCTTGGAAGTTCGAATGAGAAGTCGAAGCGTTAGGTGTCGGGGAAGGAGGTGTCAGTTTATTGACGGACAGGAGGAAACCCTTAACCTTATAGTACGACGATTCGTAGCTGGCTCGATCCTTCAGAAGTTGTTCGATGCCGGCCTCGTCGATAGTTTCCAGCTCAGACTGGACGGCGCAGAAATCAGTCCACAGCTTCGTAAGGCTCTCCAAGCGTACTGGGACTTCTAAGGAATGTTGTTCGTCGACATATTTATCCACAAAAGTTTTAGTAAGCATGAAGGACGTCTGCAGGCTCTTCATGCGAAGCTTGAGCGTTTTCAAGCGGCGATCCGTGGACATGGCGACGGGGAATAGTACGGGGTTTGGTCTGTGGAATCGAAAGCACCGCGGAGCACAAACGGGACAGGGTGTAGAGAAGTGGAAATATAATTACCTCCTCGAGGCAGTCTATGTGCCTTGTATTAAATGTTTCAGCAGCAACTCGAAGGTTCTCGGGACTTCCAGGCGTGGCCAGGCAGTAGCTCCAAAGATGGTGGTTTCACGGGCGTGAAAGATTCCAGATGACCGGAGTTCGTCGGCCGATCCGGCTCGAAGGACCAGATGTCGATATCAAAGTAGAGAGCAGTAGAGGTTTCAATTTACTTCGGGCACTTTCTTCACAGATCACTCAATCTTCTGTTTAGTTCAGTTCATTTATTAAATTTTACTTCGTTTCACTTCATTCACTTTATTTGCAGTTCAATTCATTTTACTTTTAGTTCAAACTAAGACAATCCACTTTTATTTTACTTAATTTCACTTAATTTCAATATTTTACAAACTATGGACTTGGTTCACTTTGGTTCTTCACAATCGGTTTCGGCCTCGTTGTCGTAGTCGAGAAAAAGAGAGTTTTTCCCATGCGGGATGGTCCTTTTATACAACGGGGCTATTCATCGGCGGCGGAAAAAGGAAGTAAACAAACGACAACACTATGCTGCATGAGTTACTCTGCTCCGTTGGGACGACAGCGGGGATGACATCTTGTTGGGACGACAAGTCGTAGAAACTCGACGAACGAGGGATCTTTATTAAGGGTGATGATCATTTTCGACAACTAGGCGGCTCTAGTATATTCGTACGCGAACAGAGGGCATTATAAAACCCTAAAACACAGGACTTTTATTATCCTATGAACACAACACACCAAAATTTTGAACACTCGTCAATTCCCGCGTCATCATAAATACGATTTATCATTGCAATTTCAAACTAAAACATTCAAGGTGTCAGAAATACCGGGTTGCCGGGATGGGTATTTTACAAACAATCGCAGCTTGCTCTATGACTGGCACAATCGGCACACCTGCGGCAAACTTGTGACATACTGGCAAAAAATATGACCCAAGATTGGTGTGCGGAGTGACCTACCCCTTGGATCACGTCTTCTTTCGAGGGAAGTACGGAAATCAAGTACTACGGAAAAACAAATCAAGGAAAAAAAGACAACCACGCAAATAAAGAGAAGCAAAAATAAAAACAAAACAATCGCAACCACTAACACAAAAAAGTAGTCGCCAGAAAAATAAATCAGTTAGCATGTGTGGATGAGAAGATGATACTTTATAAAGAACCAATTCTATGTTGAGTAGACGGACTCTTCGCTATCTAATCAATCTTCAACTGCGTAGAGTAGGTAGGGTCCAGGCGTGGGAGCGCCTCCCTGGCGTCGGTAGCATTGGTGCTGAGCACGGAAAACAAGATCGACGGAAAACAAATCAAGGGAAAAAAAGGTTTGATTCCATATGTCGCATGGACGGCATTTCCTTTCCGGGCCTTCTAGGTTGAAATTGTATGCAGCTTGTAGCTAATGTTTTGTAATAGCCTACGTGTTACACCCCTCTCGCTTTGTACCATTCTTGGACAGTCTTCCTTTTGAAGAGACGCAATGATCTTCGATTTCGGGCCGTCAACGACATTGCGTTTAGACCAAATGTTACCATGAGATATATCAACCGGTGGAAACAAACGATTTTAAATTGGCTCACTATTTGACTAGCCTATTGGTCCCAAGTACATCTATAAGCGTACCCCATTCTAGTCGAAATTCTAGTACTAAACTATGTTTGTTTTGATTTGCTATGAAAGTTTGAAAGATACAATGAGGGGTTCGTGGATTTTCCTATGTTTTAAGGGGTACATCGATTAGCTTGCAAAGTACCAACAAAGTAGATAATTAATTTGAACGTCGTAAACGATCGACCATGTTGAAAAAGACATCAGGATTATTGGAAATGACGATTGTAGCGTTAATAGGAACAAGGATAATTTCCAGAACCTAGCTATAATGTATATTACTATATACAAAACCTTCCTAACTTGATGAAAAAAGGATTGTCGATATGTATTCGTGATACTTTACGTTGAAATCAGATCACATTTTAAATACAGTCAACTCTCCTTCTCACCAATAAGATTCTATACATGGAGTTATACATAGAGGTACACTCCCGATCATAAGTTTAAGGACACCCAAAAAAAAATGTTTTTTTTTTCCTTTGGTTTGTTTTTTCCGTCGATCTTGTTTTCCGTGCTGAGCACCAATGCTACCGACGTGCCAGGAAGGCAGCTCTCACACCTGAACCCTACCTATCGACCCATCAACTCATGAACCGGGGACCAACGGCTTTACTTCCCATCCGAAGGAAGGCGTGATCAGAGATGTTATGCCTCAGAACATCCCGGCGGTGCCGACTGGGATTGAACCCAGGCCTGCTGGGGTGAGAGGTAATCACGCTTACCACTACACCACCGGCGCCGTTAAAAAAAATGTTGTCATGACAAATTTGTTATGTTCATATCTCTGTCATGTTACATCCAATTTTCGTTCTCTTTAGACCATTTGAAAGGTTTTGAATGGAACTTTCCTCGTAGTCAATATAATTTTCAAATTTTGAGTGCTAAAAGTTCACCTAACGTTACAATATTTTTCAAAATTTACTCTGAAAAATCGTCACTGATTTTCTCAGAATTGGGTAGGCCAAATTTTGAAATAAAAGTAGTAGTAGAACACTTATGCTTTACCATTCATGCCATTCAAATAACCTTTGGAGATCGAAAATTGAACGTAAAATGAGAGATCATTGAACAAAACATATTTGCATGGTTTTTTGGGGGTGTCCTTAAACTTATGATCGGTAGTGGAACTCTAAGACCAGAAGATTCCAAAGAAACATGCTCAACTTTTTGACTCAGCTCTGGTACTCTCTTGGATTCCAAGCTAATCGATGCACCCCTCGAAGCATAGGAAAATTCACGAACCCCTCATTTTAACTGTAAAACTTTCAAAGCGAATTAAACAAACATAGTGTAGTACTAGAATTTTGACTAGAATGGGGTACGCTTATAGATGTACTTGGGACCAATAGGCTAGTCAAGTAGTGAGCCAATTTAAAATCTTTAGTGTCCACCGGTTGATAAGTCGGCGGAAATCCAGGCTATTTTGACCACATTTCCATTTTTTCTATAGCTGCAATTTCCAAACCGACGACTGGATGCCTTCGTTCATATAACAACTGGAGTGCGGTAAAAATCGGTAGAACTGTTTCAAACACATCGTCGGTATTTGAGCGTGTCGGTGATCATCTCTTTTTGCCAGTGGTGGTCTCTATATGCAATTTTCACACTGCCGTACTCTAAACGGAACTATCAATTCTATACTTTCATCTACTCATCTATCGTATAAAAATTACCACTTTAGTCTGTTATTTGAAATAAGCATCTTCAACTATCTACACATTTCCATACAAATTACCACTCGATATTCTCCCTAACTTGATGATCCGCTTAATGCATATTGAGAAAGAGTTTACTGTAATAAGATTTATCTTTTCCCCTCTTTCCTTATCTCTGATTCTCTTTCTTTCTTCTTTATCTATTATTCTCTCTAATTTTCATACACACACTGCATCTAGCATCCACAAGGATGCTGATTGTGATAGAAAACTAGATCAATATGTAAGAATAAAGACTGGAACGCGCAAAAATTGGTCGACAAAAAAATCTTTTCTTTCAGTCAAAATTCAGATCAGAAAAATCTTCTTATTTTTCTTTTGGTAGTTCAATTCATATATTTAAAGGAAAAAAATGTTCTTCTATTCTTTTGGTTTGCCAAATCCGAACTGCCATGCCTTCCGCTTAATCCCTTCCATTAAATTTGGTAAAAAGGTAAATGAATCATTAAACAATGACGATGTTCCTTAATAAGTAAAAAAATCTCCTTAAAATAGATCAGGTTGCTCCTTAAATGATTGATCAAAATACGTTAAAAATCTTAAAATGCTCAGTAAATATTTAAAGTACGCTCCCTAAAATAGAGAAATCTGTACATTAAGCATTTGAAAAAGCTCCTTAGTATGCACCGCTTTGCACAATTTTGAAGTGTAATTGTACCATATATCATCGGAAAAGCTGCTGTAGAAAGGTTAATAACCCAGACAACCAGAATGCACGTATATTCAAAGTTGTTTTCGTGATATACAAACATATATACAAGCCGACAAATCGTATAGAATGCAAAGAAATGGCTTATACGTACAAAAGTGGAGGCCATATACGTGCAAATTTAAATTTAATTTTAAACGAGTTGATTTAACATCATATACGATTTAATCTGTAATAACAAATTTACTTTGAAAAGTCTTACGATGTAACCCGATTTGATTTATGATACAGTACGAGGGAAAAATGAATCATCGCATATAGGTCGGAAATTTGCATTCTATACGATTTAACTTAAACATAATGCGATGTATGCCATTCTTATATGCGATTTTGACTTAAACTGTAGCAATTTACGATACTGTCTGTACATTGTTATACGACTACTGGTTGTCTGGGAAGTACCATGAAATTAGCTGAAATGTTCAGTAAATCATTGTGTGCATTTGTGCATTTTTACTGAACATTTTGCACAGTGGTCTCATCGACCTTATTCGCCGCCGAACGCCAGTTTGATTTAAATTGCTGCTCGTTTCCATTGATTTATTAGTTTTTTTTTTAGATTCCGTTTGACCAAGGCCCAATACCGTTCGATAGGGTGGAGTTCTGGGCTGTTGGGAGAGTTGTGGTCTTTGGGTACCACAACCACGTTGTTCGCATCGTACCATTCGATTGCCTTTTTCCCATAGGGGCAGCTCGTCAAGTCCGGCCAGAACACCACAGGTCTATTATTTTGCTTTAGAAATGGTAGCAGCCGCTTTTCCAGGCACTCCTGGACGTAGATCTCTCGATTGATGGTTCCCGTAGTAATGAAAATGCCACTTTTTAGACCACACGTGCATATGGCCTGCTAGACGAGATATTTTTTCGGGAACTTCGATAGTGTGATGCTTTTGAAAATTTCAGCCGCTTTCCCTTTTCCTGATGCGGTATAAAACTCCAGTCCCGGAAGCTGCTTGAAATCCGCCTTCACATAAGTTTTGTCGTCCATGACTACACATGCGAACTTTGTTAGCAGATTTGTATACAGCTTTCGGGACCACTGCTTTGCCGACGTGTTTTGTTTGTAATCTCGGTTCGCTACCTTCACCTTCTTAAACGTCGACAACCCTTCGACAGCTCATTTCTTGGCTCGCTGCACAGTAGTATGGGAGACATTGAGCTTGCCAGTGACGTTCCGGATGAAGAGGTTAGGATTCCTCTTATATTTCACCGCCACCATCTTCGTCGTCGCTGCCACGTCCGGATTACGATTGCCGCCACTTCCAGGCTTCCTGGTGGCCGACAGACGCTCCCCGAACACTTTTAAAAGGTTTGTCACGGTCTATTTGGCCACATCCAGCAATTTTGCCAACATGGCGTGTGAGAACGTCGGATTCTCTTGCTGCGCGAGCAAAATTTTGACACGCTGCTCCTCTTGCTTGGACGTCATGTTGAAAACTGGAGAGCAAACGGTGAAAGCTCATCATAGCAACCATTGTATATACACTCAACTTCCAAATGCAGCATTTCAGATTTTTTTTATGCATTTTTTAACAGAAATACGCCAGTTTGAAGTTGACCAATTTTTGCGCGTTCCAGACTTTAAATCCATATGTGCGTTTATCGTTATGCCTTATATCTAAAAAAACGCTCAAAAATGTCACCACAAAATCACGTGTTTACTAATAGCCCAGACAACCAGAAGTCGTATAACAATGTACAGACAGTATCGTAAATTGCTACAGTTTAAGTCAAAATCGCATATTAGAATGGCATACCTCGCATTATGTTTAAGTTAAATCGTATAGAATGCAAATTTCCGACTTATATGCGATGACTCATTTTTCCGTCGTACTGTATCGCAAATTTAATCGGATTACATCGTAAGACTTTTCAAAATGGATTTGTTATTACAGATCAAATTGCATATGATGTTAAATCAACTTGTTTAAAATTAAACGAAAATATGCACGTATATGGCCTGCACTTTTGTACGTATAAGCCATTTCTTTGCATTCTATACGACTTGTTTGTATATCACGAAAACAACTTTGAATATACGTGCATTCTGGTTGTCTGGGAGATGCACATGGTTCATTTGAAAAAGTTCATCGTTTGATATTCTGGTCCCAGTGATCATTTTCTACATGGGAAAACATGTCCCCGAACGATTTTGAAAAATTGGCCGCACCCTAGTATACCGTGCATGAGACCGGATTGTTAAGCGATCCCATCTATTCATCATTATAGCTAGATGAACAGATGAGATCGCTGGACATTTTGAACAAGCCCTGGAAGCCCTCGTAGCATGCAAACTGTATCAAATTGCAGCAATGTTACAATTCCAATCCAACCCATTCTCATGTAACCCGATCCTCAAAATCCGCAATCCGATTAAGTGCTACCGCTCTCCAGCAAACATCCCACATAGACCGCGACGTCTTTTGTATGTTTATGGGATTAATTACCGAGTCAGGAAAAGCTGTTTACCGATGGAATTTATCTCATTTCTACTTGGCAGTAGAGCAGCGCCACAAAGCCAGCATATTCGTTCCAGTGTGAACCATATGTTCCATATGAACCGAGTGCGGTTATTATGCTTGTGTACACTACTTGAAGTCGGTTCGTTTAAAACGATCCAAGCTGCACACCGTACAAACGACCACAACAACGGACGGAGAAATGGCTCGTGGGCGTCTTTCGTTAAATAACTGTTTTAATCGGGCTTATTTATTGCCACGAAATTTCGTTACACATATAATTTTCTTATTTCAGTTTGCACCTCCCGCCAAGCCATGAGTTAAGCGGCTGGAGTGCGGCTTCAGGTATGTAAACCTGACCGAGCATTTTATGCGAGGGGCAAGTGCACCTCTAGATCTGAGATGGAATTCTGCAGAGCCGACCGGCAGATTAAGTGTAACCGTTTTTACGAGTCTATTTGTGATGTTGATAGTTCACGATTTTCTGCAGGTTTATCGCACCTCGTCGTGCTTTACGGATATGTAGGTATACCTAACTGCTGTCATGGCTTTGAATATGAATAAAGGACTTAGCAGTAATAAATAAGTAGCCGCAGGTTTGGCACTCAGAGTGTAATTTCTCTCGGTATCCGGTTGCGGAATGACGATTAGCCGTATTGCATCACACTAATCACAGTTTTTCGGGGATATGAGATTGACACTGCTGGCGAAAGTAAAGGGTGAAGTTGAAGCTGTTACGTCGAAATGTCGTATTAACCTGGATTGGTAAGTGTTTGTACGAATACATATTTTGCTGTACGTACACATAAGGTCAACTCGATGTGGTCTTAAATGCTCAACAATTTGCTTGAAATGAACTTGTGTAACGAAACTAGTCTGATTGTGACCATGTAGGGTGGTGATTGTCTTAACCCGTATAATAGCGGGTAACGCTTTGTACACTTACATCAGATATACAGATATAGTCAAGTTTTTTTTTTTTTTCTGGCTACTATGCTAAACTTACGCCGGTCGTTACCTACGTCAAACAGGGTACAAATAGGTCAACTGTGATTTACAACTTTTATATACTTGCAAATAATTAAGTTAGCATATTGTTATAAGAATAAGATTTCCACATAACGGATTCGTTCTTACAGGATTCCTACGATCATCCGGGAAACCCGTAACATCCGTTAAAGTGAACAATTCATGATTTTTTTATTATCAGAATGAATTCTTAGTTGCAGCCGAACTAAAAATCCTGGAGGCCACGAAGTGATCCTTACAGAAAAAGATTCTGAATTTAAACCATCGTGTAAAATCTCGAGAGCAGCGTCATCTGTCGTTCAGGCGTATTATAAGTGCCACGAAGTCATGGTTCGATGTCCGCTCCAGCCGGTTGAAATTTCCCTACTGGGTTCAGTGTTTAGTCTGTGCAACCTCTGGTTGAAGACAGTGTAAATTGCAGGCTTTCTATTGCTCATTACAGCTAAAATGTTATTGTTCGAAATTATGAAACTATGAGACATTATAACGATATTTTGTATTTATAAAATGCAGGAAGAGGAGGTAAAGTTTGTGACGGACACATAAAACCTGTCAATTTCGCTTCCAGAGTGGCACAATTAGCGATTAGCTGTAACGATAAGCGCTCACTCATCCCGATTGCTCATAACAGCTAAAATCGTTACCCTCTGAAAGTAAAATTAACTGGTTTTATGTTCCATACACAAACTTTACCTATTCTTCTTGCGTCTTCCATACACAAATTATTATCAAGCTTGGTCTTTGAAAAAAGGTACATGAAATTTCGCGTAGATTTATGCCAAATCTAGCGTTAAAAAACGGGTGCGCTAAATTTCGCATAAATTTACATAAATTTTTCAAACAGTGCCTAACAACCGTAAAAGTGGAGCAAATCCACGCCAAATAGTGAATCGAGCTAATCGTATTTTACCTCCATAAATTCTATGAAACTTCGCTTAATTGTTCACTAGGGTCAATCTGGGAGGGAGAAGCAGATAGCACACAGGGAATTCATTGTATACTTGTTCTTCTTGTCATGAAATTTGTGCCATTCAAATCAAATCAAAACAGGCGTAGCAAAATAGCGTGTTTTGTTTTGAGCGTGAAGTGATTATTTGAGATTACTCAGTGTGCAGTGAGAAACTGTACTTTTCTGTTTGGTATTTTACTATGCCACTAGATGTTTTGACAAATCATAGTTTTGACCTTGATTAATAATATCTTTAAATATTGATTTGTGTGTATTTCGAATGAATTAAAAAAAAACGGTGTTCCATTGAATAAAAAATCTGAAAACGACAGTTTGTCATAAATTAATTTGCGCAAGAATTCAATACCGCCTTGTGTATTCCTCTTCAACTGTAAGAAAAGCATCATAAAATTCCTTGGCTTCCAATGACAGTTCGTGACAGCAGCCGTCTGGCTGCATTTGACGTTCCATTTTTCTCTCTTCGCGACTCTCCCTCAGGGGTAGGGTTACTATATGGTATCCTAAAGGAGGACATGTCTTCCTTTTTCAATATTTTTTCTACATCCTCCAGTTGTCCGAAAATGTCCTCCTTTTAGATCCTTGCATTTTTCCAGTAACAATTAAAATTGTTTTCAAAGAGCGTTGTTTGCGGAGCTTATTTGTTTAATCATCTCGCAACCTCATTTTATCTAGCAAATGCTATTTGATGGTGAGACTAGGAGTATACTACAGCTGTCAATCCCCCTACATTTAGGCTGTGTTTCATTTGGTAAATTTTCACTAAAATTTGACAGATGGAAAATTTTCAAATAAACCTGACAGCGGACAAAAAACCCTCTGTTGTTGATCGGCCAACTTTCGAGAAGTTTTCTGTCAAAATTGATTCATTGTCGGTCATAAATTAGTCTGCTGGAATAGCAGGTTTATTTGAAAATTTTCCATATGTCAAATTTAAGTGAAAATTCACCAAATGGAACACAGTCTTAGAGTCCTATGCTGAATCAATGGTAAAATTAACAGGTTGCTTTGATATTGGTTTCAATCAGCGATGACATGTATCCTGATTTTTGTAAATGATAAAAGTTGGGATGGTAACGAGAAGATGAATTGAACTGGTAACGACTACAAGATACGAATAATTTCAAATGAACCTTTGCAAATTATGAGTTTTGTGATAGCTCACATTTTATTAAAACGTTTGATAAAAACTCATTGTCCTCCTTTAATGATAAGAAAAGGAATCATTGTCCTCCTTAATCTCCAAACCCCAAATGAAATGTCCGCCTTTTCAAGTTTCTGATATGGTAACCCTACTCAGGGGTTAATGCCCTAATTTTGTGCTGGATTTCAGCCATTCACGCTATTTTGAGGCTACTCAGTGACTGGGTGGATCGCACTCATTTTTGCATGCTGTATGGAGTTGTCAAAAAATGAGTAAACTGGTTTTGCTCTGATGAGTGAGATCTACCCAGATTCTGGGTAAATGGTTCTGATATAAATCATTTCGGTTAGTAGTGCCGGCAAGAAACGAAGACGAGGCAAGGTATCGGGACGTATTACTCCCAAGGATTTGAACAAAGGACAGGTGCCTGGTTTCGATAAGGCCAACATTGTATGGTCAGGATTGTCAGCACCGATTATTCGAGGTTGTCCAACAGCAGCAGCTTCCGGAAGATAAGGAGCGGGAAGCCAAGCTCAAGAAGATTCGCGATGAGATGGTGAACTTCAAACGGATGAAGCTCAGTCCCCTTGAGCGAGGTTGGCCTGGATCAAGGAATCAAAAATATCTCCAAATGACAAAATAACAAGCGATCAACGAACCGAATAATAACGCTATGTCAGAAGTGGAAAACAATAATGATATAATCTTCACCGTTCTTTTTCATGACAAGCAGCTCGTGCGACCCAACTCATTCGGGGCGGTAGAAGGAAACGAGCAAATTGTTGGCAAGCTGCTTCACGAAGTAAAGCCGAAGATGATACACGTGTGTTAATGGGAATTTTTTTGTTATGTCTTTTCCCGATTCATATCAAGCTATGTCCTCATCCGTGTATATTGCAACAAAGCAGGCAAGCAATATATCATTATCCTTCTACCACTCGGATCGAGCTTTGTTACAGAGCGAGTTTGTCATGGTAGTCGTAGCAACCGTTTTGTTTGTATCGTTGGTTGCTTTATATATTTGGATTCGCTGGCCTGGATATAAAATGCATAGCCGTAGTATAAGACCGCCGAAGGATTCGACACCAAATTTAATTTTCTTCCCGGACGAAAAAATGTGTATGCAAAGCATTCATTAGGGCGTTTATTCGTTTATATCGAAATGGGTAAGGTTTACTGAGTTGACAAATGTCATAATCTGAGTAACCGTTACCCAGTTTCATCCATTAGCACGTTTACTCAAATTTGAGTAAAAGCATGTTTACTCATTTTTGAGTAACTTCCCTTTTGGCTGAACTGAGTGATTTTCGACACAAAAATAAGTAGCATCGAAATAGCGTGTTGACATTGATATTTTTCAATAAATTATAGCACGAAAATTGTTCATCTAATCGAACTGGCATCTGAGACAAAGCTGTATGAAACTGGATTGCCTTCTCATAGCACAAATACACATGAAAGAGAATCAAAAATGACAACAAGAAAACTATTGAAAACTTCAATAACAAAAACAATGAATATTTTTATGATTTTTTAACTCATGCTTATTTGAAAGCTTATCATGAAGTTCGCTTTGAGAATTTGTTGAGAACGGTTGTGTTTTTGCTCCACTGCATGCTTTTACTTAATTTATTTTTTTTTAATTCAGGCTGTTGTTGTGCAGAAGTGGAGTTTTCCGGTGCTCGCATTTTATTTGTTTTGTGTCCCATGCGAGATAACCACGTTGATCTATTGTTCTGTTTTTATGATGAGGATTGCTTCTGTGCGCAGAGTGATTCGAAAATAAAAAAAAAATAGAATGCCCTTGTTTGAGCTTGACCTTTAGCGAACCCCACACGTACTATTGACAATAGTATTGATGATTTGAATACAGAAATATTGTCAATATCAATGCATTGACGTCAATATAGAATGTATTGACAATACGATTATTGTCATAAAATCAATCGTGTAGGGTCCACTTTTCGCTGATCGAAGTAAATTATGGTGATAAGCGCCCATTACACATGTCAATGTATTGACAAACATCGCATTTTCAATTTTCCTTACAATATTATCAATTCATAAATATTGACAACATGAATTACAACACGCTTGGGCGCTCGTTACACGGATCAATATATATACAATAAATTGACATACTGACAATATTATTGAAAAGGCAATATTGATGACGATGGATTGATGACGAGTATTCTTGAAAAACTGATTTTCATTTCACTTCGTCAATATTCTTCCCCTATCCATTTAGACCGACTGACTCACAAAACACCTTCGCTCATGCAGTGTTGCCATTTTGTTTGTATTTTCGTATGTGATATAAAATAGATTTCAAACTGAATAAAAATGTATCTTTATACAGTCACCAATTCGTTTATATGGATGTACATTTTCTACGAAATCAAAAGCATAATCATGTAGTTTTTTTACTTTAAAATAAAATAAATACTGTCAGCGTTTCACATACCTACACGTATCGTAAATTTATAATTATATGCACGATTTTCATTTATAAATGTTTTCCGAAACATCAGCATAATAGTTTATATTTGGGAAACTGCATACCGTGAACTTCGGTTATTCTACACGGGTGGTAAGTCCGCACAATTGACAATCGATTTGATTAAATTCGATCATTTTGTAAGCATATGTATCTGCATGTGTTATCATGTTGTCCTGTGTATTTTCTATATCTTGTCAAAAAGTAACAACATTCGGTATACCAATTTGGTATTTGAATGACAAGTTCACGGAATTACAGCTCACGCGGAATAACCCACGTTCACGGTACATCCTATGCTAATTAATAAAATATATGCGTGACCATTAATACAGTCTATATGGCGTGACCATAAATCCAGTTTATATAGAGGAATTTACGTATTCTCGTCAATCTAAGCAGTGTCCGCACTTCTATTAACATTTTCTCAGCATCACGCACATATATGACGTGTCTGTTGGTTTACATTCATCTGCTGCTTGCTTCTCTATCTATTCCAATCGACAGAATTCTTCAAAACTATTTGAAAGCGTTTTTACAACGCTCCAAACTTCTCAGGTGAGTGTGACTATTATCGGCAGCCTCTTTTTCTTGGGCAACCTTCCCATTAGAACTGCGTGTTAACCAGCTGTTCTATTATCGGCAACTTGAAATCAACCCCATTTTAGAGTACGTATGCTTCATTTGAATAAAAATCTGGCATAACAGGACTGCTCAGACGTACAAATACAATCAGATTGAAGCTGAAAGACTAAAAAATCGTTTGGATGCATTCAGGGAAGTGTGTTGATGGGAAAACATAGTGAAATTAACGTTTAAATTTTGGTTGCCGAAAACAGTTAATGGGTGCCGAAGCCGACATTTACCCTATCTTACATCATTCCTAAACAACATTTTTTACATTTATATGAGAACTTAAGAATAGACCTGAAATATGTGGATCATTATTGAACACGATTTATTCTAAAAATCATGAAAATTAATTTAAAATGTGCAAGGACTCCGCTATTTGGTATTTTTTAAGCTACAGTTCGGTAAAAGTTTAAAAATTAATGAAAATTTTAGAACTTTATTCCGAAAATGCTGAATGAAGCTAACACCATTTAATGATAAAAATAAAGGTGATTTTATTGATTTGTTACGAGTAACGGCCTCATAGCTTAATCAGTAAAGGCATGGTATTACAAAGCTGGAGGCGGCGGGTTCGAATCCCGGTCCGGTCGAACGAATCTTTCGGGCTGGAAATTTTCTCGACTACCCTGCACATAGAGTATCGTATTGGCATCGAAAGCTCTCAATTACTAACTGTGGAAGTGCATTTAGAACACTAGGTTGAGAGCACGCAATAAGCTAATATGCGATCAGCAATAAGGTCCAGCAACGACGTTTCTGTTTGGACCAGAGTGCAAACATTGATGCTAAACACATTTTCTTTCACTGATCCATGCTTTTTGTGTGGGGAAAGTAATATTGACTTTAATAAATTGAGTTAAAAAGGTTTCTAAAGTATTACCATGCTTGCTGTCAATATTCGGATATTGATGATATTGATGGAGAATATATTCTGAGTATTGACAAAGTGCAGTTAAAATCAGCTTTTCATCAATACTTGCCATCAATCATCATTCAATTTCTCCTTTTCAATAATATTGTCAGTATGTCAATTTATTGTCAATATATTCATAAGTGTAATCGGCGTTATAAAAGGATCAGCCAAGATAAATGAAATGATATGCAAGGGAAATTTATCATATACAATTGTGCGACTATAATAGAGCGGAAGAAAATATGCGCAGAGTGGTGGTTTTCATCTGGGAGGGAGAAGCAGACTCGAAAAATATGAACGTCAAAAGGAACCAAGCATTTTAGTGATGCTTTTCTTACAGTTGAACAAGAATAGACAAGGCGGTATTGAAATCTTGCGTAAAGTAATTTATGAAAAACTGTCGTATCCAGCAATATTATTCAATGAGACATCGTTTTTTTTTAATTCATTCATTGAATATACTCGAATCCGTATTGAAAAACAAAGTTTTTTGTCAAAATATTCAGCGGTATAATAAAATACAAAACAGTACAGTACATTTTCTCACTGCATACTGGACAATTTCAAACACTCACAACACGCTGAAAGCAAAACAGGGTATTTCCCAAGTAGCACACATCGGTCATAAATAGTTGCAGCAACTTGATTGTGACTAAAATTAGTCACATAGAAGTTTCTTCATCCGATTTGAGACAAGTGTGCTGCTAGGGTTTTGCTACGCCTATTTTGATTTGATTTCAATGGCACAAATTTCCATGACAAGAAAAACAAGCTCTAAAATAAATTACGTGTGTGCTATCTGCTTCTACCTCCCAGGTTTTCATGTTGGTTTGCCGGTGATTTACATTAAGGGTAAACACGAAATTATTGCAACACTTACAACTGGCTGTATCTTTATTCCTACTAGGCGGAATTCAACCAAAACTGGCATAGTTTCTCTTTGAAGTGTATTGTTTACACCCTTTAAATTGCGTTATTGTCTATTTCGATGCGGCTAAGATGGAAGTGAGCCAAGTGAAAAAAATTTGTACGCTCACATGACAAATTCGGAGCTGGCCTATCGTGCTTTAGAAAAAATACTGAATATATATAGTTCAACCGTATCAAGAGTTATAAACAAATTCGAGGGCCAGTTCACATTGGATCACAAGCACGGAGCATGAAGGAAACCGGGAGCAGCATGTAGGAAGGTGTAGTGAAAGGTGAAGGGTAATTTCACCCGAAATCCTAACATTTCAACACGTGATGTTGCCAAAAAGGTCGGCGTTTCGCAAAGTTACGTGCAGAAGGTCAAGGCAAGAGCTAGGTTACATGCGTTCAAGGTTCAAAGCTTCCCAAACTGCGATAAACGCCAACAAACTGTTGCCAAAACCCACGCAAGGAAGCTGCGTGATTGATGATGAAACATACGTCAAAGCTGACTTCCAACAAATACCAGGACAGGAGTTTTACACACACAAAAAGATAAGTTCCAAGTGGATGATCGTTTCAAGAAAAAGAAAATGTCGAAATTTGCATCAAAATACCTTATTTGGCAGCCTTTCTGCACCTGTGGAAAAGAAGTAAAATATTCGTCACAAAGGGCACCATCAATGGTGGAATTTACAAAAATTAAAGGCTTCAAAAACGTCTGCTGCCATTTTTGAGGCAGCACAGTGAAAACCCATTGTTTTGACCGGACTTAGCTTCATTTTGTCCTCAAGGTCATGAATCCACCGGACTGTTCAGAACTACGCCCAATCGAAACCTATTGGACCATGATGAAGTGGAAACTCAGTAATACCAACAATCAATACGAAACTAACGATTTTAAATTGGCTCACTTCTTGACTAGCCATTGGTTCCAAGCAAATCGATTAACGTACCCCATTCTTGTCGAAATTATAGTACTACACTATATTTGTTTTGATTCGCTATGAAAGTTTGACAGATAAAATGAGGGGTTCGTGGATTTTCCTATGTTTCGAGGGGTGTATAGATTAGCTGGGGACCGAAGATAGTACCAGAGCTGAGCCAAAAAGTTGAGCACGTTTCTTCGGGACCTTCTTGTCTTAGAGTTACCTCTATGGTAATACTCAGGAGAAAGTAAAGGATGTAAATGACATGCGGAGGAAATGGATAAAAAATGAGAAAAAGGTACCGGATACGACTGTACACGCTCTCATGGATGGTTTGAAGCAAAAGTGTCGGGCATTTTACCAAACAACCTCCAAAAATTGTTCCAGTATATGTATACTGAGCTAAATACATGTATAGAACCACCCCACAAATATGGTTTTTACCTGATAAATACGTAAAATTTCCATTGTAATTAGGCAGTACCCTCCGAGGAATGGACATCGAAGACCTCTTTTATCTTCCTCCAAAGATAAAAGCCATGAACCAGAAGCTCAAGGAACTCTTTAATGTTACGCATCTTCTATTCGATTTTAAGCAGAATAGAAAGGGGTCTCCTCCAAAAGTCATGATGAAACCAGACATATATTGTAACGTCGTGAAGGGTCTAATCGAGTATGTTCAACATGAAAGATTCGTATCTAAGACTGATGTATTGTAAAAGATAGGAGCAGATGGGGGGAGGCTCTTTTAAGATTACGTTATCTATCGTAGAAAAGGAACGATAAACTGGTTTCAAAGGTAAACTGGGAAAGGAGCAAAAGATACAGGAGTGAAGCAGTTGTTTCTTCTTGCAGTAGTACCCAGCATCCCGGAAAAGAACACCAATATTGTACAAGTTTGGTCAACACTTCTCGCGTGGGACAAATTGGAAGCGGTTGTAGCAGGTGACCTAAAGATCATCAATCTTTTGCTCGGTATCATAGTCCACAGCTCCAGTTACCCTTGTCCATATTGCTGCACAAGTACGTCAATGCTCTCTGAAGAGTGCTAGGTACCAAAAACGTAGGGCTTAATAAACACAAGTTATGTTAAATGGAAAGCTGGTGGTGCTGACGATAGACGAGCTAAGGATTTTTATAATTGCATTCAAAAACCATAGTTGTGTTGAGCTCCTAATCAAAGAACTATGCTGCTTTGTCCACCACCCGTATCCATATCGTACTTGGGATCATAAATGCCATCCCAACTAACATTTTCAGCTTTATAAGCTAACTTTTCCAGCATTGTGCTGTTAAGTAGCTGAAGAAAAGCTGCAGAAACAGCTACAAGCAGAATGGTTTTGGAAAGCATTTACTCACCTTTTTTTAACAACCATTATTGAATTTGTCAGTCACACTGAATAACACCAGCCAATAAACGCTAATGTCACTTCTATGCAAATATTAATCAACTTTCAACTTGTAACTGCAAAACAAAGCCAATAAAGTGAATATATTACTCATTCGATGGCTTCTACACAACCTGTATTCAGCTAATAAACTGTATTAGCGCTACTTAGGAAGCATTTTTACAGTCAACTAGGTTTATTTTTAGACGTGTGCAGTTTGACAGCTTTTACACTATTATAAAGCCGCTACTCAGCTATCTTGTTGTAGAAGGTCATGCAGATTTGTTTACGTCAATTCAAAGTGTTGGCGTAGCGAAGTTGGTAGTGTCAAGGTTTGCCAATGCGGTCGTCTTAAGTTCAAGTCCAGGTTCCGGTGCAGGGTAAGAATTTGGTGGTGTTCTTATAACTAATTTTGATTCATTTGGTTCACAGTAAAATAAACTTAATAAAATCCTCCTACAAAAAAAGTATTAAACAATATTAAACCCGGCTTCCAGAGAAATCTGTGTAGTGATTAATTGTATAACCGGGAAAAGGTTGAATAAGCACCTTTTCAAGTTCACACACAACTTAACAGCAGGAATAACAGATGTATAGAATAAGAGCTTGTCCCAACAGCCATAAGTAGCTGACTATGTTCGCCGGATTTGCTTGTAAAGAGGTTGAGTAGAGGTTTCCTTCCTCATATCGTATAACTTTGAATACAGCTTGAGGCTGTATAAATGAAATGAGTAAAGCGTTTACATTGCAAAAATTGTTAGTTGGGATCTACAAAGGTGTTGAAGCTGTTGATCCAAAATCTGCAGAGCAGTGGGTGTATATTGCTTTACTACCAGTAGAAACTGCCATAAGTTACTGGACAAAAGAAAGCCATGTTGAAATATGATGATCCGCTCAGTATATTCAGAAAGGTAATAATTTAATTTAGAGCTTCTCTTATGACTGATTTCTTGACCTCCGCTTAAATCTTAAACCAGGTTTACCCATATAGATAAACCAGGTTTAAGGCTTACGCGCAGGTGAAAAAATCGACCCTTTTTGTCATTAAATTAATTAAGTGGTTTTCTATAGGTACTTGGCAGTTTTGTTGAGGTGTTCAAAGCATGCCTTCAAGAAAAATTGGTTTCTGAATATCTTCAGAGAATTGAAGAATTTACAGAAAGCTGGATTCAAGCAGGACTAACAAACAGCTTCAAGTTCCATATCTTACGCTACCATGTTCCAGAATTCTACAAATCCGTAGGCAGGCCAGTAAAACCGTCCATTTTGATTTTGTACTAACAGTGAATACACACACAAACACAAGAGATAATGGCTATACCACGATTGTTAAGTATGTCACACTTAAAAATAGGCACTAGAAATGAGCTGGGAAGTCTCTGGATGCCAATGACATATTAAAACCAAAATAATGGAGCAGTAAGCTCAGTGCAAAAGTTTTCATAAACACCGGAGGAACTCAATCGGGTCCAAAGCCTTTGGATACATCTAAACGATTTAATGTGCTGAAGGGCTAAGCTAAGCTAAGGTGTGCTTATTTAAAGACTTTCTGATATTGGACACAATGGACACTTAAAAATTGATCAACATCGTAGAACATCAACTTTAACTTTTAACTAATCATGTTTGTATTGCTTCATACGTGAAGTTAACGATTTACATAGTTGGAGATATTCAAGGTCAAATATCAGCCTTAAAGTGGTAATTTTATACGATAGATGAGGAGATGAAAGTATCGAGTTGATAGTTCCGTTAGAGTGCGGCAGTGTGAAAAATGTATATAGAGAGTAGAAAGCGAGCAAAGGTCAATTTTGAGGAAGGTTGATCATCTCCTTTACCAAACTCCCCTGTTGGCGAGGGATGGTGAGGAAGTGGACCTGGATCCTGGTTAAGGCAAAAACGAACAACCGCCCAAGATGGAAATCTTTTACGTTGGCCCTATGTACCACTAGGGGTGTGCAGGATACATGGTTGACTGACTGATTCACGTCATATTAGCACTTTTGTAGGAATTTATATTAGTGCTCATGATTATAATTTGTCAAACAAGTGTATCCGTGGCATAAAAACGGTCAGATAGGTGGATTAGTTAATTTCTTTAATGTTACATTGCCAAACTTAAATCTGCATCTCTTTTGCACAATATACCAGAGCGAACAGAACCCACCATTGTATTTCAGTGAATGTCACTGAAAAACAATAACAAGTTATGTCCGCTCTAGTTTTTCATGCATAAGAGATACAGATTAATGTTACTGCCAAACTTGTAGTTTATATTAAAACCTAAAAATGCATCATCCATCTTTTTACGGAATTCTGTTGATGAAAAAAGTTAGAGGCAAATGAAGTAAATTAATGCACGAAATGATTTCTATGCCTGATGCCATGTAAAAAAACGTTAGAAAACTCCTTACACCCCCTACCCTCCTAAGTGCTTACGTAATTATTGAATGACCCCTTGACACTTTTTGAAGATTTTTTAGCTGTCAAACCGGTCAATCTATAGCTTGTCTATTTTTAAAACTAATCCATTCAAAGGACATCGTGTTCACATCACGTGCTAAACTTCACGCTTGTCTAAGCCCGAGACTTCTACACTCGATCAAGCGACGAACTCCCTCTTGCCATTTTCCATTAATTATACTCTCGAGGTCCAGTGCGTAGCCAGATAAAACCATCCCACAACAGCAACAGCAGTGTTCAAATATTGCTAAAATCATAAACTTACCACACACGTCCCCACTGCCGGACCAAGTGAGAGCCACACAGCTGTCAAGTTCAATGCCATTCTTCTCCTCCACTCGTGCAAAAAAAAGCTAAAACTAAATAATAGCACATTTGAGCAATCGATTGAATTGTCATGACGCAAAAATTGAATTAGCCGCTACATTATTATGTAAGGTCCACGTCAACTCTCGTGAGCTGAATGAAACGTGGAAAAAAACGAGATGGAGATCGCCCGCAGCTGTAGACAAGTCATGCGTGTCCTAGGCCTTCCGATCGTTTGACCTCTTCGTGGAATTGATTCTAGGTTCTTAGCGCTAATAAGGCAGTGGACCAAATTTGGAGGCTAGAACAAATATTTGGCCCGTCAGGTGCTAATACGGTTCGTGAAGGATAATCCAATCAACTTCATGAGAACATTTTCCATCGTGAAGAAGTACAAGTTGAATATACATTTGGTCCTTGCTTAATCATGCAGGGGTAGGGAAAGTGAGCTAGTTGTTGGCCTTAGTGGTGCTTTAATTGGCCCTTTGTTAATTTTCAATTTTATTCATTCTTTACCAAATTTATCCCAATGCGAGGTTAACACATAGATTATAGATTTTACCATAAACTGAAGCACTAGTGCCATAACTGGCAAACTTACCCTACTGTGGTTGGTTGATTAATGATGTAATTTTCTTAACATGACATGGATTGAAATTAAATAGATTCTGATCACAATTGTGCATCATCTGAAACCGGGAAGGGCTAAAGCGCCTTGTCCTCCTTTCACCAAGATCGTTCTGAACTTTTCCAGAGGTAAATGGAACTGCATTCAGATGTGTAATAGAGCAACCTTTGACCGACGGAATCGTGTAGATCAAGCAAATCGATAGCTCATTTATTTGAATACTCTCCATTAGCAGTGATCGCGTGGTGGACCCGCTTGGCAAAGACAATCTGTCTCCACGAACCCGTCACGGCCAGGGTCAAGTGCCACTTCGGCGATGATGAATGGTTACGCAACTGGAGAGTACCCGGCACGGCTGTCCATTCATCGAGTGCGGATCCTTTCATGCATAGTTGATCGAGTTTCACATGCGTTATTGGTGACGGTGTCTGGCGCATTCCTGAACTTGATCTTAGACACCACTCTGCGTGTCATTTTGATTGGATGGAGAGGTGTTTATTACCCCGAGGAAAGAAACGAAACATGCCGCCTTCTTGCTTGTTCGCTCCCCTTCCGTCATTCGCCGGACATGCATGCAAGATCACTTCATCTAATCAAACAGTTACCGTATCTGGGTGCTCGCTTGTACCTGTGTTTAAGGCTACACCTACATTAAGTTCCACTGCCTAACACAGTGCCTAGTTTGCCCGGTAAACAAATTCGATCGATCAGCTGTTCGTGTCTCATTTTGAAACGCCTTCCAATTTTTCAGCACTTGTATTTCTCTGTCAAGGGCATCGCTGGTGCGCCGTGGCGGTCCAGAAGTGTATGACTACCAGCATCCAACCTGCCAGAGGGAACAAATCACCGACAGCAACGATTTTGAAGTTCAAGTTGAAAGGTCTCTCCCTCCAAATAGGTAGTAAAAGTGGATGCAAACCAAATACAGGAAAGATCACGCTAAGGTGATACTGGAGACTGACCAAGGTCTAGGTCTTGGTGTGCGCGAACCTAAGCATTGATCATTTTTATTGAACGAACATTTCTTGTGCGGATCTTTCAGTTCACTTATGGATAGGTACCTACACGCAGCTTTCGAGTGTGTGTGGTCATAAATCAGTCGGTCGGTCTGTTGCTGAGGGTTCGACCTGATGTGACGTCTATTGTATTCACGATCCGACATGATACTTGGAGCTTTTAGTTAAGTGAGCCTTACGGATGACCATATTTAAACGATTCATTGGATTGTGAGTCACATTATTGGATTATCCGAATTAAGTACACGGTCTTGGGCCATGAGGTTTGGGTATGATCGATCTTGAGGATATTTGGAGTCGTCTATGGGGTTTGTTTCTTTCAGCATGTGAAATGGAGACATTTCATGGATATTGGATATTCTTTGTACGATTCTTCACTTAGTGCTAAAATGAGCTATTGAATATTTGGTTTATAAACGTAATCCATAAATTTGATAAACATCTTAGAAGTAATTGAATACATTCAAGCCATGTTTTAGCAATATAATAATTCAACTGATGGAAATTTTGGGTCTTGATCATCCTGTCAAAATTTAAACTTAGCAAAAGCACAGCTCATAAGATTCCAACAAGTTCCTACCTGCAGCCGTAAGCCTAGTCAGTAAAGACACTGTAGAAAATCATGCGGGTTGGAAATTTTTTCGACTTCTCTGAACATAAGGCATAATTCTCTAGGTAGAGCCGAAATTACGGCGTAACAGCTTTTGTAAACAATGACTTCTCTCGATGATTTCTCAGAAGTCATGGCTCTCCCTGGCAAATCGACATCACCATCGAGTAGAGGAAGACTTCTCCTACCCGATGGATATGTTGGTTTGTGTGGGCATGCCTTGAATTCCGAGAAATCAACTAGAGAAGTCATTGTTTAAATGGATGTTCCGCCCTAATTCTAGCTCTATCCAGAATTGTGCTTATCACACAATATTCAATTTCATGCATTAGTTGAATTGATAATATTTTTGATCGTGGGAAAAGCGCTTTATTTATTTTTTCGCTTTTCAAGTTTCACTGAAACTCGTGTAGTTTTCGAAGTCAATTTTGAGCGTTGTGCAGTTTATAACCGGGACGGGACTTGACAATCGAACTTCTCCCTTTTCTTAATCTTTTTGATGAATGCCCTTTCAAAATGTGTGCGTGGTGTTTTATTCGATTCGCATCATTTTTGCTCAACACAATAAAAACATTCAGCGGCGCCGGTGATGTAGTGGTAAGCGTGATTACCTCTCACCCCAGCAGGCCTGGGTTCAATCCCAGTCGGCGCCACCGGGATGTTCTGAGGCATAACATCTCTGATCACGCCTTCCTTCGGAAGGGAAGTAAAGCCGTTGGTCCCTGGTTCATGAGCTGATGGGTCAATAGGTAGGGTCCAGGTGTGGGAGCTGCCTCCCTGGCGTCGATAGCATTGGTGCTCAGCAGGGAAAACAAGATCGACGGAAAACAAATCAAGGAAAAAACAACCAACAATATATAAAAATTAAAATACATAGTGCACCAAGGTGTAATCAACTCCGCATACTGTGCCGAAACACATCACGGTAAACTGATCGCCACGTTAGGGCACACATTGACAAGTATAACACAGAATATTATATAAAACGGCAACACTGTTTTTTGCTGATGATTTTCCAATAGATGCTAAGGTTTCGCTCTTTGTTGATAGTCACTGATCTTTGCTTCAGGATGAAATTGATAAATCCATCGGACTAGACGATCAGATTCTGGATTAGAAGTCAAACCTATAGGACTTTGCTCGGATCTCTCCTGCAGCCAGTCCACCGTCCAATTCCCTGCAAGAGTTGTTAAGGTGTGGTGATAAATATCAGCACCGAGATCATAACCAGCAACAGCAATAACTAGGTCATCCACTTTTGCAACCAACGTGATTACAACAGTTGCTTGGCGTGTCCGGTAACGACAATATCGGTAATCACAGTTTAAATTGATCAATTCCATAGGCACGGCGGCCAGATACATAGAGTCATACAAATCAGGCACCCCGGATGTGCATTCTTCATAGTCACCGGTGGCTCACCCTGTTTAAGTAATCTGGATTCTTTTAATAAATATTATTATACCCTATTGTGCATTCTTCAACATATCAGATAGGCTTTCTTCAAACATTTTTTTATGTTTTATTCATCTAGCAATACGGGTATTCCACCGACGAAGGATTTTTTTAATTATAGTCACTTCAACGCTCTTGGGTCATTCGTGACTTGTCCAGGGGTGAGATTTGAACTCGTGACTTTGGCGTGAGAGGTATGGATGCTAAACACTACGCCGGGGTCACCCCCTCCGACGAAGGTATACTTTGATATAACCAAATATCTTATATTAACAATATGATCCACTTTGTCGCCTAGCTGACGAACCGAATTTTTCGCAATGAAAGCGCCTCTGTGGCCAAAAAGGCTACCAAGGTATTTGTTTATCTTCACAAGGGGTAAACCAAATGAAAATTTGTATAATTTTTGAAATGTATGTATTTCAGCATATTATTTTATTTGATGACAACAGTGACACACCAGACAAATTTTCATGTAATATACACAATGTAATTAATGATTGACGTTTATTTTTTTAATAAGTGCTATATCCGCGTCGCAGTCTCGGTTCGGAGTGTGTAATCATCTTTGCATTGTTTCTGTTCACTGTAACACCAAGTGCATCAGATATTGGGTCCATGAGTTGTTTCATCCCTCTACGAAGTAAAGAGGGAGTTGATGGTAGGTCACTAATTTGACAATACAGTCCATGTACAGCGGCGTATCAATGGCTATGGATCGTTTGGACACCAGTCTTGGCTTCTTGGCGCTAGCATCAGTTTCTTCAGCAAGCCCCATTTATTCGCAGCATCTGTATCCTTTGTACGGAAATGACGGATAAAATTACCGACATCCATAGTCATTTGGACGTAGGTACATCAGGTACGCTGCTCTCTTCAATACGGCAGATACCTTTGTTCCCTTCCCGATGAATAAACGATAATGCAATTTCCTGGAGAGGGCGCTTGTTGTCATCCCGTCGTTGTTGTCCTTTTTTAGATGATGGACCTGCTTCCCAACAAACAATTTGAGTTGATCAACAGCTGAATAAGCCATTTTTTAGCTGAAGAAGCTTATTTTTGCCTGAATAAGCTCTTATTAAACATTCAATGTTGTCGTGAACTGGTCGAGGTTTCAAGCCTCTTCCATTGTTCACTGTCAAAGGCGACGCCAGCCAAACTTTTCCGCGATCCACACTAGCGACTGTCCGCTTTAAAAATCGTTAACAGAATGGCGAGCTAGTCTGAACGGGCTCGATTGACTAGTTCACACATCGTGTCGCACTCTTCCAACCCAAAGGCTTATTCTAATTCTTTATTTCATCTCCCTCACTTCGCATCTTATGCATTCGTCGTTTCGAAGCCGATCTTCGATGGCCACTTCATAGGCACGGATCATATTCGTGTATTCAGAGCTTTCCGAAGCTCAAGTTCAATCCAATCTCGGTGCGTATCTGCCAATGAGCTATTCGTGTACGTCGACGCTCAGTGCTGCCAAATTCAATTAGCTGACTTCACACCAAATGAAGGTTAATTGATTTTTCTTTAATTACTACCATGTCACATATACTACAAATGTTTGTTGGGTTCTTCCTTTATTTCGGATGCAGAATTCTCAATTATAAAATTTCACCACCAGAGATGAATATCAACTTTGCTTGTCTGATTATCACTTCAAACCATTGACAGTAAGAAATATCAATAATTGTAGGCTTTTGAAATTCATTAAATGAATTATTCATTCAATAAGGTAAACAAAATTCATGTATCATTGACATGACAGAAATCATGTTGTGTTTCAGCAGAAGAAGAGTCATCCCACACTGAGAAAAGAATAATTTCTCCTTTCGTGAATAAATAACGATAATCTAAGGCACGCCCCTCAATTGAAATTGGATGATTGTTGAGAACCTTTTTTAACACTAGATGGTGCGTGAAGCAATATTTTTCGGGTCGCCATTGCAATGTATGGAAAAACCATGAATGGATCATATTGTTAATATGATATATTTGATATAGCGTAACTGTCACTTTTGACTTCCATCGCCGATATCTCACAAATAACAATTCAATCATACAAATTGGCATGACTAATAGATGGGGGATTGTCTCATATCACCGATAGTGTTATTACTTTGCTTGATTTAATGATTGCTAGCTACACAATACGAAGAAGTCATGTAAATTTCGGTTCCCTGACACCAACACATGTAAGCGGCCCTCTTGACATAATAATCAGTTGAAAGAAATGAGAAAAACAATTAAATCAAACGTTCTTTTCGTCGACTTGCTGCATATGTTTTGGTTTGAAAACCCTTAATTTTACAAGAAATGTTTGTTGACGTTCCATGATTTACGTACAATATGGATTACGTCTAGTGTAAAATTAGTTATTTCTAGGTGTGTATAAATCAGCGATGGAAGCCAAAAGTAACGAATGCGTTTATTTTTCAAGGCTCATTTGTCCAAAAGTAACAGTTACGTTATATCGAGGCATACCTGTTTACATTTCACCAACCTAAACCCGATTCTTAAGGCCGGCACACAATAGATACGTTTTCGGGTTTTTTGACAGATAATGCATGGGCTAACTGTCAAAAAACCTGAAAACGTATCTATTGTGCGCCGGCCTTTAAACCCTTAAACCCTTCCTCTTAAAACATCTCCCCTTGGCATACAACATAACCGTATTGAGCACCTCAAAGTTGTTCACCTCGAGTAAATCTATACAACTCTCTAATAAGGAAAAACTGTGGAAAAATGGAAGATAACCTTTTTTGCTGTTGTATTTAGCATTCCGCTAACAACCCAATTTCATTACTTCATTATGATGGCTACCAAGCCTTTGGGGATTTTCCTTATTAGAGAGTTGTATAGATTTCTCACCTTAATCTCACTTAAATCTTTGGTTTTTATTAGTTAGGTAGGTTCCGATTCAACATTGTAGTTTCATTTTTATACCTATGATCTTGACTTTTTTATCTAGAGGATGAGTACTTAAGGGGGTTAGATTTTGATAAGTTCTTTAGTGGGAATGACACTGATGAAGACTGCACATTGTAGTCGAAATACGTATCTGTCATGGATACCAAAATTAATTAAGTGGAATTAAATGGAAGATAACCTTTTTTTGCTGTTGTGGATACATCAATTTATATTTATCACGCTTCGTTTTCTTGCACAATCACAAAAAAAAGCCATTAAAATTTCAGGGTTGCCAAACTCAGGGTATACTTGATTGTCGAGTATTAGTACAAGACACTGAAGAAGTCTGCACATTGTAGACGAAATACGCGTATCTGTGAAGGATAAGCAAATAAAGTAGTGGAATTAAATGGAAAATACTAATCCTTCTCTCTCTCTCATAATATTGATTGGCACGCTTCCACACAGCGTTTGGCACAGCTTTCGGCACAGATTGAGGTGTGCAGCGTTGATTACCCCTTGTAGTGCACTCAATTTTTCAACTTTCGTTTCGCAAATATAAACATTTAACAAAGACATTGACGTCAACATTGTATCCGACAATACTAACAGTCAGATTGGTGTAATCAGGGCTGGCAAGTATGATTTTCAATGAAACGTCTCACGCAATATTTACACAGATTCGCTATCACTATCGGATGAGAAAACTATGATGGAGATTTTCTTCAAAATCTCATAGATTGTGTTGTCGCTGAAAAAGAGACAATGTTGTGAACATCGATATTACTACCTCATATATTGATATTATTGTTACTTGTACCACGAAAATCCTACAAATATATTCAGTCCACCGATTACATACTGTTACTTGCCTTAATTCATCTAAATTAGTAAAAAAATGTGGATGTCAATAACGTGTGAGATTTTTTTTTTCATGCGTGCTTGATCATGGGAAAATGACAAGAAAACTCATTAAAGGTAGTTTCGGCTTGTGGTAACTAGTGGGAGGGCCTGTTTTCTCATTGTCACATCCCTGATCCCTAATCCCTCTGTCCTTTTTATTCCACGATTGCTACTATCAAATCGACTAATCAGCAATATAGTCGCTATATTTTGCGACTATAATAAGCAACTAAATTTAACTGCAAATTGACTCAAAACCACTACCCGATTGTCAGGTCCCATCCCAGCAAAAACGACTTCGAATAGAAGGAACTCCCTCTACCCAGGCATCCCAGGTGTATTTTGAAAAAAAAATCTGCGACATGATTGACGAAATGTCTTCACATATCTTCACCCCTTTCACTAGATCTTCAGGAAACATCGTAGAATTTAAAAAAAACGTCGTAGAAATTCGGGGAACAGCGAAGAAGTTCAGGAAACTGTCGAAAAGTGCAGATCAGTTCCAGGGCAAGAAGCGAAAACATAAACAAAATTATAGATTTTACCTCTCAGAGTTCCATGAAACTTCGCATAATTTTTAGCTAGGAGCAATGAACCAATTTTGTGCTGGAATTCAACCATTTTGACTCTCTCGTAATCTTTCAAAATGGCGCATTCGATATTTTTCAATAAATCATAGCACAAACACGACTCTTCTAAACAAAATTACGTCTGAGACCAAATTGTACAAAACTGAACTGCCTTTCCAGAAAAAAATACACGCTTAAAAAAACACAAATTTTCGTCAAAAAATAGAAAACAAATGGCTAGAAACTTCAATGAAAAAAAATTGCATTTTTCAGATGTTTAGACTTATTTGTAGTTGTAAGCGTATCAAAATTGTTAACTTTTATGAAATGTGGACACCAAAATCGCTCTACATAAAGATGTAGTAAAAATCATGAACTTTTTTTTAAGCAATATTTATGTGAATTGAGCATAGGAAACGATTGTTTGATTAAATGGTATGCTTTCTGCATAAAACTCAATAGCAATTATTTTTGGAAAAAATTCGAATTTGTTGTTACCTTTACGTTTATTTCATAAAAGTAACCATTTTTGATAATGAAGTAATGCAATTAGTTTGTTAGGGGAATGCTCAAAAACAGCAAAACAAAAGGTTATCTTCCATTTAATTCCACTTAAGGAATTTTTTGTTTTGTACGAAATAATAAAAGGAAAACAAGGCCTAAATCGCTAATTAAGGGGTATTATGGTGTTCAAAATCATTAATCACGATTATCTCCGTAAATTAGGCCTAAATCACGATTACTGTAATGCTTAGGGAAGTTTGAGTTAATCAAATGCGTTTATCTCCTTAAATAAGGCCTTAATCGCGATTTAAGGGGTGTTCAAAATATGTAATTTCGTAAATAAGACCTAAATCACAATTTAATTAATATGTTGGGGTTTAAGTTCTTTAGATACGTTTATCACCATAAATAAAGCATGGTCCAGTTAGAATCTAGACGCACTATATCAGCTCTATCTTGGGATTGGTTTGACGTAAGAAACAATTGAAGCTTTGCACATCATAAAAAAAGCTTGACCAAATTAGGCCCCCTACACAACATTACAAAATATTGAAAGGGCATAACAATAATTTACCCTTTTTTAAATCGACTTTTGCTCTATTTCTTCTTCTTCGTTTTCTTCTCCACGTATTGCTTATCCCATATTAGCTTATTGCGTGTTCTATATGCACTTCCACAGTTATTAATTGAGAACTTTCTATGCCTGTACCATTATATGTCCAGGGAGAACGAGAAATTTTCCAACCCGAAATGTTAGCGGCAAATCACAGTCAGTATAGCAGCATGACGTACAGCCAGTGTCCCTTTGGGGATGGGATGCAGTTCTTGCAGGGCTTCTTCTGTATAAAAGGTTTGATTCCTTTTGAAACGGATAATCACGTCCTTGGCCATCTTCGAAAATGTTAACCGGATTAATAATCGAATAAGCATAAAAATCTCTGAGGAAAAAAAAAACGAACGTCACGTTTGTTCAAGCGCGCAGCCTACTCTGCTGTGTAGACAATCCTTATTTTTAGTGGTAGTAGTAGTAGTAATAGTAGTAGTAGTAGTAGTAGTAGTAGTAGTAGTAGTAGTAGTAGTAGTAGTAGTAGTAGTAGTAGTAGTAGTAGTAGTAGTAGTAGTAGTAGTAGTAGTAGTAGTAGTAGTAGTAGTAGTAGTAGTAGTAGTAGTAGTAGTAGTAGTAGTAGTAGTAGTAGTAGTAGTAGTAGTAGTATTTGTTAAATAATGTTATTATTAACATGCTAGCCTACAACCGGTTTCAGGATGAGCGATGACAGAATTTATCAAGCAACCAAATCAATCTTTTCAATTTGTCGAACCTCTTAACGGAATCCCTTTATGAAGAGGTTTGAGAGTGTTGGTATATTTCCTTTTAATTCCGTTATAATTGCTTATCTTTTGACAGATACGCGTATTTCGTCTACTACTTGCAGACTTCATCAGTGCCTAGAGGTGTCGAGTACTTGGCACTGATGAAGTCTGCAAGTAGTAGACGAAATACGCGTATCTGTCAAAAGATAAGCAATTATAACGGAATTAAAAGAAAATAAACCAACACACTCAAAGCTAACCAAATCAAATTAATCTCTGTAAAAGTGGATCGAAGACACCCAAAAGGGTAAACGTTAAACAGTTAAATATCTCCCTAAACTCATCAATTTTGGAATGCCATTGTATCACAGTATGTTAAGTGCCGAATGCAACAAAGTATAAACGACCCTAATAGAGGTATGTCAAACATTGCTAGCCACAACGAATCGTGTCCCCGCAGAAGATCGTGTCGAAAAGATGACATAACCATTAGCACGCTTTGGTACCATCAGATTAAAACCATCCGTAGAAAGGCCGATTATGCTTGCACCTCAACCATCGTCAACCGTATCCATATTTAGCATAGCCAGTGTAACATCATCACCCGACTGCAGCGCGGCACGCGATCAATGTCGCCAAGCCAGAATCATAACTTTATGGTTTTTATTTAGCACCGGCATCATAATTGGCATTACATGTCTCATTGTAATTTGTTTTGTTTTTCCTCGCTGTCACTGCCGCCCGACTGAGCATAGGTACCCTACTGACTTACATTTTCCCTTAATGGAATAACCATACTCGGTTTTAATAAATACTTCGGAAGGTCTGTTCGCTGTGGTCATCATTATGTGAAAAGTTATCGAACAAGGAAAATCTATGTCTGATAAATGAGCGAGGTCCGGCGGTTTAGTTTTATATTATAATGATAAATATGTTTACCGGGTAATTTGAAACGCGAACCGACCGAGCATGAAAACCCCGTCACAACCTGCGCGGTTTGTTGGGCAAAGTTTGGATCCAACCAAAAAGATCGTGAGTAATTTATAATGGCAGCTTATTTTACACTGGTTACTCGGGCATCATGTTTGGGTGCTTCACACCACTGACTCGCGCGACTACTTACCGACTGTTGTTATGCGCTTACATCGGCGAGTAGCTTAAATCATTTGCATTCCAAACCGACATTATGGCGGAGATATTCCACTTTTGCTGCTAAATTGCTTCAGCCTGTGTCGGTTTCAACTGCGGTGGAGTAAATTTCTCACTTTTCTCATCTGGTTAAGTGATATGGAAATGGCCGTTAATTGAAATTGTATAATAACTTATTTAATTTACGACCACCGTTTATCTGATTGTATGCCGAATCTGCCAGCCCCAGCTGGTCGAGCTATCAGTAGAGGAAATCGTTAGGCTGTGAGAATTATTATTCAAATTCGAATCTATAGATTGGAAATTTGAATAATACAATCAGCATAGAATGCTAAATCCTACGCAGGAAGCAAATCTCGCTGTGCTGATAAATTTGTGATGCAATTTTAAGCATCATGGCAATTTTGACATTGAATTTGAAAGGTTCTTGGGGGTAACAGGTAGTTTTATAATTAAAGGAAATGTTGCGTACATTTTGAAAAACGTACGGCTGTTTGTGAATCTGAAGAGATTTTTTATAGTAAATCTGAATTCTGAATAGAATTTCACGAGAATTGTGAGAATAATTCAAAAATAATTTTAAGGTGATCTATGAAAGATTTTGTTTTCCTTTATTAGCGAGACTTTCAGTCTCTCAGAGAATTCCCTATAAATCACAACGCGAACTCTGATAACGACTTCAAGGAAATCAAGATCAAAGGATAATTCCCAGAAGATTTTGATGATGAATATGATGTTATTTGGAACAGAATTGCAAGGAAATCGATTACTGAAAGGAATTATAAGGAAACTCTAAAGCGAGTATAAAATGGATACCGATGATAGATCTATGAGAATTGAGAAGAAAATTACAATTAATTATTGAGAGCATTCACTGTAAGTTTTGAGAGCATTCCATGGGAATTCTAAGAAAAATGTTTAGGAAATTTTCTGAAAAATTCTTAGCGGCTGCCACGTAGACAGTAGCGAGCCAATGGGAATCGAATTAGATATACAAAAACGAATAAAAGAATACGTGCAAGAAAGGATCGACCACAGGTTCCATTGAGTGAACAAGGTATCAACCGTCAAGGATCTGATGCATTCCATACCAGTCAAGGACACCTTGACTTTGGTCTTCAGTAATGCTGCAGCTAGAGAAATGGAACTGCAGGAAGAACATTCTGATGATGGAAGCATCCCAAGTAACATTTTAAGTTTTATTAGGTAATACAAAGCTACTATAAAACAACATTCATAAAACCCTGGTCAAAGCTACTTTGCCATTCATTCATCCACCAAAACCTCATTAAGACTTGAATCTGTCTAGTTGGCCCATCCTGGAGAAGGTTCTGAAATGTATATTTTCGAACCTCTTCAAGATTGATTTACTGCAAAAAGGTTGTATGACGAACGTATTGAGAACCATTTGAAACCCATATTTAAGCTACAATAAAAGCTATTTGGTTACAATAAAAACCTTTTTCAAGCCATTTTACCTAGCCTCTTACTGAATCCACTACAAAAATCATCAATCAAGATAGAAAAGGATTCATAAATACCATCCGATCTTAACAAAATAATTAAAATATAAACTGATCATTTAAAAATTCTATTAAATTTCCAAAATTATTAAAATTGTTCTCATAAAGTTGAAGGTGCCATATTAAATCTTATGTGAAATGTGCTTGAAAACATCGAAAAATAAAAGTCTGACCTCCGAAAACGTCGATTTTACTTATTATTTTTAATTGAGAAAAAAAATTCTTTAGATTGATCATTAAGCTCAGCCGAGATATTTTTATGATTATAGTATTTCAAATATCTGCTCATTGCTAAATTGACCAAAATAAAGTTATATCCAAGGAAATACATATTGAAAACGAAGATTGTAAAAATCAAACAAAAAAATTGTAATATGGCGATGTCTGAAAAGTTGGTTTTCATCGGCCATTTGTGAAAAAATTGTTTTGCTTTAATAAAATCCCTAAAAAATTCATAAGGCTTTTATGAAGAAAACTTTCTGACTGAATTGCATTTATCTTAAGCCATTTTGCTTGATCCTAACCCGTTCGTATTTATGGTAGTATTTATGGAGGCAAAGTTGCCTGCAAAAAAAAAATAAACGTCAAAGTTTGTTTATCTTCCGATAGTTGCGTTGTGCGAGCATTGCAACTAGGTTTTACTCCAGCGTTCTTCCAGGCGATTTCCTCCTGCTGGTTTGGAAGCAGTCAACTCAGGAAGTGTGCAGTACTGTCTGCTGGAAGCTCAATCGTTTTCGTAAAAGATCCCCTTCTTCCCGAAGTGCACCATCAAACGATGCAGTTTTAATTAAGTACACTTGAATGAAATTTTGACCCTTTCGCTGAATAAAATCACTGCTATGAATCGGAATCAGTGGTTTGCTGTCGGTACAAATGCATCGTTCGATCTGGATAAAGCTGGTCTGTTTTTAGACTGTTTCGTATAGGAGACGGTCAACACCGGTCAGAACGTAAGGCAACCTGCGCCAGATGCTCAATCGTTGCTGAAATTGACTTCCCTTCGGTCGTTAAGATCGCTTGAATTTTTCATCCTACTTCGTGTACCCTTTGAGATTTCCTTGTCATAAATTTTGCATTTATTCACTATGAAGATCCAATCCAATCAATTTGTAATCAGAGTAATTGGAGATTTTAAAATACACTTCAACAAGTTTAAATAACAACAATATATGCTTTTTGTTCTCATTTAAAACCGATTGGTTTTATTGTTGCTTTATAATGACAGACAACATAATGGAGTATTTCATCAAGGCATTAATAAACAATTGCTAATGAAGTTCATGATTTATTTACAGAACAGTTTTCTGGAGGGATTGACAGCTGCTTTAAATTTATTTTTAAAACAAGGCATTTTTTTTTTGGCTTTCTCGACAGACTATATGTACAAGGTTTTCAAAACAGCAATAAGCTGAATGTTTTACACTTTGAAATGCTGTATTTAAACTAAATTGATTGTGCATTGTCGTTATAAAACCATCATAGATCAGAGTGGATGCCAAGTAGCTGCTGAATTGTTACTTGGGATGCGTGTGTGTGTGTGTGTTTTTTTTTTTTTAATAAAATTTATTTATTTATTTCGTCAAGCGAGTAGACTACATACAATGGTCACATTGTTTTACTTATATCCTATGCATTATTTATATTATGTTTTAGTCTGATTTTAATTTCTTTTTTTTGATAAAGTGATGCTAATGACTTCACAGTGTAGATTATACTGTCACATCATTCGATTGAAGGGGCCATTTTTTGCGTTATGTGTTCTGTGTGATTTTTCTGAGAATAATTTTCGTGTTCTTAGATGGCGACAGGGTGAGTAGAAGTTTAATTGTGAAAGTTTTTCTGATGAATCTTTGCGATGTGAAATGATGCCATTGATGAAGAAAAGCATTGCAAATTCGCGGCGTTCTTTGAGTGTTTGTAAGTTGATGAGCATGCAGCGTGCTTCATATGATGAAAAAGGAAATGCAGTCCAATTCAATTTGTGAAGGGCATATAAAAGGAATTGTTTTGGACGGATTCTATGCGTTCCTCGTGTATGGCAAGGTACGGATTCCATACTACGTTACAGTATTCCAGAATAGGTCTTACGTATGCATATCATAACGACAGCAAAATACTATTTGCTTTCGTTATGATTGTGTTATAATGTTCTACAAAAGTGAGTTTGGAGTTTAGGATCACACCTAGGTCCCTTACAATTTTACATTTTTCAACTCGCCTAAAAATATTTCAAAAAGAGGGGTTCCTATTTTTCTGCTAAATACAGTTGCGTTGCATATTTTTTACATTGAGTATGAGTAGACTTTTACTACACCAAGTATTGAATAAGTTGATTTCATTATGGAATTCCAAAATAACTTATTTCCATGAAGAGCTTCATGTTGTCTGCATATATAAGAACTTTTATTTTTTAAGTGTGTAGGAAATGTCGTTTACGTACTAAATAAAAAGATTTGGGCCTAAATTAGAACCCTGGGCACCCCAGAGGTTCGAAATGTGTTCTGAAAGTTTATTTTGAAAACGAACTAATTGTTTGCGTTGCGTTAAGTATGATTGGAGTAGGGTTGCCATATGGTATCCTAAAGGAGGACATGTCCTCCTTTTTCAACAATTTTTCTACGTCCTCCTTTTGCCCGAAAATGTCCTCCTTTTTAATCCTTACATTTTTCCAATGACATATTCATAAATTTCTTTTCGAAGAGCGTTGTTTGCAGAGCTTATTTGTTTAATTATGTCGCAACTTCATCTTATCTAGCAAATGCTATTTGATGGTGGGACTAGGAGTATACTACAGCTGCCAACCCCGCTACATTTAGGCTGTGGTCAAGGCTGCCGTCCATTTCGTAAATTTTAACTTAAATTTGACACATGGAAATTTTTCAAATAAGCCCCTACCAGACTTATTTCAAACAAACCAGGAATTAATTTTGACAAACAAATTCTAGAAAATTGAACGATAAACAACAGAGGGATTTTCAAACATTTTGTATTATTTTCGAAGAGTCAGTGAAAATCCATTAAGGCTCTGAACCATTTGGTGAATTATTTCAACTTTTGGTTAAAATTTGACAGATGGAAAGCTATCGATTAACCCTGCTATCCGAGCGTGGTTATTTTTGACAGACAAGAAGTTAAATTTTGACAACCGTGGCTGAGTTCTACTCGAAAACCGATCGATCGGTAACACAGGGATTTTCGAACATAAGAAATAACTTTCGAAATGTCACTTTTAACCACGAGTTAAATTTAACTCGGCAAACGGTTCACAGCCTAAATGGAACACAACCTTAGACTGTGTTCAATTTTTCTGAATTTTTACTTAAATTTTACATTTCGAAAATAAATTATAATGTTCGAAAATCTCTCTGTTGTTGATCATGTGATTTTTGAGAAGAAATTTGTCAAAATTGATTCCTGGTGTGGCAGAAATAAGTCTGGTACAATAACAGATTTATTTGAAAATTTTATATTTGTCAAATTTAACTTAAAAAATCACCAAATGAAATACAGCCACACAGATTGAATCCAACATGCGTTCGATTTTGACGTTCTGGTTCTATGGGTATTTCAAGCAGAACCATACAAATCGACGTATCTGATTTTGTAAATAATCACTTCAATCGTCGATTTGTGGCAACTGCAAGCTCACTCACAGAAACTAACAACACCAGCTAGTAGGGGAAAGATTTCTCTACCTGATGATGGTCTTTGTTTGCGTGGGTGAGTTAGCAGTTAAGAAAAATCGTCGATTGAAGAGATTGTTTACAAAAGAATTTTTCGTCGATTTGAATAGTTATGCTTGATTTGGCCACTGCCATACTGAGAGCGAAGAAGCAAGTGAAGCGTGAAGTCGAATGTAAGGAATGATATCAATAAATAATAGGAATTATTTTGTATATAACGCTAAGCTATAGCTATAGGCTGTCTTGCAATGAGCACTCATACATTTAGTTTTCACTGGAAATCCTATGTATGAGTGATCATTGCAAGACAGCCTATATTACATGATATAATCCATAGTCTGTACGGGGTATTAGAGTCCTATGCTGAATCAATGGTAAAATTAACAGGTTGCTTAGATGTTCCATGTTGGTTTCAATCAGCGATGACATGTATACTGATTTTTGTACATGATAAAAGTTGAAATGGTTTTCTTGCAAATCAGCTGGACTAGATCATTTCCAAGTATCAAACATGAATTGTGAAGGCTAGTTTGATGCATTTTTCAGAAGTACAAAGAGAAGATTAATTGAATTGATAACGACCACAAGTTATGAACAATATCAATTGAACCTTCGCAAATCATGAATTTTGTGATAGCGCACATATTATTAAAACGTATGATAAAAACTCATTGTCCTCCTTTAATGTTAAGAAAAGTAATCATTGTCCTCCTTAATCACCAAACCTGAAATGAAATGTCCTCCTTTTCAAGTTTTTGATATGGTAACCCTAGATTGGAGCCAATTCATAAGTCTAGATTTCATTTCTATTTTTTGTTTCAAAGATGGGACTCTCTTTACAACAATGTTTTATTATCCAAATAAAAAAATATTTGTTTGATGATTTTCAGTTGATAGTAATACATTACTATGAACTTAAAATCATCAAATAAATCATTTTTTTATTCGGATAATAAAGAATGTTTTTTTTTTTTCTAAAAAAAATGTTACTTATAACCCATTACCGAACACGATGAGTAAAAAATACCCATTTTATGAAGTACTTGCAAATACTCATTAATGAGTAAAGTTTGTTTTTTCTTATTTCATGAGTTAAGCCACTTTTTTCGAAATGGGTTCTTTTTACTCATTAATGGGTACTTGGGGATTAGCGTACAGGGGAATACCGTGGACCTCCGGTAATCTGACCGTTCTTCATGTGAACACTGAAGATTGAACCGCGCTAATCTGCACGATGTACAAACGAAACATTGTTCAAACGTCATCTAGCACATGGAATAGAGTAAAACGAAATGGAACGATGCGGAACGAAACGTAGAATGAAAACAAAACAACAAATAATGCTAACAGATATTCGCTTTTCTGATGGTCATAGAATGGACTAGACGAACTAGAAGTTCAAATTTAAAATTTTCTGAATAAAAATAGTGCCAAACTGGGACTGCGGCAAGCTACCGGCAGGAAACTACAGAAACTGTCAGTCAGCTGGAAAATGGCTGCCATCCGAACCATAGCAGCGCTTTCATTCATGAAAGGCTTATTTCCAAAAATTCCAAGCAAGCGCACATATCATCGCATCATCCGGGAGAATGGAAACTTTTCGATAACTACTTTATGTATAAAGAGAGATAGAAGGGCTAGTAGCCTAGATATTTTGTAGAAACCTGCTTTACCTAGAACATTAACTGGGTCTTTAGTGGATCCTAACAATGATTTTAACTGGTTATGTCTACTAGTGAAAACTAAATCTAATCCGATTTTTTTTAACTGTGATCTTAGCAGACAAGTCATATTTTGATCAATTGGAACGGATACTCGTTTGAGTGCAGTTGCGAACCCCTTTAGGTACGGTTGTGTTTTAAGTTTGCTCTCTGTTTTGTGCGTGCGTTCGCTTTCATAGTTTTTGGCTGCATTTGCCGGATTAGCGCTGGCACTCTGCCTCCCGGACGGTTATACGTGTGTTGTTATCTCACTTTCCGGGAAGTTTTAGAATCGAGAAAGAATACGTGATTCATCATGTTTGCAAGCATCATAAGAGATGCCGCTATCTGTGTTGTTTGATTTTTTCTCCCGGACCAGAAATTTGTGGCAACATGAGTGATAATTTTTAATTTCAGTTTATTTACGCACTGTAAGATGCCATAAACGGTATTTCGCTCATTGGACCTGTGACTCAGTTTTCCGTTGCTTTTGATTCCATCGGAAGTTAAGTATTTTCTCCGGAGAATATTCTTGTTGTGCAGCAGATGCTGTTCTGTGTATGGTATGAAGTAAAAGTGGTATATCCGAAATACATTGGTGCGAGCCTTGAGATGATTCGTCACCTGGTCAAAGGAGTATTTAGTTGCCACGATCGTTCCAACACCACTAGCTTGCAACCAACTGGACGGGTTTACTGGAAACATTGGATTTATATGGTGAGACCTTTCCATTATTAACATTTTATGTACCATTTAATAGATGACATATTATAATCTGTTAACTTTATTGCTTCCATTTGAATAATTATTTATTGTTGAAATTTGTAAATGATTATGATTCAAATTGAAAAGACATAGAGGTTTTGTGCCTATGAGAGAAGAGGTAGTAAAATGATTTTCACTCCCGCGGGTTTTCCCCTCAATCAATGATAAAACATAGCATAATTCCTTCCTTTAAATTAGCTACGGTTGTGACAATGATGGTGAGTTTACCATGTTATATCTTCATTGTATTTTAGCAACCTTATCTTCCAGCAGACGCTCTGGACAGCAATTTCAACATTTATAAAAAAAAATCTACATTTGCCAGCAACACTGACTGGGTGTATCCTATGGCTTACCTTCCCTACTAACATAATTCCTAAATTCCCGAGACATATATGAGGGGTCGTAGAGTTCTCTGCATCTCTCTTAAGTAAATGTTGGACTAAAATACCTTTCCTATCCCTACCAGTTGTAAGGACGTGGCCAGGACAATCCTTAACTGTTAGATCTGGGAGATAGTAAATATTTCCTACTTACTATCTGTCCAGTAATAGATATCTGTCTTGCTCTTAATAGTTTTGAATTCGTACCACCTATGATATTGTCCAACTTGTTCGATGCTAATTCTAATGCTAAATGGAACGGACATTCGTTCCAAGGGTTCAGAGCCTCCGGTGAGGGTTGTAAATCTCCTTTGTATAATTTCCACTTTTGTATCGATGATTGCCTGGATTGTGGTGTCCTTGTATCCATCGAGGAGGACGACTCTATCTATGATGCAAAAAAGATTGTGTTTTGCTGTGACTAGCTGCGCGCACGCTGAGTAGATAGAAAGAAGATTGATGACGATTCTGAAGATTTCCTGCAAAAAGATGATGAGCGATGCAAGTAGATGCGACAAATGAAAGAAGATTTTTCGAAGATTGATTCGCTAGTGTGAGATTTGTTGAGCATCTAAACTTGAGATTTAGATGTGTCGCCCCCCTTGGTATCCATTGAGTCTCGCTATTTTGAAGATGCACTTTAATTCCTTCACATTTCCTGTTTCGCTGAATCATGTGATGGAAGGTGGCCATTTTTTGCTGGAACGAATGGTTGGAAGCAGTGTTGGAAAAAGATCAAAAAATCAAATCGCACCACAGAAGACAAAATAAACAAGCAAAAAACTGCGGTTGACAAATATTGCAAGCTGTGATATCGCAGCACGGAATATCAAGCTAACAAAACTCACCAGGTGCAAATCTCACCAAACTGTGGTGAGATTGAGTTTCATGATTTTTGTTTTACACCCGAACGCAACCGAAACTGCCATAAAGGGCCACCCACATTAAATCCGTTTGCGTTGCGTTGACGTAAATTTGACAGTTAGACAATACATTTGGCTGTCACTTTGCCGCAACGCGTCCGATCCGGATCTAATGTGCGTGGGCCTTAACGGGTTGCAGTAGTAGCTTCGTGTCTGTCATCGTTTTATAGATTAAAGAGATAGCATTATTAAACTTTCTCTTTCTAAGAATGCGAGGTGCAATTGAATCATTTTGCGTCGATTCAACTCGGAGCTTGAAAAATCAAAATCAAGCACGATATTTTGCTCCAATATCACGCGTGATATTGGGAGCGTATGAGAGCGGAAAAATATCAATTTGCTAATGATTATGCCATCACTGGTTGGTTAACTCGTTTGGTGCTTGTTGGTTTCCTGTAAACTTCTTATTGAAACGAAGAAGATCAAGAAATGCGAGTTTTCCGTCTTTTTAAACCTCGTGAGTGAATTTTATATCCTTATTATGTTGATCTCATCTAATATTTGTGAAAGGGCTTCCCGTTTAACTAGATATCGTCGACAAACCTCCACCAACGGTTTGGTAATAGTCCTTTCTCCTTCAGAATTGTCTCCAAGTTAGCCATGAAAAGTTCACAGGATGGGAGACAGGGGATCTCCTATTGGAACTCCTTTGGTCTGCTTGTAGAAGTTACCTCGGAACGTGAAGTAGTTCTCTTCCATAAAAGGCGGGTCAGCTTAAGGTACGTCCGAACCTTGTTTCTAAATGCTGCATCCTCTCGTTGTGTTGATGATGATGATGATGATGATGATGATGATGATGGTCCCACCTCTTACCCCTACAAAGGTTTGAGCTGGATGAGTTATCTTTAAGATAATTAAATATAAACATTTTAACCAGGTTTGCAAACAAAATCGAGCTGGTTACAATTACAGATATAAATGTCCTGTTAAATATGCTATAGGCATCAACCAAAAACATTCAAAGGTGTAACTAGTTATCAAAAGTCCAAGTATAGTCCTCGACAATACTTCCATTTACACGTGACCTGGGATTTACACGTTTAAGCTTCCGCAGTGCCAGGACTATATCCAAGGAAACGACTTCCAGCCAACCCTTTACTAATTCAAGGCTTTTGCCACAATTTCCACGTATTAGTCATTTATACCTGTATTCCGCGCGCGAGGCTCAAACCATCGTAGACTACTCAAAGCTATTTTTACTATTACTACTACAAAATCAAAAAACCATCATCACCATCGAGGCAAACAATGTAGTTTTTTGTATATGCTACACCAATTACTAAAATGTCTATATGACAGTCTCCATACAAAATAATCCGTTAGAGATAACTTTGTCAAGATACATGATTTATCCATTCATAAAAATTTAACTGCTCAATAAACAGCTTTTACATGTGAAATGCAGCGTCTCTTGAATTCTGTAAGTGTAGTTGCACGCTTGATGTGTCTAGGCATCGAATTGAAAACATTTATACCTTTGAAAAATAATGAATTTTGTGAAGCATTATTCAAAAGATGTGGTGTTCTTACTTCATCCGCGTTTCTAGTGTTATATCTATGAAAATCACTTCCTCTTTCAATCCGATCACACAAATATCGAGGCAGCAAACCGTTAACTACTTTAAAAATGAACACCATAGTCAAAAACACAATTCTTTGCTTCACCGACAACCATTGTAAGGCGTCCAGCATAAAAGTTGAGGAAGTGAATCTATTACATCTTAAAATCAAACGCATTACTTTATTCTGCAAACGCTGTAATCTCGATATTTGTGTTTCATTGGCCAAAAATAAAATGGAAGGGCAAAAGTCTAGATGAGGGGAGATGATTGATTTGTATAACTGTATTTTACTACCAATAGTTAAATTGTTTTTCAAGCGACATAGGATTCCATACTTCTTGGCAATTTTCTTGATGACATTGTCAATATGAGAATTGAACTTGAGTTTGTCATCAATAATCACGCCAAGATATTTAATTTCCTGAACGCGATCAAGTGTCTCATCATCAATAACAACAGAGACATCATCATCTACACGATTCCGCGAAATTACCATGAATTTAGTTTTACTTATATTCAATTTCAATTGTTTATACTTCAACCATCTACTTAGAAGAACGCAAATCTTCATTCAAGCGTGAAACGGCTTCTTCTAAATCTTTAGCTGCAATGAATAGCACAGTATCGTCAGCAAAAAGATTAATATCACAAAACCATAAAACTCGTCGCATGTCATTAATATACATAATAAATAAAAGGGGCCCTAATACACTTCCCTGAGGCACTCCAAGGTCATTGTCAACGGGACAAGATACAAAATCATTAAAAACAGTCCTTTGTGTTCTGTCAGATAAATAGCTTTCAAACCATTTGTATGCAGAACCCGAAATTCCAAAGCGCTTGATTGTTCTCAACAATAAGGGCCTAGAAATTGTCTCAAAAGCGCGTTTTAGATCCAAAAACACAGCAACAATCGTATCTTTATGCTCCAAATTTTCTTTCCATTTAGCTAACACTAAGTTTAACGCGGTTTCACAAGAATGGCCTTCCCGGTATCCCGATTGTTCCGGTATCAACAAACAGTTACTATTTAAATATTCTAACAGCTGGCCTTTTACAACAAGTTCCAAAATTTTCTCTAATGTGTGCAACATGTTGATGGGACGAAACTCTTCGGCTTTAATCGTCCCAGCAACTTTTTGTATAGGAACAACTAAAGATTCTTTCCAAATATGCGGCACGTGCCCAGGTTAATACCCGAGCAAAGTTGGTTAACAAAATGAAAGCAAATCGATATTAAAGTTTGTAGTTCCTATCATAATGAAAACTCATTTTGCTTTCAATTGTCACGACATTAGTCTGATATCATATTGTGTTTTCGTTATGCAGTCAAAACTTTTTAAATGAAAGCGACTAAACTTGAAGTTCTTGCTGTTAACGTCTTATTTAAAATTTAATGTAATCTCATCTGTCGTTGAACTAACTATTATTGTTTATTTGTTTTGTTTAACACATTTCAGATCATGCGTCACTTGCCCGGGGTGAGATTTGAGCTCAATTCTTTCAGCGTGAAAAGCATTGATGCTAACGATTTACGCCAGGCTCGTATTCAGTTAAACATTATGAAATCAAAATCAGAAATCAAATTGATTTCATTGAAAGTAAGATTAGTTTTCCGTTTGATTCAACAGTGTATAAGTTTGCTGTCATTTTTGCTGTGTTAACCGTTAAGTCAACCAAAATGAGATCAACTGGAGTATTCAAAATAAGTTACATCATAAGAGCAAATTTTGATTTCAATGTGATCTCCAGCTTTGTCGGTTAACAAAATGAAAGCAAATCGATATTAAAGTGTGCAGTTCCTATCATAATGAAAACTCATTTCGATTTCAAATGTTGCGACATAAGTCTGATATCATATTGTGCTTTCATTATGCAGTCAAGACGTTTTAATGAAAGCAACTTAACTTGAAGTTCTGCTGTTTACGTCTTGTTTAAAATTTAATTGAAATTCATCTGCCGTTGAACTAATGATTATCGTTTATCCGATTTGTTTAACACATTTTAGGTCATTCGTGACTTGCCCGCGGTGAGATTGGAGCCTAAGTCTTTCAGCTTGAGAAACATGAATGGTAACCATTTACTCTAGGCCCGTATTCAGTTAAACATTATGAATGCAAAATCAGTAATCAAATTGATTTCATTGAAAGCAGGATTAGTTTTCCGTTTGCTTCAACAGTGTAAAATTTTGCTCTCATTTTTGCTGTGTTAACCGTTAAGTCAACCAAAATGAGATCAACTGGAGTATTCAAAATAAGTTACATCATAACAGCAAATTTTGATTTCAATTTGATCTTCAGCTTTGCTCGGGTAGCCAGTCCTCCACTCAAAATAATCCACACGTCAATGCTACGTGAAAAATCACGTAGATTCCAAAAAATGCTTTTTTACTCCAGTTTACCTGACAAAGGTAGCTATCATCGGACTTTGGTTGTATATCAAATGAAGCGCCAGTTACTTTTACTGCAGTTGCCCCATCTCTCTTACGTGAAAATAACGTACTTTTTTAAATTCATTTTGCCAGCTGCATTCCGCGTTCATTCTGTGTGCAAAGAATAAGCAAAATGGCGTCTGTTGAAAACAAACTGCAAGAGCTGCTAGTCGATTTAAACATCACGCAACATTTGTTAGAAATATTTGATGGTAAGAACAGTTTAATGTAAGCTTGAATCTTATATTGATGTGTCATATTTTCATTTGAATAGAATGTGGAGTCGATTTTGTCGATTTGCTCAGGATTACGACTGATCAACTTCGCCAGTCTTTGGAGCCAACAAAAATACCTTGGAAATACTCAGTGTTGCATGAATTGATTTCCTCTTGGCGAACACGAAATGTAAGAGAATTTAAATATTGTAAAAATGAAAAATTCATCCGTTAACTTTTTTCTTCTTTTCTACAGGAGTCCAAAATCATTAGTTTACTAACGTCGCTGAAACCAGGGTACCGCCTGCGACTTACCGGAGCAATTAATATTGCTACTTCCTCGGTTGCATCTACCGAGATCACATGCGAGAGTAATCAGTGCGATCAAAATTTCTCTCAGTTCTCATCTAACGAGGCTACCAAAAGAAGCGATTCGGATTATGGACATGGTTCAACCTCAACATCAACAACTCCGGAATATGCCTTAACATCGTTGCCTGTTGTTGCAGTAGTTTTCCAGGCCACATCGTCAGCCGTTCACAGTAAAACGAATGCGCTTGATGAACCCTCATCGGATGTTACCTGTAGGTCTGTGGAAACCGAGGTGAAAACCAATGAAAGCAAACACGAAAAGCAAAAGCAAAACGTAAGTATATAAATCCCTATTTTGCATGTAAATAAAAATTCATCAGTTTTTTTGTTTACTTTTCTGTAGGAGTCCCAAATTGAATGTTTAATAACGTCACTGGAGCCAGGATACCGTCTGCGACTTACCGGTGAAGCAAATGTTGTTCGGTCCCCGGTTGTGTCCACTGAGTTCACAAGAGGAAGTAATCTGGTCAATCAACGGATCTACCAGGTTTCCTCTAACGAGGCTGCAAACCTAAACGAACCTAACCATCAACTTCCTTCAACTTCCACGAATGATAGCTCCGGTTACTTTGCCCAGGGCATTGTCATAGTAACGTCGTCTGCTCATGTAAATCAACCAGGAACTGATTACTCTGATGCCGTCGCAACCACATCGTCAGCCACTGACAGTAATACGGATGCGCTCATTGCATCGTTAGCAGACGATACAATTGAGTCTTCAGAATCTGGAGACAGTTTGAACGAAGCAGAGCAAAATCAGCAGAAAAGTGTTCTTCCATCATTTAAACAGACCAATCCCGACAAATTCGCCGAGTCCTCTTCGACCGCTTTAGCAATAACGGTTTCACATCTTGAGAGCAATGTTTTTACAACAAAATCCTTAGAAGAGTTGCTGAGATACTCCGAAGAAGGAAAGGAAATTCTACAGTACGCCGCCAACAAGATAGGTAACCTGAAACAAAGGAAACGGAAGCGTGAAACAAGAGAGAACCAATACCAAGCATCCAAGCAATCAACAGTCGATTCCCAGTCTAATCGAAACGTAGTTGCCAAAGAAGCGGCTGAATGGTTAACGCTAAATAGTGAACCATGGTCAGTTGTGCTTGATAGGTGGAAAATTAGCTACGAAGCACGCAAAGTCGAGTTGCTATCCAGAAAACGCATTCCCCAAATTTTTACGACATATCCGCAATACAAGTGTCAGCATGGTTTTCAACTGGTGAGTTTTGAAAATGAAGTTAATAATCTATTTAGGAAAAATAGCACACTGTAGTCACTGTTGAAACATCTTTTGATTGCTCCTTATAAGGATTTAAAGCAAAAAAGATCTATGGGATTTGACAGTTATATAATCTGGCAAGTTTTCACACCAGAGCACCAGCGCTGTTCTTCCTCTATAGGTTATTATCTTTATTGCTTTGATGTAATAGCACACATAAACAGACGTAACACCCGACACATTTTGCAACTAAATATATCCTTATCGTCAAGTGAAATCAAATCGTTTATAACAGAAGTTTATTGAAGTTAGAACACTACAGTAATGCCATCTAGTCCTTGCATGACCTAGTGTGTTCATTAGATAGAATTTTCGTGATGATGGTTTTGATCGTTTAATGTTTGAAGTATGCGGCTGTTTATCTGTGGTGTTAATTTACTGAAAATAGCTTGTAAAGTATTTGTTTCAAATTAAATTTTAGATCGATATTGATTTTCACGAAGCTTTTCCCAATGCTGAAAACGGATTGAAGAAATTATCACACTTGGTACCGCAGATTACAGAATACATTTCCAAGAAGGCAGGGGACCCATCAGCTGTATCATTAATCGAGCGATTGACTGATGAACGAGCAAGTAATGGTAAAATATCCCAGCTGTTGATGTAAATAAGTATTACATATTCATTTTATTGTCCTTATTTTTTTACAGATACGAAAATCTGTAGACTTTTGCTAGCGCTAAGTACAGTTTTGCCACCAATTGCGGTTGCATCTGGTTTCAAACCTACCATCTTGGTTGGACAAGAGGATACGCTGATTTTCGTAGATTCTTTGGAGAAAGCCCCATCAAAAATTCAAGAAACCTACCGGAGCTACACAGAGCTGAATCTTCCAATCGTACCAAAATTAGTTGCAGTGGGAGAAAACTTGGACCAGTTGCAAGGAACCTTTTTTGTCTGGTACGGCGATGTGTGCTATGAGCTTCAATCGGCATCAAGAGCAGTTGACGTATTAATTAAACAGAATGTCGTCCTTGGACTTCCGTTTTCAAAAATTTCTAAATTGGTTTGGCACTTTCTCAGCGCTTATATTTACGGCATAAAACAACGAGAATCCTACGCTTCCATAAACAAACTGCAGGCTTATCTCGAGACGAAAAAAGCGGACAGTGAATTAAGAGGATGACTCGGATCACATGCATGATACCTGGATGTACAATCCTTTCTGCAACTCCAACTGAATACCTTACACATCTTAAAGACTACCATCATGTTCCGTCTGTATATAAATATAGATGTACGATATCCGGATGCCGCCAAATTTTCTCTAAGGTATATCCATTCAAAAAACATGTTATTCATCATTCTGGAATTCAAAACGACAGCAAAACCGAACTTACAAACAGCAGTATAAGTCAGAATGATCAGTCTTACCTGCATCTAGATATTCCGACAAATATAACAGGTTCTTCATCATACCATTCCGAAGGTAGTTCGTCGAAAATGAGGTGTATTGAAAGCGGTGATAATCGAACAGTCCATGTGAACCAAGATCCAATCAATATAATCGATCAAATGGCGCTAAAACTTACTCTTTTTATGCATAAACATAAAAATTTCACGCGAAAGGATGTCTATCAAATTCAAAATGAAATAAGCCTCATGTTTTCAGAAATAGCAGATAAGTTAGAAAAATTCAAACAACACATAACTGATTCAGAAAATAGTTTTAACTTTCAGAAACAAATTGATAAGATGAAAACCATATTTGACTTAATAAGTACAGATCATAAGTTTTTTAAGTATTTGAAAAATAGTGTAGGATTTGAACTACCAACGATAGTCACAATAGAGGAAAGTGACAATACTGCTTCAAAATTGTTAGATATCGAAAACGACGGGGAAAGAGTACATGCAAGTAATTATTTGATTGTTATGCCTATTGAATTCCAAATCAAAGCTTTTTTTGAATGCAATGATATATTAAAAACCACGTTACAGAATACAAAAAAGCTACAAAAATCGACTGAAATCTCAAATTACATAAATGGAAGTACATGGAAAGCTATTGAACAAAAATATGAAAATGAATACGTGCTGCCTGTATGGTTATATGCCGATGAATATGAAATCAACGATTCACAAAGTTCACACAGTAATAGGCACAGTGTTTAATTCCCTACAATACCCAAGGAATTCAAATCCAGGTTATGCAACATATTTGTGGCTGGAATGGTTAAGAAATCAGATATCAAGGTAGTAGGTATGAATATGCTTATGCATGTTTTAGTCGATAGATTCAAACGAATTGAGAGTAAAGGAATTAATATTGTTATTGATGGAAAAACAAAACTAGTTAGATTTGTGCTATGTTTGATACAAGGCGATAATTTGGGTGTTCACTCGATGCTGCTTTTCGCGAATGGATTTAATGCTACATTTTATTGCCGCTTTTGCAGACGGCCTAAAGTGCTTTTAAAGTCGGATTGTCAAGAACATGCTGATTGCCTCCGTCGACGACAAGATTATGCTTTGGATTTAGAACTAGGACAGCCTAGTGAAACAGGAATACACGGTAATACGGTTTTCAACGAGCTTCCATCTTTCCATGTTCCGGAAAATTTAAGTGTTGATGCGATGCACGACTTGTACAGTTCGGGTATTTGCAAATACGGGTTAGTTGAAGTCTTAGACTATTGTATCTACAGCAAAAAGTACTTCACGCTTAATGACTTCAATATGCACAGAAAAAGTTTTGGTAAAATTTGTATAGATAGCGAACTTTCTCGAATGCCAGATATAGTTGAAGGTTATAACAGTAAGGAAAAGCGCAAAACTGTTCATATACGGCTAACTTCTAGTGAAACGCGTGTACTGACACATTACATTACTTTAATTATTGGCAAGTTTGTACCAAACGATGACATGGTGTGGAAGTACTGCATAACGCTAGTAAAATTAACTGAGTTCTGCCTAAGAAGTACATTTTCATTAAATATGATTGATCAATTGCGACGATTAATTAACATGCATCATAATATGTACGTTGACCTGTTTAAGAGAGAACTTAAGCCTAAACACCACTTTCTCGTGCATTATCCTTCGGTTATCACTGCATCAGGACCAGTGGAAGATATGATGTGTTTCAGATATGAAGCTAAGCACAGAGCTTTTAAGCAGTATGCTCATATCATGTCTTCGAGGAAAAATGTGTGTTATACTCTTTGTATAAAAGCTTCATTACAATTCGCGTACGATTTGTTCAATCGAAGTTTTTTGAAAGTTCCTCTCACAGGAGATTTCAAAATGTTTAATTTGGGCCTACGTAATTATTTTAATAAGCTACTACAACCATTGAATATAGATTCAGATTTAAATATGCAGCGTGCGAACGCTGCATGAATAAGCATTGTAGTCTATGAATTCATATATCTCATATATATAAGATTATATGTCCGACAAACATTCACCTTTGATTGATGATAAATGGTACATTTCAGAAAGTAAATGACTTTTTGCTAATACTTGCTACTTTTCGGGAAACCGGATTATGAAAATCATGGTAATTTTCACTATTTTGGCTAATATTTCGCTTGTATCGACCCAAAACATTGGGAACTCTTCCTTAAAACTTGCAAATTATCCGACTTAAAAGATACACGGCGTTAAAAATGAAAAAATTGTCGTTTGTATGGAAAATAGTACAAAAAACATAAATTTCGGTTAAATTTTACAATATTCACTATATTTTTGTTATTTGAAGACCTACAACTTTGAGTCCTGTGGCATTTTTTTTTAAATATTTTTTTAATGTTCTACAACTTTGCCGAAGACATAAAACCTCTGTCATGTGAAATAAGAAAGTTAGTATCGCAGCACCATCTATGCGGAGGAAATTTGAACTTATTTCCATTACCAGATGAAGGCGCATGTTAAACCGAGAAATTTTGCGAAAGACACCATTTCAACATAATGCAAACCCAATGCGCTAGAGGTTTTGTCTTGCTAATTTCGGTTCCTGGCCCAGTGTGCAGTGTGCGTTATCCACACGGACAGAAAACCTTATCCGAGTCCAGGCCCACTATCCTCATCAAACATTCTTGGAAGAATCAGCGTGGAATAGAAGATCCGCCATTGCTCTCGGCGATCAAAAGGCCTCTCCTCGAGAATGGACGAACGACCGTTATCTTGTAAACACGTTCCTATGTTTCGAGGGGTGCATCGATTAGCTTGGGACCGAAGATAGTACCAGAGCTGAGCCAAAAAGTTGAGCACGTTTCTTCGGGACCTTCTGGTCTTAGAGTTACCTATATGGTAGAAGCCGTTGGCATTCGGTCTAATCCTTCGAATTAAAAAAAAATCACACCCTTTAGTTCGAAACCTGGCAACGCCCTTGGGTGAATTTGAAATCTTGAGCGTGTCCAACTTCCCAATATATATATATCCCCAATAATGGGGATGTCTTAAATTTGTCAAAAATATGCTACCTCATTTATGAATGGTCCCTAAGTTCTGCAGTCAGGTTATTTAAACATCGTAATTTTAAATTATGCGTAAATTTAAAATGAAACATCCCCCAGCTAGAAAAGGCTTATCTGATATCTCGAATATTTCAAATTACGTTTTGAGACTTCCCTTACCGCATTCTTTACGAAATACGATATTTATTTCAAGAGCACCATAAAAGTTATCATTCCATGTGGGACGTACGGTATTGAACTTGTTACCAAATTCATGACTGGCTTATTGCGGACACATGATTGTATGTTTTTTAATCATAATCGTACAAAGATTGATGATCACAAAGCAAAAATCAACAATTGCGTTACCCGAGCAAAGCTGAAGATCAAATTGAAATCAAAATTTGCTGTTATGATGTAACTTATTTTGAATACTCCAGTTGATCTCATTTTGGTTGACTTAACGGTTAACACAGCAAAAATGAGAGCAAAATTTTACACTGTTGAAGCAAACGGAAAACTAATCCTGCTTTCAATGAAATCAATTTGATTACTGATTTTGCATTCATAATGTTTAACTGAATACGGGCCTAGAGTAAATGGTTACCATTCATGTTTCTCAAGCTGAAAGACTTGGGCTCCAATCTCACCGCGGGCAAGTCACGAATGACCTAAAATGTGTTAAACAAATCAGATAAACGATAATCATTAGTTCAACGACAGATGAATTTCAATTAAATTTTAAACAAGACGTAAACAGCAGAACTTCAAGTTAAGTTGCTTTCATTTAAAACGTCTTGACTGCATAATGAAAGCACAATATGATATCAGACTTATCTCGCAACATTTGAAATCAAAATGAGTTTTCATTATGATAGGAACTGCACACTTTAATATCGATTTGCTTTCATTTTGTTAACCGACTTTGCTCGGGTAGCTGGCTACAAAAAAATACGAACAACCTGGTTAACATTACTTTTATAATGCACTTATCTCGATTCATTATCGATAACGTCCCACAAAATGTGCGTTTCTTCATTATAACCGACAATTTGCGAACGTTTGATAAATAACGAAGTGAATTGTTTGTACGAGACGCTGCTCGATCATGTAATTAATCTACATTTTCATCGTATGCCATGCCCGCCTACCTGACGCATGTCTGTGACGTTACTACACGGCGAATGAGATCAACTCGAGTTTAGTTTAGATTACTCACAAATCGAAAAAAGTGCAGGAGCTCCACGATGAGTAAGTTTGCCTCATGGTTTCCTGTGGAAAACCTAACAAATCTGCCGGAAAATGAGGAAAATTTTACGAAAATTTTACTCAGTCTAGGAGTAGTACCAATAGACTGAGTGAATCCAATCTTGACTTTTCTCATATTCGGGATTTTTTTTCCTGGAAAAACCTGGAAAAATTCAGAAAAATTTACTCTGCGCTGAGTTCCTGCACTTTTTGCGATTTATGAGTAAACTAAACTCAAATTTGGGTCGATCTCATTGACCGTACAGCAACGTCGCAGCATGCGTGTGTAGTGTGTATGTTGGAGCATGGATTCTTTTTGGTGGATTCACATGATGGGGAGGGGAATGCTGATGAAAAGTAAATACAATTTGTTTCAATATGTGCGGTACAGTGGTTTACATTATAATCGACAAGTGGGTAATCAATGTTGATGATTTTTTTGAAATGTTTATCAGCAATCAATTCAAGATCAACAATTTAAAAGGCCTCATCAGCTTTTGGTAAACAAAACTTCTTGTGACCTTTTCTCGTGAATCGGAGATTGTCTACGCATAACACTTTCGGATAGGGGAAGCTTGATGGTGTACTGGGCTTGCAAAATTGCAAGGCTAATGAGGTATTTTCAATGGTTGATCTTAAATTGTCTGTTTCTTTTAGCGAATTTGTTTATTATTCAGTTCCAACCTGGATCGGGTATCAAGATCGGGTCTGCTTGTTTTCTGACAAACGTCAGTTTGATCGTTTGTTTTTAAAACCTAACTCAGGTTGAGGTTCGCACTGACAAAAAGTTTGGTTTCGCACTGGGTTGGAACTGGTTCCAACCCCGATAATAAACAAATTCGCTATTTGGGTGTCGATGCTTTCATGATGAGACAATCCTAGTAAGCCTCGAATGGACATCAGTCAAAATCATCCACACATGGCCCAGCAAGCGATAGCCCAATTTTGGCTCGCAACTAAAACCGAGCTTCAAGATGTGCTTCTGCAGGAGCAGCTCGTCCAGCACTTCGAACCCACCAAAGACACGCGCGTCGTCCACGAAATCATATCCGAACTGTTCTGCCGGTATGTTCACCTCTGTCGCATGCTCGATCGTTGCTACGATCAAACGCTGCAGGTTCAGAAACGAGCGGTCATCCAATCCCTGGCGCAAACGGCCAGTCAACGAAAGCTGGAGCTACAGCAAAAACTCAAGCAGATTGAGCTCAGTGAGTTCACCTACATTGACGGTGCCCTGCGAGAGCTGCATCTGATCCCCGAGGATGTTCAAGCTCTACGACCCTGCTACTTTCCGCTGGGAAGAACAGAGCAACATGCTGCGCTGACTTCCAGCTTAACCCTGGAGCCACTGACAAGCAGTTCGAGCGAAGAGCTTAGCAGCAGTTCCGAAAGCGATGATGAACCTCCACCGGATCCACGACGTCCCATCAAGCAACGCGATCGCGCCAAGGAGAAGCGAGTCGCAGCTCTAAATCTTATACTTGCCCACGAAAAGGCCCGTCTTGCGAGGATCGTGCATCTGAACTTTCGACTGCATCCGAAGGTCTTCTATCCCAAGACGCGGGAGGGCTCCATCCAGGAATATTCGTACGAGTTCTACCACAAACCGGACCAATACATGTTGTTCCCCGTCAAGCGGACCGTGTACACGTGGGATTACTACATAAAGAAGAAGGATGTGGTGGCATTTCCGTACTATAGACCAGCCGGATGGATTGAAGAAATTGATCAGGAGCTGCCACCGAAGGTTGTGAAAAATCCAGATCCGATTGTTGAAGAAGACGAATTAGAAGCTGACAATACGGAAGAGTTAATCGAGAGAATGATCAAGAATCGAGCTGCAAAGAAGATCCAACGGTACTGGAGATGTTACCATGAGAGAAAGCGGTCTATACAAGAGCGCTACCACAGGTATGTGGTTTTGGGAATGATCGACGAGATGGAACGTGGTCCGGATCTAAGTTCAAGGATCGAACGAGCTGAATCAGAAAGGAGAAAGCGAAGACTAGAATTCGATGAAGCGTTTTTGAAGGCAGTCGAAGACGAGAAAACGCGGATTCTGCAACAGCGTGGGCCATGGATCATGGAGGACATATCCGATCACATTCGGGCGTGGTTCAGAGAGTTTTATGATCGAGCGCATGCCTTCGATCGGTATCCGGAAGTTTGGGAAGGGGGAACGTTACTGGTGATCAAGGGAGAATCGTTGACACCGGATGAATACCTAGAGGTTCAGAGAAAGAAAGCATTGGATAAATTAAAATCTGTCGAACAGAAGAAGAAAGAAGCCGAAGCCAAGAAAAAGACAAAAGCTCAAGAGAAGGAAAAGAAGAAAGCGGTAAAACAACAACTGAAAGAGCTGAAGCGCGAAGAAAAGGAACGGGAAAAGAAGGAAGGCAAAACGTACGATTTCAGGAAACCGGAATTTGCTACTAATGCGTACAGTAAGTGTTCTTGAACTACATCCAGCCATTAACGGAATTTAAAATTTTCTTATTCTCAGTAACAATCGAAGAGACAATCGAGCGCTACGAAAAGGATTGGTTCTTTATCGACGAACTGGAAAATGCAGATGAGCTACCGATCATGGATTGGATAACGCTGGATAAATTTGCCGAACTTCACCAAGAGCTGCGCCCGATCGTGGATGAAGTGCTTCGTGGCGAAAGAGAGCTGCTTCAAAAAGCCTTATGTAAGGATAGTAAGAAGAAGTACAAGCCAGCAAAACCGAAGAAGGAAAAGAAGAAACGCAAGGGTAAAGGGAAAGGCAAGAAAAAGAAGGATGCACCGGATTTGACGGCTGACAGGACAATCGATTCACTCTACGAAGAGTTAGTTGAGAAGAACGTGATCCGAAAGTACAAAAGAAGGAAATTGGAAGACTTCATAGGTGATTACAACTATGCGGCGTTTGAGAAGCGAAACTATCTGCAGCAGGATCCTCCTGCTGCTATGGGTGAAGTTCGAGACATCATCAGAACTTGGTTATTCGGCATGGGTCCACTGGTTATATCGAAACCGAAATCATTCTGCCTTTTGGGACCACGTGGCTACGGGAAAACCATGCTAGTGGAATCCATTTGCAGCGAAACGGATGCGGTCCTGTTCGACCTCAGTGTCGAGACCGTAGCCCCGGTTGCAGCAGCACAGATTCCTCTACTATTGCACACGGTACTGAAGATGGCCCGTATTCTACAACCCACCGTTATCTGCATCGACGAAGCACACAAGCTATTCTACAAGAAGGTCCCACCGGATGAGAAATCACTGGATCCAACCAAGCTCGGAATGTACCTGTTCAAGCAACTGGTCAAACAGATCAAAAAGGACGAGAAGATCCTACTGGTTGGCACGTCCAGCCAACCGTGGACGGCCAAGATGGGAAAGTTCAAGAAGTGCTTCGAAAAGTTCTTGCTGATTCCGAAAACCGACTACGGATCGACGCAGATGCTTTGGAGACACGCGATGAACAGGAAGGTCGGAATCGGGAAGGACTTTAACCTTTCGTCGCTGTCGATGGTTTCCAGGGGATACTCTCCGGCGCAGATACTCGGATGCGTGAGTCAGGTGCTGAGCATTAGACGGCGAATGAGGTAAGTGAGCGACTGAGCATCCACTAAAACTGCACTTCCGTTAAATGCTTTCTGGTTCTTGAAAAAAAAAATTTCCCCTAAGGCTCTGAACCATTTGACGGATTTTTTAACTTTTGGTTAAAATTTGACAGATGGAGAGTTATCGATTAACCCTGCTATCCGATCGTGGTTATTTCTAACAGACAAGAAGTTAAATTTTGACAACCGTGGCCGAGTTCTGCTCGAACGATTGGTAACACAGGGATTTTCGAGCATAAGAAATAACTATCGAAATGTCACTTTTAACCACGAGTTAAATTTAACTCGGCAAATGGTTCACAGCCTAAGGATTGGGTAAAATAATCGAGACTAGTAAAAAAAATTCCAACTTTAAAACACCGACAAACCGTCAATTACTGAAATTACTGCTCAAAGCTGATATCTGTCTCATAACATATGTGGAACTGCATGTAAAATAACTAAAATAAAATAAAGATTGTGTTTTGCTGTGGCTAGCTGCACGCACGCTGAGTAGATAGATGGAAGATGTCGATTTTGAAGATTTCCTGCAAAAAGATGAAGCACGATGCAAGTAGATGCGAGAAATGGAAGATGATTTTTCGAAGATTGATTCGCTAGTGTGAGATTTTTTGAGCATCTAGAATTGAGATTTAGATGTGTCGCCCCCCTCGCACCAACCATACATCAGTACACACTTATCCAGTCAGTAATTTTGACCGAGTTTTTGAATTGCGGAACTCTTCGGTAAAATTTAAAAAATCTGTGAAAAATTCAAAGTTGAGAAAATGTGTTACGAACATTTACAGACTAACTATTGTTAACCCCGTGTAATGATGAAAAATAAAAAAAATCGATTTATCCAAACCTTACGAAAAACAGTCATTTGAATTTTAACCGAGTTTTTCAGTAATCCAAAAATCCAGTAAAAAATACTGACTCCTGCAAAAAAACTAATTGTGTATACAGAAGCAGCGGAGATACACACTCCTCCATCAAAACAGCAACGCAGCTGAGCTGCGAGTGCTATGAAATAAAAAGGACATCGACTTATTACCACTACCTACTTCTCTCCTTTCCGCTCTCAGAATTCGCAGATTCGGTGTCTCTCGTTGTGTTTTCTGCTGAGACTGAGCAATATTCGATACCGCGAAACATCTCCGCAGTAATGTTTTCTTTCGGCGCAGGAGATGTGCGGTAATCAAAAGTTAAGAATGTAGCTAAAAATTTACAATAACATTCTAACAAATTTTCATGTGCGTAGTCCACTGCAACAGCCGAACGTACGAACGAATAGGGTGACTATAGCGCATTTTATGAAAACGTCACAAGTTTTTATGGCTGTTTTAAATCAATAATTACGAAGAAACCATAAAGCCTACAAGGTTACTACCAAAGGCACAAATCTAGGGAACTGCATGGAAAATCTTTTGTAGAACAACTAAATAAACAGAAATGAAAATTTTCAACTTAAAAACACTAAAATGTATGAAATTTCACCAATTTTTTTGGTACTTTCAACATACTTTTCAATTTTAATGTATGATAATTAACTTGAATCGAGTTCTTTTTCAAAGAGCATTGATAGCTAAGACTTTAATCTTTCATTTGGTATGTTGAAATCAGAAAACCACATTAAGATTAAAAAAATATAGCTAACCAAAGTTGGCAATACAAAAAAAAACATAAAATGTTGAATAACTCACTTAGCAGTCATTTCCGACCCTATGTTTCATGGGGATTTTTTTATAACTTTAGAAGCCCTATCTACCCTGAAAAATGTAAAACCCGGAACCAAACACCCTGTACACACTTAAATTTTTTCGCCGAGATTCCAACAGCCGAGTAATTCTGCAATTTACTTTGCTGAGATTCAGTCAAACAATTGCCGAGACTCAGCTAACAAATAACATTTTGCTGAGGTATCAGCTAACAAACAGATATTTTGCAGAGATATCAGCAAAAATGAATGCCGAAGTAATCGACTGTTGGAGATTTACCGAGCTAGATTAAGTGTGTATATTATAGCACCCGTCATAAGTAACATAAAAGTGAAGCGCCTCTAGCGGCGTAGTTCCCAATTTAACCTTAATCCAATGGCACAGGCTTGTTGGTCTAACCCAGTACAGCAACTTTGTCGAAGACAGTATAGCGTTATGTATTGAAACAAATGAGATAATCCACTACAGCCCCCATTAGTGAAAATCCCATAAGCTATGGGTATCCTTATTCGCGGTTCCTTATTCACGCCCCCGTTACCCCGGCAATAAGGATTCCTGACTGTAGTTATAAATAAGGATATTTATTTATTTATTTAATTTGTTTTTCTTCATCGGACTTAACGTGTCAAATAAATGAAGCCTGATGGGGAAAAGCCTAGAAAAGGCGTAAAAACCCCATATCTTTTCGAAATACATGAATCACAATAATAAAATACAAAAGCAGGCCCTTCCGACGAAGTTATTGTTCTTGGCGATTTTAACCTACCGGACATTGCATGGACTCCAACCCATAGTGGTTTCTTTTGTCCTGATCACGAGCGTTCATCTTTCCACGTAGGAACCATCCAGCTCCTGGACAGTTATAGTACCGCAATTCTGTCACAAATCAATGGCCTGTTGAATGAAAACAACCGCACCCTGGATCTCTGCTTTGTGAGTGCTCGTGATACAGCTCCTTTCCTCTCCACGGCACCCGAACCTTTAGTCAAGGTAGTGCATCATCACCCTGCTTTAGTTATCGTGATCGAAAATAATATTGTCCATGATTTCACCAGCACTCCAAACGCTGTGTCATATGACTTCCGTAGAGCTGACCATTGCAGTATCGTCCATGTGCTGTCTAACCTAGATTGGGAGCATATTCTAGATCCTGTAGACGTCAACATTGCTGCACAAACCTTTTCACACGTCTTGGCATATGTCATTGACAGACACGTTTCCAAAAAGATCATCCATATCGACTCTCGCGTCCCGTGGATGACGAAAGATCTTCGCTCGTTGAAAAGAACTAAGAAGGCTACTCTCAGAAGATTTACTAAACTCCGCACACTGCCACTGACATGCTACTATGACAGACTCAACCACGAGTATAAGCCGAGGGGGACGACTCTATCTACGATGCAGAAAAGATTGTGTTTTGCTGTGGTTAGCTGCGCGCACGCTGAGTAGATAAAAAGAAGATTGATGACGATTCTGAAGATTTCCTGCAAAAAGATGATGCGCGATGCAAGTAGATGCGACAAATGAAAGAAGATTTTTCGAAGATTGATTCGATAGTGTGAGATTTGTTGAGCATCTAAACTTGAGATTTAGATGTGTCGCCCCCCTCGGTATAAGCGGTTAAGTCGTCTCTGTTTTCAACGCTATCAAAGGAGGATTCAACGGCGGCTAAAATCACACCCGAAATCCTTCTGGAACTTCGTAAATGAGCAACACAGGGAAGTCGGCTTACCCTCTTCCATGATTTTTATTTGTGAAACTGCTGGAAATCAACAAGACATTTGCAACCTGTTCTCAGCCAAATTTGCTAGTGTGTTTGAAGCCGAGCAACTCTCCGCTAATATCATTACTTCCGCGGCCAGTAATGTTCCTTTGATCAACCAAACGCTCAGCATGGTCGAAGCCACTACAGATAAGGCTCCAACTAAGGCTGGACCCGATGGTGTTCCGTCGATTATTCTTAAAAAGAATATCACTTGTCTTTTAGATCCACTGCGCCGCATATTCCAGCTCTCTCTTTCCAGCGGCATCTTTCCGTTCATAAAAAGGGAAGCAAACGCGACGTAAACAACTACCGGGGAATCACGTCGCTGAGTGCTGTATCAAAACTTTTTGAATTGGTTGTCATAGAGTCCCTAAATGCGCATTGCAAGCGATATCTAAGTACAGATCAACACGGATTCATAACTGGGCGTTCCACAACTACGAACCTGCTGTGCCTAACGTCTTACATCACAGACAGTTTGATTGCTCGGACCCAAACGGACGTTATCTACACAGATCTTACGGCAGCCTTCGATAAGCTGAACCACGAAATTGCGATCGCTAAGCTTGATAGGCTAGGGATCGGTGGAAATCTTTTGAGATGGTTTCGTTCATACCTCACGGAGCGCCAATTGACAGTAACTTTGGGTACTTGTCGCTCAGCAAGCTTCTACGCAAAGTCCGGTATACCTCAGGGCAGCCTTCTGGGACCATTGGTATTTCTACTCTACTTCGACGACGTTCACCATGTTATCACAGAGCCACGATTATCGTTTGCAGACGACCTGAAAGTTCTTCTGCGCATCCGCTCACTCGCCGACTGCCGTTCTCTCCAAAATCAGATTGACATCTTTGCTGACTGGTGTAGTCTAAACCGACTGGTGGTCAACCCAGCAAAGTGTACAGTTATTACTTTCTCACGCAAGAAACAACCGATTATTTTCAACTACAAACTACGAACGGGTGCATTGCGTGAAAGACTAGGCGTTTTTCTAGACTCAAAGCTGACATACTCACACCATATATCGTATGTCGTCGACAAAGCGTCCAGAACGCTTGGCTTTGTCTTCAAGATTACTAAGAACTTCACGGACATTTACTGCTTGAAATCGCTCTATTGCTCTCTCGTACGATCTACGTTGGAATACTGCTCTGCTGTCTGGAGCCCGAACTACAATAATGGGGCCGAGCGAATTGAATCTGTTCAACGACGTTTTCTTCGCTTCGCGCTCCGTAAGCTGCCTTGGAGATACCCACTTCGTCTTCCAAGCTACGAGAATCGCTGCCAATTGATCAATATCGAGCCCTTACGTATCCGAAGAGATGTTTTCAGACCCTTAACCGTCGCCGATACTCTGCAAGGAAGAATTGACTGCGAAGCAATTCTGCAACAAGTGAACATTAATGTTCAACCTCGATCACTACGCAACAGTCTTATGCTGAGACTTCCACTTCTTCGAACTAATTATAGCATAGGGAGCGCTATTTACGGCTTGCAGCTAGTGTTCAACCGAGTAGCGTCGATGTTCGATTTCCACTTGACACGGAATATGCTTCGCCGAAGATTCTCTGCCTTTTTTGCTGACCGAAGGCGCTTGATGCCCAACAGCTAAGTCTAAAATTTAAGACTTATAAATTTTTAGTAACTTGACAATGCTTTCCTAGTTATTTTCGTTTGTAACTGTAGTAACTGTAGTATATGTATGTCGTCTGTATAATCTGTACTTTTTTTACAACACATCATTGGGACTATTTCTAGTCTGTTGATGCAATCATAACAAATAAACAAATAAACAAATAAATAAACAATTACAACGAACATTAATCAAGTCTATAGCATTAAAAAAGTTATCCTCCCATGGCATAGAGTTGTCCGTGAATCAGGTAGAAGTCCTCGTCATGCAGTTGAACCGGAAACAAAAAATAAACAGGTAGGTAGCACCATCCTTCACGTGTACATTGAATGAACAGCTACTCACCTTCTCAGGAGTCTGCGTTGAATACTCGGTTGAATACGGTTACGAAAGGTTTCCGCTGCACAATTAAAGTCGAAAAACTCGTTGAAACGCCCAGACATGAACCGTATTGGGTCATGCAAGCTGTAGTTCGCAGCACGAGGTCCAAGATGCAGGAAACTCCTCGACCGAAGAACTCGTTCGGGTGCGTAGATTTCGAATTCGGCCAAGATTCCTGGAGAGTCGATATCACCAATAAGTACTTTCGCTGCGAACACGACCTGACTAATCGTCCGCCTATGTTCTACACAGCAAAAAAAATGTAATATCGATCAATGTAATTCAAGCTGATGTATGAAATAATGATGTAATAGCAAAAAGCAGATACAATATTACATCAATGGATGTAATTTTGTTCGCAAAATCGATGTACATCGTACAACGTTATATTACACAACCGATGGATTGACCTGGGTTGCAGCAGTTTGGGTGTAATATTCAACAACTTTTTTTTCTGTGTACGGCTCTTTTCAGGGCCATCAGTAAAGAGTTGGAAAATAATTTATCTGTGCCTGTTTGTCCATATTCAGAACCACAAGCCACCAACGACCACACAAAATGCTCTCCAGAGTTGTAATCTTGTAACCAAACTTGGAAGCAGCGGTGCAAGGGATTTTGATTGATCCTCTTAATCAACTTTCTCTTTGAAAAAAATTACTACAGATTTGGTACGCCTACAATTAAAAAACGGAAAGTGTTGAGATAATAGATAATTGATCAATTAAAAGAAATAAATGCTCTTCACATTTATTCCGTGCACTAGCGGTTCTACGTGAAGCTTCCGTTCGTGCCCCTCGGCACAGAGTCTACCATATACTCGCAGGTTGCCGTTTTCAACGATTCGAGGATTAAACCAACAATCAATACGAAACTAACGATTTTAAATTGGTTCACTACTTGACTAGCATATTGCTCCCAAACAAATCGATTAACGTACCCCATTCTAGTCGAAATTCTAGTACTACGCAATGTTTGTTTTGATTCGCTATGAAAGTTTGACAGATAAAATAAGGGGTTAGTGGATTTTCCTATGTTTCGAGGGGTGAATCGATTAGCTTGGGACCGAAGAGAGTACCAGAGCTGAGCCAAAAAGTTGAGCACGTTTCTTAGGGATTTTCTAGTCTTAGAGTTACCTCTATGATTAAACCATCGCAAGGGCGAATTTCGACGAACGGGAGAGCCTGATGACAGATGCTTGATCTCCTCCGAGAATGATTCCGCTTACTCCTTCCGGATGATCGCCTATTCGGCTAAGTTCAGCTCGCTAGCGGAAAGAAAACCTGTCCGTCTTTGTTCTTTTGGACACCGTAAGTTGTCCATGAAGCGTAGCCAGTAAGCTGTTGTGCGAATTACCCTAGTAAACGATGAGAACTTCACTAAGTGATCCGACGAAGCGCAAACCACCTTTCGTCGATCGAGGCGTGGCTTTATCCGAGGCCTGCTAGGAGTTGCTTTGGTTGCAGAATCTGATGAAGGACGTTGATGAGAATGATGAGTGAGCAACGACGTCATCAAGGTTCTATACTGCCCTACTGAGTCAATGATCGCTGACGCTTTGACAAAACCGTTGTCGATGGTGAAGCTGGAGACCTGCCGGAAGAAGACGGGACTTCCATCGTTGCAGCTTAAGGAGGAGTGAAGGAGGTTGTTTATAAATATATAGTCAATAAATTAGTAATTGTCTTACGTTTGAAGAGATCGGTCCGTGTTTTACTTTAATCCTGCTGATAGTCCAGAGCACTTGGCAGCCATGTCCAGAGAACTTGAAGGCCATATCCAGAGGACTTGAAGCCCATTTCCAGAGGACGAGGACTTGAAGGCCACGTCCAGAGGACTTAAGGCCATTTCAAGAGGACTTGAAGGCCATTTCAAGAGGACTTCAAGGCCTTGTGGATTTAAAGGCTTATATCATCTAATAGAAATGCGATTGTCAGCTGATGTATCCAAACGGTCAAATCGTATGGAAATGCTCGTATGGATAAAAAATTGGGGTACATATCCACACATCTATTACATGAGTATCTACACTTGAAGGCCATGTCCAGAGTACTTGTGTAATCAGTTCAATGTACTTGAGGGATAACTCCAGAGAACATGTCAAGACCAACAATTGAAATGGCCTTAACTACATTTTGTAAACAATCCTTGTAAGACCATTTCCTCGCAAACCGAAACCTTCATTCGCAAACCTAAACCACAATCGGGTAGAAGATAATTTACCCTACCTGTTCTTTATGTTGGTTTGCCTTTGCGGACTTCGGTTCGCGAGAAAACGGCCTTACAAGGTTTGTTTACAAAATGGAGTTAAGGCCATTTCAATTGTTGGTCTTGATGTCAAACCTCTAGATCAAGCCCAGCAGACTCAAAGGTCAAGTCTAGACGACTTAAGGATCAAGTTCAGAGGAGTTGAGGAAGAAGTCTAGAAGACTAGAGGGACAAATTCAAAAGTCTTGTGGTACAAATCCAGAGGACTTGCAAGACATTTTCAAACGATAAAGGCCAGAAGACTTGAGCGACTTATTCAGAGGATTTTAAAAACGATTCCAAAGGACTTGAGATAAAAGTTCGGAGGACTAGAGGAACAATTCCGTGGAAAATCGCTCTATACCATTGGCCCGAATTTCACTAACTTAACTGACACTTGCCCGAACGTTACTAGCCCGAATGTTTGAAAAGCCCGAAAAGTTAGCAAATAGTCTGATATTGATTTTAAGTATTTGTAGCTGTAAAAAACTCACAAAATTGCTGACATGTCTGAATTACATTCTTATGTCTCATCAAATACTTTTTTTATCTAGTTCGTTTATTTGTAAGGCTCAATCGCGTTAGCTTTACGGAGCCGATAGTTCATTGTTCTTTGTTTGTAACAAAATTCACTTAATTCTATGTCTAGTAGGAGTTGGGCCGGATACTCGCGGCTTACTCGAGGTTAGAGGGGTACATTGTCGAAGGATAGGAAAAGGGGAGGAGCTTGGGAGTAGGGTATCGTTGCCTCATCAGAGCGTTGTCGCCAGTGTGAACGGTAGTGTGGTTCTAGATTCGTCCGAGGGGGACGACTCTATCTACGATGCAGGAAATATTGTGTTTTGCTGTGGCTAGCTGCGCGTACGCTGAGTAGAAAAAAAGAAGATTTATCACGATTTTGAAGATTTCCTGCAAAAAGATGATGCGCGATGCAAGTAGATGCGAGAAATGAAAGAAGATTTTTCGAAGATTTATTCGCTAGTGTGAGATTTATAGAGCATCTAAAATTGAGATTTAGATGTGTCGCCCCCCTCGGATTCGTCTGGAGTTCGACCGGCTATGGTGACCAGTGGGCAACGATGAGGCTCATCGAGACGAGGGACAAGACAAACAAAAACTAATAAAGAGATACAAAAGACAAACGAATTAAATTCTTATACTGGACATTTGCAGAAACACATAAATCGACTGCGTATAGCAGAGATCGCGGGTACCCAACACGTCTCTGATAGGATATAGGGTTGTCTTCCTTGGGCCTCGAGGGTATTCAAAAGTCGCTCTCTGGCGGCGTCATTATCCGTACATTGCCAAACTGCGTGATCGATGTCGTCGTAACCGTTTCCACACCGACATATGTTGCTGTCCACGAAGTTTATTCTATTGAGATGCGCATCTAGCGAGTAGTGGTTGGACATAAGTCTACTCATCACGCGAATGAAGTCACGACTTAAGCCCAAGCCTTTAAACCACGCTGTCGATGAAACATTAGGAATAATTGAATGTAACCACCGTCCAAGATTTCCATTGTCGTCATCATCAAATACTTGAATTCAGAAATATTTAAAAGTTATCGAAAAAGCTTATTTAAACAAGAAGGAAGAATCTTCTATATGTATTAGATTTTGAATAACTGACTCCCTAATGGTAGAACTCACAAATTTTTCCAAAGACCAGTTTTAAATCTCAAATTAAAACTTCATTCGTAGGTCAATACAATCCGAAAGAACTGCTCATGTCAATGTCTGAGATTTATAACCAGATCAGAGTAGACATTTAATGTAACTTTATGTTTCAGACTAGCACGGGAACCACTCACCGCTCAGGAACTGCTGGAACACTTCATCCAGAAGCAACCACCGGAATATCCCATCACAGATAAGGTAACGATTTCCATTTCACTTTTTTTTTATATATATCTTTATTAAGGAGACTTTCAGCCGTTGGCTGGCTCGTCTCCGAATATTTCACTTTGATACCCACCTTCTCACCACCCCTCCGGGTTCTACTTTCACAGGAATACATGAAATTCCTCAAATTCCACCGAAAAGCTGACAAACTGGCCAAACAGCGCACCAAAATGATCAAGGCACGCGAAGCAGAGTTGGCCAAACTGAAGGCCAAGCAAGCAAAGAAGAAGAAGTAGATCTGCATGGATGCTGTGATATTTCGGTAGGCATAGCTCCTACTAATCGGCCTCGGGTGTAAAAATAACGATCAAATTTATTAGTTTTGTACATTTGTTCATCAATGTATGGCCTCCTGCAAGTTAGAAAAATGGCTCCGAAAAGAACGTGTTAAATTATAGATATAAAGAAATACAGCTTGAAATTCGAGTAATTGTCATGGTTGAAGGAAAAATATAGTTTTAACTACCTACGCAATAACAGATAGAAACATAGAGTAACACAGATAGGTACGTTTAGAATAGAGGGTGCTCCATGGGGTGAGGGGACTTCACATGTAGATGAGGAAGTCCTTTCGCCCGGTGACGGCTTCGGCCAACCGTTTGCCCGCTTCCGTCGGAGCGCTAAAGGCAACCTCGTCGTAGCTCATTTGATAGCCGAAAATAAAGTGCGACTTCATGACGGTGAGCAGGGTCCGGGCAATTCCGTGGCCACGGAAGCCAGGCGAAACCCATACCCGAGAGATTCCGCATCTGCGGAAAAACGAAATTACGCTAAGTATTACGGTCTACGTTAGAATCTAGAAGAGTAACATACTTCGCTGGATAGGTCTCCATCGTACAGCAATCGATCGACCCTTCAGTCCCTTCGATCGTCAGCAGTCGGTTGGCGTTCTGCAGCGGTTGTACAACACAAATTCCGAGAATCGTACCGCGTGCAACGGCCAAATAGACAACCGAACCCATGACCAACCGGCAGGGTTCCACGAAGCCAAGCTCTCGATCTACAACTGCCAACACTTCCTGCACCTTTTGCAGCTTGTGCTTTCCGGCAGTCATTCCAATGACCAACACCCTTCCGGTGATGTCCCATTCCGGGATGTGGCCTGCCACTACTTCGCTGCTCCAACCTGCGAATCTAAGAACATGCAAAGAACTGTGATAGTTTTCATGAATCAACTCTTCCTCCGGTTCGTGAACACTGTAGACCAAACCACATTCCGGGCACTGTTGGGCACCGTACTCCTTCTGACCGGCATCGATCTGGTACTGATTGGAGCCGACGCCCCTGGCCGTTCGCAGTCGCTTCGGTTTCCTCCGAATTACATCGAATAGAGTGTTGCAGTAAGCATCCTGGGTAGCGTGGAATTGCGCTTGAAGCGTTCTCTGGTGATCTTTGCAGAAGATTGGAAACAGCCTGTGGTTCGACTGTGATTCTTCCCTTAACTGATCTGAAACTGGGAAATCGGAAATGTCGGTTAGTTTGACTACTTTTTAGACGAGTGCACACGATTTTTACTATTGAAGCTTTTCGTTATGGTCAGCGACGAGGTCATGGTCCGGATCTGCGTCGTGGGAGATTCCTGGTATTCTGTTTGCATGCAATTATCCTCGTGAAATGGGATTTCACGGGAACTGCTGCAACTATCTTCGGAAGTAGAGCTGGCTCCGTTCAGCAGCGGTGACAATCGATCCACGTAGATAACGTTGGGCTGCACTGCAATTGGTTCGTCGTTGCTGATTTCGCTTTGCAATGCGTCGATGATTTCGATTTGTACAGTTGCTTCGGGTTTATCGGGGAGAGGCGGTTCGGTGACGGAGGTCCCGCAGGGAGCGGATTGACCGGTACAAACAGGATCCAATTCCACCTGGGAACCGGTCAGTTTGTTGATGATGTCGTCCACTTCCAGCTGCTCGGAGGCAAAGTCGAATTCTGCAAATGAATGATCAAGAATGAAACAAGCGTTGGAAATGATTTCTGTTCTGTTGACTCCTGTTTCCAGATCATCCACCAAGTGTTATTGAAAGCTGATAATTTTCAAACACAAACTTCTCCTAATAAATCAAATCAGAAAGCCATATTCAAACCCATTGAACAAACTTACCCTCCTCAAACAACGACCGGTACTTCCGCTTCTTCTGTTTGGTCGGTTTTAACGAAATTTGGCCGCCCTTGCGCACCGTGGCCAACACATTGTTGACCACCTTGTACTCCCGCTTGATCCGCCGGCTGGAGCTGGACTTGAAGAACTTTCTCCCTCCAACTTCCGGCTTGGCTTCGTCGTCATGGCTGTCGTTTGCCTCCTCGAAACTGCCACCCGGCTCTTCCTCGCTGGCAGACTCTTCCGATTCTCGGTCATCTTCGTACCGCGTGCCATTCGCCAGGTCCACCAGCGACTTGGACAACGACAGCGGTCTTGCCAGTTCGATCGGATTCCGACTCCTTGTCAGGATCTTCTTGATACGCTCAATATGCTGCTTCATCGGTTCAAGTTTCTGCGGACTACTGGGTGCAGATTTACTCTGAACTGGTTTCTTGGCTGGTGGTGGAGGTTGCTTCGCCAACAGAGAAGCAGTCGATTCTAGGATTTGACTGGTGGAGAGCTTTTTGACCGTTGCCTTGGTCGTTTTGACGGTAGGCTTTTTGATTTTGTGAAAAACGCCACGGTTAAAGTTTCCTAGTCGGATTGAATTGTTACGCTTCTTGGCGGGTTGACGCTTTCGAGGGTTGCTCGTCGCTCGCCTTTGGGGTAATCTGCCGTACGAAATCGACGAATATGTTTGAATGGGTTTCGTAACTGGCTTCTGAATAGCGTCTGGGCTTGCATTTGAAGAATAGAACGACTTGGTGGAGATTGGCCGAATGTCGTTGAAGGAAAGCGAAGTTCTAGCTCGACTCTCGCTGGATAATTCTAAAGAAGAATTAGCCTTACGGCCATCAGTGGGAGTGGAAGTATTCTCCAGAAAACTCATCTTCCTAAAGGAAGTTCTTGGCTCTTTCTTTTGACCAGCTGCATCGCTTAGGCCAGGCGTCTTTAGAATGGGGTTCTTCTTGTCTACGATATTTAGATCCGAACTCATCAGCATGGACAAGCTATTCGAGTTGGTTTCATCCAGTAGAGCAGATTCCGCTTGAGCTTGCATAATTGGCGTGCCATTAGGAAAAGACAGACGGGTTTCTTCATCCATAATTTGATTCTCCTTGTCGTAAGTAGCCGGGATGATTTCGTATCGATCCGAGTGTGAGAAACGACGTTCGAAATCTGGGGATAGCGATCGATCGCTGTCCGGTGAATCGTTCCCCAAGATGTTCCGGAATGAAGTGATGTTTAGCACTGCAAAAAAAAGAAACTTTATAACCATCTCCTATCGACTATAGTCGCTATATTTATAGTCTGGCGGATAGTATTTATATATTGTAGACCAACAATTGAAAAGGTACCATCTACTTTTATAAACAAAACCAAACGCAAATTAACAGCATCATCGGATAGGGGAAACTTTCCCCAAGCCGAAGATGATGTTGGTTTGCGTAGCCGAGCCTTGGTTCCCGAAGTTTTTTTCCACAAAAGCTGATGTGCTCTTTTCTGTTGTTGATCGTGAAATGCTCGATTGGTTCCGGTATTTGACAGCTCAATTTGTTCCCGAGATTCTATCCGCCAGACTATAAATATAGCGACTATACTATCGACCGGTAGCGGAAGTGAAACTCACCTTTCATCGGACCCCTCTTCGGACTGTTGCTGAACTTGAGCGGACTCATCGGTCCCAGATCCGAGTCCTCTTCTGGATTCCGACCCAAATCACGGGATTCCGTCACAAACAACGATTTCTTTCGATCGGACATTTTCGGAGTTGGCACATACCTCGACCGAGTCAATGCCCGATTTTCACTCCGCGGAGTTTCCATCCCTTCAGCTGACCGGAATGGCATCTTTTACCTAACATCGATCAAATAAAACGCTGTTTTCCTCTACCTAGTTTTCCAACGACAAACAACACCAATTTATTGCCTCATTTCAATCACTTTTACAAACAAAAATTTTTAACGAGCAACTGAAACAGCACCAAAAAGCAGATTGTAAATAAAAAGACAATCCTTTTGGCGGAATTTTTTGACATTACAAACGCGCAAATGACAAACACGCTATTGCAAAACTCCCCAAATTTGAGTAGGATTAACTCATTCTGCTAAAGTGGAGCTACTCAAAAAGGAGTAAATTAAAAAATAATTGACAAGTTGACATATGAACAACATCGATCGTATTAAGGTCGATGTTGTTCATATGTCAACTTGCCACTCACAACTTTTAGACACATTTTTAAGTAGCTTCACTTTTGTCCAATGAGTAAATCCTACTCAATTTTGAGCTGTTTTGAAATAGCGTGGACCCACAAACGCGAGAGCTCGCCGCTTGGATGCGATACTAGCGGTTTGTTTACCATAACAATCATCAGCCATCATCATTATTGGTCGAATCGAATCGAGATTATCAGTAATATCCTTCAGCACCGCCCCCCGAGCCGTATCATCTTTCCATGGCATTCACCTGCTCTTCCACGTATTCCAGCTTCTCCGCTGCCTGCTGGATTGCCTCGTACTGGTAGTTCAAGTGCTGGAAGATGATTTCCATCTTTTTCAGATTCTGAATACTGTTGTCTACGGTGCTCTCGTGATAGGCAAAGTTCTTGGCCGCCTGCATGAGGATTTCATTCGACTTGGAACCACGAACGATTTGCCGGGCCACCGAGGAGGCATTGTTAACGTTGACGGCAACCCGGTCGGCCAGGCGGCGCTTGGAATCGCTGAACAGATTCTTGGCGCTGCTACTGGAAGCGGAAGTCATCCTCTGCTTTATCACCAGTGTGCACTGAAATCGAGATTAGGGAGAACAATTCGAAAATAATAACATAAAATAAGGTAATTAATTAGGTAAGCTAGTAATAAACTATATAATTTACCTGTTCTAATACACAATCTTAAACCTCAACAAAGATCTTTAGCAAGAACTTTCAGCACTAAATCGAAGCTGATGGTAAATTTTTTTCTTCAAAACATTAATGATGGTTTCATCATCATAATACATAATGTCAAAAGGGGTCTCACGACGATCCGTGATGATGGCTCTCACTGTAACTGGCAAGGTTGAAAATGGGTGAAAATGTACCCATTTTGAATTGGGTTGTTAAGGGGTATTGAGGTAAATATTACGCTTTTCCCACCAAACTGGACAAAATTAAGCGCGATTTCACTTTTTAAAAAGTGTGATAAAAGTGCACGTTTATGTCAAATCGTTTTGTTGTCTTCGGTGCACTTATTCCTTCTGGAGCAAGAATAAGTGCTCCGAAGATAACAAAACGATATGCCGTAAACGTGCATTTGTATCAAACTTTTTGCACTTTGGAGCAGTCCAGTTTCAGTTGCAACCCTCGTTGCAACCAACAATACATATTCGTTATCTGCATTAGAAATGGAACCGAACTCCAAAATTTTATCAATTTAGGTACACTGGAACTATTTTAAATAAGAGCGATTACATTAGCAAAAATCATTATCTAAGCACCCCTTGGTGGGACGTTGTATGTGAGCGAGCTGTCAACGAATAGATTTAGCAACCGGTGAACACTCGTGTTTATTTCAGTTACCATGGAGACGTAATTTGTGATTAGCCCCGGTCCCTTTCAAATTGTATCATTATTTATGAACGGCCTTATATATGAAATGACGTTTCACATTAGTGATGTCCGATTTTCATTCGAATAATCGTTTAATCGATTAACGAACCGAAAAGTAAACTATTTATAATCGGTTAGATCATGCCGATATAAGCATTAACATCTCCACAGGATTATCACCGATCGTTTCAAACATGTGCTGCACTCTCATTGGTGGAAAAATGGCAGCACAGATGGGATACGTTTGGTAACGATCAGTAATGAGAATTTCTACTATTTTTTGTTAAGATGATTGGACAAAATCACTGATAGAATGATTTACAACAGCCGCTATTCTTTTTTGCTCGTTAGAAGTCATTTGAAGTTGATGTAGCAGTTCTCTGTTGCCAAGTGAAAAGAAAGGGAATCTTTCGAAAACCGTGATGCGAGTTCAACTGTTTTTCTCTTGGCGTGACTCATTATACACCGACTCTAATAAAAATGAGCGCAAAATTTCATCTCTTCCGAGGGGGCAGCAAAACCACAAAATTACCTTGAATACGGGGGTTCTCATTGGATGAAAGGGAACCGTGAAAGAAGACACTAATAGCGAATTCGTTTATCATGCAGTTCCAACCTGGATCGGGTATAAAGATTGGGTCTGCTTGTTTTCTGACAAACGTCAGTTTGCTCGTTTGTTTTTAAAACCTAGCTCAGGTTGAGGTTCGCATTGACAAAAAGTTCGGTTTCGCACTGGGTTGGAACTGGTTCCAACCCCGATAATAAACGAATTCGCTATAAAATAGACAGTTTTTCTTCCGACAGTTTCATCTTACACACTTAAATGTTTTCGCCGAGATTCCAACAGCCGAGTAATTCTGCAATTTACTTTGCTGAGATTCAGTCAAACAATTGCCGAGACTCAGCTAACAAATAACATTTTGCTGAGATATCGGCTAACAAACAGATATTTTGCAGAGATATCAGCAAAAGTGAATGCCGAAGTAATCGACTGTTGGAGATTTTACCGAGCTAGATTAAGTGTGTAGTATTCATCTTTGGATCGAGCTTTGGATTTAGTGTCAACGATCAAAAATTGAAATCTTGATTTAAAAATCGAGATGAATGTCTACGGGATCGTAGCAACAATCAATACGAAACTAACGATTTTAAATTGGCTCACCACTTTAGTAGCCTATTGGTCCCAAGCAAACGATTAACGTACCCTATTCTAGTTGAAATTCTATTACTAAACTATGTTTGTTTTGATTCGCTATGAAAGTTTGACAGATAACACCAGGGGTGTGTGGATTCATGCAGAACATGCAGAGGTGAGTGAAATAGCTTGGGACTGCTTGGGACCGTTGTTCTGGTACTGAGTGAGCCAAAAATAATAATGATTTTCTTCGGGACCCAGTGGTCTTAGAGTTACCTCTATGATCGTAGTACTCAGAAAACGAAAGTAAAGTAAAAAACCCAATTGGGTTCTTTAATGGTATTGAGGTAAATGCATATTCGTAATCTGCATTAAAAATGGAAGCCAAACCCAAAATTTCATAAATTTTGGTACACTCGAACTATTTTAAATAAGTACGATTACATTTGCAAAAATCACCTTATTCGCGCCCCTCGGTGTTACTTTGTATGTGAGCGAGCTGCCAGTTTGTCAGTTTAGTGTCAAACAGTGAAGTAATTATTTTGCTTTGAATCTTGATTTAAAAATCGAGATGAAAGAGTGTGGGTTCGAAAAAAATATCGCTGTGCTCAGAAAACGAAGCTCTTTCAGATGATATATAAAAACAGATATATTTTCCAAAATTAAAGAACCCAATTAAAGCATACTTTAAGCCGGGACGGGACTTGACAATCGAGTTGCTCAAGGCCCCAGTGCAGTGACAGCGGAAGCGGAACGGCAGTGGTAAAGACCGATCTGAGTATGCCTACTTCATCTTCTCTTCATCTTGTTCGCATTTCAAGCTTATTGCATATCGCATATTAGCTTATTGCGTGCTCTCAACTTAGTGTTCTAGATGCACTTCCACAGTTATTAATTGAGAGCTTTCGATGCCTGTACCATTTTTGCATTGGTATAATTGTGTGGCAAGTCCAATCATACTTCTATGCCCAGGGAAGTCGAGAAATTTTCCAACCCGAAAAATTCCTAGACCGAACTGAGAATCGAACCCATGGTCTTGCTTTGTAGCTGCGCCTTTACCGACTGAGCTAAGGGAAGCCCCAGTATGCCTACTTGTCGGATTGAAAACTAGTTAGAACCAAATCGACTGTCAAACTTTCCGTTTCCGTTCCGCTTCCGCCCACATTGCGCTTGGGCATTCACTCTTCTTAATTTTTTTTTTTTTTACGTTGGATAACGTCTTTCGGCAACATACGGGGGTACAAAATTGAAAACAGTCATTTTGGATGCGTTACGAAAAATTAAAAGATATTGAACGATAATAACTCAATCGTCTCTCGATAGATTTACGAGATAATGGCATCAATCGATTGGAAATATTTCTAGCAATTTGTGAATGTTTCAAAACTATTGATTTCATTCTGTAAACTATTGAAAAATGGTTAAAAGTAAACCATTGTCTAAAGATGGTGAAAATTGATTGATTTTTTGTATATTCTTATACTTTCTCCAACCATCAGATGCGCGTATCTGACACCTCTGATATTTTCTGTTCTACTATATAAGCGTCCAACAAGGTCGCCCGTTCCAGCTGCTGCAGTTCTCAGTCGGTCGTATTCACCGTCTGCTCCGCAAGGGCAACTACGCCGAGCGCGTTGGAAAAATGGCCCTTTTCAGGGCCACAACATTATCAAAAAAGTTGGAAGGGTTGTATACTAGATACGACCGCAGGGTTGGCGTTGGATAATGTCTGTTATGTGTTGTATTTAATTGTGTATATTAGATTTTAGGAATATTCCTTAATAACTCTTTTGCGAAAGTTTGGTGGCCCTGAAAAGGGCCGTTTTGTTGGGCTGATGTTGTTGGGTTTGCTCTACTCTGTCGCCCTGGAGGAGCTTTGGAATGATGTTGGTAGTTCGAAGACAGACAGCATCTCCCCTTCCAGCGTTCCCACACCCCAGTACACGCAGAGAAATGGCTTTTAAATTCAAAAATAAACCGCTTTGAATTCAACAAAAATTATTATAGAATCAGGGCCTAATAGTAATTTTCTTTGAATCAACAATATTTGTTATTAGTTTCAAAGCAAATGTTTGTTGATTTTACAATCAAGCTTCCATATGACTGTGAGTAGATTCAATAACATTTTTATTTGAATCTATCATATGAATTTTTGAAACAAAGCAATTATTTTTATTTCAATGATGCGCTTCTTTTTTGAAACAAAAAAAAATCTTTTTGATTAAAAAAAATGGTTTTTTGTTTTTAAGAAACCTTTTGTTGATTCTAATAACTTGATTTACCGTAATATTTAAATTTTTATTGGCCCTATTATGTAAGTCGAGTCGAGCGTCACTTCTGCTTACTGGTCTATTTTGGTTTTACAGAAGTAATAACAAAATAGACCAGCGACCAGAAGTGTCACTCGACTCGATTTACATAGTAGGGCCCTATTGTTTAACTAAAACTTTCATGATACTTTTTGGTTTTCAAACAATATTTATTATATTTACATAATTACAGCATCTAAATAACAATCTTTCTTCTATTTTATGCAGATTGATTGTACACATTTCAAGAATGTTAATGTTGGTGATAACTGTTCTTTCAGTTGTTTTGTTAACTTCAAATGACTGCAAATGATCGTGAAATTTACGGGACAGAACCCTGAAACAAATCAATATTAGTTGCTCATCGTTATCTAATATTATTTTGTCTAACTCATAAATGCTGATGAGATTACGCTGCCTAATGTAAAAATACACATTCTTCATGAAAATCATCCCTTGCTTTTTAAATCTATCCACATATCGTATAGCATCATCATTAATCGTATCGTAAGTAGTTAAGAGGTGTTTATATTCTTCAAATAGTGGTGACATAGTTATTTTCGAATCCCGTAAATCTATTTCTGGTTCCAAAAAGCTACCATTTAACACGCTGGACGCAAATTTGAATCCGGCCTTAATTGCTAGAGATTTACACAAATTTATCTTGTTGTTAGTAGCTCTACTATACTGTTTTGAATCTCGATGTTTTGCTTCTCCTCGCATAGCCCATTGATGCCTAGGAGCACCTGATTGCATAACAAATGTAGCATAATGTAATAAATTATGATGTTTGATATGCAGGTTGATACCAACTCTCCTGTAGAGAAAGTAAACAAAGACTTTGATTAGTGTGAGTTGTTGTTGATACATTAATCAAACTTGGATTTCGTATATGCAGAGAGCTAATAAGATTGCAGCTGAAAGCTGGATTAACAATAGAAAAGGGCCCATCAGCATTTGTAAACAAACCGTTCTTAAGCCCTTGCCTGACAAAGCGAAGGCCGCCCACGCAAACCAACAACATCATCGTGTAGAGGAATCTTTCCCCTACCCGATTATGGTGTTGATATTAAGAACGGTCCAAGTGATGTTTTATTAAATAATTACTTATAATTAGTGCATAGCTGAAAAAAAGCAAAATAAGTAAAATCTTACCTGTGGTTCACTTGGAAACAGTAAACACAACTCAACTGCTCTGTCTTGCAATTCGGAGGCAGTTAGCTTTGAAAAACGGTCTTTAAAACCGTCTACCACGATTTGTGTTATGATGCGCTTGTCAGATCTTGTCAGAAGTTTGTTCGTTTGATATTTTGTTAGAATTGCCTTGCCTCTTGCAGATGTTTGCAGCAAATAAGTTGCTGTACAGTCAGCTCTTGTTACGTCTGGTTCATGAATGGCGAGAAGCGTAGGTGGAAAAGGCGACGGCGCTGATTCAGCCAACGGCGGAAGATTCTGGTTAAAAGGAATAAGACATTGCTGATTTGATTCTTTTAATAAATTACGGTTTACTCACCAGGCTTTTTCTCCATGCATTGATTCCGTGGATGCATTTAGTTCTTTCCGCTAAAAATGGCTGCTGGATTAGTTCCTCCACTTCCTTCCGTTCGATAAACTTCAGAATATCGACAGTGTATCGGTTTGCTGGAATAATCACAAATATTAGAATCTTCATAGTACATATAATATAAATTTTCTTACCAATGAAAGCACAAACTACAGCATCGCACAACTCAAACGATTTCAATAATTTTAACACTTCCAATTCATCCACACCTAGCGTTTCCACTTCCAACTCTTCAATGACGACTTCTTCCGACGAGTCCATTTTTCCGTTTGCGTGATTTAATAAAATGGCGGAGATCATATCATTTTCAAAGGCATATTTTTTGAATCTAAAACCAAGATCTTTGTTTCTAATGTAAATATTTTAGAACCAATTCTGCCCTGTATTAGAATCAAATAAACATATTTATTGATTTGACAAAAATTTTGCATTTGAATCAAAGCGTTAATATTTTTGATTCTAATATGCCGTATTTTTCTGCGTGTATAGTCCCCAAATTTAAGTGTAACTGTGATATTCTGGATAGAAATTGTCTTCAAAACTAACTCTTTGTCGAATTATTGGTGGCCCTGAAAAGGGCCGTTTTGGTTGTGGTTTTGGAATTATAGACTGAATAAATGATTATGTTTGAAAAATTTCAGTTTTTGCTCCGATCAACAACCATACGGGGCAATATGAGCACCCTAGTAAAAGTTAAGGTTTTGACAGGTTTTCACTAGAAAATAACATGCAGGAATCAAGTGAAATAGAAACATAAGTTCTTTTAGCAACAGTTACGTGTATTGCTCGCTGTAGAACCAGCGGATCAGTAAAATGTAATATAGTGAATGCGATGCTTGTTTTCTTGACTGCATATCTTATAATATTCTAGAGATTTTGAGCTAATGTTACATTTCCATTATTATCTTAGACATGTAATTGAATTTTGATACGGTTTTCATGGAGATGCATATTAGAAGCATTTTCAACAAGTTTGTAAAAAAAATAGATTGAGTTAATAGGTATTATGCCCAAACGAACGGTGGCCCATCTCGCCCCGTATGGTCTTCTTGCCCCCATCGCCTCTATTGGACTGAATTCGGAAACGCTCATGTCCAACCGGTTTTCGTTTTGGGCTGGAAATTCTCTAAAGCAACATATTTAAAAAATCTGGGAAAATCCGGAACATAATTAAAAATTCTTGAAATAAACGTAATAACATATAAGTGATATCTGGGTAAGTATCTGGCAAGACGATTGCAAATCTGGAAAATCAAATAAATCAGGAATACTGGCAACGCTGTCTCGTTTCATGCCCGTAGAGACAACCGACACTCATCCCATTTTCAGTATTTTGCTACCCACAGTGTTTATTGTACCGTCCCTGTATTCATAATATGCTACTCGACGCAGGTATAAAACCACCCTCGACGGTCGAAATTTCATCATTACAGTTTCAGCATCGAACTGTTCGTTTCGTTCACAATTTGTCTGGACGTAGAGAAGGAGGCAAAGTCCCGTTCGAGCCGCGCAGTTTCCAGTCGGTCGTATTCACCGTCCACTCCGAAAGGGCAACTATGCCGAGCGTGTTGGAGCCGGTGCTCCCGTCTACCTGGCTGCCGTGATGGAGTATCTGGCCGCTGAAGTTCTCGAGTTAGCAGGAAATGCCGCTCGTGACAACAAGAAAACCCGAATTATCCCACGTCACCTGCAGTTGGCCATCCGCAACGACGAAGAGCTGAACAAACTTCTCTCCGGAGTGACCATCGCTCAGGGTGGTGTCCTGCCAAACATCCAGGCCGTCCTGTTGCCCAAGAAGACCGAAAAGAAGGCCTAAATTCGATTGAAGTTCCCACCCTTTAACAAAATCCGTCCTTTTCAGGACGACCAATTTGATGGTAAAGAGTTTCGTTTTCAAAACAGTTTCCTTCGTGGTGCGCAAGGAGTGATAAAATGAATCCATTAAAAACATGGTTGAATCTTTCTGTCATGCTCTCCCTAGTTAATTGATATCCTCATCGAGTAAGTTCGATGATGGTTGATTAGTGTAGGCGTGTCTTGAATTCCAAGAAATTAACCAGTGCAGTGTTATCATTCCATCCATATCTAAAATTAAACTAACGACTACATTTTCAATAGCGCCCTACAATATCCATCAGTACCGTCCCAACGACGCGTTCATATAGATAAGATTGGTAAATAGCAGATTTTTAGCGATGGGCCCAATCTTAGATCCATTTTCCCTACCTTGCAGAGCTGCGGTGGTCCTGGACTTATGGCCTACATTGATGCAGCGGAATGAAATTCATTAGCAAATTACGGTTGAGATTTCAGAAATGATCGTGGTGTGCGTATTGTTCCTTCATTGCTCAACATTTACCGTTACCGTTGGGACTTCCGGTCTTCTTTGCTCAGTCAACCGGTTAATCGTATTGAAGCGATACTTCTAGATTATTATTACGCCTATACTGTGGGCTCATAGAACAATAAAACCGAGCCTGGAATACTAAAGTAGAACATTCTACCAACATATAGAGTCCAAGAGATTCCTTCAAAAAGGCACAATATATGCGACCGAAACTTCGGATGAAATCCAAACAGATATTTTGAGAGGAACCAGTCGATCACAATCCTCTTATTGAGTTTAACCGGTATTATCAGAGCAATAAGACGCGTTAACCACGAATCCTTGGGAATGACGGTGACACGCTTCATATGGATGACGAATCGTCCTCATCTCATCCTCAGAAAATGGTACCCATTATTTTAATCGGCATCCTTTTGAAAAATTCCCCTCACAAAAAGGCTTTTCATGTACTGCCAGAGGGTAGGGGGAGAGGGGCAATTTAATTATTACTAAAATGAACGAAATTTACGATGTGCGCTTCCTTCGTGCAAACTTTATTTTGATTGCCGAAGCACACTCAAAAAATTTACCACATAGGTATCTAATGGATGAAACCATGTGAATTTCACATAGCTAAAAATCCCACCACAAAATCACATGAATATCAGGAGGCCGATGAAAGTCATGAAAAAAGTGTCGGAAAGGCATTAGAAAATTAATCGTTAAACTCTTTCTTGATAATGTTGTGGCCCTGAAAAGGGCCATTTTTCCAACGCGCTTGGCGTAGTTGCCCGGTGAATACGACCGACTGAGAACTGCAGCAGCTGGGCATTCCATGACGGCGGCCCAGTATACCGGAGTACTGGCACCAACGCACTCGGCGTAGTTGCCCTTTCGCCCCCAGGCTCTGCTGCCGCTGTTCTGCTGCCGTTGCTCTGCTTCCGCTGCTCTGCTGCTCTGCTGCTGGGTCGACGATCGGATAGACAATGATGGAACGGGCGACCTTGTTGGACGCTTATATAGTAGAACAGAAAATATCAGAGGTGTCAGATACTCTCATCTGATGTCTCAGTTGGAGAAAGTATAAGAATATAAAAAAATCAATCGATTTTCACCATCTTTAGACAATGGTTTACTTTTAACCATTTTTCAATAGTTTACAGAATGAAATCAATAGTTTTGAAACATTAAGTAAATTGCTAGAAATATTTCCAATCGATTGATGCCATTAACTCGTAAATCTATCGAGAGATGGTTGAGTTATTATCGTTCAAAATCTTTTAATTTTTCGTAACTCATCCAAAATGACTGTTTTCAATTTTGTACCCCCGTATGTTGCCGAAAGACGTTATCCAACGTCAAAAGAGTTTAACGTACGTATGCGAGTATCTGACACCTCTGATATTTTCTGTTCTACTATATAAGCGTCCAACAAGGTCGCCCGTTCCATCATTGTCAACAACATCAGCCCAACGAAACGGCCCTTTTCAGGGCCACCAAACTTTCGCAAAAGAGTTATTAAGGAATATTCCTAAAATATAATATACACAATTAAGTACAACACATAACAGACGTTATCCAACGCCAACCCTGCGGTCGTATCTAGTATACAACCCTTCCAATTTTTTAAGAATGCCCTTCGGAAAATTGTGCGTGGTGTTTGACGGAGTTGACCAATGATGACAGGAATGTAAAATATATTTTTTTCTATTTTAATTTGGATTTTATACTGAGTTTCTAACGCAGTCTAGAAGCTTGTACGTCATTTCTGCTCAACACAATAGAAATAACCATGAACAAAAAACAATATCCATCCCTTAAAACACGCCGTGCACTCAATTTTCCAACTTTCCTTTCGCAAATATAAACAATTTACAACGCCATTGACTTCAACATTGATTCCGGCATCACTGCCAGCCAGATTGATGCGATTGGAAGATTGCCGCAAAAGCTCAACGCAGATGTCACCACTGCATGATGATGATAATGTTGACAGACTGCATATAAAATTCGTGAAAATTAGCATTAAATCATAATTTTCATCAAGCCTGCGTGAAATCCTTCCAATATAACATTCGAATTCAAGAAGAAAACGTTTTTACGATCAGACTGATGTGCATCTTTGACTTTACCAGGTGAACTTTCATAAGATATATTCATTTCATTTCACGGCTCCATCAATGCTGCATCGTAAATATGATGGTAAACAGAAGAAAATTGCTCAATCACTCAAAATAAAGATGATTTGTCATCTTGTTATCACTTTGAAGACCATCTAGCACCATTTTATAGTACGGTGCGTGTTGAGTAAATCAAGTTCCGGTGCGTTGTCCGTCGAAAATTGTGAGTATCAATATGTTTGCTTAAAAAAGGCCAAAATGGACATTTATTGAATATTGGCGTCCTATACAACCAATTCCCTATTACCACCAGAATTACCACCTTTCCTAAGTAAATTCACTTAATTTCCACTTTCATCTTAGTGAAAATCACACATATTTACAATTTTCTGAAAAATGCAGCTGCGCTGGAGGTAACCTCTCCCTGTGGGTGCAAACTTGTTATGCATAATTTGCCATGAAAATATCTCCGATTCATACCGAAATAATAACAAATAGTTTTCAAACACGTTTTCTTACACGATTCAAGCAAAAGTTTCAACAGGAAATTATTAGTTTTTCTCTATGGACCGATTTGCCCCAAAAAGCGTCTGTTTTACTTGGAAAATTTGGAAACTATCCTCCTTCTAGTAGTTCTCACTTCGAAATGTACGTGGTGAAAGCTTGGAAAAGTTTCACTGTAAGACGCCAATCCCTGTCTTTTTTATTCCATGATTGCTACTGTCAAATCGACCAATCAGCAACTGGCTCGGATTTGACAGCAAATTGGCTCGAAATCGCTACCATTGTCAAGTCCCATCCCAGACTTTAAGCACCGACTAACCGACATGCAACTCAAACTTAACTCTTGATCAAGAATCCGTATCGGCCGATCAAAATGTGCAGCGATCCCATCTGTCAAAACCATAGACATTTTTTACCTAGATAAAAATAATTTGTCCGGAATAGATTGGACCCGAACCAACTCATACTTTTTTACGCGTGTTCGTGGCTAGGATAAACATTTTCCACAAACACGGCGGCAGATGTCAGTTTTGTGCCTTGATCAGAAATTTCATGGTACTTTGTATCACAGATAAACAGATGTAACTCTTCGTTCGAGATCTTCTTTTGTGCATTTAACGATTGGTTTGAATGTTATCGGTTCCGCGAACTACTCGCCGCAGCGCTGGCGTCGGATCACTTTGACGTTTCTATATATATCGGAATTACATTGATCGATATTACATTTTTTTTGCTGTGTAGTGTGCCAATTTAAAATCGTTAGTTTCGTATTGATTGTTGGTACAACCATAGAGGTAACTCTAAGACTACAAGGTCCCTAAGAAATGTGCTCAACTTTTTGGCTCAGCTCTGGTACTCTCTTCGGTCCCAAGCTAATCGATTCACCCCTCGAAACATAGAAAAATCCACTAACCCCTCATTTTATCTGTCAAACTTTCATAGCGAATCAAAACAAACATTGTGTAGTACTAGAATTTCGACTAGAATGGGATACGCGAGGGGGTACGTTAATCGTTTACTTGGGACCAATAAGCTAGTCAAGAAGTGACCCGAAAAAAAAATTACAGTGAAATTTTCAGTGGAAACAATGCTCTAACATTAATATTTATTGTCGACAATAAAAATGATTGTTAGAATGTTGTACTCTTCCGAAAACGGTAAAACTGCTACCTAGCTGTACAATGAATGTACATAATAAAATGTTGTTACAATGATTTTTATCGTTTTTTCATTTATTTTATTGTTAACATGATTCGATCATGAACAATAATGAACAACTCTATTACAATAAAAATTGTTGTTACATTAAATATTGGTGTATTTTCATTGTGGGTTACTTCACGAACAATAAAAATAAATCTGATTGAAGCATGCAGACTATGAGAGGGTCAGCAACACTGCCAATGTAATCAAGATATTTAGGCGCTGCTCGTATGGCTCTGGCTTTGACAGTTCGTTTGGCTCAAAACCAGGCAGTCTGCGTCCGCTCATATCTTATCCTAGACCCTCTCTAAAGCTTAATGGAGACCTTTTCCGTGCAGTCAATAATCATACAATAATAATAAAAAATTCCACCACTTGAAGATGTCAGGAAGGAACTCTCAGGTGGAAGCATATTTCATGGGCGATTCTCTCCAGTCGAATGCATTAACTTATCAACGACGCTCAACCACCAAGGAGACGTGACCTAGGGATATCGAGCGCAGGGGAGTTGGCCTGCCTTTCTCACAAGTTCCGGATCGAATCTCGATCCATAACCAGTAAAAAAAAGGACCACCCGTAACAGACATACCACCCCCTTCCCTTCCCGGGGCAATGTTTTATTTTTTCGATTTATTTTTAAAGTCGATAAAGTAGATCTGTCAAGCCAACACATACACTCTAAAGTACACTGTTATTTTTTTTAATCAATAAATTCGCCAACCAACAGTAAAATAACAATAATATATAATGTTATTGAAAAAAAATTATATGGGAAAATCACGAAAATTTCATTGTTAAGATACTTAACAACCCCCCTTTTTTATTGTAAATTTTCCATTTACCATGAAATTTATTGTTTTGTACAACATAAAATAAGGTAAATTTATTGTAGACGTAACAATATAAATCATTGTTAAGACAATAATTTTCGTCTTTTTGTTAAATTGTTTTTTAATGTATTTTTGTTGTTTTTTTTTTCGGGGAGCCATTTAAAATCGTTAGTTTCGTATTGATTGTTGGTATAGCCTGGTACGCAGCTGAAAAGAAAACGGAAAAGTAATTTTTGAGGAATATTCCCAAAAGTAAATTTGACAGCTATAGGGAGCTAAATTTTGAGATCATAGGTAGGTGTCGTCTAATTTTAAAATCAACAATTATCAATTTTTATGTTGTTTAAATGCATCCAAAACATCAGTTTTGCAATAAACGCCAACATTACCTAACGGAATAATTGATCAGACCATTATTTCGCAAGGAAAGTGAAATTGCATTCAGAATGCGCCACCTTCATGTCGATCACGATACTAATGTAATCGATCTTTCCTTTACCGATTTCTTTTGAACTGCGTACTGGGTCAAGAAATGCTAAGGAAAAGAAATTTCTTTAGCATTCCGTGTCCTATCCCGTAGCACGTAAAAACGTCATTACTTTTCAGCTGCGTACCAGGCTTATAATGTGAACGGGGTATAAATCACACTCCTACACGCAGAAAAATTTACCGCCAAACAAAAATATTTGAGGTAAATTTAAACGTAAACTCAGTTTGTTCTGGTCACAAACATAAACTAGGTTGATTTAAAACGTATGCCATGTTTGAATCCATTGATAGTAATGTTTAAAACAAAAATAATGTTACGTTTATTTTAAAAATATTCGTGTTGAAAATAAACGTGAATTTTTTTGATTTATTTGAAAACTATATGCGATCAAAAATAAATATGTTTATTTTAAACATGCTTTTCATGTTTAAAATAAACAAGCATATTTTGAAATTATTTTAGCATTTGAATGCGGGATAAAACAAAATACATGGATAGCAAATAAATGGAAATCTGCAGACAGGGCATCTAAATTGGGTTCTTTAATTTTGAAAAATGTATCGTTTTTTATACATCATCTGAAAGAGCTTCGTTTTCGGAGCACAGCGATATTTTTTTCGAACCCACACACTTTCATCTCGATTTTTAAATCAAGATTTAAAGCAAAATAATAACTACACTGTTTGACACTAAACTAACAAACTGACAGCTCGCTCCCATACAAAGTGACACTGAGGGGCGCTAATAAGGTGATTTTTGCAAATGTAATCGTACTTATTTAAAATAGTTTCAGTGTACCAAAATTGATACATTTTTTGGTTTGGGTTCCATTTTTAATGCAGATTACGAATATGCATTTACCTCAATACCCTTAAAGAACCCAATTCCTGCGATTATGGAAAGTCTGTGGATGTTTGGATCCGGGGGGCCGTCGGGATGGGTGTCCGATCCGATCCAGTTCAGTGAAACCGGTGAAACTTTGTGATATTAGCGTCGTTTTGTCGTTTCTGACGCTGGGTCCTCATACGAGCCTATTTCTAAGTTTGGTGTTTGGGGATGATCTGTTTTTCTTTCGACGTTGGGTAGGAGGGGGGGGGGGGGGTGGTTGAGGATGATATGGGGATCGGCATCAGTAACGACGAATTGACGTTAATATTGTGATGTTCCACCGGTTTTGTCGAGCTTGGAACACTTGCTTGTGTGGGTTTCTGGACCTTTTCCTTCGGTTTCGCCGCTTGCAGGCCGTTTTCGGTTAAGTTTACCGAATGTAAACATAAAGGGAAAAAAAAGACACGCTAAAAATTGATTACCCAGATTATGTATTGTTGAAATAAACATGCTTTTGAATTTAATTTACGTATACATATTTTTGTTGAAAACATGTTTTTAATTTACTTTGAACTATTCATATTTTTATTTAATAAATATAAATATTTTTAACTTAAATGAACAAAATTTGGTTCCATGCACACATACTATTCATTTGACTCATAAATTTCATGTGAGCTTCTGGCTGGACTCTGTTTATGTGTGGTCTTATGAAAATCATGTGGAATTTTACATGGAAATTCGTCAATAAAAATGTATGGAATTTTATTAGTGTAAGGGAGCGAGCTGGCCATAACTTATTTTGATGTGTCAAACAGTGAAGTTATAATTTTGCTTTATATATTGATTTAAACATTGAGATGTAAGTCTATGGGATCGACAAAAAATATCGTTGTGCTCAGAAAATTGAGCTTTTTGAGATGATGTGTAATAAACGATATATTTTTCAAAATTGAAGAACCCAATTTTTTGAGTCGGAATCCCCGCTGTACTTTTTATCTCGATTTTGAAGTGTTTCGTTTCTCCGTTTATATTACCAGACAATATTTCACATTGCTAAGCCCCTTGCGAAATCATTGTTTTTTTATAATCATCAAAATTGTATGTCAATGATCGAATGATTCTCAACATGTCAACAAAAAATCTCGACAAAAGTGCGTAACCGGTGCGGATGAGTGGTATTTTACTATACCATACAATTTAGTCCATTTAGTCAGAATCTACGGTCGTGAACCAAGCATTTCCCTCCATAAAATGAGTCGACAAATCCTACGATGTACTTCAAAAATCCTTCCTTTGGCCCACAGAAGTGCCAGTTCACAAGCCAAGGTAAGTCGGCCTCACCAATCCTTTCATCGGTACCCTGCTGAAACTGTAGCTTTTTCTTCTACTTCAAGAGCCCAGTGTGGCCTCGTAAGATCTTTTCCGGTGTGCAACCGACGGGTGCTTTACACATTGGCAATTACTTGGGTGCCATCAAGCGTTGGGTTGATCTGCAGGATGCGGGCGAAAACGTAACCTACTGCATAGTGGACCTTCATTCGATCACCCTGCCACAGGACCCGCAGGTGTTGCGGCACAACAGCCTCCAGATGGCTGCCACACTGCTAGCATGCGGAATAGATCCCTCCAGAGCGACGTTGTTCCTGCAATCCGGGGTTCCGCAGCATGCGGAGCTCTCGTGGATTTTGGGATGCATGACGACGATGGCTAGGTTAACCCATTTGCCACAGTACAAGGATAAATCGGCCAAATTGAAAGAAATCCCGCTGGGATTGTACATCTATCCGGTACTTCAGGCAGCTGATATAATGTTGTACAAAGCAACCCACGTTCCGGTGGGGGAGGATCAAATCCAGCATCTGCAGATGGCTCAGTCCTTGGCCAGGGCGTTCAATAACAGGTTTGGTACGACGTTTCCGTCCTGTGAACCCATTATTTCAGGTAAATGTAATACCGCTTCAATCTCAAATCCAATTAAAAATTTAACGCCATTTCCAGATGACACCAGTTGTCGGCTGAAATCACTTCGGGATCCGACGAAAAAGATGTCCAAATCGGATCCAGATCCGAAGGCTTGCATCATGCTAACGGACAATGGGAAAGAGATTGTGGAAAAAATCAAAAAATCTGTTACCGATTTCACTTCCGAAGTGACGTTCGAACCGGAAACGCGACCAGGTGTGGCAAATCTGATAACGATCCACTCGTTGGCCAGTGGTAAGACACCGCAGCAGATTTGTCAGGAAGCCAAAGGTCTGAATACCGGCCAGTACAAACAGCACGTGGCTGATGCACTGGTTGAACACTTGAACCCCATTCGGGTCCGCATTGAAAGGTATATGGCCGATCCGGACTATTTGGCGGGGATTATTGAGGAGGGCTGTGACAGAGCGAGGACCATCGCCGAGAAGACGGTGGCCGACGTGAAGGATAAGGTCGGAATGAATGGGTTCAGTTTGGCGCGGACGCACAGGTTGCTCCACGAGCAGAAGGCGAAGTAGATTGTTTGGGTAATGGTCGTATGATAGACTATAATAGTTGTTGAACATGTTGAAGATTTGTCGAACCTGTTTGTTCATTCGGTAATGATGACAACTCCTAAAATTGTTGTTTCGGATAATGGAAAAGAAGTACAGTAGTGTGAAGAAGCTAAAATATCCTTTTCACAATAATTCTGTTCATTCTGTCCCACCCGGTAAGTAAATTTGGTTAGCTTTCATAACATAACAACAGAAGCACATTGGTAAGAGAGTGGTTAAAATTATCCAGTTTAATCGATTAAGACATTCACCCCTATTCTGTATTTCGTTTCGAACGAAATTTTCATACAAAAAAATATTCCCCCTTATTCTGCGAGTCACGTGACTCTCTCTCACCGGTGAGGTGACAATTGTCACCTCGTGTGAGGTGACTCTCCATGCAAATCAAATGGAGAGTCACCTCACACGAGGTGACTATTGTCACCTCACCGGTGAGAGAGAGGGGGGGATTTTTTTGTATGAGAATTTCGTTCGAAACGAAATACAGAATAGGGGTGATTTTCCCACGTGATATAATTGACTTTTTATTCAGCATTGCAGTTAGTAGTTTAGTATAAAAAAAAAATCTCAGTTTAACTCAGTTGATAAAACTTTAAACATTTTATTTGATATAGTTTTACTGAAAACAAAATACAATTTTCTGTTTCTAATGCTTAATAATTATTTTTATTAAGTCACCCTAATACCCGTGAAAAATAAGATTGATCAATCCTGATGAATATCGGCGACTTAGTGGAATATCTATATAAAGAGAAACAGAAAGAAGAATTAGTAATTATGAATTTAATTCAACCATTGATTTTTCGCAAATTATTCATTCAAGACACTTTCAAATGGCACTGATCGTGAACATATTTGCTGGAATAATCAAGTTGCTAGTTGTGAACGATTTTCGTAAAAACAAAATGCGCGGTTCTTTTACAACTTTCCGGTCCATCTAGAATAACTAACAAGATACTATTTAGAACTGAAAAATAGTTTTCCGGAAACACATTTAACAAAACATAATGGGTTAGCCCCAGCAGGCTTGGGTTCAATCCTAGTCGGCGCCGCCGGGATGTTCTGAGGCATAACATCTCTGATCACGGAAGTAAAGCCGATGGTCCCAGGTTCATGAGTTGGTGGGTCGATAGGTAGGCAAATTTGGCATAGTGTTTGTACGATGGAATTTACCTAATCTTAGTCGGATTCTTCATACGATTGAAATTTTGGCAATACACCAATCTTTCAGTCGACAAATTTAAATTATTAAAACTATTTACCTCTTCTTGTTGTAGAGAACTCGTCAAGTCCTAAATAACGTCGGCTTTTGCCGGATCATTGGCTTCCTCCAAGCGGTGCGTCAATTCCGTACAAAACACGAAGTCCTCGCATGATGCAGTTGCAGCCATTCCGTTAGGCAAGTGCGCTGGAACGGTACGTGGGAACACATCGCACGCCGGGAAGGGGTTTAAAATTTCCCCTCGATGGCATTGCATTGTGGGTCGATTATTCGGTGTCGCAAGAAGCTCTCGATCAGAAGGCAGCAGGTTGTTTCTATTCTGACTGACGAAGTGAACATTCCTGTGATCGTTGTTGTAGTTACTGTTATAGTTAGTGTGGTTGAAGTTACTGCGATGTATATCACTGTTGTGGTAGCAATTACGGTTAGCGTTGTTTTGATAATTGTAAAGTTTGATGTTGCCAAAATTGTTGTTATTGTTGTTGTTGTTGTTATTGTTGTTATTGTTGTTGTTGTTGTTATTGTTGTTATTGTTATTGTTGTTGTTATTATTGCTGTTATTGTAGTTGTTGTTGTTGTTGTTGTTATTGCTGTTATTGTAGTTGTTGTTGTTGTTCTTGTAGTTGTTGTTGCTATTGTTATTGTAGTTGTTGTTATTGTTGTTGTTGTTGTTATTGTTGTTGTTATTGTAGTTGTTGTTGTTTAGCAAGCAAGATTTACGGGCATCATACTCGGTCCAGTCTGCCTTCCATACTTTCCTGGTACCAAGTAGGCGCCATCCTGAGTAATCGTTGTTGTTATTTTGTGCCACCACCAAGCTGGGGCACGCGTCAGATGGCTCAGGATCGCATTTCCGAAAATCTGGAAGTTTTATGGCTACGGTAGCAATGTGCTGGCTGCTGCCAGCCGGGAGTGCCTTGTGAAGTTCTTCGTCCATGGTGGCGCGAAATTGTTGAAACTACTCGAAAACCGCAACTATTACCGAGAACCGATGACGGATACGGCGATCGGCGATCACGTCGGGGTCAGCACAGCACAGAATTCGAACTTTTATTATTCCTTCTCCTTATGTCGCGCACACGGTTACGTTGTTACATGTTTTATACTCGAATGATTTGATTCACTCTCTTCTCTCTTCGTTCAATGTCTTTTATATAAGGTCCGGGCCAACAAGCTTATTGGTGTTAGTGAAATGTGCAAATGTTTAGTGGCGTTCGTATTTCATTGCAATGTTTATCTTTTTATATGAAACAGCTGTTGGCAGAGACGTAAATCTCACTGTTTGAAGTGTAGTCCTCTCCAGGTGGGTTCGTTTTGGTGCGATTTGCGTGTGTTAGTGAAATGAAATTTTTTGTTAGCTGTGAGAAATTTTTTGTTTGCTGTAAGAACTGTCATTCTGAAGTAAAAATAAACAACAAAACGAAAACAAACCCTCCCTAATAAAAAATAACCATAAACGAACGATAACCCAAATCATTGAACTATTCCACAAATGGTTTGGATGATACCCAGAACACGTCGTTAAGCAAATTAACCATACAATTTTTATTAGGGCTACGCTTGCACGGTAACAGTCAAGTACCCTTTTGTGAGTTAAGGTTAACCCATTTTTGATAAAGGTGGTTTTACTCATTAATGAGTAAATTATTTTAACAACAATGAGTTTCTGCTAACAGTACACTCAAAATAATCTTCACGTCAATGCCACGTGAAAACATACGTAGATTTTTTCCATCGTACTTTTCACATAAGAATTACGTGATTCTCATATAAGCCTAGTATACAGATCGAAGCGAAACGAAAATTGAAGCACGCGAAAAGTCATGAAATTTCGCTAGCGAAAAAGGTTGTGAAAAAATGTTTGTGGAACATTTTCCAGTTTCCTTTTTTCGCAGTTTACAGTTCATGTGAAACGAAATCGATCAGTTTACACCTCCGGTTAAGTGAAAATTTGACAGATACGCTCTCCCGAAACGTCAACTTTTCGCTTAGCGGCTGCTCTTTTCGCGAGCGCTGCATGCGCGAAAAAAAATAAACGTAAGCGAAAAAGATGCGATCCACAAAATTAGATTTCGCTGGATCGTATCTGTTTACAGTTCAAAGCGAAGCGAAATATTTGCCAATTGCGTTTTTCGCGCAGGTGAAAAATGTAGTATTTTGTATGAGATTTTCGCTTCGCTTAGATCTCTATACAGGCCTATAGATGCACTCATTTCGTCAAGCTTCAACGTCACATGAGTATCACATATAACTTACGTGATTTTGCTAATGAATGTCATGGTGGTTTTAAGTACTATTGTTATTGGCGATACTTATATACTTTTTTTTTATTATTATAATGAATTTTCACAACATATCAGACTAATGCCCTTTTATTCAATAAAAAAGTCGCAATGAAATCCGATGAAACACTAATAATTCCAATCAGGTGCAGGGTGATAACCTAAAGGTTGGTGATAATCTAAGTTATTTTTCGGCGGGGAACTGCTGGATTGCTTGCCACCTACCTGTGAAAAATAATAAAATAATAAAGTGAGTTTTGACAATGGGGAAAAATAACTCGTATCTTATACTAACATCTTGAAATTAATTTATAAAAATAACGAAAACATCTCTGTATCTAGCCGCCATGTTGTGCACCATGCTGAGTGTCGCATTGTTTTTTTTTTCAGAAGTGGAAACCATGTAAGGTTTACGTTAACCGGACATAGAAATTGTCTATGTGGAAATCAAGTAAATTTCATTGGGAGCGTTAGAGTATCCAACATAAATTTTCTTTAATATTCAAGTGGTATCACATATATGCTACGTGAGTCACGTAAAGCTGACAGAATAGGGAAACGATATACCTTATGTGATTTTTCACGTAACTTTGACGTGTCGATTATTTTGAGTGTAGCTAACAGTTACTACTTAATAGGCATTATGAATTAATCATTAATTAGTGGTGCCGCTTTTATTGACAATGGGTTCTCTTTTACTCATAAATGGATGTTTGAGTCTTACCGTGCACATGACAGTATACGCCACAAACGAAGTGACAGACGGAGCGGCTCGAAAACTTTGGTGACTAACCTGCTATTGCAATTTTTCAGTGTACCACATGGCAACACCACTACTACTGGATTGTACCACATGGCAACACTACTACTAGATTGAACTAGCATTTTAACCAAATGTACTAGAATGTTTTGGTTCTATCTCTTTCACTCTACTCAAAACTGAAATGCATAAAAAAATGACAAAATGATACGCACTCTTTGCACACTGTCAAAGAATCATTGTACACAAAATCAACTTTGTTCAAATCAAAACAAAAAAACTAACCCATCTGGTGGATGATGGCACAAGCTTCCAAGAAAATTCTATTACAGTGAACCACATTATTTTAATGGATTTCTTCGCCAGTAAGTCGTCTGTCACTTCGTTTGTGGTATACGCTAGTGTGTGTAAAATTATGTTATAGAGTTCTCCAGATGCACAAAAGTGTGCGTGAGACCGCGCGCTACCTTTTTAAGTAGTTGTGATATCGCGATACCTTTTTGGTTCTTCTTCTTCTTCATTTTTATATATGAACGTTGGACTTAAATGTTCGTGAGATTGCGCTTGGAGATCTCTAAATAGTGCTACGCGATCGTCTGTTTTCTCGGCAGCAACCATTGTGTGGTCCTCCTCATTGTTCTTCATCAGCAGTTCTTTCGGTCGATGCGTCGTCGACTTTGGAAAGCAACCGTTTCGTGATGAGTGTGTGAGTGCTGACCACGTTTTGCGTCCATTGCTGCAATTTGCCATACAATGAAACCAACCGGTGAACACTCGTGTTTATTTCAGTTACCGTGGGGACTTAATTTGTGACTAGCCCGGTCCCTTTCAAATTGTATCATTATTTATATACGTTCCTTATATTTGAAATGACGTTTCATTTTCATCTAGTGATGGCCGATTTTAATTCGAATAATCGATAAATCGATTAACGAACCGAACAGTAAAATATACACGGATAGAAATCTCCTTATACCTTTTGGCAAATTTCTATTGCTGATTATTCATAAAATGTATAAGTCAACTAATAAGCAGACGCCTTGCAAAAAGTTAATGAAGATTATGTGTCAAATGAAATGTATAAGCGGTCACACATACCTTTTATGCATTCTTATAGGGCCTATGTGGTTTGTCTTATGGAATGTATAAGGCTGATGTTTTGGCAAAAATGTATAAGTGAAACATATGGATAAAATAATTGATTTTCGTTTCGTGTATGTAATCGGTTATATCTTGCCGATATAAGCATTAACTTCTTGAGAGGATCATCACCGATCGTTTTAAACAAGTTTTGCACTCTCATTGGTGGAAAAATGACAGGACAGCGAACAAAAAATAATCGATTAGTTGTTAATCGAGTAATTAAAAAATGGGACATCTCTGATTTTGGTGTGATTGTTTTGATAAAAAAGCGAGGGGGCAGCTAAACCACAAAATTACCTTGCATACTGGGGGTATTCATTGGATGAAAGGGACCGTGAAAGAGGACACTAAAATTGAATGTTTTTCATCCGACAGTTTCATCTTAGTATTCATCTTTGATGAAAATGCTGGAAGCGGCTCTAGTTCTGATGGAGGAGGCTTTTTGGATAGCGGAAGATAAAGTGTTTATTGTACAACACTTTTGACTATAGGTTTAAGATGTATTGAATAGTGACCAAGAATCCTCGGCTCTGTAAAGATAAATCGGTTGAGCCTTATCAAATAGATTAATAATAAAAAAAAATAATCACAATTTAGCAATCTCAATGTTTACAACACCACCTGTTGGCCCGGACCTTATATAAATGTCATTGCTCTTCGTAAGGGTGGTCATCTTTAATGTTATTTAGTGTTGCCAATTCTAGTCGAAATTCTAGTACTACACTATGTCTGTTTTGATTCTCTATGAAAGTTTGACAGATAAAATGAGGGGTTCTTGAATTTTCCTATGCTTCGAGGGGTGCATCGATTAGCTTGGTACCGAAGATAGTACCAGAACTGAGCCAAAAAGTTGAGCACGTTTCTTCGGGACCTTCTGGTCTTAGAGTTACCTCAATGATATCACCATAGAGGTAACTCTAAGACGTCCCGAAGAAACGTGCTCAACTTTTTGGCTCAGCTCTCAGAATCCACGAACCCCTCATTTTATCTGTCAAATTTTCATAGCGAATCAAAACAAACATAGTGTAGTACTGGAATTTCGCCTAGAATGGGATACGTCAAATACAACAGGGAAAGGTTTTGCAGCTGAGTTATTGACGAAAGAGAAAGTCGATGAAGAGAATCGATCAAAGCAGATAGGACCATTTGAAATGTTCATCGAAAATTGTTTAAAATGTTTCGGGAAGCACCAATCCTGCTGATTTAATTTCACGCGGAATCACTCCGAAGGAAACTCTCGAGAACGACTTATGGTGGCATAGGCCCACCTGGTTAGAGGGCCGGCGCCGGTGGTGTAATGGTAAGCGTGACTGTTTTCTCACATCGATGGGTCTTGGTTCAATCCCAGTCGAGGTCGGTGGGATTTTTATGAGGCATAAAAATCTCTGGTCACGTCTTCCTTCGGAAGGGAAGTATAGCCGTTGGTCCCGGCCCTAGGCGCCTAATACAAAGGTGACACAGTAGGAAGAAGTGTTAGTTTGTTTACTAAAATGAACTATGCCCATTTGGTTATGGCATGTTTTGTTCCTGTTAGGTCCCGACCCTAGGCGGGTAATATCACAGGTGGGCAGGAACTCCCCTAATAAAAATTGTATGGTTAATTTGCTTAACGACATGTTCTGGGTATCATCCAAACCATTTATGGAATAGTTCAATGATTTGGGTTATCGTTCGTTTATGGTTATTTTTTATTAGGGTCATGGTCTCCCAGTGTTGGTGAGTTCTTAAGAATTTACCGTTAATGTTCACGAAAAGTTTACTATTTTGTCATACAGAAATTCAAAACAAAAAAAAATATGGGCGGATTTTGACAGTTTTTGACTTGCTTCATACGACCAGAAGGTGTACGCTGGTCACAAATGCCGTGCCAAACTGATTTCGTACGCAGTTAATCAATCTTTGATGTGAATTTCGCTAATAAACACAAGGAGCATTTCTTATAGCAAAACTTGCCATAACAAAATGGGCATAGTTCATTTTAGTAAACAAACTAACACTTCTTCCTACCTTAGACAAACAGACATAACACTCACAATCACATTCATCGCATATAATGTTTTAGTTGGGAATGTGCTTGCATTTGTCATGGTGGCGCCACTGAAGCATTGAGCAAGCCTCCAAATTTCGAACTTATTAGTGATGCCAGTTCTTTTTCACATCTAGATAGTAGATGTCAGCTCTTGACAATGATAAGTGGTCAAGGCATCCCACTGGAGACACACACCATATCTGACGAATACAGAAAAAATAGTTGTTGAATATTACATCGGAAGTGCTGCACGTCATTCCGTTCCTAATATTACGCTGCACGATTAACACAAAATTCGGGAACAAATCATGTTGATGACTGTAATATTCTATTAACTTTTACCCCTTTAACCAGTTATTGATGTTCAATACTTCACCATGAATTTCATTGATTGATACATATTATTTATTTTTTTTGCTGTACACACTTTAAAGTGATGAGCGGTGGTAGAAAGGGCACTATTAGTGATGCATTACCTCGTTAAAAAACTTGCTGCCAGCAAAAGAAGAAGCACACTAAACAAACAAAACAAATCCCTTAGCTTCTGTGAATTTTTCCTACGGATCCGTATTTCTGCTGAATTCAATCAATTCTATAGATCTACGGAAAATTTAGTAGAACCGACATCACTGACTTCCATCTGTTTTGTTTTTATTCAACACAGCTGACGCGTTGACAGAACGAGGGAAAAGCAACTGGTGAAAAAATGGCATGAACGAGAGATGCTCTAGTTGCACATCAATGCTTGGGAATGTGGATGATAGATGGTGCTAGTGTGCATGCAAAATACGCTTGACGATATTTTTCGAAGAATTTTCTTCTAAGAGTTATGTCTGTTTGTCTGTGTTCCTACTGTGTCTCCTTTCTATCTCCCGCCTAGGGCACGGTCCCCGACATAATGCCATTCAATGCGTGCCGAAGCCGACATTTGCCCTACTCAAAATCTTGAAATGTTAAGAAATTTGCATGTTTGCAGGAAAATCAAATTTTTATTTAGATCCAGTTTTCTTCCTTCTTTGGGTACATTTTGCCAGTTATTTTTGAAAAACTTTTGGCAACCTTCCTTGCATCATCCAATGGAGGAGAGAGGAGAGAGTCATACGATCGATTATAACGGGAGAGCGAAAGCTCCGAAAGCTCCGTTTCGTTAGTGTTTTCCTACCGCTACCGGCCGTGATGCCACATATACAGATTTATCTGTAACCATACAGATTGTTTTCAATATTTTGATACAGATATCTGTATGTACAGATTACAGATTTTTGAAAAATAGGGGAAATGTCTGTAATGTTGGCCTATGGATCTAAGATTGGGCCCATCGCTAAAAATCTGCTATTTATCAATTTTAGCTAGATGAACGCGTTATTGGGACGTTACTAATGGATATTTTTTGTTGCTATTGAAAGTTTAGTCGATTGCTGAATTTATGTATGGGCCCATATTAGGGACACTTAGGCCGACATTACCTGCATCTCCCCTATACAGATTTTTCAAAAAGGAGAATACAGGGTTTTTGATCCAATTTCCGTCCTACTAAGAGAAACCCGCGCTTTACCTCTCTTTTTTGAACGGATTTGAAAAAAAAATGGAATATTTCTACCAAAGATAACTTCTAAATTTATTCACCTTCCCATACGTACCGTTGGTTTGATAAAGAGTCACAAATTGTTGAGATATTGTTTAAAATCTAATCAAGAAGCAGGATTCCAAATTCGTCCTACGAGTTTCAATTCCGTCCTAACGCATTGAAACGCCATTAGATTTGCTTCGTCCTACCGATAAACGTAGAAAAAGGGGATTCGCTAGGAGCGTTTCTTTTGTTTTGAGAACAAAGAGCGTTATAATTCACACAATGCGCTCTAATATCCTATAGGATTTATGTTGTAGCTAATGAACTAACCTATTATTGATTTGTGCACAATGAAATCATTAATCATTGATATTATTGATCTTTTCTGATCAATAGAACGGAAATGGGCGATAACGATGAAGAAGCGCTCTACCCTTTTTTTAGTGATTAATAATCGTTTCTTCCTTTTGAGCAGCTTGAATTCAATCTATGAGCATCAAAACCAAAACTTTTTTTTCACTAAATAAAATATGCTCATGTTCAGATGTTTAGATGTCTCGTTGGAAGGGATATTAGTTTCCCTTTCTTCATGTTTACGTAAACAAGCCATTTTAGCAAACCCAAGAAATTTTCAGTCGGAAGCAGATTTATCACTTAATGTTTTGTATTTTCAAACTTTTAGAAAAGATACAAATCACTTAAAAAAATCAATGATTTCGTGATTTAAAAAAAGACGAATTCTGTAGAAAGCAAACTTTGGTAATTTTTAAAGTTTATAAACGTTGATCAAACTCTTTCCGAACTCATTGAAGACTTAGGTAAATCCACACTTAGACAATAATAGATAAATTAAACGGAATTTTTTACAGATCTTTGTCAGCCAGATACCGATTAAAAAGATTTTTTGCGATGAAATTTGGCATCACTGGCTACCGGTGGATGATGATCGTTCGTTGCGTTGCTCGTTCTCTGGTTTTCTCTGTTCAGTATTAATTCGTACTTGGTGAAGAGCGGTTGCCTAGACGTCGTGTATTTCGTTTCGCGTGTCTCGTTCCCTCATCCGTCGTCGCGTGTTCTATTGTGGTGGCATTGTCACGCCGCCGTGAAGCAGTATTTTTATCGTTTTTTTTTCGCTCGCCTCTACTATACGCCCGTTGTTTCTCTATTCGCGCGTGTTAGTTTTACTAGTGTAGTGAATTTTTTGTTTATTACTAACATTTTAGTCAACAATCCGGGCGGTGGTGTTCGTGTTGTTGTCATCCAACGGAGTCTGTACTTACAAAGCATAGTGGTTGACGACGGATGTTCCTTTCCTGGTTTAAAAGTGGGTATCTACGTCAAGTGCATCGTGAAAATCACCTTAATACCTGTTATTGTTCTCTGGATGTATTCTAAAAATAAGGAAATCTAACGGTGAATCAAACAAAATTAGGAAAATAAACCACCAACAGTGTCAATAGCGAGTTACTTTCCGCACCCAGAAGAAAATAAAAATCTGAAAAAGTAGTGCAGTGAAGAAAGATGAGAAAAGCGGAAAAGTTTTTGAGTGAACATAACGGCACGATCGTGTTGTTTCCCCTTTATTCACGATAGTGGTATGCGCGCGCGGTAGCTTCCCACCCATCCATCCACCTACATTGCAGATTATGGAGCTCTAACAACACAAATGCATCTCGGAGAAAATTTAATAGTGGAAAATACGGAACCCACTTCGTCGGTGTGCACAGTTTGAATTTTGGGAGTTTCTGGCCCGGTCGGAAGTTGATGATAAGAACGGAATTTGAATTACCTTGAAGGTCTTCAGTGGTGTGGGAAACGAGATTGTTGGGCACATCTAACCGAACAACCGACGGTCAGGGTTCAGCTCAGGTGTAAATGCATTTTGTCTCTTCTTTTATCCCATGTGCGTCGGCCCGCATGAGACGAGACATTCATTACACAAACCTGTATGTAGGTATATGCATATTATATTTTTGAATCAGGAGAAGAACACGAGACCTTCTCCGTCTTTCAGTTGTATTAGTGGAAACGTGTTCTTTTGTATGGTGCAGCAAGCAACCTGTGTATTATTGTGTAAAGTTATTTTTTTTTATATTATGTTTGCCTTTTCCGGAATTTGCCATGACTGAGAATATTCGCTGTGGGTGCTCTTTACAAAGTCATCAAATGACTTATCTGGGATTTAGAGTCTGTTTGAAAACATCACTTTATCTTGGTTATAGTTGGAAGTTTCAAGAGCTGCAATGTAAAGAATATTTGGATAGCTGTTAGATGTCATGTGCTTTTTCACGGTTAATACGTTGCACAGATAATTTAAAACAAATTAAATGTTTATTCAAACTTTCAGTTTTGTCGAACCTCTTAACGGAATCCCTTTATGAAGAACTCGTTGAGTGTGTTGATTTATTTTGACAGATACGCGTATTTCGTCTACTACTTGCAGACTTCATAAGTTGTTTTGAGTATTTGGGCACTGATGAAGTCTGCAAGTAGTAGACGAAATACGCGTATCTGTCAAAATATAACCAGTGGTTCCCAACCTTTTCAGCTCCACGACCCCCTTTGAGTGTTTCGCGGACCCCTGGAAAGTATTTTGTATAAATTAAGCAGAGATGAATAAAAACCATTCATTTGATCTGTTAGTTATTCGTTTTATTCCAAAATACTATATTAACAACAGCCAACAACTCGTTCAGTGCGATTATTGTAGATCTCAAATATAGTTACGATGCTGCGTTTGTGATCTGTTTCTTGTCATGGTTTTAATGTGGAGAAGAGTTGAAAATTCGCTCTCGTACGTACGTACGTACAAAGATGCAAATGGGACAAGGATCTTCAATGTCTGCTAGGAGACTTCGGGATACGACATGGCACGCCAGAACTACTGGTTCAAATCTTTTTCATGGAACAAATCACGAGATGAGGAGTTATCCAAATATTGGTTCATCCTGTGTTTCATCAATACTTCCATATCCATTGAGGAAGAAAATGGATTGCGGACTACATCAGCATCTTCTTGTATCAGCTCAGGAAAACACAGCTCACATTGATAATCCAGTGAGTGAAAATGAGCAATAATTTCAGATTAAAGATCAGAATTTAGCTAGTTCGCTCTTTTGTCGGTCATACTGCAGAGTCTATGGAACATGGCAACATTTCCAATACTAGCCTTTCGGGGCCAGTTTTGCTTGAATGCTTGAAGATCGTCTTGGAAGTGAATTAGATGGGTTTGCTAGCCATCTGCTAAAAATCTAATTAAGGGGAAAATTACCGCCCGAAAATAAAAATATATTTTCAGCACGTTTTTATTTCTATAAAAACATTGGAAAAAATATCCAAAATCCAAGAGGATCAATTTCTTCTTTAGATTCTTGAGAAAATTTACATGTAAAAATAGTTTTTCTATCTCATCATTAAACAATATTGGACTCTCACAAAAACCGAAAAGTTGATGTTTTGTGGTTTTTTGAGTCCAACTTCATGCCATGATAAATTACAACAAATATTTTTGCACGTGAATTTTCTTTAAAAAATACGAAAAAATGAGATTTTTTTTCGTGTTTTGATATTTTTTTTCCCAAAAAAAATTACAAAGATTAGTCCAGTACCTAATTTCAAGCAAATTTCATTTGGCCTCAAATTTCCCAACTAACAATTTTAACTGCAGATTAGCTTATACAGTAAAAAAATTATTTGCATGTATAAGCTAGTCTGTAGCTAAAATTATTTACTTTGACTATATGTTTAGTATTATTTCTGCGTGAAGTCAACGATTTACATAGTTGAAGATGCTAATTTCAAATAACAGACTAAAGTGGTAATTTATTATACGATAGATGAGGAGGAGATGAAAGTATAGAATTGATAGTTCCGTTTAGAGTACGGCAGTGTGAAAATTGCATACAGAGAGTAGACAGCGAGCTAGGACAACTTTTAGGAAGGTACAAATCGGTTTTATCATCTCTCATTGGTCGAAATGTACAGTAGCAGCACCTACCCCACCCGTGTCCCCTCGAGATCGTCAAATCGACGATGACAGGAGCACATACCGTGGTAGGGGAAACAATAGCTGCAATTTCCAAACCTACGACTGGATGCCTTCCTTCAAATAACAACTGGAGTGCGGTAAAAATCGGTAGAACTGTTTCAAACACATCGTTGGTACTTGAGCGGTCGGCGATCATCTCTTTTTGCCAGTGTTGGCAGGGGGAGGCGGTGGACACCCCTCACCATCCCTCTCCAAAGGGAGACTTGTTTAATCTACGGAAGAAAAACAAAAAGATGTGCTTATCATTTTTATACGTCAATCTATAGCTTTCAATGTTTATATTGCTGCAAAAATATTAAATTTAGATTAAATTATATACGTTTTTCAAAAAATCGTCCTCGTCCTCGTAGTCGTTTCCCGTCATTTTTGGGCTTGAAAAATTTGATATAATCCCCTAAATTAGTATACGGTCCCTAAGTTGAGAGCCGGAAAACGTTAGAAAAAGAAGCATAAAAAGCCTAGAAAAAGAAGTGCGTGTGTTCCGAGCATAACTTTAAGGGCACCTCAAAATTAATTTCTAGATGATTTTAGGAAGAATTCCAAGTGGAACTTCAAAAGAACTTAAAGGATAACTCCAATATAATTCTGAGCAAAATTTTAAGATAGTTCTGAGGTGAATAGCATGTGAATGCTACATATCATTCAAACGAATTTATATAAAACTATGGAAGAAGGAGAATCTAAGAACGAATTTAATGAATTTTTGGAGTGTTCGCAGATAGCTGAGAGAGTCTTAAATTTATGTTAGAAGAATTCTGAAAAGATCTCTGTGAAGGGAAATAATGTTAAAAGAAATACTTGAGATCGATCAAATAATATCCTGCAAAGTTTTGAGTGAATTTTCATGGACAAATTTGGAAGACTCCGAACGCAGATCTAAATTAAAGATTCAGATGAAATGCTATTGTCTTAGCAGGGTAAACACTCCTATAGTTGCGGTACGTTAGAAGCGTTAGGTTCCTATAGTTGTGTATTGAGTCTCCATGCACAATTATAGGAACCTAACGCTTCTAACGTACCGCAACTATAGAAGCGTTTCCTATAATGGCCTAGTGTACTATAACTTTGATGTTTAACTCAAATGGCTTTGTAAAGTTTATTCAATTGAGCCTGTACAAATAAAGTAATTATTAAAAAAATAAGCATTCGCTAACTGAAAGATACTTTTTGATTTTTTGTAATAATCGCAACTGTCTGTAACCCTTGTTTAACAACTGTCAAACATAAGTCGTGGGCTGACCAATTTTTGACAGTGGTCAGCATTTGGCCACGGTAGGTTGGAATTTTTTAAATCTTCAAATAGTCTCTTTCAGTTAGCGTTTTGTATGTCGTACAACCGGGAAAATTTCCGAAATTCTGGAAAAAAAACGAGAAATAACACCTAGATCGTGTAAAGCTTTGAGTCACTTCATGTAATATTTCAATATTGTACGAAAACGTTCTTCTTTGCATGCAACATTTTAAGTTTGTCGTTTGCGAGAAAAGAAACACAAGTTTACACACATGGATGTTTACATCATCGATAATATTTAGATTTTTTTTTATCTGTTATACAATAATACAATACAATATATATACAATACTATATACTACGATTACCTTAGCCTTGATCATGTGAGTTCAAGTTGCATCCAAAGAAGATTGCATGCATGAATGTTTACATCACCAGTAAAATTCAGATTTTTTTTCTTTGAAGGTTAGTGAAGGAATTTTCAGGATTCAGGATCTACATTTCTTAATACCTTTTTCAGAGAGTTTTGAAATTCTGAGGATAATTCCTTTCAAATTCTAGTGATAACCCTAATATAAAAATACCATAAACGAATGATAACCCAAATTATAGATCTACACCACAAATGGTTTGGATGATACCCCAAACACGTCGATAAGGGGTTAGGCCAGGGGCTAGGGCTCAAAAAATATTTTTTTGGTCTTGAATGATAGTTTAGAGTCTAAAGAATACGGGACAATTGGTTTTATACCCGGGAACACTATCTTTCGCATTATTTTGGGGTGCATGAAATTTATCTTTAATCGTATTTTTCTCGAAAATATGTTTTTCAAGTTGCGTAGAAAAGAAAGTCATATTTCTAATTGATTAATCGGGTTGATTTTTTGTAGCTTGTTCTACATACATTTTTCTAGTGAAGTACCTGAGTTTTTTGCTTTATATTTAAGAGTTTTTAGTAATTAACGATTATATTTGATATTTTTGCCTTAAAATCAGACCACTTTTTTTCAAACGCGCGCCATTTTGTCAAAAATCAAGTCAGGTACTTTACTAGTTTAAACATTATAGTTTATGAAACTTTTATCCATTTTGTTCTAGGACTACCTCCGGCTGCAAATCGTTTCCATCCGCAAATCGCTTCACGCTGGGGACGCCATCACTTAGATGACTGCAGCGCCACCTCGCTGCACATTTCAAAAACAAAAATTTGGGAAAATGTTTGATCGCGCACGGGCGGGATCCCTACGTTGTGTTACGGATATAAAATAAAACAACACCGATTGCTTTGCCGTCCTGCCATGGCAGAGGCAGTGAAACTATTGATATATATTTATTGTTATCATCGGTATCATTTGTATCTGCTTATGTGAATGTGTGTATCGCCGGTTGGGTAGGTGTACATATATACGACGTATTGTACAAACAATGTTATTTGAAATATTTTCAATAAAATGGTGAAAACCACATTCTTTTAAAGTGTTTCTGTTCGCAAAAAAAAGATCGCAAAAATCGACCCTTTCTTCCGGCTTCTACACTGGCCTAACCCCTTAAGCAAAATGACCATAACATTTTACTAGGGAATTTCTAAACAATTTTTTCATGGATTCTTAGAGAATATTGGGGAAAATTCTGAGGTGAATTCCTAGAAAGTTCTAGGCAAAATTGCTACGACGTTTTGAAATCTTAATCGTGAATTAGAAGAATATTTTTCGGGAAACTCGAGGTGAATTCCATAGGAATTTACAAAATATTTTCAAAGGAATACCGAGAAGAATTCCATGGAAATCAAATTATGAGGGCCGTTCTAAGAACATTCTGAGGAGAGCTCTAAAAGAATTCAGAGAAGAGTTTCAACTGGCAATTTCTGGCAGTATTCTAATAGAGTCTGTTTTCAAGGCAATTTCCAGAAGAATTTCAATATCGTTAAGATAAGACTGATTCTGATGAGTATACCAAGAGATTTCTTAAAAAAAACCCAAAGGCAGGGTATGTACTACCTTGAAAAACCTGGAAACCGGGAATGATCAGGAAATTTTATTTTTCGTGGAAAAATATTGAATTTTCGTGAATTTTAGAATTTCTCATATCAAGCACCATCCGATTTTTAGAAAATAAATTAGAATATATTGAAGTAGGTTGAGCCGGTTTTTGTCCCTAGTGGTCCTCTAATTGACCATATCCTAATTTTCAATTTTATTCATTCTTTACCAAATTTATTTCGAACATAGATTTTGCCCGAGAGGGGGACTCTATCTTCGATGCAGGAAACAATGTGTTTTGCTGTGGTTAGCTGCGCGCACGCTGAGTAGATAGAAAGAAGATTGATGATGATTCTGAAGATGTGTGAAGATTTGTTGAGCATCTAGAATTGAGATTTAGATGTGTCGCCCATCTATGTTTTGCCATATATCTACTCAAATAAATCCATGACGATTTATTTCAAATTGGGCTGAAAACTGGAGCACTAGTGCCATAACTGGTACACTTTTCCTACGGAACAGTTGAAACTTCAATTGTTTTTTGTAGGGTTCTGAATCCTGAATAATTTCAGCAGATTTTAAACTTTGACGAATTCTTGAAACCCTGGATTTAATAAAATCAGACTTTGAGAAATTTTCAAGAATCTGGAACGAACATAAACAATAAATGTGTTTTAAGAACGCAGATTAAAAACAAGCTTTGCAAAAGTTTCTCAGTTGATGGGCTTTAATGAATGAATTTGATGAGAATTTCCAAGAAGCTTTAGGGATGATTTCAAGGGAATTCAGAGGAGAACTCCAGGGAAAGAATTGTTTGGAAAACTTGAAGTGAAATCTGATGAAACGTAACGAGGATTTCAACGTAGTTCTGAGTGTAATCACAAGGGAATCCAGAGCAGAATTCAAAGAAAATTACGTACAGAATTCTGATGACGATTCCAGCGTAATTCCAAGAGAGTTCTATCTAAGGTACCCTATCCCAAGAAAAGTGGAAAGAATACAATTAAAATTTTGAGTATTATTCCTAGGAATTCTAAGAAGTATTCCAAAGTAATTCTAAGAATAGTTTCAAGGTAATTTTCAACTAAGTTTTTAGTTAAATTTCAAAGGCATACCTAGGAAAGTTCCAAGGCATTCCTGTAATCATGTTAACAGAAATCGAAGAAGAATTCCTAGGGTCCTAGGGAATTCTGAGCAGCATTTCAATAAATTTACGAGACTGCTCTTAGAGAATTCTGAGCGGAATTTAGAGGGGATTCCAAAGATAATTTAATAGGAATTTTAGGAGATGCTTAGTGAAAACTGAAGGGAGTGTATTTCAGGAGAATTGTTTGACAATTCCAATGTAATTCAGCGAACCTAATTAAGAAATGTAAGGGAACTGGAGAGTGAATCAAAGAGCCTCCTGGAGATCATTTCGTGTGGATAAAATTATAAAGGTATACCATTGAAAGTTCTAAGAAGCACTATGTGGGAATTAAGAGATACCTCCAAGGGGTAGGTCACTCCGCACACCAGTCTTGGATCATCTTTGTTGTCAGTGTACCGCAAGTGTGCCGATTATGCCGGTCATAGAGCAAGCTGCGTTTGTTTTGTAAAATATTCATCCCGGCAACCCCGTATTTCTGACACCTTGAATGTTTTGGTTTGAAATCGCAAGGATAAATCGGATTGAGGATGACGCGGGAAGTAGCGGATGAGCAAAATGATGGTGCTTTGTGTTCATAAGATAATAAAAGGGGGGTGTGTTAAACGGTTCTATAATGCCCTCAAAGGCAGACCAGAAACCTAGCCTTTCGTGATATGAAAAGCAACGGTCTATCAGCGGCCGGAAACAGTTGGAGCCGGTGGGGAACATTGTTTGAGACCGACTATAGAGGATGATGAATAGACTTCTGTAGTTTGTTTTTTTGTGAGTTGCAGCATTATTTGAATTAAGGGTATTAATGGGGACAAACAGACATAACTCTTTGAATAAGTTTTTCTTGAAAACATAGACCTCAAAGCAATGACATCGCTTGGGCTTCTCGCGTAAAACAAGCATGCTCATTAAGTCACAAACAATGTTGCATACAAGGTAAACAATATATAGAAACGTCAAAGTGATCCTATGCTATTGCATCGTTAAGTAGTTTGCGGAAATGATAATTTTCAAATCAATCGTTAAATGCGTGTGAGCGAACTGCTGGTCTGAGTTCTTCAGTCAGTCAAACAGCGCGTAATAACTTTGATGACAGTTGTCCAACATTGCTCCCATTTTATTTATAACAATCGAATGCCTACGATATTGTGCCGATGAATGTGCCCAAGCTGTGCCGATTATATATATCTCGACATTTCTCCCTATCTCAATGATTTGGGCAGTCCAAACAGGTTTCTGAAAGTAGCATAGCTCTGTAGTATTAAACCGGATCCTATTGCGATAAAAAATGTTTCAATGATACACTAGACTGATGCAAAATTTAACATTTTCGCCTCATACTGCTCAAGCGGTTCCAAATCAGGTCTATATTAGCCTCCCAAGAATTGAACTGATTTGGTAAGAAACTGACTGGGCACAAAACATTTGAAGTTTATATGCGAATTACTATGAGGAAACCTAACTTTTTCTTCGTAGTCTTCTATCCTTCGTCCATATTGCACCGTTAAAAAATTCTATAGCTATTCTTATGAAAATTTTCTAAGCTACAACTTTGCGGAATATTGTTTTTTAGCCAAACATCAAATTAAATAGTTATTAATTGTTTAAGAGATTAATAATCTTTTGGCATGCAACACTGTTTTCTGTAGTGTGACATATAGTAGCCATGATGTTTTAGCTCTATTCTACGCGCCAAAAACACCAATATTGCCTGCTGAGCAGTTGATAAAGCATAATCATAAGGTAATAGTGACTTGAATCATTTATAAATTTTGATCCTTACATTTTATCGAAAAATGGTCTTCAAGAAAGTTGTAGCTGTGAAAATTTACTACAAGTACAGTGATCAATTTTTAGAGCAGAGTAATAGGGTGAATTATTAGATAGATATGAACACAAAATTTGGTTTTCCCATAGTAATTTCCATATAAACTTCAAATGGTTTGAGCCAAGTCTTAGTTTCTTACTAAATGAGTTCAAATTTTAGAAGGTTAATCAGGAACCAAATTGGAACCGTTTGAACACTGTGGAGCGAGAATTTCAAATTTTGCATCAATCTAATGGTACACCCAACTGGGAAATGTAAGATTCTATTACAGATTTGCATGAAAAGTATGCATAATTTGCAATGATTCCCGACATGAACAGATTTTGCAATGTGTCGCCGTAAAGTAAATAATTTTGAAACATTGTGTGGCATTAGTTGGTGGGAAAATTTGCTTGATACAAGAGAGATTCAAAAACCCACACTCTATGACAATTCATAATATTGAAAAAGTACACAAAAATTACAATTATTGATACATTTTTGAATTGGTCCTGTGTCCATTTGTCGCTCAAAAAATCGATTAGGCGAAAACATCGAGATATCGAACATAGTTAACTAGAGAGTTGGCTGTAGTACGTTTTAAGCTTATCATTCGTACATCTTTTAGAAACTATTTTTATAAGTGTTACTAAACCTCCGTTTTGAAAGCATTCCAAATTATTTTTCATCATGAGCTGATCTCCCCCCGAGTGAAGTCGCTTCCGTTTAACGAAAAATATGACCCTCACGTGACGGACACTATTGGATCGTGCTTCTTGTGAACGCGGCGTGAGCTGGGAGGTGATTTATGCAAAACACTCCCCGATCGCAGTGACCCTCGGAAATGCATGCACGCAGTCTTCATTCTTTCCGACGACGGCAATTTTCGACACTCGTGCGGCACCAATCTGTCAACGAGAATCAAGCTCTTGATCGCATTTTCCGTCTGATCTAATTTGTATTTTGTTTTGTTTTGTGCTTAGGCAAGAAGCTGGTCCGAGGCAGGTTCTCAGAAGTGGACAGAAGTTTAAAAAAACTGCAACAAACCCACTGCGCAACCTGGGGTGATTAAGTTGAATTTATTTGAAAGGTTTTTTCTTCGTTTGGAGGCTACCGTGGCGCGTATCTAAACAGACGTAGACCGAATGTCGGATTTTTAAACAGTGAAAACATTAGGGGGGAAACAATCGCGAGTGACAACGTGTTCATAAGCTATCCGCATTTAGCTGGCTTCATTCTTACGGGTGTTGTTTTACTGATTATCAGCAAGATTTTAGTGGGTGGTGATTGAAAGCAACCGGAAGATACCGAGATTAATTTTCACTGGAATAAATGGAAAAAAAGTGCACAGTGATTCAGTGAGTAAGCGAAAAACCGCACGATCAGAGAAAAGAAGAACATCTTTCAGCATAAAAAGTTAATCCATCCATCCTGTGGAAGCAGAAGAGCCCCATACCTGTTTAGCCAGTCAGTGTTGTTTTCGTAGTTGTTGTTGTTGTTTGCCGCTGCGGTAAAGAAGAAGTTTAACACTCACACAATCGTGCTTTGCGAAACTCCAAGTCGGAATACAGCAGAGCCAAGAGAAGCCCATAGCAATAATTGTGCAGTCGTCGTCTTTGCTGAGGGCTAACCACTTATTGAAGAAGGAAGAAAGAAACGTGTACAACCAAATTGGCCGTACATACGTGCCAACTTCACTCACACAAACAAGGATTGGAATCGACTTCGGTGTGATTGACTTGTGGGGAAGCGAGAAAAAGTTGAAAATCAACTTTATACAATACTTCGGAGCCACCAGCAAGCAGCCAGTAGCAGCAGTCAGCAGCAGCAGCAGCAGAAGAGACTTGGCTTAGCCATTTCTTATTTGAAATTCTTCTGCATACACCGTTAGCATAGACCAAGGTGAGTTGTTGCTGTTGTTGTTCATGACGTTAGTTTTTGTTAGTATGATGGGGAAATGATTCTTGATGGTTGTTTTTCTTATTCCTTGTCGAGCGCTGCGTTGAGCTATTGGCGCTCGGCTGGGTTTCTTTTTTTATTCATTGATGGTTTGGCTTTCGAAATACCCTACTTTGCTTTCAAGATGCAATTGGGGACACTCTTGGAAGTGGTAACGAAGCTTTTTTTTTACAAAAAATGTCACTATAACAATGTCTTAACAATTTTTCACCATATAATTTCTGTGACATTTACCACCTCGGCTATTGGTAAACGAAATTGGAACTCTGAAAAAGTTTCGAGTTTGTTAATCCCTTCCCATAAGGCACCGTGCACTTATTACGTAAGATTTTTCTTGGGATTCTTCTATCACAGCCCAGCTCCACCTTAGTATGATCTTACGTCGAACATTAACAAGTTCTGTATTCTTCATGTTATTTTTCATGATTAAGTAATTTTTTTTTCAGAGATTCCATCCCTCCCTTGTAAGAAAACGTAAGAAAATTTTCCTTTAAAATCTTACGTTATAAGTGCATGGTCCCAAAAAACTCCATACAAAAGTTTAGATGACCTCAATGAAATGACATACATCGATCATCTTATCCAAAAGATTCCGTAATTCACTTGCTTGATTACGGAATCTTTTGCATAACTGTTTTGGGCCTGGTTTCGAAGACTGAGGAGGATTGAGATTTTCCAAATCCTCGAGGTCCACTGACTCACTCACTCATGTATCCTACGCACTTTCATTGTTGCAATTCGTGTCTGTTGATTTTCGCTAAAAGTCCTTACCGTTAAGTCAGTTCGTAGCCTTCCATTGTTGGTTTCTGTTACGGATATAATTTTCGACGGCAATGTGTGAATGGCCTTAGGTATCCACCCCCTAATGGAACTGCTATCTTAGATGTAGGTTCTGGGTATACTCATTTCATATTCAGCTGCTGGATGCCAGTCAGACGCTGTTTGTGCCGCACCTCCATGGTGGACCGTCGCACAGTGAGGTGAAGTGGTCTTAAGTACCTATAGTGGTACCAACTCACTTGACGGAGGCTGTTTTCGGAGGTTATGGTTTTTCGAAGATCTTTCATAGAACCTGCTGTTCAGTCCCGTCACATCTATAGACAGCTCCCGCAGTATGTTTGCGATTGGTTATTTTTTATATTAGCAATTAATCATCATATGTAATGGCCATCCTTTGCCTCCCTTAGCTCAGTCGGTAAAGGCATAGCTAAAAAGCAAGACCATGCTGGAGATGGTTGGGCTCGATTCCTGGTCCTGTCTAGGAATTTTTCTCAATTAATAACTGATAAGTGCATATAGAATACTAAGTTGAGATCACGCAATAAGCGAATATGCGGTAAGCAATAAGCTTGAAATGCGAAGAAGAAAAATAGAAGAATAATGACCATACGTTATCCGCAACCTACGACCCGTCCGCTGAGCCTAGCAGTCCGCCTGTATACGCTATAGCTTATAGGAACTAGAGAGGGTCTAGTATAAGAGAGGAGCGGATTCAAAACAATTTGCCTTGGTAACCTATACCCAAGTGAAATCTAGCAACACTGCCAATGTAATCAAGATAGGCGCTGCTCGATTGGCTCTGACTTTGACAGTTCGTTCGACTCAAAACCATCCAATCCGCTCCTCTCTTATACTAGACCCTCTGTAATAGGAACCATCTTGATCATCTCGTAACTTTGGTGCTCATTGGATAAAGGAAAGAAAGTTTTGAACCCAACTAATGTTTTCTGGAAGAACTTCAAATGCTTCGTAGACCTATCCTTAAACTATCCTAAACTCGCCTTGGAGTATATGAATATATCGACGTGTACTCTGATTTTTGTTCTTGATTTCATACAGAATCCGAAGTTCACACTTTCTGTTACATCACGCATAACATTTGATAACGACACAAAAGCATTTGTAAACAAACTTTCTAATGCCCTTTACACGCGAACCAAAGTAACCACACAAAGATTTTAACATCTGATTCGCAATCAGGGAACCCACACTTGATAACAACAGTTGCTAGAAATTTACTCCAAAGTTTTTTGAGGGGTTCATCAATTCCACCCCATATCGATATTTTCAAATTGGAAATTTTAAAAATGGCTCAAAAATAAACAACACGCCTGATATGATAAATAGTTGTACAGATCGCCTCATAGCTATTGATTTTAATACCATTGGTTTGAAAGTTTTGTTTAATGCAGACATTTATTTCTATATTTACATTATTAGGTGATCAATTTGCATCCGGATTACGGTACCAAAAAGTTGATGATTCCGTGAAGATTTGTAAGCATCTTGATCTATACCTACCTGGCTAGTGTTTCCTACCCGGGACATCCCGGGATACAATTCCCGGGAAATTTACCAAAAATCACGTTTCCCGATTTCCGGGAATCGGTTTCAATTTCCCGGGAAACAATTTTAGAAGAATTTTTGGGTGAAAGTTATTACGAATTTCCCAGAGAAGTCAAGTTAAATGTTTAAGGAGAAAATTTGAAGAAACTTCATGAGGAATCCGGTGATCTTCTAAGGGAAATGTAAAATGTTCCAGCATTGTCATGCAATGCCAAAAGGACTTATCAGTCGGAAGAAACTTCCGGGTGTGGAAAAATAATTCTGGCGTTAAATTCGGTTCAATAGAAACGTCCAATGAAAGTTTAAACAAATTAACTGGAGCAGATGGATGAACCTTCCAGCGGAAGAAGCTACCGATGAAAGCAGGTGAAAATTAATAGGGAGGTTGGAAAATTCTGAGAGAATTCAAAACTATCTTCTAGGTCAAAAGAATCTCCTGAGGGTAGTCGTTAACAAAAATTCCAGAAGAAGTCGTCGGAAGAAAACATGGAGTCAGCTTGGCAAAACTTTCCGATGGCTGCATAAATATTGAAAGGATGTGGTTAAACCATTGGTTAAATTATACTATACTTAATAAATCGTTCTACAGAAGTTATGAAATAACATTCTGATGAATAACTATTATGAATTCCATTTAATTCTTTGCTTGAATTCCCGGGAAGAGCCATCAGCTGTTTCCCGTTTCCCGGGAAAAAATAATTCCAAATTTACTTGCCAATCGTTCTTCAGAATCCAATGTTTGCACAATTACCTGCCCAAAGCGTCTTCGAATTTCTCTGCTGGTATCATTACAGGGCTGTTACAACAGGCGCGGATTTCGCGAATTTCGCGGATTTCGCTTTTTTCGCGGTTTTGTCGCGGATTTGAACTTTCAGTCGCGAAAATCGCGGAAACATTAAATGATGTCGCGAAAATCGCGAAGGGACTGATGTGCTGTCACAAAAATTGTGGAACCGAACCCGCCGCCTCCGGCTTAGTAATACCGTGCCTTTACTGACTAGGCTATGAGGCCCAGAACGATTTAGAGTACTCAAAACATCTGGTAAACTCGACAATAGTTCATGCATGATCCACATAGACATTATTTCGATACTAAAGACATTGTCCCAATCTCAGTTGATCTAGTAGATCAAATTATCTGAACACCAGGACGATTTGAAGAACCTTGAACATCTGGATTACTCGGAAATTGATCATGCATGATCCACATAGACACTTTGAATCTGATTGGACATTTTTCGATACTACAGACATTATTGCAGTCTTGGTTGATCTAGTAGAACAAATCAACTGATGTCCTGGACGATTTGGAAAACCTATAATTTCCGGTATACACAGTAATGAGTCACATATATACGATTCGAAAAGTGCTACACGCAAACCAAAAATCTATTACAATGAATGTTAGTTCCATTTCCTATCATCCTCTGTTCATGAACATCGCAGCGAATGTTAGAAGTTGACCTTACAGGCGATGTAATGGTTTTTTGCCTTTTTTTTATTTCGTGCTCTGTCTGTGCTTTCACCTACACAAGCAAGCATTTGCCTTGATTTTTATTTATAACATGGTAGAACGACGCACACCCTTGCCGCGAATCTCTCCAGCAGAAAAAGCATACGAAGTCGAGTGTGAGAGGAAAGGAACGCTTCTTGTTTGCTTTTAGGCTATCCTTATTCAGAAGTATGGAGAGAGCAGTGGAGAAAGCACAGGTCTGATAATCGCAACGTTCGTGGTTCGAGTCCAGTCGGCAACCTATTTTTTTTCGACATAATAAATTTACCTCACTAATACACTCTACATTTTTCGGTCTCCAATTTTCTTGCATTGGACCGCAGCTAGGTAAATCGCATCTTCGGTTCATGTGGTCTCCACTTACATCCTCTGATGATGAATCCCACATAATTGTAAGCGAATCTTACATCCACCGGTTGGGTGTAGGTTAGAAACAAAAAAAATAGAATCTCATAATGTAAGAGTGTTTTATTATGTTCACTAATCACTCAGAATTTATACTATACATAAATAACTGAAGATGATACATTTTTATTTTATTTTTTCAAAGGTTACAAACGATACTCCTTTAGCTCAGTCGGTAAAGGCGCAGCTACAAGGCAAGTCCATGCTGGAGACGACTAAGTTCGGTTCCCGTCCGGTCTATTAATTGTTCGGGTTGAAAAATTTCTCTACTTCCTTGGGCATAGGATGGTACAGGCATAGAAAGCTTTTAATTGAAAATGTGAAAGTACTTCAAAGAACACTAAAGCAAAAATCTAATGTGCTATAAGCCATAACCTTGAAATGCCATGTAGTAGTATACAAATGCTATTTTTAGGCAATGAAAACAGTTTTTTTTGTCGCGGATTCGTATTTGAAGTCGCGGATTTCTTTTCAGAAATCGCGGATTTCGCGGATCAAATTTAGAAAATCTTGTAACAGCCCTGCATTATCGGCGATCACCAGTGAGCTCAAATACACGAACTCGTCAATTTTTGATGTAATCACTATCGCTATTTTGATCACCTTTCCGGAATCCCATTCAAGTGTCCCCGAAACTCGGACCAAGCACATTACTCGTTCCATCGGACCTTGAGCCTCACCTTGACAAATCGTGCCAGTTTGCCACAGTTAGCCTGTTTCAGAGTTGTGTCTCTTGACAGCTTTGAGTTATCATAAAAAAAACTCTGAGTTATGACCAAAAAACTCAGAGTACTAACAAGAGTGCCTGGAAAAATGCATTGCGCTGTTCATTAAGGCAAAAGACCTGTGAAGTTTCCAGACATCAGGATGGATTTCATTGAGAACGACATCAATCCTCTAATTCCGCCTGATCTAACAATATTGGACGATTATCAAGTGGAAGCATTAGAGGACTGACAAAGTGAGGCGGGATGTGGTTGACTTGTCAAAATGCTGAAAAAAAAACACTGGATAAACTGACCTTTAAGGTCGACCAGACTTTTGCACAGCGGATGATGGCGTGCACCGTGAACAAAGTTTCGCGATTTCATCAGAAACCCATCGACATATTTTTTAAGAAAGTCTTATAAGTCTTATGACTACTCAAAATTTTTCTTGCGTCAAATCAATCGCGAGATAGAGCTGATTTTTTTACTTTCGGATTCTAACTGAAGCAGACTGTATGCGTGGTATTTCTGTCAAACCTACCGAATGCGGGAATCCTGCCTAGTATTGCCCAACGAACTCTCTTTGCTAACGGTAATAGATAAGGACAGAGTATTTGGGAGATAATTTTGTAGTCAGTGCTCAGCATAGTAGTTGTAGTAATCCAACTGGTTGTTCTTTTTGTTTTAAGTTGGACCCATGATTCCTTTTCGTCAAATCCTCCGGTAATCTCTCCTCCTTCCAAATCTTGGTAATATAATAACCTTATTCAACGCTCTAGATAGTGCTTCGCCACTCGTTTGATAGTTAATCAACGCCAGCAGCTTCATGGTTTTGAACCGACCAATCTCTTCCTCGACCTCCTGGAGGTCTGCGGCCGGGAATCTGTCGTCATCTGCACGACCTCTTAGGTCTATTACTGAGCCATCTTCGTTCTCTGCAATATCGCCGTTGTCCGATTTTGTCAACACGTTTCCACGTTTCACGTTTCGTCTTTTATTTGCTTGTGCCCTGACTTTTAAATCTTAAACTTTATTTAATATGATTCTTAAATATTCTGGATAACCGTTAAGTTTTGGACGTGGTTAAAAAATCAAGGTTTGCAATTCATAAAATTTGCGGAAAGCTTCACCTGTGGTGAAATATGACCATTCTTACTTATACAAATTCCACCAAGAGTGCTCATATAAATAGATGCTGCCCACCTCCCGGAGGTTCCTGAAACATGGTTAGATGTGGCACTCCAAATGGCTACCTTTGAACAGAATTTTGAATTTTCATGTTGTGGTTTTATATGGGTTTAGTCTCATCATGTTCCGGTTATATCTCCGGAATCAGTTTATATGTTCTAAAAATATTCAAAAAATTCTATAGGATCTTAGTACCTTTCATTTGGGGTTTTTTGACTCCAATTCGGTTCCGTGGTTGCCGAGAAACACATCTTACTTCCCTAAATCTGTTTGCTGATTTTATAAATATTCAAAGCATTTAATGAAACTGTGAAACCTTTCATTTGGTGTTTGTTGCTTCCAATTTGGTTCAGTGATTGCCGAGAAACACGACTTAGTTTCCTAAACCGTTCATATCCATAGTAGGATGTTGTTCCGTCTATATCTCCCGAACCAGTTGATCGATTCTATAAATATTTAATTAATTTGGTTGTTGTTTCGTCCAATTAGGTTCAATGGGTGTTGATAAACACGGCTTGATTCCCTTAATCCGTGTTTTTCGGATTTTGTTCCCTCCATATCTCCGTAACATGTTAACCGATTGCAAAAATATTCAAAAGCATTCTATGGGACCATGAACCAAAGATTGTTCCAACTAATCCTGAAAGTTTTCTCAGTAGTCCCGTGAAAGTGTTTTAATACTACTCCCGGAATTTTATTGTCTTGGAGTTTTCCCCGCAACCTTCTTCCATCTTTCATCGGAAGCTTGTTCCAGTTTTTTAGGTTGTTCTTTACGTCTTCTGGAAGGTTCTTCTGACTTCCACCGGAAGACTCTTGCAACTTCTCCTGGTAGTTTACTCCGGTTTTTCCCCAGTAGAATTTTTAATTTCATGCTGTAGTTTCTTTCGACCAGTCTTGGAAAAATATCAAAAAATCAAATCTCACCAAAGATCCAGATCACGCTTCATTTTCGTACACAAAAGTCAACGAGCAAACAACTGCGGTTGATGTTGCAAGCTTTGATATGGCAGCTCGGAATATCAAGTTAACAAAACTCACCAGCCACAAATCTCGCCAAACTGTGGTGAGATTGAGTTTCATGACTTTTGCTTTACACCCGAACGCAACCGAAACTTCGTGTCTGCTATCAGTGAAGAAATAAAAGATATAGAATTGTTACACCTTCTCTTTCTAAGGTGCAACAGAATCATTTTTGCTTCGATTCAACTCTCAGCTTCAACTTTACACGTTGTGAATAGTTTCGCAATATCAAAGGAGCTCAAAAAATCAATATCAATCGTGATATTTTGCTCCAATATCACGCGTGATGCTCTCAATATGAGTATGAGAGCAGGAAAGTATCAATTTTCTAATGATTATGCCATCAATGCTTTCGACAGCATCTGGGAGTTATTTTTCAGACTTGCGCTGATATTTTGTTCTGACTGGTGCGGGACGATTCTTTCGATTTCTTTCTACTTTTGTTATCTAGAATAAATGTTCAACGGAGATTGGATGGGCATTGAAATGTTCACAGGGAATATACTTTAAAACGGGATTAAAAACAAGTGTTTCATATGCAGAAATACCCTTAGCGAAAAGTTCAGAAACAGTCAGTAAAACAACCAGGGTATCTACTACCAGGAAAACCTGGAAAATCTGAGAATATCAGGGAATTCATTTTTGGACCTGGAAAATCAGGGAATCTCAGGGAATTTAATTGAAATTCAAGGAAATATTTCATATTCACAGAAGAAAGACAAACTGTTGCTAGGTTCTAACAACTTAATTACTCGGTGTAGTTTGTGGTTGCTCAATGCTTGATATGGCATTTTTGCAAGTTGAGCGAAAATTACTAAAATAAAAAGGTATTTTAATGATTTTGCGCCTTATATAAATTCAGCTCCTACTGGGTGTTGACTGTTAAGCTGAGGTCCTGAGGGTTGATAAAAAAAATCTATTTCCGTAGACACTAGACGTTGTTATTTGTTGCAAAATATAACCTCCAAATGGGTATGTGCGTCTCTTAGAATATGTTACGCCTAATTGCGTCTGACGTAGATCCTTTGAGCGCATTGGAGCGCTTTTGAACAAATTCAAGACTGGTAAAGAGTTGAGAGAATAAGTAGATTTTTTCTGATCACTTGTAGTGCTTGTCCCTTATTGTGTTCTTAACAGCCTGACTAGCTCAGAGAATAAACTAAATGAGTATTTACGATAATGGCCTTGGAATAGCACTTTTATGATTGAATAATGATTCAAGAAACGTAGACTAACATTGCCTCGGCAGCATAGAGTGGCGTTATTCAGTATTCTAGTTCCTAATTGTAAATCTGGTTATCTTGGAAAATAATCTTCTTAGTGAAGTTTTAGTATTGCAATTGCGATGAAATTAAGCTACTGAATTTTGGAAGTGAAAGCTTTGTTTTTACGATTTCCCACCCTAGGAATCTAGTCGTGAATTAGCGTTTTGTTAAGCGTATTATCCGGAATAATTTTCTTGTGGAGCTGGGTCTCAAATTGTACTCAAAGGAAAACATTATAAACAGTTGAAGTAATGAAATTGGGTTGTTAGCAGAATGCTTAAATAAAACAGCAAAAAGGTTATCTTCCATTTAATTCCACTTAATAAATTTTGGTATCCATGACAGATACGTATTTCGACTACAATGTGCAGTCTTCATCAGTGTCATTCCTAGTAAAGAACTTTTTAAAATCTAACCCCTTAAGTACTGATCTCCTAGGTAAAAAAGTCAAGATCACAGGTATAAAAATGAAACTGCAATGTGTTGAATCGGAACCTACCTAACTAATAAAAACCAAAGATTTAAGTAATTTTTTTTTTTTTCCTTTGGTTTGTTTTTTCCGTCGATCTTGTTTTCCGTGCTGAGCACCAATGCTACCGACGTGCCAGGAAGGCAGCTCCCACACCTGGACCCTACCTATCGACCCATCAACTCATGAACCGGGGACCAACGGCTTTACTTCCCATCCGAAGGAAGGCGTGATCAGAGATGTTATGCCTCAGAACATCCCGGCGGCGCCGACTGGGATTGAACCCAGGCCTGCTGGGGTGAGAGGTATTCACGCTTACCACTACACCACCGGCGCCGTTAAAGATTTAAGTAAACTAAAGGAGAAAAATCTATACAACTCTGTAATAAGGAAAATCCCAACCTTTTTTGCTGTTTTATTATAAACAAATTAAAGACAAGTTTTTCATATGCAAAATGTAGGAGAATTGAGTAAATTATTTCACGAAGTCATAGGGAGTTTTGGTGAATATTTTCAACACTGCTTCTAAGGGTGAGAAAATCGCCATGCTAAAGACCTCTTCTCGTATCATGAAGTTAATCGAGCAAATTTGTTGCAAAGTAAGCTATTAAGCAAGCCTTGTTTGTAGATTGATATCGAGATGGTTGCAGTTTCCTACACACGTCCCTATTAATCATGAATTGAACTGATTCCCTGGCGCTTACAATTTGTGAATTTAGAGAAATGCGATGCCTTCCCGTTTTTGGCAACACACGATTCCTGTCTTTTCTGCATCCTATAAAATGTATCGAACGCTTTATTCAATTTGAGATTGTACTGGACCACTCTTTATGGGTTAGAGGTCCATGTGGTATTTTATGAAAATTGTCCAGAAAGCACTACCAAACTAACAATTTTGGCTGCAGACTTGCCTAAAAATTTCCTTATGCAGCTAACTTGTTTCTGTATAGGCTAGTATGCAGCTAGAATTGGTTGTTGGGTAGTACATATCTGAGGAAAATAATAGCTGATGAGGTCGGGTTGAAAAAACCATGAAGACACCGTACCTGTATTTTTATTTAATTATTGGAAAATCAGTGAATTTCAGGGAATTTGGTTTTCTTTTTTGAGTCGACACCGTGAACAACTAATAAGGGTGACAACATTGCCATGTCAATAACAGGAAATGGAGTAAATTTTGGAGAAAAAAAATGGATCATAACTTGTTGAAAACTTTCTGGCGATCAAGTGAGCATTCTAGTGATGAAAATGCTTGTTTTGGAGACTAAACTGATCATTTTATGATAACTTTATCTTTAATTTATTTTTTTCCCATCATGATGGCCATTTTTAAAGGAATCACGTTAACAATCTACGTGGTATATCGCGCTTAAGAAATATGTTGTAATACAAAATTGCCCTTTTAACCATTCCAATCTAATAATAATAAAAGAAGAATAAGATTGTTATGACAGCACAGTTCACGAGAAAAATAATGCCTAACATACACACTTAGTTAGTATTGTGTATCGCATGGAGAGCCCAACCGAGATGCTAGCCTATTAAGACTGCAGTTGGTCACTCTCGAAAAAAAAAGAAACTAGAGTATTCAAAATAAGTTACATCATAACAGCAAATTTTGATTTCAATTTGATCTCCAGCTTTGCTCGGGTATGGCAGCGACCTGAGAGTAGTTTCCAAAATGTTTCAAATTTTGAAATATGAACAAATCACATAATCTTTGAATACATATCAAGGCGGCATTCCAGACCGAATCAATCCTCCATCGATTGTGCAATTTAGCTGTTTCCGAAACAACTTTTACGAGCGGCTTTAGCTTTTCGATCCCTCCTACACCCACCGACAAAACACCTCGAACGTGCCCATCAGCCCAACCGGTAGTAAACATATTATAAAATACGAAAATTTATGCTTGCTACCGCGAAGCATCCGATCGAAAAGAGTACAACATCCAAAAAGCCTCAGGCCCGCATGTATGCACTTGCAACATACAAGCATATCCATATGTAGTGCAAAGTATGTACATGAGCATGCCCCGGCACCCGCTTGCTCGAACAACTTAGGTACTTCCTTTATTATGGTGTTTTCTTTAAGTTTTTCACACATATATTTCAGCATTCACAGTCACGTCGGCTATTTCGTGGGGCTTGGCGTAGTTGCTACCAAGTTTCAATAGAAAACAATAAATTGTATACCACACACCACCACCCATTCGACGACCGACCGTACCTCTCTATACGTACACAATGCTTTTGCTTATGCCAAAACAAGTTGGACATCTTATTTGAATTAATTCACCGGCGAGCCGTTTGTTGTTAGCCGTATCCGGCGTTTGGACGTTCGAAATTTTATGGTTATTGTTTTGTGATGAACCGATCAAAATTGTGGACCATTGACTGTGACGATTATTTGTTATTATTATTATTACATCAGCTGAGTGGTTGACAGTTACAAGTTCCTTCGATTTCGTCTTCATTCAGGAAGTATCAATTTCCTATTTGAAACTTCGTGGAAGCGTTTCAAACGACTTGACGTTCAAGTGTCTTTGGGTTACGCAAGCTTGGACATCCAAATAGTTTATTTTTCACGGGTTTGGAAAAAAAGAACAAAGTTAATTTTAGTAGTTTTTCTTGGAATATGGGAAACGGTCAGAACCAGACACCCTGAACACGGAAATTCTTTTGACGGCGAGCAGTTCCAGAAGAGTTGAAAACCGTCTGGTGTCTGGATGGTCACATGGGCTTCGTATTCTACGCGGACGTGTCCACTGGCAGCAGCAGCAGCTTCACGTCAAGTAAGAAGCGTGATTTATGGGCAGTTTTAGCATCGGTGTTACGTTGTAGTTAATGAATTTCCGACTACCGGGTGCAAAGAATAAAAAAAATGTCTGTAAGCAAACCGAAATGCCAGGAATTTGAACCAAGAAAACTACCCAACATTGAACAGAGACCAGAAAACGATGATGAAAGCGCTTCAATTGAAGCCAACTTTTATAGCCGAAACTGAAAATGCATACAATGCATCTGAATGCTTACAGAGCATAACATTAAGCTTGGAAGGTATGGAAGAAGATTATGCTAAACAGTCATAAATGAATGGCAAGTGTTTTGTTCGGCTTACTTTTGCTTTATGGTCTTAACTTGTAGCAACATCTGGAACTTTGTGTGTACGTTGTGGAACTTTGTGTGTGTTGAACTTTTACTCAATGCAATGTAAGCGCAATTACGATCTGTTTTCCAATTTTGATGTTTATTCTGTGTTGTACGAAAATAACCCCCGGTCTGCAGTCGCGCATCAATGGTGGCAACGAAAAGTTGGCACAATCATGGTGGAGAGTGTGGTAAAATTACAATTTAATGATAATGATGATGACCCAGTCAAAGAAGTGGCAGTTGTCAGCGGCCATTTCGGTTTTACTGTTTCAACTTTACCTGACATAGGGAAGTATTAAATTCATCATCTTGACGCTATTGTTGAGCTGAGGAATTTGGCCACAACCGAGACAATAGGAGACTTTTGTGTTGTCACTCATGTTTATCTGAATGAATGGGAAGATGCAAACGAGCAATCGTTATACAATGAAAAACTGCTTGCAAAAGTGCTTGAAGATTTATTACCGAAATTACCGAAGGATTCTGTACACAAGTCCCATGGGAAAACCAACCAGCTCGAAATCTCCGATCAAGTTAGATGTAATGATAAACAACGCATTTTGTTCGTTCCATCCTTTGATGATTAAGCAGACAAGCAGACAAGCATGCAACAAATCTCTAACATCTTACATACATCCGAAAGACACGGAAGTTGAACAACCTCTCGCAAACCTCTGCTACTGTTGGCAAACCCTAACCCTTAAGATCGTGTTGAAAATCTACGAGCTTCGCCGCAATTTCGGTTTCAATGCATCATAAATACCGTGGAAAACTTTTTTGTGTGTTTCTTTTCGTCGGCAGTTCACCGAAAAAGCGGGAAGATCGCACTCATGATAGATAAACAATTGAATTTCCTCTCTATCTCCCTCACCACAACTGCCATACTGCTGCACGTGTATGAGAGGAGCAGGCGTTCGTTTTGTTGGAGAATGAACTGCATATTAATATTTCATAACACATTTCTCATTTGATACAAATCGGATCAACTTTCGGGCAGCCTTTCAGCTGATGAAACATGTTCGTAAATTTGGAGCTGCTTATCCACAGTCTGTGTAATGTATCCCAAATGTTAGATCCCACGGAAATTGGGTACTGGGGGGCGAGAAGGCAATCATAATTAATATAATTGATGTCCGGTTTTTTCTGCTTCTACGAGAGCCGCTCACGGATTGTTTCGTCGGTTTAGAAAGAAGCTCAAGCGATTTCAAGTGGAAATTTTGACTAAACTAATTCTATGTATGCTAACCGTATGACCTCTCTTTTTTACTCTATATGCGTTATATTATCGGGAAATATCATATCATATTGCCGGCTTTTCCATTAGTGTTCTAGAACCACATCTACAGTTATTTAAGAACTTTTTATGCCAACATATGCATTAATTTGTATACTGTGTGACAAGCAGCGGTGGCAAATGCACATTCTTGGCAAAACCATTGTCCAGAGCGAAACAAATCAGCCAGCACACGGTGGTTGTGTATATCTACATTTCAAGTAAACGGTTCAGATAGAGAATTGGAAAAATATCGCAGCTCATTCTTTTTCAAACCGTTTATAATAATTAAATTTTAGCTGCAAGCTTGCGTGAGACAGTAATTTATCAACTCCCTTATTTACGCATAATTATAACATCGATGCTTATGAGTGGTTAGCAGGCTTGAGCATGCTCATTACAGCTTAAATGCTACTTTACGAAATCATGAAACTATGAGATATTATAATTATATTTTTTATATGTATAGTACTCACTCATCGCGATTACTCAGTACAGCTTAATAAAGTTGATTTCAGTTCTAGATATTGCGAATATGTATAAGTTTAGAAGGTATACATTTTTGTTTTCGATCATTAAATCCGATTTATTAAAATCTTGAAAAAAGGTTGAATAGGGCTAACTACCCCATTTCCGGCTTATTAAGCACAACCCGCACTCAGTCTTTCTTTCCAGCACCAAACGGAATGTGATTATTACTGATGGCCTTGAAATTTATTTACCTTTCCGTACGTAACGTTAGATTTGATAAAGAGAAACAAATCGTTGAGATATTGTCAAAAGTCTAACACTGCTTCTTGACGCCAAACTCGGTCTACGAATTCTTAACTCGGCCTAACGCATTGAAACGCCAATGAATTCACTTCGGCCTATCGGATAAAGAAAAAAAAAAAATGATTCGGTCGGAGAACTTCTTTTGTTTGTGGAAATTATGGGTACAAACCTTCATATCACGCGTTCTCATTGACTTCATTCGGTAGCTTATTATCTAAAGTATCGTACCTAATACATAATTGACTTGTTAACTCTGAAATCATGGATTCATTTGAAGTTTTCTGCTCCATAGGCCCAAAATGGGCGATTAGGCTGAAGTAGTTCCCTACCTTATCTTTCAAATTATTTCAAAATCTCAGAGTATTATAAATTGTGTATAACATTTTTATTTTTATGCAACACTGCAATTCCGCAGTCACGGGATACTTGATATTTTGCTTTAGGTCTGCCATCAATAATTTGTTAGAATATAGATGAATCGAGTAATTTTACTTTTTTTTAAAACTTGAGAACAATAAAAAACGTAACTATCCAAATTTTCGCAACTGCAAATCTCTGCAAATTTTTATTTATTTATTCGTCAATCAATCAAATCGTAGACTACATATTAACATTAGGACTTATGTTCTATGACTTCGCAGGGTTCTGAAATATATTTTTAATTCTGTTGAGGGCATATTTAGGTCAATCATTTCACAATGATGATTTTGAACAGTCATCATATGATTTACAGGTCCAAATTTAGCGTAATTGGTCCGATGGCGATCTATTGCGAACAAGTGTCGATTGCGTTATTATCGGGAAGGTGCATACAAATTTAACCTTGACAATAGATCAGTTGAGTCAATGCTTTGCGAAATGATATTGTTTAATAAAGAAATCTTTGCGTAATTCCGACGTTCTTTCAATGTATGAATGCTGATCAACAAGCAACGTGCTTCATATGACGGGAGAGGAGAAGCCGTCCAACCTAACTTACGTAGTGCATATAATAAAAATTGCTTTTGGATTGACTCTATTCGTTCTTCATGCTTTTTCATATAGGGTGACCAAACAACGCTACAATGTTCTAAAATTGACCTCACATAAGCAACGTAAAGTGATTTTATTGTATAAGGATCTTTAAAGTGGAGACCGAAACGTTTTATAAAATTAAGCATATTGCCTGCTCTATGTATTATTGTGTTATAATGGTCCACAAATATCAATTTGGAACCGAGAATAACACCTAAATCTCTTAAGTTTTCACATTTTTGAACTTTTTCATTACCTAATGTAATACAAAGATTTTGTTTGTTTAGTTTTCTACTGTACGTTATAAGATTACATTTTTTAATATTTAGTTTCAATAAACTTTTACTACACAAAAACATAAAAAAACACATTCATTACGTTATCGCTTCCTATTTCTAAAAATAGCTTCATGTCATCAGCGTATATAAGTACCCTGATATTTTTTTTTAAAATAAGAGAGACGTCAATAATGTACAAAATTAAAAGAAAAAAAAATATTATAAACGCCCTAAAATCTTGACGAATGTTCAAAGTTTGGAACATTGAAAAAGTAAAACAATAAAATGATTAAAGCTCGGAATTCAAACCCTTTCATATTTTCCAGAATAATTTAAAAAATCTTGTTCAGTATGAAATCTTAATAATTATCAAAATGTCACTACACACTGCCAATTCTGTTTATTTCGAGATCTTTAAAAATAATATTGCACAGTTCTGACGTTTTTTTTTAAAAGGATTCCAGATCCATTTCTTTTGAATATTTCAAACAAGTTCTGAGAAGAATTAGTAGAGAGTTCTGATGATGATTCCAATTAAATTCCGAGGATATTGAATTCTGAATCGCTCTTTTCAGGCATCTTCATTACTTTTTGATATAGAATGCTCTTTATACCCTTCGAAGAGTGATAGCACCCTCCAAAGGCGCGCCCCTTTGTCAGTCAAAATTGGTTTCCTCAGCAACAAAATTAAGCAATGACAGCGATAATGGCCATGCATCAAAACTCTAGTCTTAACCATTTCAAACTAGAGAACAACGAATAGAACATTAGGAATTACAAAGATGAAGACTAACTAACTCCCCTCCCCTTGGCTAGTTTTTGCACCTTGTTACTGGTCGGCGGGCTTAATTTCATGCTTTATAGTGGAGTGTTGGAGACGGTAGGTTTATGGCCGGCGTTGCTGGCTCATGCCGCGATAGAATGGCGCCATGAGCAGGCGATGGGGATTGCTAAGCTTCCACTCTCTGATGACCCACTTCATGAGAGAACTAAATATCTAGTCTAGCAGTGATAGTATCACACTTGTTACTCCTTTGTTTGAGAGCCGCGTTGCAGTACGCTTACGTATAGGCACTGACATTGGGTGCGATACTGGCGGATTTTTCCGCAAATCACTCTTATTTTATTTATGTTTACGCAGATAAATTTATTTGGGTTTGCAAGGGAATTATACTATTGAAATACTTCATAAAGTGCCCAACAGTGATCCTTCTATTTGCGTGACAAGCTTTCATTGTTGTTTTCATTGAGGTATTACTCAGGGAACAATGCTAAACACCATTTTTGTACATGGTATTGTAACTAATCTTATATGTGCTCCATTTTGATTTGGGATAAGTGTTTGAACTATGGCTCGGGATTTCCACTGTGGTGTGCTTCTATTGTGACATACCCATACGTATTTTTGTGATGCGACTTCGTGGAAGCGTGTGAGCATAGTTGGAGCATACACCCTATATAATTTGAAAATCAGCTAGGAAACTAACTTCAAAGTGAAGCATTTTAGTCACTTGAAGGTGTCATCTGGGTCGAACTAAGATATAATAAATAGGCATTGATCAAAATTAAAAGTAGGTACTTAAAACACGTTTAATTTTAGATTACAGGCACAAGTCCAGGTACTTAATAAAGCATGGGTTATGCTTGATTAGGTGAATTATAGATTTCAATAATTTATTAAATTAGAGTAATGAGATATCATAATCATCAAATGAACTTAAATAAGAAACTTCAGAAAGTCTTATAACATTAAGTAGATTAACAAAAGAATTAGGATGCGGGGGTCCGCTTAGGGAGGCAACTAACCTTTAACGTTGTAGAATAATTCTTCCTATTTAGTCTTGAACTTCAATAAGAAAACGCAAGCAGACCAATAACATTAAGCAGATGAACAAGGAGAGGAATAGTGTAGGAAATAAGTAAAAGTAGAGGTATGTGCAGGGCTGTTACAACAGGCGCGGATTTCGCAAATTTCGCGGATTTCGCGATTTTCGCGGATTTCGCGATTTTCGCGGATTTGTCGTGGATTTAAATTTTCAGTCGCGAAAATCGCGAAACATTAAATGATGTCGCGGAAATCGCGAAGGGACTGATGTGCTGTTACAAAAATTGTGAAATTCATTGTAATCTTTCCGTCCCGGATTATTTTGCTGTCATAAATTTTGTTGTTCATTTGGCTCTCAATTTTTTACCGGTTCAAACCAAACACCCTGCAAATAATCGAGAAATGATCTCAATTCCATAAGCTCTTTCCAATGTGAGACATTTTCCATTTTTCCAATATGAACATAGCATTTTTCGTTGTCAAATCATAAACGAATCGTATCTATGCGAGCAATTGCCATGTATACCGGATATTCTAGGTTCTCCAAATCGTCCTGGAGTTCAGTTAATTTGTTCTACTATATCAACCAAGACTCCAATAATGTCTGTAGTATCGAAATATGTCCAAACAGATTCAAAGTGTCTATGTGGATTGTACCCGACCTATTGCTACGTATACAAGATGGTATAGGTTCTGAAATCATTCTGGAGATCAGATTATTTTTCTACTAGATCACCCAAGACTAATTCAATATCTGTAGTATCGAAATATGGCCAAACAAATTTGCAGTGTCTATGTGGATCATGCCAAATGTTCTAGGATTTCCAAATCGATAATTCGATACTACAGATATTATCTTAGTCTTTATTGATCTAGTTAAACAAATCATCTGAACTGCATGACGATTTGGAGAACCTAGTCATCTGGTATACGTGAAAATAATTAAACATTATCCATACAGACACTATGAATCTGTTTGGATATATTTCGATACTATAGACTTTATCCCAGTCATGGTTGATCTAGTAGAATATATCATCTGAACTCCAGAACGATTTGGAGAACTTAAAACATCTGGTATACATGACAATAGTTCATGCATGATCCACATATACACTGTGCATCTGGAAATATTTCGATAGTAAAGACATTGTCCCTATCTCGGTTGATCTAGTAGATCAAATTATCTGAACTCCAGGACGATTTGAAGAACCTTGAACATCTGGATTACTCGGAAATAGATCAATCATGATCCACATAGACATTTTAAATCTGATTGGACATTTTTCGATACTACAGACATTATTGCAGTCTTGTTTGATCTAGTAGAACAAATCAACTGATGTCCTGGACGATTTGGAAAACCTATAATTTCCGGTATACATAGTAATAAGTCGTGCATGATCCATAAAGTCACATATATACGAAAAGTGCTAGGTTCACATTCGAAATAAAAAAAAACATGAAAATGTCTCACCATTGGACAGAACCCAAGGAATATCCGTGTAAATACACAACCGTGACGAGACCAACAAGTGTGACTTATGAAACTCTGGCAATTTCTCGATTAAGTGCAGGGTATTTGGTTTGAATCGGTACAAAATTGAGAAAACTAGAGCCAAATTATCTACAAAATTTAGGACAGTAAAATACGTCAGAGACGCAAAGGTTAAATTAAAAAAAAAATGCATTGCAAATGAAAATGCGTTTTTTTAATAATGTTTCATCAAATCTAGGCCGGTATTATTCAATAGAATCTCATAACGTAAGGGTGTTTTATTATGTTCACTAATTACTCAGAATTTATACAATACATAAATAGCTGAAGATGATAAATGCTATTAAAAAAAAAATAAAAGTTTACAAACGATACTTCTTTAGCTCAGTCGGTGAAGGCGCAGCTACAAAGCAAGTCCATGTTGAAGGCGACTGAGTTCGACTCCCGTCCGGTCTATTAATTTTTCTGGTTACGCAGAAGTGATTCGCTATTCGGTAAAGCCTACCAAAAGTTTTTTGTTGAGCTTATGTAGTATAGAATTTATTTGGAACGGTCGCGAAATTTTGAAATGATTGATACCGCGGTAAAATAAGTAAATTGAAACAAAGCTCAATAGTATTATAAATAGAATATCTATGGTGGAAACCAAAATTAATCAACTTGCCAACATAGGCTATTACATTTATTTTGGTGGCACTCTTTAAGTGATAATAAGCTGTTTATGATGCTTGCCAAACGCTTTTGAGCTTATGTAACTTGTTCGGTACGGTCGTGAAATCTTGAAATGATTGATACGTTCTTTAAATTAACAAATTTGATACAAAGCTCAGTAATAAATAAGTAGAATATCTAGGGAGGAAACCAAAATTAATCCACTTGCCAACATAGGCTATAACATTTGTTTTGGTGGCACTCTTTAAATGATAATAATGATCGGTTGTCTCGCACGGCTTTCGGAATTCGCGCAGTTTTCGTAACTTACATAATTTAGATATTTCGTTCGAAACGGATTTACTTATTCAATCGGATTACTACGCGGATGTATCTACGCGCACACCTCACAGCATTTTTTCCATAACTATCTTGAAACAATACACACGGAATCCAGTGTTCAAGCTGCCAACGTAGGCTAGTCCTTCTGCTGTCTTGTCAAAGATAGAAGCAGAATTTATTCAAATGGGTCAAGTCTTGAAAACTAAGCTGTCACGCAGCTCCAGCTTGATACCCAATAAAAAAAATGTGCACACTTCATCAGTGTCATTTCCACTTAGACTTAGCAAAAACCTAACCCCTTAAGTACTCTTTCCCTACACCCAACCGGGGGATGTAAGATTCGCTTACAATTATGTGGGATTCATCCTCAAAGGATGTTAGTGGAGACCGCATGAACCGAGGATGCGATATACTTAGCTGCGGTCCAATGCAAGAAAATTGGAGACCGAAAATGTGGAGTGTATTAGTGAGTGAAATGAATTATATCGAAACAAAATTGGAAAAAGGTTGCCTACTGGACTCGAACCACGAACGTTGCGATTATCCGACCTGTGCTTTCTCCACTGCTCTCTCCATGCTTCTGAATATGGATAGCCTAAAAGCAAACACAAAGCGCTCATTTCCTCTCATACTCGGTTTCGTATGCTTTTTCTGCTGGAGAGATTCGAGGCAAGTGTATGCGTCGTTCTACAATGTTATACATAAAAAGCTTACTGGTATAGTCGAAAGCGTTGATATAACACGAAATAAAACAAAAAACAAAAAACCATTACATCCCCTGTAAAGTCAACTTCTAACATTCGCTGCAATATTCATGAACAGAGGATGATAGAAAGTGGAACTAACATTCATTGTAATAAATTTTTGGTTTGCGTGTAGGTAAAAATGTTTCAAAGTCACTATTTGGTCACTATTTACGTTATTTTACTCACTAAAGTCACTACTATTATATCACATACCATACCAATTTGAAACTGGCCGCTTCTTCGGAAATACCACAATAATCCGGATGTGACCAATGTAGTTTTGCCCCGTAACGTGGGTAGATTACCTTTTCGTGGTACGTTACGGGATGTAAGATCTACCACCGATTCCTAGTCTTAACCACTTCAAATTAGGGAACAACGAATAGAAGATTAGAAGAATCATATATATGAAAACCAATTAACTAATTTTTTCCTTATTTCAAGGCATTCCTTGGTGGACAAAGCCGAGTCTTGTCACTATCAACAAGGCATAAAAAGTAACAAGGACTATGATGTGTTCCTTGGATTACTGAAAAATCCTGTTCCCCTAATTTGAAGTAGACAAAAATTTTCAGTAATCAAAGGAACACATCTTAGTCCTTGTTACTTTTAATGCCTTGTTGATAGTGACAAGACTCGGCTTTGTCCACCGAGGATGATCTTGAAACAAGGAAAAAATTAGTTAGTTAGTGTTCATCTATGTGATTCCTAATCTTCTATTCGTTGTTCCCTAGTTTGAAGTGGTTAAGACTAGGGTTCTAATGCATGGTCATTATCGGTGTGATTCCTTAATTTTGTTGCTAAGGAATCCAATTTTGACTGACAAAGAGGCGCGCCTTTGGAGAGTTTCAACGCTCCGAAGGGTATAAATAGCGTAATACCGTGCCTTTACTGACTAGGCTATGAGGCCCCTCGATGGCCTAGTGGTGACTGTTTTTACTCTCTGAGGAGAAGATCGTGGGTTATTTCCCAGGTTACATTACAGAGTTGGTAGAACCGCATCGATATTTTTTTTTTGCTCAATCCACAACTACACGATGTATCAAATCTTTATTTTTTTTTAGAGAAGATACTGAGAAGCAATGCACACACGATGAGCAGATTTCTTGTGTATGAGAAAGTTAACACAAAAAAAAAAAGACGGCGATTGAAACGCAGCCCTACAACTTTGAAACTAATCAATTTATAATTGAATACCTGTTAAATACATGACTGAATAGGTAGCTTTACTCTCCGCGTCAGCAGTAGCAGTGGCCTAATACTTGCTTCGACTAATTTTATCACCAATGTCTTCAATAATTTCCATGCAAATTTGTAGCTAATTCAAAAATATATCATACCATTTGGATGATCGTTTTTTTCCCAACGGTTACAACATTTGATGCTCCTAATTGCAAACTGTTGCCAAACTTTGGTGTGTAGTTACCGCAAACGGAAAGTCACCCCGTGGAAAGCAATTTCCCACTTAATCCCCCGGCATTAATCCATTGTGTCACACCACAACGGCAAAAGCCGTGCTATTTTACGCCCTATAACCCTAGACAACAGTGCACATAAATTTTTCTTTCGCGCCCAACCAAGCGCAACTGTCGGATCCGTGTTATGCTTCTCGTTGCTAGAGGCAAAAACCATTTTCCTCGAGATTTGCAAATCTTGCTTTTCAAGTAGGAAGCAATTTGTAGCTATTGATACGGTTTTTCTTTCTTTTGTACCGACATGGTGGTGGCGCTATCAATCCACACAAAAAAACATTGCGTTGCTGAAAGTGATAGTGGTGATGGTAGTGTAGGCGTGTTAGTACCACACAATGCAAGAGAGGCTGCGTGAAAACAAACGATTTTCCAATCTGCTTGGGATCGTCGATGCACCGCACCGTATCGCTCTGCAATTGACGAGAGTTCGTTCGATTGTACTTTGATTAAACCGCATATCTATGCTACAGACATAGAAGGGGTGTCTTGCTTTATTGATACTTTCCAATCGTCAAATGATAACAAACGCGATCCGGACGGCGGCGCGTGCTGGTGAGGGAGAAAGTGTACCGGTCGATGTTCACGAAATTGGAATGGGTAATTCATCTCAAGTCACTGCTGCGGATGAAGCCATTGCTTCGATTGGTGCTTGAGATTTTCTCCTACTACGCTCTTGGACAGTTTGAAGCTTGAGTGAGCTGAAGGAATTCCTGCTAAACATCAACCCGTTCCGTGACAGGTGCCCTCGATGTTGAGACGGATGTAATCAGATGCGGTCTTTTTCGGCAGTCAGTCACACAGAAGATTAACTATCCAAATTGGTTGTCGTCACTTGCAAACTGCTACCCATTCTCAAGCTTTTGTGGAGCAATAAAATAAAACAGAATCGTGTTACCTTAATTACCACCGGCACCGGCTAAGAGACAATTAGTGGATTTCATACAAATATTTGACGGCTCACAACTACACCCATTCATTTCGGTTTCTTTGGAGTCTCCTAAATGAGTCGTGCAATATGCCGGGGGCCTTCCAATGGGGTGTAAAGTTGCATGATGCAAGTAAGCGCCACCACGAAACGTCAATGGGATAATTAAAAGCTCGTTTTGTTCAATTCTAGAACGGTGATTGTGTCACATTCGTTTTCCCATGTTGTTGTTGAGCTGAGAAATTTTTGAGATTTTTTTGGTTTTGTAATAAGATTCCGTTGGTTCCACCCTTTTTTCTTTCACGTAATAATTCTCCCAGCAAATAAATTCGGATAAAAAACAATCTTATACAGGCCTAAGATCACATCTTATGTGCCAGTCCACCTTACATCGTAGTTCCCACGGTAGACAAGCCATGCAACTAGCCAACTCATCATTTCCAAGAACAACATCGTTGTTCCCAGGTAGCGCCTGCAATAGACCAGACTCAGTCCGATTAACTTCATCGAGTACAACCTGAATCCCGGTACGTGACTATTCCATGGAGGACATCGTGGCGACATAGACTGTTCCCAGCTGACGTCAGCAGTTTAACAGTATGGTTAGGTTGTTAGATGGTCGTAAGTAGAACAGGCACTCAGTTCTTAGTTGACTCCCAAAGTGATCGGTTGGTGCTTTTAGTTTGATCAAGTGAACACAAGTGTTTAATTAGATGATAACGTTTTTTTTAAACTCCCTGATAACAATCAGTACATAAGTATACCTCTCGATAGTCTGACATAACCATTGTTTGTACTAAAAGGTGAATTTACTGGTCACCAGGTCTCAATTTCATTTAAGTACAGATAGTATGTTTATCGGTAGAGCTATATGGTTAAAGGCAAGATAGCTGTGCCAAACAAATGATAGTTTGAACATATATTATAATTTTTTATGATGATATTTTTAGCGGCAACTGTATAGCATGTCATTTGGTTAAATAATTAGCTAGAGACGAATTTTTGAAATAGAACATTCTACCGTACCGTACCATTTTACATTATATAGACAATTTTTGAGGGATTACAACCAATCCCCATAACAGTCATTCTTCCAAAAGTATTGAAATTTGTATGGACCGGAGACACCACCTCGTCCTAAAAACGGTATATTTTTTTTTGTGGACAGCACCTCACGGCCTTGGATATGGTGGACTACAGTTTTCAGGAACTGCGTGGCTTCCGGACAGTAGTTACCTTACCATTCAGACTAAGGCCTGATTGTCCTTAGCTATACATAGAAGTCGTCTGTGGATGGTCTGCAGGTCGATATCTGATTTGTGAAAATATCTCTGATACGAACTAATATGAGTATCTACGAAACAGGCTCGACGAGTTAAAGTGTCAAATATTGACGTCCGATACCATTTTGGAATCCATGATGGTGGATCTGAACCCAAGATGGTGACTTCCGATTTCCGAACATGCTCCGGAAACCCTACAATATGGATGTCTACGGAACAGGCTCGATGAGTAGAAGTCAAAATTCGATGTACGGTGCTGTATCGGGATCCAAGCTGTCGTATCTGAATCCAAGATATAGCGCTTTCTGGTTTGCCAAAATGCTTCAGAATCCCATCGATATCAGGGCTGGTAGCGAGTCACTTTTTAGTGACTTGGTTACTTTTTACAAGCCAGTCACTGAAAAGTATCCAAGTCACTAAAGTTACTTTGTATTGCAAGAAGTCACTATTTCAAACTTTTTTAAACGTGAATTTATTTCAAGATTAATCATTCTTCTGGATAGGCCTACATTTTGTTCTATTTTTGAACAATTCGAAGTTGACGACCTGGTATAGCCTCCCTTAGCTCAGTCGGTAAAGGTGCAGCTACAAAGCAAGACCATGGTGGAGGTGGCTGGGTTCGATTCCCGGTCCTTACTTACTTACTTAAGTGTCCTGAGCGCCATCCCTGGCGCAAAGGGCCAACGTGAAAGATCTCCATCCTGGGCGATTGTTTGCTTTCGCCTTGACCTGGGTCCAGGTCAAATTCCGGTCGACTTGCTTAATCTCCTTGTTTAGGCTTCGCCGCCATGAGCCCCTGGGTCTGCCTCTGCTGCGATGTCCGGCTGGATTCCAATCCAGCGCTTGTTTGCAGATTTCATTTCCGCTCTTCCGTAGAGTGTGGCCAACCCACCTCCACTTACGTTCCCGAATTTCTGTCGATATCGGCTTCTGGTGACACCGTCGATGGAGCTCGGCATTCGAAATCCAGTTGTGAGGCCACCAAGCACGAATTATATACCGCAGGCATCGGTTGATGAACACCTGCAGCTTCTGTGTGATCTCCGCTGATACGCACCATGTTTCGCTAGCGTACAGCAGTACAGATTTCACGTTAGAGTTGAAAATTCGGATCTTCGTGCGGAGACTAATCTGATTTGACTTCCAGATGTTTCGTAAACTCGCAAAAGCAGCCCTTGCCTTCTTGATCCGTGCACCTATGTCACTCTTGGTTCCGCCGTCCGACGCTATCTGGCTGCCAAGATATTGGAAACTTTCAACCTTCTCCACTTCCTGACCAGCTACCGTAAAATTGGATGGATTTCCCGTGTTGATATCCAACGATTTAGTCTTGCTGACGTTGATGTTGAGACCTGCCGCTGAGGAGCGTTCGGCGAGATCGTCGAGCTTACTCTGCATGTCAGAACGCCGTTGTGATACTAAAGCAACGTCATCCGCCAAATCTAGGTCGTTTAGATGCTCCATTGTAATAGGCTGCCAGAGCAACCCACGGTTCGGCACACGGTCGATCGCACCAACCATTATCTCGTCGATTACGATGAGGAACAGTAGCGGTGATAGAATACATCCTTGCCTCACTCCAGCGACTACCCGAATAGGGTCAGATAGGGCTCCGTTGTGCAGCACCCTGCACGTGAAAGCCTCATACTGAGCTTCGATGAGGTTGGCGATTTTATCCGGAACTCCCTTGCGCCTTAGGGCGCCCCACAGGTTTTCGTGGTTGAGTCGGTCGAAAGCTTTTTCGTAGTCAATGAAAACCAAGTAAAGGGACTCTTGGAATTCGTTGACCTGCTCCAAGATTATGCGGAGCGAGACAATATGGTCCACACAGGATCTTCCAGCACGGAATCCCGCCTGCTGCCGTCGGAGTGTCGCGTCGATCTTCTCCTGTATCCGGTTGAGGATAACTTTGCATAGAACTTTGAGAACACAACACAGTAACATAATGCCACGCCAGTTATCGCATACAGTTGGGTCCCCCTTCTTTGGGACCTTCACTAAGACGCCCTGCATCCAGTCAGCCGGAAAAGTCGCGGTGTCCCAGATATTGCAGAATAGTTGATGCAACATTTGTGCAGATAGCATGGGGTCAGCTTTGAGCATCTCTGCTGATATGCGATCGACCCCGGGAGCCTTGTTGGATTTCATGGTTCGGATAGCAGCTTCGATCTCCGGTAGGGATGGCGCCTCAGAATTGACGCGAGTGATGCGTCGCACTCTTGGCGGTTCATGCCGAGATGTTGATGGCTGGTTGACCGACGAAACTTGTAGAAGCTGTTCGAAGTGTTCAAACCAGCGTTTCAGCTGATCAGTGGGGTCGGTGAGCAACTGACCAGTCGCGTCCTTCACTGGCATCCTAGGATTCATCCTTGCTCCACTCAGGCGTCGTGAGATATCGTAGAGGAGACGGATATCTATTTATTTATTTATTTATTTATTTATTTCATCAACCGATGTAGACTAGTACAAATACATATACAAATTTGTTTTTCTTAAGAATATTAAAAAATATATTGTCAGCTATTATATTTTTACTTCCTACGAGTTATGATTCCGTATGGAGTTAAAATATTGTTTTAGTTTATGCCGAGACATTGAAAAGTCAATGGTTTCGCAGTATTGATTGTAAGACGCCATCATGCGATTTAATGGCCCAAATTTTGCATAATTTGTGCGATGATGGGTTACGGCAAATAAATTTCGATTTCTGAGTTGTCGAGTAGGTACATAAAAATTTAATTTTGATAAAAGTTCTGCTGAGTTAATGCGCTGCGAAACGATATCGTTTACAAACGAAACCATTGCATATTCACGACGCTCTTTTAATGTTTGTATGTTTATAAGCATGCAGCGTGCTTCATATGATGGAAGAGGAAATGATGTCCAACCTAATTTACGAAGGGCATATAATAGAAATTGCTTTTGTACTGATTCTAATCTTTCTTCGTGCGTGATTGAAAATGGAGACCATACAATGCTGCAATATTCCAGTATTGACCTCACATAGGCAATATATAGTGTTTTAATTGTGTATGGGTCCTGAAAGTTATAGCAAAAGCGCTTGATAAAGCCTAGCATGTTATTTGCCCTGTGAATAATTGTATTGTAATGGTCTATGAAAGTTAGTTTGGAGTCTAAGATAATCCCTAAATCCCTGACTCTTTCACATTTTTCTACATTCTGATTTCCTAATGCAATTGAAATGTTTGATGGTGTTCTTTTTCTGCTAAATGATATTAAGTTGCATTTTTTTACATTCAGTTCTAATAGGCTTTTTTTACACCATGTGTAGAATATGTGTATTTCACTCTGGAATATATTGATGTCTTCATCATTTTTTATTTCCAAAAAGAGCTTCATGTCGTCGGCATAGATTAGCAATTTTATTTTTTTGAGAATGAAGGAAATGTCGTTTACGTACAGAATAAAAAGAAGAGGTCCCAGATGAGAGCCTTGCGGGACTCCTGAGGTGACTTGAATTGGGGTCGATATCTTTCCGTTGAATTTAATTATTTGTTGGCGGTTAGTTAAATATGATTCAAGCCATTTCAGGAGTCCTGGCTCAATTCCAATTTTTTTCAATTTGAAAAGAAGCATTGGTATGTCAATTCGGTCAAATGCCTTGCTAAAGTCTGTATAGAGAGCTTCTACGTGGTTTCCATTATCCATTGCATTTAATGAATAGTCTATAAATTCAAGTAAATTTGTCGAGGTCGAACGTCCTTTAAAGAAGCCGTGTTGCATGTCAGTAATTCTATTTTTGGTTTGAAGAAATAATTTTTCATTTACAATTGCCTCGAAAAGCTTTGGAATGCAAGAGATAATGGCTATTCCACGATAATTACGTACGTCAGATTTTCGGCCAGATTTAAAAATAGGTACTAAAAATGAGCTTTTCCATATTTTTGGGAAGGTTCCGGATTCCAGTGACATATTAAAAAGCCAAAACAATGGAGCAGTGAGTTCCATTGCTAGACTTTTTAAAAATACTGGAGGAATTCCGTCAGGTCCAGGACCTTTTGAGGCGTCTAAATTCTTTAAAGCCTGCAAAATATCCTGCACTTGAAGTTGATTGACGCCAATGTCCCTTGAAAATTCTGGATGAAATGCAAAATAATCGCGGTCGCGGTCTTCATCGGAAAATGTCGTATAGATTTCTTGAAAAAAAATTGCAAAAAGCTTACAATTTTTTTCCGAGCTATCCCCGACACGTTCGTCAAGATGCATTATTGATGGAAAATTGTCAGATTTTAATTTGGTTTTTACGTAATTAAAGAAGTTCTTTGGGCAGGACTTTATTTCAAGTTCAGTTTTTGAATTAAATTCTTCAAATGCATTACTGATGGCTAAATCTAGTTGATCGCATAAGTCCAAATAGATAGCCAAATTTTCACTATTATTGTGTTTTTTGTAATGTTTATGTGCTTTCTGTTTTCGATTTTTTAAGTTTTTTATTTGTCTGTTATACCAGACTGGATTTTTTGTGCTTCTGTAGCGTCTTTTTTTCTTCAAAGGTATTTCTTCCAAAATTATTCCTGATAAAATTTGGTAGAAGATGTCTACAGCAGTTTCGACATTTCCTTCATTCCTTAGAATTATTTGCCAATTGACGCTGTTTAATTTATGTTTGATTTTTTCGTAGTCTGCTAATTTGTATTCAAAGACTTCCTCGTATTCGCAGTCGTTGGGTCTTTGGTATTCGTGTACAAATAAAGAATATTCAATTGCTGTGTGAAACGCTTCGTTTTTCCACAATGGGTTTAATGATTCGGTCACACAGAAATCTTCATAAATATTCGTTAGTAAAAAGTCCAAATAGCAATTTTGTTGATTTTTGATGTGGTTAATTTGGTTCAGTCCTAAATTAGCAGTTTTGTCAAAAATGAACTGCAATGTTTCATTATCCCCAACGACTGGGAGTAAGATACATTCATTTTCAGAGTCCAGAATGAAGTCAGCATGGCGTTGATTAAAGTCTCCATAGATGTGAACTTTAACCTCAGGAGGAAGCTCAGATAGAATTTGTTCAGCACTTTGGAAGAAGGCTTCATAAGTGCTTTTATGAGCATGGTCTGGTGGAAAATACACTGAGGCGAACACGTGTGTTTCACCGGCAATGTGTGATTTCACCCAAATATGCTAAAATTCTGTAAATTTTGGTGTAAAGATAATTTCTGAGTTAAAATTGGCCGAAAGAGCTATAAGGACTCCACCGCCTGACTTCTTCTGAGTTGCATGAAAATTTCTGTCGTCTCTGAATACATTAAAAGCATTTCCAAAGATTTCTTCACTTTTCACGCTTTCGTCCCAGCTTGTTTCAGTTGCCAGAATGACCGAGAAGGATGAGCATAATAAATTTTGATAGATTTCCTTCATTTTAGCTGGGCTTTTCATGCGATTGAAATTTTGACAGTAAATCAAAATTTCAGTCGCATTCTGTTTATGTGAAGAGATTTTTGGAAGTACGTCGGTTGATAAAATATTTTCATTGGTATTATTATTTACCTCTTTCTCGTCGAAAGGAGTCATTGCTTCCGAAAATTCGGGTTGTGAAATTTGTCGGCGCTTTCCCTTATACGCTGCAGGTGTTGGATCGTCTGGTTGTTAAGATGACGCCGATAGGATTCCAAATCGTCAGATGCCGCCTGTTTTGGTACACCATGTTCTTCATGCACCTCGAAAAAGATTTTCCTAAGTTCCTCCGCTGAAGTCGGTAGTCCTTCGGATGCCAAATTAATTTTGATGCTAGTAGTGGTCATTCCTTCATGGCAAAACGATGGCTCCTTGTCATGCATATATGCCAAATAAAGGCGAACGATGTACATTATTTTTGTGTCCCGTAGTCGTGCTTTCAGGAAACGCCCGTCCCCATCAGCTGATTGCTGCGTCAAGCTTACGATGGGTGGGCGCATAGGGTCGAGTGACCATCCAGATGTTTGATTTGATGTATTTGTATTTGATTGCAATGATGACGGCGTTTCAGTCTTGTTGTTGTGTTGTACCTGCTTTTCTGTCCGGTATTGGTTGATGGTTTCACCCTTCCTGAAGTTGATGAATTTTGGGACCGAGAGGGCTGCAATTGGGTGGTCGGTGGTCAATGGCGGACCAGCAAATTGTACTTTCGCTGTGGCCAGTAGTTGCTTGTCCGATCCCTTGGCGCGGCTGTATTCATTTCCTTGGATGATGTTTTTGGTACTGCTGGTGTGGATTTGTTGTTGTTTTCGTCGTTTTCTGCTGCGTTTGGATTTTTCAGCAGCTTTTTCCTGCAACCTGCGAGTCCGTTGTTTTGCGTCAAATTTAGACCAGTCCTGCTTCCAGTGCCATTTGTTGCCTAAAAACCGCCATCCAGGAGATGAATGGTCAGTTTTTGGAGATATTGTATTTTTGTGTACTGGAGGACTTTCAGCTAACTCTTCCTCCAAGGTCTTCTGATGAGGTTCTGCAGCATTTATCTGAAGACTAGAAACAGCCCCAGATACAAATTTCACTTCCTCAAGAATTTCCAGAAGTTTCGGCTCTGGATGATGATGATGAGGTGATGATTCGGCCCCTTTTATTGAAAGTGCCATGTCATTAGATAAGCTTGATAGCCGTTCGTCAAGTAATTTTGTAATTTTTTGTGACATCAACGAATTTGATTCGTTGATGCCGGTTATTGTCGCGTGCGCTTGTGAATCACACGTTTTCATATGCTGGCCGACCGCGCTGCACATGTTATTATTGTTTTTATTTATTACTGCCAACGTTTCTTTTACGTCATTTAGCAGGTGCTCAATGCTGTCGAATAATTCTGATACTAAGCAGAATTTTTTTAGGTCAGCAGCAATGCGGTGGTTCGCGTCCGTTTGAGAGTGGATTGCTTCCACAAGTTGCTCCTGTTGATGAAGCAGCTTCCTCACGTCGGCTTCCTTCCGTAAAATGTGCTGGCAGTCAGCACACATAGGCACCATGAATGCCGTGATGAAATGCTCCCGTTGTCGCTGTACTCCGCCTATCGCCTGTTGCTGCGGCTTTCTCACCTTCATCGGCTAGGGAGTCCACCCACGCTCGCTTATCCCGCCTACACGAGCGCTTCACTTCCTTCTCGAGAGCCGAATACAGTTGGCGGGCCTGGTTCTTCGCTCCTCTGGTTCTCGCCCGCTCTATCGCGGCTTTTGCATTTCTCCGCTCCTCTATCTTCCTCCAGGTGTCATCCGTGATCCACTCCTTTCTCTGAGCGCGCAGCTCGCCCAGGTTGTTTTCACTCGTTTCAGTAAAGGCATCCTTGATCGCCGTCCATTGCTCTTCTACGCTGCCACCATCAGGAATATCCGCAGCTCTGGTCTCCAGTTCCTCGACGAATGACCTTTTTACTGCTGGATCTTCCAATCGGCGTGTGTTGAATCGCCGTCCGAGCCGCTCCTCCCGCCGCTGGACCCGCGCGATACGAAGGCGGATCTCTCCAACGAGGAGATGGTGGTCAGACGCGATGTCGGCACTGCGTTTGTTCCGAACGTCAAGAAGGCTCCTTCTCCATTTTCGGCTGATGCAGATGTGGTCGATTTGATTTTCGGTATGTCCATCACGGGAAACCCACGTGACTTTGTGCACTGGTCGATGGGGGAAGAGCGAACCCCCGATCACCATGTCGTTATTGCCACAAAACTCTGCCAACAGCTCACCGTTTTCGCTCATTTCGCCAAGACCATGGCGCCCCATGACACGCTCATAATCCGTGTTGTCGGAGCCGATCTTCGCATTGAAGTCGCCGATGTAGATCTTGATGTCACCTCTCGGAATTTTATCCACGACTGCATTCAGTTGACTGTAAAAGTTCTCTTTGTCCTGTAACTCGGCAGCATCGGTTGGCGCATAACATTGGATTATGGTTAGGTTACGAACCCGCGTTCTGAATCTGGCAACGATTATCCTCTCATTGATAGGTTCCCACTTGATGAGCGCCGCATTTGCTTGGGCGCTAAGCAGGAAACCAACTCCACGGTGGCGGGGAGCGTTTTCACCTCGAATACCAGAATAGAGTAGTACCTGTCCCGACGGCAGCTTGTGTTCTCCAAAGTTTGGCCAACGGACTTCGCTTAGTCCCAGGATTTCGAGCTTCATGCGTCGAGCCTCGCTGGCGAGTTGTGCCAGCTTCCCCTGTTGGGCTAGCGTTAGTACATTCCATGTTCCAATTCTTGTCCGTTGTTTTGCGCTAAAAGTCGTTGCCGTAATATCAGTCCGTGATCTTTCTCTATTGGTTTCTGTAACAGTTGTAAAGTTTCGGGGACAGTAGGTAGTTAGCCTAAGGTCTCCTATCCGCCGTGATGGGGCTGCCATCTTGGGTATAGCTTTCGGGGATAAGCATTTCTTGTTTCAGCCGCTGGATGCCAGGCAGACGCTGTTTGAGCCGCACCTCCATGGTGGACAGACGCTCAGTTATTGTGTAGATGGGGCTGCCATCTTAGATTTAGCTGACACAATACAGCATTTCTTATTCAGCCGCTGGATGCCAGTCAGACGCTGTTTGAGCCGCACCTCCATGGTGAACAGACGCTCAGGCCGTGTAGGCCGAACCCGCTAGGGGCCCCCTTCCCTGTCAGCATATGACCAAAGCTCCCACCGGGGTTGGTTACCCGATCTTCGCTAAGGTTGCTCATATCCCAGGAGACACCACGAGGAGGTAGGGATAGGAGTTACTGGGTAAGAGGCTAATGGACCACTAATGGGGTCTATTTTATCCTTCAAGTACTCGCGGTACTGGTGGTACGCATTACCCAGTCGTTTGCCCCGCTGGCCAATGGCCAGCGGTGATGAAAAGAATATGATATTTTTACATCATTCCCGGTCCGGTCTAGGAATTTTTCGGGTTGGAAAATTTCTCGACTTCCCTAGGCATAGAAGTATGATTGGCTTGCCACACAATCATATCAATGCAAACATGGTACAGGCATCGAAAGCTCTCAATTAATAACTGTGGAAGTGCATCTAGAACACTAAGTTGAGAGCACGCAATAAGCTAATATGCGATATGCAATATGCTTGAAATGCGAAGAAGAAGAAGAAGAAGAAGACCTGGAATAGATTTTTTTTACGTTTAATCGTTCTTCTCTATCTACAAGGTGTCCACTCATTTGGCTAAATAAACTTCCCTGAGTTTTTCAGATTTATAATAAGAATGCTATTTATGAAATGCGTTAAAAATATGTTTTTATTGCAAACGTTCTTAAGACATGACAATCAGTTTTAAAGAAACAGCTTTAGCTCAAATCCATTAAATGTTGAAGTTGAACACTTACTTCATTTTAGTAAGTCTAAGATCACAACATTTTTAATGTCTTGACGTTTTGTACTAACAAATATGCGGAAATTTTAATGAAGTTCTATTGATATCAGAAAAGCTAGATCTAGAGATCTTTGGGGAATTCCAGAGATCTTAAAGGGAAGTCCCCAAAACTTTAGCCCAGACTAATGAATTGGTTTAAAAATCTATAAGCGTGAGTTTAGACAAACTCAGGATAAAGACTGGAAAGCGCAAAAAATGATCGACAAAAAACCGTTTCTTTCAGTCAAAATTTATGTCACAAAAATCTTCATATTTTTCTTTTGGTAGTTCAATTCATGTATTTAAAGGAAAAAATATTCGTTTATTCTTTTGGTTTGCCGAATCCGAACTTCCGTGCCTTCCACTTAACCCCTTCCATTAAATTTTGCACAGTGGTCTCATCGACCTTATTCGTCGCCGAACGCCAGTTAAATTTAAACTACAGCTCGTTTTCCATGGATTTATTAGTTTTTTAAAATTCCGTTTGACCAAGGCCCAATACCGTTCGATAGGGCGGAGTTCTGGGCTGTTGGGAAGGTTATGGTCTTTGGGTACCACAACCACGTTGTTCGCATCGTACAACTCGATTTCCTTTTTCCTAAAGTGGCAGCTCGCCAAGTCCGGCCAGAACAGCTCAGGTCTATTATGTTGCTTTAGGAATGGTAGCAGCCGCTTTTCCAGGCACTCCTGGACGTAGATCTCTTGATTGATGGTACCCGTAGTAATGAAAATGCCGCTTATTAGACCACACGTGCATATGGCCTGTCAGACGAGATATTTTTTTCGGGAACTTCGGTAGTTTGATGGTTTTGAAAATTTCAACCACCTTCCCTTTTCCTGATGCGGTATGAAACTCCTGTCCCGGAAGCTGCTTGAAATCCGTCTTCACATAAGTTTCGTTGTCCATGCCAGCACAGTCGAACTTTGTGAGCAGATTCGTATACAGCTTTCGGGACCGCTGCTTTGCCGACGTGTTTTGTTTGTAATCTCGGTTCGCCACCTTCACATTCTTAAACGTCGACAACCCGGCTTGTTTCTTGGCCCACTGCACAGTAGTATGGGAGACATTGAGCTTGCCAGCGACGTCCCGGATGGAGAGGTTAGGATTCCGCTTATATTCCACCGCCACCTTCTTCGTCGTCGCTGCCACGTCCAGGCTTCCTGGCGGTCGACAGACGCTCCCCGAACACTTTTAAAACGTTTGTCACGGTCGATTTGGCCACATCCAGCAATTTTGCCAACATGGCGTGTGAGAACGTCGGATTCTCTTACAGCGCGAGCAAAATTTTGACACGCTGCTCCTCTTGCTTGGACGTCATTTTTTAAAACTGGAGAGTAAACGGTGAAAACTCATCATAGCAACCATTGTATAGACACTCAACTTCCAAATGCAGCATTTCAGGTTTGTTTAATGCATTTTCAACAGAAATACACCAATTTGAAGTTGACCAATTTTTGCGCTATCCAGATTTTAGTTCCATGAGGTGCCGAAATAAAATCGAGAACCCATAAGATGTTCCGAAAGATTCTGTACAGAGATTTTCAGAAAATTTATGAAAGCTTCAGAAATATTTCAGGAACTTCACAGAAATCCAGAGAATTCCAGGGAAGTTTAAAAGTGTTTACGAGAATTCCATTTATTTTAAAGCAGAACCGAGGGAAGCTCCGAGAACATGAAGATAGATCAGAAAATTTTTGGAATGCAATAAAAATTATATGAACATCCGAAAAATGTGAGAGTATTTCAAGGGTGTTATATCATGGAAATTTCAATATCATTAGAAAATTCGAAATTTTAGCTAAGTTGATTAGAGAACATCAACGAAGTTCCAATAATTAAAAAAAAGGCGAGAACTTTTAGCAAGCACCGATATTTTCAAGAAATTTCAGAGAATTTCTAAGAAATTTAGATATTTTTTTATTGTTTCATTATATTCAGTGAAGTTCCGAGTACTTCGAGGACGATTAGATAACATCAGAAAAATCCCATTAACTTAAGGAAATTTGCAGCGACTTACAAGGAGTTCCTTGGAATTATGGGATATTCCGAGAATGCTATGATTGATTCGAAAACTTTATAAGCTTCAGGGAATTATAAATATATATAAGAACATTTACCGAAACATTTGATCAATTAAGAAAAATTAAGGTAAGCACAGAAAACTTCGTGCAGGGAAAATTAGTGATTTGAGGCAAAGTTTCGTGAGCATTTATAAACTTTACAAAATTTAAGGAAAATTGTAGAACTTAAAGGCAATTAAATCAATTCCAGTAAAATGATGGGTTCTTTAAAAATAATACTAAGGCAGGGCAGTCTAGAGAATTTTTAAGGAAATTGAGAAATATGTTAGGTAGTTTCAAAAAACATCAGCAAACTCTAAACTTTGAAGAAGTTATGAATTGGTTTCGATAATTTGAACTTTAGACAGATCTTGAGAACTAAAGAAGTTCCTGAAATTTCAGAATAATTTCGAAAACTTCACAGAAGTACAGAGATCTTCAGAAACATTTCGAGAGCTTAATAAAAGTCTATGGAACTTAAGGGAAGATCCGAAAAAGTTTAGGAACTTTTAGGAACATTTCGGGAGCATCTCAAATAAGTTTAGTAAAGCTCCAAAAAATAAAGGAATTTCAAGGGAGTTCAGTTCCATTAGTCCAATTTCAAGAAGTTCCCAGATTTTCAGAGAACTTTAGAGATGTTAAGAAAATTATTGAAGTTTTCACATAAGTCCAGAAATTCACGCAAGCTTAAACATTTCTAGAACATTTCAATTAAATTCATGGTAGTACAACAAGCTTTATGAGAACTGCAAACACTTTAGACAAGTTTCGAGAACTTCGAGAAAGATATTGATCTCGCTAATAAAGCTCTAAACAAAAAACTTCAAGAAAGAACAGATATTATCAGATCAGAGGTATTCCAGAGCAGGGAAATTATATAAATTTTAAAAAAGTTTCGCGAAATTCAGTGCATTGTTAACACTTTAGAGAAGATTCATGATCGTTAGGCATATTGTGGAAACTTAAGGAAGCCCGAAACAGTTTAGGAGAAGTTAAAAAAAAAATGATGAGAAGTATTGCTAGCATCAGGTTAGTTTCTCAATCTACAAAAGAATTTCAAGGCAGTTTAATTAAATTCAGGAATATTTTGGTAATGTTCAAGTAGTTATGAAGACCTCAGAATAGTCCATTTCATATTCAACGGAGATTTCTCATGAAAATTCGTTTGAAGTTTACTATCTTAGGCTTAGGCTTCACATGAAGTCTAAAATTCCTCAGAAGTACCATGAAAGCAGATTTCAGTTGATGTTTTTCTCATATATTTTTCCCCAGAACTCCCGTGGAATGAGGTCCTTAGAAATTATAATAAAATTCCATGAGCCTTAAAACTGTGCAAAGAATTTGACTCCAGATTCTTGAAAATTTTCTTGTAGTATCATAATTTATCAGTTCAAAAATTTTAAAATTTGTGGGAAATAAGCCTCTGAATTTTAAAAATGTATTTGTTATTGAAGATTAATTCATCCTGGATCTATAAAGTGCAATGTGTGAATGAAAATAACTAGGAATATTAAATGTTTTTATTTTAAAATGCATTCTTAGTAAGAAAATTATTAAATTTCCTGAGAAATGATAAGATTCCCTGATACTTCCAAGTATTTTCAGGAAAATAAAATGCCCGCCAATTCTCGTTTTAATATTTTTCTAGGTAGTAGAAGCTTGAAGGTGTAGCCATAAGCTTTCTATTGAATCTTTCGCTTTAAAGGTTCCTATCGTACATATTCAAGTGTTTATGAGAATCTAATTGAATAAGTTTAAAACATCACACATTTGTTTGGTATGCCATCAAATCGACTAATTTTAGCCAAATTACTTTACATGTTATTTTAAATACAGTAGAAGCTCTTTATAACGACCATCTGTATAGAGACAAATCTCTCTGTAACGACATTTCCACAGCTCCCTTCAAATTATCATAGAAATCCTCTTCTGTATTGCGACATTTCGCTATAACGACCTTTCTCCATAATGACACACCATCATTGCTTTTTACCCGTACTTGTCATTCTCTATTGCGACATTCTTCATCTCATCTATTTGCATCTCAGAGTGGTTTAATAGCCGTAGACAATATTACATTTAAAGATTTAATAAAAAATGTTTTTTTGGTCGTAGATTTTTTGTTTAAAAATTTAACCATCGGTATTGTTTATTTTACTTAAATTCCTACGGTCTGGAAATCATCTGTAAACAATAGATATTACACATGTACCAAATTTGCCTACATTTAAACTTAATTTAGACAACTTGAACGAGATTTTCACGTAGAGTTTAACTTACGATTTTTTGTTAATAAGCAGATGCATTAAAGTTCGTGTCAAGTAAAAGTGCATTGCTTTCGCTTTCAGTTCACGGTCAAAAATGAGTTCAAAAACTAGAAAAGCATTAAAATTACAGAATAAACTGGACATAATCGAAAAATTCGAAAATTTAAAATGCTCACTGAGTAAGGTGTTGATTCATTTGGAGGTAGAAACATGTATGTAATGTTTCAATAATATTATTTTTGAAATTTGTGTATTCCAGACAACGTGACTTTTGACGACGGCCTTTGTGAAGGAGGACTTTGACTGACGATGACATACATAGTCAGAATTGTTCAAGATCAGTCATCTAGCATCAGTATCGATGATCAAAACCACTCATTGACTGATGAAACTGTTGACAATGAATTAACCAGCGCGCCTTCAAAGAATCAACGTTTAGATGCTTTCCAAACAATCTATGTTAGTTTATTAACTACGGAAGGTCTGCCAAAGGACAGTTTCAGCAATTTTTTTTTAATTAAAAAACAGGTTCTACACAGACAAAAATTTTGAATTTTAACTTTCGCGTAAAATCTCCCCTCGTTTTATTTTGAGCTACAGTTGGCATAAACAACGAAATCATGTACAAGCTTGCATACAATATTGCTAATTTAAGCGTTATTGAGCTCAAATTTACATGAAATATCGTCTAAATTTACAGCAAATATAGCGTTAATTTCATGTGCGCTACATCTCTCAGAAATTTACATGAATTTTTCGAACGGTGTAAGGGACGAATGAATGGAAGGGGTTTAATCTTAAACGATATGTATTGTATTGTTAAAAATCGATTGCAATCATCTGAAAATATACTTTGATTGTTTAGCATGGAGTAACGTTTCTCTCTCTATAACGACATTAAAATTCTATATAACGACTATCTTTTATAACGACAGCTCTCTAAAACGACAGTCCCCTGCGATGTCGCTATAAAGAGCTTCGACTGTAATCATTTCTTACAACTAAATTTAGTAGAATGGGGGCCGTATACTCGCGGTTTACTCGAGATTAATAATTACATTTATTTAGAGGATTGGAAGGGGACAAAGGGAAAGCGATATTGGTAAATCTTCTTCTTTCTGCTTCTTTTATCGGACGATTGTGGATGATATACTGTATACGGCGGACATGTGCTGTAATGATACAAGAGGGGACTTGGGTTGGGATAGTGATGAGAAAATTAAAATACAAAACACTACTAAATACACAAATAAGCACTTTTTAAAAATTCGTAAATTAATCTCATAAAATCGAGATCACGGCAAGCCATAACGTCTCTAATTGGTGTATTAGATTGTTTTCCTCTGGCCCTGCGAATTTTTTTCCTTGATTTGTTTTCCGTCGATCTTGTTTTCAGTGCTAAGCACCAATGCTACCGACGGCAGGGATGTAGCTCCCACACCTGGACCCTACCTATCGAACCATCAACTCATGAATAACGGGTGGCAACTAAAATTTTGGAATTTATTTCTCAAGCTGTCAAAAAAAGACAAACATACTTGAAGAAGATCTGATTCATTGAAATTAAAGATACATTGTCGATTGTTGAAAAAAAATTAGTGAACATTTGAAAACGGTCCGTAATCGGATGTTCGGCGAAGCTTCCGTTTAATGTCGGAACAGGAGCGTTGTACGGCCTTCATGTCAACTTTGCGAATGCATCTCTTGATTCTACCAATCAACTGTTTGCAATTCGTGGCTCTCCAGTTATTTTTGTACACCAAGGAGCTCAAAACCCCGAAGAAATCTTCGATTGGGCGACACTGAGGCAGATTTGTCGGGTTGTGATTTTTTGGTACAAATGGGATCGAATGGGTATTCAGGAACGATTTTGTTTTTTTGGCGTAATGCGATGACGCTTTATCCGGCCAAAACACGTATTGTCCATCAGCATGATGTTTTTGTAGAAACGGGATCAAAATTTTCTTCAAACATTCGTTCTGGTACACATATTGATTGATTGCCAAACCAGAGGGCTTGAACCATGGCTTAGAAATGCCTTAGAAGTCCTTTTGCGTCCATAATTTTGGCTGGTCTTCCACTACCTTGCTTGCGAGCAGTTGTTGGGGATCTTAGGATATGGTAAACAGTCGAAGCCGCAACATTTTCGCTTTTAAAATGTTGTACCGTATACTTTTTACCGAGATTTCTGTGCAGTTCGTAGAACTGTACAACGCGCTCGCGAAATACTTCTTGTTTCGACGGCATTTTGAGCAAAACTGAGCAAGCATAAACAATACAGAAAATACTAGCAGAAAGAGGAGAGAGAGAGCTAACACATACACACACTTATTTCTCTCTGAGCTCGTTTGTTGTTGAGCATAGAGGCCTCGAAAAAATTCCAAAATTTTAGTTGCCACCCGTTACTCTCTTGTCAGTTATAAATCTCTCAATTACCGATGGTTGCGCCGGTGCGCCTGTGAAAACTTATGAGCCTCTCCTGGTTCATTCTGATAGTGTTGTTCTGATGAATAAAGAGTTGATTAATTCAAGTTTGCTACCCAAAGGACGTCATGAATTTTCTCTAGATCATTGTTGAGAAAATATCAAAAAATCAAATCTCACCAACGCCTAAGATAACGTTGATTTTCGTAGACAAAAATCAACAAGCAAACAACTGCGGATGATTTTGCAAGCTGTGATATCGCAGCTCGGAATATCAAGTTAACAAAACTCACCAACTGCAAATCTCACCGAACTGTGGTGAGATTGAGTTTAATGATTTTTGCTTTACACCCGAATGCAACCGAAACTTCCATAACGGCTTGCAGCGTCTGCCATCGGTGAAGATTAAAAAGAGATAGCAAAGTATGCTTTCTCTTTCTAAGAAAACGATGTGCAATGGAATCATTTTTGTGTCGAAGTCAACTCTCAGCTTGATTTTTGCACGTTGTGAATAGTCTCGCAATATCAAAGGGGCTTGTAATATCAATATCAAGCATGATATTTTGTTCTAATATCACGCGTGATATTGCGAACGTATGAGAGCGGAAAAATATCAATTGATTTCTGATTTTGCCAACACTGCTCTAGAGTTTGACACTGTTTTGTGTCAAAAAATGTTTTCGGAAGTGTTTGACGGATATTCTTCATTACACTTCAGTCGAAAGATTATAGGCCCTTCAAATATTACGTTAGGTAGTGATTAATATAGTAATTAAGAATATGTCTCTCGAATTCATGGAGCATTGAAAAATATACAAAAACTAATATGTGGTGGTAAGCTATAACGAACAAAGTTTGGTGCACAGGTTAACAAATGAGGCACGCGACGCCTCTGCTCATGCAAATGCAAATTTTGCTCCGTTCCGCTAATGCTCGCTCAGATGTGAATACACCATAATTCGTTCCAATTCTTGAAAAACTTCCCCATCTTTGAGACTAGGTTGTCGAAATCGTTCACAACAATCCACCGCAGATTAGGTGATTACTAGAGACGTTTAGTAGAATTGTTTTTTTTTGTTTTTTTTTTGGGAAGATTCTAATTATTGCACATTCGGTTGCGACGACGCCTGATGAACCTAAGTATAGACGACACGAGAAGCTGTTGTCTAATAGCTTCGTTCAGCACGTTCAATATTTGACCAGTCGCACTGCCAGTACCCATGGCGCCAAAGTCTACGCTGCAGATGAGATGAGCTGTTTATTTTTATGTGCAAAAAGATAGAAAATAACACGGGACCGTATGTATGGCAGAAAACATCATGGTCTGTGGTGCTGCTTGCCTACCTACCTACTATGAACGATATTCGTAATGTGATACAAGCGGCTGGCTACCGTCAGTGCGAAGGCCCGTTCGTTAACGAATTCGAACCCACTAAACAACAAGCATAGTGCACAGAGAATATAAGTTGTCGATGAATTCGGATGCGGGAGGAACTAGGAAGACTGCAAAGAGAAAGGTCGAAAACCGGTTGTATACATTTTACGGGTTTGGCAAGAAAGGTCATGCTCCAACGTAGTTTCCCAAATTATACGATCATAGGTGTTGGTAGGTTTCGCACCGTAGCAGGGACATATATTTTCTTGCACGATTTTTGCTCGCTTGAAAAATGCACATAAATAAGCATTTTAAATTGTTTAAAGTAAAAGTCTTCCCCATTAGCCCACCTTCACATGCCGCTGAACGAAGAGTGAAGAGTTTTGAAGTTGCCTTGTAAGTGGACTAGATTCTGTTTGTTTTTGGGTTTCGAAGTCGAACGGCGATCGTCGGAAAATAGCGCATTGCAAACATCATGAGTAACCGAATGAAAGCGGATCCGTAAATTGCTTATTGACGTCTATATAAATAAATTTTTCATGCATTTCAAGAACCCGCAAGAGTAAGAAATTCCCAAACAGAAACCATACCTGCGCGGTTTTCACACTTTCTTTGGCGTATTTATTCGAACCGTATTTCCAGATTTCGCATCATCGCCAAGCGATGACAGGAAAAGAAACATAAAGGCACTATCATCTTACAATACAGTGCAAATATCCAGTCGACCAAGCTTGGACTCAAATTACTGGCCCAGAAAAAGATTACTTTCAACAAGGCCCACACAGCCGTCCATCAAGTCGCAAGCAAACAGAAACAGCTGTGGCAGCTGCAGTTTGGAGCCATTTATTTGATATCGCGCACTTTTCATTTTATTATCACTTGTTATTGGAGCGAATCGGAGATTTTTCTCTGGTGGCCGGAACTGGCTTTTGCTCACATAGAGAGGTAGAGAGAGTCAGGAAAACCGGCTTAAATCCTATCCGGAAAGGAAGGAAGTAGCGAACGGAGGAATAAATCACTGCATATGAGATTGATTTTTTTTTGAGAGAGGCTAGGATAGTAGACCGGTCCAAAATTAGGCTTGTAGCTTAAACAATAAGAAACAACTTTACTCAAGATTGTATCACGATTCGAGTTCGCTTGTAAATTAGGATGGCCGCTAATAGCCCGATAAGGGCCCTTTTTACAATATAAGGTTTAGGCTTTCAAGTTTCATATCAGCTTTATGCAGGGCCCTTAAAGGGCTTGTTGGTTACTTGGGAAGCTCATACATTCTCAATAATACCAACTTGAATCGCTCTGCATATCGTTCTGTGTTCAGCAAAGTTGTTTCTGATTGTTTAATCTACCATCCCTGAAGTTCTGAGCTATATAATGAATCAAGTTGGAAAGAGTGAAAGGGGGTCATTTTCTCATCCATTTTGACCAAAACCCCATATAAATTTGAACCAAAAGTGCCAGCCCGTGTTACCACCAAATGAACTGAAACTATCAGAAAGTGGACCAGTCTACTAGGATAGTCTAGCCCAAACGGTGGAAATGAGATATTCATTACGTTTTCACTGCACCGAAGTCTATTTGGCGCCGTGGACCGCCTCAGCGACGTTGTTGGCTGGCTGTCTGTATGTCTGTCTGTATATAAGACGGGCTTAAGCTGGGTGTGTTAGGTTCGGTTTCCCGATGGTAGTCAGTGTGCTGTGTAGGGCACTAAGATAAATAATTTATTTTATTCAGCACTAACTATCGCGTTGCTCATATAGTTAATTGGGCACGTTTGACGAACTTGCAATCACTTATGAGCTCCTGTGAGCGATGCGTATGCTCGAAAAGAGATGTTTGTTCTTGGATTTGCTTAGACTGTTTTTTTTAGCTTAATTTGTGTTGCCTTTAATTGCAAGAATGATATAAAAATCAAATCTGAAATTGTTTAAAATCACCGCCCTAAAATAAAGTCAATATTTAACCCTCCGTTACTCGCGCTGTTGTACTTTGTACAACACACATGAGTTTTCCATTGCCATTTTGTTGTTGAGTTACCAATCGATCTGAAACCAACGAGTATTCCTCAAAAAACTTGTTTTGAGCTAAACAAGCTAAACTTTGATTACAGTAAACACCTAAAAATGCGGATAATAGGGAAAATGTAAATGGAAACCGCGTAAACTGTGACCATACTACGTGGGATTTGACTTAATTTATTACAACATGGAATATATCGAGATCCTGATCAGATAGAAAGTTACTGTCTCCGACAAAGTTGTTCAGGAGACCATAGCCTTGTCGCTGGTGGACAGTAGTTCAGAATTTTCTCACTACGTAGCGCTAGTATACACGTGAAATTATTATATAAAATATCTCGAGTTCCCAACCAGATAGAAAGGTACTGTCTTCGGCATAGTTGTTCAGGAGGTCAAGGCTTTTTCGCAGGACAGTAGTTCAGAGTTTTCTCACTTTCCGGCGCTACTATACATGTGAAACTCTTGCATATAACATATCTCTAGATCCTGACCAGATAGAAAGTAAATGTATTCGGCAAACTTTTTCAGGAAGTCAAGATCTCTTTGTTGGGTGCTCAATAGTTCAGAATTTTCTCACTATGCGGTGCTAGTATACACGTGTCAAGGCTTTTTGCATATAAAATATCTCTAGATCCTGACCAGATAGAAAGTATGTATTCGACAAACTTTTTCAGGAAGTCAAGATCTTTTTGTTGGGTGCTCAATAGTTCAAAATTTTCTCACTATGCGGTGCTAGTATACACGTGCCTTTCTCGCATATTCAATAGTTCGAGATCTTGATCAGCTAGAAAGTTGCTATCTTGGGCAAAGTTGTTTAGGGGGTCAAGACTTTTTGGTTGGTAAACAGTAGTTAAGAATTTTCACACCATGTGGCGTTAGTATACATGTACAGTACACTTCTCGCATATGCTATATCTCGAGATCCTGATCAGATAGAAAGTTACTGTCTGCGACAAAGTTGTTCAGGAGGTCAAGGTATTTTAGCTGGTGGACAGTAGTTCAGAATTTTCTCACTTCATGGTGCTAGAATACATGTGAAATTCTCGCATATAAAATATCTCAAGTTCTTGACCAGATAGAAAATTACTGTCGTCGGCAAAGTTGTTCAGGATATCACAAAATTTTTGCTCGTGGCAGTTGTTCAAAATTGTATCACTACGTAGCGCTAGTAAAATGTGAACTTCTCGCCTGTGATATGTCTCGAGATCCTGACCAGATAGAAAGTTACTGTATTGAACAAAGTTGTTCTGGAGGTTAAAGCCTAGAACTTGTGAGAAAATTCTGAACTACTGTTCACCACCCAAAATACCTTGACCTCCTAAACAACTTTGTCGTAGACATAAAACTGTATATCTGATCAGGATCTCGAAACAAGCCACATGTGAGAATTTCAAGTATATTCTAGCGCTACGTAGTGAGAAAATTTTGAACTACTGTCCACTAGCAAAATCTATCTGATCAGAATCCTGAGATATATTACATGCGAGACAGTAATTTTCTTGTAATTTTCTACCTGTTCAGAATCTTGAGTTTAGCATACGCGAGACTTGTACACGTTTACTAGCGCCACGTGGTAAGAAAATTCTGGGCTACTGTCCTCCAGCCAAAAAGTCTTGAACCCCTGAACAATTTTGCCGAAAACAGTAACTTTTTATCTACTCAGGATCTCGAGTTATTGTATATGCGAGAATTGCATGTGTGTACTAGCACCAAGTAGTGAGAAAATTCTGAACAACTGTCCACCAACGAAAAGATCCTGACTTCCTGAACAACTTTGCCAAAGACATTTACTCTCTATCTGGTCAGGATCTAGTGATGTATCACATGCGAAAACTTAACATGTATATGAGCACTACCTAGTGATAAGATTCTGAACTACTGTTAACCAGCAAAAATGCTATGATCCCCTGAACAGCTTTGCCTAAGACAGTAACTTTCTATCTGGTCAGGCTCGAGATATTTTATATGAGAATTTCACGTGTTACTAGTGCAACGTATTGAGAAAATTTTGAACTATTGTGCACCAAGAAATAGGCTTTGATCTCATCAAAAAAATTGCCGATGACAGTAACTTTCTATCTGGTCATGATCTCGAGATATATCACATGTGAAAATTTCACATGTATTCTAGCGCTACTAAGTGAGAAAATTCTCAACTACTCTCTACCAGCGAAAAGGTTATGATCTCTAGAGCAACTTTGCCCAAGACAGTAACATTCTAGCTGGTCAGGATCTCGAGATTTTCCATGTTGTAACCAATTAAGTCAAATCCCACGTAGTACGGACACCGTTTACGCGGTTACCATTCACATTTTCTCTATTATCCGCATTGTTTGGGGGTAAACTGTGATAAAAGTTTAGCTTGTTTAGTTAAAAACAAGTTTTTTAAGGAATACCCGTTGGTTTCATATCGATTGGTAGCTCGGCTGCAAAATGGCAATGGAAAACACACACTGTTGTACAAAGCACAACGCGCGAGTACTCGTGTTACAAAAGTTGGTGCGAGTAACGGAGGGTTAAAGGCGTAAAAAACGACCCGAAAAAATACCACAGTTGCTTGAAAAAACCTATCCAATCCAGCATTTCGTTTACGCTTTAATAGCATTCTTCATACAAATATCGTAATATAATTCGAATGTAATGCAGAATATGGGTGATAGTCGATAATCGTAAAAAATGCGTTTAAACTTCATCATTGCTGCAATTCAAACTGGCAAGCTAATTTGACATTCAGCTACACTTCAAGACAAAAATAGTTAATCAAAATATACATACGTATCTGTTAAAAAAATTAAAATTTTAAACAGGGTGACCAGTGAACCGTTAAACTTTCGAACACCAGGAAACTATTGAGAAATGCCTTCAATTTCAATTAAAAATCGGGGAAAATATAGGGGAAATGGCTCTAATTTTGGCCTATGGATCTAAGATTGGTCACATCGCTAAAAATATGCTATTTATCAATTTTATCTAGATGAACGCGTCATTGGGAGGGTAATAATGGATATTTGTGGTTGCTATTAAAAAAATAATCGATTGCTGAATTTATATATGGGCCCAAATTAGGGACATTTAGGCCAACATTACATCCATTTCCCCAATATTCTTTCCCAGAAAATAAATTTTAAACCTTGGAAACTTTCCAATGGTATTTGTCTGTGATAGATTTTCAAAAGTCTTTCAAGGATGATTAAGAACTTTAAAAAATCTAAAGTAAATTTTAAGAGAATTTTAAAGGATTCTAGAGATGACACCAAGATATATAAGAGAAGAATACCATAGTACAGACTATGAAAGTCTCATGTAAAATTAAGTGCTCTGTGGACCGATTTCTTCATCTCCGCTTAAATCTTAAGCCAGGATTACCTATATAGTTAAACTTGGCTTAACACATACGAGCGTCGCTTTTGATTATTGTTTAAATTATAAGAGACGCCAAATTAAGCTCCGAAACAATTTTGGAAATAATTCCAACATAATTGAGATTGCATCTTAACAAGAGTTCTGAGAAGAATTCTATAATGATTGAATGAGGATTCTAGGTCCAATTATAATAAGAATTCAAATTTAGTTCTGAAATTTTGCTTAAGGGAGCTCTGATGAAAAAATGTAAATCAATGAACTCCAAAGATGGTCTCTGCGGATAGTTCTAAAGGAATTCTGGGTGATTTCTGAAGATACTTCCAAGAGAATTCTAAAGAGTTTGAAATAAATTCCGAGAAGAATTCCAATTGAATCGAATTTTGAGAGTTCAATCTCAAAGGAATTCTGAGAAGAGTTTCAAATTTATTCTGTGATGGATTTTTGTTTTGAGAATTCTCAGGAAATACTATAGGAATTCTAAGGAGAATACGAATAAATTTAAAATGGATTAATGGAAGGAGCCTTCAGGGCTTTCCTAGAAGAATAGATAAAAAATCCAAAATAATCTACACCCAACCCGTGGATGTAAGATTCGCTTACAATTATGTGGGATTCATCATCAGAGGATGTAAGTTGGAGACCGCATGAACCGAGGATGCGATATACCTAGCTGCGGTCCGATGTAAGAAAATTGGAGACCGAAAAGTGTGGAGTGTATTAGTGAGTGAAATTAATTATGTCGAAAAAAATAGAAAAAAGGTTGCCGACTGGACTCGAACCACGGACGTTGCGACTATCAGACCTGTGCTTTCTTCACTGCTCTCCCTATGCTTCTGATTATGGACTGCCTAAAAGCAAAGATGAAGCGCTCATTTTCTCGCATGCTCGACTTCGTATGCTTTTTCTGCAGGAGAGATTCGAGATAAGTGTGTGTGTCGTTCTACAATGTTCTACAATGTGCGTCGTTCTACAAGCTTACTGGTATAGTCGAAAGCGTAGATGCAACACGAAATAAAAATGCTCGACTTCGTATGCTTTTTCTGCTGGAGAGATTCGAGACAAGTGTGTGCGTCGTTCTACAATGTTCTACAATGTGCGTCGTTCTACAAGCTTACTGGTATAGTCGAAAGCGTAGATTGAACCCGAAATAAAAATGCTCGAATTCGTATGCTTTTTCTGCTGGAGAGATTCGAGACAAGTGTGTGCGTCATTCTACAATGTTCTACAATGTACGTCGTTCTACAAGCTTACTGGTATAGTCGAAAGCGTAGATGAAACATGACATAAAAAAAGACAAAAAACCATTACATCGCCTGCATGGTCAATTTCTAACATTCGTTGCGATGTTCATGAACAGAGGATGATAGGAAACGGAACTAACATTCATTGTAATAGATTTTTGGTTTGCGTGTACTTTAACTAATTATCCGTGATTTACATAGTCGGAGATTTCATACGATAGATGAGGCGATTAACTTATAGAGTTGATAGTACGGCAGTGTGAATATTGTATATACAAAGTAGAAAGCAAGCAAAGAACAATTTTGAAGAAGGTACGAATCGGGTAGTTGTTTACATCAGATGGCAACTTGAGTGTGAAACAATCTATAGAACTGTTTCCGCACATCGGAGGTACATGAGCAAATCGGCGACCATCCCTTTTCCCAGTGGTGGCAGGGAGAAATACCCCTCACCATCCCTCATTAACGGATGAGCTTGGTAAAGGAGATGCTCTACCCGATTCTTCTTCTTCTTGTTCTTCTTCTTATTCGCATTTCAAGCTTATTGCATATCGCATATTAGCTTATTGCGTGCTCTCAACTTAGTGTTCTAGATGCACTTCCACAGTTATTAATTGAGTGCTTGCGATGCCTGTACAATTTTTGCATTAGTATAATTGTGTGGCAAGTACAATCATACTCTATGCCCAGGGAAGTCGATAAACTTTCCAACCCGAAAAATTCCAAGACCGGACCGGGAATTGAACCCAGCCACCTCCAGCATGGTCTTGCTTTGTAGCTGCGCCTTTACCAACTGAGCTAAGGAAGGCCCCGATTCATACCTGCTTCAAAATTGTCCTTTGTTCGTTTTCTACTTACTATGTACAAATTTCACACTGCCGTACTATAACGGAACTATCAACTCTTTACTTTCATCTCCTCATCTATCGTATAAAATGTCCACTTTAATTCTGATATTTGATGTTAAGCATTTCCAACTACGAAAATAATCTATTTCCAAGAATTTTGTTAATTGTTCTGCAAAGAATTTCAAAAATGCAATATTATTTTGGTAAAAGCTTAAGAGAATGGGAATTATTCTAAAAAAAGTTCTTGAGATCATTCTAAAGAAATTCTGTGAAAAGTTTTTAGCGAATTATCAAAGTTATCTACCTAAATATATAAAAAATTTAAAGATTTCGAACGCAGAATCAAATTCAAGATCATAAAAAAATGGGAATTACTAATTGCTAATCATCATGTATAACGTAAGCAAAAGTAAATTATTCAAATCATTCAAATGCTTTTCACAGGAGATTGTGAGATTCGATTAAATTAGAGGAATTTATGAAATTTTATTTTAAGTTCCATGATATAAAAAGTTTATTTCAATATCAATATGGTTACTTATTTAATATTTATAAGTCACTATTTGGTAACTATTTCCGTAATTTTAGTCACTAAAGTCACTACTATTACATCGCATCAGCACTACCAGCCCTGCTGTTAATAAACATTCTAAGTCCGATATATTGAATATTTCTTTTCAAATCTTGAATATTTTGTCCAGCCTGGAATTCTTACTATTGACAATAATAAAATTAAGTTTAACAATAAAAAAAATTAAGCTATGATCTAAAAAATAGCAATCTCCCAGAGTTTTGATAATTTTAAAAACTTCAAAACTATTAATGCCACACATTTTCAGAAAAAAAAAAATCCATTTCTGGGACATTGAATGCACGTTCATTTCTCTCACATAGGGGAAATGGATGTAATGTCGGCCTAAATGCCCCTAATTTGGGCCCATACATAAATTCAGCAATCGACTAAATTTTCAACAGTGACCAAAAATTATCATTAGTACCGTCCCAATGACGCGTTCATCTAGATAACATTGATAAATAGCAGATTTTTAGCGATGGGCCCAATCTTAGATCCGTAGGCAAACGTTAGAGCTATTTCCCCTACCTTACTTTTACACTTTTCTGAAATTTTTAGCTCCATAATCATTACCAGTTTTCTAAGAGTTGGTTGGGAATGCTATACTAATATCAACATGAAGCTTTAGTGTGATACTTTATTAGCTAGAGAAAGTTCTGAAGAGGATAGGTGGATAGTTCCGCTAGAGTACGGCAGTGTGAAAATTGTATAGAAGTTGAAATTGAGTTTACTAAGATCAGGATCTTGAAATTTGTTTTTAATCAAAGTCTCAGAATGTTAAGATTTTTTGTAAATCCTGGATCTTGAATTTCTGTGCATGGAATCTTGCTAAATTTTTAATTTACTAAATTATTTTTCAAGAACTCATCTCTAGGTTTCTTTGCAGATTTGTCAAGGATTTGCTTCGGATCATTCCAAAAAGTCTTACTTTTATTGGATTTCTCTCAATAATCTTATGATGCTGTCCAGTATTCCCCAGAAATTTTCTTCATAACTATCTCAGAATGCTGTTCATTAAGTACGTAGACAGTTTTTTGGGATTATTGACCCCTCCTCCTCCTCCTACGTAGTCAATTGTCCATACTTTTTTTTAATTTGTATGGGCCATGGATATTTGCCAACCCCTCCCCCCTTAAACTGTCTACGTAGTTTATGAACTACCGCTAAGATATTCCTTCCAGAAAAACTGCTTGAAATTTAATCTCAATTTATCTTCGCATTCTTATTAATTCTCACGAGAATTTGTTTAATAACTTTCCATAATTTTCGTTAGAATTCGCTTGGAATATTCCTCGGAAATCTTTTGACAGGGTTTTTGATCTAATTTCCGTCCTACTAAGCACAACCCGCGCTTTGTCTCTGTTTTGCGAACGGGTTTGAACAAAAAATTGAATATTTCTGTCAAAGATGACTTCTAAATTTATTCACCTTTCCATACGTACCGTAGGATTTGATAAAGAGACTTGATTCTAAATTCGTCCTACGAGTTTCAATTCCGTCCTAACGCATTGAAACGTCATTAGATTTTCTTCGTCCTACGGATAAACGTAGAAAAAGGTGATCCGCTAGAAGCGCTTCTTTTGTTTTGAGAACAATGAGTGTAAATATTCATACAATGCGCTCTAATAGGATTTATGTTTTAGCTAATGAACTAATGCATCGGAACAAACCTATTATTGTTTTGTGCATTATGAAATCATTGATATTATTGATCTTTTCTGAACGAAGTAGCGCTCTACCCTATGCCTTTTAGAATTTAGAAATCTATTCTCTCAAAATGCCGTTAAGAGGATCGCTTGGAATTCTTTTGTAACTGTCCTTAGTATTCTCTTGAAAATTTCTTCAGATTTTTTTTTGAGTACTACTCATAGTTCCTTTGGAAATATAGTCAAAATTTCTTGCTTTTCTTTTTCCTTTGGTTTGTTTTCCGTCGATCTTGTTTTCCGTGCTGAGCACCAATGCTACCGACGCGCCAGGAAGGTAGCTCCCACACCTGGACCCTACCTATCCGACCCATCAACTCATGAACTGGGGACCAACGGCTTTACTTCCCTTCCGAAGGAAGGCTTGATCAGAGATTTTATGCCTCAGAAAATCTTGGCGGCGCCGACTGGGATTGAACCCAGGCCTGCTGGGGTGAGAGGTAATAACGCTTACCACTACACCACCGGCGCCGTTAAAATTTCTTGCTAATCCCTCCCGGAAACTCCTTGAAACTATCATGAAATTTGCAAATATTTTTTTGATCTATTTTAAGAAATAAATTTTCAGATTTCAGGATTGTAGTCATGTAGTTAAATTTGCCGTAGGATTTATTCGCTTTGAAGGAAAACGGGTCAGATGTGAAGTTCCTTAGAATGGTCCCTGAAATTCCAATCGATTTGTTTTAGATTTCGTTGGAATTATAATCATAATCCCCATAATAAACCCTTAAAACTCACCTTTGGTTGGAAATGCTATCTAACATGAAGCTTTGGTGTGATATTTTATTAACTAGAGAATGATCTTATGTATGTCTAGTATGTCTTCAAATCTACAGGCAAAAAGTGTGCATCTGCCTTTGCTCAAATACTGCGTACGGCTGTGGAATAGTTCTAGCGACGTTTCGTCACTACCTAAAGCCCCACGTTGCCGAAAGCATGTCCAGTCAATGGTGTGTTACAATGCAATTCTTCTTTACCCATCTTTTGTGTTGCTCCTTTCGTCATGACCAGCGTAGTCATCTCAGAGAGTTTATAGTTAAATTCCATTGAAATTCTCCTCAGAGTTTTTTTTAGAATTATACCTAGGTTTCCTATACAATTATCCTCAAATTTGGCATTTTAATCATAATTCTCAAGTCAATGCTTCATAGCGTCAGAATCCTAAAATGTTATCCAAATCCAAGAGTCAATTTTGGAATTTTGGTTTTATTCTGAGATCTTCAAAATACACAACAGTTAACATTATCCCAAAGTTCAAAAATGCAGTCTTCGCACATAATTTCAGTCTGAGTATTCAAATGTTCATAGCCCTAATTGTTCTCCAAAAGAATTTCCAAGCTCAATATATTTCTGTTTAGTGTCCCGTCAATAATTTACATGTAACTAGATGCATTTCAAAGTTCTGATACTTTTGAGAATATATCATATTTTGGATTTCATAAAAATTATAAAATTATGCAGCATAATTTGACAATTTGGCGCGATCTTCAAATCTAATCAAAGAGTTTTCAATCTGATAATTTATTTTGTGTTGATATTCCTTTTTTACAATATTTATCTATTTATATTAAACCGGGAAAATAGGTTGGGCACCCGGAAAAACCAGAAAAACGAGAATTCAATTTTTTTTTTAGCGGCTCCGGTGGTGTAGTGATGAGCGTGATTGCCGTTCACCCCAAAAGGCCTGCGTCCAATCCCAGTCGGTGCCGCCGGGATTTTTTGAGGCATAAAATCTCTGATCACGCTTTCCTTCGGAAGGGAAGTAAAGCCGTTGGTTCCCGGTCTATGAGTTGATGGGTCGATATGTAGGGTCCAGGTGTGGGAGATGCCTCCCTGCCGTCGGTAACATTGGTGCTCAGTACGGAAATCAAGATCAACAAAAAACAAATCAAGGAAAAAAATCATCAATTTTTAAAAATTCAATAGCAGTTTTATCGTTCAAAACCAAGGGAGGAAAACTTAATGTACAATCTGAGGATTCCTTTCAAGTTAGTTCTATAGAACTTCAGATGAAACGTAAGGTGAAACTTAAGGAAAATTAAAATGTTCTGAAAATAATATGAATGAAATCCTGAGCAGCATTCAAAGGAAATTTCCAACAGATTTCAGATGAGTATTCTAATGTAATTTTAAAGAGAATTCCAAGAGAGTTCTGACTAAGGGATTTGCAAGATACCGTAAAACGGGGTAACCTTGATAGTTTTTAAAGTATTTTCTAAATATTTTTTACAGCTATGAATGTTTTTCAAATTTTATTTTATTAAAACAAGTACTGATGATCCTAGAGGTAATTCTTTAGTATTATGTTTAACGGAAATTAATGCATTTACACTATTTTTTTATTGTTGTGACCGAACATCAGTATGTATATTGATTTGGGGTTACTTTGCTAATGCTAGATGAATGTAATGCGTGAAACTCAGGCAATTTAGTTATTGAAATATGGAACTTTGAATGAGTATATAATCAGAAAACATCATAAGCAATAAGCATACAACATTGAATTTGTGATGGCTATAGCGGAAATACATTTTATAAGTGATGGTTTGAGTGTTTTTTCGAACAAGCGAAAGATACGAAAATTGTTCTTAATATGTTTGAAAATATGTAACACATAGTATATAAAAACTATATACAATATCAATAGAAATACCCTAAGCGACAATATGGAACAAAAAGTTTCTAATTCAGAAAAGCACAGAGAGTAAATTTAATCATTATATTGTACTATCAAAGCTACCCGCATTATCAAAGATACCCCGTTTTACGGTATTCCAGAGGGAATCAATGGAAATTTTGAGGATGATTTCATAGGAATTCTAAGTAAAGCTTCAAGAAAATTTCTCACAAAATTCTGAAGTGATTTTCAAAGGAATATTTAGCAGAGTTTCAAGGTTATTGCTGTTATCATTTAAGAAAAGTAAAAGAATAGTTCCTAGAGAACTATGAGGAGCATTTCAAAGAATTTGCAGGACTACTCTTAGAAAATTGTGAGTGTAATTTAGTCGGAATTTATATGTAATTCCGAAGATTATTATATGAGAATTTCAGGAGAGTTTATTTCAGTGGAATTCGTTGAGAATTCATAGCTAATCAGTTTTGATATAATTCTAAAGGCTTGGACAAATTTCCATGATTCTGGTTCATGAGAAGCTTTCAAGCTTCAAAACAAACTGAAATATTGGAATGGCATATTTTTTATTTGGCACATACATACATTTTGAAGGGAGGCATTTTTGACAATGTGTATGTGTCACGAAAAATTGATAAGCAGGAAATTTGTATCGATGCTTAAAATTTTCTTTAAGAATATCTATTGAATTGTTTCTTAGAGCAACATGGAAAAGGTTAGATCGAAACAGAAAATAGTTTGGTTTTCCTTTATTAAATTTAATATGCGCTTAAAATATTTAATTAGGTCCCAATTTGAAACCATTTGAGAACTATGGAGCAACAATGTAGTGTCAAACTGATATTATTAAAAATATATATAAATATAAAGTATAGAAACTCATTTCCTGCCACTCTGTCCGCGGATTAATCTTTCACTATCATTTCTCTCAGTGCATGTGCTTTGAAGTCACAACAGCCCGGTTGACGTTATTGGTGCAAATTCTATGCAGCTCAGTTTTCTTTTTGCTTCTCTCCGGTGCGACTCAGACGCACCGTTGCAAGCCGGTGGACGCGCCAACGCTCGTTCATCTAGGAGAAATTGCAATGCCACAAAGTTTCACCATATCAAGTCATTCAAGATCTTCACATTCGACGTCGTCGTCGTCGGCGTTGGTGCTGGTCCGAGGTAGAAAGGTAAACACACTCGAGCATCGTCAACCTGGTCGCATCTGAACTGCGTCGGATTCATCGTGGCCACTGACCTTGACGTTCAAATTAGCGTTACTAAAGTGTGCACCGTCCGCTGCATGCCCGATGTATCTTGGCGTTCGGACTAACTAGCCAAGTTAAATGGCTTCTAATTTTATAGCCGCACCTTAAGATCCATTAACCATATGGCGTTGGGGCAGGCTGCTGTCCCGGCGGCGGTATTCAACCTTAGATCAATTTGAACTCACGCTGGGTGCTGTATGGAGTCGTTTCCGATCAAAATCGCACAGCTACTGTAACAATAACCAAAATATGTTGGCGCACAAAAAGAAATGTTTTATTGTGTGCGCGGTGGCTAGTCGATCCAATAAACGAGAGCGGATAAGCGCGCGCCTCGGAGCCCAGTTTATGCTGAAAATTAGGTCACACATATTTCAGACAGGCTTAGACAATCGAGTCCGGATGGTGGATGAAGGAGCGGTAGTTGTTGTGGAAGAAACAGTCACTCGAAACAAGGCAAGCAAATCGCAGCTGTGTTTGTGTAGCTTCCAGCTGGTAGCGGCCAAATGGGTTGCATATATTTTTGGAGGAGAAGTAATTGAAAATTGCACGCGAAAAAACTAGCACATTGGACCAGTGAACCAGCTAAATGTAGGAAAAAATAAAAATATGTAGTCGACTGGGAAATCCAGAGGTGCTGTAATTAGTTTTCACACGAGTTTTTTTTTCATGTAGTCAGTTGTCGGGAAATGGATTTATAGACGTGTACAGACATACACGTCGTAATTGTACCAACATAGGCGGTTGGGTCACACATGTGAAAGGCAATAAATCGTGAGTCCATTTGTCAATTAGGGGGGGTAAAAAATGTGATGGATTCAATTACGCCCTGGGGTTGTGTTTTCCTCGAGGGATTTAACACAAGTTTGCTACCGTTGTTCAGCGCACCGTAAGACGGGGTGACATTGGACCAATATTGAAACAAGTTTATTGGTGCAAATATCTTGAATATACAGAAAATGATGACTAAAATATGTTTCTTGAACTCCTGGAATAAAGTATAGATATTAGTACATTGTGATCATAACCAAGTGTACGCCTCATAGTTAAGATAAATTTTTATATTATAAGTTATTTTAATCAAATATATGTTTTGGACCTATGTTACCCGCCCTAAGATTTTACATTGGTCTATTTTTTATTTAATTTTAGTAAAATAAGAATTATTATTATTTAGCTTTATTTAGGAGGCTTTCAGCCTTAGGCTGGTTCGCCTCCAACCAAGTAAAATAAGAAATCAATTACATTCAAACATTTTCATGACAGTTGTAAATTTATCAATGATGAATAGATTCACTTGCTTAAAATGTAGGCAGCAAGCGAAAAAAAATAGCCCAATTTCACTACCACTCACGGTAATTTAGTTTGGGATTTAATATAGTTTTGCTTTGATGACTTCTGTGCACAGTTCGAGGTTCGCTTTTTTGAAAGCATAGTTTTTTAATTCATAACTAAAGTTTCTTAAAGGTACTACTTAAAGTTACTTATAAGCAATCCTAGAATGGATTGATCAACTGACTTCACCCGTTTTCTATTTATGAGTATTATTTACTGGGTATAATTAATGTTCTTACTTACGTTGGTATATTAGATTATTAATATTTTGTTTTGTTTTATCTCTTTACAGGTAACATTGGTGGTGATAGGTTATTTCATTTTATTAGGTAGAGACTGGTAAGATTTCAGTTTATTTTATGTTTCAACAGGGTCAGTTTTTGGCTCTCATTGGCCTCTATTTGGCTCTATCTTAAATTTAATATTTTTCATACTTTACAAAATTTGTTTCATTACAAGATTAGAACATATTCTTTACCACATACCTCTATGCATCGAATACTGGACGGTTCGTTAATCTAAACATTTAATCTTTTATGCAAAATTACGCAGCACAATATATATACAGCCATTCCATAGCAAAACGATGTAGTGGTTCTCAGAATTTCGTAAAAATTGGTAGTTTTGTACCTTATCGCAAAATATTAGACCCGTATCTTTTTACTTTTTGAAAAGATATAAGGATATTAAAAAATTGAGATTGCGTATTGAAAAACATTGATTGTATTTGTTTTCTTTTTTAATTTTTTTAAATGCGTTTATTTTTCCAGTCTCATTTTCCGTAGCTTTGTGGACCCGATATTCATCGTTTGAGATATAAAATTACTTTAAACTAACGTTTGTAAAGCGGGGCTAGGGGTAACAAATTGTAACAAACGGATGGCAGGGTAGGGATTGAGAACACAAGGTTTTTTCGAGCAATGTGCTCTTGATCTCGAACTAAACGACATACTGATGAAAAAGACAAACATGGGGGTACACCGATGGGCAGCTAACAACTTGGGAGAACGTAAGCTGACACTAACTACTAAATCCTTAGATCGATCCGTTTTAAAGATACATAAATTAAATTTAAATAGTCGTGATCTCGGCTCACCAAGATTTCTCTAACGGGTTTTTTTGATTTTTTTTATAGTTTCCATGGTTTGTAGACAGAGAGCGCAAAATGTTTTTATATTTTTCCTTGAAAATTTAGCATAGCAGCAACATATCAAAAAATCAGCGATGTGTTGTTTTTTTTCTTTTTTGAGTTATATTTCTTGAAGTTATCAAATTTTGGGTTTTCGCTCAAATAAATATAGATCAAATCAACTATTATCGTATGACAAAGAATGAATGATATTTCAAATTTAGATTTAACTACCTACTTGGTCCTAATCGCATTGGGCCAAATCGCCTTTGGCAAAGTGACATTTTACCTAATAACTCATTACTAAAAAACAAAGTTTGTACTCTCCCCTCTTATTTAAATGCTGACAACGCCCTAGTTAGTGGCTCTCAACGTCATGGTCAAGAACAGCAAGTCTTCTTTATGTTCAGGGCTGGTAGCGTGTTTCTTTTTACTGACTTGGTCACTAAAAAAGTTTCCTTTTATAAGGTCATGTCACGTCTTTCATTTCTATACTGGGGGTACACTTTGTGAAAACCAAAAATGGAACATGAAACAAAATTATGCAAGATTTTGAACATTAATAACTCAGCTGCTCCTTGACCAATTTCAATAATTTTCAGACTTTAGGTCAGGTCAGTGATATCCAGTGATCAGAAATCCACCACCAAGCTGATTACAGTAAAAAGTAGGAATAGAATTCATTTCCTGTTTGTCCATATTCAGAACCACACGCCCCCAACGACAACACAAAACTTTGAAGGTGTTGCCATTGGCAAACTACGCAAAAGGAAAGGAACCAGTGTCGCTACTTGATAGCAAACTACTCGTAATGGGAGGAGTCTTTGTAGCTTTTATACCACTTGGTTGCACATCATTCTGCTTTAACCTGAAAAGGTATAAAATAGCGCTGCTGTATGGCATTAGCTCATTTTCGCTTCGAACGGCTTGGTGAACAGCAATAGCAGCAGTAGGAAGGTGGTGGCTAGTCCACTCTTCCACACCGAACAAGCAACAATTGACTGATCGTGGCAAAGGAGGAAAATGTTTCCCTAATAAACGTGTACCATATACTGACGATATCTTAGATGGTGCGCCCATACCACATAAAATTGGGATGATATCCCGAATTGGTGGTTAGGCGCATCTTATGGTTATTGTTTATGCGGGTTGGTAAAGCAGGTGCCAAGCGTCATCGCAAAGTTCTTCGAGATAACCGCCATCCGTCGTCTGGCTCGCCGTGGTGGTGTCAAACGTATCTCCAGTCTGATCTACGAGGTGTGCTGAAGGTGTTCCTGGCCATGGATGTCGTCTACAACAAAACGGCCCTTTTTAGGGCCATCAAGCTTATAACAGTAAAGAGTTGGAATAGAATTTATCTGTGCCTGTTTGTGCATATTCAGAACCACAGGTCCTTAACGACAACACAAAATGCTCTCCAGAGTTGTAATTTTGTAACCAAACTTGGAAGCAGGGGTGCAAGTGATTTTGATTGATTCTCTCCATCAACATTCTCTTTGGAAAAAATACTACAAATTTTATGCGCTTACATATCAAAAACGGAAAGAGTTAAGATAATTGATCAATTAAAAGAACTAAATGCTCTTCACATTTGTTCCGTAAACTAGCGGTCCTACGTCAAGCTTTCGTTCGTGCCCCTAGACACAGACCCTTCTACTTTTTCTTGTAATCCGTCACTATTTCCAACTGTTTTTTATCGTGAATTTATTTCAAAATTGATCATTCTTTGCTTTGTGATGTTTAATCGTCTTTCTCTATCTACAGGGTGTCTACTCATTTTTCTAAATAAAATTTCCTGAGTTTTCCAGGCTTTTTCCAGAACTTTAACGGATAAATAAGAAATCTATTTTTAAAATGCGTTCAAAATATGTTTTTTTCTGGAAGATCAAAAACAATAGTAATTCACCCAAACGTGTTTAAGACATGGCAATCAGTTTTAAAGAAACAACTTTTTTTTGCCGGCGCCGGTGGTGTAGTGGTAAGCGTGACTGCTTTCTAACACCCCAATGGGTCTGGGTTCAATCCCCAGCCGAGGTCGGTGGGATTTTTCTGAGGCATAAAAATCTCTGGTCACGTCTTCCTTCGGAAGGGAAGTAAAACCGTTGGTCCCGGCCCATGTGTGTTGTGAATGGGTGTGATATCCTACGCAGGTGTGGAAGCTGCCTTCCTGTACATTCGATTGCCGTCAATGGATGGCAATCGATGTCCGTCGGTGATTGGCACTAGATTGCGGAACAGAGACCGACGTTAAATAAAGGAAAAAAAAAAAAAGAAACAACTTTATAATCAAATCCATTGAATGCTGAAGTTTAGCACTTACTTAATTTCTCAGTTTAATGAAGTTAAAAAAACGTACTTAATTTGAGTAAGTCCGAGATCTAAAAATATTCAATGTCTTGTAGTTTCGTATTCCATATACAAGTTCAAGATATTGAAAATTTGCAAAGTGCCTGAATTAAAGAAAACAGTAAAAGATTTATATTAAGTTCGTAATTAACTTTATGAAAAATTAGAGATCTTCATTGCAGCCCCATTAACTTCACAACATTGTAGGAACTTTGAAGAAGTTCTGAGGAATGAAAGGAAATGCTGAGAATTTCAGTGAAGCTCCATAAACAAACTGCGGGATCCTCAGATCGGTTCTTTTAAAATTCGAAAATGTTCAGGAACTTTTAGAAAGTTTTCAGAATTTCAGAGCACATCACAGGTGTTAAGCGAACTTAAGAAATTTTGAAACCTTCAGGGGTATTGTGCAATTTTTATGAAGTTCTAAGCACCTCAGAAAAGCTAAATCTAGAGATCTTTGGGGAATTTCAGATCTTAAGAGCAGTTCCCATGACTTTAGTTCAGTCATTTTGGAGCAGTTTAAATATCTATAATCGTAAATTTAGAAAAATTGAGCACCCATAAGGTGTTCCGAGAAAATCAGGAAAGTACAGAGACCATCAAATAAATTATGAACACTTCAGAAATATTTCAGAAACTTCACCGAAGTCCAAAGAATGTTAGGGAAATTTATCTTCAATAGAATTGAAAGCTTTAGGGAAGCTTCGAGAACATCAAGAGAGATCAGAGAATCTAAGGACAGTTCAAATAATTTCTAGGAAATTGTAGAAACTATAAAGAAGTTCTGGGGCCTCCCTTAGCTCAGTCGGTAAAGGCGCAGCTACAAAGCAAGACCATGCTGGAGGTGGCTGGGTTCAATTCCCGGTCCGGTCTAGGAATTTTTCGGGTTGGAAAATTCCTCGACTTCCCTGGGCATAGAAGAATGATTGGACTTGCCACACAATTATACCAATGCAAAAATGGTACAGGCATCGAAAGCTCTCAATTAATAACTGTGGAAGTGCATCTAGAACACTAAGTTGAGAGCACGCAATAAGCTAATATGCGATATGCAATAAGCTTGAAATGCGAAGAAGAAGAAGTAGATAAAGAAGTTCCGAAAACTTCAGCAAAGTTCCGACAGGATTTCTGGAACGTGATATAAATTATATGAACATCCGGAAAACGTGAGAGTATTTTAAGGGTGTTATATTATATCATGGAGATTTCAAGAACTTTAAAAAATGTGAAAATTTAGCTAAGTTTATTAGATAATATCAACGAAGATCTATTAATTATAAAAATGCGAGAACTTTTAGCACGTAGCGATTAATATCTTTAAGAAATTCCAGAGAACTTAGAATTTAGATAGTTTCAACGAAGTTCCGAGTGCTTCGAGGACGATCAGATAGCTTCAGAATAATACCATTAACTTAAGCAAATTTGCAGCGACTTACAAGGGATTCCGTGGAATCATGGGGTATTCCAAGAATTCTATGATTGATCCAAAAACGTTAGGGAATTTTGAATATATATATGTATCAGAAAATTTTCCGGATTATTAAACAAAGTAAGAAAACTTCAGGTAAGCCTAGATAAGTTCAGGGAAAGTAAGTGAGCATTTATAATGTTTAGAATACTTAAGGAAAATTGCAAAAACTTCAAGGCCAATCAATTAATTTCAGTAAATTTGCTGATCAATTCAGGGATGTCTAGAGAACAATAATCGTTTAGGTAGTTTTAATAACACCAGGAAAGTCTAGACTACTGAAGAAGTTTTAAATTAGTGTTGATAATTTAATGCAGGGTGGCCAGCGAACCGGGAAAATCGGGAATACCGGGAAATATCCGGGAATTTGGAAAGTAACCGGGAAAACCGGGAAAAACCCGAGAATTCGGTGAGAAAACCGGGAAAAATAAATTAATCACACCATAGGAATACATTTTCTCAACAGAATTTCAAAATAAACCATTAAAACAGAGCGATGTTTTACCAAATGAATGTCTTTGTCTATTTGCTGCATAATTTCCTTCAGATTCCCGCCTTATTGTTTTTAGAATTTAATCACTCAGCAATATTTCAAATTGATTTTTCCGATTCAATTTCAGATGATAAGTGCATGGGCCTTAAAACAAAATATTGAAGATGCTGGACTTAAGAAACACATATTTGTATAAACAGACACTGCCTAACAAACATTGAATGTTCAATAAGAGCTTATTCAGGCAAAAATAAGCTACTTTAGCTAAAAAATTGCTTATTCAGCTATTAATCAACTCAAATTGTTTGTTGGGTGAACTATTTTTTCCCGGGTTTTAATTTCATTCAAAATTCTCATGATATGAATTTCAGAATAAACTTGAATTCTGCTCTGAATAATTATAGAATTCTTCTAAAATTAACTAGAAAACACTCTGCGTAATAATTACCGTTGAATTCTTTTTGAAATTCCCTTGAAACCCCTTCTAAGAATTTTTTTGGAATTCCCTTAAACTCGGAGACTTTGATTTTATTGAAATCGTTTTCAAAATTTTCTTTTAACTCTATTCAAAACAGCATACATCTTTTGAAATTTGGAATTATTTAGAAACCCCTTGGAGTATTTTAAAGAATTTCTTTTTAATTATTAACAATTTTTTGCAACAAATTTTGCTGGAGCACTTTGAAGAATCTTTCACACTAGGGTTGAAATAATCGCCAGAACACTCTTAGAACTCTGTGTCCTGTTGAATTCTTATCATAATTCTCTTGGAATTCTTCAATTTAAATTTAGCCTACGGCTGAAAATCTCCTAAATAAAGAAAGAAAAAAAAAATTTAAATTAGATAATTTAATTTAGAACTTGCAATCTTCTCTACAGAAATCCCTCCAAATTCTTCTGACAATTTCTAAGGACTTCATGTTAGAATAATTCTGGAATTCTGCTCAGAACTTCTTCTTCGGCAACTTTGTGGGAATCCTCCTCAATAGTTGTTTGAAATCAACACTTTGAATACTTTAAAATTTGATTAAAAAATTCCATCCAATCCAGTTTGTTCGCAAGATTCTATCGATTGTTCTGTAATTAGTTTTAACCCTAACTCTCAGAGCCTTGACAATTATGACTGCATGACTATTTAATAAATATGATTTTTTTTTTTCAAATCTGTGATTTTGGAAAAATTTTAAACTCTCACACTTTAACTATTTTTCTCCAAATCTTGCATCACAAAGATTGTTATTAATCCCAAATTTTGAAGAAAAGTTGTATTTTCAGACTCTACACAAATTTCAAAGCTCCATAATTTTGGGAATCTATATTTTTAGTAAATAATCTTTCAGTAATTTATTTTTTCCAGGTATTGGTCTATTGGTCGCGGGTATTAAATTTCATGAACCATGTTTAGTTTCACGTTGAGCGAGCTCAAACATCAGTAGGTTTCACATATTTTTTTCGGGTTCAACTTTGTACATCAGCGCGAGTACTGAAAGGTTAATGTTTATGTTATTATAATAGACAATGGAGTGAATACACATTTTTTTTATCCGATATCACTATCAATTTGCTCTAATTCTCATTTGTATCGAGTTCATTCTTCTGAAACATTTTTTTAAATGAAATCTCTTATTCTTCACAATTCTGTCTTATAACCTATTCATCCAGATAGCATTTGACCCAGTGACCTTAATCTCTGTCATTCAATAAATTCTAGGGCTTTGAAATCCTACGATGTATCGAGCATAAAAAGTGGTAGAATTCGATTTATCAAAGTATCTCGAAAGATCAATAAATTGTTTTGAATACATTAAGTGACTCATAGAGTTGAATTTTTCCTATTGCTTTAGAAAACACTTTCTGTAATTTGGCTTTAATTTTTCCCACAAATAATCACTGAAAATTTACAGTTGGCCACGTTTTAAAAAATGCGTACAATTTCATTTTTTGTTGATTATCAATAACCGGGAAATTTTTAAGATTTGAACCGGGAAAACCGGGAAAAACCGGGAATTTCAAAATGAAAATTCACTGGCCACCCTGTTAATGGAAGTTCAGAAAAGTCATAAAACTATATTAATTATTGTGCTCTAATCCCATGAAAATTGCGGGATATTTAGAAAAACTTCGAAAACTTCACAGAAGAACAGTGGTCTTCAGAAACATTTCTAGAACTTCATAGAAATCTATGGAGCTTAAGGGGAGATCCGCAAACCTCAGGCATTCTTATGTACATTAGCAAAATGCAGGAGCATTTGAATGAAGTTTAGTAAGCGCAATTTCAGGGGGGGGGGGGGGATCAGTTCCATTAGATTCAGAAAATTTGTGGGAAATTTAAAGCAGTTCCCAGATTTTCAGGAAACTTCAGAGACGTTAAAAAGTTAATTGAGGTCTTCGCATATGTTCAGAAGTTCACTGAAGCTTAAACATTTTAAGAACGGTTCAATTAAATTCAACGCAGTACAACAAGCTTCATGAAAACTGCAAAAACGTTAGAGCAGTTTTCAGAAAAGAACAAAGAACCTCAGAGCAGTTGCGTTAACATTAGAGAAGTCACGTAAAGTTTAAAGTAGTTTAGATAACTTCAGCGATTTTTTAAGCCTTTAGAAGAGATTCATGATTGTTAGAAAAATTAAGGAAACTTTAGAAAGTCCTAATAAGTTCAGGGAAGTTTAAAAATTTGATGAGTAGCGTTGTGAGCATCAGGCTAGTTTCTCAAACTACAATTAATCTTCATGGCAGTTTCATTAACTTCAGGGAAATTTGACCTTGTTTTCCGTGCTGAGCACCAACGCCAGGGAGGCAGCTCCCACACCTGGACTATCTATCGACCCATCAACTCATGAACCGGGTACCAACGGCTTTACTTCCCTTTCGAAGGAAGGCGTGATCAGAGATGTTATGTCTCAGAACATCCCGGCGGCGCCGATTGGGATTGAACCCAGGCCTGCTGGGGGGAGAGGTAATCACGCTTACCACTACACCACCGGCGCCGCTAATTTGGGAAGTTCTGAATACCTCAGAATAGTCCATTCCATATTAAATGAAAATTTCAATGAAGCTGTCATCCGAATTATTTTTTTTTAAGTTTTCCTCGAAATTACCTTGAAATTCTCCACAACCCGAGCAGGAGAAAATAACTTATGAATACCTAATTCTGACCTGATACCAAAATTTGGTATTGACCAGCATGACATAAGAGGTAAAATAACAACGAATAAAACCAAAAAATACATGCAAAATACTTTATAAATATCAAAAATTGATTTTTGGATACCAAAAGAATAGCAGTGAGGTATAGTTTTGATATTGAATTATCATAATTTGGTATTGGAATGGTATTGTGGGAACATTTTTTTGGTATTTTACCTCTTATGTCAGGCTCATCCATACCAATTTAGGATATCGAGATATTCGTTGCTGTTTGGGAATAAGACACCCTTTGGAAAGATTATCAGAATATTCATTGAATTCATTTGAGATTTCCTTTTGAATCTCACTCCTTCCCTTGGAATTCTACTCACATTGAAAGTCTCCTAAGAATTCATTGGCATTTCTTCTCACAAATTCCTTTGATTTCTTCCCCTAATTTGTTTGGCAAACTCTCCTGAATTTATTTTCTGAATTCCTTGGAAGATGTCCTGGAGTTATTCTCAGATTTAATTGTAATCCTTCTCTTAGTATTTTCGAAAAAATACAACGATTTATACTCCGGATTTGTTTTCTCTCGCAAACTTTATGAAATTATCCTCAGAATGCCATTGGAATTTTCCTTTGAAGTTCACTGGAGTTGTGCTCCTAAGAAATTCCTTAGAGTTGTCATTAAAATTTACTTTTAATTCAATTCAATTTTTAGTCACTATTTTTACAACTATAAGTCACTATTTAGTCACTTATTTCTTCAACATGGTCACTAAAATCACGCTATCAGCCCTGTAGGTTAGTCAACAAAGGATGGGAGTATCATGCTCCAGCTATAGAATTTTCGGGTTGAATAAATTCTCAACTTGCTCGAGCATAGGGTTTCATCAATATTTTGAAAGTGACAAAGAGGTTACTGCTGATAAAGTGGTTGCAAAGTTCCAGTAGGGAAGCGCATGTCAAAAAAAAAAAAAAAACAGAAAAAGATAATTTAAATGAAGATTTTGAATCAGTGATTCTGAAATTCTTCAGTGTTTTAAGCTACTGCAATATTGTGCTTTGCTTTGCGAGACTTACGTGAAAATATTCGTTAATCACACGTCAAATTCCAAGCATGTAAACAGACCTATTATGCGATACGCCACCCTGAAATGAATCCCGCTACTGAAAATAGTAGCACCGAGACCAATCAATGTATGCTGAAAACGGTGTGAAAATTTTATGGTATGCCAACATCCCAAGGTATATTCCAAGTTTGTGGTTTTAATACATTCTGCAAGTCTAAATCATGGTCTACAGAACCCTCATACAACCAAATTTGTTACTTGGGATTATTTGGCTGGGGGTATAATCTCCGGAAAAAAGACGCAATATCTTTTTTAATAAAATCAATGACTATTCATGTTCCATAAGACACACTCAGTGTTCAGATAATTTATCTTGTCATTTAATTTAACTTCCTTGCAATGTTTCTTTAGTTGTTTAGTTTGTAGTAACTAAGCTATACTGCCCATAAATGCATATCAGTCCCATCTACAAATGAAAAACCTAGAAAAACGCGGTTGAAAATTTATTGCTCCGTTGGCTCTTACGGATGGGACAACCAAGTTTTGGTATTTTTCACGATATTTTCTGAACAAAACATGTAACTTTTAGTGCACAATGTGAAAGGCTGGTAGTTTACAACCGGTTCATATGGAACAGTCATGCTTTTATAGGCAGTATAGTCCTATAAACCACGTGAGGGGAAATATTCTGAGTACCAAAAACCATTATTCGTTCAAAGAAATTTTCCAAAATGGTGCGTCCTAATCACCATCTATGACATAACTATCTGTACAATCGTCGGATGGAATCTTACTATGATTCCAGGTTCACACCTAAATCAGCACCTCACTGAAAACATCAATTCACACCTACTCCCACCGTTTGATCTCCATTTCAGACCATGCACTCAATCAAATGCCTTCAGAAATACAATCCCACAATTCGCGACCCATGTTTACAAACACAGTTATCGAAACAATGCCGAAACACTTCTGCATCGAATGATGCGCTACTGGAGCGGCCACCAGCGTTCGTTGGCTACGGTTACGGTGATTCATCAATTTTCATTGCAGTTTTCCGCTAGTGTGCGATCGAAAACAATTGCCAACTAATCAAACGTGCAAATTCCCATCGCCACCACCACCGTCAGAGCCCCAAACATGCCGACACTGGGAGCTTAGGATTGCTCCTCTTGGGTTGCTTTCGGACTCTTGCAGTGATGCACTGCACTGTAATAGTAATAGCGGTAGTGGAATGTAGCTCTAACCCATCACCGTAACGGTTTAGTGGCATAATTATGCAAGAGGTACCCATCATCATCATCATCATCCTCACGTGAAAGGTAGCACGCGAAACGTGTGCCTAAATATTTTTGCATTCGCTCAGACACCAACCACAACCGAACGGTAACAAAAACCGCGTCAGTCAGGCACTGACTGGGGAAACTGTCATGGTGCATCAGACCCTGCAAATGGCGAGAGTGTGATTTTCCGCCAAATTCCCACGCACCCATAGATAAGTTTGCTGGTTTGCTCTAGTGCGTTCGAAAGTACCTAGTCGAAACATGACACGACGCGCGGACCCCTGACAAGGTGCGTCGTCGTTCATGTATTCCGAGCCGTACTTCCGGCCTTGATCTTCTCCTATTTCAAGCCTGAACCTGACACCACCACCACGCTGCTATGCATCTCAAGAGACAGTTGCATTTATCCTACGCAGGAGCACATGCATCGTCGCACACATGTTCTTTCGTTTGAGTTTGGGTGAAAAATTGTCGGAACAGATGCACTCCCTGTCCCGTATGGCACTGCCAAAGATGCTCGAAAAGGAAATTACAAAATGCAGCATGATCGCGCATCGTCTGCAGCTTGGAAACTGGACCAGGATAAATTAGTTTATTAAATTTTACAGTCGGAGAAAGGAGAAACGATGGCACGGCTCAGCATCAGGTCAGGATGCCATCTGGGATGGTGTTGATGATGATGGAAATCTGTATTACGGCAAAGTAGATTGCTATCTTTTTTTTTCGGGATGAGGAAAATAAGTTTGCATCTACGGTTATCATTCATCAGTTCAGGATCGTTAAGGATAACGACGATCAGCTGCAGTTATTTAGAAGATGAATATTATCCAAGCTGTCTTGATCGTTGTAGCCGAAAAGGGAACACGACATTGTGGGCAAATGCAGTACGGGGTGCACGCTGTTTCTAAACAAACCAAATTTGAGTACGATCTACTCATATCCGTCAAAAGTAGGGCTGCCCAAAAGTGAGTTAGCAAAGTTGGGACTAGCGGCACATCTCGGAAAAAGCTTGTCTAGATTGGTACGCGTCCGTGTCAAATTTCGTCTTGCCGAGCCGATTTCTCACAATCAATTTCTATCTACGATGCCGTAATCAAACTGTGGAGTTTGCGCGAATATTGACCTACCGATTGGGAATTTTTTATTGAGGTTAAATAGTTTATGTGGCTGGCTATTGTCCCAGCAATGTCCCAGAATCTGAATGCTTTTCTGTCAGAAATTTTATAAAATCTAGATAGAGCTGGAATTAGGGCGTAACAGCTTTTGTAAACAATGCCACATCATGCTTAAACGGAGAAAACCGAGTTTGAAATTTCGTTGGGGTTTTTTTCAAATATTAATTTGTTGTAGCAATAATTTGTTTCATGATTTGGGGGGAGAGGTAGCTCATCGATTCTTCCGGTTCGCCTCCTAGCATCGTGCTATAAGGTACCAGGCGATAACCAGGGTAGTTGATCGATAGCTCGATGACGTAATTTCGTTGGCGTCTGCAATGGGAAATTCTCATAGCAGACGTTGACGATGGGACGTTGTCGAGTTGTTGAATAGCAACTATCGTGGTAACTCACCGATTACCTGTCGATCTGCCAAATTTGGAAAGACGTCTGCATTGAATTGTCTCATATAATAATATTCCGCCCACTATATCACAAGAAATTGCGAGTAGCTGAGTGGAATGGAGATAAGTTAAGCATTGGGTACAGGACCAAGTCTCCCCTGGGTGGTGCCAAAAGATGAGCGCAATAGAATCATCAAGTTGCCATAAGGCACGGAATGAGACTATTGCATGGCTGGGTAGTCAAAGTCTTCGATTCGTTAGTCATTTCAAGTGGATTAGAACAGGTTTAGGTTTAGGGTGGGCGTTGGCCAGATTTGGATTTTCCAGATGTAATCCTGGATAGGACCCTGTCATTGAACGTTGCGTGAAAGTGGAACTTAATGAAGGCCTAAGTACTTTTTCGTAGTTTTTAGTTTTCGGATTTGAAAGATCGTCGGTTACAGTGGCCTGCTTACTGAGCAGAAAAACGCGGTCCCAGGTCCTTACATATCAAAGAGATTTATGGTAAAATCGCTTGTGTATCGTGTATTTTGCGAAACTCGTTGTTGTCGTTGGTTCCGGGTTGGAATGGATACACAAATTTGAGCAACGGTATTATGTGATATGAGGGGCTCGGTGGCCTTAGAGCAACCGTTTTTGCTTACTGAGCAGAACATCATGAGTCTAATCTCAGGCCCATCCCCATTTAAGATTTGTCAATCGTTTTATTTGTTAATATGACTACATGGTAATAACAGCAACTCGGTGATTAAAAAGGTGCTCGTCTGCCTAGTGGCAAACGTTTTTGCTTACTGAGCAGAAGACCGTGGGTTTAGTCCCAAGCTCCTTCGCGTTATATGATCGTTAGGACATCAATTCAGCTTATCGTTTACCAAAACGAACCCTGCTGCAAACCCAACCCTCTTATCCAACATCCCAGTGATTCCTCGTGGAAGTGCAGAGGTGTTCTCGGCTTCCATCAAAGAGAGTGTCATGTCAACACAATCCTTCCCATTCCTTTCTTGACCTGTGTTCGGGCGCGGCCGGCGCTGGTATTGCCTAATTTAAGATCACCAGTTTTTACACATTGAGGATGATTGCTAGTCCCAAGCATCGTCTATTGGTTATCTGTGTAATTACAGCTGATCTGGCAGTAACAGAGTAGCAACCGTGGGCGGTCAATCAAGCTCAAGCAAGCTCAAGCTCAATTTCAGATGTAAAGTGCATGGTCCTTAAAAGAAAATATTGAAGATGTTGGACTTTGGAAACAAATATTTGTTAAAACCGAAACTCCCTGTCCAAGGATGAGGGGCTTGATGATGATTTGTCAAGTGTCGCTATGATTTTTTTTTTGCAATTTGATAAAATTGTAGTTTTTCTCCAGTTCATTGATTTGAAAGGTTCATGCGAGTTAATTTCACGGAGCCGTAAATTGTAGTTTTATCATAATTTTAATATTAGCATAAAATAAAATAGTAATTTTAAATTCGCTTTTGTAATGCTAAGGTAAATAGTTTGCTTTGAGTGTAAAGTTAATTTATAAGAAAGTTCTAACATTTTTTTTTTGCACTTCGAAACTTGACGGGTCATACCTCTAACATAGTAGCAGTGACAGTGTCGCATGTCCTAACAACAACTGCCTGCGACTAGTGTTCGAGGGGCCGACAGGGCTGAATACGGGTCAATACTAACAAAACTCTAACACTAACATGACCCCGAAACTAACGTTCATCCATTGCACTAATAGTTATAATGTAGTTGTACTTTCCTAATAACCCATCTATCACAGACACACAGACATAACACTCGGTTGGACAGGTTGTTCATCGAATACGCATTAGACGGTCAATTCGGGTGTTTTTGCTTGGTGGTGCCGCCACCTGTGGCGCGCACGGTCGGTTCCCTTGCGTTTGACGTCTGCACACTAGCGCCATCGCTTCAGCGTACTATCCATCACATGATACTGAACAGATGGCGGTAGTGTTTTAGTGACTATGTTTTGTGGACAGAAATATTAAATGTGTTATTTCTGTTTGTCTGTGCATCTATATTTCTTTTTCGTTGTGTGTGTGTGTGTGTGTGTGGTGGGGGGGGGGGGGGAGGGGTAAATGTAACCAATACTAATACCTTTCTCTCTGTTCTTTTATTCGTTTTCTATATCCCTTCACCATCACCCCATATCCCATGATTTTGACGAGAGATGAGTTACTTGCATGGTGCATGCCCAAGTCGTAGTACAGGATAATATGCTGAGCGTGGTTCTATCACAAATCGATAGAACTGAGGAATAATGAGGTAAATTCTACACAGTATTTTAAAGGAGCCAACTCTAAGCAGGTAATAATAGCAATTAATAATCAAACAACCATAAAAAGGTAAGAATGAATTTATTTATTTTAAATACAGTAATGACCCGATTTTGTCAGCCCCTCCGCGCTTCAGATTTTTTTTCTTTCAATAATTTCACATAATCATAAATCTAAATTTTTCTCATTCGTCATTCGTTAAGATGGATATTTAAAGTATACTTTGGTGCAATAGGCTCAAGAAGATTACTGAAAAAGGGCATGGGTTTTGTAGAACATTGGAAAACATTTTCAAAAAAGGGGGTTGACAAAATCGGAACATTACTGTATTCCATTTACATTTACATGATTTATCACATATTTCCGGAGAGCTTCGAGGTTGGAGCGTAGTTGCTTTTGTAGATGGGCACGTCATTTGTCGGTTTCTCGCGGATTGGGGCTCAGTCTGGAAAAACTGATAACACAAACAGGTAGAAGAATAGTTCCTCTATGATTTGTTATAGTTTGTTTGCAGGATTGTTCTTTTGTTCGCGGGAGGCCGACGATTGGCGTGTTTGTTTGCAGGGGCGATTGCGCCCAGATCTCGGGGTTCTTCGGATTTATGGTCGTAATCTAATACACACAGAGTTGGTTGGAAATGCTAACATGAGGCTTTAGTGTGATGATTTATTAGCTAGAGAATGATCTTTAGAAGAATGTAGGTGGATAGTTCCGTTAGAGTACGGCAGTATGAAAATTGAATAGAAGTTGAAAATGAGCGAAGGGCCATTAAAGCGACAGTTTTCAAGATGACGCACATTTTTGCCTAGCCCGTACGATGTACGCGGGGACTTGAAGTATGTCTCCAAGTCCACAGGCAAAAATGTGCGTCATCTTGAAAACTGTCGCTTTAATGGCCCTTCGCTCATTTTCAACTTCTATTCAATTTTCATACTGCCGTACTCTAACGGAACTATCCACCTACATTCTTCTAAAGATCATTCTCTAGCTAATAAATCATCACACTAAAGCCTCATGTTAGCATTTCCAACCAACTCTGAAAATCGTTAACTTCGCGTATGAAGTAACATAAAAAACACTTTGAATGTAATACACACAGTTGATCACAATACGAGCCTAAAAGCTGCAGTGACCTAGTGAGCACCATAGCTCGAGTCGTCTGAAAGTATTGTGTATCGCATGGAGAGCCCAACCGAGATTCTAGCCTATTAAGACTGCAGTTGGTCAACTCTCGAAAAAAAAAAAAATATATATTTGTTAAAACCGAAACTGAATTATTCTTTTTCTTTTAGTTGTTCAAAATTCTCATGATATTAATTCCAGAATTAACTTGGAATTATGCTCTGAATTATCTTAACATGGTTCTGAAATAAACCAAAAAACACGTAATAATTACCGTTGAATTCTTTTTGGAACTTCCTTGCAACCCCTTCTAAGAATTTAATTGGAATCCTTCTTAGAATTCCTTTTAGCCTATCCGGAGACTTTGATTCATTTAAAAATATTTTTAAACATTTCTTTTAACTCTATTTAAAACAGCAGAAATCTTTCGAAAATTTATTTAGAAACCCCTTGGAGTATTTCAAAGATTTTTTTTCTAATTATCATCAAATTTTTTGCAATCAATTTTGTTGGAGTTCTGTAATGAATCTTTCGCACTAGGGTTGAAGTTATTGCCAGAAAACTCTTAAAACTCTGTTTCTTGTTTTTCTTAAAACTCTGTTCTTAAAACTCTGTTCTTAAAACTCTGTTCTTAAAACTCTGTTTCTTGTAATTCTCTTGGAATTCTTCTTATTATTCATCTGTCATACAAATCTCCTCAGAATCACGTAGGGATTTTCCGCAAAGTTTTGTTTTTCACAACTCCCTTTTAAATCTTATAAAATTACCTAACAATTTAATTTAGAACTTGCATTCTTCTCCACAGAAATCCTTCCAAATTCATCCAACAATTTCTAAGGATTTCATGTCAGAATAATTCTGGAAATCTGCTCAGAACTTCTCCTTCGAAAACTGTGTGGGAATTCTTCTCAATATTTGTTTGAAATCAACACTTTGAATTCTTTTAAATTTTAGTAAAAAATCCAGGGTTTGACCGCTAGATTATATAGATTGCTATGTAATTTGTTATAACCCTTAAAATGCTTCCAAGTCTCAGAGCGTATGATAAGTATGACTCATAAGTATGATATTTTTCAAATCTTTTATCTTGATTTTTTTTCAAAATCTCACATTTGAATTATTTTTACTCCAAATCTTGCATCACGAAGATTGTTTTTAATCACGAGTTTTGAAAAAAGTTCTAGTTTCAGACTCTACACAAATTTTAAAGCTCCAAAACCTTGGGAATCTTCTTAAACCACTTTTTTTATTCTTTCAGTAAATTCCTTTTAGCACGTTCTTAAAAATGCGTTTAATTTCGGTTTGTTTTTTGTTGAATATTAACAACCGGGAATTTTTTAAGATTTAAACCGGGAAACCGGGAAAAACCGGGAATTTCAAAATGAAAATTTACTGGCCACCCTGATATAGTCACGTTAACACTCTTCGGTCATTCGTGACTTGTTCGGGGTGAGATTCGTGCTCGTGACTTTGGCGTGCTCAATATTTCGGAGTTTAATATTGGATACTAGATAGAAATTATGGAGAATAATTTGAATTTCCTATGTTTTCAGTAGACGAAGGGGGGAGGCTTTAATCGCGATTTGAGGGGTGTTTGGGTGTTCGAGATTTTTATATAATTGAACTAGCCAACCGGTGAACCTTTTAGTACCGACATACCGGTTCTCGAAAAAAAAAGAGTTCGGTACTGACAACCCTAGTTCCAAGGGTCGACCGTATATAAGTAAAGATGTTAAAAACTGACCCCTTGATAAGGGAAATGGCTCTAATGCTGGCCTATGGATCTAAGATTGGGCCCATCGCTAAAAATCTGCTATTTATAATTTTTATCTAGATGAACGCGTCATTGGGACGGTGCTCATGGATATTTTTGGCTATTGAATATTTAGTCGATTTTTGAATTTATGTATGGGCTTTTAGGCCGAAATTATATCCATTTCCCCTATCCGCACAAATGTTGCAGCAATTATTTTGTAATATCTGGGTCACCGTGACTTTACCAGCCGAATGGATACAGGGTGTCTTAGTGAAGATATCCTAATAATTGGTATCTGGCGTGTGGAAGGATGTATTCTATGACCACAACTGTTCCTCATCGTAATCGACGAGATCATGGTAGGTGCAATTGAATGTGTACCGAATCGTGGACTGCTTTGGCAGCCCATCACTATAATGCATATCAACGCCTTCGATTTGGCTGATAAACGATGTTGCTCTATTAGCACTACGACGCTCTGATATGCACTGTAAGCTCAATGACCTTGCCGGCAGTCCTTTGCGGTGGGTCTTAACCCTTCCAGCTTTACGGTAGCAGGGCAATCAGTGAAGAAAGTCGAAATATCCAATATTTTGGCAGAAGAAGAGGGATGTCTTTGCGAGTTATCAGACTAATTCGGAGATCATAACGGATTATTCTACGAATCAAAGCTCGAATTTTCATTCTAACGGCGTGCTAGGGCATAATTACATTCTATACTTCAACATAGGAAAGTCCAATACGGTTAACTTTTTGCTGATCTAGAGGATCAATCAATCTGTTCTCGACTATATAAATATATTCATTCAGTAAACACGACCACCTTAAATTAACATTTTTTCGCGCTAAAACTGCAGACCTTCACTCATTCCGAATCTCTCTACATGAAACTCATTCCACAGTTCATACTCAAATCAACAACAAAAAAAAAAACCAAACCACTTTCAGAAATCGCTCTTCAGATGCTGGTGTTTATTTCCGGCATGTGTGAAAAAAATATAAATGAAAACAAAACGGATCATTATTCTGAAATCTGTTTGGTCGCTTTTTTCTGTTTCGTCCCTCCCTTTTTCCATTGTCATCGTTAATTTTATGAACCTTGTTAGCAGGCAACGTAAAAGGACCCTTTCAGCAGGATTTACATCCTGTGTCGCCGCTAAGCAAACATCCTGTACCTGGACTAATGTCTCGTTTAACCGTTTCCAAAATTAGAACCTACTTGCACCCTAATCACATTCAAGATCCACATCTTGCACATCTGGGAGAACCACGCGCGTGCACTTCTCCTGCCCCTTAGACATCAAGCTCAATTTTCAGCTCATTATCTGCTTACTTCGGCCGTGGCCGCTGGATCTTCCCCACCGCACCTCCGACTAGACCGGATATAGGTAATTATCGGCCCTGGGCTTTCGGTGTAAAAGGGTTCATCATTTCCTCCTCTCCGGTCGGTGTCGTCGTCATGGCGATAATGGATGTGTGGTGCAGCGGCTACATAATGGTATGGGATCAATACTCGAGCGGAGATGAGTATTTTCTCCTCCAAGCTCAAGATGTGAGATTTATCGCCTTGGTGGTCCCCACTAGCCGCGACCGTATGGTTTACGTTAGAAGATTGTGAGTTTTTTTTTGGGTGCATCTACTAAATGGATACTGGAATACATTAGTATAACCATTGTGCACCATAATCCGATCCGAACTGCCGAAATGGTGAATATTTGAACAAACTGTGAATGAATGCCGCATGTAGTGTACATTTATGCTTTTCAGTTGAGTTTTTCCTTGTTTCTCCCATGTACGGTACAAATTGTTTATACGTGATTCTCAAACTAAACAAAAGCGTTAGTTTGTCGCAATGTGGCAGTTTGGCTTCTGGTACCGCATGGTGGTCATACCTATTGAATGGAGTTGATATAGGGTTAAGATCCGATGTTTGTCAAACTAGGCACAACCCGCACTTTTTAGTCTCTTTTTCGAACGAGTTTGAACAAAACATGTAATGTTTTTTTTTTTTTATCGAATATGACTTCTAAATTTATTTACCTTTCCATCCTATTTGATTAAATTTGATAAAGTGTCACAAATCAGATTTGATAAAGAGTCACAAATCGATTAGATATTCACAACAATCTAACTCTGCTTCTGATGATGATGGTCGCACCTCTTACTCCTACAAAGGTTTGAGCTGGTTACAGTTACAGATATAAATTCCCTCTAGAGTTTACAGTTGCTTCACAGCGATATAAATGTTGAAAAGCTCAGGCGTCCACCTCTTAGTTCGCCTTTTTGTCCACCTAAAATATTCATAAGTATTACAAGCAATCAAGAGTAAATGAACAATCAACAAAGCATCATATTACATTAGCAACCCCGCAATCTGATGCTATCATAATTTTCAGCAATGTCAGGAATGCTCACGAGCCCCCAACATTTGCCAGAAAACTCTTACTACTAACTCAAGGTATCTTCCAAATAAGCTTCAAAATTGCATTTTTTTTTATCAAATGTTAAATTCAGTCCTCTATATCCGTAATACGCGCGCGAGGGTCAAACCATTGTAGGCTACTTTTTTTAATTAATCTACTATTAAATCAAATATTAAAAATCCATCATCACCATCGTGGCGAACAGAAATAGTTTTTGCAGTGCTACAATAATTATTAAAAACAGTTGTTATGACAACTATCCATATAAAATAATCCGTTATAGATAACTTCGTCAAGATACATAGTTTGTCAATTCATAAAAAAAAATCACTGGATAACTGTTCAAAATACAGTTTTAACGTGTGAAATGCAGTGTCTTTTAAATACTGTAAGTGTTGCTGAGCGTTTGATATGTCTGGGCATCGAATTGAAAACATTTATTCCTTTATAATATAATGAATTTTGTGAAGCACAAGTCAAGAAATTCAGTGTTCTTATTTCAACCGCGTTTCTAGAATTATATCTATGAAAGTCACTTCCTCTTTCAATTCGATCACACAAATATCAGCAAACCGTTAACTACTTTAAAATTGAATACCATAGCCAAATATACAATTCTTTGCTTCACCGACAACCATTGTAAGACGTCTAGCATCAAAGTTGAGGAAGTGGATCTATTACATCTCAAAATCAAACGCATTAGTTTATTCTGCAAGCGCTGTAATCTCGATGTTTGTGTTGCATTGGCCAGACATTAAATGGAAGGGCAAAAGTCTAGATGAGGAGAGATTATTGATTTGTATAGCTGTATTTTACTGTCAATAGTTAAATCGTTTTTCAGTCGACATAGAATTCCATACTTCATGGCAATTTTCTTGATGACATTGTCAATGTGAGAGTTGAACTTAAGTTTGTCATCAATAATCACGCTAAAATATTTAATCTCGCGAACGCGATCAATAGTCTCATCGTCAACTACAACAGAGACGTTCTCATTTACTCGATTCCGCGAAATTACCATAAATTTAGTTTTACTTGTATTCATTTTAGACTGCTTATACTTCAACCGTCTACTTAGAGAACGCAAATCTTCATTCAAGTGTAAAACGGCATCATCTAGATCCTTAGCTACAATGAATAACACAGTATCATCTGCAAAAAGATTAATGCCGCAAAATCGGAAAACACGTCGCAAGTCATTAATATACATAATAAATAAAAGGGGCCCTAATACACTTCCCTGGGGCACTCCAAGGTTATTTCCCACGGGACTGGAAACAGAATCATTAAAAACAGTCCGTTGAGTTCTGTCAGACAAATAGCTTGTCACGCCAATTAATATTAAAATCACCAGCTAATATATTTAATTTACTAGAATCAAGGAATGTCTCGAGCCAGTTCTCTAAAACTTCAACAAAACGCTGGTCACTAGAATAGGAGAATGATACAAAACACCATAATTACCCATCTTCATGCCACGTACAACTGTAATGCCCAAGAATCAGTTGCCATCAATAACTTCGTTGGTACGAAGGTTGAATTGAACTGATTCTTTGACATAAATAGCAACACCGCCAGTGTGTCTAGAATGTGATAAACAAGCAGCAACAATTTATCCCGGAATACTATACTGATCAAAAGCTTCAGTTTCTATAATATGAGTTTCAGATAATAAAACTAAAAGAGGACGTTTTTCCTCAACAATCTGACGTAATGCTAGGTAGTTTGTTGACAACCCCGCAATATTAAAATACAAAAAATCGAATTGAGTCACATTCCTGGAACTTGGTTGCTATTTATTGAAACGCAAGCTGCTTTTTTCTGATCAAAAAGTATTTTATTGAGTAAACATTTAGAGCTAAATGCGGCATGGTTCACGTCCAAGTTCATTTTACGTTCTTTATTCATTTTCGAACAATTAAAACAATTCAAATTCTTGATTCAAATTCCGTCATACGAGTTACAATTCCTTCCATCATTGGAATCACTTACGGATGAAGACAGAAACAAATGATTCACTAGGAGTGCTTCTTTTGTTTTTGAGAAGATTGGATGTAAATATTCATATGATGATTAATTCGTTCACATCGCAATCAATAATATATTTGATGTCTCTGCTCGATACGACGGGAATAAGCGCTTATGCCGAAGTAGTGGTCTACCTTATGCTGCTTTTTTATTGCAAAGTTAAGAAGTACGTTGCTGTACGTGATTGGCTATCCTACAAACAAATCGCATCGTCAACAAAGAGGGCTATATAGGGAGATGAATACAGCGTAGCATGGATGAAAGATACAGTTCGAGAGTTTAGCTTTGATCGTTAGCGATAATACACAATTTTACTGAAAAGAAAATGTAGGATTATGAGATTATGATTATTAGAGGGCTATGCATATTGATAACTTCATATCAAAATACACATCTGAACATCATAAATAAAATATAAATCATAAAACAATTAAACTTTTGTTCAGTCAAGTAATGATTTCATATGAAACAGTGTCTGAATCCGCCGTAATCTACAAATTAGGGCACTTACTTTCACCCACAAATCTCCAGTGGTGGAAATATACTCAAACCACACGCTACCGATTTTACACAATCCTAAACAATGCGTCATTATTCTTAAACGGATCACTTCACAGTTCAAATCCGACACAGAAAGAAGTCGCATCGCGTCGTTGGCGTTCCGTCAAATGTACCCCAAGACTGAATACCATAGAAAAACTGGCCCCGATTTTTTTTCGACAACTGTGAAGTACCTAGACCTACGGTAGTACCCTCATAAACATCACAGTTAAAAGTCACATAGTTTTTCCTGTTCGTGTCTTTTAGACTCATCACCGGTGCACCGTTTGAATTAATTGTTGAAAACCAGCTACCGCTATTCTCACACCATCTTTCTACCCGGACTTTCCGCGTGTGCCTTTGCTTTTCCCCAAAGTACAAACAGACATCAATTCCTCCGTCTAAGACCCCGCGACTGGTCGTTTGCATGCCAACCGGCAATCAACACTATTTGAGCGTCGTCGTCGTCGTCGTTATGGAACTGAATGGTTTTCAAGTGGCTTCTGGGTTTTGGAATTGCAGTTGAAACCAGAAAGCATAATAAAAACCATTCCCGGAAGTGATTCTTCCACCTTGGGAAAACTGGTACGGCGGAAGTGAAGGTTGGAAATCGATATCACGGGGAGTTTGCATTCTCATTCAAATTACTGTGCTCACCAAAAAGTCCGCTGATGAATGACGCCGTGCGCGCAAAGGGACTGGAATACCGCTGGGAGGAAAATCGATATCCCCCCGCGCCGCTAAGGTTGATTTCCATAAACAAAAACAATTTTCCAACCGGTGCACGCGGTGTGCCGGCAGCCCTCGACGTCGCGACAGGATTGTTGGGAAAATGGATTGTGTTTCTTGGTTTGTCCAATAACAACTACGGCGGTAGTGGGTGCCCGACCGGTGTAACACCGGTTAGGTGGTTGTAGGTCGGGTCAGGTTGAGTGTAATGACCTTTTTGGTGTGGAAGAGAAATTGTCATGCAAGACTGTTTACTGGAATGGTTCGTCAAGATGATGTGAGACTAATTTGTGACATGCGAATGTCATCAAGGTGATTCTTAATTACCGGTAGACATGATAATGTTTTGAGGGTGATTGAATAGCAATTGAATTGGGTAGTGAATTTGAAGTTGTTTCTTTTTGGGCAACAGGCTGAAATGATGCTATCGTTATAAATGGATGTATCCAACAATCCATAATGGTTAGTGTTGACGCACGGTACCATCTAATGGTAACTATTTAAGTATAGCCTCATTGGAAAAAAATATGAGGGTCTGATAAGTCCCATGAGGACTTAGTGTTTTCAAATTGGATTCCAGAAAATGATTCTGATGCAATTTCCAAGTCACTGTAGAGTAATTATGGCTATGTTTTTGGTTTCTTTTTAAGTTTCAGGACGGGAATTACTTTTTGTAATATTAATAATAGTTTAATAAGCGGCGCCGGTGGTGTAGTGGTAAGCGTGATTACCTCTCACCCCAGCAGGCCTGGGTTCAATCCCAGTCGGCGCCGCCGGGATGTTCTGCGGCATAAAATCTCTGATCACGCCTTCCTTCGGATGGGAAGTAAAGCCGTTGGTCCCCGGTCCATGAGTTGATGGGTCCATAGGTAGGTTCCAGGTGTGGGAGCTGCCTCCCTGGTGTCGGTAGCATTGGTGCTCAGCACGGAAAACAAGATCGACGGAAAACAAATCAAGGAAAAACAAATAATAATAGTTTAATATTGAAGGGATCTTTGTGTCAACCTTGTGCACCACTACACTATAACAGTAACAGAGTTTCCATTAATTCTCTTACTCTTGTTTATTAAAAATGGGTTTCTTAGATAAAACATATTATTCGTCAATTTTACCTGTTGCGGAAGATAAAGTGTTTATTGTGTTATACCTTTTGACTATAGTGAGATAGATGATTGTACAGCCATCCAGGGAGGTGACACCACCGAGTTGATGATTGATATAGGATTATAAAGGTTGAACACGGAAAAATCCGGACACGAAAATATTGTCGGGGTTTTAAAATGCGTTATTTATTTTTCATAGTTCAATGCAACAGCTATACATTAGTAGGTATTATGCTTATTGTAAGACCATTGTTTCAGTCTTCTTTCTTACAATAGACCATTGCTTGAACTTTTCTTCGTACACGGCCCATCATCTTTTGCACGAGCCCTGCTTCCACTTGTTTGGCTGCAAAATTACATTTCCGCTTGAAATCCTTCAGTTAAATTCCAGTTCTTGCCTTTTTCTTCAGGATGTGCTTCAAAATTGACCAGTATTCCTCGATTGGCCTTAATTCCGGAGTATTGGCCGGATTCATGTTCTTGGGAATCCCTGTGTCCCGGCTAATAATTGTGGTGTTTTTTTAATTTCTCATTTTTATCTGCTTAAGAAAATAATGTTCTACCTTATTTCGTTGTTTTTCCTTTCAATTTAAATAATTTTCATTTCACGTTCAACCACAAGGCGGTGGTGGTGGTGTCTTGCTAGCAGTTCGTTCTACTTTTAACTCACGGTTACTTCATCCACCTAATAGCTCAGCTGTCGAACAGGTGGCTGTTACCCTACCGTTGAAAGTGATCTTCATTTGCGTGTTGTATTTACCCCCGGATCGATTTGATCAACACATTTATTCACTTTTTTGGGTTGTATCCAAGATGAATGCGACTGACGAAATCCTTGTCGTTGGTGATTTCAATCTTGCTTCAGTCAACTGGGCATCGAATGAAACAGGGTTCTTTCATCCTCGCTCTAATGGCTCATACATTACACCTGGCATCTGTAGTAGGTTGCTACAATACTGCTGATCTTCTGCAACGGAACGAGATCTCCAATGAAAATCATAGACTGACTTGATCTATGTTTCCTTAGCCGTGAACTCGTCTCTAATTGCTCGGTTCAACTAGTTAAACGTTGCAGACACCATTCACCCCTGCAGTTATCATTACACTTATATCAGGCTTGCACTTTTCGGGTTACCGTGGACAGCGTATCGTATGACTACCGTAGGACTGACTTCGAGGGAATGGCAACCTTTTTCGAAAACATCAGCAGGGACGATGAACTCCGAGATCGTGACGCGAATGCTGACCCTTCTATTTTCTCGAATATTATCGTGTATGCGATCGACCAGTTTGTATCCATGACAACTCCACTCATATCTATTTTTTTTCCCTTTGGTTTGTTTTTTCCGTCGATCTTGTTTTCCGTGCTGAGCACCAATGCTACCGACGTGCCAGGAAGGCAGCTCCTACACCTGGACCCTACCTATCGACCCATCAACTCATGAACCGGGGACCAGCGGCTTTACTTCCCTTCCGAAGGAAGGCGTGATCAGAGATGTTATGCCTCAGAACATCCCAGCGGCGCCAACTGGGATTGAACCCAGGCCTACTGGGGTGAGAGGTAATCACTTTTACCACTACACCACCGGTGCCGTTACACTCATATCTAGTAACCCTCGTTGGACCAACGACCGAATCAAGCGACTGAAGTCATCCAAACGAGCTACCTTGAAGACATTTTGTAAACTTCGAACGGATGCATCGAAGAGGAAGTACAACCTCGTTAACAAACAGTACAAGCGGCTCAACAAACAGCTTTATCAAGCCCATCAGCGCCATCTACAAACTAAACTCAAAGCAAATCCCAAGAGCTTCTGGTATCATGTGAACGATTAACGGAAGGAATCGGACTTACCTTCTACAATGTACAATACGGATCAAGAAGAATCAGATACGGAGGGAATCGCTGACCTGTTCATGTCACAATTCAGTAGTGTCTTCGTCAAAGAAAATTTACCTAACGAGCACGTCGTAGCCGCCGTAAGTGATGTTCCCGTACTTTCTGCTGTTGGGCCGCATCCGCCTATCTCGACTACTGATGTTCGTAGAGCAGGACTTCGTTTGGAAAATTCTTTTAGCACTGGTCCTGACGGAATCCCTTCCGCGGTTGTTAAGATCTGTATTGGAGTGCTGGCCGCACCTTTAGCATTCATCTTCAACCTCTCTTTGGATTCTGGAATCTTTCCTGACTGCTGGAAGGATTATTTTGTTTTCCCTGTCTTCAAAAAAGGCAATAAGCAGTCGGTGTCATACTACCGTGGTATCGTTGCTTTATGTGCAGTCTCAAAACTTTTTGAACTATTGGTGCTAGATTATTTAAAACACACATGCTCTAGTTATATCGCGACTGAACAACACGGTGTTATGCCGAAGAGGTCGTTCAATACACATCATCAATCATACGCAAGATGGAAAGACGTCATCAAGTGGATGCTATCTACATCGATCTTTCTGCTGCTTTTGATAAAATCAATCACGAGATTGCAGTGGCCAAACTAGAGCGACTTGGTTTTCACGGTTCCCTTCTTGATTGGCTTCGCTCATACCTCACCGGTCGACATATGTCAGTGAAGATTGGAGATCATTTTTCTCAACCGTTCGCTGTTTCTTCTGGTGTACCTCAAGGCAGTCATTTGGGACCGTTCATATTTTTATTGTATCTGAATGACGTTCACTTTTCGATCCGTCGCCTGAAGCTGTCTTATGCTGACGATTTCAAACTATACTTTGTCATCAAAGATCGAAATGATGCATTATTTCTTCAGTAGCAGCTGGAGGTTTTTGCTGTTTGGTGTGACAAGAACAGGATTGTATTAGCTGTAGTGGTAAGTGTGATTACCTCTCATCCCAGCCGGCCTGGGTTCAATCGCAGTTGACGCCGCCGGGATTTTCTGAGGCATAACATCTCTGATCACGCTTTCTTTCGGAAGGGAAGTAAAACCGTTGGTCCCCGGTTCATGAGTTGATGGGTCGATAGGTAGAGTCCAGGTGTGGGAGCTGCGTCGGTAGCATTGGTGCTCAGCACGGAAACAAATCAAGGAAAAAAAAAGATGATACAATTCTGTTATTACCAGATCAGCTGTAACTACACAGAGAACCGATAGACGGTGCGTGGGACTAGCATTCATCCTCAATATCTCGGCTGTCATTACAGCGAGTATTACGTCAACATATTCTTTGCCATTCCACTCTTGATCAGCATTCGGACGTGGCCGGCGCTGATATTGCCTTATTTTAGATCACCAGTATTAGTGGTGATCTAAAATAAGGCAATATCAGCGCCGGCCATGTCCGAATGCTGATCAAGAGAGGAAGGGCATAGAATATGTTGACGTAATACTCGCTTTAATGACAGCCGAAAACACCTCTGCACTTCCACGAGTAATCACTGGGATGTTGGATAAAAGGGTTGGATTGCAACAGGATTCGTTTTGGTAATCTATATACTGAATTGATGTCTACACGATTCCATAGCGCAAAGGAGCTTGGATTTGAACCCACGGACTTCTGCTCAGTCAGAAAAATCGGTCGCCCCTAGGCCACCGAGCTCCTTATATCACAAAACAATTACGGTCAAGTTTTAGTTCAATTTTGTTTTTACTATGTGTCGATCCTGGTGACGACCTCACCGACGACGACAACAACTGCTCTTGAAAAGAATTTGATATGGATCTCCAAGCATCACGTCTATCCTAAAACTCAAATATTACTTCTTTTACCTACCCGTTTTTTTAATCGAATTTAATTACGCTCAGTAGTGTAAGGGGTTTGGGTTCTAACCCACGATCTTCTGCTCAGTAAGCAAAAACGGTCGCTCTAAGACTACCGTGCCCCTTACATCACAACAAGCTACAAACAACGATCGTTCATTATCGGTTACAATAAGCTATTAAAATTAAATGAAGTCCCCGAAAGTAGTTAACAATGTCTTCCGAACCGGATCAGGCGTACGTCACAGTTGTCTAAATACAGGTTTTACTTCTCCGAATCGTTCCACAGATTTCTATTATTAACGATTCTATATAATAGAGGCCTGGATAGATCAACTCAGTAATGTAACGAGGCTTGGGTTTTAACCAGCAAAAACGGTTGCTCTATAGCCACCGTGCCCTTTACATTACGACAATCTACGACCGACTTAACAAAAAGATATTCAAATAAAGCGACGTCCCCGAAAGCAGCCACTAATGTCTTCCAAACTGGATCACGCATACATCCTTTCCGAAATTCATGGCTTAAACAATTCAACTTTTGATTATTAACTGCGATTTATGCTCTCGGAACCCAACGATGCCGGTTTATTCTGTTGTGGGAGAGCTTGCGATTAAACCCATGATATTCTGCTACGGGGTCATCGAGTTTCTGAAAACCGCTTGTTATGTAATGTAATAAACAACAGAGATACGCGATATTTCATATACTTTCAGCGGTTGATGTTCAATTTTAAATATACGAATCGTACTGCCTACGACGGCGACTACGACGGCGACTAATGACGGCAACAAGAAAAATTATGAAGGTCAATCATTTTCCAGGATGCTTTCAAGAACTGGCTGTGTTGGTGTTAGATTAGATAAGATTAGATTTGATTAGTGATCGTTATCACTAGAAGCGGAGCAAAATGCCTTCACTTCGATAGCGCCTAGTGAAAATAGGGATCCAAAGATTCCTTACTTCATTTGAATATGTGAGTGCCTGTCTTCAGTTAGTTAAAACACATCGGGTTTTGGAACTGGTTACACTTGTAGTAACCGTTAGTAACCTACTCCATGATTGACCAGACTCAGCGAAACTTGCACAAAGAACCACATTAATGGGGCTGGGATTAGTAATCCATTCTCAGTGTGCAAACTCTGGTGAATCAGTACTTTCAAGATCAGAGATTTTGAAAGCAACGGATTATTACGGATTGTTACTAGAGACCGAGTATACATCTGCATCCCTACGGTAGTCACAAGAAGGGCGGTTTTGTTACTGGAAAGGGTGAATTCGATCAGGAATCACTTTGGAACGTTATGCGATCTTTTAAAACATGGTGAGAAAATGATGCGAACTCAGTAATGTAAAGGGAATCTTCTGTTCAGTATGCAAGGGTCATCAATAAGCCACCAAGTCCATTACAAATCACACAAAAAAAAAACCACTGCAACCGACGATCGTTCACGCCTGAAGACATAAATCTAATCATATAATACAAACGCCTTCAAAAGCAGTCAACAATGTTTTCAACACGGATCATGTCACATTTTACTCAAAATACCAATATTTCCGTACCGTTAAAGACTTCTATACTTAAAAATGGAACCTGGTATTGACCTCAGTGTCTTCGAAGTTAGCAAAAACGGCCAACGGACTCCTTACATTACAAAATACTGTTTCGATCGACGATTGTTCAAGCCAAACTGCAAATTACAAACTCGTTTACCGAACTCCTGTAAATTATTTCTGGCTGTCAAATCAAGTTTATATTTCAATTTCAACTGTGAAAGTGAGAAATAGACTGTGACCAGCATTAGTGTTTTCACATCCCAGCGGAGGTCGCTGGGATTTTTCTTAGGCTTAAAAATCTCTGGTTGTGTTTTCCTTAGGAAGGGATGTAAATCCGTGGGTCCTGGCCAATCCTCTGCTAAGAAGGAGGGTTGCTGAAGCCACCACCATTGGTAGTGTCAGCACTGTAGTCTACAGTTTTTATGCTATGTTTATATGTGCATTGACGTTAAAAAATCTTATGTGAATAATCAGTAATGAAAATGAATTTATCATGATTAGCTTGTCTCATTTAAAAATCAATATAATAAATATTTAATTCCTACATGTACGCGCTTGTCGAACATTTATCACGTTTATTTTGCCGCGCAACAAATCAAACATCTATGTAGACGGAGCATAATTTTTCAATGTTTGCATCAGCTGTTTTAGATTGACAGATAATCGAGCCAGAGGACCAACAGCTTTGGCTTCAAGTAAAATGTTGGTAGATGACGTTTCTGCCACCGGAGTGGTCCTGGCCCATGTGGGATGTGATGGATGCGATATGTTATTGTTATTGCATAATTGTTTTTCAGACAGATTTAACTTTATGGAGCAGACGCGAATGGCCATGTGTCTCTTGCTCTGTGTGATTTGCTTATTTAGGTCCAAGGTGAAAACAATTGGGAATTTAAAGCGTGTAATTTCGCTATAACCATACGCCATAAAAGGCTAGCACAAGAGTTAGTACTCATGTTCCAACCGTCAGAGGAAAATGGAGCAACCTTAACATTTCAAGACTAGATGCTTCAAACGACGAACCAATCATAAATAACCAAAATGGAACGAGGAGTCCACGTTCCATCCATTTATCGGTTTCTGAAACATCGTGTTTAAATCTTTGGTTCAAACAGGCTCGATGTTTAATAAATAATCTTGTCCCTTAAGTACTGCACAGTAAGCCTTGCCATTTTGGTGTGTGTGGCGCATCTTTGATGTGCAATATATAGCAAATCGACAAGAAAAATTATGGAGGTACATTCATCATTTTCCAGGAAGATCGTTACAAGTTTTGTTTGCAATAGCTCCTGGGCCCCTTTCTATTACTATTCGAGATTTGGCGTATAATGCGCCATTTTGTCGATTTCAAGGTTTTACGTGGTTTTATGGCTATTTCAGACGGTCTTCAGGCCATTTTAGACGCTTTTTCCGTCATTTTTGCCTCATAACATTTGTCTTCAACATTGATGGGTCTTGAGTTTATTGGTACTTCTGAAAGTGAATCGCTACCACCAAAATTTTGGGAACCGTTGAGTTAATTTATCAATCTTAGAGTAGTTATTATCACCTGAAAAAGCATGGATCCTCCCAAATTTATCAATCAAGGGATTTTTTAAACATGCATGTTCAGAAGCCTCACTATCATGCTACAACATGAGCCTAAGAAAGAATCATTTGCATCGTGAACGTTGTAGATACAAATGGAAATGTAATTTTCTCCTTCGGAAATAAAGATAAGGACGACATACAAAATTGTACAGGAAATTGGTAATTTTCGAAGCACGATTTAGCGATGATCACTTAGGTGATACAAACATTAAGTAAAATCCCACTAGGGACGTAATAAATCCAAAGAAGAAGAAGAAGAAGAAGAAGTCCATGACACAATCTGATATTCAAGAATTACTCAATAATACAGGTAAAAATAGAGTTACACTTCAAAGATAAACCCTTGGTGATCACCACTTCACCAGGAAACACGCAAAACTGCAGCAAATCATCAATGAAACCTTCCAACCTCGTAAGTGAGCCATTTAATACCCACTCGGCAACCATTTGCAGCACTGATTGCTTCTCAATGTCAATGGCTTCCACTCACGATAATTCTTACCTGTTATTGTTGATGTTTGATTTCATTTTCTCGTCCGTTCTCGAGTTGTTGCGTTTTTGTAAGGCAAATTCGGTGCAACAGAGCCAGCTCGCCGCCATAATTACTATTCAATAGGTGGCGGCTCGCCTATTCTTCTCTCCATTGTGACTCTCAATGGAAGAAACGACCAAAGGTCAGTACCCCACAACGTTGCCCCGCGAAATCGCGACGGTTTATTAATTATATCGATCATTGTCGAGTTTAACCTTCACACAAGAAGCATGATGTGCAGACACATTAAATGCGGTGCGAACAATTGCTAAATTTTACACTTTTTTGTGCGTGCTCTGAAAATCTGTTTGAAGCTTTCCCAGATGAATTTGACTGGCTGGAAGTGTGTTGCTGCAACCAACGGGTCTTTACTGACCGTGTTTCGCTCGATTTAAATACCATCCTTGTGTTGTTCGGTAGGAGTTTGTTATGCTCATTTAACTATATATGCATCGCATCCAACCGAGTGAATCATTATTGCTGTTACCTAACACCAATGAGGTTGGAGGTAGGTTTGGTGCCAAAGAAGAAGAATCTGCATTATTCGATGATTCCTTCCCGGGAGAAGTTTAAATCGTAAATAAAATATGGCTTTGAAATCATAAGTTAGACGAAAAGTTATGATTTTGAATGAGATGAAATCATTTTTTTTTTCGATTTTATAACGGCGAATCATTTCGAGGTCATCAATACCACACCATAGGCCGTGAAACAGTTATGCATACTTTGATGGGGTATCCAATTTCTGGAATAGGTAAATACCATACACAGTGAGGAGGAGAAGCGGTTCTTCGATTGTGCAAATGCGAAAGAGCAAACGAGCATGAAATTTTATGTAGCATACTTAGTGCTTGTACTTGCCATAAGCGCTTCTTCTCCATGTTCTTCTTGTCGTAGTGCACAGGAATTTCCCCAACCCAATCCGATTCGAATCCGATTGCATTCGACACTGCTCCGGGGTCCGGGTCATTCGCCAAAGCTGTCGAACGAGTCGCGTTCGCCGGAAAGTAAACGAACGGCATGGTTTAGGTGGTGAGCCTTTGTTGTGTTTCCAATAACCATAAAAACGCAAGCTGTGCAATTTACTGCAAGTAATGAACGTTAGTCGGGAAATATCCTTGGTTTTGTGCTTTATGCAGTTGTGAAATGCTGGAATTCTCTTCGTTTCCGCGTAGAAGTTTTTTTTTGCGCTGGGAAGAGGAACATTCCTTGTACATGTAACATTTTAATTACTGTTTTTTAAATTAGCAATGCCGGTCTAGATGGCCACTGGGCGGTTAGTCTATGGCTTCAACCGAAGAGATTCGCACTCTTTCTTCCAAGGTATGCCATAGGTAGACTAAGTTCTTCGGGGTGAAGCTGTGCAGAATAGAGGCATCGAACTGTTGTTGGATTAATTTTGTCCGTTGATGATACCGATGAGCCGAAGGAGTTGTTATAGTGATTATCGTTAGTCTTGTTTAACCAGTTCTTATGACCCGTTTCTGTGTATGCTCAATTTAGTGTTCGTTACTTTATGTTAATATTTGCGTTTCTCTTGATTCATTTCAGGTGTAATAAACCTTCTTGTTATGAGGATTGCCGTTTGGTTTTGTGAAAACACTTTTACCGTATATTGAAGCTTCACTGGTGGTATTCAGTAATGGATAAGATATTCGGTGAGTGTTGCATTAAATAATTAAACATATAATACAATTTATATTAAATAGTTACGTGATTTTTCCATTATATGTTTCTACAGTACCTTCCCGTTATTGGCAGCTTTCTGATTTGTTTCTTGTTAAATCTTGTACAATCACGAATAGATTAAAGTGTCCGATGACAAAAATTCATGTGTTGCCAAAAAACGGGAAGGAACCAGTGGCGTTTTCTTAACCTCAATCCACCTGTGCACCAACTCTCAAAACATAAACAATTATCAAAATATTGCTTGCAATGGATAGATATCGAGTAAACTAGAAAATTAAGTGTATTTTCAACATGATCCGAGTATGAATATGGCATTAAATCTGGTTTTGAAAGTTGGTGCACAGGTAAAAAGTGAGGTTACGGGATGCCACTGGATTTCACATTTGTTTATTTTTAGAAAAAAATATAAGCTTAGATTGTATAATCGTGTATTTTTCAATGCAGCTCATTGACGCAGGCATAACATTTTTCGAGAAAAAAGACCCCTAGACATTCCTTTAAAATGATGAAAAATGATTCGATACAAAACCAGATTTAGGGGTAATCTAGACCGAGGCTACTAGGTTGATCGCTATTAGTCCAAATGGCTCTTTTTGCTAATAACTTACCACATTTCAATGTCCGGACTTGGATAGCACAAATTATGTCATCCGGGATTTGAATGTTTTTCAATGTCTATGATGCAAAAAATATTTTTCAGTCCTAAATATTAAAAAAAAATACAGTCTGTCAACTTTTCCACTAGAAATCTCGAAGTGTTTTTTTCTAATCTGGGATTTTTCATTCATTATGCATTTATTTTGTCATTCGTTTAGGGTGGCTTTTCAGTCTAGCAAAATCAAAATCCTGTTATTTTCTTTTTGTCCGACGTTTCGGTCCATTTGGTACCTTTTCCAGGGACTCTAGTTACAGTTTTGTCGCCCAGTGTAGTCCTGTAAAACGTGTAACTGTCGTGAGGTTAGAGTTTTCCCGCATAAACTATTGAGTCCCTGAAAAACCCTCACCTTGGCTAGTTTTTGCACCTTGTTGCTGGTGGGCGGGCTTAATTTCATGCTTTAAAGTGGAGTGTTGGAGACGGTTGGTTTAGGTTCGGCATCGTTGGCTCATGCCGTGGCAGAATAGTGTCATGAGCATGTTATGAGGATTACTGAGCTTCCCCTCTCTGATGAACTACTGCATGAGAAAACCAAAGATCTAGTCTAGCAGTGATAGTATCACACTTGTTACTCCTTTGTTTGAGAGCCGCGTCGTAGTACGTTTACGTATAGGCACTGACGTTGGATGCGATACTGGCGGGTTTTTCCGTTCCATTCTACTCAGAAGTAGCTTGAAATTCTCCTTTGATTTCACAAAGAATACGCCTCACACTTAACTGTGAACTATTTTTAGAATTACCTTAAAATTCCAATAATGTCCAACGTTGATGGCCTTTAATAATTAAAGTAGCAAGTTTGGCTTTTTATTTTTTTTTTATTACAGGGTAAATCAATTGCAGTGATATTTTTAAAGCAACATCTTTAAAAAATCTGGGAAAATCTGGAACACATTTAAAAAAAAACTGGAAATATATGTGGTCTGTCTGTGTATCTGGCAAGACGACTAAAAATCTGGAAAATCCAGATAAATCTGGAATACTGGCAACGCTGCTTGTAACTATTTTTTATCGATCTTCAGATCAATCATAAGTTCTCAGGCTTGTCATTGATATTATTTAACTCCTCTGAATAAAATATTCCGAGAGTTTGCTTTGCTGGATCTACTAGATTTTATATTAATGAAATGTCTCCTGGTTCACACTGATTTCAGATCACCGAAGTCGGTCAAACTTTTTCGGGCTTTGAACGACTGATAAACTGAACTTCCAAATGACCGTTACACAATAAAATCCATATTTTTTATTTCTAATAATTGAATGGGGCTCCAGGCATGGAAAATCATTTGCATTCATTTCGTGCATTCATTTACGTTCATTTGCACCTAACTTTTTTTTATCAACAGGAATTCCGCAAAATAATGTATGGAGTTTTTGTAGGTTTTGTTATTAGCTACAACTTTTGTTAAGAACGCAAATCCGTATATCTTATGCATGACGAACCAGAGCGAACAGAATCCACTACTGTTTTTTAGTGAATGTATTTTACATTCACTGAAAAACAGTAACAAGTTTTGCCCGCTCTAATTCGTGATGCATAAAAGATACAGATTTGAGTTTTGGGCAAAAGTTGCAGCTAATAACAAAACCTACTAAAGCTCTATACATCATTTTGCGGAATGCTGTTGATGGCAAAAGTTAGAAGCAAATGAATGTAAAAAAATGTAAATGATTTTCCATGCCTGGGGCTAACTGCTTAGGTTATCTCAACTGACGAGACTGTCAGCCATAGGCTGGTTCATCTCTTAGTATGGGGTTAATAACTGTGTGTGAGTCGAGTTTGTACGGTGGATCACAAGTCCTTGTTCCCAACAAGTTGATAGATCCCCAACAAGTATGCCAAATATGTAGCTCAAATTGGCCCATATTTTGTATGAAATGTGCCCTCGAAGAAACATTTTATTAGTAGTCTCAAAGTGACTAGAAAATTCCCTTCTATCGAATGGTGAAGGTTTCTGCAATACCGATTTATTTTGTTTTAGTTTATACTAAAATTTTAGTCATTTAGTATCTGACGCGTTGTGGCAAAGTGGTCTGTGTGGCTTAATCTATTGTGTAACTGTCAAATTTACGTCAACGCAACGCAAAAGGATCTAATATGGGTGGCCCTTAAGACTTGAAAAAGTTCTAAGATCTCGGACTCTGGTGCCTCTCACCCCAAAAGGCCTGGGTTTAATCCCAGTCGGCGCCGCCGGGATTTTCTGATGCCTTTTTGATCACGAAGTAAAGCCGTTGGTCCCCGGTTCATGAGTTGATGGGTCGATAGGTGGTGTCTGCCTTCCTGGCGTCGGTATCATTGGTACTCAGTACGGAAAACAAGACCGACGGAAAACTAATCAAGGGAAAAAAATGATTACGCATGGCCTTGCAAAACTTAAATTTTGGAACTAAGAACAAGAATTTTAGATCTCGAACTAACCAAAACTAAGATAAATTTACCAGTTATGGCAAGTACACCAGTTATGGCACTGCTCCATTTAAACTTCATAGGCCACATGGTTCATGCCATAACTGGTACATTTTTTAAGTAATGCCATAACTGGTACACCTCTGTTTCTTAATTCTGAGCCGATATTTTTTTTACATCTCAAAATTTGATAGTTCAGGTCCTTCGACAACATTATACACATTCTGGAACTTTTATTTTTTTACCTCGGGCTTTGAAAATTATCATTTTATGAAAATTTATTCTACTGCATCTCCTGGCCACGACTCTCTCGAAGCTAAATGCACGGGTTTTACTTTTCAGCTTCTGCTTGTAACTTACAAGAAGACATTTGTTTTATACGAAATGAGCATACAGTAACCCCAACCTGGTCTAAACAAGGTGTGGAATTGATGGGTTGTATGTATTGGTGCAGTTCGTTTTCACTCGGCTTTCAATCGGCTTCGCACGATTCGCTTCTTTCGTACACTCAAGCATGCTCGTTATAACTTTTGTTACAATCAGCGTTTGCATAGGAAATTGAATATGGATTAGCGACATTCTGTATGAAACCAATATTTATGATTGTTCTTCCACTGAATGTTGAGATAATTTATTGATTATCGTAGGGGAAATTGATGTAATGTTGGCCTAAATGCCCCTAATTCGGGCCCATACATAAATTCAGCAATCGACTAAATTTTCAATAGCAACAAAACATATCCATAATAAAATTGATAAATATCAGATTTTTAGCGATGGGTCCAATTTTAGATCCGTAGGCCAACATTAAAGCCATTTCCCCTATTACCACACTGTATACCATGAAAAAGCAATCTGCCGGTGAATTTTTGCCCCTTTTCAAGAAATGAGTTAATATAAAAAAAAAAAAAAACAAAACGCCAGTTGATATTTCCCGAAGACTTTATAAAAGAATACAATCAAGTGAGATATGGGGGCGACCCTGGCGTAGTGGTTAACATCCATACCTCTCACGCCAAAGTCACGAGTTCAAATCTCACCCCCGGACAAGTCACGAATGACCCAAGAGTGTTAAAGTGACTATAATAAAAAAAAAAAAAAAAAAAAAAAAAAAAAAAAAAAAAAAAAAAAAAAAAAAAATCAAGTGCAATCCTCATGCAAACATACTTCATATTTCGCAAATTTGCTTTCGAGTGTTATGTTGTGAGCATCCTCTCCTGCAATATTTACCTGTTTCCCCTCTACCAACACATACGTGAGGGCTGTAATCCCTCCATATATATGCAGTGGGCATATAAAGCTGATACTCTGTAGATATTTATGGTTGACACTAATCACATATATAAATCAGCGTAATTGGTTGAAGGACAGTCTAGAAACAGCGAGGGGTGAACGGTACCACCCACTGCATATAGGGAGGGGTTCCTTCCTTCCTTCCTCGCATTTCAAGCTTATTGCTTATCGCATATTAGCTTTTTGGTGGAGGAGAACCAGACCCAGGCTGAAAGCCTCCCTAATAAAGTAAACTAAACTTATGTTAACTTATTAGATTTTTGTGTACTCTCAACTTAGTGTTCTAGATGTACTTCCACGGTTAATAATTGAGAGCTTTCGATGCCTGTACCATGTTTGCATTCGTATAATTGTGTGGCAAGTACAATCATACTTTATGTCCAGGGAAGTCGAGAAATGTTCCAACCCGAAACATTTCTAGACCGGACCGGGAATCGAACCCAGCCACCTCCAGCATGGTCTTGATTTGTAGCTGCGCCTTTTACCGACTGACCTGAGAAAGACCCTAAGCAGGGGTTACTGTACATATATGCTACCTTGATTTAACTCCAGAGGATTTCTACTTAATAAATTCATCGCAGATTACCACATAATTCCAGTGGCATAGCGCAACTACTTATGTAGCATCTTTCCGTATCTGAAGATGAAGCCATTTATCTATTTCACAAGTTTTTTTTTATGTTCACAAACATACATTTGCACCGATTCAAATGTTGCGGTAAATCTCCAGTTCTGTTCTGATGATGCATTCCTATTCACACTTTACTCCTTCAATGAGCAAAGGCTACCAAAGTACCCTGAGTAATATATTACATTTCGCTGGCCATCTGATGGAGTGTGGAAAAGAAAATGAGCTGTGAAAAACTACACCGATGCGTTTGATGTGAAGCGCGTAGTACGGAGATCCAATCTTAATTAACCATGATAATAGGGTAATTCAATTCTAATTAGGGTTTCGTGCTGATCTTGAAATATTAATATCTGATTAATTGAATGTGGGTGGATTTCTTCATTTGCAGAACAGCCGGGTATCGATTTCATGGGCGTATTGACTGATTACCAGAAACGCCATTCGTACAATTTCCAACTGCATTACCCGAATGTATCCACATCAGATAAACATATATCACGGTCACCCAATGGCATTAATTCCGACCGCTTTAGGTTGTCTCATTGGAGCGTCTACTCGAGCTTCAACATCATGCAACTCGCCAGCAAGCGGTGTAGCATGTTAGTGTTCGTTAGCGAAAAATGGAAAACTCGTCACATTCGCAGCTTGGTTATTTAAATTGCATAACAACGAAAACGACGGCGGCGTGGCGGCGGCGCTTCGAAGGAGTCGTCTAGCACCGAAAACCGATCGACTTTGGTTCATGTAGGGTTAAGATCTAATTTTGGTCATACTAAGCACAACCCGCACTTTACCGTCTAGTTTTTGAACTTAAACCCGTTATGGAATAAAATGGAATGGTTATATAAAAATACTTTTAAATTTATTTACCTTTCGTTGGATTTGATATAGAGTCACAAATTGTTGAGATATTGATACAAATCTAACAGTTTTTCTTGATTCAAATTCCGTCCAAACACATTGAAACGGTATTGGATTCACTTCGACTTAGGGGACGGTTAAAATATATTCGCTGGGAGCGCTTCTTTTGTTTTCAAGTAGAATGGATGTAAATATTCATGTTATGCGTTCTTATAAACTATGTTTTTATATGAAGAGCTTTGAGTGTGTTGATTTATTTCCTTTTAATTCCGTTCTAACTACTACTTGCAGGCATTGATAAAATCTGCAAGTAGTAGACGAAATACGTGAGATAAGTAATTATAATGGAATTAAAAGGAAATAAATCAACACACTCAAGGCTCTTCATAAAGGGATTCCGGCCGACAAAATCAAAAGATTTATGTGGTGTAGCTTTTGAATTTAACTATCGTACCAAAAGTATAATTGATTCGTTCACATCGAAATCGTTGATATTTGTGATGCTTTTACTCAATGTGACGAAAATAGGCGCATATGTCGAAGTGGTGCTCTTCCATATTAGTAGAATGTAATACAGAAGCGGTGATATTCTCCATGCACACATGCAGCAGCAGTATTTATTATTTATTGATTGCTTCGTGTAGCCAACTTTTGAGAATCGAACTCAAACGAAATGGGCAGTAAGTAAGCAAACAAGGTACTATGACTGGCAGTCGTCGTAGTTGTCGGTGAGCAGTTAAATCGATTGATCGACGAACTTTTGGACTGGGCTGTGTGAAGTGAGCGGAAAACATATAGGTATGGTATGATTCGTTTTCCATCTACGGTGATAGAAAATCGTTCATCTGCAAAATTTTCCTGTTTAATACCGAAGTAGAGTGATGAAATGCCTCTACCGATGAGAGATTCAATGCATCACTGCAGAATATAGATCACAAACGTGCTCGTATTCGGTTCGAAGGGGGAGGCTTAGTGTCTAACAACAAGCTATATAAACAACACATTATTTTCTATTTCCCAGCAGTAAAATATAATTACGCCCTCGGAACAATGTAAATCAAAGGCATGATGAATATTCTAACGCAATAGCAGCTAGAAGTCATTCAGCCGGTGAGAGCTTACTGGTCTACTGACTGGTTCTAACTAGAGTGCACTGCATAACTTAATGGTTCCATACTCATGGAAGAACCGTTTATCGATTGTGAACGCCTCTCCGCTAGTCAGCTGGTTCGATTCAGGCTAGTCACCGAAGCGAAATCACGGCATTAAGAAAGAGTTCAATCAACTTTGCAGCCCGGACCGGAGAGAAGTTGTTTATAGAACGGTGGCGTGCACAGAAATGAATGAATGTTGATTTTTGCGTTTCGCAGCGAGCGAGTGAAAAATGAAAGGTACAACTTGTGAGATTCTTTTGCCGATGAAAATCTCCGTTGGCGCGGGACGAAGAGACAATCACGAAATGAAAATAAACATTCGATTGTTTGTTTTAGGATCAGGGAAGCAAGTAAAAATATATTCGCGCTTCGATGCTGTGTTTGGATCGGGTTAGTATGCTAGCTGCAAAATGTGCTTGACATTTTGTGGTTTGGTTTGAAAAGAGATAACAGCATGTGTCAATAAAATCATGCTATACATTTCAGTGTTAATGAGTTATTTAATTAAAAAGGCATTGAAATGTATATTTGGCCTTTGTCCTTGTCGTGTTCCTGGTTTTTTTTTTCAATTTCGGTGAGCGGACGGATCTAAACAAAACGTCAACAAATTAACCCGGAGAAGTCTTTGGTAACGTCTTCCTTCGGAACGAAATTAAAACCGTTGGACCCGGCCCATGAATGGATGGGTTCGATATGTAGGTGGAGTAGTCTCCCAAGCGTCAGTGATAGGCACTTACCGTGGTGGAACAAGCAACAGAAATTTGAGGAGGGTTTGTATTTGGTGTATGTTAAGTTGTTGTAGCTATTTTACCGTTTTAACTGTATAACTCATACGAATTTATCATTAGCAGCGGTGATCTCTGAGACCTGGAACATACAAGGTCAAACTGACAAAACGTCAGGTTCAGCCGGTCAGCTCCAAATTCTTACATACATTGGTGCCGATGTCACAGCTGGTATGGTTTTCAGGTTCTTGTTTTTTCTACGAAAATATTAATTTCGTTTTCGATGTGGTGTGTAGGTAGGTATACCACGAATGACGGCTCTCCAAGATTCAATCAATGGACCACTTTGTCAAGCAGTTTTGGCGTGACTTTCTACCAGCGATTTCACAAAACTGGACCAACTAATTTCTATTTTTTTATGAAACGCACAAATGTTGGCTACTTTTCTCGAGGTTCTAGAAGAAAAAATCTCAAAATAATGTTTCATTTCAAAGTTCGAGTGGTAGTAAACGTCTGTTTATCTGCTCGAATGAAGTGGTTAATTCAGAGAGAAACTCATATTCTCTTCTCTTTAAACTGTGCAAAGATAGAAGTGCACAACATAAACACTAACACAGCGGCAATTATGCTTACGGGACTTCAATACATATACAACTGATCTGGTTGTAAATACGAGCGTTTCTGGTGCACAAGCAAAAGTGCTCAGACTGGGAGAACTAAGCATGCGGTGGCTTTGGTAGAACGAAGGCATATTTTCCTTGCTTGTTTTGTGTCGCTCATTCGCCATAGAAGCCCAAAAAGAGTGTTGTCGTCTGAGTATTTCTAGTCTGCACGTTGTAAAATCACAGCGTGCCCGTACGTGAAAACAAGATCGCTATGCCTCGCTTCTGTTATTACGTACTTTTCTTTCAGTGGCGGGTAAAATGGAGGTTGATCAACGATATGGTAAACAATTCAGCTACTATCCAGTGATGTGGTGGACAATTCAGTTACTATCCATATGAAACCAATAAATAGGGCGGACAAAAATGGTTATATTGAGTATTAAATTTTTGCCTCTTCAATGTTTTGAAATATAAATTTTACTTTTTGAAAATTCGAGACTGTGCAGTGCACGAGGTGCACATATGGACGAGACGCCACTGGGTTTCCAAATTTCCAGGGAATCAGGAAATGATAAACCTATTTCCTGGAAATTTCTGGGTCACGGGAATGAGAAAACAATGCTTAAAAATAAACAGAGTTGACAGGGATGTTTTATTTAATGTTTTGGTTAAATAAAAGTAAATTATATGGTGCTTACATTTTGTCATTAATCTGTTAGAATTACGTTTTCACAAAACGTATGTGCGTATTTGTGGATTTGTGCAGAAATGCGCGTTCAGTTTTGTTACAAAAATTTGTAGGGAGAAGACACGTTTACTTTCAGTTGAAGTTAGCTAGACTATTCTCGGATAGCAAATTCAAGTTGTAGTAGTAGGTTTAATTGTAATAAAATGTATTGCTATATTATTGAAATATCCATAATAATATAAAGATGCAATTTGTACTGTAAGTACAGCTATTAGTCTATGATGTCATGCACTTTTGTATCGAGGTTGTATGCTTTTTTTTTGTTCGTTTATTTGTAAAGCTCAAAAGCGTTAACTTTACGGAGCCGATAATTCATTGTTCTTTGTTTGTAACAAAATTCACTTAATTCTATGTCTAGTAGGAGTTGGGCCGAATACTCACGGCTTACCCGAGGTTAGAGGGGTACATTGTCGAAGGATACGAAAAAGGGAGGAGCTTGGGGGTAGGGTTTCGTTGTCTCATCAGAGCGATGTCGCCAGTATGAACGGTAGTGTGATTCTAGATTCTTCTGGAGTTCGACCGGCTATGGTGAAACCAGATGGTATGCTTTAAGATGGTTTAATTTATTGACCAGCCATTTATAGCAGATCTGGCAAATTTTCAACTAATATTATATAAAATTGGTCTGATTTAAACCAACATTTCACATATCTTTGTACAAGGCTGGTCATTAAATTTCCATACGTCTGGAAGCATACCACCATGTCATCGTCAAGAAACACCGCACACTAATGATTAATTTCAACAAAGAAAATTAAGTTTAGCTGATTTGAATGCAATATATGAATACATTTATAAATTTTCTGGGAATTTCGGGGAACGAAAATTTTGATCCCGGGAAGTATTATTTCTCGGGAAATCGTTCCCGGGAATGGAAACCCTATTTGGCATATAGTTTTTAATAATTAATATTCCAAGTCCGATGTCTTCAATATTTCTTTTACCAACGGCTTTACTTCTCTTCCGAAGGAAGACGTGACCAGAGATTTTTTATGCCTTGGAAAAATCCCACCGACCTCGACTGGGATTGAACCCAGACCCATTGGGGTGAGAAAGCAGTCACGCTTACCACTACACCACTACGGCATCTTGAAAAGTTTTCTACGGATCCTGAATTGTAATCCCATCTGTAGTCGCAGAATCTTAACATTTTTTGTTAATCCTGGATGACCTTATACTCTTCCATCGAATTCACTTAATTGAAGACTGTTGCTTCCTTGAATGCTTTTGGTGGTGACTGGTGTATTCTGAATCATATGGAGGTTAACCCGTCCAAATTCTCGGTTATCTCTTTTTCGCGCAAGAAAGAGGCTATTATGTTCAAGTATGTTTTGTAATGCACTGAAATGGAGCGCGTCAGCCAAATTAAGAACCTAGGTGTGATTTTGGATACACTATTCTCTTTCAAACAGCATATTTCGTATGCCGTCAACAAAGCTTCCAGAATTCTAGGGTTTATATTCAGGATTGCCAAAGACTTCACGGGTATCTACTGCCTTAAATCGTTGTACTGCTCCTTGTCTCGCTCCATATTAGAATACTGCTCGATTGTCTGGACTCCTCACTACAACAATGGTGTCGAAAGAGTTGAGTCTGTTCAGCGACGGTTCCTAAGATATGCGCTACGTAAACTGCCGCGGACGGATCCCTTCCGATCGTCTAGCTACGAAAGTCGTTTGCAACTGATCCATCTGGAGCTCTTGTCGTTCTGAAGAGATACAGCAAGGGCATTGTTAATTGCAGATACTTTGCAAGGACGCACCGATTGCCCTGTTCTCCTTGAGCAAATTGACATCAATGTTCAACCCAGAGCCCTACGGAATAATTCGGAATGCGCCTGCCCAAGCAACGAACTAATTATAGCATGTTCAGTGCAATCGGTGGTTTATAGAGACTCTTCAATAGGGTCTCCGCACTATTTGACTTTGACATGACTCGCCAGATGCTTCGCCGGAGGATTAGTTTTTTTTTTTCTAGATCAATTTAGTTTGTCTAGCAATGTTCCTTTTTTACGAGATTGACTTATTGATGTTTAGTTTTAGTACTGTTCATGTTTAGTTTAGGTTACAGTCGGTCATAGCTTGTTATGATTGCCTGAACAATGCGTAAAGAGCAATTGAAACATTGAACGTCGCGTGATAGTGGAATTTAATCAAGGCCTAAATACTTTTTCGTAGCCTTTTGTTTTCGGATTTGAAAGATCGTCGGTTGCAGTGGCTTGCTTACTGAGCAGAAAAACGTGGTCCCAGGTCCTTTCATATTAAAATGTATGGTAAGATCGCTTGTTTATCGTGTATTTTGCTAAACCTTTCGTTGTCGTCGGTACCGGGTTTGAATAGTTATAAAAACTTGAGTAACGGTATGATGTGATATGAGGGGCTCGGTGGCCTTAGAACAACCGTTTTTGCTTACTGAGCAGAATATCCTGAGTCTTATCTCAAGCTCATCCACATCAAGATTCGTCAATTGTTTAATTGTTAATATGACTACATGGTAATAACACCAACTCGATGATTAAAAAGGAGCTCGTTTGCCTAGTAGCAAACGTTTTTGCTTACTGAGCAGAAGGTCGTGGGTTCAATCCCAAGCTCCTTCGCGTTATACGATCGTTAGGACATCAATTCAGCTTATCGTTTACCAAAACGATCCCTGCTGCAAACCCAACCCTCTTACCCAACATCCCTGTGATTCCTCGTGGAAGTGCAGAGGACTCCTTGGCTTCCATCGAAGCGAGTGTCACGTCAACACATTCCTACCCATTCCTTTCTACACCTGCGTTCAGGCGCGGCTGGCGCTGGTATTGCCTAATTCGAGATCACCAGTTTTTACACTTGAGGATGATTGCTAGTCCTAAGCATCGTCTATTGGTTCTCTGTGTAATTACAGCTGGTCTGGCAATAACAGAGTAGCAACCTTGGGCGGTCAATCATGCTCATGCTCATGCTCATGTTCATGTTTAGTTTAGGTTACATCATGTTTAGTTATTAATAAATAAATAAATAAATAAATAAATAAATAAATAAATAAATAAATAAATAAATAAATAAATAAATAAATAAATAAATAAATGTATAATTTTGTGAAGTGAAACTTTCAGCAGTTACGCGTCAAACGGGAGCAACACGGAAACAGCCGTCTGGTACGCTTTGGACGTGTATCATACTTGCAGACCGGTTTGAGTGTGAGTTTGAATTAAAAGAACATTAGTGATGTATGGGTGCCTAAAGCGTGCATTTCTCGCTGTGCACTTGGATATCTGATTGCAGGCAAAAAGAGTAATGGAGAAAGAGAGCGAAAAAGCTCGCCCTCATTCTTCTGTCAGTTGTAAATCTCTCAATTGCGCCGGTGTGCGGTGTGTCAAAACTTATGAGCTTCCTCTGGTTCATTCGGATAGTGTTGTTCTTCGAACAAAGTTTGGTGCAAAGGTAAACAAATGAGGCACGCGACGCCTCTGTTTCGTTGTGTACTGGAGAAAAATGTACTGTTGCTGATGACCACCGGACACCACCACTCACCACACGCGGTGATTGAATAAGGATTGGGCGATGTTTGATCGATCTTTGGAAGATCGATCTTTTTCATCCCGATATCCGATTTTTCGGATCGAAAAAATCGATCTCTTCTTTCGATCTTTTTGATCTTTAAAACAAAAATAGGTGTTAAATTTTGTAATAGTATTTACATCACAAAAACAATTTACTCTCATCCCAGACTGCGTGGTAAATTTCACGAACATAACGTCAACATCAGCATCGCTCCCTACAATGACGTCACTTATTTACGTTTCCGATATTTACGAATACATCAACATTTGAAGATTTTCGCTACCTCCCTCCTGTGCTCATTGCTCCTTACCGTCACGACAACATTTAATTGAATATTATAAAGGAAAGAATTTCTTTGGGTACCAACGTAAACAAGCGTATAGTCCATTTTATACGCAAGAGTATTGATGGTCCGAAAGTGAGGATAACAATAATAAACCAACATTTTTGGCTAGAGCGAAAGTGAGGATAGCAAACTAGGCACTTGAAAATGGGATTAACACAAGTGTGCGAGTTGTAACCGTCAGAAAGGTCAATTAAAATAGAAACCATAAGATCGATCTACCAAAGACTGATTCTTTGGTACCGATCTAATCGATTCTAGAGTTAAATATAAGATCGATCAGTCAAGATCGATCGTTCTCTAAAGATCGCTCAATCCTAGATTGAATAAACACCTTTCGGCGAGATTGGATGGAATTGGATTTTGAAATCTGTGTTAGGGAATGCGCTTTTTGCAGGTAATCGGTGATAATTTTAATTATTATAGCAACAGTTTCACATTCTTCTTCTTCTTCTTCGCATTTCAAGCTTATTGCTTAGTGCATATTAGCTTATTGCGTGCTCTCAACTTAGTGCTCTAAATGCACTTCCACAGTTATTAATTGAGAGTTTTCGATACCAATACCAATGCATGAATTTGTATATTGTATGGCAAGCACAATGATACTCTATGCCCAGGGAAGTCGAGAAAATTTCCAACACGAAAGATTCCCTCGACCGGACCGGGAATCGAACTCGCCGCCTTCGACTTGGTAATACCGTGCCTTTACTGACTAGGCTATGAGGCCCCAAGTTTCACATTCGTGTATTTTTCAATAGTGATTTTTTGATAATTGATATATCTAAATTTTAACAGATTCTTAGAAAAATTTCCTATCGATGGTTGAGTAATGCTGAGTTATTAGATTGTTTGACACATATTAGGCTGGCGAGCTGTATGTTGCTTGAAACGAGGGTGACGCGCTTGTCATAGATGGCCCACAGCGACTCACGAAGAGCAACTGAATTCGATCAGTAGCGGTGCGGCTTCTTCCTCCTTCTTTCGTTGGGTACTGGAGAACAATGTTCAACGCTACGCGCCGAAAGCACTGCTGCTGTTGCTGCTGATGATGACCGACCGTAAACCACCGCACACGGTAATTGAATGAGCACCGTTCGGTGAGACCGGATGGAATTCGATTTTGAAATCTGTGTTAGAGAATGCGCTTTTTGCAGGAAACCAGTGATAATTTTGATTACCATTGTAACTGATGGACATTTGTGTAATTTTCAAAAGTGACCTTTTAAAAATTAATAAAATGAAAAATTGATTTTCCCCTTAATTTGTTTTCCGTCGATCTTGTTTTCCGTGCTGAGCACCAATGCTACCGACGCCAGGGAGGCAGCTCCTACACCTGTACCCTACCTATCGACCCATCAACTCATGAACCAGGGAACAATGGCTTTACTCCTCGTGATCAGAGATGTTATGCCTCAGAAAATCCCGGCAGCGTCGACTGGGATTGAACCCAGGCCTGCTGGGTTGAGTGGTTATCACGCTTACCACTACACCACCGGCGTCGCTAAATCTTGGCTTGTTTAGAATTTAAATCCACCCGCCATTGAGAGAGTTATAAGTAACCAAAACCTGACCATTTTTCGTAACGCGGTCGATTTTGATTTTTTGAAATTGCACCTCTAATATTTTTTCGAAAGACGCCTACGTCAAAACGTTTAAAAAATATGAAGAGGGTCATTTGTTGTTATTGACACTTTTTTGAGTTTTTACCCTTCTTACAAAGAAGGGTATAGATATCACTTGAAAAACCAACTATCAATCCGAGGCCCGAAGGGCCGAGTGTCATATACCATTCGACTCAGCTCGATGAAATCGGAACATGTCTGTGTGTGTGTGTGTGTGTGTATGTGTGTATGTGTATATGTGTGTGTATGTGTATATGTGTGTGTATGTAACGAAATGAATGCGCTCACGTTTCTCAGCAACCGCTCAACCGATTTGGACAAACTCGGCGCCAAATGATAGGTCTTGGGGTCCCATTGAACGCTATTGAACGGTTTTTGAATCGGTGAACCGGTTCCGGAGATATGGCCGGAATAAGATCCGGTGAATATGGACCTTCACGCTGGATTTAACGGAAAACGTATCAAAACCATCATATACCATTCGACTCAGCTCGACGAGATCGGAACATGTCTGTGTGTGTGTGTGTGTGTACGTGTATATGTGTGTATGTGTGTATGTGTGTATGTGTGTATGTGTGTATGTGTGTGTGTATGTAACGAAATGAATGCGCTCACGTTTCTCAGCAATCGCTCAACCGATTTGGACAAACTCGGCGCCAAATGATAGGTCTTAGGGTCCCATTGGACGCTATTGAACGGTTTTGGAATCGGTTAACCGGTTCCGGAGATATGGCCGGAATAAGATCCGGTGAAGATGGGCCTTCACGCTGGATTTAACGGACACGTATTAAAACCATCATGCGACACATCAAATTACTACAGAATTCAAAAATAAGATCAATGCAAGTCGTGTTAAGTGTTCCAGACCACATTGGACACACTTGGACATGTTCCGGGTACCCCGGGGAAGTTGCTTGAATATGAATTGAATTAAAACCCATTAAATCACATTAAAATACGATGATAAGGTGATTGGTAGCCTCACCAAATAGACTACACCCGGATATATTCCGGGTACCCCCAGGCAGTGGCGTAGCGTCACTGGATGACACGGGGGTGGGGGGCTTGGTCACTGATAATGACAATAAAATAAATAAACTTGAATAAGTAAGAAGGGTCTGATCACACCATAGGTGGATATATTCGGGTTTTTTTTACGTAGGACTACGTCTGTGGTATGGGGGTACACTTTGTGAAAACCGAAAATGGAACATGTAACGAAATTATGAAAGATTTTGAACGTTGATAACTCAGCTGTCCCTGGACCAATTTTATAATTTTATCATCAATCGATCAGAAATATTTCCACGCATCGATGGCAATGCTTCAGACTGTTGATTTTCGGCAAAAAACTATTAAAAAGTGTTAGAAGTCAAGCATTGACCAAAAGCGTCGAAATAACTAACAAATCCACCAATCACGTACATGCATATGCTGCTCCTTAACACAGTCATTAGAGAATCGTTTCTAGACGAAGCATATCGCTGTTTCCCCAACACTGTCATCGGAGAGACGTTAGTAGACGAAACTAGTTGAAGTGGCATTCGCCTCCGATCTTCGGGCGTGTGCGAATATGGAGGATGCAATTGCGTAACATTTTGTAAACACATCGCCATATTCAGAGCCACATGCCCCCAACGACCACACAAAATGCTCTCCAGAGTTGTAATTTTGTAACCAAACTTGGAAGTGGGGTGCAAGTGATTTTGATCGATTCTCTTCATCGACTTTCTGTTTCGTTAATAAGTCGACGGCAAACACATTCATTGATACGTTTGTTGTTCTGGATGATAGAAGAGCATAGCAGAAATAGTGCGAAATAGGTTAGTGAAGCCATGGTCATCAAAAGAGGAAATTGATGAAGAGAATTGACTTTCACCCCTCTACTTCTAAGCCCCTTAATTCAGTCGTCGTCCTAGCACGCTTTTGGTTCTTGGTTTACACTTGCTAGTTGTAATTCTGCTGTTCCACCATAGGGCTATCCCTTGTAGTTTTTACCGTTTATTTTTTTTCTGGAAAGGATTTTTTTTTTCATACATCGAAGAAAGGACATATGAAATTATTTTGACTGGTGAATTCCTAATGTATCTTTGTAGATCTTATCGACAAGCAACGATCCAACAAACTTAGTGATCAGCGGACCAGAATTACAACAAAAAAAAAACTAACTAATTTGTTTCGCCGATCACCCTACAATTATGGATCAGCTAAAAATACTTATGGATCCGTCAGTCTACCGTGTTAATTAAATGGAAGTGATCCGTAATTGTGGGGTCAGTGAACATGTACCGGTTTAAGCTTCTTGATGATTGATGACCTTCATGTCGCAGCCCATACTGCATTTAAGGGCAAGAGTGATATAATCTACAACGGTCATTCTGGATTCTATCAACGTTATCCTTAATCGTAGTTCGTATGAGATTCATTGCCTCCGGTTTGCTCTACTCACCTTCTTATGTAAAGGTGAGAGATGGCATGCATCAATTCAATAACGAAGTGGTGCAAATCCTATCAAAGTATAGTTAATACGTCATTTGTCTGCATATAAATCCCTTGTTATTCTATGCCATCGTTCAACTACCCATGTTTCCAATGCTGCAGCGTAATTTTCAGTTGCATATTGATATGTGTATTTCAATGCCGTTGCAATCGATCAGCAAAAAAAAATGAAAAAAAAAAATCAGAACAAAAGAGAGGCTCCCCATGTCCTGACGGGCTACCTCTTTCTCAGTTACTAACCAGCACTCTTGCAGCTACCATTCGCGTTGAAGGTTTTCCCGGACTCTTCTGGGGAAAACCCCGGCTACCTTCACCTGAAGGGTGATTTGTTTTGCTCCCACGCTAATGTGCAATTTCTCCTATTACCATACTGTCGTTGCAGCTTGGAAAGCCACGTCCCCGTCTGTTCATGACTTCGGTGGACTTTTCCGGTTGTTATGATTTGATAGTGATCTTTACGCTGGTAGTGGATAAAATTGTGTCACTGGTTGCAATAATCGTCTGTAGGGCAATCTTCGTCGAGGCTACCAGCGACGTCGTCGTCGTCGTCGACTATGAAGATAATATCACCGGTGCGTGTTACTTTCTTTTACTGACTCTCACCCGCACTCTCTTGCTCTAATCGGATTAACCACTCGTGTGGCCGTGTTTAGAAAAGCGTCACCATGGGGAAAATGCACAAAGGATTATCCCTTGTAGATTGTTGTATGGCAAGGAAGGAGAAAGTGCACTTTACTAATTGTTTTTCTTTTTTTCTTTTCTTCTGACGTTATTTGCAGATTCCACGAACGGGATGATGGCGCCGTCCCCCTCCAAGAGTTCCAAAACACAACATCCGTCGTTTATTATAACGGCGGACTCGGTGGATTCTAGTCCGGTTCCGTCCAGTCCGCCCAGTACAGGTGAGTTATTGATTTGATCAGAGATTCCGGTGAAAGCTACCGGTAAAATTTCCCCCGTCAATACATACCCCACGAGTCGCAAATCTCCATATCCGAAGAGGTGGGAGTCCACATTTCACTTTCAAACCGCGTACGATCAAACCATACGCCAACACCAGGGCGGCTTCATGAAGTTTCTGTGATTGTACACGACTGATGTTGGTTTTAATAGGTACGGGATGTAATTGAAGTTCATTTGTTCACTCTCACTGACCGCGAATTTGATCAAGAGGAAGATTTTTACCATGTACGTACGTACCTACACAGTCTTGCGTCGAGTGCTCGCCTCACATTGTAGGTACTTACTATAACAACACACTTGGAGCCGACTCTTTTATGCATATTACAGTGAATGCTTTGACGGATGGTCGGTCGGACCGCATGGTATGTGATGAAAAGTGAAAATCAAAACAAAATGATACTCTCTCGACCGTGAAATTTGAGTGTATATCTGTAAATAATAAATCTGATTCCAATGAATACAGAGAGGTACCGTTGTTTGCGGATATAGTTCTAGTCGGCATTCCTTTTTCTCACTTCCTAGTTGCTCGATCTTTGATAGTAAGAATACTGATAGAATACACTATTTTTATTAAGAAAAACCAGGTGTCAAGAAATCCAGAAACAAGAATACCGTCTAAAACTCCATCCGCTAACAACGGTACCTCTCCGTACTGTCCGGTTTTTGATGGAGTATCTTGTTGAGTGGGAGTGGACCCCGGGGGGTTTTTCTTGAGACCAATCGATGAAACCCGCTTCCGCACTTGCACTGGCTGTAATACAATCGATAGGCTGACAATTATCTCTTCCATTGTTGTACACATAGAAAGAACGAATCGGAGCATAGCTATTATTACATTAATAAACCAAGAAAGGTTGATGTATGTGACGGTCGTTCGGTGTGCCTTCTGGTTGGCAGCTTTTTGGCCGGCTGGCGTTGATGATACTTGGTTTTATTGTGCTACAAACGATAAAACCAAAGCGATGTCATGTAAATAAAGAAACTTGAAGAACGACATAACCTTAAGTGCCCTCGTTAGGCGGGTATGTAGGTCAAGTTTCTGTGTGGGTTATGGTTTTGTCCTTTCTTCTAGGAAAAGCTCTCATCGAATACTGTATTTGTAATACCGGGGCTTTTGGTGATTTTAATTTGAACTTGGAACCTTTATTTTTGATTTGCTCGATAAGAGGCACATACAATTTTCAAGCATTGATTGGCCAATTATGGGTTTTATAATTGATCAGAAGCTTTGAGCATAAGACTATTGCCTTTTTGACTATGAGGTAAATACATTGAAATTAAAAATATCATATAGGGGAAATGGATATAATGTCGGTCTAAATGCCCCTAATTTGGGCCCATACATAAATTCATCAATCGACTAAAATTTCAACAGCGACCAAAAATAGCCATTAGTACCGTCCCAATGAGGCGTTCATCTAGATAAATTTGATAAATATCAGATTTCTAGCTATGGGCCCAATCTTAGATCCATAGGCCTACATTAGAGCCATTTCCCCTACATCAGTATTTTTCGAAAATAATAATAACAACAAGTGAATGAAGGCAAAACATTCTTAATGCATGAAGGCAAAAAGCAAAAGAATCATGTTGTCGTATTACGCTGATTTTATAACTTGATAAATTTGAAACTTATAGTTTACTTCCAAATAAGGTATATTCTGTGTATCTACAGAAAGTAGTCATTTTCCTCTATTCTTCAAACAAAAGTACAATGAATATTGTTACTTAGGGGTATATTTCAGGGGGATGGGAGGTTGGCGAGTATCTATGTTTGTATGGCAGGGCTGGTAGCAAGTCACTTTTTAGTGACTTGGTCACTTTTTTCGAACCAGTCACCAAAAAGTCTTATTTTTTAAGGCCAATTTACCAAAATCACTTTTTCTTGTAATGAGTCACTTTCCATTTTTTTAGCGTACATTTAATTCAAGATTGATCATCCGTCTTGCAATCTGTAGGATCTGATAGTGCATTCGATGCCTTTATTTTGTTCTAATTTTCGAATAATTCGAAGGTGTAGTGCTTCTATGGAGCTTTTTGACGTTTAAATGTCTTTTTCTATCTACTTTTTCTACTTAATTGGTTAAATAAAATCCCCTGAGTTTTTTTCCAGAACTTCAACGGATAATTTTCATGTTAATAATAAGAAAGCTATTTTTAAATAACAGCAATTAACTCAAACATTTTTAGGACATGATAATCAGTTTTGAAGAAACAGCTTTACAATCGAATCCATTAAGTGGTGAAATTTAACATTTACTTAATTTAAGTAAGTCTAAAATCTCAAAATATACAATGCATGTACAAGTTCAAGATATTGCAAATTTTCAAAGTGCCAGAATTTAGGAAACAATATTAAATGATTTATTGCAAGTTTGTAATTAAATTTATAAAAGATTAGAGATCTTCAGTGAACTCCTATTAACTTCACAACAATTGTAGGAACTTTACAGATGTTCTGAAGAATACTGAATATTTCAGAGATAAACAAACTGCGTGAACATAAGGGTAGTTAACATTCTGCAAATATGGGGAACTTAGTGGAAGCTTTAAGAACCTCCAAGTGGTTCTAATAGCTTCCGAAAAACTGCATAAATTTTTAAAAAGTTCATATAATTTCAGAGAACTTCTTCGGTGTCAAGAGAATTTGAGGAAAGTTCTGGAAACTTTTAAGAAATTTTAAGTACCTCAGAAAAGCCAGAGCTAGAGATATTTGAGGAATTTTTTGAGCAGTTTAAAGATCTGAGTTTAGACAAATTCAGGATATTTCTATGATATACGAAAGCGTAACAAACGAAGAAATTTTTAGAAACAATTTTAATGTATTCCGGCACGACTGAAATCTACATACTTGTAAGAAAAAGTCTGGAGGTGGTGTTCTCATTGCCATCAATGCAGACTTTACTTCCGAAGAAATACAAACTTATAAGAACACACAATTTAAACATGTAATGGTCAAAGCACTCATTGCTGGTAAAACACAAATTTTTAAATCTGTGTATTTCCCACCTGAATATGCGAACATTCTTTTGAATTATTTTTCCAAATTGTCGAAACTGTTATGTCAAATATGGAACCAGAAGTAAAACTGCATTTTTATGGCAACTTCAACCAACAGACTTTATCACAGACATTGAAAACGAATAATTTTTACTTTCAATCGTAGGTGAAGACGAAACATTACATTTTCTCTTTGACAAAATCTCATATTTAGGTCTACATCAAATTAACCACGTGAAAAATCATCAAAAAGCATATTTAGATCTTTTATTTACAAACTATACTCAAGACTTCTGTGTGTATGCATCATTATCACCTTCATGGAAAAATGAAGTGTTTCACTCAGCAATTGAATGTTCAATCTTCATACTCCCAGCGACTGGGAGTACGAGGAAGTTCCGAAATAGCATAAAGCAAATTACGAAGAAGCCAAACGTAGACTTTGTCCAATAAATTGGAAAAATATAATAAATATTGAAGGAAATTTTGACAATGAAGTTGGCAGATTTCATTCAATTATTCGTAACCTAATTTCAGAAACCGTACCAATTAAAATAAAAAGGCGTACACAAAACAACAAACTGTCAGTGTGGTTCAATCCACAACTAAAACATTTGAAGAACAAAAAGCAGAAAGCACTCAAATTATACAAAATGGAAAGCACTAGCACAAATTTACATCATAACATATGCAACCAACTCAACACGGGTACACGACGTTAGGTAGACGGTCGTTAGGCATACGGACGTTAGGCATAAAGTACGATAGGCATAATGGACGTTGGGCATAAAGGAAGAATTCACCATTCTTTATTTCATGAGCTGTTCTTTGAGGAAAACCTGACAATTGAAATATGTGTGTAAGAATATATTTCAACAAATGTGTGATTTTTTTTTATTTCTAGATGCGATTGATTTCAAGATATAGTTCAAAACTATGCTGAGTTTTCATTACCAGATTACTTAACCGCTATCGCTACTAATCATGGATCAAAGTAAATATGTAGCTATGTTACTTATGATATGATAAATAATGAATCCATACTGAGTTTATTCAATAAACTATGTTTTTTTAACTTGGATTATTTTTTTACTCATCGCTTTGCCTAATTTAAGCATTGTTTAGCATGCTCGAAACAGGTTTCTAGAGTTGCACAGCAGCAAGGTATTTTATGCTTAACGTCTATTATTTTCTTAAAATATATTATGCCTAACGTCTATTATGCCTGACGTCCGTATGCCTAACGTTCGTATGCCTAACTTATTTATGCCTAATGGGGTACACTCACTCAACACAGCCATTAACACTGCACATGAAGAATATAATCGTTAAGTCGAAAATGAAGTCAAATCACGTCCTAAAAACTTTTTCAATTATGTAAAAACGAAATTGAAAAGTAATAATTTTCTGTCACGAATGCATTTTGATGGAAATGTAGGTGAAAATCCTTCTGAAATCTTCAATCTCTTTGCAAATTTCTTTCAGGAAGTATACACCACATTTTCTGAAAAAGACCGCGACTTATTTGCATTTATTCCCGAAGTTTCTAACAACATATCTGTCAATCAAATATGTCAACATGAAGTCCTCAATGCACTAACAAATTTGGACGCATTTAAAGGACCAGGACCTGACGGAATTGTACCTGTATTCTTGAAGAATCTTTCAGAACAACTCACCCTTCCTTTAGAAAGCTTTCTCAATATGTCTCTGAAAAATGGGAAATTCCCTGAAATTTGGAAATCGTCTCATTAGGTGCCTATTTTCAAATCAGGCAAGAAATATTACATTCGTAATTATCGTACACCCAACCGGTGGATGTAAGATTCGCTTACAATTATGTGGGATTCATCATAAGAGGATGTAAGTGGAGACCGCATGAACCGAGGATGCAATATACCTAGCTGCGGTCCAATGCAAGAGAATTGGAGACCGAAAAATGTGGAGTGTATTAGTGAGTGAAATGAATTATGTCGAAAAAAATTGGAAAAAGGTTGCCGCCGACTGGGACTCGAACCACGAACGTTGTGATTATCAGACCTGTGCTTTCTCTACTGCTCTCTCCATGCTTCTGAATATGGATAGCCTAAAAGCAAACAAGAAGCGCTCATTTCCTCTCACACTTGACTTCGTATGCTTTTTCTGCTGGAGAGATTCGAGGCAAGTGTGTGAGTCGTTCTGCCATGTTATACATAAAAATCAAGGCAAATGTTTGCTTGTGTAGATGAAAGCACAGACAGAACACGAAATAAAAAAGTCAAAAAACCATTACATCGCCTGCAAGGTCAACTTCTAACATTCGCTGCGATGTTCATGAACAGAGGATGATAGGAAATGGAACTAACATTCATTGTACTAAATTTTTGGTTTGCGTGTAGAATTACCATTATCTTTTGCATCCCAAAACTTTTTGAATCAATCGTAAACGACAAAAATTTTCAGCAAGTTAAAAATCAAATTACAAACAAACAGCACGGCCTTTTAAAGGTCGTTCAGCTACTTCTAATCTTCTTGAATTTGTAACTTTCATTCTTAACGCAATGGACAATGGCAAGCACGTAGAAGCTCGTTATACTGACTTAAATAAAGCATTTGACCGAATCGATTTATCATTATTACTCTTTAAATTGCAAAAATAGGAATGGAATCTAGACTTCTGAATTGGCTCCAATCATACTTAACGCAACGCAAACAAATAGTTCGTTTTCAGAATAAACTTTCAGTACCTATTTCGGTCACCTCTGGGGTGCCCTAGAGTTCTCATTTAGGTCCAATTCTGTTTATTTTGTACATAAATGGCATTTCCTACATAGGGGAAATGACGGCTTCGGAATGCCAGACTATTTTCGGCAACCCAAATTGAAACACTATTTTCACTGGATTTTCTTACGAAAACACTTCGCTGAATGCATGCAAACGATTCTTTATGCTTTCAGCTTCAATTTGAGTATATTTTTACCACTGAGAAAAAGCAATCTAGCAAGGTTTTCTTGAAATGAAACACACGCACTACAAATTGTAGCTGATTTCGTGTTGCCAATAATAGAACAGCAGATTTACATGCAGTTCAAATGGAGCGGTTGCCGAAGAAAAACTGGTTGCCGACAATACTCGCTCTCACTAGAGAAGATTGGAGCTTTGTAAAAGCGCTTCAAAACAGTTTTTGACAATTCTTTCGACTGAAATTGTTAGAGCAGCTGGTAGCAAAAGATTGTAAACAAAGTGAAGTGAAATAAACAGGTTTAATGTGTCAAACACATTACTTGCAACCTCTTCTTGTATCTTACCAATACAAAATATGGTCAAAGCATCTAATTATTTAATAATTCAGAAAAAAATTTTTTTTTGTCTCAAATGAGTATTTGCAACCTAGCCGATATCTTCAAGAAATTCCAAAAAACTTCTAAGAAAATTATATATTTTTAGATAGTTTCATGATATTCAGCGAAGTTCCGAGTACTTAGAGGTCGATCAAATAACTTCAGCACAATCCCGTTAACTTAAGAAAATTTGCAACGACTTACAAGGAGTTCCGTGGAATTATGGGATACTCCGAGAATACTATGATTGATCCGAAAATTTCAGAAGCGTCAGGGAATTGTGAGAATATCTACCGGAACGTTAAACAAATTGAGAGAACTTCAGGTAGGCAAAGAAAACTTCAGAAATTTCCAGATAAGTTCAGGGAAAGCTAATGATGTAAGGCAAAGTTCGGTGAGTGTTTTTAATGTTTATAATACTTTAGGGACATTGTGGAAACTTCATGGTAATTCAACTAATTTCGGTAAAAATACGGGATCTTACAAGTCTAGAGAACTTTAAGGAAATTCAGAAATCTTTTGGGCAGTTTTATTTACATCAGAAAAGTCTAGACTAAGGAAACAGTTATGAATTAGTGTCGATAATTGAAGGGCAGTCGCATGAACTTCTGAAATTTTTTAAGAACTTCAGTGAAAATCATAGAACCATATTCATTATTTTGTTTTGATTAAATGAAAATTGCGGGAACTTAAAAAAGTTCTAGAAATTTAAGAAAAACTTCTAAAACTCCACAGAAGTGCAGAGATTTTCATAAAGATTTCGAGAACTTCGTGGAATGGAACTTAACATAAAATCCTAGAACTTCAGGAACTTTCATGAACATTAGAACATTTGAAAGAAGTTTAGTAAGCTCCAAAAGTAGGGGACAAAAACTACAAAAACTTAAGCGAAGTTTCGAGAACTTCATGAATGAACAGAGAACCTCAGAGCAGTTCCGTTAATATTAGAGATATTACAAATTTTTTAAAGAAGTTTCGAGAACTTCAGCGAATTGTTAACATATAAGAGATGATCGTTAGGAAACTTGAGGAAACTTTTGGAAGTCCGAAAAAGTTCAGGTTAGTCTGAAAATCTGAATAGAATTATTGTGAGTATCAGACTGCTTTCTCAAACTACAAAAGAACTTCAGGGCAGTTTCATCAACGTCAGGAAATATTTGGAAACGTTCAAATAGGTCTGAATACCTCAGAATAGTACATTCCATATTCAAAGGAGATTTATGATGACAATTCTCTTGGAGTTCTCCTCAGCATTTGTTTTGTATACTTCCGAAACTCTCATGTGATTATTCTAGAAATTCACTTGGAGCGGTTCTTTAAATTCTTTAAAACATATCACCAAAATTTGATTGGAATATTTCTCGCAATTCCATTGAAATATACCTTTCAAATTTTAGATTTCCTTTTGAATCTCACTCCTTCCCATGGATTTCTACTCACATTGAAAGTCTCCTGAGAATTCATTTGCATTTCTCCTCACAAATTCCTTAGATCTCTCCTCTGTTTGGCAAATTCTCCTGGAATTCTTTTCCGAATTTCTTTGAAGATCTCATGGAGTAATTCTCAGATTTTATTATAATCCTTCTATGTATTAGCAGCCTCACCCACTTAATATTTTCTAAAATTTTCCAATAACTTATGCGCCGCTTCGGATTCGATTTCTCTTACAAACTTCATGAAATTATCCTCAAAGTGCCCTTGAAATTTTTCTCTGATGGTCACAGTTCTGTGCCTCAGAAATTCCTATGTACTTTAATTCAATTTATCGACTACCTGAATAAAACCCGGAAAATCAGGGAATCTCAGGGAATTTAATTGAAGTTTTGGGAAATATTTCTTAATCACAGAAGGATAACAAACTTTGCTAGGTTCTGACAACTTAATTACTCGATGCAGTTTGTGGTTGCTCAATGTTTGATGTGGCATTTTTGCAAGTTGATCAAGAATTACTAAAATAAAAGGGTAGTTTAATGATTTTACGCCTTATATAAATTCAGCTCCTACTGGGTGTTGACACGTTCCTGAGTTAAATTGAGATCCTGAGGTTTGAAGAAAAATCTATTTCCATAGACACTAGACGTTGTTATTTATTGCAAAATATAACCTCCAAATGGGTATGTGCGTCTCTTCTTAGATGTTACGCCTAATTACGTCGGACGTAGATCCTGTGGGTGCATTGGAGCGCTTTTTAATAAATTCAAGACTGGTGAAGAGTTAAGAGAAGAAGTAGATTTTTTTCTGATCACTTGTAGTTCTTGTCCCTTATTATGTTCTTAACAGCCTGACTAGCTCAGAGAATAAACTAAATGAGTATTTTCGGTAATGGCCACTTTTATGATTGAATAATAATTCAAGAAACGTGGACTAACATTGCCTCGACAGCATAGAGTGGCGTTATTCAGTATTCTAGTTCTTCATTGTAAATCTGGTTAGCTTGGAAAATTATCTTCTCAGTGAAGTTTTAGTATTGCAATTGCGATGAAATTTGGCCGTGAATAAGCGTTTTGTTAAGCGTATTATCCGGAATAATTGTCTTGTGGAGCTGGGTCTCAAATTGTACTCAAGGGAAAACATTATGGAGGGATTAAAGACAAGTGTTTCATATGCAAGATGTAGGAGAATTGAGTAATTTTTTGTCCTTAGCGTTGCTTGTAAAAGGTTACGATATTTCACGAAGTCATAGGGAGCTTTGGTGAATATTTTCAACACTGCTTCTATGGGTGTGAAAATCGCCATGCCAAAGACCTCTTCTCATATCATGAAGTTATTCGAGCAAATCTGTTGCAAAATTTAAGCTATTAAGCAAGCCTTGTTTGTAGATTGATATCGAGATGGTTGCAGTTTCCTTCACACATCACTAAGGCCTGTACTCGAAACAAAAATGCACCAGACAAAAGTGTTCGCCAAAAAATTATTTTGATTCGGATTTTCTTGAAACTTTCAGGGAATGAACTAAAAGATATGGATTATGTTTCGGCATAATTACTTTATTCAATTTTCTTTCCATCGCTGAAAGCCCGCACCTTTCCCTTAAGACCCCTCATTACATTTTGTGCAATGGTGGAGCCGACCTTTTTGGTCACTTTCATCCATTCTTTCTTCAACTCCAGCTTAAACACCTTGGACGATTTTCGAGCTTTGGCCTTCATTATGGCCCAAAATCTTTCCACCGGACGAATCTCTAGTGAATTTGGGGGGTTGGCGGTTTTTGGTACAAAAACAACGTTATTGTCTCTGTACCAATCAAACATCGATTGCGCGTAATGGCATGATGCCAGATCCGGCCAAAATAATGTCTTGCCTCCGTGGGACCGCAGGAAGGGCAACAGACACTTCTGGAGGCACTCGGTGCGGTAAATTTCGCTGTTGATGGTACCCATTGTGATGTACGGTTTACTCAGTTTACCGCATTGGCATATGGCCTGCCAGAGCAAGCATTTTTTGGCGAATTTGTCCACTTTCTTCTTCCTTATGTCTTCCGGAACATCAAACCGTGATTTGGCAACGTAGAACTCCAGCCCCGGTATCTGCTTTGCGTCTGCCTTGATGTAGGTTTCGTCATCCACAACCACGCACATCGGTTTCGTTAACCACTCTCGATACAGCTTCCTTGCGCTGGATTTGGCCGCCGTGTTTTGTTGATCACGCCGGTTCGGTGCCTTCCGGACCTTGAATACACGAAGCCCAGCTCCTTTCATGGTTTGCTGCACGAACCAGGCGTTACACTTTGCCTTCAGAGCCGCGTCGCGAATCGAAAGGTTAGGATTACGCATGAAATAATCCAACACCTTCCGGGCCTTCACAGGGTCAGCTGTCTTCGATTTTCTTCCTTTTTCAGCCCGCCGCTCGGTCGTCTGGGACTCCTTAAACGATTTGACCACCCGAGACACAGTTGTATGGGTGATTCCCAGTTGTCTTCCGATCCATCTCATGGTGGCAGTCGGATTTTCCATGACGGCGCGCAAAATTTTCCGGCGATTTTCTTCTTGTTTCGATGAATATCAATAACTACTGAACCGATTGTTATGAAATTTTGCACATGTAAACAATTCACTCCAAACTAGTTATAGCCATATTTTCATCAAATTTTACCCACGGATAAAAAAGTTACACACGGATAAAAATGGTGCATTTTTTTCGAGTACAAGCCTTATTAATCATGAATTGAACTGATTCCCTGGCGCTTACAATTTTAAAATTTTGAAAAATGCGGTGCGTTCCCGTTTTTGGTAACACGCAATTTCTGTCTTTTTTGCATCCTATAAAATGTATCGAACGCTTTATTTAATTTGAGATTGTACTGGACCACTCTTTATAAGTTTAGAGGTCCATGTGGTATTTCACAATTTTGGCTGCAGACTAGCTAATACGGCCAAAAATTTCCTTATGCAGCTATTGTGTGTTCGGTAGTACATATCTGAGGAAAGTAATAGCTGATGAGGTCGTGTTGAGAAAACCATGTAGACACCGTACCTGGTTTTTTTTTAAAATTACTGGGAAATCAGGGAATTTGGTTTTCTTCACTGAGCCGACACCCTGGTAAATGGCCATTATTTCAATGAAACTTTTAGATCTTTTCTGAGAGTTATTTAGATTTTAGATTGTTATAAACATCGGTGTTTAGCTCAAACTCGTTTAAGAGTCCAAGTAATTCAAAGGACATTGCACAGTGGTCCAGAATGGAGATTTAGGTGGAAGAATATGTTTTGACTCTGAAATTGAAACTGTGGACTAAAAATCACTTCTACAAAGTTGTTTTTTATAGTTAGGCCCTCATTTTTATGACAATGAATTCTAGAGTGGTTCTTATTATCATTGAAATCGCAAATCTAACTTTTGGGTTTTAAATAATTAAGGTATACACTCTTTGACAAAGTTATAGCTGAGCAAGTTTCAAGTAACTTTGTAATAACTTTTTTGTATCTCTTAAATTGACCGATTTAGAGCTATTTTCTTGAATTCAGTTAGGGTGTCTCTAAAAAACAGTTGTTTGCTTTAGTTTTCTTATTTTAAATTTCTAAGCAAAGATGTCTTCAAATAACTTATAAATCTTTTGAAGGCGCACATTTTTGCTGCACAGAGCTTGTCGATTTCTTTCGCCGATCAAGAGTTATTGACGTTTTTCTACTAGAATATGCTCTTTTCAAATGTTAATATCTCTGGTTGGGGCAAAAAAAAACATGAAAGTCATATTCGAAAGACTTTAAAAGTCTATAAGATGCACGTTTTATAGCAAAAGTTGTTGTCTGTATCTCTTCTAATAAAAAAGATATACCCAATCATAGTAAAAAAATGAATAAATTCGAATTGATTTTATACGAGTTTAAGAAAAAGCATACCTCTATTTTTTTCATATTATTGAGAATATCATACGCTCTTTCAAATGCCATTACCAACTTTGTCCCAACCTGATATGTTAACATTTGAAAAAACATATTTTTAGTAGAAAAATGTCAATAACTCTTGATCGGCGAAAGATATCGACAAGCTCTGTGCAGCAAAAATTTGCCTTCAAAAGATCTATAAGTTATTTCAAGATATCTTTGCTGAGAAATTTGAAATAAGAAAACTAAAGCAAACAACTGTTTTTTTAGAGATACCCTAACTCCATTCAAGAAAATAGCTCTAAATCGGTCAATTTAAGAGATACAAAAAAGTTATTACAAAGTTGCTTGAAACTTGCTCAGCTTTAACTTTGCCAAAGAGTGTATACCTTAATTTCTTCAAACAAAAAAGTTAGATTTGCGATTTCAATGATAATAAGAACCACACTAGAATTTATCAGCACCTAACAGAAAAAATCAGCGCCTAACTATAAAGAACAACTTTGTGGAATACACTTTTTGTCTAAAATTTCAATTTCAGGCTCAAAACTTATCCTTACACCTAAATCTGCATTCTGGACCACTGTGCATTGGGATGTCTAACGTTAAAAAAAAAAAACAAAATCTGAACATGTTCGCCTGATACTAGTTTTATTCATAACTTAGAAGTGTGCCAAAATTATATATGTACACTGGAGTCGCTTTTTACGCGGGTGATACGTCCCGCGTAAAAAAAAACCGCATAAATTCCGGAATCCGCGTTAAAAAAAACCGCGTAAATTCCGAAATCCGCGTAAAAAAACCGCGTAAAAAAACGTGTAAAAAAAACCGCGTAAAAAGCGACTCAAGTGTATAACGATAAACCACGTAAATTCTGGAATCCACGTAAAAAAAACCAAAATCCGCGTAAAAAAACCGCGTAAATTCCGAAATCCGCGTAAAAAAAGCCGTGTGAATTCTGAAATCCGTGTAAAAAAAAACCGCGTAAAAAATCGTGTAAAAAAAACCGCGTAAAAGTGACTCCAGCGATCTATATTAAAAGATTTGGTGGTATATTATAAATTATTTTTCATCAATTGTTATGCCGCAAAATATCTGTGATATCTTTAAAATTAACATTATACATTATTTACAGCAAATTTCCATACTTTTAAGTTTTGAACTGAATGCAACCAATGGCTGTCGAAAATTTATATCTTTTCCCAATGTACTTTGGATAAGGTGTATACATGCACGAGTTTGATATTTAAGTCCTAAAGATCTGAAAAACTCTCAGAAAATTTCTTTTTTGAATCATTACATGATTTACTTTTCCAAATAAAATCATGAATAATTTTTAAACAGTCAGTAATATGCGTATACTTTCATGAGCCAATTTGTTAGTGAAAAAAGTTCCTATGCATGAGCTGTGAAAATCGCTTACAACTATTATTTTGATACCTACTTTTGAGGATTAAATGCCAACAAAAAAACATAATTTTCAAAACACAAACAATTTAATTTAATTAAAAATTTAAGCATCTAGTAGGCCGTATCATTTTTTTTATCTTATAGTATTGACTCAAATGAATGTGTAAAAATGTAAAAGGGTTGGAATGTACTTAATTTTGATGCTTTACAAATATTTGTACAGTAATGACTATGAAAAATCGACTTTAATTAATAATCTCATCGGGCTACCTCTAAATCACGTTTTGAATAGTTACGAAAGTTTTTTTTGTAACACTCTTAGCTATGCAGATAATGTGTTGTTTTGGCCACCTTATTGAACATGCATGTTGAGTACTGATTGCTAAGCTTTACAAAAAAAAAGATTACATTTTCCGCTTCGAAATAGATTTCCTCGATGCTGAAAAAGTTAGATTTTAAAGCTAAATTGAGCAAGCAAAACGATTTTTTTTTTAAATGTCAGAGGTGCTGTAGAAAGTATCTAGACAGAAACCTTGCTTTTCTCAGTAGCTTTACAAATCAGAACTTTTGAAAAAATCGACACGGCTTAATATGGCGGAAACTATGTTGCTCTCACCTGTTGGTATACCGACAGCCCGAGCAGATGGCGTGACTCTGTCGAAAGACCACAGTTCGCCGATTTGTTTATTTTCAAACTTTGCTAATGTGTTCCAAATTGTTTCTTCTGTGTGCAACAACCGATTTGCATTCAACGATTTCGCCAAGGTTTCAAAAAATCACTCATACACTCGAGCTGGATTTCCCGCTGTGTAATCAAATTGAATGTGGGGCCACCCGGTAGTCTAGTCAAAAAAGCCGTGGATTGTATGGGGGGCAGTGGGTTCGATTATCGGCTTTCCTGGGCAAAAAAGTATCATTGTGTCATATTATATTTGCAGATGCCAAGCTCTAAAAGGGATGTGTATAGCCATCATGAAGAAGACGAATCAATGTGAAAATTAATTTTACTTCTTTCAATCAGACGGATAATTTTCACACCACAGATCGTAATAATAAAATTAAAAAATATCAATCTCCGTCATTCCTCACCACACTGTTCCAACTGCTGATGATCCCAAACGATGCTAGATTCCACTCGAAAATTCGCACAAACTTTCGGCAGCTTGGTGCCTTAATTAATGGCCAATAATAACGACCGAATGTGTTTCATACAGTCGAACAACTTCGTGGGATATAATTTGATTCATCTCTATGAAGAGCAACCGAAAGAAAGAAAGAAAGAAAAACAAGTGTGTGAGTACACAATTGCTGCAGCAAATCGCGCAAATGCAATCAAGAAATTTTTTTGGCATTTTTGAAATGGAGCTATCCGAGAGCTGATCAAAGTGAAATTGGATGAAAAACTGTTCAAATTTCGTAGGTCAAACGAAGTGGGGTGGGTGATAATCGCTCAATATGATGTGCATTTTGCGTTTCAAAAATGAATGGGTTGGATGGTTTTTGATTTTGGACCAACTCGTGGAAAACGTATGATTTGTCTGTTTTTCGTCTGATTCGTGATTGGGGTTCATGGTGAGGAGCCTCTGAAACGTAATTGGGAAGAGGGTTTTTATGCAGTCTGGGGCCTCAGATAGCCTAGTATGTAAAGGCACGGTATTGCCAAGCTGAAGGTGGCGGGTTCGATTCCCGGTCCGATCGAGGACATTTGTTGGGCTCGAAATTTTCTCGATTTCCTTGTTTTTGCCCAAGGAAATCGAGAAAATTTCGTATCATTGTGCTTGTCACACAATATGTCATGTATTGATTGGCATAGAAAGCTCTCCATTAATAATTGTCAAAGTGCCTTCAGAACACTAAGTTGAGAGCCGGCAAATCGGTTGCCAAAGAAGCGTTAAAGGGTTAAAATCGAAGGTGAATAAAGTGACTGGAAATGTGACTTCGGTTCGTCGAAGGGATAGTTTTTCGCGGTCGATAATTTTTAGTTAGTGCTTATTTACCCAGTGTTTTAATCGGAAGCTTATTAATTACACATGAACTTGTCAACGAGATGCTTTCATTAACATATAATTAATAGGTGTTTGGAAGGGTTTCATTTAAGTGATACATATTTGTTTTGTTTTTGTTTGCAGATGCTCCCAAATCACAGTGCTCGTCGTTGTCCGATGGCGAATCATTCGAGTGTTACGGAGAAAATGACATCTCCATATCGGAAAACGGGGGCGTGGACCTGGAGCTGGCTCCAACCCTCAATTCCACACCTGTTAGGTAAGTTTACCATTGCTTTACCCTACAACCAGAATCGAAGTCTCTATGCTTCGGTTTAATTAAATCGATTATAAACTTACGCACAGACATTACAATTATTTGCCATTATTGTAGCGTAAATCTTTTTGTTTCTAGCAAAGCATTAATTTTACCTTTTGTTTGCAATTTCTGCGCAACATTGCGTTTTCTTTTTTTCCTTTTCGATGCGACTCAACCCACAGCGAAAACAACAATAACAGTGGCACAGGCATCACCAGACACACGTGGAGCCGCATGAGCTTACGTGGTGCGCCTAAAAGGTATGCAACTTGTCTAGCTCCCCATCAGGAAAGCTCTACAGAAACACAAACAGCACGAACGCATCCCATTCACTTATATTGTCCGAATCACCAATACCATTACCTCTGAGAACTTTTTCCAAGCGAGCTTTTTCCACCCACTGGGTGCTCGTTTCCAATGTAGGCAAGCTTAATGTTTGCTCATCCAACCATAACCCTACATATCCATACCTACAATCATACCCTCTCCCCATATTCACACAACTTCACTCATTTATATCGTTTCCATTCTTTCTCTCTCTTCGTTTCTCAACAGCCAAAATAATGATAATCTGCCAAACCGGCGCTGGGGCTCGATGAGACAGTAAGCGATTTTTTCATATATTTTACATTACTTTATTTGCTGCTTTGTTTTTTTCACTCGTTCGCTTTTTTGTTTTTATTGTTCTTTGATTGCGTGCCTTACTCTTTATTGCTTATTTAGTGGTTGAGGTGAGTTTCGGGACAATGATAACTATAGTTATTTTTCTGTGGCTTTGCAATGGATCCCCATCTGTTTTTTTATTTCAAATTAATATCTAACTAAGTTTGTGTCACTGAATATTAAAAGTTCTTCTTTTTGGCTGTATTACGTCCCCACTGAAACTTTACGCGGGCTCTCAAATTAATGTTCTTTGAGCATTTCCAAAGTTGTTAATCAATTAGAAAAATTCCTAGCCCGGACCGGGAATCGAACCCAGCTACCTTTAGCATCGTTTTGCCTTATAGTTGCGCCTTTACCGACTGAGCTTCTCAAAGTCGACTTAAGTGCCAAACATTCATTTTGAAGGAAAGAATTTTTTGATTTTTTTTTGAATAGCAACCAAAAATAATCATCGCATTTCTATCTTTCTATCAGTTTTACAGCATAAATGATCGTACTGGCTTTATGGTCATTTTCATAGCAACAACTAATTAATATTTTTCAACATTTGGACTAGTAGATCCAAAATAAGGGCTATATAGGGGAAATGGATGTAATATCGGCCTAAATGCCCCTAATTTGGGCCCATACAAAAACTCAGAAATCGAATAAATAGCGACCAAAAATATCCATTAGTACCGTCCCAATGACGTGTTCATCTAGATAAAATTGATAAAAAGCAGATTTTTAGCGATGGGCAAAATCTCTGATCCATAGACCAACATTAAATCCATTTCCCCTAAGTTTTTTTTAATCTTTCATAGTAATTCCCATCCACATTGCAAACCATTTGCGCGACCTCTAAACCTTCATCAATCTGTGCCATTTTCTACACAGGCTCATATTTTGGGATTATGAATCGAATTGGAGGGTGGCCTATAAGAAATTTAACACTTTTTTTTTTTTTTTCAAAATGTGAACATTTATACATCTTAAAAAGTGAGTTGAAAATACTTTTATATGACTTTCTGGCTTTACAAAACGTCTTTATGACGAACTGAAAGCGTGTTGCCCGAGAATATGATTTTTCTACCTTTTGCGAGAAGTTGATACATACTAAGAAAAGGTTTATCATTTCATTAGAGTTGATCTAGTTAGGGAGCTACAAACCTACCACGTTAAATACCCATGTTTGTATCTCATACTCGGCTGTGTCTTAGTTTGTATTTGGATTATATTTTTTACCACTAAAGTTGATTGGTTATTATGATGATTTCAAAAACACCTACCCTGGTGTACCAGTTATGGCTATACGTTCCTATTATGGAATTCCCATAGGCCATAATTGGATCACACCATGATAGGAACGTATACCAGGCTGGTAGTGAGTCACTTTTTAGTGACTTGGTCACTTTTTTCATGCCAGTCACTAAAAAGTTTCTTTTAAAATACAACAGATTCTATTGTTGACAAGAAATCTTATTGTAATTCTATTGTATTGGTCATATAATCAAATAGTCACCACAATAGGTTTACAACAGATTGAATGAAACAAAATTTTGCACAATAAAAAAACAATAAAATTTATTGTAATGAGATCAAATTTCTTCGAGAAAAACTTGATTTTTTTATGGTTACGGTAACTTACAACCCCCCTTTTCTATTTTAATTGTCTTATTAACAATAGATTATATTGTACATAACAATAAGTTCTATTCTATTTTTATTGTTTTTGACAATAACATTTTTGTTAATACAGTAGGCTTTATTGCAATGTAACAATAAGCTCTATTGTTTTTGAATGGTAAATTTTTATTTGGGAAGTCACTAAAGTCACTTTTTCTTGTAATCAGTCACTATTTTCAACTTTTTTTTAGCGTGAATTAATTTCAAGATTGATCATTCTTTGCTTTGTGACGTTTAGTCGTCTTTCTCTATCTACAGGGTGTGTACTCATTTTTCTAAATAAAATTTCCTGAGTTTTCTAGGTTTTTCCAGAACTTTAATGTATGAATTCAAGGCTTATATTTAGAAAGCTATTTTTAAAATGCGTTCAAAATATGCTTTTTCTGGAAGATCAAAAACAACAGTAATTAATCCAATCGTTTTTAAGACATGGCAATAAGTTTTAAAGAAACAACTTTATAATCAAATCCACTGCACTAACTTAATTTCTCACTTTAATAAAGTTAAAATAAAACGTACTTAATTTGAGTAAGTCCAAGATCTAAAAACATTCAATGTCTTGTAGTTTCGTATTGAAAAATACTTGTTTCAAACCTTAAAATGACTATATCTTTTGATTCAGTGGTCCAAATGTCATAATTAGGTGATCAAAATGTGTGTTTTTTAAAGTTCTAAAAGTGTTTTCAAGAATAGTTTTCTCTAAATACAAAGCAAAAAAGGTTATGGTCAAAAAACTGTTTTTTCATGAATCACCCTAACCTTCTAGTTGTTTCAGTTAGTAGAATACATAGACGATGAGATAAAAATTTGAGGTCTTGGACAAAGTTGCTTGGTTTTGCATCCTCTACAACTTTGAAGAAGTAAAAAAAGTTCCCAAAAATTTCCCTGAAGAGTTAGATTTTTGAAGTCACTCTAAAACTGAATCAGCCTAATGAATGATCCAATGAAAAGATGCGCTTTTTCATTACCAACAATTCTTTTGGAGACATTAAAACGCTACAACCAGTATATTTTGCGAAAAACCCAATTTCCATGTATTTTGCCGCTCTGGACCACTGTGCAGTGTTGGGGAAGCAGCATATGCATGTATGTAATTGGTGGATTTGTTAATTATTTCGACGCTTTTGGACAATGCTTGACATTTACCGCTTTTTCAAAAGTTTCTTGAAGAAAATCAACAGTCGGCATTGCCATCTACGCCATCGATGCGTAGAAATATTGTTGATCGATTGGTGATAAAATTATTGAAATGGGGCCAGGGGCAGCTGAGTTATTAACGTTCAAAATCTTTCATAATTTCGTTACATGCTCGATTTTTTGTTTTCACAAAGTGTACCCCCATATAGAAATCACAGACGTACTCCTATGTCAAAAGGTCGGCAAGTTTCAAGAAAGTTCAGATAACTTCAGAGCCGTTCCATGACCATCCGAAATAAATTGTTTACTCAAGGAAAATCCCTAAACAAATTTAGGGAACTTCAGGTAAGCATAGTTCAGGGAAAATAAGTGAGCGTTTTAAATGGTTAGAATACTTAAGGAAAATTGTTGAAACTTCAAGGCAAATCTATTAATTTCAGCAAAGTTGCGGGTTCTTAAAATATACTGATCAATTCAGGGCTGTCTAGAGAACTTTAAAGTTATTCAATAATCGATTAGGTAATTTTAATAAGATCGGGAAAGTCTAGACTGTTGAAGATGTTTTAAATTAGTGTCAATAATTTAATGGAAGTTTCATGAACTTCAGAAAAATGATGAGAACTCCAGTGGAAATCATAAAACTATATTAATTATTTCGTTCTAATTCCATGAAAACTGCGGGAGCACAAAAGTTGCAGAAATTAGGAAAAAAATCGAAAACTTCACAGAAGGACAGTGGTCTTCAAAAACATTTCGAGAACTCCATAAAAATCAATGAAGCTTAAGAGGAGATCCGCGAACTTCAGGAATTTTTATGAACATTAGAAAAATGTGGCAAATTGGAGCAATTTCAGAGGAAGGTTAGTTCCATTAGTTTCAGAAAATTAGTGGAAAATTTAAAGCAGTTCCCAGATTTTCAGATAACTTCAGAGACGTTAAAAATTTAATTGAGGTCTTCGCATAAGTTCAGAAGTTCACTGAAGCTTAAACATTTGAAGGACGGTTCAATAAAATTCAGCGCAGTACAACAAGCTTCATGAGAACTGCAAAAACGTTAGAGCAGTTTTGAGAATTTCAAAAAAGAACAGATAACCTCAGAGCAGTTCCGTTAACATTAGAGAAGTCACATAAAGTTTAAAGAAGTTTAGAAAACTTTAGCGGATTGTTAAACCTAGAGAAGAGATTCATAATCTTAAGAAAAATTAAGGAAACTTTAGGAAGTCCTATTAAGTTCACTGAATTTGATGAGTAGTATTGTGAACATCATGCTAGTTTCTCAAACTACAAAAGAACTTCAAGGCGGATTCATTAACTTCAGGAAAAATTTGGGAAGTTCTCAGAAAAGTCCATTTCATATTCAATGGAAATTTCGATGAAGCTATCCTCCGAATTCAATTTTCTTTTAGTTTTCCTCGAAATTACCTTGAAATTCTCCACAATATGACACTCTTTGAAATGGTTATCATTGCATTCATTTCAGATTTCCTTTTGAATCACACACCTTTCCTTGGAATTCTACTCACATTGAAAGTCTCCCAAGAATGCATTGGCATTTCTACTCACAAATTTCTAGATTTTTTCTCATAATTTGTTTGGCAAACTCTCCTGAATTTATTTTCCGACTTCCTTTGAAGGTGTCCTGGAGTTATTTTCAGATTGAATTATAGTCCTTCTTTTAGCATTAAAAAAAAAACCTACGACTTATGCTCCGAATTTGTTTTCTCCCTCAAACTTTATGTAATTATCATCAGAATGTCCTTGGCAATTTTTTTTATGAAGTTCACAGGAGTTTACTATGGCATTCGGCCGATTAAGCAAGTACTTCTTCTGTTTTACAAACCCTCTTTAAGACGAACTGAATACGTATTGCATGAGAATGTGTTTTTCCTACCATTGATGTGAATCTTATAAATACTATGGAATGGTGTATCATCAATTGGAGTTGGACCAAAAAAATGTGGAGTTGATAAGTGAATGAAAATAATCATGACGAAAAAAAAAAGGCTGCCGGCTGGACTAGAACAACGAACGTTGTGTTTATCAGACCTATGCTTTCTCCGCTGCTCTCTCCATGCTTCGGAACAAGGATAGCCTAAAAGCGAATAAGAAGCGCTCATCCCTAGTAGCACGCTTGTCACAAATCAATTGTAGAAACTTATATACGACTTATTTCAGTCATAAACAAGTTGCTGTAACTTATTTTGAATAAAGTGTGCTACTCGGGATAGTATGATAATTTGATTTCACATGCTCTTTCTGCTGAATGGAAATCGGAGAGAATCTTTCCTTTATTTAACGTCGGTCTCTGTTCCGCAATCTAGTGCCAATCACCGACGGACATCGATTGCCATCCATTGACGACAATCGAATGTGCAGGAAGGCAGCTTCCACACCTGCGTAGGATATCGCACCCATTCAACACACATGGGCCGGGACCAACGGCTTTACTTCCCTTCCGAAGGAAGACGTGACCAGAGATTTTTATGCCTCAGAAAAATCCCACTGACCTCGGCTGGGATTGAGCCCAGATCCATTGGGGTGTTAGAAAGCAGTCACGCTTACCACTACACCACCGGCGCAGGCCTTGTCGGAGAGATTCGAAGCAAGTGTGTACGTTGTTCTACAATGTTATAATTAAAAAGTTTGGTGGTATAGTCGAAAGTGTAGACAGAACACGAAATAAAAAAGATAAAAATTCATTGCATCGTCTGCATGGCCAACTTATATCATTTTGATGATGATTTACCTTTTTTTCAATGAGTTTATTATTGACTTGAGGTGTGACACGTTTGGCAATATAAAAAATGTGTGTGTAATATGGTTGAATGTCTTACTGCAATTAAAGGAAAGGGGACGAAAAACAATTTTGAAAATTTCGTTCTAAGTCCAAATTTTGTACTTGAAAATGTGTTCACTGTGTTCCGCTTGTCAAAAAGAAATCAGTGAACACATTTCAATGAACAGAATTGCAGTTCAGAACCGAAAAACTGCTGCTGTTCCATTTTTTTTTTGAAAAATGTTCTGCGCTCCTTTGCACCTAAATAAAAATCGCAAAAGGTAAGAAAGGGCGGTGTCACTCAACGCCACAGTGTAAAAGTAAAAGAACCTTCGAAAATAAATGGGGGCTGAGGCCAGCAATCAGTGTTCGGAAAATCATTCTCAAATCTCATTCATTGAGTCTCCTTGGGAGAATAAACTCGCGTGCGAATTTGGCAAATAAAATTCACGCTTGAGATTCTCATGCATATTCACGCATATTTCACAACGTCGAAAAGTCATTCCAACTTTAAACTCATAAAAACCACTCAAACGTCAATTGATACCATGGTTATGCATGTTTTGTTAGTTTTCCAACCCCTGATGCACAAACAATAGTAATAATAATAAATGACGCCAAAATATAAATAAATGAATTTTTGAACCTGAAAATTCATCGGTGATTTTTGCGACGAAGGCAAAACTCATAGGCGGATAAACTCATGCATGAGTTTTGAGTTTTTGATAGACTGATAGACCCAGACCGGCCACTATGAGGTGCGAGAGACCCTCAAATTCATCCAGAATCAGCTGTATAGTACTGATGGATCAAAACATGAGAATAAGCCTTAACGACCATACATAGTTGCTACTCCGTGATTGATCAGATCCAGCGAAATTTGCGCAAAGCACCATATGAATGCTTGGGATAAGCAATCCATTCTCAGACTGGAAAGTGAGGTGAATCAGTCCTTACATTCATCGAGGAAGGAAAGGATTGTTAGTTCGACTCCTATTGTTACTAGAGACTGAGTATTAGACTGATGCAAAATTTGACTTTTTTGCTCCACAGTGCTTAAATGGTTTCAAATCGGGTCCTGATTAGCCTCCCAAAGTTACAACTCATTTGGTTAGAAACAGACATCGCACAAGCCATTTGAAGTTTACATGTAAATTACTATGGGAAATCTCAACTTTTTGTTCATTGCCTTCTAGTCTTTTTTCCATATTGAGCTGCGAAACAGTTCGATAGCGATTATTAAAGAGAATTTTCTCAGCTACAACTTTGCTGAAAATTGTTTCTATGTAAAACGAGACAGGAAAAAGTTATTAATTATTTAAGAGATTGGTAAACTTATGACATGATCAAGCAGCTGCTCTGTAGGCAACACTGTATTTTGCAGTGTGACATAGTAGCCATGATTTTTGTGTCCTATTCAACGCCCCAGAAACACCAATGTTGCCTGCTGAGCAGTTGATTGAGCATGATCATTAGACATCAGCGCATTGAACCATTGATAACTTTCGATCCTTGCATTTAATCAAAAAGTGGTCTAGGGCAAAGTTGTAGCTGGGAAAATATCTTGCAAGTACAATTGAAAGTTTTTGAAGCAGACCGATATGGTGAATTATTAGATAGACATGAACAAAAATCTTGGTTTTACCATAGTAATTCCCATACAAACTTCAAATGGTTTGTGCCATCTCAGTTTCTCACCAAAGGGGTTCAAATTTTGAGAGGTTAGTCAGGATCCGATTTGGAATCGTTTAAGTATTGTGGAGCGAAAAAGTCAAATTTTGCATCAGTCTACTGAGTATACCTCTCCAGCCCCACCATTGGAAGGAAGTTCTGTTAGTGGGAAGGGTAAGTTAGATCTGGATTCATTTTGGAAAGTGATGCGATCTTTTAAAGCATGGTAAGCAAGTCGAAATGGCATTCGCCTCCGATCTTCGGGCGTGTGCGAATAGGGAGGATGCAATTGCGTAACATCGCCATATTCAGAACCACACGTCCCCCAAAATGCTCTCCAGAGCTGTAATCTTTTAACTAAACTTGGAAGCAAGGGTACAAGTGATTTTGAACGATTCTTTTCATCGACTTTCTGTTTCGTTAATAACTCGACGGCAAACACATTCATTGATACGTTTGTTGCTCTGGATGATAGAAAAGCATAGCAGTAATAGTACGAAATATGTTAGTGAAGCCATGGTCATCAAAAGAGGAAATAGATTAAGAGAATTGACTTTCCCTCTGCTTCTAAGCCCCTTAATTCAGTCGTCATCATAGCAATGAAAACTAGCATCGCACCGCTTTTGGTTCTTGAATTACACTTGCTAGTTGCAATTTTGCTGTTCGACAAAAAACATGAAATTTCACTTTTTTCTATGGATGCCTAAATGTCCAATTATTAGATTAACGATTAATCGTTAAGATTTTTTCCAGCTATTCGATTAAATATTTATCGAATTTGCAATTATTCGAGCGCATAACAGACATCCCTTCTTATTTCTACTCGTTTGATTTAGCGCAGTAATGAAAATAAATAAAAGTACTAATTTATCTGAACAGGTATAGAGAAGAACCATGACGTTATTCAGGATCATAAATTCGCCGAAAAAAGTGTTAAGCGTCTTTCTGCTAAAGGCTAAGCTTTGCCAACTTGTTGAGAGAAGGAGAAAACCTAAAAAAAGAGGGGGGAGCTTTAGATGGGTGGACACTGATATTCTGCGGTCTTCCAACCTGTCGCAGACACCAGTTCAACCCCTGTCCAGCAGCAGTTAGGCCGAGACTCTTGCGAGTGCCCAATCATTGAACCGAGGAATATGGGATTGTACGGTCCTCCGATTTGTTTATCGAGCTGCCCTCATCATCATCTTCCACAGGTTTTATCCTGTACTACCATCGGCCCTTTTCAGGGCCACCATGATTTTCCAAAAGAGTTAAATCTCGGAATATGCCCCAACTAAAATTCATTTAGAAAGGTTCTTTTCAGGGCAATCATAGTCATACTGAAGAGTACTATTTAAACAGAGAACCCCGCAGTTAACAAATAACATTTATTATATAAGACCACGTAGTCCTACGTCACCATTGCGTACAACCCCATAGGACTGTCTCTTGTTGTTTTTTAGCAATTAAAAAAAGGCCTATCAATTTTTGTAAACAAAACTTGTTTACCAAAGTACGGTCTCGCAAACCACCTCTACCCGATGATGTTGTTGGTCAAAATCAAGATTGATAAAAATGGCTTATGTACCACTTTTGCTCGCAACGGTTCAATTCATGTTAACTACGGTTTTGATTCTTAATGACAACAGTCCAATAAAGACGTTATATGTAATAAGAAATATTGGTTAAATTCCATCAGCGTATCTGAAATTTATTGGTGTAGTTCGTGTATTGAAATAATCCAGACGTAATATTTGATCATTCCAAAAATTGCACGCTATCCTGGTGTAACCTGTAGATATAACTGCCCTAATAAATCAAAAACAAACTCACATTTTTGATCTAAGGTACCTTCCTATTCCGAAAATTTCACCATTATATAAACCCAATCGATCCATTCGAATGCCGACGATTACCAATTAGTCGTGGCTTAACGAGAAAACCCACAATCTAAAATCAATTTCGCCCTAAAGCTGATCGTCATTCAACTGTTCACGATTTTGTCACGTTTCGTAGTGCTTGCTACCGTCTAGCCAGAGTGTGACGCCGTTCAAAGTTCAGCATTTTCCACATTCCGCCATAAAGTCGATTGCTCTCCCATAATAGTCATGGCTATTAGACTGATGCAGAATTTGAAATTTTCGCTTCACGGTGCTCAAACTTTTCCAAATTGGGTACTGATCTCCCCCCCCCCCCCCCGGCAAATTTTAATTAATTTATTAAGAAACTGACTTGGCACAAACCTTATGAAGTTTATATGGAAATTATTATGGGAAAACCAAATCTTTTGATCTCTCTCAAAATTCACAATTTCACTCTGCTTTTAAAAATGATAGATATGCTGTATGAAATTTTCTCAGAGAGGCTACGACTTTTCGGTAAAATATAAGGAACAAAAGATTTTTTGTTTTTTTCCTGGATTTTTTTTCCGTGCTGAGCACCAATGCTACTGACGCCAGGGAGGCAGCTCCTACACTTGCACCTTACCTCATGAACCGGGGACGAAGGAAGGCGTGAACAGAGAGTTAATGCCTCAGAACATCCCGGCGGTGCCGACTGAGATTGAACCCAGGCCTGCTGAGGTGAGATACAATAACGCTTATAACAACATCACCGGCGCCACTAGGAACAAAAGATATTCATGATTTAAGTCACTGATGTCTTAAGATTATGCTCAATGAACTGTTCAGCAGGCAACATTGGTGTTTCTGGCGCGTAAAATAGAGCACACAAATCATGGCTACTATGTCACACTGCACAATACAATAATGCCCACAAAACAGCTGCTTGATCATGCCATAAGATTATCAATCTCTTCAACAATTAGGGTAGAGAACTACTTCGGCCTAATCGCCCATTTTGGGCCTATCGAGCAGAAAACTTCAAATAAATCCATGATTTCAGAGTTAACAAGTCAATTATGCGTTTGGTACGATGATTTAGTTAATAAGCTACGGAACGAAGTCAAAAACAAGAGAAGCGCCGACCGAACCAATTTTTATCTTCATTCGATAGACCGAAGTGAATTCATTGGCGTTTCAATGCGTTAGGCCGAGTTTAGAATCCGTAGGCCGAGTTTGGCGTCAAGAAGCAGTGTTAGACTTTTGACAATATCTCAACGATTGGTTTCTCTTGATCAAATCTTACGGTACATACGGAAAGGTAAATAAATTTGGAAGCCATCAGTAATAATAACATTCCGTTTGGTGCTAAACTACGATAGATTAAGAAAGACTAAGTGTGGGTTGTGCTTAATAGGCCGGCAATGGGGTAGTTAACCCTAATATCCTTTTAACAATGCAATATGAAAAAAGGCTAGAAGAAAATGAACAAAAAGTTTGGTTTTCCCATAGTAATCTCCATATAAACTTCAAATCAGTTTCTTACCAATTGAGTTTAAATTTTGGGAAGTTAATCAGGACCCGATTTGTAACCGCTTGAGTACATTTCAAATTTTGCATCAGTCTAATGGCTATTGGTAGGTAGTAGATATCGCTTATTTTTGGTCATTCCTCCTTCTGACGTGGTCTCGCTCGTGGCTGCATGTGTCTTGATACTGACTTACTAAGGCATCTCCTCCAAAAAAAGCAATGTTTTCTTTTCATTAGTTGACGATCGCGTGAGAAAAATCGTTGGACGGTCGGTCAGCGACATACACAAGCAGTCAGTTGCCGAATGTTAGTTTAGTAGTTACACTCAACGGTAGTGTAGGTACGGTACCACGGCGGGGGATGGTAGTGACGACGACAATGATGATGATGCTGATGATGATGATATGTTCGAAAAGAAATTTGAAAAGAAATTGTAAGTTGCGTGACCTTCCTTTGTTCCATCGCCTAAGTGACGTGCTACCGCCAGTCGGTAGATGGAGAAATAATTTTTCGGAAGCATTTATGACTTAGACGTGATGAGGTTGGATATTTGTTGTCCAATAGTGTACATGAAACGTTGGTCGTGGGTTTTTTGTTATCCACTGTTGAAAATCCGCTTCTTTGTTGTAGAATAAGCATGTTATATTGTTATCTAATTTACGAAAATGAAGTAGCTCAACTACCGCATAAACACATTACCTTTTCACAGTCTTCTCGAAATGAAAAAAAAAATGGTGGACTTAACCGGCAACTTTCTTCTTTATCACTTCCTGGCTCTTTTTTTTTCCCGAGACCGGGAAACCTCTACGAAATGTGACATGTTTTTCCGCTGTTTGCATACCTTCAATGTGGCAAGGTAGGCTCAATTTTCTTTTTTTGCTAATCAATCTCCTTCTCCGTTCATGGCATCCACCCTTTCTTCTCTTTATCTTGCCGTGCATGGCAATTTTATAATTGGTTCACTCAAACAGCGCAGCGTGGTACAGGCCAGTCTTGGAGGAATGTGACCTCATCGTGCAGTGTGCGACCGTCGTCTTCTGGTTGTTGTCGTTTTACGTGCATGCTTGAGATGCATATCTGTGTGCATTTTTTGGTTTTCGTGCAGACGGCTTTCAATAGTTAAATTTTCTGGACGTGAAAATAGTTTTTTTTACATGGAAAACTTGAAATAACGAGCGAAATTGCACACGGATGTGTTCAAAAACTCTTGAATACAAAACGGTAGAAAATTATAGAATGGAAAATTTACCAGTAAAGAAATATGGACAACCGGGATGAATATGCCAGAAAAGGCACCTTACAGCAACATTATTTTAATAAGATGGTTATTTTCGAACAAACTAAGTTGTTAATAAGCTGGTTTAATTTTTTATTATTATCTAATTGTTAGATAATTGTTTTAATCTTTTGTCCTTTGTCCATACATTCAAATTTACTCATTGTAAGTGCTCCTATTTTTCCTTAGATCTGAATAACATTCGCCAGATTGTTCTTTGACGCTCCTCAAACTTTTATGTTATCATCAGTTTGCTCTGAATCACCTCCCAACATACATTGTTTTCTACCATTACTTATTGTGTCATCACTTTGAACTCCGCTCTTGCATAGGCATAAATGTGTCAAAACGAACAAATCTACACTTCTATTCGTAATAAAAAAAAGGTCTGTTCCACAAAACCCATTCACACTCACATTTTGCGCGGTTGACCGCGGGAGTGACTTTTGGGGCTCGGGGGAATTCCGCCAAAGTGCACTCCAAACTGCATACCCAAACGGAGAAAGAGCGAGAACAGGAGAGAACAAAACCACGCGAACGCTACTACTCGCGGATATCGCGACGCACACACATGCCACCCTCGGCTGCTGGCTGGACTGACTAACTGGCTAACTCTCACTGTCTCATAGTGTGGTGTGTTGGTCGGTAGTCGGTCGTCCCTACGCGATTTGATCCAATCAAGCGCGCGGGCCCAATCCCAAGGTGTACGTCAGTTGTCGTATCGCCGTAGTTCGTGCTAGTCGTGCTTGTCACCATCGTCGTCTTGGTCGCCGTCGAGTGACACTTTCAGTGAGTGTTTGACGTACTGATTTCGTGTTTTTCCTCAATTAGCGTGCATCGGCCGTGTGGTGGCCTGCCTTTCCTCACACTCACTTGAATGCTTCGGAAGCTGGGCAGCTCTGGGTGAGAGAATGATATCATCACTCCCCGGCGCAAGCGAGCAGTATTTGTGAAAGTGTGAATGAAGATTCAGTGGAACGAACCGACGAAATAGCCTGGAGAAGAAGGGCTGAAGAAAAAACAACAAGGTTACGAAAGAGGTGTGTGACGACGAAACGAAGCGAAGATCAGCAGATCGTGCCTGCCTGATGATTCACCTGGAGCCGCGATCTCTGAAACTGCATCCCACTAGGTGAATAGTGTCAATTGGGAGATTGGTGTTTGGAATTCAACACGCCGCGAGTTTGGATTGCTATTGGTGTTGTAACCGTGCACTGCTGCTAGAGAGCGAAACTGGTGTTACTGTGCTTGATGTTTGCTAAGTGAGTTGACTCTGATTCTCACCTGTAGATGAGCGGCTAGTGGTTATCAATCGTAGTGTTGGTGTGAATCAGCTGGTCTCTGATAACAGGCAAGAGAAGAACGGGGGAAAAAGTTAGTGTCTGCAAGTTATACTTCTCATACAGAAAGGAAACGTATTTTTATGCAACAAGTGAATAACAGCTAACCCTTAGCTAACACCAAGCTTTATTGCTGCAGACGGAAGACGCGAGCAGTCGAAATAATCCTAAACCTGCGATTGATCTATAACCATGGATAACCTGTACAAGCTAATGGTGTATAACAATGCTAGAAAGTTTGTATTTGCTAGAATATTTCTTTCCACCAGTATTGTTTCGTCACAAAACATGGCTTGCTCAAATCGGAAACGTGAGCGATGAGCTGTTTGCTGGCTGGTTGTGTTGTTTTCTGTTGAACGGGTGCTGTTTGATGCCGGGAATTTAGTTTGTGTTATGTGTGATGGTGCTTGTTTTAGGTGTGTGCTGCAGCGTTTTGGCCTAAGGGCTCGTTACCTGTTTCAATTATCACAGCCAGTTGAATCGGCGGTTTGTCATTATGGCAGATAATAGCTGACATTTTCGGACTTGTGACATAGGAATGTGGAATTCATATGCTTGCATATAAATCATGTTGCTTTTGCTTATGTTAATAATTTAGGGAAATTAACCTCTATGTGCGTGACGGATTTATTTTTTTATTTTTTCTCACCATGTTATTCAAATGGGAGCTGGATATCCGGGTACTTCGTCACACACATAACAGTTAAATTGTTTATATTTATAATTTTGATTGACAGTATTTCTGAATTCTCTCATCATGATGATAAAATATCAAGCTGAACAATGCATTAGGTCCTAAGTAACATTGATCGATTCTCTTCGTCGACTTTCTCTTTCGTTAATAACTTGAGCACATAACCATAAGCTTCTTTTTCCGATCTGTGTGCTGAAAATTCCTCGAAATACTTTAACATGGCCGTGGGGATACAAAGAGAAAGTTACCGAAGATAATCTGTCAATGTTACTTAGGACCTAATGCAATGTGCAGCTTGATATATTCTGTTTTTAACCATCATTTTTTTCCCTCTGTTCGGGACATAACACCACTGCGACCAGTAATTTGATCTATTGTAGTATATCCCGTGTTCTTAGTTTAGTGCATGTCGTATTACTCCATCACTATTGAGAAATGATGAAGTATTCGGTTTTGATACAGTTGTCATTCTTGCCTTCATTCTAATAGAAAGGTCCTGCTATTTATACCCTTCGGAGTGTTTACCCTCCAAAGGCGCGCTCTTTTGTCAGTCAAAATTGAATTCCTTAGCTACAAAAATAAGCAATGACACCGATAATGACCATGCAAAAGAACCCTAGTCTTATCCACTTCAAACTAGGGAACAACGAATAGAAGATTAGGAATCACATAGATGAAGACAAACTAACTCATTTTTTCCTTGTTTCAAGATCATCCTCGGTGGACAAAGCCGAGTCTTGTCACTATCAACAAGGCATGAAAAGTAACAAGGACTAAGATGTGTTCCTTAGATTACTGAAAAATCCTGTTGTTCTAGTTTGAAGTAGTCAAGACTAGGTATCGGTGGTAGATCTTACATCCTGTTACGCACCACGAAAAGGTGATCTACCCACGCTACGGAGTAACCATCATATTTAGTCTTCAAATTCATCTGAACCGTCTATTTGTTTTTGCACAAAGCCAAATAAGCTTTATTGGATACTAAATCTGGCCTATGCTTTTCTTTACTGAATTTCAAGTTTAAATCATAGTTCTAAGATTTTTTTGACATAAATTAAAGAGGTATGTCACTGTCTAATATTAGAATGAGACTTTCTTGAAAAATGAAGCCTTTCTCATTTCATTCTTCAACAATTTACGCCTGGTTTAAAGTAAGCTATACAGATTAACACTAAATAATTAAACTTGATTAGATTTTTACTTTTTTTTTAATCTTTACTAGCCTGTGGATTGGAAGAAAAACTTCAAGTCCCCTCAACCATTAATATGCGTTTGACTAGTACTGTCGCATTCATGGCCCTTCGCTCAATTTCAACTTCTATTCAATTTTCACACTGCCGTACTCTAGCGGAACTATCAACCTCTCCTCTTCAGAACTTTATCTAGTTAATAAATTATTACACTAAAGCTTCATGTTGATATTAGTATAGCATTTCAAATCAACTCTTTACTAAAGTGATTCCTCATTGAAAGTAAATCAAACATGAATGCACTGTTCATCATACATTTATAACGTAATTTAGGCCGCCAGTTTTTTTTTCATTGGAAGCTAAGATCCGAGACTTTATTTTGTGGTTAACATGTAGGTGTAGTTGTAAGCGTGACTGCCTCTAACCGCAAAGGGCCTGGATTCAATCCCAGTAGGCGCCGTCGGGATGTTCTGAGACATAAAATCTCTGATCCCGCCTTCCTTGGGAAGGAAGTGGAGCCGTTAATCCCCGGTCCATGAGCTGAAGGGTCGATAGGTAGGGTCCAGGTGTGGGAGCTGCCTCCCTGGGTTCGATAGAATTGGTATTCATTATGCAAAACAAATCAAGGAATAAACAATAAAGTTGTTAGTTTTTGCTAAGTATTAGCTTTATGCACTCACTCATGTTTAACTTAAACAAAAATATCGCAGCCATTTTTAGCACTGCTTGGCATGCTTGACGTACACAGTTTTGGTCACGAACTGCTCATTTTCTAATAACTTAGCATACAGTTGACAAAACATAGTTCTGTTTGAAGCAGTAGATAAAATAAAGTTTATGCTTGTTATAGGTACGTAAGAAAAAATAGATTTTAATTCTAGGAAAAAAACTGTATTTGTTTTTGCGTTGTAAAAATCTAATGAAAAATGCTCGCTGCACATCTCGGACTTAAAGTGTAAAAATTCATAGGTGTTGATTCATATGTTAAGATTTACCTACACTTTGCATATCTATAGTAAGCTATGATCTATCAGTTACTCTATAGAAAATCAAATGTCAACAACTGAGTGAAAAGCTATTAACAAGTGAGCAGTTGGTCTGTACAACTGTGCATGCCAAGCATGCTGCTTGGCGCTTTATCAGTTTATGTAAATAATTTCTAACAGCCGATTTCTCGCAAATATATGCTCACATACACACAAACTAACAACACAATCAGATAGGGGAGAGTTTCATCTACCAATTGGTCTAGATTGTTTGAAACGGTGGGCTTTAATTCGCAAAAATCGATTGAAGGTAATTGTTTTAAAAATGGAATTACACCCTAGTCAAATGTTGGTAACGATTTATTTTTACTATCCGAATTCCATTTTTTTACATTGCATTTAATAAACATTTATTTAGGTGTTGCAATAAATAACATATTCAAGTTATTTAAAAAATATATCAATCTTCTAGACTCAAAATGAAGTCTAGCTCGCCTACATCGATTCTATTAGTAATATTTACACTGACAAAGTTGATGTACTTAATGAACGTTTTTAAAATAAAATTTCTTCTCGCTGTTGTCATGTTACCCAACATTGGCCGTATAAGATCGTCGAAGCTCAGCCTCTGCCAACCGCCGAGCGTCGTCGTCAATTTTCGCTGGATATGTGCCCAAGCTGCAGCAACTCGAGGGCACTCGCAAAACTTATGTTGCAAAGTCTCGATTCCTACCGCACAGTGCTGACAGTTTGGGTCGTTTGCACGGCCGATGACGTTCATCAGCCTTTTTTTTAAATTAATACAGGGGGGAATCTGCTCCCAGACACCTGAGAAGATAACTCAAGGTGTGGGGATGGGAGAAGTAGCACTCCCGACCCACTAAACCTTACCCTGTGCTCTAGGCCCTTGCCCTTCCCGGAACCGCCCGAAAGCATGACGTCATGGGAGGGGGCCGGTTGCGCTATGGCGCATCACTAGTGTTGTGTCAGACGTGACACTCGCTACTGCACAGTGAGCAGTTGTGCAGGGCCTTCCAAATATTGTTCGCCTGAGTTCTAGAGCAGACGTGATAGCCAGCCAACTGTCCAGGGCCAAACAGGACAGATGTGACCGCTTACCAGCTGCGTGTGCTAAGCACTCTAAGAACCCGGTGTCACTCCTGCCTTTGCACAACGAGGGTTTGTGCAGGGCTTATCAATCTCCTGGGACGAGCTGGATGGGGTTCCAGCGTCCTTACTCTGCGGTAGTTCGTTTAGCCGCAATATCTCCCCCTTGGGTTCGATAATTAACGCTTCCAGGGCACACCACGAGGAGGCGAACTACTTCATGCCCCTACGTTCATCAGCCTACGGTGCTCCGTCTTCTCGTTCACTAGCAGGTAGAGATCAGTACGCTGGCTCGACGATAGCCTCCTCGATGATATGTTCATCCAGATTTTTTTTTTCCAATTGATGCCTGGATGGTTTCGTTCCACTCTGGGTAGCTCAGTTTGTTCCAAGTAGAAACGATGGATTTGATCGCTGGAGGAGTTTTGTTGGATGTGGTGTGGAAAAAAGGGAATTTGCTGTGAGATAAGTTTTAGGCAAGGAAGATCGGCGGGGGGAGGAATATTTTGGGCGAGAAGAGACTGATAATAGGGAAGTGAAACGATCTCCTGCAGGTGACGATTGACTAGAAGTGCTTTGCATTTGATCGCCGGCAGTTGCAGTTTCAATCCACCCTGCTCTCTGCTGCGCGCCAACTGCTGCATTGGGACTCGAGCGGGTAGCCCACGAAAAAGGAAAGTCCCCATCGTTGATGTCAGCTTCGCCGTGTGAGCACATTGCGGTGGAATAACAGACGAGAGGTACAACACCTTCGCTGTAATGAAGATGTTCAGCAGTAGCACTTTTTGCTGCAGGGAAAGGGAGCGCATGTTATGCAACCATATGAGTTGCGAGATCCTGGATTCCCATTGCTATTCTTCTTATCCAATTTGTTCTCCGCGGAAACTTTCGCTGCTTGCTCCTTTGGAATCTCCACCATTCGGAATCGATCTGGATTCTCTGCAGGCACACATGGCAATTGTATCGCGATCTTGTCGAAGATACTTATCCTGTGACTGATTCAAGGTGTTATCAAGTGCCGAAATATCTTGTAATTTCTCCTTTATCCGATGCTTCTGATGCTCCTCAGCTTTTCCAAAGAAAACTTGCACAATTTCTAGATAACAGTTAACTCCCCTTCCTTCTTGACTTACTTCAGCGATTTGGCCGGGTGATCAGCTTCTTCAACTGTTCCATCTTCCAATGCTTCTCCATCTCCCTCGGCAGCTCAAATAGTTGACCAATCAGCAGTTTACAATTATAGTTACCTTCCTTTGGGTGTAATTCCAGCCCCGTCAAGTATCTTCCCGTCCCAAATCGATCTTCCACTGACCACTGCAATTTCGTTCAGTATCTTACTAACGTCCATATCAACTCACTATACCACATTCCGAATCGGTATTATAACTACCAACAGTGTCTTGCACGTCATCGTTTCAATTAGCTTCCGGATCGAGGCTACCCTTTTTCCAATCTCGATTAGACACGATGGGACACCAACAATCTTCCGCACTGGATCCTTGAACGCACGGTGTATTTGTTAGAATAACTCAAAAACAAACAAAAATCGGCATTCCCGAAACCTTCACCATTCGCAAGAGGGGACGTTTCCCGTATACAGTTCGAACCTCTCGATCGGAGGTTGCGCAACCTCAATATCTCCCGCTATTGATCGGTATCGATTTCAAAATCACCCGTAGATTATACTGCCTATAATCGCATATCAGTCCCATATAGGTTTTCACTATCAATTGTCATCTACTATCATATTATGTGATGAAACTACGGACTTCGTTCAAAACATGCAAGCTTCATTGCAACGGATTTAAATTTGAAAAAATTATCACTAAATTAACTATGATTTTTAAAATATTTACATGGTAATTGCACTTCGCAACTTCGAAGGCCATTTTCTCAATGCCTTCGTTTTTTCTATATGGAACTGATATGGGATTATAGGTAGTACAGTCCTTGATTACCTCAGTCTTCAAACCTGCTGCTATACCCAAGTAACTAGCAAGCCCGCTAATGGTCCTCTTCGCAAGATAAGGATAATATAGGGCTTCCTAGCTATATACTTGTCGTATATCAGCCATATATTTAAAAAAGGGCAACTATGAGATACGTCTCCAGACTGTCCATCCAACCGGGGAAACCGGGAAATCTGCACTCTTAGTTTTTTGTTTCTACCGAGCTCGGCTGTGCAAATCTCGGCAAAAAATGTTTTACTGAGATCTCAATTGTTTGCTGAGATTCAGCTAAGCATTATCCGAGACTCAGCAATCAAATGTCACTTTTGCTGAGATCTCAGTGAAACTTATTTTTGTCGAGATTTGCACAGCCGAGCTCGGTAGAAAAAATTAAGTGTGTGGGAAAAATGCAGGAAAATTCAAATCGAACCTGGAAAGAGGGTGTTACGATCAAAATTTGGTCAAACAATAATGCGTGTAAATTAATTATATGATTTGAGTTGTAGCTATACAGAAGATTCGAGAGATGTCGCCCCTTCAGTGGCAGGAAAATCATTTCTGCAGTATGGGCAATATCAGAAAATCAACGATTTGTGACTAAACATGGTTTTACAGAAGAAAACAAATAAACGAGTTTTTACCTTATGACCATAGTCATGTACTCGTGCAATTTTTATGCATCTAAAACTGCTCATAAAGACGATAATGAATAAAAACTGAAAATTTTCATGCATTTCGAAATGGTTTCCTACCATTCCCATACATTCGAAAGTGACAATTTTTATTTATCTAAAAAATCAAATTATTTTTCTTCTTTAAGTTCAATTAGTATAAGATACAGAAAAAAATATTCAGCTAAGCTTCCGGTTTACCGAATCCGAATTTTGGGGCCTTTCGTTTAATTCCTGCCATCAGATTCTGTACAGCCACCTCGTCCACTTTGTTCACCGCAAAACGCCAGTTTGTCTTGAACTGCTTCTCGCTTCATACAGTTTTTTGGGTCTTCTTCAGTTTCCGCTTGACGATGGCCCAATATTTTTGGATTGGACAGAGCTCTGGCGTGTTGGGAGGGTTCATGTCCTTGGACACCACCTACACGTTGTTGGCAGCATACCACTCAATAGCCCTTTTTCCATAATATCAGGATGCCAAATCCGGCCAAAACAGCACGGAAAAATCGTGTTGCTTCTGAAATGGCAGCAGAAGTTTTTCCAGATACTCGTTCACGTAAATTTCGTGGTTGACGACCCGGTCCCACTGATATACTCCCGTAGGCAAAATGTTAATCTTTGCGTGTAAGGAAGGGTCGACACGGTACACATGCTATTTTTAAACAACCCAAATTTGAGTAGGATCTACTCATAAGCGTCAAAAGTAGCGTACCTCAAATTGAGTAAAATAAAATCACTCATATTTTAGTATCATTTACTTATATATGAGTGACATTTACTCATATTTGAGTAAAAATTTACTCATTTATGAAAGTCCTACGTTTTTGCTAATTTGAGTGAACGGGATTCAAATATGAGTTAGATTCATTTACCGTGTAGGCCCTTCGAAAACTTATCAAGCCAAACAATGCATTAGGTCCCAAGCAACATTGATCGATTCGCTTCGTCGACTTTCTCTTTCGTTAATAACTTGGCTACAATATCGTTTCTTGCCACGATTGCCGTATTCGATGCAATTGAACTATGTGTTGAAAATAGCTGGAAGTGTCTATACATGACTGTGGTCATGCAAAGTGAAAATCTACCATGAGAATCTGTCAATGTTACTTAGGAGCTCATGCATTGTTTGGTTTGGTATCACATGACTTCACAGTTCGTTATATGTGAGAGGATCTATTTGGCTTTTATTTTGATTCTAAAAGCATCGTGGTTTGGATCAACCGGAAGGAAGACACTGTCTCTTTCTTCCTCATCAGTTCTTACGTGAGAAGTAAAAGTAACGTCAACAATGTATGAACAATAAGGAATGAAAAAGAAGCGCGATTTCACATGCCGAACCTTTGTAGATCGAGGTTCATCTTCGATAGGAAGAAGTTGCATTCATTTATAGACCCAATTCGAGTACAGTAGACCGACATTACATCCACGTGCCTGGAAAGTTTTCACGTTAAAATGGTGAGTTTACCCATTTTCAGTCGTGTCTAATTAATATTTAAATAATAAGAATATCTAAACTTGCATGTTGACAGTGAAATATCGACTGCAGCTCAATTATTACATAAGATACGGTATAAAATGTAATTGAAGGCTTCATATTAGACCGAGGCTAGGGACATATACCCTATACTATTGTTCTCAATTAATAACTCTTGAAGTGCATCTAGAACACTAAGTTAGAGCACGCAATAAGCTAATATGCGATAACCGATAAGCTTGAAATGAGAAGAAGAAGAAGATATTAACACGAAGCATACGGCCGCTGACGAAAAAATTTCATTTTGATTTATCAAAAAATAACGGAAAATGATATAATCCAATCAAAAAAAAATCGGTTTTTCCTGTGATTATTAAGAAAATTTACCTGAAAAAATACATTTTCTTTGTCATGATGGTAAAGAATTGGGTATAAATTGTGCTTGAGCTTGAGCTTGATTGACCGCCCACGGTTGCTACTCTGTTATTGCCAGATCAGCTGTAATTACACAGAGAACCAATAGACGATGCTTGGGACTAGCAATCATCCTCAATGTGTAAAAACTGGTGATCTTAAATTAGGCAATACCAGCGCCGGCCGCGCCCGAACACAGGTCAAGAAAGGAATGGGAAGGATTGTGTTGACATGACACTCGCTTTGATGGAAGCCGAGAACACCTCTGCACTTCCACGAGGAATCACTGGGATGTTGGATAAGAGGGTTCGTTTTGGTAAACGATAAGCTGAATTGATGTCCTAACGATCATATAACGCGAAGGAGCTTGGGACTAAACCCACGGTCTTCTGCTCAGTAAGCAAAAACGTTTGCCACTAGGCAGACGAGCACCTTTTTAATCACCGAGTTGCTGTTATTACCATGTAGTCATATTAACAAATAAAACGATTAATGAATCTTGAATGTGGATGGGCCTGAGATTAGACTCATGATGTTCTGCTCAGTAAGCAAAAACGGTTGCTCTAAGGCCACCGAGCCCCTCATATCACATAATACCGTTGCTCAAATTTTTGTATCCATTCAAACCCGGAAACAACGACAACAACGAGTTTCGCAAAATACACGATACACAAGCGATTTTACCATAAATCTCTTTGATATGTAAGGACCTGGGACCGCATTTTTCTGCTCAGGAAGCAGGCCACTGTAACCGATGATCTTTCAAATCCGAAAACTAAAAACTACGAAAAAGTACTTAGGCCTTCATTAAGTTCCACTTTCACGCGACGTTCAATGACAGGGTCCTATCCAGGACTACATCTGAAAAATCCAAATCTGGCCAACGCCCACCCTAAACCTAAACCTGCTCTAATCCACCTGAAATGACTAACGAATGGAAGACTTTGACTACCCAGCCATGCAATAGTCTCATTCCGTGCCTTATGGCAACTTGATGATTCTATTGCGCTCATCTTCTGGCACCACCCAGGGGAGACTTGGACCCAATGCTTAACTTATCTCCATTCCACTTAGCTACTCGCAATTTCTTGTGATATAGTGGGCGGAATATTATTATATGAGACAATTCAATGCAGACGTCTTTCCAAATTTGGCAGATCGACAGGTAATCGGTGAGTTACCACGATAGTTACTATTCAACAACTCGACAACGTCCCATCGTCAACGCCTGCTATGAGAATTTCCCATTGCAGACGCCAACGAAATGACGTCATCGAGCTATCGATCAACTACCCTGGTTATCGCCTGGTATCTTATAGCACGATGCTAGGAGGCGAACCGGAAGAATCGATGAGCTACCTCTCCCTCGGTTAAAAATTGGGTATAAATTTCGCAAAAACTAGACCTTCCACAAAATCGGAATTTTACCCAATTTTTTAAAATAATAAAATAGAAAAAACCTGATTTTCTTGGATTTTAAAAAAGGAAATGGATTTAATGTTGGAGTCTAAAGATTAGCCCCATCGATAAAAATCTCCTGTTTTTCATTTTTTTTTAGATCAATGTGTCATCTGGACAATACAAATGCTTATTTTGGGTTTAAAATTTATGTAGGGTAGAGCGCTACTTCGTCGTAAACGCCCATTTCCGTTCGATCGCACAAAAATCAATCATATGAACGATTCCACCGTGCACAAATCAATAATACGTTTGTTTCGATGCGTTAGCTCATAAGCTACAAAAAAAAGTCTACACGAGCGATATAAATATTTACACTCATTGTTCTCAAAACAAATCAAGCAAATCAATTTTTGTTTATGCTCAACCGAATTAACTTTACAGAGCCGAGGATTCTTGGTCACTATACAATACATCTTAAAACTATAGTCAAAAGGTACAACACAATAAACACTTTATCTTCCGCTATCCAAAAAGCCTCCTCCATCAGAACTGGAGCCGCTTCATGTAGTTTCATTGTATGGCAAATTGTTGTACGCCAACGAGGGTCAGAGCGCGTCCATTGTAGCAATGGACGCAAAACGTGGTCAGCACTCACACACTCATCACGAAACGGTTGATTTCCAAAGTCGACGACGCATCGGCTGAAAGAACTGCTGATGAAGAACAATGAGGAGGACCACACAATGGTTGCTGCCGAGAAAACAGACGATCGCGTAGCACACATCGAGAGTGGCCTGCTTTTGTCGACAGCCGAGTGAACACTGCAATGCGTTAGATGTCTTGTTAGATTGTTAGATAATTTGTGACTCCTCATCAAACTCTTACGTATAGAAAGGTGAAGAACTGTCCACTTAGAATTCGTACGTGTTGTATATTTTGTAGCGGTATGCTAAATGACCGCTGCAAGCATTTTTTGACAGCGATTTGTTTATAAAGCAGTGCTCTTCCGGTGGTAAAAGTTTCACCGTTTTTAATGCAGCGATTTACAAGTTTTTCCAGATGGAAGCCAAAACTACCGTGTGTGTGATGTGCTCAGATGTTTTCGCGAGCGGCACAAGGAGATATCTCCGGCAGATTTAAGTTCGCGTTCATGGATAAATTTGCTCGGCAGTTCATGATTTGGCAAGGTATTTGCACCTGTGGAGCGAAAACCAAAGTTTTTGTCACAAACAAGGCGATGGGCTCGAAGTTGTACAAGGAAGAATGCCTCAGAAAACGCGTGCTGCCTTTCATAAAACCGCACAAAGGACCTATGAAAATTTGGCCTGATTTGGCGAGTTGTTCAGTGGTACCGTAACAATGAGGTGGATTTCATCGACAAGAACCTAAATCCACCCAATTGCCATAATTCTGCCCAATAGAAACATTGGACATTTATGAAGCGGAAGCTTAACAAGACTGGTAAAACAGGTCGGGACACTGCACAGGTGACCAGATTTTGGGACCAACTTGCCAAAGAGGATAATACTACAGGTGGGCATCTCAAGGAAAGTGTGCAGTTACACCAGAATTGAAGAGACATAATTTTAATAATATTTTTCTATGAAAATGCAAAGATATTTTTTTTATTGGTTTACCTTTTTCGTATGTCATTCCATCCCCGAGATATAAATGATTTCTTCCGTACGGGTTCTAAGTGGACAATGCTTTACATAAATTTGGAAGTCATCTATAGTAGAATCGCTCCATTTTTGGGTCCATATCCGTTCGAAAAAGGGAGGTTAAGTGCGGGTTGTGCTTACTAGAACGGAAATTAGGTCAAAAACCCTATGGGCCCAATATAAGGGCCACTTAGGCTGACATTAGGGACCGCGATACCCGTTAGATATGTCTTGGCGAGCCGAGATCTCGACTATTTGAATTTAATTTATGTGTTTTTTTAAAACGGATAGATTTGAGGATTTCGTAGTTAGTGTCATCTTGTTTTCTCCCAAGTTGTTAGCTGCCCATCGGTGTACCCCCATGTTTGTCTTTTTCATCAGAGTGTCGCTTAGTTCGAGATCAAGAGCACACTGCTCTCCAAACCTTGTGTTCACAATCCCCACCCTGCCATCCATTTGTTACAATTTGTTAGCCCTAAACCTCGAGATAGCCGTGAGTAATCGGCCCCCACTTTACTAACGTTAGTTATAAATAATTTTGTAATCTAAATAATGAATATCGGCTCCGCATAGCTACAGCAAATGAGCCTGGAAAAATAAACGAATTTAAAAAAATATGTTTGCACGTAAATTTTCTTTAAAAAATTAGAATAAAATAGATTTTTGATATCTTTTCCAATATTTTTAGAAAAATCAAAACGTAATTATTTTTTTCGGAGCGGTAAACTTCCCCTTAAGGGAAGACTAAGACAAACATGCAGACCATGTAATGATTTTTTTTCGTGTTCTATCTACGCTTTTGACTTAACGAGTAAGTTTTTTATTTACAACATTGTAGAACGACGCACACACTTGCCTCAATTCTCTCCAATTCCCGTTCAGCAGAAAAAGCATACGAAATCAAATTGTCGTACTATGAGCGCTTCTTTTCGCTTTTAGCCAATTCATATTCCGAAACATTGAAGAGAGCAGTGGAGAAAGCGCAGGTTTGTTCGTGGTTCGAGTCTAGTCGGCAACATTTTATTTTTATTTTTTTTTTTCGACATAATCCATTTTCCTCACTAATGCACTCCACATCAGGGGTTGAAACAGTTGACGTTTTTTACTACACTCGCTTCGTTGTCGTGCGCGACAGTCTGTTTGTATTCATACACGCATGCTCTCCCGTCGTCTCTCTCACACAACACAACCGGTACAATAAAATTCGAGCAAAAAGAAAATTATCAAATAACAATCATATGACATGAGTGACTCCGTTCTAATTCCTCAATTTGGTGTAAATTAACCATTTTATTCGAGCACTTAAAATGACGTTTACTACCACCACTCGAATTATTTTGAGATTTTTTCTTCTAGAACCTCGAGAAAAGTAGCCAACATTTGTGCGTTTCATAAAAAATATTAATTATTTGGTCCAGTTTTGTGAAATCGCTGGTAGAAAGTCACGCCAAAACTGCTTGACAAAGTGGTAAATTAAACCATTTCTGATCGGAAATGTTATTCCTAGGACGTCATTGCTTGCTATTTTCAGAATTCACACTAGCACAACATCAGCAGCTCTTATTATGAGACAAACTAAAATACATACATTCGTGACGGTCTTCGGCGACAGTGTCGTAATGACATTTGAGTTTGGTACTGTACATGTGTATCATTTGCTTGTGTTGGAGGCACAGGCAGTCGATTATCACAGAAAATGGGTCGACTACCGTGACCGCTTACAAGACTGCTTAACATTTTTCGGTCTCTATTTTTCCCATGGAACCGCAGCTCTGTAAATCTCATCCTCCGTTCGTGCGGTCTCCATTAACACTCTGCGATGATGAATCCCTCATAATTGTAAGCACACCTTACATCCTCCGTTTGGGTGTAGGTTTTAAATACAGACCAGAGTGTACTTACGGAGTTGTGGAATTTTTGAGAATTCTTGCAGTTCTAGCGATTGTTCCAAAAGCGGTTGGAGTGCATTCGAGTGCTAGAAATTATGATGTCAATAGTGCTCCAATAGAGTTCTACAAGTTTTCAGAGTTCTTGATGTTCTTAAAATTCTGGGAGGTTCCAAAATCGCAGGCAAGTTTTGAAACTTTCAATAGTTCAAGCACTGGAGGAACTCTAGCTCAAATCATGCTGTTGTGTTTAGAACTTTACCAACTCCTGAAGCAGTGAACTCCAAGAACTTTTCGATGAGGACGCTTGGTGGAAAACATGTCTGTATTTCGTGAAATTTTAAATCTACCGTTATAAAATGTTATATCCCTTTGTTTAAAAAAACGATTTTTAAGAATTTGGTTATTATATCCACTAACGGCAACATAACGTTTCCTGTGTGATATTTAATTGAACATAATGTTTGTCAATCCTATTTGGAGCACATTGCACTGATAGAACTTTGCTTCCGTCCAAGAAGGGAAATCTACACCTTTCAAAACAAATATCCTCCGATTTGTGACACTTCTTCAACGTTCGCGATGTCGTGTTCCTAATCAAGATCCCCGACCGGATTAGAAACAAAGAACCTTTTCACGTTGTTGCATTTTTGACACGTTGATTTAATGAATTCATTCGCGTCTAGACCGTGAAGGTCTATGTGTGGGGCAGTAGTGCAACCAGAACAAAACAATAACAATAATAATGGCAACAATAGCACCCGCATACACCGAACCCGTGTGGTTGGTCGATAAATTGTGTCCGATGTTTCGAAGCAACTAATTTGATTATGAAGTTGGTTGCTACTACTATCGACGGGGTGGTTACGTGCGCCTAATACAGTTGTACTTTCGCGCGTCGGAAAACCGCATCGTGAGTTATGTGCCACTGCGATGCAGGGTGTAATGTTACTCGCGGTTCTGATATCTACCGATATATGCGCTTACGTGCAGAAGTGTGCTTTTGTTTACAAAATTGGAAATAGCGGTATTTTTCGTACTTGCGTGTGCCGTACACGTGTTTTCGACGGGCTGGAGGTTATTTTTAATTGCAGTTTTCGGGCGGGCGATGATGCAGGATTCCGTTCCATCGAAGATGAAGTAATTAGATTGTACTGTCGGCAGGGAGGTTGATAGATGGTTTGTTGGATAACTACCGGCAAGCGGAGCGTAATAAGAGGATCCACCGCTTGTGCCTGGTTTCTGGGTCCAGTCTGTAATCCAGGATTATCCTGAAGTTTGTGGTTATTTGTTACGCTTGTTGACTGCTGTGTGTGAGTGGTTCACAGTCGTTAGAATATTTGATGTCATCAGCATTTCTTGTTCAAAGTGTCATGGTGAATGTATTGTAGATGTTTAATTTACAATGGATGATTGAATAAACAAAACAACCTATGTTTATCTTGTGCTCTTCATGAAAGTTCTCATGAGAATTAGAATATGAATCACGTATGCAATGTGGACCAGTTCTGTGACTGGTGCTCACTGCTTACGCACGCTCATGGTAGGATGGAGACAGATTAATTTGCATACACAATACCGTGCTCTCTACCTATGACCAATTATGTTGGTACCTTGCATAACAACATCAAACTGTCACTGGAATTGGGTTGTGTTTCCCCATTCGTCTGTGATGATGGAACAGTATAGCGTTCACACTAAAACACCTAGATATTAATGCATTCATAGTGTGGGTTAGATTAGCTCCCAATGATAGTCTCGCGATGTCACACATATCAAACACAACGTACGTCAGCCAGATATTGCAACCAAAGCACCGGTAGCTATGAATTTTGAACGATGCCTTTTGGTGTTGCTGTTGTTTGTTGTCGTAGTCGTTGTCGCTGGATGGAATGTCTCCCGGAATGATGATGGTGATGGCGATGATGGCGAGCTCAGTGTACTTGATTATCAAGCTTTCACCTGCCGTTCAAGGTGAGGCTCCATTGCCGGAGCGTTTTGTTTATCTAACGGGTATTTTTGATTGTGGGAATAGCTGGAGCTGGTTATTCATATTTGCTGTGAATAATGTTGATCGTACTGAGATTTAAGCGGTTCAGATAATGTTAAAGCTGATAACGAGCGGCTGCTTTGAGATTTTTTTCGTGTTGTGTGTCACTTAGTGTGTTCGTAGATCACATTTATGTATTTGTTTTTCTGACATTCCCTTTCTACGAATGGTACCTAGTGGAACCCATTTGAATGATCTATTCTAATTACATGCATAACATAATACGTAGTTACGTAATAATCTCTAATTACAATTCTTGAACGCAACGATCGTAGCTTCGTTCACGTTTGTCTATTAAGCTATACGTTGCCGGTTTTCCTTTGCTATTCCTGCAGTTATTTTTTTTATCAGCCGGCGATGCTTATCACTGATAGCTCTTTAACCATGTATGAAGATGTACTAACACGCACAAACATACTACGTGACACATGTTGCAAGATATAATCAGCTTGGCGAGTTCCACACACACACACCTCAGCTGTGATGGGTGTTATAAACGGAGCACTTTTTCGTGTTACTTGAACACGTCTAATCTTGCGTGTTCGTTCTTTTCTCCCCAGTGCCGGTGACCCCGTCCTTTTGTTGGATGGCACAATCGGGACACGCAATCCAAGGTTGCGGGGGAAGCCTTGTTCTGTTGTAAGTGCGGTTGGTTGTGTTGTAAAGGTCAAGAACATTTGTGCTTTTTGGGGTTTTTATCGTTCGCAATGAAGGGCAAAAAATTTGATGAATCGGTTGTCATCTATTCTATGAGGTGGGTGCGTTATTAGAGATATATTCATTGATGGTTATTTGGCTATGGTAGCTAACTAAATTAATGCTTATGTATATCCAGTTCAATGTCATTGTATTTTTTTATGTTCATTGATATAGGGGAAATGCAGGTTATGTCGGCCTAAGTGTCCCTAATTTGGGCCCATACATAAATTCAGCAATCAATTAAATTTTCAATAGCAACCAAAAATATCCATTAGTAACGTCTAGATAAAATTGATAAATAGCAGACTTTTAGCGATGGGCCCAAATTAGGGACATGTAGGCTGACATTACCTACATTTCCCCTACTCTGTTCACGAGAAGCTGATTGATTGAAAATTCAGTCTGCGCGTCACAGTATAGCGTGACAAATCTATACTTCTGAATAATCTTGCATGACTTTTTCAGCTATTGACTTGTGATTTCAGAGGCGAACCAACCTTAAATAAAGAAACAAAAAAAAAAAAAAAACAACAACAAAAACTTGTGCTTTGTACAGTATACTTTTCTTTATCATGAGCCCAGCTCGAAAAATAGTGTATATTACTATTCAATATGATGAATATAAATGATGCGTCATAATATATCATACAATATTACGTGTAAAGTCATGAGACATTTAATTAAATAGGGGAAATGGATGTAATGTCGGCCTAATGCCCCTAATTTGGGCCCATACATAAATTCAGCAAACGATTAAATTTTCAAATAGCAACTAAAAATATCCATGAATACCGTCCCAATGACGCGTTAATCTAGATAAAATTGATAAATAGCAGATTTTTAGCGATGGGCCCAATATTAGATCCATAGGTCAACATTAGAGCCATTTCCCCTATTACAAATAGTGTATGCAACCGTCAATCTTTGTTAGCAATATTTTTTGCATGTTGGTAGTTTGTGTGATAAGGAATACAAGTTGACACGCACTTATTTTTACATCACCAGTAATATTGTGAATTTATTTTCTGTGTGATTTTTGTCTTTTAAACTTATGGTAGTTTGATTGCATTAAACAGACATTTTTTTAGGAATGAGTGCCGTACCGTCACCCTATGTATAGTAGGATTGTGCGATCTTCGGAGATATATAGATCTTCAGAGGTAGATTTTAATTGCGACATTAGAATCTATCCATTGATCGAATCGGCACCAGATCATCGATATTTTCTTCATGATACTGAATTGATGAAATTATAAAATATAATGTAAAATAATATATTCGATTTTTTAAATAATCTAAATGTTTTTTTTTCAGCTAAACGGTGCTAGTGAACCGGGCAAACTGGAAATTTGACAAGTAACCGGGAAATTCGGAAAAACCCGGAAATTCGAATGAAGAACCTAGGAAAATAAATAATCCTTAAAATACGCTCACTTAAATTATAGTTTGTACATTTATTTTTGTGGATGTACAAATTATGGTTACTTTTTCCTTCACAATCTTATTATAAGATCTATGAATACTAAGCTTAAGAATTCGTCATGATTTCTAAGCCATGAAGATTATGTATTGTTTCTCAATTGGCTTAATACTAAACAATTCCAGATCAAAAATATATTTTTTTTAAATCTAAAAATTGATAAATTTTGTTATGCCATGTGCAAGGTAGGAAATTGTTACGTGATATGTATTGCTTACAAACAAAAAAGAAAAGTAATGATACGTTGTTCTTGTATTACGAAAACCGCTAAATGTATGCCATATTTAGATTAGCGAACTTTATATTTCTCTAGTCTAAGCATGGCATAAATTTATAGAATTTTCATAAATTATTTGGAGGTTTATGTTTATTAGTGTTCTTTTATTTAACATTTAACATGAAAAATCTACTCTTTTGACATGACATTTTTTTTTTAAATATTTCATATTCAGAATTATCATGAAATTCTCCTAGTAACTACCAATTCTTGTTGGAATTCCTTTTACCCTCTCCTAAGAATTTGTTCAGAATCCTGCTTGAACCCACTCTTTGACACTAAGCGTTATTTTAAAAATTTGATTCCTTTAAAATTCTTCTCCAATACATTTTTGAACTCAATTCTCTTTGTAAAAATTAGAAGATACTTAGAAACAAAGCACGCACGATCGGTAGGACACTTGTGTGCAACGTTGCCAGTATTCCAGATTTATCTGGATTTTCCAGATTTTCGGGCATCCGGCCAGATACACAGATAGATCACGTATATTTACAGATTTTTAAAATATTTTCCAGATTTTCCCAGATTTTTCAAACATGTTGCTCAAAAAATGTCATGTCAATTGATTTACACTCTAATCAAAAAATCAAAACTGCTACTTTAATTATTAAAGGCCATCAACGTTGGAAATTATTGCAACATCGTACATGGATTTGTTACAACAAGTTGCAGAATCATGAAAATAAAGCCATTTTCTAAAGATTATTTGCTGAAAAAAATATTCAAACTTTTAAAAATAGTGGGCCTGAATGTTGTTTGATTGGAATTTTCATTTAGATTTCTTCTATATTTTAAAAAAATTCAAAATTTCAATATGGAGGAATTTTCATATTTTTTTTTTAATTTAGAGAAATCGAAAACTGTTCAGAATTCAAAACAATGAATTGAGGCTTGGAAAATTTGGCTTTTGAATCTAGACAACCACCAGGACGTTGAAGTATGTTTGGGAGATTTTTAAGAATAATTCATAAGGAAAATTTGAAAGGCATCTGATAATTTTTAGCATTTTTTTGTACCTGTGAATATTGAGTTACAGCAGTCTGACTTTCTTTAGCATTCTAAATGCCCTAGAATTTCAAAATTTTAAGGTAATTTTGAAAATAGTTTACAATGAAGTGTGAGGCGAGTTCCATCCATCTTTGTAAGCTTCGTGGTCGTGCGGTGTCACCCGTCCTTCAGGCGTATTGTGAGTGCCACGAAGTGAGGGTTCGATTCCCGCTCCAGCCAGTGGAACTTTTCGCAACCTGGGTGTGGTTTGTTGTCAGTTTTCTAGTGTTAAGTTTTCAGTCTGTGCAGCTTCTGGTTGAAGACAGTGTCAGTTGTCTTTTAAAAACCCTGATGACAATTGCATGGAGGTTTTGTGAAGAATGGAAATAGAATTCGGAAAAAAAAAATCAAAAAAAGTTCTTATGATGAAACTTAAGGAGTACGCTGATACGAATCGCGAGAATAATTTCAATGGAGTTCTGTTCAATGTTACTATAGAGATTCATTTTTATAAAATTTTAAGAGATTTAATCGGAATTATGCCAAAAGAACATCTGGTAATTTCTGGGAGACTTTCAATGCCATTTTGGCAAAGTATTTAAGGACTTAGCAAATACGGAAGAGGATTTCAAAACAATTCTGACATTACCTACAAAGCAGCTCAAAGGGAATTATCGGATAGGTCTGAGAATAGTGTGACGGTCATTCTGAAGAGTGTACCAAGGAAATTTCTAAGAATATTCGAAGTGAATTTAATGGAGAAATTAAAAATTATGCCAATTCTTGGAAATTATTGCAAGTTTGAGATAATTGTGGAATCGGAGAGTGATTTATAAGAGATAACAAGTGAACTATTAGAATGTAACTGAAATTTTTTGGATATTATCAAGATTATTTTAGGGGAATCAATAAAAGAAGTATGATGGAGTTCTAGGATGGTTCACATAGAACTCTGTAAAAAGGACGTAGATATCCTGTAAAGAGTTCCAACTAAATTCAGACTAACAAAAAATGTCATGATCTGGGACCCAGGAAATATATAAATTCCACTTCCAGACTTTCATTTTAGTTATATAATAAAATTATTCGTAATGGTAATGCAAACAGTTGAGTTACCTGTAGTTTAGGTAAACTGTGTGTGAGTACCACGATGTTAGGCTTTGATTCCCACTTTAGCCTGGTGAATTTAACTTTAAAATAAAATTGCCTGCTGCCTACTATGATGTCAAGAATTACATTGTTAGTCTGATCAACCTCAGGGTTATATTAGAATTATTTAGAACTATTATAATCTTAGTTTAAAAAATCCATCCCATCAAAGTTGATTGATTATTTGCTTTTCATTCTTTTGTAAAAAAAAGTTACAGTTTAAAAAGCAATTCTAAAAATATTTTCTGCAGTATTTTACCAACGATTTATCTCAATTTTTGAAATGCTTAAACTTTTTGGGCACACTGTGTCAATACTTTTCTTAACTTTTGGATGATATAAGCAATGCTGACAAGTTATTTGTTTTATATAATTTATTTAAACATGTAATTCATAAACATTCTGGTACTTTGAATAAACTCCAGATGATCATACTGACCGATTTTTACGGGAGATTAGCACATCACTTTGATTTCAATAGCATTATGTTAAAAACAGGATTTTTTGGAGCCTTCTTGATTTTTCCAGATTTAATATTTTAACTGGTCCAGATTTTTCTGAAAATGACCTGGCAACGGTGCTTGTGTGTGTGAGAAAATTTACAAAAATAATCTATGGCAACCGGTGGAACTTGAACCCATGAACCCATTAGTAACGTCTAGATAAAATTGATAAATAGCAGACTTTTAGCGATGGGCCCAAATTAGGGACATGTAGGCTGACATTACCTACATTTCCCCTACTCTGTTCACGAGAAGCTGATTGATTGAAAATTCAGTCTGCGCGTCACAGTATAGCGTGACAAATCTATACTTCTGAATAATCTTGCATGACTTTTTCAGCTATTGACTTGTGATTTCAGAGGCGAACCAACCTTAAATAAAGAAACAAAAAAAAAAAAAAACAACAACAAAAACTTGTGCTTTGTACAGTATACTTTTCTTTATCATGAGCCCAGCTCGAAAAATAGTGTATATTACTATTCAATATGATGAATATAAATGATGCGTCATAATATATCATACAATATTACGTGTAAAGTCATGAGACATTTAATTAAATAGGGGAAATGGATGTAATGTCGGCCTAATGCCCCTAATTTGGGCCCATACATAAATTCAGCAAACGATTAAATTTTCAAATAGCAACTAAAAATATCCATGAATACCGTCCCAATGACGCGTTAATCTAGATAAAATTGATAAATAGCAGATTTTTAGCGATGGGCCCAATATTAGATCCATAGGTCAACATTAGAGCCATTTCCCCTATTACAAATAGTGTATGCAACCGTCAATCTTTGTTAGCAATATTTTTTGCATGTTGGTAGTTTGTGTGATAAGGAATACAAGTTGACACGCACTTATTTTTACATCACCAGTAATATTGTGAATTTATTTTCTGTGTGATTTTTGTCTTTTAAACTTATGGTAGTTTGATTGCATTAAACAGACATTTTTTTAGGAATGAGTGCCGTACCGTCACCCTATGTATAGTAGGATTGTGCGATCTTCGGAGATATATAGATCTTCAGAGGTAGATTTTAATTGCGACATTAGAATCTATCCATTGATCGAATCGGCACCAGATCATCGATATTTTCTTCATGATACTGAATTGATGAAATTATAAAATATAATGTAAAATAATATATTCGATTTTTTAAATAATCTAAATGTTTTTTTTTCAGCTAAACGGTGCTAGTGAACCGGGCAAACTGGAAATTTGACAAGTAACCGGGAAATTCGGAAAAACCCGGAAATTCGAATGAAGAACCTAGGAAAATAAATAATCCTTAAAATACGCTCACTTAAATTATAGTTTGTACATTTATTTTTGTGGATGTACAAATTATGGTTACTTTTTCCTTCACAATCTTATTATAAGATCTATGAATACTAAGCTTAAGAATTCGTCATGATTTCTAAGCCATGAAGATTATGTATTGTTTCTCAATTGGCTTAATACTAAACAATTCCAGATCAAAAATATATTTTTTTTAAATCTAAAAATTGATAAATTTTGTTATGCCATGTGCAAGGTAGGAAATTGTTACGTGATATGTATTGCTTACAAACAAAAAAGAAAAGTAATGATACGTTGTTCTTGTATTACGAAAACCGCTAAATGTATGCCATATTTAGATTAGCGAACTTTATATTTCTCTAGTCTAAGCATGGCATAAATTTATAGAATTTTCATAAATTATTTGGAGGTTTATGTTTATTAGTGTTCTTTTATTTAACATTTAACATGAAAAATCTACTCTTTTGACATGACATTTTTTTTTTAAATATTTCATATTCAGAATTATCATGAAATTCTCCTAGTAACTACCAATTCTTGTTGGAATTCCTTTTACCCTCTCCTAAGAATTTGTTCAGAATCCTGCTTGAACCCACTCTTTGACACTAAGCGTTATTTTAAAAATTTGATTCCTTTAAAATTCTTCTCCAATACATTTTTGAACTCAATTCTCTTTGTAAAAATTAGAAGATACTTAGAAACAAAGCACGCACGATCGGTAGGACACTTGTGTGCAACGTTGCCAGTATTCCAGATTTATCTGGATTTTCCAGATTTTCGGGCATCCGGCCAGATACACAGATAGATCACGTATATTTACAGATTTTTAAAATATTTTCCAGATTTTCCCAGATTTTTCAAACATGTTGCTCAAAAAATGTCATGTCAATTGATTTACACTCTAATCAAAAAATCAAAACTGCTACTTTAATTATTAAAGGCCATCAACGTTGGAAATTATTGCAACATCGTACATGGATTTGTTACAACAAGTTGCAGAATCATGAAAATAAAGCCATTTTCTAAAGATTATTTGCTGAAAAAAATATTCAAACTTTTAAAAATAGTGGGCCTGAATGTTGTTTGATTGGAATTTTCATTTAGATTTCTTCTATATTTTAAAAAAATTCAAAATTTCAATATGGAGGAATTTTCATATTTTTTTTTTAATTTAGAGAAATCGAAAACTGTTCAGAATTCAAAACAATGAATTGAGGCTTGGAAAATTTGGCTTTTGAATCTAGACAACCACCAGGACGTTGAAGTATGTTTGGGAGATTTTTAAGAATAATTCATAAGGAAAATTTGAAAGGCATCTGATAATTTTTAGCATTTTTTTGTACCTGTGAATATTGAGTTACAGCAGTCTGACTTTCTTTAGCATTCTAAATGCCCTAGAATTTCAAAATTTTAAGGTAATTTTGAAAATAGTTTACAATGAAGTGTGAGGCGAGTTCCATCCATCTTTGTAAGCTTCGTGGTCGTGCGGTGTCACCCGTCCTTCAGGCGTATTGTGAGTGCCACGAAGTGAGGGTTCGATTCCCGCTCCAGCCAGTGGAACTTTTCGCAACCTGGGTGTGGTTTGTTGTCAGTTTTCTAGTGTTAAGTTTTCAGTCTGTGCAGCTTCTGGTTGAAGACAGTGTCAGTTGTCTTTTAAAAACCCTGATGACAATTGCATGGAGGTTTTGTGAAGAATGGAAATAGAATTCGGAAAAAAAAAATCAAAAAAAGTTCTTATGATGAAACTTAAGGAGTACGCTGATACGAATCGCGAGAATAATTTCAATGGAGTTCTGTTCAATGTTACTATAGAGATTCATTTTTATAAAATTTTAAGAGATTTAATCGGAATTATGCCAAAAGAACATCTGGTAATTTCTGGGAGACTTTCAATGCCATTTTGGCAAAGTATTTAAGGACTTAGCAAATACGGAAGAGGATTTCAAAACAATTCTGACATTACCTACAAAGCAGCTCAAAGGGAATTATCGGATAGGTCTGAGAATAGTGTGACGGTCATTCTGAAGAGTGTACCAAGGAAATTTCTAAGAATATTCGAAGTGAATTTAATGGAGAAATTAAAAATTATGCCAATTCTTGGAAATTATTGCAAGTTTGAGATAATTGTGGAATCGGAGAGTGATTTATAAGAGATAACAAGTGAACTATTAGAATGTAACTGAAATTTTTTGGATATTATCAAGATTATTTTAGGGGAATCAATAAAAGAAGTATGATGGAGTTCTAGGATGGTTCACATAGAACTCTGTAAAAAGGACGTAGATATCCTGTAAAGAGTTCCAACTAAATTCAGACTAACAAAAAATGTCATGATCTGGGACCCAGGAAATATATAAATTCCACTTCCAGACTTTCATTTTAGTTATATAATAAAATTATTCGTAATGGTAATGCAAACAGTTGAGTTACCTGTAGTTTAGGTAAACTGTGTGTGAGTACCACGATGTTAGGCTTTGATTCCCACTTTAGCCTGGTGAATTTAACTTTAAAATAAAATTGCCTGCTGCCTACTATGATGTCAAGAATTACATTGTTAGTCTGATCAACCTCAGGGTTATATTAGAATTATTTAGAACTATTATAATCTTAGTTTAAAAAATCCATCCCATCAAAGTTGATTGATTATTTGCTTTTCATTCTTTTGTAAAAAAAAGTTACAGTTTAAAAAGCAATTCTAAAAATATTTTCTGCAGTATTTTACCAACGATTTATCTCAATTTTTGAAATGCTTAAACTTTTTGGGCACACTGTGTCAATACTTTTCTTAACTTTTGGATGATATAAGCAATGCTGACAAGTTATTTGTTTTATATAATTTATTTAAACATGTAATTCATAAACATTCTGGTACTTTGAATAAACTCCAGATGATCATACTGACCGATTTTTACGGGAGATTAGCACATCACTTTGATTTCAATAGCATTATGTTAAAAACAGGATTTTTTGGAGCCTTCTTGATTTTTCCAGATTTAATATTTTAACTGGTCCAGATTTTTCTGAAAATGACCTGGCAACGGTGCTTGTGTGTGTGAGAAAATTTACAAAAATAATCTATGGCAACCGGTGGAACTTGAACCCATGAATCCCATTAATTCGCTTCTCGTAAATCCTTTAGAATTCTAGACTTAGACGTATCTGCTTTTGAGCATGAGCATGAGCATGATTGACCGCCCACGGTTGCTACTCTGTTATTGCCAGACCAGCTGTAATTACACAGAGAACCAATAGACGATGCTTGGGACTAGCAATCATCCTCAATGTGTAAAAACTGGTGATCTCGAATTAGGCAATACCAGCGCCAGCCGCGCCTGAACGCAGGTCAAGAAAGGAATGGGTAGGAATGTGTTGACGTGACACTCGCTTTGATGGAAGCCGAGGAGTCCTCTGCACTTCCACGAGGAATCACAGGGATGTTGGGTAAGAGGGTTGGGTTTGCAGCAGGGTTCGTTTTGGTAAACGATAAGCTGAATTGATGTCCTAACAATTATATAACGCGAATGAGCTTGGGATTGAACCCACGGTCTTCTGCTCAGTAAGCAAAAATGTTTGCCAATAGGCAGACGAGCTCCTTTTTAATCATCGAGTTGCTGTTATTACCATGTAGTTATATTAACAAATAAAACGATTGACGAATCTTGAATGTGGATGGGCTTGAGATTAGACTTATGATGTTCTGCTTAGTAAGCAAAACCGGTTGCTCTAAGGCCACCGAGCACCTCATATCACATTATAGTGTTACTCAAGTTTTTATGACTATTCAAACCCGGCACCGACGACAACGAAAAGTTTTACAACATACACGATAAACAAGCGATCTTACCATACATTTTTAATATGAAAGGACCTGGGACCGCATTTTTCTGCTCAGTAAGCAAGCCACTGCAACCGACGATCGTTGAAATCCTAAAACTAAAAGCTACGAAAAAGTACGTACGTATGCCTTCATGAAGATCCACTTTCACGCGACGTTCAATGTTTCGATTTTCTCTTTACGTATGGTTCAGGCAATCATAACAAGCTATGACCAACGTGACGATTGTTTAGGACCTGGTTAAACAAGCTATTCAAATGAAATTACGTTCTCGAATTTCACTTGGCATGTAATGAACAACAGAAGTACGCGATAATTTATATTTTCAGCGGTTGATGGTTAATTTTAAATATACCAACGGTACTGCCTACGACTACGAAAGCGATTACGACAGCTACTATGACGGCGCCTACGACAACGACAACAGCGAATTTGTAACTCACCATTTGTCTAGGACTAACACCTTTGCATGGCACCTCCACTGGTTCTTCATGTCCGCTATCTGTCACTGTTTGCTAAATATCTAATAGCAATTACCTTTGTTGTAATACTTCCTGTATTGCCATGGTCATCTAGGAGGAGGGTCGCAACTAGTGCTTTCCCCAGGAACCGTTCACGGCCACCAGCTACCGCCCGTCCAGTCTTGCAAATCGCAGGCACACTTACGCTAGTTACAAAAAAAAAACAACACACACCCGTGCAAATAAATGGATCCAATAAACGTTTTTGTGATACGGACTTTCGTTCGAAAACACTTAATTTTTCAAAAATAGTTGCGAGTGAACCAACATCATCACCGCGTAAATAAACTAAAATTAAAATTATCACTCGCGATGCCACAAATTTCTGGACCGGGAGAAAAAATCAAACAACGCATATAGCGTTAAATCTCCTGTTGCTCCTGATGAATCATGTTTTCTTTCTCGATTCTAAAACTTCTCGGAAAACGAGAAAACCACCACTCACACACGTATAACCGTCCAGAAGGCAGAGTGCCAGCGCACAAAACAGGGAACAAACTTAAAACACAACCGTATCCAAAGGCGTTCGAAACTGCACTCTATAGACTTAGACGTATCTGCTTTTGTAAGCAAATATTCAAACGTAAATTTTTCGAAACTTTTAGCTCGCCCAAGGAAATTAACGCAATTTCTACTTCTCTCTTCTTCCATGGAATTCTTGTATGGAAATTTTCCTTCGAATTTCTTTTAATTTATTTTTTCAATTATTCTCAGAATACGATATTTTTTAAATTTTTCTCGGAATCCCCTTGAAGTTCCTTTCTAAACTTTCTTGAGTATTCCTTTGAAATTATCCTCGAGAACATCCTCATTTGTATCAAATTCAAGATTTATAAAAGAATTTCTTAATTTAAAATCTCACTGTTTACAATTCGGTTTAATGACTTATTCAGTCCAATAAAGGGGCTAAACTTTGGTGTAAATTCTGGGACTTGGACTTGTCGATGATATGAAGAATGGTGTTATTGCATGTTACATCATTTTCGTGACTCAAAGTGTGCTTTTGAATATTTTGCATGCGAAAGTAAGCGTCACGGAAAGCAATAACTCTGACATACAAGTCGACTTTTTTGAACATACAGTACCTAATATCAATGTATGTTGTCACCCTTTACTGCTATTCTTGCCTACTTTTCCTTGGTAGTCGCCCTCACGTATAATAAAAAAAAATGTCCATAACATTGAAACGCCTCCTACGTTTTGCGACACACCGCAAATTGCACCGCGTCGTAACAGCGGAACTGTTTCCTTAGTAGACTGCTACACCAGACAAGCGATTACTGTTTTTACCCTTCTTGTAAAGAAGGGTATACGTACCGGTTGAAAAACTGACTTTCAATTAGAGACCCGTTATATACCAACAGACTCAACTCAACGAGATCGGGAAATGTTGAATGTCGATCAAACGGTTCCGGAGATATGGCCGCAACATATTCCGCTGAATACGGATCTTAAGATCAGAAGCGACCTGAAAATGCGACACCTCAAATAACAACAAGATCAATGGCAGTCCGGACATGTTCCGGTACCCTCGGGGAAGATGCCAATTTCGGAATAGGGCCAAAACCCATCATGCGATACCTCAAATCACAAGATTACTGTTTGACATACAAAAAAAAAATATGACTATATTTGCCCCATCCGACATGTTTCGGGTACCCCCGGGGAAGTGGCCACTTTACGACTAGGGTCAAAACCCATCATGCGACTCCTCAAATCACATCAAAAATCGAAAACAAGATCAATGGTTGTCACGTTAAACACCTAGGACCACATTGGTCGCATTCGCATATTCCAGATAGCACCCTGACTGACAAGTGGTCAGTTTCTGACTAGGGTCGAAACCCATCATGCGACACTTCAAATTCCGCATCCGGACTTGTTCCGGGTAGCCTCAGCAATGTGGTCAGCGATAACTCAAATCACACGAGAATTTGGAAAATAAATAGCAATCGAGTGTCTAGGAATACATTTGCCACATCCGGTCATTTCGCAGCGCTGTATGAGTCAAAATCAAACATGCGATACATCCAATCGATTGTTTGTCATTCAAAATCCCTTGAAAGTTCATAATCAAAGTAATTCAAATTGATGACCACTTTATGTACATAAAGTATGATCCACTATGAATCCCGAAAAACTATATCTCGGGATTGATTGTAGCTGAACAAAATTATCACGAGATTTTGTTGAAAACCCGATCCATTACTTCTTGCACAGTCTACTACTGGTCAGCTCCGGCAGGCCTTAGCTGCCAGTTTGTAACAAAACCTGGACAACTCTGCAGCATCCCGAGTGACCTTGCCAGTCTTCTTCAACTTCCGCCTAATAATTGTTATTTTTTGATTGGGCGGAATTGGTCTGTTTCGATAAATGTACTCCACTGTCACGGTACCACTGAAATACCTCCCAGATGTAGTGACAGCTTGCCAAATCTGGCCAAAACTTCAAAGGTCCTTTGTGTGTCTAAATAAATGGTAGAATGCGTTTTTACAGATACTCTTTGTGGCAGAATCTGCGTTTTTGTGGTCACAACTTCAGATACCTTGTTAGATCATCAAATTTTAGCCGAATTTGATGGTAAAATCTATCTTAAACTTGCCGGGGTAATCTCCACGTGCCGTGACCATTTATTTTAAATTTAAGTGTTTTTGTGATTTATTTTACCGAGAACACACCCGACTTTTTGAAAACTTCACAAATCGTGACGAAATTTTCAGCATTAAAAGAAAAACACTTTCCAAATCACCTGCTGTCAAAACAGAAATCAAAACCGGCCACTAGGCGCGCACATATAAAATAAATTGTACTTCCGGATTCTAAGTGGATCATGCTTTAGGACTACATTTTCCCCCCTTGATTTTCTCGCCGTCGATCTTGTTTCCGTACTGTGAATGTGAGAATGTGATCAGAGATGTTATTCCTAAAAAAAATCCCGACGGCTCCGACTGGGATTGAACACATGCCCTTTAGAGTGAGAGGCAGCCACGCTTACCACTTCACCAGCGGAGCCGCTTCAGGACTACATTATTCACACACAGAAATGTTTTGGGTACCTTCAGGGAGGTGACCAGCATCCGATTTAGCCTAATACCTATCATGTAACGCCGCTAATCACAATTTTTACAAATTTAATTAAGTAAGAAGGGTTAGATCTCATCATAGGTGGATACATTCAGCTTTTTTATTGAGTTAGCACCTAAACAAATTCCGACGCGTTGCCCGTACAAAAAAAAAATAGCTTGAGGTATCTGGGCAATTGATATCGCCAGTGACTGAAACAAAAGAAGTTGACAACTGCACGAGCGACACTTACCAATTTTGGTATAATATTGTGGGATTGTTGGCTGAAATTAAGACTTTGTGTTGTGAAGGTGTTTGGTGGAGGACGTACTCAATATCGCTTTTAATGGACTGCAGGTTGCGGGACAGCTTCTTATTGCATTGTTCGATCTAGTTTATATTCCAGGTGATGTCATTCTAAAAATCTGTTTTTACTTACTTTCAGCTCCGGGAAGAGACAGCTGGGATCCAATGCCTTAGCTAAGTAAGTATCACACTATAAGTTACCTCATTCATAATTTCACAGAACACAGAAGTGCGTCATTTTGCCAAACATGAACTTAGGTTTAGATTCAGCATACTAGAGGTGAATCCGTTACAATGAACGAAACCAAGCCAATGTTTACCATCTGAGCTCGTAAACAATGAAAGCGGAACTTGCACTCAAATTGTACCGGTGTGGTACGCAAAAATGGTCACATACTTAAATGACTCGCACATTCACTTGCGATATGCGACCGCGTCAGAAATGTGTGCGTCTGATTTGAATGTGTAATACCTATGTAGGCTTTATTTTTTTTTTCGGCCTGTCTTTGAGTTTTACGGGGAAGCAAAAGCATAAACAGCACAGAAATCATCATAGTTGAGGGTTATGAAAATGTACATCATCTATTTTGAAAATCTGATTCCTTTAAAATTATTCTCAAATACATTTTTGAACTCAATTCTTTTTGTAAAAATTAGAATGTACACGTGTGTGTGTGTGCAAAAAAAAAACTACTGCCACCGGTGGTACTTGAACCCATGAATCCCATTAATTCGCTTCTCGTAAATCCTTTGGAATTCAAGGCTTAGACGTATCTGCTTTTGTAAGTAAAGATTCAAACGTCAATTTGTCGACACTCTTAGCTCGTCCAAGGAATTTAACACAATTTCTACTTCCCTCTTCTTCCATGGAATTCTTGTATTAAAAGTTTCCGTCCAATTTCTTTTAATTTTTTTTTTCAATTATTCTCAGAATATGATATTTTTAATATTTTCCTCGGAGGACCCTTAAAGTTCCTTTCTGAACTTTCTTCAGTATTCCGTTGAAATTATCCTCCAGAACATTCTCATTTGTATCAATTTCAAGATTTCTAATACAATTTCTTAATTAAAAAAAAAAGAATATCTCACTGTTTACAATTCGGTTTAATTACTTATTCATTCCAATAACGTTTTGCCCAGTGACATTTGAAATTGATTCTATTACTCAGTAAATTCTGGGACTTGGAAATCATGAGGTCTCAAGTTGAATTTGCTGTTGGAGTCGAGGAAATCACTTCAGGAATTTGGAGAATTTTAATTTTTTTTTTGTAATTGTTATAAATTTACATCATTACTTTGGAGATCTTCAGGATGAGGAGGGTTGAAGTATATATGCAGAGTTGTCATTAGGAGATTTAAATTCGTTTCAGGCTGACATGAAAATTAATGTTCATAAAATCACAATGTGTTTATTTTTTGACAAATTCTTATGAAGATTTCAAAGCAGATGGGTAAATTTGCCTTGTTTAATGAATAAATATCAGAATCGTTGTTTTAGCCAGGCTTAATCCGGTAGGCTAGCGAGTCAGATCAGATAACTCTTTCTTGGGCCAACAATATCCCGGATCATCCTGAATCGGATCCCAATGTAAACAATGGTCTTGAAATGAAAAATAGTGTATTTTATACTCAAAATCATTGTAAGTGTCCAAACGATCTGAATAGAGATTTTTCTTTTAAATGATTCTCCACTCCATTCTGATGAGTGTGTGAGTGATGACAACGTTTTGCGTTCATTACTACAATCTAAACGCTCTGCCCTCCGTTGCCATTTTTGCCACACAATGAAACCACTCGAAGTGGATCATATTCTGATATAGGAGGCTTATTGGATAGCGGAAGATAAAGTGTTTATTGTGCTGTACCTTTTTACTCTAGTTTTACGATGTTTTGTATAGTGAACAAGAATCCTCGAATAAACCAATAAACTAAAAGAGGCTCAAACGTCATTACCATCGTCGAAAATACAATCTGTTCCATTCCGCATAATGCAACGAAATCAAATAGTTCTTTCGCGGAATTATTGAAATTTTACGACCAAAGCCAAATATCGCGGAATTTAGATACTTTTGTCCTAAAATGTTACATTTTTTGGGCACTTCTCCCTTCATGCGGCTGTACCGCCCAACAGGCTTGTATGAGCTTGTACACACCGCCTAAGAAATATAACCGAAATAAGATGTGAAACATCAAGATAGTGTTTTTAAATGTGCTTTGAGTCATTTTCTACAAATGGTCCTTCAACAACAATAATGCCGGGTTGTGTCATTTAACCGCAGGTCGTTTCGTCTAAGGTTATTCTGCCGAATAGGTCATTCCATCAAAATAAAAATTTGACCAATTTTAATTATGAACTATTTTAAGTACAAAATATAACATAAACATAGCGGCTAATTTGATCTTCCCTTAGCTCAGCCGGTAAAGGCACAGATACAAAGCAATAACATGCTGGAGGTGGCTGGGTCCGGTCTAGGAATTTTCCGGGTTGGAAAATTTCTCGACATTCCTGGGCATAGAGTAGAGCAAAATTTATGTTTGTTAGCTGAGATCATGCTTGGCATACACAGTTTTGGTCACGAACTGCTCATTTGCTAATAACTTTGCACCACAGTTGACGGAACATAGTTCTTTTTGAAGCAGTGGATAGAATAGAGTGTTAGCTTGTTATAGATATGTAAAAAAGTAGATTTTAATGCTAATAGTAAACTGTATTTGTATTTGCGTTGTAAAAATGAGGTGAGAAATGCTGGGTACACATCTAGAAATTTAAGTGTTAAATTGATTAGTGTTGATTCAAATGCTAAGCTTTACCTAATCTTCGCATATCTATAGTAAACTATGAGCCTAATCTATCAATCACTTTAAAGAAAAATAAATTTCAACATCTGAGTGAAAAGTTATTACCAAATGAGCAGTTGGTGTGTACAACTGTGCATGCCAAGCATGGCTGAGATCTTGGCAAAATTCCCGTTTGTTAGCTGAATCTCGGTAAGTTTTTCACTGAGATCCAGCAAAATAAAATGCCGAGCTGCTCAGTGGTGCCCACTACCTCAAAAAATCTAAGTTCGACAAAGTTCCCTGAACTTTTTACAATTTTTATGATTTTCAGCGGAATTTCCTGAATTTAAGATAAGTTTTAAGAAGTTAAGAAGTCTTATGAAATTATTTTAAGTTCCCTGAAACTAAAAGAAGAACTTTTATGAAGTTTCTTAAAATCTACCAAAGTCCCCATAGCTTCAACGAAGTTTCTCAAAGCTGTATAAGGCTCCTTATTATACTTGGTTTTTTTTTCCGAAATTTTACAAAAGAACAATTTTTTTCTGAATTAGCTGAAGCTCTACGAAATACAATGAACTAATATTACATTTCCTCAATTTCTTTGATGTCATCTGAATATCTAAAAAATCCTCGTATTAACAAAAAAATATCCAATGTAGCTAAAAAAATAAACACTGAGCGTCTTAGAAAATTCGTGAATTTCTCTTAGCATAGCTTAGTTCTATGAATTTACACCAAACTTGCTGGTTCTACAAAATTCTCTGAAGTTCTACGAAGTACACTGACCTTCTACAAAGTTTAACTGAGTTTTACAAAGCTTGCTGAACTTTTATAAAATTTGTTGCACGTATTAAATGTTTAATGACCTTCTATACAGTCCAATTAATGTCAATAAAGTTTTTGGAAGTTCTACAACGTTTTTGAAAATCTTTGAAGTTGCTTGAAAATCTACATCGTTTCTTTTAATTTCAACTAGTTCACCGAGCTTCTACGAAGCTCTCAGAAATAAAATGTTGTTGTCTTAACTGTAATGAATTGCTCTTGACTTCTAAGAAGGTCCCTAAGCTTCAGGACAGGCTCTATTTTAAAAATCTAAGATATTGAACATGAACACCTTCCCTCGCCCGGAATTTTTAAAGGTATCGGTGGGCTAAATAATTCCCGCTATATGTCAAATTACACAGGTGTATGACAGTTAAAATTTGATGTATTATCTCTTCTTCTTTAAGACTACTAATTGAATTTTTGAATCGACCTTTTCAGATTTGTATGAAACTGTGCGTAATTGTTTATTATGGGCAATTTTTCACATTTTCGCTAAAATTCGACCATTTTAGACGTTGTAAAATTTACAAAATGGTGCCCTTGTAATTTAAAAAAAAAAGCTGTTGCACAAAAATGGTATTTCTGATCGAAATGACGTCATAGACAAAGTTGTAGAGAAACATAATGTTTTGCTGGGAAAAATAAACAAAGAATGAGATTTATTTATTTTAAGATAAAATTAAAAAAAAATAAAACCCCGAATATCTCAGAATGTTCTTGCCCGATATTTGATTTTTTAAAAGCTTATGAAAAATGCAAACTTTTGGATTGTTCAAAACCATGGACACTTATTATCTGAAAAAAATCGTAGAATAAGAACTGTTGGAAATTTTTGTTAACTTTTTATTGGTACGGTGTTTTGTTTTTATTTAGAGTATGTGAAACATTGTTTCTGAGTATAAATTAAATGAATAAATACTTTAACAAAATGTTCAAAAATATGTCCCAATAATTCTTGCTCTACGGTTTTGTCATTTTTATAGTGTCCATAATGTTAAATATCCCAAAAGCGTGTCTTTTGTATGAGTTTTTTTTAGTAATCAAAAGGCAGTCAAAAATATTTTAAATATTTATGATTTAAAAAATGTTATTGGAAATTTTACTTGAATCGACTACAAAAAGTGTTTTTTTCCCACAAAAACAATATTTTCCTCTACATCTTTGTCTCAGACGTCATTTCGATCAGAAGTGCCGTTTCTGTGCTACAGATTTTTGAAAAAATTCTAAAAAGCCAGAAAAATGGCAGAGTTTTAACAAAAATGTGAATTATTGCCCATAACAAACAATTAGACTAAGTTTCATGCAAATCACAGAAGGTTGAGTTTTTTCGATTCGTCATTTGGCGTGGAACTGCGCCTTGTGGAATGTGATGAATGCATTTAAAAAATGAAAACTCCAGGAGGAGGGGTGCAAAACTGAGAGTTTTTCAACTAAACAAATACCATGAGTACGGATCTGGGCAGTGCGCAAAACAGTCAGATTCATTGAGTCATTTTGATATGAATATGAACTGCCATCTACCTCATCATTCACTGCATCGTGAGAGTCTGAATGATTGAGAGGTAAACGAGTCACTGCCAACCGAGCACTCAGTCAGTAGCTCAGTCAACACGTTTATTTTTCCGTGATGGCACCCAATATTTGTTTTGAATGACTGAGCGTACATTTTCTATGGAAAAATGACTCAATTACATGCTGTGTGAGCGAAGGCAAGCGGTGTGCGTCCAATGAGGTACAGAGAGAGGTGAAGCCGATCGTGAAATATTGTTGTATTAGTAAACCAAAAAATCAACGTAAACGCAAGTAGTGCCATGCCCATTTTGTTATGGCAAGTTTGCTATAAGAAATGCTCCTCGTGTTTATTAGCGAAATTCACATCAAAGATTGATTAATTGCGTAGGAAATCAGTTTGGCACGGCATTTGTGACCAGCGTACACCTTCCGGTCATATGAAACCATAAAAACCGTCCAAATTCGCCCAACAAAAATTTTGTCTTGAATTTCTGTATGGCAAAATAGTGAACTTTTCGTCAAAATTAACGGAAAAGAACTCACCAACACTGGAGGACCGTGAGTTCCTGCCCACCTGTCATTTTCCATCTCGGGTCTGCCCAGAGCAATGGATTGAATAGTGCAGTGCTTTCACACTCAGCCTAGGCACGAGATGGAAAATGACAGGTGGGCAGGAACTCACGGTCCTCCAGTGTTGGTGAGTTCTTTACCGTTAATGTTGACGAAAAGTTCACTATTTTGCCATACAGAAATTCCAAACAAAAAAATTATGGGCGGATTAGAACAGTTTTTGACCTGTTTCATATGACCGGAAGGTGTATGCTGGTCACAAATTTCGTGCCAAACTGATTTCCTATCAATCAATCTTTGATGTGAATTTCGCTAATAAACACGAGGAGCATTTCTTATAGCAAACTTGCCATAACAAAATGGGCATGGTTCATTTTAGTAAGCAAACTAACACTTCTTCCGACTGTGTCACCTCTCTTACTCGCCTAGGCCTAGGCAGCCAATAATTTTACGCTCTGGATCTGGGTACAATAATTAAATTGTCATGAATTCAGCGTCAATGCGTAAAACAGCTACTACTTCTTCTAGTTTTTTTTTACAATTATGTAGCGAGCGTTTTCCCAGCTCTCAACTTAGTGTTCTAAATACACTGCCACAGTTATTAATTGATAGCATTCTATGCCAACCAATGGATGAATTAATATATTGTGTGGCAAGCACAATAATACCAACAATCAATACGAAACTAACGATTTTTAATTGGCTCACTACTTGACTAGCCTATTGGTCCCAAGCAAACGATTAACGTATCCCATTCTAGTTGAAATTCTATTACTACGCAATGTTTGTTTTGATTCGTTATGAAAGTTTGACAGATAAAATGAGGGGTTATTGGTTTTTCCTATGTTCCGAGGGGTGAATCGATTAGCTTGGGACCGAAGAGAGTACCAGAGCTGAGCCAAAAAGTTGAGCACGTTATTTCGGGATCTTCTAGTCTTAGAGTTACCTCTATGATGATACTCTATGCCCAGGGAAGTCGAGAAAATGTCAAATCCGAAAGAGTTCTTCGACTGGATCGGGAAACAAACCCGCCGCCTCCGGCTGGGTAAAACTTTGCCTTTACTGACTAGGCAATCTTAGGCATCGGAAACGTCTACTAGGGGGTTCATAATAGGCCAATTTACCCTTAGCTCTGTGAATAGAGCTATTTTTTTATTCTATCATAATTTTAAATTTGAATTAATTTTCCATAACACTTATGATACAGTTGATTGAACTCCTTGGACCTATCTAAGAACAACCCGTGACTGTTAATTGAGAAACGCAGGTCTAGTCTATCTGATGCCTCATTCGGAAGATATTACAGCAATGACCCGATTTTGCCAGCCCCTCCACGCCTTCAACTTTTATCTTTCAATTAATTTCACATATCCGTAGTTCCGAATCTTTCTCAATTATCTTCAAGATGGATGTGAAAGGTATACTTTGGTGCAATAAATTTAAACAGTAGTGTCAAATTAAAAGAATAATCCTTTTAATTTGTGGAACCTCTTAACGGAATCCCTTTATGAAGAGCTTTGAGTGGGTTGGTTTATTTCCTTTAAATTCCGTTATAATTGGTTATCTTTTGACAGATACGCGTATTTCGTCTACTACTTGCAGACTTCATCAGTGCCAAGTACTCAACACCTGGTACTGGTGTTGAGTACTTGGCACTGATGAAGTCTGCAAGTAGTAGACGAAATACGCGTATCTGTCAAAAGATAAGCAATTATAACGGAATTTAAAGGAAATAAACCAACCCACTCAAAGCTCTTCATAAAAGAATCAGTTTATTTAGTCTCCCGCATCTGAAAAATGGTTGAAATATGTCCAGTTTGCGCATGGCCGGCATTACTTAATGACTCTTAATTCTCAAGTGAAATCAACTGCACACTTAGAAAATAATACCGAGCTCGGTGAACCGACTTTTTATTTGTTGAACGCTCCTTAGTCTGTTTGGTTTAATTTAAGAAGGAATAACCGAGCTTTCGTTAAATTTTCTTTTCTCACAATCTGTTAAACTTACCAAAAAAAAAAAAAAAGAAACTCGCGTGTCAAAATTAAACTCAAGCAGCAATAATTCGGTTATTTTTTGGAGCGCACGAATTTCATTCCAAATATTAGTTGCTTCGAATTTGTAGAATTGGTAGCAAGTTTTGTTCAGATGCATAACTTATTTATTTTTTATTATTCTAAGCATGACTTCCCATTGATAAGGAAACTATAAACTTCTCGCACGTCGTACGAGGCACTGCCTCGATGACAACAGATTTAATGTTTATCCTGTTGCACACGCGAGAAAAAATGGCTAAGGATTTCTCCGATTTTCATCTAAGAAATCCGAGTTTCTTCGGTTTAAATTTGACGTTTATGAATGTTTAGCGAATAATTGGGTAAGTTTACCAAGCTTTCTGGGTTTTCACGTACCGAACTCGTAAATATCGCTACTTTACCGTACTTTTCGGTTCAGTCATCATTTCTACCTGTCAAATTGATCCTATTTTAACCGAAGCTCGGGTTTGACTCGAAAAAATGCAACTAACAATATATTTAAAAAAAAAATATTCGGCAGCAAATTAAACCGAGCGCGGTATTATTTTCTAAGTGTGTGAGAATATGAAAGTAAGATTATCGTTAGGCATACTAAGTATGCAGATCCACATTGGCCACATCCTGCCATGAAACTGGTCAATTTCTCACATGGGTAAAAACTAAATCACATTAGAATTCAAAAGCAAGATAAATAGCAAGAACATGAAGAGGGCACACTTATAATTCGAAATTTCCGAAGTCTATTATTTCGGAATATTTTTGACCATATCGTAAATAACTTTCTTAAGCGCGCCGTCGTTTATTGGCAATTGGTTGAAAATTTTGAAACTATAACACTTCGGAAATTTCAAATTATAAATGTGCTAATTAGTTGGCCATTTTCAACCAGCCCGTGAATTTGAGGCAAGTGCTTCCAATAAATTGATATTACGTACACGCAAAATTCAGCATATTTGTAGTTCTGTGTCAAAATTTTAGCTCAATTGATCATAACAAAACAAAGTTGCAACATGCCAAAGTTGGCTAGTTTGTACAAAAATCGGCCTATTGTGCTAAGGCCACCATTGTACATATTTAGACATTATAAGGACTGATCGCCCTGCTGAAAATCTGACCCACTCAGTTGACGGTAAAGTTATTCGCACTCGCAGCGGACCCGCAATATCCCATATGAGTACGAGCGTACGATCGTATAGGCTTGCGGTTTTTACTATGACGACTGTATAGCAAACTGTTTCAAGTAACAAGTTGTCGACCTTCGACACAACAACGGCCCATCTGACTGGATCTGGAGATGAAAGGCCTACAACGCTCTCTAGTTTGGTAGGAGTGTACCTACCAACACCAATGGGCACGTAAATGAAACAAAACTCGCATATCTTTTAATCCCGATGAAGTCGTTCCAAAAATAGAAAGTCACTCGTAACTTTACTGTAAAGTAGTTGCTCAATTAGCACCTTTTTTTAACGTGATTGGTTTGCTCAAAATGTCAAAAAAATGAAAACAAAAATAACGAACTAAAACCGTGACGATGACCGGTCTTCACTGGAGGGAAACCATCTTGCCCGCTTAACTACTGGAAAAACAACTGTCACCGCCAAAGCAGGAAGGATTACTTATCTACGCGTTTCTTTCGGCGATCGATAATGTTGTCTTCCTGTTGCTAATTGCATAATTTGCATCGGTTGCATTTTTCTTCGATTTTTCGCTGCTGTGTGCTCTGTTTTGTGCCATAGAAATGCTATAATTTCCAGCTTTCACGGTCGTTCAATTTTACTCAGCGCTGAGTAGCCTACGTTTTCAGACATTTCTCTTTCATCTGCGTAGAAGTTTCTCTCTCTGGAATGTGGAATTGTACTGAAAGCTAATCTTACTCAGATAGTGATTAACTTTTACTCATTCGAATGGATAAATTTCTAAAAGCTTAGTCCTACGCTCACGGGGGTAAATTGAATTTTGGCGGAGCTCACATCAATGTGATGAATATGGTGGGTGAGGATGACTGCAACAGACTACTTTTTCTAGCATTCAGCACTGCGATGCAGGTTGGAAAGAGTAAGCTGTTTTGTTCTGTCGTACCTGCGTCAGTTTTACCGCTGTTAGTATGTCCAAAAGTGTCAGATTGATTAAACAATCAAAATCATGGTAGCTATGGTGCATCTATATGTGGTTGACTGTCTACGCTTTTATAAATGTCTCCATACGAATGAGTAAAAGCTACTCACTCTCTGAGTAAGTTTCGTTTTCAGTGTGCTGGAGTATGCAAGAAATGATGCACTGCCATAATTCGCACAGTTGGGTGTAGTTGGTTCATACACCATGTAGTATTTTGCTATAAAACTGGTTGTAGTTTGCCATAATGATATGTTATGCCCTGTACACACCATGTAATTAGTATCTTGCCATAAACTTGCAAACGAACTATTGAAGCGTAAGATGCGATTTGTTGGAGTGACATATTAAGTCGCAACATTTTTGCGAATACATAACATTAGAAAACATTTTTGTTTCTAATTTGAATAAGGCAAAATCGGGTCATTACTGTATTCAACATGGATCTCTTCGTGAGTATTCGCTCAAAAAAAAACATTGTGACGCTACAATAAATTGTTGCTCATATGAGAATTCACTAAAAATCCTAACTGGCTACAAAATTGGTCTTCATTATGGATATTCCTCTTTGCAGATAAAAGAGATGATTTGAAGTTGCGGCAACTCTCTTTAGTTATTACTACAGGTTTGTACCGGATTTCTTTGCTGCACACACGTACAGTGGTTCCCGGGTGGCCAAAACATCAAAAATTAAAGTTGATATTTTTTATCATTTTTACATGTTAAGAGTATCTTAAATTGAATGATTTGTGCAGTTCTGTTGATTAATTTTTTTATGGTTGTTATAGTGTAGCGATATCACAAATTTTTGAAAAAATCGTAATGTTTCTTGTTGCTGTTTTGCTCAAATATAGCAAAAAATAATGTGTTTATCAACTTGGTTGCCTAACAAGAAATGTTCTTCGGCTTATTTCACGTCGAATGGAGGATTGAAAAGAGTGTCTACACTGTTTTAAGTGACAGTTTCTAATAAAAAATTAGCAAAAATATACTTTTTTTTTTTCAAATTTAGACTAATCAAAACATATGACAGACACATCCGCCCACTATCATTTAGTTACCAAAATATAGCTAGAAAAGTTAGCTTTCAGATAGTCTTCAATGTATTTTGCGATTTTTTGCGGAAGATTTTGAAATTAGGAATAACAAGTAAAGTGTTCTTTGGAAAATATCCGTTTCTAAGTTATATAATCTGTGGTGTTTAATGTAGCAAATTTCACCATGCCTTTTTCAAAGCACACCAACACGCACACACATACACACTAGACTGATGCAAATTTTGACATTTTCGCTCCACAGTGCTCAAACGGTTCCAAATCGGGTCCTGATAAGTCTCCCAATATTTGAACTCCTTTGATAAGAAACTAACTTTGCACAAACCATTTGAAGTTTATATGGAAATAACTATGGGAAATCCAAACTTTTTGTTCATTGTCTTCTTACCTTTTTCCATATTGCACTGTTAAAAAATTCAATAGCTATACTTATGGAAAATTTTCTCAGCTACAACTTAGCAGAATATAGTGTTTGAGCCAAACGTCAAATAAAATTGTTATTTATTGTTTAAGAGATTGATAATCTTATGGCATGATCAAGCAGCTGTTTTGTGAGCAACACTGAATCTTGCAGTGTGACATAGTAGCCATGATTTTTGTACTGTATTCTAAGCGCCAGAAACACCAATGTTGCCTGCTGAACAGTTGATTGAGTTTAATCATAAGACATTAGTGGCTTGAATTATTGAAAACTTTTGATGCTTACATTATATTGAAAAGTGGTTTTGGACAAAGTTGTAGCTGAGAAAATTTGCTGCGAGCTCAGTTATCATTTTTTTTAAAGCAGAGCGATATGGTAAATTGTTAGATGGATATGAACAAAACATTTGGTTTTCCCATAGTAATTTCCATAAATTACCATGTCAAAATTTGCATCAGTCTAATACACACACGCACCATTAGACTGATGCAAAATTTGAAATGTTCGCTTCACAGTGTTCAAACGGTTTCAAATCGGATCTTTATTAGCCTCCGAAAGTTTAAACTCATTTGATAAGAAACTTACTTGGCACAAACCATTTGAAGTTTATATGGAAATTACTATGGGAAAACCAAACTTTTTGTTCATTGTTTTCTAGCCTTTTTCCATATTGTACTGTTAACAAGTTTTATTACTATTTTCATGGGAATATTTATCAGATACAACTTTGCAGAAAATCGTTTTTCAGCCAAACGTCAAATTAAATAGTTATTAATTGTTTCTGAGATTGATAATCTTATGGCAAAATTAGGCAACTGTATTGTGGGCAACACTGTATTCTGTAGTGTGACATAGTAGACATCAGTGACTTGAATCATTAATAATTTTTGTTCCTTACATTTGATCGAAAAGTGGTCTTCAACAAAGTTGCAGCTGATAAAATTTTCAACAAGCTCAGCTATCATTTTCTAAAGTAGAAAGAACTGGTGAGTTTTGAGATAGATATGAACCGACATTATGGTTTCTCCATAGTAATTCCCATATAAACTTCAAATGGTTTGTGCCAAATCAGTTTCTCACTAAATGATTTCAAATTTTGGGAGGCTACTCAGAACCCAATTTGGAACCGTTTGAGCACTGTGGAGTGAAATTTTCAAATTTTGCATCAGTCTAACGCACCATGTATCTAGTGGCCCCTAGACAATCGGCATTCTTAAAATATCTTTTTATACGTTCATTTCTCGTGAAATTTTTATGCAAGGCCCTTTAAGAACATTTTATGACGCATATTTTTTGCTAAGTTGTTATCTCTTTTATTTGAAAAGTTATGGCTAGTTTTTGCTGAAAAATATTAGTTTTTTAAATTAAATTAAATGCCTTACACAGAAAAAGCTCTTGCACTTTTTTTTACCAAAAGTGAAGAAAAACGATTTTTTCAATGAAATTAAATGTTTGAAAATCGGTTTGCTCCATTTTGAGATATTGACAATTGAAAATAGCCATTTTTTCGAAGAAAATAGCCTTTAACTTTCTAATCAAAAAAGATAGTAACCTAGTTGCTTGAGAAAAAATATGCATCATCAAAAGTTCTAAATGTAATCAGAACAATGTTTTTACGAGAAATTACGCATGAAAAGATATTCAAAGAAAACCGATTTTAGTGGCCACCCTAACCTGCTTGTTTAACAAAAATCATAACTCATGAACCATAAGAGATAAAAACGTTGTGTCTTCAACAATTGATTGTTCTACAACTTTTTAGAACACTGCTTTGGTCTATCTCAAATAATAAAAAAGGTTGTATTTTTAATTCACTAATTTTATGGACCACCCTAATTTTACGAACATATAGATTGAACAAAAAATATGAAGCAACTTTCCGTAAGAAATCATATTCCTAAAACTGACGGTTTGGGCGCATTGTGCATTGGTTTTGATTCTACTATACTCCTTTTTGTGACGTCATGATTGTCAAGTTTTCTTCGTACAGCTAAAAAACATCTATTTCAACTGTGCCTATTTGCAACAATTTTGAGGTTTTGGCCAACTTTTGTTCTAAGGGGAACCACTGTGACACGATGCAGGAAGATTATTGAACAATATGTTGCGATTAAATATTGAATGTGATGCATCACACCTGTTCAGTGAAACATGTATCGCGTGTGAACCTATGCATTTTTTTTATAAAGAAAATTTTATAGCGCAACTTGTTTCATCGTGTGTACGGTGCTTCGATGGAAACGTTTCACATTTCAACCCCTGAAGGTATACCGTTGCTATAATTTGCTTGTTTCCTTTTATTCTTTTCGAACAGTCACCTCTACCGATCATCGAGTTTCAACTCGTCCGGGCGCAGCTCAAACTGTGATACAGCAGAAGACATGTATAGCGATGTAAGTTTGGAGGACGTGCAAGACTTAAACCATAAGGTGAGTGGGTGGTGTTTTGTTTGCGTGTTTTCCCGGGAACTATTTTTTCTCTACACTGACTGAGTAACATCATTTTCCTTTCCCGCGCTACGGGTCTGTTCCCTTTGGGCTGTAAATTTAGTCTTTTAGTAATGCATGCGTGTTTTGTTTTGGGGAAAGAACGAAAGAGCAAATGAATCACATTCATCGTTTCCCCGATGGTGGGTTTGGTGGGTCGTGAAATTGCAACAGAAACGGGTAGTCGTTTTAATGATTGCTAATGACGTGACAGTTCTTGGTATATATATACTAACGAGAGGGAAAGGATGATATCATCATACACTCGACTTAAGGAGAATCACGTGGGTTGATGACAACATGTGGGTTCAGTCGTACGCTCCGGTTTGCGCTTCTTTATCGAGTTAATGATTAATTATTTCAGCAGGTTTGTACACAGAATTGATTTATCGTTTTATTTTGAGTGTTTTTTTTTTGTTTGTTTTGTTGTGATTAGATTTAAATATTGTACAAATGGAATCGTCAAAACCGATATTCAACATAATCATCGTTTGTAGAATCCACGGTAATGCTACAAACTTCCCATATTTTCCTGATTAAAAAACGATCACATCCACATTAATTGCTACAAATTTACGCATCAATGAAGATACTGTCCATGTTCAAACTTACAAGCCGTATACGCGGTGGAGCAGCTTCATATTCAAACGAGGTCAAATCTTTCAACTCATCATCATCATCATCATCTGGCACTGACCGGTCCGCGTTCATCACTCATATTGTCGTGACATAAGTGAATCATTTTTCCAATTAACGATGCAAAAATAGCCAAATCGAAACCATCCGAAACCTCGTTCAAAACAAATCTTCAATCATGATCGTTAGTACGTTTATGGACGTCCATAAGATCTATGTATCAAATCTATAAATAGCCAAAATATTTTTTTTGAACACATCGTGCGAATCGGAAAATCAATTCGAAACAATTCTGACCGATAAAAGGTTGTGGCAACGTCATAACGCTTTATAACAGCACCATTTACGACAGTGAAAACTATGGTATAACAATCACCCGAGCTCATTTCATGTCAATCGCTTGTCTGTCTCTGTTTTTTTTTTCATATGCGCATACAATATTCATACGTATGTTGCAAGTGGAGAAACAATTTTGAGTGTTGCATTTTGAAGAGTAAAGAGAGTTGTGTGAAGCTATGCAACAGCCGTTGGAGAATGCGATCGGAGAAGGTTGATGCGAACGAATTTGAAAAAAGAAAGAAATATAGACTGCATCTACAATCCCCACTAGCGCTAGAAGCTGATGATAATTTCTAGTTGTTTCAGTTTTCGCGATCACAATCGGTTGAATCTATCGAAATTTTGCCATCGGTTAGTCGCGGTGTCAGGTGCTCGCGTTAGACACTTTTGACACCATCGCACGGTGCACCATGATGAGACAAAATTGGCTCCTTTGCACAGCTTATTATTCACCGTAGATAGAGCGAACAGCTGCAGCGGTAGAATTATGTGTTTCGTTTTCTAAATTTGTGTCTCATCTTGATCCCCTCGTTAGCTTAGCAATTTTGTATGCAATGCTGATTTGGGTAATGCCAGTGTTAGTTTAATCTGGTGTTTCTTGAAAGATTTACTGATGCAATCTTAATGTATGTGCTGTGTCAAAGTTCTGTTTCTTTATCTTTGCCTCCCTCTCTAGTCAGTGTTCTCTTGAGTATGTCTACGGTTGGGACTTCTGTAATCGACCATGGCAGAATATGTATTTGTCAAGGTTAAATGTCACAAATTGTTTTTTCTTCAGTTTTGAATCTGTTTAAAATGCAAACATACTGACATTTGTCTTGAGCTAAAAGTAAAATTGCATAAAATCTTAAAAGAATAGGGGAATTTACGTATTCTCGGCAACCTAAGCAGCGACCTTCTTTCTATAACCTTTTTCTCTATGGAACGCACACATATGCAGTATTGGTTTGTTTACAATCTTTTGCTGCCAGCTGCTCTAACAATTTCAGTCAAAAGAATTGTCAAAAACTGTTTTGAAACGCTTTTACAAAGCTCCAATTTTCTCTAGTGAAAGCGAGTATTGTCGGCAACCAGTTTTTCTTCGGCAACCGTTCCATTTGAACTGCATGTAAATCTGCTGTTCTATTATCGGCAACTCGAAATCAGCTACAATTTGTAGTGCGTGTGTTTCATTTCAAGAAAACCCTGCTAGATTGCTTTTTCTCAGTGGTAAAAATATAGTCAAATTGAAGCTGAAAGCATAAAGAATCGTTTGCATGCATTCAGCGAAGTGTTTTCGTAAGAAAATCCAGTGAAAATAGTGTTTCAATTTGGGTTGCCGAAACTAGTCTGTCATGCCGAAGCCGTCATTTCCCCTACTTCCACTGGATTTGGTGTATTTAATCAATTTCATAGCGCCTCCTATAAACTGCAAAAACCATACTCCGTATACGTTGCGGAACTCGCAGCCATATTTTACGCAGTAGAGCGAATTGCCTCACTTCATTCTGGTCATTATTTCATTTTTACGGATAGTCTTATAGCGAATTTTTATTATCGGGGTTGGAACCAGTTCCAACCCAGTGCGAAACCAAACTTTTTGTCAGTGCGAACCTGAACCTGAGGTAGGGTTTAAAAACAAACGATCAAACTGACGTTTGTCAGAAAACAAGCAGAGCCGATCTTGATACCCGATCCAGGTTGGAACTGAATAATAAACAAATTCGCTATTAGCTATTCGTGGAGGCTATTCGTTCAATGAGGCCGATGAAGCACTCCTCGTATTTCCTGCCTGAAATACGATCTAAACTGAGTGCTTTATCTAACTGCTCCTATACTATCACCTTAGTTTGGGTCCCATCTCATTACTCAATTCCGGGTAATGAGAAAGCGGACTCGTTGGCTACGGTGGGCGCTATGGAAGGCGATATTTTTGAGCAACAAATTGCCTGCAACGAATTTTTCCCCATTGCTCGTCAGCAAGTCGTCATCAGTTGGCAACAAAAATGGAATGATGGTGATTTGGGAAGATGCTTACATTCTATTCTCCCACAGGTGTCGAAAAAACCTTGTTTCAAACGATTGGACATGAGCCGCGAATTTATACGCGTTATATCAAGGCTTATGTCCAATCACTGCTCGTTAGGCTCGCACTTCTATCGAATTGGGCTCTCAGGCAGCAATTTATGTGCGTGTGGCAGTGGTTATCACGATATCGAGCATGTTGTTTGGTCATGTACCCTACACCGTGTTGCCAGATCTGAGTTATCCACATCCCTCAGGGCCCGAGAAAAACAACCCGCGATACCCGTTAGAGATGTCTTGGCGAGCCGAGACCTCGACTATTTGAATTTAATGTATGTGTTTTTAAAACGGATAGATCTGAGGATTTAGTAGTTAGTGTCATCTTGTGTTCTCCCAAGTTGTTAGCTGCCCATCGGTGTACCCTCATGTTTGTCTTTTTCATCAGAGTGTCCCTTAGTTCGAGATCAAGAGCACATTGCTCTCCAAACCTTGTGTTCACAACCCCTACCCTGCCATCACATAATATATGTGGAACTTCAAAGTTGACCCCTTTTTTGTGTTGCCTCAGTGGTATAACTGGCATACTTGGACATCGATCTGTCAAAACAAAATTATCGTGACATCGACACTCAGCGTTCATAAGGACCAATGTCGAAAACGTGGCTTCTTTCGTAAATTTCTCGTAGTTCAAAGTCAATCAATGTAAGCCACCAGTTCTATCGGATAGGAGGACTCTCGCTCTACACAATCATCGTGGTGGTTTACTTGAGTGAGTTTTAATTCTCGAGAAAATCTCCGAGAAAGAAATTGTTTACGTTTGCGACATTGGCCCTTGTGAAAGAAAAGCAGATATAAGGTTGCATGCTCAGTAAGCATTGATGTTGACGGCGACTGTGCAACTCTTTACCCGTATGGTAAAATCTCGTAAGCATCTGACAATCTGTGCATGAAATCTAGTGGACTTTGTCTTATCTCTTTATTCCACCATGGTAGCCGCCGTTTTTTCACGGAAAGATTGACAGTATCTTATGGGATTTTCATAGGAGTGAAAGGGTAAATAAATGTTCACCATGTTTCACGGTCAGACTGATATTTGATTATGGGATTTTACGGATTTTACCATAGGAGTAAAGAGTTACAGAGTGAACGAAAAGGCGAATTGTCAATTGCCAAGATAATGCGCAATGAGTGTAAAGTGAGGCCCAGAGAATTTATCGTCTCTTTTGTTCATCCGCTGTTTAAATGGTTGACAGAGTTTACAGCTCATTTGATAATGCGGTCATTCTTTTTTCGACTAGAGACAGGTGGCTTTTCAAAGGATTTTTTCACTAGTATTTTCTAGTCGATCAGGAGTCAATCAAGAGCGTTGTTAAACAGTAATTTACCTTTTTACAGATGCAATATTTCTACGTCTCTTCAGCCTGTTTGGATTGTATTGGATTGATTACGGATATGAATGCAATGTAATTCTAACAATTCGAAGGTTTTGCTCCTGCTCTCTGAACTTAAACATGTATGCAATTAACTACAAATTTGCACAGTCGTATTTTTTTCTCAAACGAAACCTTATGAAATCAAAGATTGATGCGATTGGGTACAAAAAAAATGTCCAAAAAAAAAATGGTACGCACATTTTTATTCAAAATTTGCCTCAGAGAAAAAAAAATGAAAAAATGAATCCGCGCAAATTTAGAGTTAGAAGAAATGAACGCGAGGAAATTATTGAGTAAAGATATCAAAAAACTAAAAAAAAATTACAAATTTTATTATTTTTCAAAGAAAATTCACGTGCTAACATATTTTTTGAAATTTATCATGGCATGAAGTTGGACTCAAAAAACCACAAAACATCAACTTTTCGGTTTTGCTGAGAGTTCAATATTTATTCATGATGAGATAGAAAAACTAATTTTACATGTAAATTTTCTCAAGAATCTAAGGAAGAAACTGATTTTTTTTCGATTTTTGTTAATTTTTTCCAATGTTTTTAGAAAAATTAAATTTTTTTTTTATTTTCGGGACGGTAATCTTCCCCTTAATACAAACGTTAATATTTTGCTAGCTAGCTATATTATTATAAATAAAGAAAGTATATGGTTAAGAAAATATGAAGAGATGAGTTCAGGAGTACTAAGAAGACACATAATTATAAACCACGATAGAATTATTTTAATAAAATTGACTACCTCCTTAATCATTTTACAGCTGGTATAATCAATTTGACAGATTGATGTCCTTCTATACCACTTGAAATCACTGAAATGGGGTCGATTTTTGATGATCGAGTTCCACATATGTTATGTGCTGCCATCCATTTTTTACAATTTGTTACCCCTAACCTCAAGATAGCCGCGAGTAATCGGCCCCCGCTTTACTAACGTTAGTTTTAAGTTATTTTGTTATCTGAATAATGAATATCGGCTCCGTAAAGCTACAGAAAATGAGCCTGGCAAAATAAACGAATTATTAAAAAAAAATCTTTAATGGTATCATGTATGGGGTAATTAGGGCATTCCGGATAGATGAGCATCCCGCGCTTCAGTCTTAAACCTCTAATTATTTGATACAGATTAATTGGTAGTAGGTTCAATACCACAATTGCAATGATTAATGGCCATTTATGCCTCACCTGTTCGCTATGCCATTACTTCCCCTGGATATCCTTAGTGAGATTCATGTGGAATTTCAATAATATTAATAAACAAGTCTGAATCGATTACTCTATAACATTACATCAAATGTTACCGCTGCAAGACAAAATTCGCAAACGTGTAATTTCACAGATGGGGTTTGACATATAATTTTGAAAGAGTAGTTTTATGATATCCAATTGCATAGGATAGGTTCCATCTGAAATCTATATTTGATCTCTGTGTTAATTTTAACAATTTCAATATTTTATATTCAGAATGATCATGAAATTTTTCTTAAACCTACCAATAAGTTCACTAGTTACTGTCATAATTGCTTTGAAATTTTCGTTTGAGTATTTCGTCGGAAAAACCGAGAAAAAAACGGGAACTTAAATTTGAAAATTCACTGGCCACCCTGTAAACTTGAATGATACTCCAAATAAAACGCGTAGTATTATAGTTTTTAATTCACTGGTTTAACCGAACGAACTATTCAGTCTCGGAGCATTTAATTTTACATGACATGTTTGTAACCGTTTCATCCTTTATGTGTAAAATTAGTTATTTCTAAGTGTGTAGGGAAGGAAATGTTGATGTTTTACTTACTTAACGAGAGGCCACCGACTTAGCGACACCCTCATAAGTGCTACGGTGTTGGAGGTTCGGGTAGGGTATTCGGTTAGGATTCGCCTCAAGTTGGCGATGCAACCAAAATTTTGCTCATTTAATCTCTCGATAGCCGACTATCGGATGAAAATATTCATTTTGTTCAATGATTATGCATTTTAAGAGTCATGACGGAGAGCTTGGGATTAAACTCATGATTTTCGGCTCAATAAGCAAAAACGATCCCTCCAGGGTCATTGAGGATCTCAGAGTCATAACGCTCCGCGACAAAACATGACTACGTTTTCGCTTGGTATGTAACGGACGACCAAAATACGCGATAATGCAGATTTGTTGTTATTCCAATGTATTCACATTAACAAATAAAGCGATTAACGAATCTTGAATGTGGAGGGGCTTGAGATTAAACTTGAGATTAAAGTTTAATAACAGGCATTGAACGTTGTTAATTTAGTTAGTAGTAGTTAGCAATGAGTAAATTATCTCTGTTTTATATCGATCGGGATAGCAGGGCTGGTAGCAAGTCACTTTTTAGTGACTTGGTCACTTTTTTCAAGCCAATCACTAAAAAGTTTTTTTTAAGGCCAAGTCACTAAAGTCACTTTTTCTTGTAATAAGTCACTATTTTAAACTATTTTAAACGTGAATTTATTTCAAGATTAATCATTCTTCTGAATAGGCCTAAATTTTGTTCTAATTTTGAACGATTCGAAGTTGACGACCTTGTATAGAGTTTTTTTTTCGTTTAATCGTTCTTGTCTATCTACAGGGTGTCCACTCATTTGGCTAAATCGTTGGTGGATAATTTCCAGGTTTATAATAAGAATGCTATTTATGAAATGTGTTAAACATATGTTTTTAAAGCAAACGTTCTAAAGACATGACAATCAGTTTTAAAGAAAAGGCTCTACTATCAAATCCATTAAATGTTGAAGTTGAACACTTACTTCATTTTAGTAAGTCTAAGATCACAACATTTTTAATGTCTTGACGTTTCGTACTAACAAAAATGTGGAAACTTCAATGAAGTTCTATTGATCTTAGAAAAGCTAGATCTAGAGACCTTTGGGGAATTCCAGAGATCGTAAGGGAAAATCCCCGAAACTTTAGCCCAGACTATTGAATTGGTTTGAAAATATCTTAGCGTGAATTAAGACAAATTCACGATAGTTTTATGATGTTCCGAAAGATTAAGTACAGAGACCTTCAGAAAATTTATGAAAACTTCATAAAAATTTCAGGAACTTCACCGAACTCCAGAGAATTCCAGGGATGTTTAAATGTGTTTACGAGAATTCCATTTATTTGAAAGCAGAACCGAGATCTTCTTCATTAGGATTGAGAGTTTTAGGGAAGCTTCGAGAACAACAAGATAGATCAGAGAATTAAAGGGCAGTTCTAAAAATGTCAAGGAAATTGCAGAGACCGGAATTTCCGTAAACTTCGGATTGCGCAGAGACAATTTCTGGAATGCAATAAAAATTATAGGAACATCCGAAAATGTTAGTGTCGTTCAAAGGGGTTGGAAATTTCAAGATCTAAAAAAAATCGAAAAATTTAGCTAATACCCCGTTCACATTACAGCGTATATCACGTGATATACGCTGTCTTGCAATCAGCGCTCATACATCTAGTTTTCACTGGAAATCCAATGTATGAGTGCTCATTGCAAGACAGCCTATAGTACGTGATATAGGCTGTAATGTGAACGGGGTATAAGTTGATTAGAGAACATCAACGAGGTTCCATTAAAAAAAAAGGCGAGAACTTTTAGCAAGCACCGATATTCTCGAGAAATTCCAGAGCACTTCTAAGAAACTTAGATATTTTTAGATTGTTTCATTATATTCAGTGAAGTTCCGAGTACTTTGAGGACGATCAGATAACATCAGAAAAATCACATTAACTTAAGGAAATTTGCAGCGACTTACAAGGAGTTCCTTAGAATTATGGGATATTCCGAGAATTATGTGATTGACCCGAAAACTTTAAAAGCCTCAGGGAATTATAAATATATATCAGAAAATTTATCGGAACATCTGATCAATTTAGAGAAATTATGGTAAGCTTAGAAAACTTTTGGGATGTCCAGGCTTTTCAGGAAAAATGTGTGATTTAAGGCAAAGTTCCGTGAGCGTTTATAAACTTTATAAAACTTAAGGAAAATTGTTGAACTTAATTAAAGGCAATTAAATCAATTACAGTAAAATAATGTTTTTTTTTTAATACTATTTTAGAATTTTAAGGACATTGAGAAATATTTTGGGCAGTTTTAAAAACATCAGGAAACTCTAGACTATTGAAGAAGTTATGCATTAGTTTCGATAATTTGAACTTCAGACAAATCATGAGAACTTCAGTGAAATCATAGAACTATATTGATTATTTAGCTGCGGAAGCTTAGAGAAGTTCCTGAAATTTCAGAATATGTTCGAAAACTTCACAAAACTACAAAGGTACTTAGAAACATTTCGAGAACTTCATAAAAGTCTATGGAACTTAAGGGAAGATCTGAGAACTTCAGGAACTTTTATGGACATTTCGGGAGCATCTCAAATAAGTTTAGTAAAGCTCCAAAAACAAAGGCAACTTCAGAGGAGTTCAATTCCATTAGTTTCTTTTAACTAGCGGGAAATTTCAAAAAGTTCCCAGATTTTTAGAGAACTTTAGAGATGTTAAAAAAATTATTGAAGTTTTCACATGAGTCCAGAAGTTCACGCAAGCTTAAACATTTTAGAAAATTTCGATTAAATTCATAGTAGTACAACAAGCTTCATGAGAACTGCAAACACTTTAGAGAAGTTTCGAAAACTTCGAGAAAGATGTTGATCGCGGTAATAAAGCTCTTAACAAAAAAAAAAAAACTTCAAGAAAGAACAGATATTCTCAGAGGCATTCCAGAGCAGGGAAATTACATAAATTTTAAAAAAGTTTCGAGAAATTCAGTGAATTGTTCACACGTTAGAGAAGATTCATGATCGTTAGGAAAATTATGGAAACTTTAGGTGGCCCGAAAAAGTTTAAAGAAGTTTAAAAACAACAAGAGACAGCCCTATGGGGTTGTACGCAATGGTGACGTAGGACTACGTGGTCTTATAGAATAAATGTTATTTGTTAACTGCAGCAAGAGCTTGTGTTTTGTGTAGGAATAGGAATTTGAGCAGGGTTCTCTATGTTTATATAGTGCTCTTCAGTATGACTACGATTGCCCTGAAAAGAACCTTTTGATATGAATTTTAGTTGGGACATATTCTGAAATTTAACGCTTTTGGAAAATCTTGGTGGCCCTGAAAAGAGCCGATGGTAGTACAGGCTTAAAGCCTTTGGAAGATGATGATGATGTGGGCAGCTGGATCAGCAAATCGGACCGGACAATCTCATATTCTTCGGTTTAATGATTGGGCACTCGCAAGAGTCTCGGCCTGTCTGCTGCTGGACAGGGGTTGAACTGGTGTCTGCGACAGGTTGGAAGACCGCAGAATATCAGTGTCCACCCAGCTAAAGCTCGTACCCTTTTTAGTTTTTCTCATTAAACTCCTTCTCTCAACAAGTTGGTAAATCTTAGCCTTTAGCAGAAAGACGCTTAACACTTTTTTCGGCGAATTTATGATCCTGATTACGTCATGGTTCTTCTCTATACCTGTTCAGATAAATTAGTACTTTTATTTATTTTCTTTACTACGCTAAATCAAACGAGTATAAATAAGAAGGGATGTCTGTTATGCGCTCGAATAATTGCAAATTCGATAAATATTTAATCGAATAGCTGGAAAAAATCCTAACGATTGGACATTTAGGCATCCATAGAAAAAAGTGTAATTTCATGTTTTTGGTGGTCCTTCGAAAATGTCGAACAGCAGAATTGCAACCAGCAAGTGTAACCCAAGACCCAAAAGCGGTGCGATGCTAGTTTTCATTGCTATGACGACGACTGAATTATGGGGGCTTAGAAGCAGAGGGAGAGTCAATTCTCTTCATCGATTTCCTCTTTTGATGACCATGGCTTCACTAACCTATTTCGCACTATTTCTGCTATGCTCTTCTATCATCCAGAACAACAAACGTATCAATGAATGTGTTAGCCGTCGAATTATTAACGCAACAGAAAATCTGTTGCGTTACCAACCCTCGCCTCCTCCCCAACCCTCGCCTCCTCAATCTATTTGAGTGATGTCGGACATTAAATGAATATTGTATCGGCCTTGCTGGGAAGTAGGTACTTATGTATTCGAAATCCCGGGATTTGCAAAACTATCGACATTTTGGGACTCGTTTTATAATTTCAAGATCTCTGTGTTCATATAAATGATGAGGTGAACAGAAATTTCACAACTGTGCAAATTTCGGTAAGAAAATACGTGGCATCACCTGACGAAGATTGCCTATATGGTATTTTACTTCGATCTAATCGATCTATTGACATGCATGTATCAAATCGCTCGGGTGAACAACGTTTCGAACTAATTATATCTTATTAAAATAATATCTTCCAAACCTTCTTGCAACATCGTACCGATCCCCAAGCTCGTCGCGGTGCAACACCCACTAACGAACGGACCAGTAACAAGTTCATTTGCATCGATTCCAAATAATCATCAAATTGCATCCAACGCGCGACTTCGCGGTTCGCGCGGGTTGTTTATTACACTGCCTGCATAACTCGAGGGATCCATTGCAGCACCCAGCAGTACAGCAGCGGGCCGCCGGAGCACACAATCCACAAACTATTTCAAGGTTGTACATTCTCGACCCACGAGTTTGGAATCAAATTATCAGTCAACCTCAGCCTCAGCCAGCAGTGCTCCAAGCTATGAACGACGTAGGAGTTGCGCTTGTTTCTGTTGTTCGAACCCATCAACCAGCTCTTACGGATTGGCGTGGATTGAATAGCTGAACTCATCATCGAATTGATTCAACCGGCTGATTGGACATTTTGAACCGAAAACAACAAGAAGGGCCAACTAACGCGCCCTTTCAAATTCGATGGACTTGTTTTCACTTTTATTGATGAACCATCATCAATTCCGTCCGTAACTATACTACCGGACCCGCCGGTAGAAGGCCGTTCGTTTAACGAGGGGAGGAGAAAGGGTCTACCTACATATTTGTCTTGGAGTTAGAGCCAAACCCAACCGCTAGCCGTAAGGCAGGAAACTGAAGATGCACTTCAATTTCAATTAACACACGCGTAGATTGAAGAGACTACCCTGAAATTAGCTCCGGCAATGAACTGCACACAGTGAGCTCTCCTCCGCTGCACTGCAATTAGTGGGGCGGTTCAAAACTAATTCGGTGACTGCTCTCATCCAGCAACAACAACGTCGAGGAAAGTTGGATGGAAAGTTGATCGTCAGACGTCATGCAGGGGGTATAAATATTTGATCAAGTACAAGTGAAATGAAAACAAGTTTCCCGGCAGTTGTAGGTTCTGGGAAGCTATTGCTGTTTGAATTAAATTCCAAGAAAGCTGTTTATTTCCTGAGGCTATGATTTATGCGCTTCATTTGTTTGAGATAAGCAGAATTCTGTTTCGGGGCGGGCGTGTGCCCTTGAGAAAAACCGTTTTCCCATTCTTCTACGACCTACGCCAACTAGCAATACAGAGCAGGGCGCAGCAGTTCTCGCCGCCCGCGGCGACTGCATGGTTGTCTCAAATTAATGAAAACCAAATTGAGTGCACCATTTCAGCTTCATAAGTGCGTCAAGTTTACAAGTCATTTCTCAATTGTTCAGCTCACACGACCAGAGTCAAATAAGGGTTTCCGAACAGCGAACGAATGCGGTACGATCTGGCGCACTTGATGGTGATGGTATTTGTTGAAAAATAAGTAAAACAGTAGCGAAATTGTCATTTCAAAGCAACCAGCATATGCGTAGGATAAGGATCCGTGGGTGGATGAGAATGTACCGTGATGATGCACTCATTGTTCGTCGAAGTCGATCTTGTTTTCGGTCTGGTGGAATCGTTCTGTTTTAAATTAAAATAAATGACGGTTCTTAGAGCTTCTGGCATGAGAAACAAACGGAGATCTTTGTTCTTATGTTCGTGAACGTATCTTCACACATAGAAGAGCAAAAAGCGAACCAGATGCGTGTTTTGCAATCAAATACGCAATGCTTTGTGAATGAACCAAGACCAAGATTATCAGAATCGTAGAACTGAAATACATCTTCAGTTTCCGCCTACATATGTAGCAAGCTCAACTGATGATGGGATCAGTTAATTAATCATTTAGTAGACATACGATCCAGATAAGGTTTATGAAAGCTGGAATGGACACATGTGGTTTTGTGATCTATGAGTTAATGCTTCAGTTGGGATTGATCACACAATTATCAAAACTACTTCGAAATTCTCCATTCATAGTACAAAGCATGCCTTCAACATAGGTTACGAGATAATCATCACTTGCCTGTTGGAGCTATCACACTTAATATATATGCTTAGGAACACGATACAGATAGGATGGTGTGCATTTCTCGGAGGTGACGTTCAGATGTTGATTCAAGGTTTGTTGTCTCGTTGAACACCTTTTTCACTTTCATTGGGGGTGTGTCATCAGCGCACCACAGCCGTCTTCAGGCTCAACAATATCGGATTAGTGCAGAGCGTGAAAGATTCAATCAGATTGGTTTTCGAACGGGCAACCAGGAAGACATTAGTGATCTACATTAGCTCTACGGTTCGCTCGCTCTGCGGGACCGGGCCAAATGACATAAACAAACGTTATATAAATGGGAAACCTTTTCAGACTCTACTCTACAGTTCAATTAGTATAATTGAAGCTTGCTTGCCATTCAAGTTTAAACTTGAAGCGGCAATGGACGGTGCGGCTTTAGAAACCGTACCGATTCGTCAAATTGCTACTTTGGGGTGGTCCATTTAATATGCGTAGCAAAAAACGAGCAAAATTTCATTGAATCAGTCGGAATGGGAAGTGCCATTGATCTTCTTCGTATTTTTCCCAGGCTTTTCACGCTTCTGTAGCGAGTGTTTTGCCGGCTCTCAACTCAGTGTTCTGGATGCACTTATACAGTTATTAATTGAAAGCTTTCTTCAATGATACTCTTTGCCCAGGAAAGTCGAGAAAACTTTCCATCCAAAAAATTCCTCGACAGGACCGGGAATCGAACCCACCACTTCCGTCTTGGTAATACCGTGCCCTTACCGACTAGGCTATCTAAGGCTCACATTGATTTGCATGCGAATTTTCTAAAGCCCTCTGGTAAAAGTTTGGACGACTGTGAAAGTTGTTCCAATAGAACTGTCAAAATACACTGCTTTGTTTGATGGGAACAGATTTTTTCAGGTACCTGGTGACAGTCGTCCAAACTTTCCCTAGAGGGCTTTAGTATTTTCCATTAAAAGTGAGGTAGCATCATCATCGGCATCGCATCCGTTGGATAGATTCGGATAGTGGGTGTGAGAAATATCGCAACATCGCACGCCGACACTTTGCGTTGATTTATGCGCTTTACAGTGCGATTTTTTTTTGTCTTGATCTGACTGTCGGTCGGTTGATTGACCTAATGGATCCAGCTGAGTATATTGATGCTAGTTTCGGTCGATGGTAGCGTTTTTGCCAAATTGTTTTCGTTCAGACAGACTTTAAGAATGTGGAGGGAAAACAAGTTTTAGTTGTGGTGGTTTTGATAGGATCTTGGAAGCTAGGCCATAATATTACAGCTTGTATTTATATAGGCGTTACCCGAACTGAGTCTGAGATCAAATCGAAAACTTAATTTGATGTTTCGATGTTCATGTAATTCATTACTCAGTTTGCTCTCGTTTTGGTCGTTTTAACGGTTAAATAACAAAACATTTCAAAGAGATGAACTAGCCTCAGGCTAAAAATCTCTAAAATAAAGAAAAAAAAAAAAAAAAAAAAAACAAAACATTTCTCAGTAGAGCAGTTCTACGTCAAATGACGAATCGGAATAACTCGACCTTCTCCGATTTGCATAAAACGTTGCATAATTGTGCGTTATCGGCAATAATTCACATTTTTACAAAAAATCGGTAATTTTGAATGTTGCATTTTTTGTCAACATGGCGTCTTTGTAATTGTTCAATAAATTGTAGCACGAAAACGTCACTTCTGATCGAAATGACGTCTGTAACAAAGTTGTAGAAAAATAAAGTCTTTCTGGGATGAATATATTCGGTATTTGTTTTTTAGTAATTTTGAGTAAAATAAAAAAAAAAGTGTTATAAACTAAATAACATGAAGTTTAATAAAAAGTTGATGTTCTACGAATTTTGTCAATATTCATGTGTCCATGGTCTTAAATACCCCTAAAGCTCGCATTTTTCATAAGCTTTATTATAAAATCAATTATAAATATTGAAGGTATACTATTGGAGATATTTTAGTTTAAATATAACCGTGTAGGGTAAATGGTCCTATATTGGCTAAGCTCCTATTTTGGTCATGTTTTGGCGATATTTAACGTTTTTTACTTGTTTGGGGTCTTCAGTTCTGTTAAGATTATTGATTTAAATCATAATCATCGGGGTACAAATACATATTGCCCACAAAACGCACGAAGATTGTGATTCAATAGTTTTTTCTGAGGAATGGCCAAAATAGAAACTTATGGCCAATACTGGTGTACTTACCCTATATTTTTTCCTAAAATTACTTTACATTTCTTAACAACTTTGTCTCAGACGTCAGGAGTGACGTTTTAGTGCTACAATTTTTGAAAAATGTAAATGATGCTATTTTGAAAAAAAAAATACAATATCCAAAATAATCGATTTTTGGCAAAAATGCACATGATTCCATAGCACATAATTATGCTAATCGGAGAAGTTCGGGTATTAAATTTTATTTTTATCCTATTTAGCCTAGAACTGGTCAGTAAATATCAAATGGAGTATCAATTCTGCTGTCAATGGCAGTAAAATGAAGACTCGTTTAGACGTGAGTGGGAGCAAAAATCTAAAATCAAACCATAATTTCAATTTGATATTGAAAACAAAACTTGTTTTCATTTTGCTTAAATTTTGACGCTCGACTTGGCTCGGGTAGACAATAATAAATATTTTAAAGCCGCAAACTCAGTATTTTAGTACCAGAGGTAAATGTCAAATGTCACGCAAATGTTATGGGGAAAATGTCGGGACATTAGGTGGTGACATCTCTTAGTAAATATATAGATTTACCACCTCTGCTTAGAACACACTAAAATATGAATATAATAACACAACTAGCGGGAATTCCACAATTATGAAAAGTAAACCTTCATCGATGAGGACAATTCCTAAATCAAATGCCATTTTTTTCCTTTCATAACAGTTAAAAGTAAACCACATTTTCGACGTGGTTGAAGGGCATCGTGTTTGATGTGATAGTAATTTTTATTTTTTAGCATTGTAGCATAAAGACGATATGCAAATGTTTAAATTTTAAATATTTTGGAGTGATAGTTTAGTCTTTAGTCCTTTATTAGACCAAATTTAAAATCTTGTATCCAAGGGGCTGTTCATAAACTACGTAGACAATATAGAAGGTTTAGAGTTAGTTATCTACGGTGCATACAAATTTTCATGTTTTTATATACTGCTGTTGACGTAAAGGAGATAAAGGAAATGTAAAAATCAAAACAATATATTTGCTTGGAAACTGGTTCGAAAGACGTTAAAATTCTACAGGACTGCATTTTTAATTTTTCGTAAGGGCATATAAAAATATTTTTATTCATGAGAATATACCCATTCAGTCAAATTTACGCAGAAAAAATTAATGACGCCACTAGGTAAACAAAATTGGCATTCCTGATTACCCCATTTATACAGCTATGATCACCTTTGATTTCTTTCATTTTAAAATTTTGTATTGCTTCGATATAACGTAAGTAAATAAACAAAATAAGTCACCTTATATCGAGGTATAACTGTTATTGCTTCAAAAACCTTAGACATGCAAAAATATTCAGTGATTAAATGAGGATCTAGACCTAAGATTTTTTTTTCATGAGCTCGTGGTTAAGAAAATCCTCGAGATTTTGAGAAGAAATGATTTAATTTGTAGGGAGGATTCTCTGTAAAAGCTATCATTTGAATATTAATCTTTGAAATATTCCTAAGGTTTTTCTTAGAATTCATCTCAGAATTTGTCTTGAAAATCTAAACCGTATTTAGCAATTCTGTGATTTTTTTAGCAAGCTGCCTTGAAATTTAGTTTAGCCATCTCAAAGCATTCTCTTTAGGGATTCCATTTAAATTCACTCCATAATTTATTTGGATTCTTCTAATTTCTTCGTTGAAATTCTTCTCAAAATTTGTCAATTTGTCAAAAATTATTTTTGAAATTTCCTTTGAAATCCTTTGAAAAATACGTATTTTGATCTCACAACTACTACGATGAAAACCATAAAAACAAACAAATACAATCAATGTTTTTCAACGCAAAATCTCAATTTTTAAATACCATTAATTTTTTTCCTTAAAAGTATTTTTAATTACCTTTAATTTAATATGTTGATCTTTGAAATCGACTCAGTGGTTCAAAACTCATTTTTGAAAAAAAAAATCGTTTTTTGGTTCACTCTAACATGGAAATGGTCACCCTAATGACAAAATAAAAGAAAATACGGGTCTAATATTTTGCGATTAGGAACAAATCTACCAATTTTTACGAAATGCTGAGAACCACTATATCGTTTTGCTATGGAATGGCTGCTAAGCATGCTTGGCATGCACAGTTATGCACACCAACTGCTCATTTGTTCATAACTTTTCATTCAGTTGTTGAAATTTGATTTTCTTTAAAGCAATTGATAGATAAGGATCATAGCTTACTATAGATATGCAAAGAGTAGGTAAATCTTAACATTTGAATCAACACCAATGAATTTTTACACACTAAGTCCGAGATGTGCAGCGAGCATTTCTCGCTTGATTTTTACAACGCAAAAACAAATACAGTTTATTACTAAAATTAAAATCTACTTTTTCGTACGTACCTATAACAAGCTCTAACTTTATTCTGCTTTAAACAGAACTATTTTTTGGCAACTGTGTGCAAAATTATTAGCAAATGAGCAGTTCGTGACCAAAACTGTGCATGCCAAGCATGCTGCTAAATAAGGAAAAACGGTCTCCGCAAAGCCACCGAGCTCCTTATAAAACAACAAATCATTATGACATGGTGACATGAAGCTATTCAAATGGGATGATACCCGCAGAGAATCGTGCGGTACAGTACATATACCGGCTTTCGTGTTGGGAGGAATAGACTGAGCCTAAGCTTGCGTTTGGTGGGTGTTTCAATGGGTTTTTTTTTATAGTATGGTTTTCCCTGAGATATATCATTTAAATACCCTACAAAATCGGTAATTTAGGAAAGAGTACAGCTTCTATTTGAAAAATATTTACTGCTTTCCAATATGCACACAACAGAAGTGGAAGTGTGAACGAATCAGTGTATCAAAATGTGCAACAACATTTTTGATCACCAAGCGATGCTTGTGGATGCGCTTCACACGGTTTTCCTATAGGCACGCACATCATGAATGCATGCTACCCATGTAAACTACAGGTAAAGGTTGTCTTATACCGTTAAGTGCGCTAGTGTTCACAAAAATAAATGGAGCCTTTTTTGGATCCGGAGTTCCATTTCTGTTCTGTACAATATGGGTATTTTTAGATCCGTACATGCCGAAAACCGATATCCGACGCCGTTTTGGAATTCAAAATAGCAGCTGTGGCTTCCTGAAAACCGAACAGGTACATTACAATCCGAGTGTCCTCAGATCGGAGACAACGGGTATAAGCTGAACATCGATGTCCAACGCTATTTTAGAGTCCAAGATTGCAACTATGGATTTATGAAAAAAAAAAAAAAAAAAAAAAAAAAAACAGTTTCCCATCAATATTTTCGAATCGACGCGTACAAATGGTTTTCTGACGCAATTTTGGAATCAAAGATGGTGACTATGGGTTTCTGACAAGCTGTCAGATACTACTTAACAATATAGGTATTTTCCAGAACGGAACTGACGTGTAGAAGCTGAAAATCCATGTTCAAAAATACCCATATTGTAGGGTATTCAAACACTTTTCAGAAACCCATATCTGTCATATTGGATTCCAAAATGACATCGGACATCAATTTTCTGCTTCTGATCTGAGAACACTCAGATTGTATGGTATTTTTTAGTTTTTCAAGAACCCATAGCCGCCATTTTCAATTTCAAAATGACGTCGGACATCGATTTTCAACATCTACTCGTCGGTCCTATTCCGAAGATATCCATATTGTAGAACATCAGTCAGTTTTTCGGAAAACCATAGCTGCCATCTTGAATTCCAAAGTATTGTTCAAAGGCGTAATCTACTGTTATATGCTCATTTGAGATCCATCGGGATGAAATAATTGTAATCGTTATTTTTAATCATCAATTTCCGCAATTCATGTATCCTACTACCATCGCTGCAATCACTGAAGACACCATTGATCCAGCCCCTCATTTTGACCATGCTAGAGCTATTTTCTGATTTAAATTAACTTTAATTTTTAACTTTTTTGTTTCATATGTTTCTTAAAAGTGGTCTTTCAAAGAGTCACGTAGCATTTTGGGGTGACCAGCCATGTAGAAAAATACGCTACAAGGGGAGAGGGTCCAAAGTTGCTACTTCATCAAACGTAAACAAACGGTTAACGTTTAATTACGTCCATTAACCACCAACTTTGTACACCCTGGCTGGTCACCCTAAAATTCTACGTCATTTAACATTTAAGCATCTTTCCTTGTGAGTAATTTTAACCCAAAAACATACAGTTTAAAAATGTTAATATCTAGTAGTTGAATTGATAATTTTATTCTTGATACGGCACATGAAAGTGCAACATTGAAGGTTAAAACGACTTTTTTTAAACATAATTAAAAATTACGTACAAAAATGTAGATTATAAATAGTTCTAAAAGTATTCTTTGCACTACTTTTTGACAAAATGTAAAACAAAAAAGTTATAATGTAAAAATACCGAGGGATACCATAATAAAAGCAGAAAAATAGGTCTAGCAGTGTTTTCCCATGTCTGTGAGAAATCCAATTTTTCCGCAAAGTTTCCACCGAGCGCTTTTCTACATTCATGTTGTTGCAGTTCGATGTTTTCTGTTCTATAGAATAGGTGACCGATACCGATAACGTGTGGAGATTATTCTCATTCTCTCGCGCTCTCGGTAGATCGGTTGATCGGATGCTGGGCATCTCCCGATATAGTTTGGATTCACTCGTTAGTTGTATCGTCAGCCACCGACGAGGATAAACTTACATGGAAATAAATAAGATTGCATGTAGCCAGTGTGCAACAGTTCATTTAAATAAAGTGAATTTTTAGTGGAAGGTGAATTGCATGCATTGAATACGTGCCAGTAGTGTGACATATCACCCGTGCCTCGAAGATTCCTGGATCACGTTCTTCCCTTGGAACAAGCCTGTTTTTTGGTGTTCGCAACACAGTTTCCGCTACGCACGGAAGGTACAGATTCAGGTGAGCCCAGGCCTGCCCGAACATATTTCTGGTGCCGTGACCAGGATCGTGGGCTTCGCCGCTTTCGCCATCTTCCAAGCGTACCCACCGGATCAAATCCCTATTGTTCGACGCCATCCCAGTTGGACGCTGACGCCATTGATCCATCTATTGAGCGACGGCCAAAGAAAGGATCCCATTGTGCTATTGCATGCATATGACGCCATCCCACAACTTTGGAGAACGGAGCTGATTTCTTGATTGATTCAAGGCAATTTGAATCAACTATCAGGTAAAGTACCTGTCCAAATCGTGCACATTTGTCCACGGGTGCCTTTAGATCGTTTTTCTCCGTTTTTGCATGCTACTCGTATCGATCATCGGTGATCTTTTGCTCATACCTGTCGAGCTGCGATTTGGCAAAACGTTGCCAGCAAGTGACCACCATCAAGCCACCAATCGGAAATCATCTTGAGTGATTCCCATCGACGGTCGTGTATCGCCCACGTTGACGGCCGTGTTCCTGTCCATAGAGTGAAGCGCAGATTTACTGCTACCCAAGCTGTCGAAGGCAGCCTACGTCGATCGATCGTGCGTCAAAAACGACACCATCTCATTTGTCGATTCAGTTCGTGGACCAATCACACGATCTCCTGTTCCCCAACCGAGCGAATTCCTGTGAGTCAACGAGACGGCTATCCCGTGTGCCGTGCAAGACAGCCATTGTTCCTGCGTTCCAGATTTAATTAATATACAAGGCCTTTAAAAGCCTTGGACAAGGTTAGTAGCCTTCCAAGCATTTTATTTTCTTTCGTCCGGGGCTACCTGGTCTTTATATTGATAGGCACTCTCGAATCTCGCCGGCTGTATTCCATCGAGCCACGATGGGTGATGCTCGTACCCAAGAGCAGCTAGTGACGCGAAGGACCACACTGATTGCGTCGTTAGGCCGTGCTGAGCTATTTGTCGAGAACTTCAACGCCGAACGGGATGGGCTCGAGGTACCGCTTCGACTGGATAACCTCGACTACCTGTGGAATGCTCTTGATGACGTGCAGACAGCTTTGGAGGATCTGGAGAAAACTAATGAAGGTAAAGCTTTAAATCTCCAATACCGTGCATCCTTTGAGCCAAGGCTGTTTAAAATAAAAGCCAACCTTCAATCTAAGTTACCGCCCCCACTCATTTCGCAAGCCAATATCCCTGTAGAACCCCCTTCTCGCAATGTGTCCACCTTGGCTGGTTTGAAGTTGCCGACTATCTCTATCCCAGAATTCAACGGTGATTATAAGCAGTGGCTGACATTCCACGACACATTCCTGGCTTTGATTCATGACAACCAGGACCTACCGGCGATCCAAAAGTTCCATTACCTCCGTGCAGCAGTCAAGGGAGAGGCTGCTCAGATCATCGAGACGATAGCCATCAGTGCTGCCAATTATCAGTTGGCGTGGCAGACGCTGATCAACCGCTATTCGAATGAGTACTTGCTCAAAAAGCGACACCTGCAGGACCTGTTGGACATTCCACGAATGAAGAAGGAAACTGCCGCAACACTTCACTCGACGGTGGACGAATTCCAAAGGCACATCAAGATCTTGCAGCAAATAGGTGAACCAATCCAAACCTGGAGCACTCTACTGGAGCATCTACTGTGCATGCGGCTTCACGACGATACGATTCGGGCGTGGGAGGACCATGCAGAAACGGTGAAGAATCAGTCCTATTCGTGCCTAGTGGAATTTTTGGAGAAACGCATTCGGGTACTGGAGTCCGTTTCCGTCAACCACTCTGGTCACCCGACTCCTCCAACTTGTTTCAACGGGAACTACCAACGGAAGCCCATGCCCATTAAGATGTCTTCGTATTCTACCACAGAAAGTTCCGCTCCTAAATGCCATGCTTGCGATCAGCATCATCCATTGGTGAAGTGCCAGAAATTTGAAAAAATGTCTCTTGCTGAACGCCTTCGTACCGTAAACTCCAAGCGATTATGCCTGAATTGCTTCCGCCAGGATCACTTTGCGCGTGATTGCCCCTCCAATTTTACGTGTCGAGTGTGTAACAAAAGGCACCATACACTTCTTCATCCGGGTCAACTTCCAAGCTACAGCAAAGGCTTCGGTGAGGGGTCCCAAGCGGCCTCTCGTTCCAGTTCGAGGTCACCCCAACAGCCAGAAGCCTCAACATCCCATGCTCAATCCAAAATTTCGATGCAGATGGTATCAGTTCCGGTTGAGCCTACTGTTATGCAGTGCAGCAGCATTCTCTGGAATCCTCAGCCAACCATTTTCATGCTGACAGTTGTGCTGCGTATCATCGATGTTTACGGAAAAGAACATTACGCCAGGGCACTGCTTGATAGTGCATCTCAGCCCAACCTGATGTCGGACCGGCTTGCCCAGCTGTTGCGATTAAAGCGTGAAAAGGTGAACGTGCTCGTCCATGGAATCGGCGAGAAACCAGATCACGCAACTGAGTCAGTTACTACCAAAATCTTCTCCCGCAAGGAAAATTATTCTGAGGATGTGACTTTCCTAGTCCTCAAGCGAATGATATCGAACCTTCCTGCCGAAGACACTCCAGTAGACGACTGGAAAATACCTAATGACATATTTCTTGCAGATCCTAGCTTCAACAAACCCAGCAAGATTGATCTAGTGATCGGAACCCAGCATTTCTTCGGCTGTTTCCCAACAGCAGCTCGAATTAAGCTTGCTGAAGGCCTCCCAGAACTAGTTGACAGCGTGTTTGGATGGATCGTTGCCGGTGGTACGCATCTTATCCCATCTACCCAGAACTCCGTGTGTTGCCAAACCGTTACTTCTTCCCTATCCTCGCTAGAGCAATGCATGGAGCGATTTTGGAAAATAGAAGAACTTGGAACTCGATCTGCCCTGTCTGTAGAAGAGAAGGCGTGCGAAGAGCTCTACAGATCAACCGTTTGCCGAAACGACGATGGGAGATATGTTGTTCAGTTACCCAAGCAGCCAAATTTCGACGAGATGATTGGTGAATCCGAGTTAACAGCAGTTCGTCGATTTGAGATACTCGAGCGGAGATTTGCTAAGGACCCCAAGTTGAAGGACGACTACGACAAATTCATGGCGGAGTACTTATCATTAGGCCACATGAGACCGGTTTCTGATGATGCTGGTGCTGGTACGACGGAATGCTACCTACCTCACCATCCGGTTATAAAGGAGTCCAGCACTACCACCAAAACCAGAGTAGTCTTTGACGGCTCCAACAAAACATCATCTGGTTTTTCTCTCAACGAGGCACTCTGCGTAGGACCAACGGTACAGGACGAGCTACTGGACTTAGTAGTACGGAATCGCAAGTTTGAAGTCGCCATGTCAGCAGACGTGGAAAAGATGTATCGACAGGTACTGTTACACTCGAAGGATACTCCACTGCAGAAAATTAAGTACCGTTTCAGTCCCACTGACCCTCTGCAATCCTATGAACTGCTCACCGTTACATATGGGTTAGGTCCATCGTCATTCCTGGCCACCCGAACCCTGCAGCAGATCGCCGATGACGAAGGGCACTCGTACCCATTAGCCGCCCCAGTAGTAAAAAAATCCTTTTACGTGGATGACTTCATAGGTGGTGCTAATTCCGTTGCTGAAGCAATACAATTGCGCGAAGAGCTTACAGAGATGCTAGGCAAAGGAGGATTTCCATTACGGAAATGGACATCGAACAAACTCGAGGTTCTCCAAGGACTACCAGCCGACCAGATAGGGACTCAGTCAACCCTCAGGTTTGACCCAGGTGAAACAGTGAAGACACTCGGAATCATGTGCGAGCCTGAATCAGACCAGTTTCGGTTTGATTTCCGAGTTCATCAAGACATCCAGGTGGCAACAAAACGTTCGATTCTGTCCGGAATTTCCCAGCTTTTCGATCCACTAGGATTGATTGCACCTATTGTCGTCAAGGGAAAAATGTTGATTCAAGAGCTATGGTTGGCATCGTGTTCCTGGGATGAAGAGGTTCCTGATTCAATCAAGCAAAAATGGCAAGATTTGTACCAGCAGCTGCCCAACTTGTCCAATTTCCGTGTCGACAGATACGCATTTCTACCAAACTCCACCGTCCAGCTACATTCGTTTGCAGACGCTTCCGAAGCTGCTTATGGAGCATGCATCTATGCCCGCAGTATGGATACCGAAGGCAACGTACGAATCCAGCTTCTGACCGCAAAATCTCGTGTTGCTCCCTTGAAGAGGCTATCTATTCCCAGGCTCGAGTTATGTGCTGCAGTCATCGCATCGCAACTCCATACCCGAATCGTAGAAGCCCTGCAGATGGACATCGATGCATCCTTCTTTTGGTCCGATTCTACGGTGACACTTCAGTGGCTGAACTCCCCTCCAAGTTCGTGGAAAACATTTGTCGCTAATCGGGTGTCAGAAGTGCAAACCCTAACGCATGGATCCAGCTGGAATCACGTATCAGGATACGAGAATCCAGCCGACCTCGTATCCAGAGGAATGGATGTAGGCGAATTCGTGAAGAACAAATTATGGAAGCACGGTCCGGACTGGTTGCAACGTCCGAAACTAGAATGGCCGATTCCGAGTCACGTCGAAGTTTCCGAAGCAGAAGATGAGCGCAAGGGTGTAGTGGTCGCCATTACAAGAGCTACGCCGAGGTACAATCCACTTTTCTTACGGTACTCCTCTTTTTCTCGACTAACTCGGATCGTTGCTCACTGCCAAAATTTCGTCCACAATCTACGCACCAACGCTAGAACTCAACCGGTCTCCACAGATCCTGTTAAACTCCAGTCGCTATCAGTCAAGCAGCTATCCCAATCTAGAACTTTGCTAGTTCAGTTGGCCCAAGCCGATTGTTTCCAAAACGAGCTGCGAGACCTCAAGCAAGGACGACCTTTGGACAAACACTCCTCCATTAGGCTTTTGAGTCCATTCATTGACACATTGGGGGTTCTCAGAGTGGGGGGGCGGTTAAAACTATCAGAACAGCCATACCTATCCAAGCACCCAGCCCTGCTTCCCAGTTTCCATCCTCTTGCTAAGCTAATAGCCAAATCCATCCACTACAAACTCATTCACGGTGGCGGCCACTTGACGCTGTCGGTCATGCGTGAGGAATACTGGCCAATTAATGGACGACGACTGGTGCGAAACATCATCCGAAACTGTTTCCAATGCGCCCGAGCCAATCCCGTTCCGGCATGCCAGCAAATAGGGCAGCTGCCAGCCCAGCGAATCACTGTCAGCAGACCATTTGACATCACAGGAGTTGACTATGCTGGACCAGTCTACCTGAAGGCAATCCACAAACGTGCAACACCTACGAAGGCCTACATCTGTCTGTTCGTGTGCTTCGTGACCAAAGCGGTCCACCTGGAGCTAGTGAGCGACCTCTCTACGCCGGCTTTCATCACTGCGCTTAGACGCTTCGTCGCTCGTCGGGGACGTCCCAGTCATCTGCATTCCGATAACGGGAAGAATTTCATCGGAGCCAAGAACGAGCTGCATCAATTGTTCAAGATGTTGTCCAACGAAACCGAGACCGAGAAAATCGCTACATTCTGCGCCGAAGAAACGATTGTCTGGCACTTGACACCACCGAAAGCGCCTCATTTTGGTGGGCTCTGGGAGGCCGCCGTCAAGGTAGCAAAGAAGCACCTTCATCGACAACTGGGCTGTTCCAGACTTTCCTACGAAGACCTGTCAACCATCCTTGCTGAAATAGAAGCCGCAATGAACTCCCGGCCGCTCGTCCCGATGACTGAGGACCCAGATGATTTTGCTGTGCTCACTCCGGCACACTTCATGATCGGTTCGACGATGCATGCAGTGCCAAGTCCCAACGTTGCTAACGTTCATCTCTCTCGTCTCAACCACTACCAGAAACTGCAACAACTTTCTCAGCGGTTCTGGCATTACTGGAGAACTGAGTACCTGCAAGAGCTCCAGAAGGACACGCGGATATGCCACCCCAACACCGAAATCCAGCCAGGTAGGCTAGTGGTGCTTGTCGATGAGTTTCAGCATCCTGTTCGCTGGCCTCTCGCCCGCATTGAAGCTGTGCATCCTGGGAAGGACAATCTCGTGCGTGTGGTCACTTTGCGGACGTCCAAGGGCATCTTCAAACGGCCAATAACGAAGATCTGCCTTTTGCAAACGGACTCAGCGGAAACAACAAACACAACGAACTCATTGGAGCCAACAATATCAACAAACACAACAGACCTACAACATCAACCAACAGACGATCACGAACTACATAACGAAGACGATCACGAGCAGCCAAACAGTAGCCAAGTAAACAGCTAGAAGTGGATCAACAACAGCTTTGCTGCCGAATCTAGAAATAAGTGAAATTGATTGAATTGTTTTCTATTGTTAAGTTGAACTTTGTATTGATTTTGAAATTCATAGATTTCAAAGGTGGCGGCGATGTTGCAGTTCGATGTTTTCTGTTCTATAGAATAGGTGACCGATACCGATAACGTGTGGAGATTATTCTCATTCTCTCGCGCTCTCGGTAGATCGGTTGATCGGATGCTGGGCATCTCCCGATATAGTTTGGATTCACTCGTTAGTTGTATCGTCAGCCACCGACGAGGATAAACTTACATGGAAATAAATAAGATTGCATGTAGCCAGTGTGCAACAGTTCATTTAAATAAAGTGAATTTTTAGTGGAAGGTGAATTGCATGCATTGAATACGTGCCAGTAGTGTGACATATCACCCGTGCCTCGAAGATTCCTGGATCACGTTCTTCCCTTGGAACAAGCCTGTTTTTTGGTGTTCGCAACACAGTTTCCGCTACGCACGGAAGGTACAGATTCAGGTGAGCCCAGGCCTGCCCGAACACATGTCTATAAAACAAAAATCTATAATAGGAGGAAATATGGGAGTGGGATTTAACCCAAGATCTTCTGCTCTGTAAGCAAAACTGGTTGCTACTAGGTCACCGAGCTTCTAACATAGCAACAAACCGAAGTAATGAAATTGGGTTGTTAGCGGAATGCTAAATAAAACAGCAAAAAAGGTTATCTTCCATTTAATTCCACTTAATTAATTTTGGTATCCATGACAGATACGTATTTCGACTACAATGTGCAGTCTTCATCAGTGTCATTCCCACTAAAGAACTTATCAAAATCTAACCCCCTTAAGTACTCATCCCCTAGGTAAAAAAGTCAAGATCATAGGTTCCGATTCAACACATTGTAGTTTCATTTTTATACCTATGATCTTGACTTTGTACTTTGACTTGACTCCTAGGGGATGAGTACTTAAGGGGGTTAGATTTTGATAAGTTCTTTAGTGGGAATGACACTGATGAAGACTGCACATTGTAGTCGAAATACGTATCTGTCATGGATACCAAAATTAATTAAGTGGAATTAAATGGAAGATAACCTTTTTTGCTGTTTTATTTAGCATTCCGCTAACAACCCAATTTCATTACTTCATTATGATGGCTACCAAGCCTTTGGGGATTTTCCTTAATATCCTTCTTAAATCTTTGGTTTTTATTAGTTAGGTAGGTTCCGATTCAACACATTGTAGTTTCATTTTTATACCTATGATCTTGACTTTTTTACCTAGGGGATGAGTACTTAAGGGGGTTAGATTTTGATAAGTTCTTTAGTGGGAATGACACTGATGAAGACTGCACATTGTAGTCGAAATACGTATCTGTCATGGATACCAAAATTAATTAAGTGGAATTAAATGGAAGATAACCTTTTTTGCTGTTTTATATAGCAACAAACCATTAAGAACGACGATCGTTCAAGCTTCTTCTTCTTCGCATTTCAAGCTTATTGCATATCGCATATAAGCTTATTGCGTGCTCTCAACTTAGTGTTCTAGATGCACTTCCACAGATATTAATTGAGAGCTTTCGATGCCTGTACCATATTTGCATTGGTATAATTGTGTGGCAAGTCCAATCATACTTCTATGCCCAGGGAAGTCGAGACATTTTCCAACCCGAAAAATTTATAGACCGGACCGGGAATCGAACCCAACCACCTCCAGCATGGTCTTGCTTTGTAGCTGCGCCTTTACCGACTGAGCTAAGGGAGGCCCCACGATCGTTCAAGCCCGGCATAATTAAGCCATTCAAACATAATTGGTTTGTTAATTAATATGATCGTGGTGTTTAGAAACATAGCAGGATGCACTTCTTTGATGTGAAGGCGTCTAAGATTGTAATAATTTATAGGCAACTTTGCTTTTTTCAATGTATTAGTTGTGTTTGACGGTGAATTTGGTGATTTTAGTTAAATTTTGTTATTAAAACTTTAAAATGATTTTGGCGTTTTTAATACCTAGCACAATCAGAAGAATTTGGAGAAAAAAGAACAGTTCCACGCCAAATGACGAATCAGATAAACTTAACCTTCTCCAAATTACGTGAAACATTGCAAAATTGTTTGTTATGGGCAATGCTTCACATTAGTGCTGAAATTCGGCCATTTTATATCTTGTAAAATTTTCAAAATGGGGGCTTTGCAATTTAAAAAAAATTGTTTCCTGGCACTGCTGATCAAAATGACATCTTAGGCAAAGTTGTAGAGGAACATAATGTATTTTTGGGAAAAGTAAAAAAAAAATTTTTTTTTTTATTTATTTTAAGTTAAAATAAAAAAACTTAATATGTCCTCGCTCGATTTTTGAAAAACTTAATTGAAAAAACTTATAAAAAATGCAAACTTTTGGATCATTGAAAACCATGGACACATGACTTGTAAAAATCGTAGAACAAGAACTTTTGGTCTAATGTTTGATCTTTATGTTAATACGCTTTTTTGTGTATTTCTTCACAGTAAATGATTTAAAAAGACTCAAGCATTGTTTTCTGATTATAAATTACATCATAAAAACATTTTGGCGTAAAGTTTAAAAATGTGTCCAAAATTTTTGTGTTACAATTTTTGTCAAGTTTTAAGTGTCCATAATTTAAAATATTCATTTCACCTAGCTTAACAAAAAATCGCTTAAATATTTTGAGTTATTTTGCTTTTTACATGTTGTTTACATTCCCTTAAAACCTATGACCTTTCTGTACAACTTGTCTTAGACGTCATTTTGATCAGAAGTGTCGTATCCGCACAACTATTTTTTGAAAAATTTGAAACACGTCGCTTTCAAAATTTTACATGATCTAAAATGGTCAATTTTGTCATTGCCCATAACAAATAATTATGCAAAAAATATCATGCAAACCGGAGAGGGTTGAGTTTTTCCGATTCGTCATTTGATGGCTGCTCAAAAATATGTTGAATCAAAACTTGAAACTTTTGCGCTGAAGTGTTTTCTATAAGGATTTTGATTACAAATATAGGCCTTCATTTTGATATAAGGACTGTTCAAGTTATGAAACGATCACACACCTTCAGTCCCAATTTTGTTATTTGACTTCTTAGTTTAATGATTTCTTTGGCAAGTTTTAAGCTTTACTTGTAAGAAACATATAATAAAGAAACAATATATTTGTACACGAAATTTTAAATCACATGTGCTCTAAAATGCAATTTTTATACTCATGTCGATATAACTTGCACACCGGGATAAATTTTGCAATTATGTCAAGTCAGATACTTTTTTTCATCTCTTCTAAAAGTTGATACATACCAACTAAAATAAATTTAAATTTCGTAGAACAAAGTGTTTGCACGAATTTGAGATAAAGTTGTAGCCTTTTGAGGAAAAACATTCACGCCGATATCCATTTCCAAAACCAACGTGCAAACCGTTCTAAATACATAAACAAGCAATAACAAATGGTCACAATGCAAACAATCCAACCCGAACGGCTCACACCCGAGTGAAAAATTCCTCCTTAATTTATTCCATCACTGGTGACCTTCAGTTTTACAACACCTTCCCATTAATCATCTATACTAAACCGTTTGCTTACTGCATTCAACCGATTTAGCACGGCTCTGACGTCAACCGTTGAACATTTGCCATCCAGTAGCCGAAATCCCCCATGACTGCTCGGCATGGAATCGCAACTAGAGATCTAGATACGCGCAGCACGTTAAATATAGAACCACTCATCCCGATGCCTCTTGGTGCTCAACCCGCTCGTGCTGTAACCGTCGCGTCCGTGTGCGCATTCGTGGTATTCAATTGGTTCAATTTAAGGTCCCCACAGTTACGTTGCGCAGCTGACTGCTGCGGTGCAATGTCAGGGCCTGAAGTAATTCGTGGACCGATGCCAAATTCTATGTGTAGAAAGTTCACGTCAAGGTTCCGAATAATGCGCATAAGAAGATTGTGAGGGTAAATGTCTGTTTTCTGGTAAGAATTTGCAGACACGAAAGAAAGACAAGTTAGTCATACAACAGAACTGTTACTTTCAAGATTATTTTCCATCGTCTTCGGTCTACGAAGAAAAGGGGGGAGGGGCGGAGGATAAACCGGACAATGTGAAAATAATTACTGCCCTCGTCGGACGGCGGCTAATAAAATTTTAATTTCTTTCGTGTTCTACAAACATTTTGCCCGAGGTGAACTTGAATGGATAGTTTAAAGTTGGAGAGCACGGAGCAGATTCGAGTTTGATATCGTTCTGTTTAGAAACAATGCCCGTTTCCCAAAGAGTTGGCTCAAATCATCAATTCCCCTAAACTGGCACTAATACTCCTAATTGGCCGAATGACAATTAATTTCCCACTGGCTTTTATTATTCATTATCATAATTGGCGACGACCGCGCACCGTGTAGCTACATTTTTGGCAAGCAACATTTCATGTTAAGAGTTGAAGTTTTCATCCGGTAGCATGAATAAGTCTCGCAGGCGATAAATCAGAAAGAAAGTGTGTCATTTTCCGTCAGGCCTAGGTCGGTCGTATACCTACTTCGAATGGCAGAATTATACTAAACGTTATCGGCTGTTGGAATATGAATCACCCGGATTTATTTTTCAACGGTCAACAGAGCGGTTGAGTTTTGATCGTTCGTCGTAAAAATTTCCAGTGAAATGGTTCCATTCAATGCAGCTGCGTTATCAAGATGATCCCGATTCGCGGGGGAAATCTGGAAGTGTTTCGGTGAATTTTGGGAAAATTAAAAAAACGTGATGGGTTGAAAAGGTTCCATTTTATCAAAATGTTCGGACCATGCTTTGGGAGCTTTAGAAAGTTCTGTGATGATTTCGATAGTTAACATAAACTCAGTAGCTTCAGTAGTTTACAGCTAACGCAAAGAAACCTAATGAATAAGGTATCTCAGTTATTAATCCAGGGTGCATTATCTGGTGCCGGTGCGTGCACATTAAACAAATTCGAGAAATGCCCTTTTTCAAGATTAGAGTCAGTTTTATGTGGAAGAGTTTTCCGTGGATTACTTACAATATCAGCAAGCAAATTTGTATCAGTAATCTGATATGTTAGCTTACTTTTTCGACATCATAGTATGTAAATATTTTAAAAGCCAGTGATGGCATAATCATTAGCAAATTGATATTTTCCCGCTCTCATACGCTCGCAATATCACACGTGATATTGATTTTATAAGCACCTTTGATATTGCGAGACTATTCACAACGTGTAAAATTGAAGCTGAGAGTTGAATCGACGCAAAAATGATTCCGTTGCACCTCGTTTTCTTAGAAAGAGAAGGTATAATAACGCTATCTCGTTTTTCTCTTCACCTATGGCAGACACGAAGTGACTGCTGCCAGCCGTTATGGAAGTTTCGGTTGCGTTCGGATGTATAGTAAAAATCATGAAACTCAATCTCACCACAGTTTGGAGAGATTTGCAGCTGGTGAGTTTTGTAAGCTTGATATTCCAAGCCGCGATATCACAGCTTGCAATATCAACCGCAATTGTTTGTTTGCTGATTTTTGTCTACGAAAAACAAGCGGGATCTTGTTCTTTGATGACATTTGATTTTTGGATATTTTCTAAACACTTCTCTAGATTTAAAAGAACGTTGTGATCCCTGATGATAATAGGTAAAGGTACTTCCGAAGCCGTTATTTACCCTATATTATTTCTTTGGAGCTGATCTCATGATATCTCTGAATCCGTCTCAAGGATTTCCTTAGGATCCTTCCAAAATTTGATTTTTCATTCCTTCACCTTGTTGTGTCGCAAAGAGAGTTTTGATGACATTCGACGAATGTGACATGGTTTTTGTTGTTGTTTTAATACACTGAGCGTTACTGTTTAGTTCTAACCGATAAGACCTGGAAACATCCAATAAATTCTATTTCTGAGTATAAGTAATCATCCCGTTTATGGGAAATTATTCACCGGTTTACCAATGAATCACATTTGCATCACTATTTACCAACTGAGAATAACCGTAAAATTTATTTTCAAATGTGAGTTACCATCATCACTCTTTCACTCTCGTTCATCCATAAACGAAAGCAACATTCATCAACCAAAAGCGATGCTCACAGTCCCAGTTTCCATTCAGTTTTTGGTGATTTCGTGTGTAGTCAACAACATTAGCCAATCCTAAACCGCCCAGGAATAATCGAAAATGAAACACCGAGTAAATTCGAAAGCAAAGCAGATTAACTAACTCGTGTTAGCGAGTGTAAATTTCAATGCTCTGGTTAGTCGTCTTAGACACACACTCACTCGTAAGCAATTGCTTCAATTCAATCTTACCCCCATGCGGCTGGCTGGCTTTGTTTCGTCGTGACACAAACATGAGTTTGTTCGACGTAAACTAGGTGGGCACACTGCTGTACCTAGTCTCTATCAGCTCAATTCAGCTTAACACAAACAAAACAAAAGTTATAACAGTCATCCGCCTCCATTCATCACTCGCAATCGTTCGATCCAGAAAAGCGCTTTGAAATTTTGAAACCTAAACAGATCTCTTTTCCAGTTCCCACTCCACTCAGTCAAAGTCGCAGTCAACTGCCGTCTAAAATGAACAAATTAAAATTAAAATAACACCTCCGTTTCCATATCCGGCCAAAAACGGTGGGGGTGTGGGTGGAAAAGAGGAGCTTCCAAGATTCATTTGCCGCATGAATGGCGACGCGATGCGACGGTGGATCGTGCTCTGGAATTGAAAAGGAACGGAAGTAGCCAATAAATTCCTCGCTCCGTTGATGCACTCCTATGCATTCTGTGCGAACAATTCAGGCAGATAGCTGCTGCACTGAAGCCAGAGCAAAGAGTGGGTGAAAGAGGGACGGAGAATGAGATGCAGATGATCATCTGCTGTCGGCTCGATCCGTACCCCCAGGGGAGCGCCTGTGAGAGGCAGGGAAGGAGATTCGGATCAAGAGTCATCTGCCTACCAATTGTGCGCCTTTAGTGACGCATCAATGGTGAAATGGATGGAAAATTGCGTTGCCAACGACGAATGGGTAAACGTTCGGATGGTGAGTGAGTGCGCGGAACTGCTAGTATGACAGAAAGTGAACCCGGGAGATGGATGTTGAAGTATTCTGGGAAATGAACTAGCGAGCGATGAACCAGTTTCCAATTGGAGCTTGTATCATATTTCCCAATAGAAGTTAGAAATAATTCAGAAGATAGGCATGATAGAAACAAAGACTAAGTTGATCTCAGATTGCATTTATCAGCCGTTGCAGTTCCTTGGGCGATCGAACACGACGAACGATGTGCATCGTGATCGCTTTCGGTTGCACGGCTATGTTTTACCAGCCGTGATTTACCGATTGCTATCGCTGTAGATTTAGCAGCTGCATTTATAGGTATCACAGTAGCGCCTTTCGGAAGAAACTAAATATATGCAGCAGCAACCATAACAATAACAATAACAACAACCACTTTGATGTGGGTTACCCAGATCGAATAAATATGTTAGGTAATAAAATAGATTCGACTGTTTGTTTATGAAATAATTTTTTTTTCGATTCCACTTTTAAACCGGCGGGGCTAATTTACTGCATCGGAAGAATTTTCAGATTGGAAGTGGATTAGGCAAAATGTTTAAATCATTAGGTACCTACCAATCCTACTCATTTGGGGCAAACGAAAAACAGAACAGAGGCGGTGACTGTAAACAAACGCCGAAGTTGTCAATCATCGATCGGGAAGCAGAAGCGTTCGACCAAGATCAACTGTGTGTAAAGTTGGTAAACCGTGTTGACCTTAGCTGCTTTCGGAAACGGAAAAAAAAAAATTGAAAATGCTAATCAACAACTGTCAGTGAAGTGGAACCGACGAGCAATAATATTTGAGGAACGGAGGTTTATATTGTCGCCTCCATCGGCTGCCTATTAATATTCAAACGAGTGTTATGTCAACTGGCGAATGGCATCTTCGTTCAGCGTTATTAGATATTGACAACATCCTACAAATATTCCGCCTTCTGCCGCTGATTGATGATCATTGGGGCTCTTATGTAGTCAGGTGAATTTGCACTGCTCTTAACACAGTTGTGATTCTGGCAGCCTTGAAGCAAGGCTGAAGCGATGATAGAATACAACACCGTTCTTGCGGAACCCGAAAAAATCGTCTTGTAAAAACGAGCATCAAGGTTGTTTCAATAATAGTGACAAATGTTGTTCAATTAACAATATTTTCATAAAATTCAGCGAAACGCTTGATCATACCGGTGGCAAATGCTGGGATGAGGTCACACAAATGGTTGAACCTGTATACCCGCCGTCGTAAAAGTAAACTCATCGTCTTCCCAATGGCATGTCCTAACTTATGAGTCTTCTTGTTTAAAACTGCTACAAATGTGGCTGGCAAATGTGTACAGCGGCCTCCAACGGTGTCGTGTATCGTCAGTGGTGCGATGTACGTATTTAATAAACAGAGGTTTTTGCTCATCATCGACCGACGACCGTATGGTTTCTATCACATACCTACAATCGTTCCATTTCGAGCACGATAGAACTGGGCGCGAATATGGCTTGTGAAATGGCCGGCGTTCGCAAGCTATTAACGATGGAAGGATTGATTCAATTTGTTCAATCTATTAGCACACAACTTTGTAGAATGTGTCTCAATCGGATAAATGTGCGATTGTGGTTTTCGAAATGGTGATCATTTTTGTTATTGAGAAGTCGTTGAGGGAATGATCAAAAAAAAAATGTAATGCTGTAAACCGAACATTTCACTTGATACACATTGACTCTCCCTATCTCGATAATCTCTCTAACTCCAAATGCAGGGTACTTTGACTATTTTTCCCACACAAATTTCCAAAATTTACCTCCCTAACTTGATATCCTTCTCATCTCGATGATTCTTGCAATATCGTGTTAGAGAGAGTTGACTGTAGTTTTCATAAAAAAGGTATCAACTCTATCAAAGACACAGCATAGAGTTACTAGGATAAACCGAAAATTTAGAGTATTTGGAAAAGAAAATCACCAACATAATCATGCTGCAATAAAATGTTTGGAATGAAATCACATTCAAACTTATGGTTTGCATTTCCCCACTCCAAATGACGGTCTGACGCGACTTTTTCTGATTTGCATGAAACTTTGCATAATTGTTTGTTATGGTTAATTATTCACATTTGCGTTAAAATTCGATCATTCGTGATTCAACGGTAAATGCTTCAAAATGGTGCATTCGAAATTTTTCAACGAATCATAACTCGAAAAAGTAAATTACAATCGAAATGGTGTCTGAGACAAAGTTGTAGGAAAAATAACAAGTAATTTTCGATCAAAAATTTCAAAGAAGTGTTTTCAACAAAAACAACAAAAAATTGCCACCTTCAATATTATATGAATATTTTTCATTAATAAGCTTATGAAAAATGCTATTGTCTGTGTAATTTTTATAAAAATTAACAAAAATCATTAAACAGTTAATTTTGTACACTTTTTTAACTTTTGTTTTAAATTTTTTTGTGAAAATTTGCACATTTTTCAGTTTTTTATTCAAAAAATTGCAAAACATAATTTATAAACAAAATGTACAACAATTTTACCAAACGTTGTTTGTTTGGTCATATCTCAAACTTACTCGTCTTTGTATGGAGGAAAATTATTTCATTTTCAGAGGAAATTTTTATAAACAAACTAAAGGCGCTGAAATGGGCAATCCGCTTTCTTCATTTTTATGTGAATTCTTCATGGCTAACCTAGAGAATACTCTGGAGGATAGGAATTTGTGGCCCAAATTTTGGTATAGCTACGTGGATGATATTTTTAGCATCGTCAAAAGGGATCATTTATCAAAAACTTTGGAGGTCATAAGCAACGTTCACAAGGGCATCAAATTTACTTACGAAGAAGAGAGGCGGCAAACTCCCCTTCTTAGATCTTCTCATCATCAGGAACGTCTTCGTTCAATTTCGAAATCCATAGGAAACCAACAGATACAAAGAGAGTAATACCAAGCACTTCAAACCATTCCCATCAACACAAAATGGCCGTTTTTCACCACATGGTTCACAGGATGCAAACTCTTCCTCATAGCGATACAGGAAAATCAAAGGAAATAGCTCACATTTTTGAAATCGCTAGACGGATATCAAGAAAAAACAATTCAAGCAGTAATCGATAAAAGACAAGGGATCATTTTAGGCGTATTTCGACAACTCTTACACCAGTAACTGAGGGTTTAAAACGGGTAGCGGTGAATTTCGGCAAAAACATTACCTAACCATTGATTTCGAAGTTTAGAAGTTTTGGCCTAGATTTACTACTCAGCAGAAAGACAAATCAGCTGAAGTCACTGTTAGGATCAACAAAATATTCAATACATGTCTTAGGGAAAGCCGGAGTCTGCAAAATCTCTTGTCCAGATTGCAATAAAATCTACATTGGTCAGACGAAAAGTACTTTCGAAACAAGGTTTAAGGAACACATCGCAGAGGTAAAAAAAAGCTAACAAACAGATGGATAAAGGACTTCATTATGAATTTAAATCCAAGGTTGCAGAACATATCTTTACAAAGGGGCACAATTTGACAAAGGATAACATTAATATCCTGCGGAGTGTATCTTCGCCTTGGAAACTAGACGTAGCAGAAAGTTTAGAAATATTTAAACATAATCCATCAACATTGCTTAATAGAGATCAAGGAAACGGATACTCGAGACTCTTCAGCATGCAACCTAAAACCACACATCGTAGCATGTCTTTACCTGTTGGAGATTAAATTTAGGTACCTGGTTAAGTAAATTGTGACATGGCAGTGAATACCTGCTGATTTTTAGTACCTATTGATTAGTATTTAACTCGTAGATAAAATGGATTCTTCAGTGGTGTTGATTTCTTGGCACTGATGAAGTTTGCTAGTAGTAGAGGAAATACGCGTATCCGTCAAAATATAAGCAATTATAACGGAATTTAAAGGGAATAAACCAACACACTCGAAGCTCTTCATAAACGTTGTTGTCCTAAGAGTTTTGCTAATTTTTAAATGTGCGACTTGGAATGTTCACCGAAGATATCAGTTGGAACTTAACTTTTTATGAGGTTCTAACAATAGCTCAAGCACTTACAATTGTTCAAATACATGAATGCAGTGGCGTCGCGTAACCTCACTTTTTACCTGTTCAACAACTTTGAAAACGTTATTTGGGGTCATGTTTACATGCAAATCAGTTTCAAAAGGCATAGGGTCTTCTAGTTTCACTGATTTGTATCCATTGAAACCAATGTTGTTTTGTTTGTTTACGTTTTGAGAGTTGTTGAAGAGGTAGATTGAGGTTAGGGTGACGCCACTGCATGAATGTACTAGTTTTTGCTTATTTGTGTATGTGTCTGCAGCCCTTAAAGATCATAGGAGTTCATCTATTCTATTCAAATATTAATTTAAAGATATCATTGATAAGAACATTTTTTTTGGAGTGTTTCAAGAAAGTTCTGAGAAGAATTGTGTCGCAAACATCAAGGATTGCTTTCAAGGTAGTTCTGAGAAACCTCCGATTTCAGGTTAAACCAGGTCAAACATTTAAGGATTGCTTTCAAGGTAGTTCTGAGAAACCTCCGATTTCAGGTTAAACCTAAGGAGAATTGAGTAGAATTCCAAAAGCATCTTAAATATTAGTTAAAGAAAAGTTCAATAAGAAATTTAACTATGCGGCTAATTTTTAAGGAACTCTGGGCATTATTTCCAACATTAGGATAATGTAATGATAATTCAGTATGGAAATTTTAAGGCGATTCAAAGGAGAATACTTCGGGTATGCAAAGTAGGACTGCATTCCAAGAGAGTTCTGCCTAAAGCTCCATACTGGATAGAAGTTTCAATCAGTAGATTAGACTGAGTACAATTTTCAAGGATTTTCCTCTTATTCGAGAAGTTTTCCTGGTTTTCCACGGCCCGGAAAATCAAACTCACTTATAAGTAAATCCACTTTTATAGAAATTGAGTCGACTCGACTCAATTTTGAGCCGATCTCAACGACCGTTTTAGACGAATTCCATGGTAAAGCTCACAATATTTTAATCTGTATGGTGTTTTTGATCACTTTATGACTTTGAAATCAGACTTGGAGAAATTTTGAAGAATCTGGAATGAAAATAATTATTAAAGACGTCAGACATTTAATGTTTTCCAAGAACAGAGATTGAAAAAAAATAAGAGCATTCCAAAATGTTTCTTAGCTTGTGTTTTTTTTTTTTTGTTTAAGGGCAATGCGTAGCTGACGGCTTGGATTACTCTAGACTGAGAAAGCTATAAAAACTAAATCTTCCCAGTTCCAGTCGAACAACCTAATAAATCTAGCGATAATGTCAAAGGGATTCACAGGAGAATACCAAGGGAAGAATTGTTAAAAAAACGAAGTGAAATTTGAGGATTCCTTTCAAGTTAGTTCTGTTGAACTCCTAATGAAACGTAAGGAAAATTTAAATGTTGTTCTGAGTATAATCCCAAAAGCATCCTGAGTAGAATTCAAAGGAAATTTCCAACATAATTCTCAAAGTTCTAGAGAGTTCTGACTAAGGGATTTGCAAGGAGATCTTCTTAGTACTTGTGAGTAGATTTTCTAGCGAAGAAAGAGAATCCAAAGGTTTTTCTAATAATAATTCAATTAACATTTTGATGATGATTCCAAAAGAATTCTATGGAAAGTTCATAGGAAATTCTCATAAAAAATTGATGTTGAGGTAAATTTAGGTAGATACCGAGGAGAGTTTCATGGTGTTATCATTTTAAGAGAAATCAAAGAATAGTTCCTAGGGAATTCTGAGGAGCATTTCATGGAATTTACAGGACTGATCTTAGAGAATTCTGAGTGGAATTTACTGGGAATTCCGGTGACAATTCCATTGGTATTTCAGAAGATACCGAGGAGAGTTTATTTCAGGAAAAAATCTTTAGGAATTCATAGTTAATACATTTTTAGGTGATTCTAAGGAAATTCTAGAGATAATCCTAAAGAAATCACGTGAAGAACTCGAAGAGTGTCAATATGATTCAAACATGGAATTTGTTTTCAAAATCACAGAAGGTAAAAAATTCTGAGACTTCGAATCTCATGCTTCTAACGGTTCTCTTGATTCTGGATTTAGAAAAATTAGATCTTCAAGATTAGCCGAGTTGTTTTTTTGATATTCAGGTCTTGTAAAATACACGGGAAAAATCCGATCTCCGGAATGAGAAATATGACTCATGATTTCATGAACACAGCGTATTTTCATGTTATGAAAATACACCATGAATAATATTCATGATATCGTGAGCAACTTTTGCGTAACGCAGCAAACATTCCCCAAAATCATGAATCATCCGAGTTGAAGTCATGAGCTAAATTCATGGGCTTAACTTTTGACCAAAAAATGTAAAAAGAATAAAATAAAGCATCAGACTGGATTCGAACCAAGAACCTTGAGATCATGAAACCCATACTTTGACCACTAGACTATCAGTACTTGTATAAGATGGAAGACAAAGGCTATAAGAGAAACATATGTAGTGTGGTTTATGAACATGGTTTGCCAAGTATGTGTAAAGCTTGTAGCGGTCTTGATTCCACTGCATTAGGAAATCATGAATTTCCATGACGAAATCATGAATTATTGTTACTATTTCATGAGATGGCAAGTTTTTGCATTTAATGATTTTTTATTCATGAAAATGGAATCGGATTTGTTTCCGTGTATGAGTCCTCAGTTCAAAATTCCGGAATTGAAAAAAAAATATAAGATTTTGGACCATATGAAGCTTTCAAGATTCAAAACTAACAGAATTATTCGAATAGCCTATTTCACATACGTATTTTGAATAAAGGATTCATTGATAACCTGGGAATTTTTCGTCGAAGTCCTGGAAAAACGTAGAAAATTCAGGGAATTCTATTTAGCATTATGAGTAGACACCCTGTTTCGAGCATGAATTCTGGCCATATTTCCCTGCCTAAGAATCCGATTCAGATGTTTGCTGGGTTGGCAGGACTGAAAGCAGTGTTCAGAAAAATTCAAAAACTCAAATCTCATGCGTGAGTTTATTCGCCTATGAGTTTTACCATGTAAAATTCAACTACGCAAAAATCACCGCTGAGTTTTCAGTTATTCATTCACTTTGTTTTTGCATCGGTGGATGGGAAACTAACACAACATTCATCAACATGCTATAAATTCATGTTTGAGCAGTTTTTGTGAGTGCTAACCTAAAATGATATTTTGGTGTTATGAGAGTGACTGCGTGAAAATGCATGAGAATCTCAAGCGAGAGATTTGTTTGCCAGATTCGCAAGCGAGTTTATTCTTGCAGGGAAGCTCAATGAATTAGATTCGAGAATGATTTTCCGAACATTGACTGGAAGCCTAATCGGGGATGTCATTGCACACGATGCTGTGGACTGCACCGAAGTTTCTGATCGTAGTTTGAGGTGCTTGTTTTGGGCTTAATTGTCTTCATGACATTCCGCCACTGCTGACGGTTCACTGTACCACTCCTATGGTTGACTTGTTTTTACCTAGCTTTCGTTATTGTTTCATTGTAGTTTTTCAATACGCCTTACGAAGTTTCTTAGGAAACCCAACACTTTCGCTTGCTTTGATACGGCTCATTATCTTGCATTTTTTTTTGAAGTGCGTTTGATTTGCGTAGTGAAAAAAATAAATAAATGTAATTGCGAACACGCAGGCGTCATAAGTTCACATATCCGTCCAGTAGGAGCGCTTCTATAGCCGAAAATGTTTGTTACATTTCTAAATGGTCCGGGCTTTAGTTGTTTGAAGAATACCAAGAAAAGTAAGAGAATTGAAATGGAATTCAATGAAACATTATTATGATTCCAAATTCTGGGAAGAGTTTTAAGGAAGTTCTAAGGAGAGTTTCAAGGGAATTTCAAGAACATTTAATTCCGAGGATATTTTAAACAAACTGGTGTGGAAATTCCAAGGGGATACTTAGGAAAGTTTCAAATGAATTCCAAGGTGTATTTCAATGTTATCCTGGTGAAATATTTAGAGAATTCAAAGATAAATACAAAAGTTATTTGTAGGAGCCTTTCGTATGGAACCACTCGAAAAGAAGTCATAGAAGAATTCCAAGAAAATGTTCTAGAAGAATCCGTTGTTAAATTTCTTGGTAATAATTCTTCTTCTTCTTTGCATTTCAAGCTCATTGCTTATCGCATATTAGCTTATTGCGTGTTCTCAACTTAGACCGGACCGGGAATCCGGGAAAAAAATCCAGCTATCTCCACCGTAGTCTTGCTTTGAAGCTGCGCCTTTATCGACTGAGCTAAGGGAGGCCTTATTCGAGAATTATTAGGGAGTAGCCGTCAACAATGCTGATGATGGTACAGCACGCAACAACCACCCTACTGCTTTCTCTCTGAGATGACCACGTTGGTCATGACGAGAGTAGCAACACAATAGTTGGGTAAAGAAGAATTGCATTATAACAAACCATCGACTGGAAATGCTCTCGGCAACGTGGGGTTTTAGGTAGTGATGAAACGTCGCTGGAACTATTCCACAGCCGCAGACAGTAATGAACAAAGGCGAGCCCACACTTTTTACCTGTAGATTTGAAGACATACTTTAAATCTCCGCGTACATCGTACGGGTTAGGCAAAAATGTGCGTCTATCTTGAAAAACTGTCGCATTAATGGCCCTTCGCTCATTTTCAACTTCTATTCAATTTTCATACTGCCTTACTCTAACGGAACTATCTACCAACCCTCTTCTAAAGACCATTCTCTAGCTAATAAATTATCACACTAAAGCTTCATGTTAGATAGCATTTCCAACTAACTCTGAATTATTAGGGATTTTAAGAGAATTTCATAGTGAATTTAAAGAACGTTCCGCAGGTAATATCTAGAGTAATGGAGCAAATTATAGTGGGAATACACGAGAGAGTTCATAGTGAAACTCAGTGTAATTTATGATTTTGAAAATATTTTTTAGGAGGTTCTAAAGATATCCTGTGAAGCAGAGTGGTCACAGAACTGGGGAATCCTGGGAGCAGTAAATTAACCGGGAATCGAAAACAACAGGAGAAAACTGAAAAATTGAGTCCGATATCTTGAATTTCTCTTAGAATCTTACATATTTCTCCAAGCCCGGAATTTTTTTCTTTTCCGTAATTCTGGGTAACATACATGAAATCTTGGATAAAAATAGTAGTATACCAGATTCTGGCATTTTGAATATTTTTGATAATTTTAGAACCTTAAAAACTGTTCATGTTACGCGTTTTAGAAGATTTCTCTGTTTCTGAGATACTGAATGCACGTCCATTGAGGATTTTTCTCACACACCTTACTGTTACATTTTTCTGAAAGGTCTAGCTTCAAAATGTTAAACTATTTTCTTAGCCCAGGATCTTGAAATTGGTTCTCAAATCGATGTCTCAGAATCGGAAGAATGATTTTCAATGCTTTTTCTTGAATTTCTGTCCATGGAATCTTAGGAATTCATCTCATCTCATATCTTTGCTTAGGATCATTACAAAAAATCTCCAGAAATACCTTTATTTTCAGGATTTCTCTCAATAGTCTGATTATTCTGTCCGGTATTCCATAGAAATTTTCATCGTAACAGTCTTGGAATTCAGAACACTTTTTAGGAATACCTTCCAGAAAACTCTTGAAATTCGCTCTTAATTTATCCTCGCATTCTTATAAATTTAAACAAGAATTCTTAAAGAATTAGCTTAATTTCATTCCATAATTTTCTTTGGAATTCGCTTGGAATATTTCTCGGAAATCTCTGGATATGAAATTTACAATTAGGAAATGTACTCTCCCATTTTTTTTTTTTGGATTCCACATCAGAATTCGTCCCAAGGTGCCGTTAACAGGATCTTTTGGAAATATATTGGAATTCTCTTGATCCTCTCCTAAGTATTCGCCTGGGAATTTCTACAGATTATCTTAGAGCACTACTTATAGTTTCTTTGGAAGTGCACTCAAAATTTCGTGCAAAATCCTTATGGAAACTCCTGGAAATTCCCTCAAAATTCTTTAATGAATTCTATTGAAACTATTTTCAAACTAACATGAAATTCTGGGATGAATTGTTAGATCCATTTTAAGAATTAGATAATCATAGAATTATTATTCATAGTTCCATGCAGCTATCCTCAAAATTTCTCTTAGATTGATTGATTGATTGATTGATTGATTGATTAACATTTGAGAGATTTATTTTCAAAATTCTGAGACTTTTCCGAATGTTTCAAATTTTGAACTGCATAAAATTATCTAAACCATGAAGCATAATTTAATAATTTATTGCAATCTTGAAACTTGATAAGTGTTCATAATTCTGAAAACTTATTTTGGGTTTTCAATAGAGGAGGTTTTCTCAGGTTTTCTACATTTAAAATAAGATTCCGTAATTTTGTTTCTAAGTGATATCATCCTTTTTTCACCATATGTAGCTGTTTATATGAAACTGGGAAAAATATGTTTGGAACCCGGGAAAAACCCGGAATTTAATTGTTCAAATCGAGTGGCCACCCTGGAGAAGAGTTTTAAGGGTATCCAGATGATTCACACATAGACATTAATTTGAGATCCTGGACACTGGAAAATGAAGATCCTTAAAAATTTAATAATTCTGAAACTTCAAAATTTTAGTTTTATTTTCATGATCCTGGATTAAAAAATATCTTCGAATCATAGGAGGTGTTCAAGATTGAAAATCGATTTTTGGGCCACCCTAATGTTAAAAAATGTGGGTCTAATATTTTGCGACAAGGAAAAAAACTACAAATTTTTACGAAATTCTGAGAAACCCCTATATCGTTTTGTTATGGAATGGCTGCATATTGATGATCATTGAAAATAATCTTTGCCGTCGAAGCCAACTCTATATTTCATATTTATGTCTAAAGATCTTAGCAAATAAGTGAATGCTAGGCTCGGTAAAATGTGATTCATAACACATCGCTGTTCATAAAATTCGCTTCAATTGTAACACATCGCCGAGTCACCCTACCGTGCGCGACTCGTTCTCATTAAAATCCACTAACCCGAAGAAAATGCGATTGCTATTTCACGCCAGTTCCAATGCAATCGAACGTGAACCACACGGAACCGCTCCATCGTGTCTCCAACGATTCATTTCATTTATAATTTTCTTTCAAGAGAAAGGTCCTCAGCTTCAGTAAGCGCTCAATTTCTCTCCACTCTTAGTAGCATAGCTGCTCGTTCCCTGAGTTCCACTCACTCAGTGAACCTTCAAGAGTAGTGGGGTGGTGTTTCGCGGTCCGCGGCTCGCTCCCAACATCGCACTCAGCCAGTAGTATCGTGACTCTCGCGTATCGTACACGCGCGCACCCTGAAAGCAGAACAATCGCATCCGTTATACCTCCGCGGTTAGGATCGGAGGATCGCTTCGCGGTTTTCGTGTGTTGTGTGTGTGTGTGTGTGCAATAATTGGCAATTGTGGTCGTTGTTGTTGTTATTATTGCTGCCATTCCCATCGACGTGGGTTGTTGGGTGATTTTACACGGTGCAGTATTATTTCGGTTTTGAGGGGGGTTTGGTTATTGTTATTTTTGTATGTGCTATTAGAAAGAATCGCGCGAAACTGGGATTTGTGAATGTGAGATATTTCGCGTGTATCGAAAAATTATTCCTTCAAGGTAGCGCACCGAGTACTGTCTGGTACTGTGCAGAAAGCAAATAGTGAGCCGCTCCTCGGCTTCGAAGCAGAAAGCAGGGCAATGTGTTACGATTTGATGGTTTTTCGGAAAGATAATGGAAAATAGTAATAAACCAACAGCGGCAGCAGCAGTAGTAGCAGAGTTGGCCCGTTGTGTTTCATCTATCGCCGAGATCTCTGCGGCGGTGTTGGGCACCGGAAAGCTTAGCCGAAGTCTGTGTGCGAATGAAATTGATAAAAATATTCGCTGATAGATAGGAAGATAACGAGATTTTTGAGTGGATTAAATGAAGTGATAGTGAGGGAATGTGATACCCGGAAAATGCAATAAATTAACAGAATAAAAATAACCGGTGATTTTATATGCGGATTGAAGAGGAATGAGTTTTCTTTTTTGAAACTACCAAAGAAGCAAAGAGCACGATCGTGAAGGTCATCAGCTGAGCACAATTTCAGTGGAAGCATGATAATGCTGAAATGCGCAAATGCCTTTGACCTAGGAGCGGAACTTTTAAAGGCAGACTCGAAGGCAGAACGACATTGATCTGTGTGTGTGCCAAATAAGGAGAAGATGTTGTGTGGATATCTGGTTTGCCTTACTGATGACGATCGACATCGTAAACGGCGACATGGAGGGCGCTACAGAAAGCGGAGAATGTCAACCCCGAAAACAAACATAAGATACAAGAGGTTTGAACTTGAAGTGGCTGTGACCATGTCGACGAGAGTGTGGGAAATGCATTGTTTTTAGAAGAACTGACAAATGTCAGTGTCAGCATGATTCTTGAATGAAAACAATTGGGCGGAAGTAGACACTTTTAGCTAAATCGGAGCATTTACACTTCGTTGAATATTTATACAATTTAAAGTGGAGTGAAGGGAATTGAATACTGTTACCAAATGATGAAATGAAGGTGACGCGTATTCTATTCGAAACTGACGTAAATTCTGCGATTTACACGTCGTGTCTATTTTATCTACTTGTCATCGGTTTTTTCGTAATCCACTGAATCATAACTGATAGCATGGAACAGTTCTTTTAACTCCCACCGAAAAATGTATTACCGTAAGCCCCATTTTAAACATTGAATCACATTACGATACCGACCAATATACATGCCCCGTTTCACATGTAAATCTCCATAACGTCCAATTATTTTAATCGACCTCCACATTCAGCTAGCTCCTTCTCTCAAAAGCGCTCTAAACACATCTTTAACCTTGTGAACAATTTTCTCGAAAGGCCTCTTCGTACAAACGAGTGTAAGCACACTCTCGATTCATACTCCGATGGTGCGCGGGCTCATCATGCAGAGGCAAATATATTAATTCCACTACACTACTGGGGCCTGTTTGAAAGTGTGCGCCGAATGGAGCAAACGAGCTGATAAGAACAAACTGCCTGTGTGCACATTCAATTTGCGTTTCGTTGTCTAGCTTGTGTTTGCTAAATTGTTCCTCTCGCGCAAGTGTTGATCTGATCTCTCGCGGAAGATGAGGGGTCGTATGTGATAGAATGGGCTTCCTCGGCAGCACGAGATTCGGTTCGAGACTGCAATTTTCAGTTGCATAAAGAAAAAGTTATGCAGTGTGGGGTAAAAAGTACTGTCTGCTCGATCGTAGATTAGATCGAAATTTATGGTTCTGTTGAAAGTCTGAGTTTATTTTGATTGAATAACTTCAATTCAAACAAAATAAATGGAAAGAGCTAGACAGCAGCGGTTGTGACATTCAAGTACCTCCGCAACAATATGGGCCAGTCACGCAAACATTGGATATGTGGAAGGAGCATGTTGTGCTGGTGGTGGAAAAATGTAATTAGTCTGCTTTCGGTAGCGCTAGTTGTGTCGAATGAGAATGTTTGTGTGTGTCGGTGGAGTGTATGTACTGCTCTATTGATCGATGTTCGTTATCAGCATCAAAATCAAAGGGTCAAAGGGGCGCGCGCTTTCGAGGGTGCTCTCTCTCTTTGAAGGGTATACATAGCGGTGCCTTTCATTTTGAATAGATCCCTTGCGATAAAGGCAAGAATGACAACTGTAACCAAATCGAATACTACATCATTCCTCAATAGTGATGGAGTAATATGAAATTCACTAAATTAAGAACATGGCATATACTACAATAGATCAAATTACTGGTCGCAGTGAATTTATGTTCAGAACAGAGGATCGAAAAGACTTGCGTTATCGAAAAATTGGTTGAATTGAAGGGTTTTAAAATAAATCCAAGCATTGAAATCAAGAATAATTCTTATTACCAGACAAATCTGGAAACAATTGGGCTCAAATTCCATACAGCCTAATAAATGCATGTAAATATAAGTATAAAGAATGCTTGTGCAATCAAATGTTATACTTCCTTATAAGTGTGTAGCCACTGTTCAAGAGAGGGGATGGATAGTTGAATTATGACTAAATATTAGAAATGATAGTTTGATAACATTTTATATACACGATAAAGTGTTCAAAATTTGAATTGAAAAGGTTAGAGCAAATCAAAATCTTTCTAATCTTCGTGTTCCAACCATCCACCTTCCACTGCATTGTTTCTCTGATTCTTCATATTTTTTTCTAGATTAACTTGTAGAAATTTAGACAGCAGCTACAGAAGTCCCTAAAGATAAATTGAGCTTCAGTTTTGCTAAATAAAACACCGAGATTTTTAAATCAATTATTTTCGAAGTATATTTTACGGAATATTTCATTTCAAATGCTGGTTTTTCGAACTTTTTGGTTGGTTTCCGTTTTTTCTGAACAGATTCGTGGTGTTTATACAGTAATATGCGTTACATTCTACAATTTCCATTGATAATCCCAATTTAGACTGAAATGCAAATGGGACGGACTTGCGATGAGTGGCAGATTAGGCATAATCGACATTATTACGCATACAAATTTGATTCTACTTCCAATAAAACAGCAATTTAATTCCACTTAATTAATTTTAGTATCCACGACAGATACGTATTTCTACTACAATGTGCAGTCTTCATCAGTTTCATTCCCACTTTGCTTATTTTTGGAAAAATTGTCAAAATTTCGGAACCGGGTCCGGGAAATTCAGTTGGCTTTGAGTTTATCAGAGCCTTGTCACAGTTCGTGATCAAGGGTGTAGCCCAGTTTTGAATTATGGTGGGGAAGGGTTAATTTTTTGTTTTCGTTGATAACAATTAGCTCGAATTTCTCTAAACCATCGATTTTCAACCTGGGGCTCGCGTACCCTCACTGACCGAAAAGCACCTAAAAAGAAGCGATGTAGAGCGAGCCTAATCGTTCGGTGGCGATGCTCTGAACCCCGATCGACATTAGGCTGAATGCTATTAGACGTAATATGAATGACTCCTTCGACATCCACATTGTTCCAATTTAATAAAAAAAAAGTACTATGATTCCAAACATCAATAAATAATGAAAGTTATTTTGCCAACACATAATTTTGAATTGTCCGCTAATTTTAATAATAACACACTTGATACTTCAATAACCGTGAGGCCTGGTTGTCGAATTATCAAGTTCGGTTTTATCCGGAAAATCTATGAAAATAGTAAATAGGGATTGCCCTTTTTAGCTGCAGAGCACAAGCAAAGTTATGAGCCAAACCGTGTTTATATTTTAAAGGATGTGCTTAAAAATCAAGTTCTTAGAATTCTCAAAAACTTTCAAATTTTGAGTCTTAATTTTAATCTCTTAAAAGAATGAGAAATCTTATCAATCCAGAGCTAGGATTTTTTAAGAGTCATCCTAACAGGTGTTCAATAAAAAATGAGAATGATTTCAATTCCTTTCTGTAATTAAAGTAAAGAGCGTAAATTAAGTTGCGTCGTACGGCTGACCAGGGCCCCGTTTTTTTGAAGAATAAACATTATGTTTTTAATAAAAAATACTGAATTCTTTGAATTTTTTTTTTACTAGCTATATGACTGAAAAAAATCTCATTTTTTATTGAACACCCGTTATGCATTTCTTCGAGTATTTCAAGGTTCCAAAATCAGTTTCCGGAAAATCATTCTCAAATCACATTCATTGAGCACTACTGAGCGAATAAACTCACGTGCAAATTTACAAACAAATCTCACGCGTGCGATTCTCGTGCATTTCACGCACTCCCAACGCCATAAATTCATTCAGCTCATCTCAAGACTCATAAAACCCGGTCAAACGTCAATTGATGGCATATACATAAATGTTTTGTTGGTTTTCCAACAAATAGTGCAAAGGTAACGTAACGTCAAAATATTTAGGGATGAAATTTTGAACCGAAAAAAACTCATCGGTGATTTTTGGGCAGCTAAATTTCGGAAGGAAATACTTATAGAACTCACACATGAGATTTGAGTTTTCGAGTTTTACCGAAGACTGTTCAAAATATTAAAAATGTTTCCTAGGCCTATATGTCGAAAGTTATTACCGAGGCCGTATTTTGTTTTTCCAGTAAGTATCTCGAGTATTTATTTTAGTTGCAGAATTTTAGTTGTAGTATCAAGTATGTTTGTATGTAGCAGAAGCTTTAAAATAACCTTTCACTTTTTAAAATGGCCACAACGATTGAATGCTAGCATGATTTTTTGACATTAGTATATAACCATCAACTAAGCATACTTTAATTCAAATATCTCTCCCTTTACTTTTAATTACCAGTCTTATGTGTCACGAAAATGAACCACAGCTGGCTTGCACGTTTTAGTTCCAGCACTTTTGGAGTCCTGCCTATCCCAAGTAACAATTTTGGTTTTATGAGAGTGCTGTAGATCATGATTTGGACTTGTAGAATGCTATAAAACCTCGATAAAACCTGCAATGTTACTTGGGATGTGTCTAAGCACTGATATTGAACGGATTTTCCCATGCGTCCTTTTTACCTCTAAAATGATCCGAAAATAAATGTTTCATTCTTTCGAAGAGATTTCAGATTCTAAATGACACATGCTCCATTTTCACGTCCATGGCTGCTTGAAATCGATAACGAATTAAATTTCAAATCCTACTATTAATGCAAGCTGACATTTAAAAACATTTTAAAGCAAAAATACTTGAACCATGGGTACCCATTAAGAACAGCGTATTTGTGAAATCGGTGTCAGTTATTCTGAATAACCCTGTAAATCTATGTGTTCGTCGGTATTTGGCCATTTGACCGAATGAAGTTTAACTGAATGCCATTTGATCGAATATTTGAAAAAAGATTTTTAATTTTTGAACACTACTAGATTCCCGAGTATTGCAAAACTCTTGTTACGAAGTAATTTTAAATTCGCAAATCCAATGCTAAGTAGAATTTTAGAGAACGGGTGTTTTTGTTTCTTTTGAATTTCCACAATTCTTTTGTTTTTTTGAGATTATGACGATGGAATATTTTTTAAACTTGTATATTGTACAAAACAGAAATTTTATGTTTTGGTAGAATTTATTATTCTTTTAACCATGAGCTGTTTTTTTTTTTAATTATGTAATTAGAATGATTTTTTGCCGGACACCCTTTTTAACTTGAGCAGTTCTTTGGAGTTTAGATATGCTTGTTATATTTGGGCGATTGGCACAGTAAATGCAGCTGGCAATAAAGTTTAGAAAAAAATAAATTTAATAAATTTATAAGATTCTTCCTTTTTTTAAATATCAGTTCTTTGGAGCTGTCCATATTACGCAAGGCTAGAGGCAAAAACTTGAAAACATATTCAACTCCTAGGCTTTTGACGATTTTTATCATTTAGGAGATTGCAAAAATATCTAACTTCTCAGAGCCTGAGGAATCAATAAAATTTCAAAATGCACATTTTTTGGAATCTCTTATCCCAAAATTATGATAATATTTCAAAATTTTGACACACTGTTTGCTGCGGCTGGTATAATTTGTTTATGTAGTATGTCAAAAAAAAAAAAGCAAATTCCCAATTCCTGAAAATTTTCCCAGAATCTTGTTTTTATTTTCTTTATTGTTTTTCATAGTGAATATTTTACAAGTTGGGTGGGTGAGCCAGTAGTAGAGCTACTATGCCAATTTATCAATTAAAAAAATAAATATACGATATACACACAATTGTTATAGGTCAATCTATAGCTTTCAACCTCTATTTTGATAGAAAAATATTACATTGTAATAAAATTAAATAACATTTTAGAAAGATCGTCCTCCATTAAAAGGAACACTGTTCCAGTAGTTGTGCTAGTTGCTAACTTTGGTTCCTATAATAGTGGAATGCGTTGGTTTCTTATGGGTTCCACTATTATAGGAAAACTACCGCAACTATAGGTGCAAAGGAGTGAAAATCTTAAGGAAAATTAATTATTTTCCGTCACTTTTGGGCATATTTTAAATTTGAAATATGCAAATATGCTTTAATTTAGGAGAGCTACCGATGAAAACTAATCTTATACGGATCCTCCTCACTATTCCGGCACAACCTCCATACCGCAACTATAGGTACACCACTATTGCTGAAACACCTTCCCTAGTTCATCTTGAATATTTCTATTGGTTCCTAAATTTTGGAAAGTTTTCTTGTCCCAGAATTTTCAATCTTGATTTTCTTTTTCCAATTTTTAAATTCCACATTATGTTAAATTTTAGCATCTTGTCAAGTTTTCTTAGTACGAGATCTTAATAATAAAAATCTGAGATCTTAAGCCTCTCACTTTCAAAAATGTGGAAGCATTCGAATTTGTTTTCTAGATTATGTTTCATAGGAAAGTTTATCAAAAAATGGGAAAATGGACTTCTGGATGACGAGATTAGTGCCAGTGAAAACGTGAAGTGGAGGGATTCCGTGAATCTTGTCCTTAAGAAGATTTTAAAAGAAGCTTCTTTTGGAAGCACATCCCAAGTAACAATTTTGGTTTTATGAGGGTTCTGTACATCATGTTTCAGACTTGTAGAATGCTATACAACCTTCATAAAGCTTGTAATGTTACTTGGGATTCCATATGTTTGCCGCTTTGTTCATCTAACTGAATAAAAACACGGGCAGGACAGTATATCAGAGCTTAATTACTGCGTACCCGAACAGGAAAAAATAACGTAAACAGGAAAAAATTCTGATCCTGATACCAACATTTGGCATTGATCAGCCTGACATATGTACATGACATGACATTTTTGAGGTATTATTTTTGATAGTCAAGCTCGTCAATACCATATTTGCCAGTTGCCAGTTATTTTGATGCAACAATTTGGTATTAATAGGTTATTTTCTTCTGCTAGGGATAAGAGGAAAATTAACAAAGAATAATACCAACAAATTGCATGCAAAATACTTTCTAAATTACAAAAATTGATGTTTGGATACCAAAAGAATACCAGTGTGGTATCGTTGTGGTATTTAATTTGCTTAATTTGGCATTGGAATGATCTTGTGGGAACATTTTTTTGGTATTATTCTTTGGCATTTCACTTCTTATATCAGACTACTCGATACCAATTTAAGGTTTCGAAATATTTGTTCCTTCTCGGTTTGGATTGCTTTTAAAAGACATTTTAAATATAGAACTATGGTATCCAGGCATCAAAAAACCGTTTAATTGCGATCCGTCAGTTACTATAATACCTAAATTATTTATTAGTTCGTTATTCGTAGAACATATGTGTGGTATTATTTTGGTATTTTACCTCTTATGTCAGCCTCGTCAATACCATATTTAGGTTGCCAGTTATGTTATTTTCATACCTGAATTTGTTATTAATAAGTTATTTCTCCTGCTCGGGTCCTCTGATTTACTGTTCCGCCCGTGCTTTTAGTCGGTGGAGTGGAGCAACGGGCAAGCATCTAGAATATGCTTCTAAAAGAAGAAAAAACTTAATGAGCAGATTCCAAAATAAACTTCAAGAAAAAGCTTCTAAAGAAGATTCTAGACCCTTGCCCATCGCTCCGCTCTTCTGACTAAATTTGAGCTCAAATGACTAAAATTCAATCAACGGTGAAGCGTCTAGAATAAGAAGATTCTAAATGATGATTCGAAAAAAAAAGCTTCTTAAGTAGATTCCAAAAGAGGCTTTCAGAAAAAGCTTCTAAGGAAGATTCTAAAGCTCATTATTATCGCTTGCCCGTCGCTTCGCTCCCCTCTCCTAACTAAAAAAACACGGGTAGTGAATGTGAATTCAATTACTGCATAGCTACTCAGATTTACTGTTTGCTCGTTGTTTTAATCAGAGGAGTGAAACCACGAGCAAACATCTACATCTTAATGCATATACAGACAAGCGACTCCACATAACGAAATTCAGAACAAATGGTATTTTCCACCATCATGAAGACCATACTTACCAGTACATTTTTTTCTGAAAGCAATACCGATTCGACGGAAATAACATAAATGCCGTGAGTTTTGAGCAATTCAATTGAGTGGCTTGATATTCTATCGCATGCTATCTTCCTAACATCTCCAGATGGAAGGTCTTTTGCATTTTTTAGATTTTTAAACTTATTTAACAGATATTTAATGAAGAATTAAATCTGAACATATTATTGAATTTCACGCGAATGGTAAATACATAAAATGTAATCAGTCTTTATCACGGAATTGAATTATTGCAATTGAATAATTTCCTGCGGTATCGCTCAGTGGATCTAACCGATCTCGAAAACCATTTTCACCAACCGCCGTGGCGTTCCATAACACCAGTAGCGCAGGCAGGGGACGGTTATAACTTGGATCGATTCTACCATCTACCCCACCACAGACGTGCGTTAATCACTTCAAGATCATTCCCCTCTTTCTCTCCGATCCGTACTTGTATGCAAATACTTCCGAGCGATTGCTTCAGCCATGGATTGCATAATTCACTCTAACATATCTGCATTGCCGAGCGCACACCGCATCACCATCGTCTCGCGGGTCGTCATAATTCATAACCGGCACACAGCTCCAATAGCACGGCCCGATCAGCCTCGACAAGTCTGATCCGAACTTCCCGCCGCCACTGCCGTCGCTTGCTGCTGTTGCATTATGGGGTAACGTTTGAATGATTTTTCCGATCCAAGAGGAAAAATCTTAGGCTCCGAAACCGGAATATTGGTGCAAACGAGGCGAAAAATTCTTTCCTTGCTGCTGCTGCTGCTAGTGCACCAGTGAAGCATACTGATTGTGCTGATGTTGGTGGGTTGAATGCACGTTTCATTGGGAGCAAATTATCATATAAAGTACCTTGTGGGCTCTTCCCTCGCTCGCGCGCCCAAGTCTTTTGATAAAACATGCGATTTTACTGTAAGACCAACAACTGCACGCCCACCTATAGCATAACATCACGCAGCAGCCCAACCAGCCAATCCGCGGTAAGGTTTAGTCAAGTTTACTGTTTTCCGCTGTAACGCGAATGTAAGTCTTAACGGAACTTTTCTTCTACCTTCGAGGAAGGAACTTGGATGAATTTTTGTTTTGAGACAGGTGTGAGGTCTTTTGGCTCGGTTTGTTACCAAAGTTGACTGGGTTGGAAGAAGTGGCGTCGGGTGTCAAGTTGATGGCTAATTTGAGTGAATTTATCCGTTATGCAGGCAGTTGAGACGAGTTGATGTGAAGATTTTGGTGGGGGCTGAGATTAATTCGGTCCGATGAATTTCTAGTTTGGAGTCGGACTTAGGAGGTGTAGTCATAAGACATTTGAGTTTTTTTAATTCGGGTTGATGGATAGTGGATAGATTCAAAGTGGGTCAAATGTAGAGCTTTGGAAGTGTGTCATCTGAGGTTTAGGAAGTATTGCATGGGACGTGATGTCTTAGGTTTGCCGTTCAAGTCTATTTAAGTTTGTTTTAAGTAGGCAAAATGAATTAAATAGTATAGGGAGATTTTTATTTCGAGCAGTTATAAGCTTCGTTCCTCTAGTTGTACCAACAGAAAGACAATCGAAGAACATTCGCTGTACCAAATTGTATGAGATCAGTTAGCTTAACCGATGATGAATGCTTATTATGAATTCCCCTTCAAATGAACAAACAAGCGGAATCAAAGTCGATCATATAAAATCAGTGACTGCCGATGGCATTGTTTCACGATTGATCCCAAGGTGAAATCTAATGATCGACAGTTGCATCATCGGTATCTACTTTTATAGTTAGACTTAAATTAATTTTTTGATTGAAGTTTTTGTCTTGTGAGACGCTTTAGTCATCCAGGAAGTTTCAGATTGCAGTGTAGTGTTGTAAAATGGTAGCTGAAAGACTTTTCCGTACAATTTCATATAGGGGAAATGTCGGCTCCGTCACTTCTATATCTAATTAGGATGTGTCATCATGATCATTTTTTCAGAACAATGTTTTTTTGGTTCCATTGGCGTCCCAAACAACTGTGCAAAATTTGGGGACGATTGGTTGTAACCCGGCTTTCCGCACTGCATTTGAAATTTGCACGAACCACACATCTAAATACGTCAAAGTATAGCCCAGGAAGTGCCTAACAACTTTGCTAAAAAATGCATTGTACTAGAATGCCCCTAAAAAAAAGTTATAGCTGTTCAAAGATCAATCTCTTTTTCTGCCAACACTGCCGGTGTACCAATGAAAGTCAGACTCCAAATTCGAAGTTAATTATTTTATCGTTTTGGTATGTTCGGATGAAATATTAAAAAACAATAGATCTATCTCATATGATTAGTTGGAGGGGGGATGGGGGGGGGGATCACTCATATCAATAGAAGTAAAGTTTCAAACTGAAATAACTTCGGACTTTTCTTATCTTATCGATTTGGTATGTTCAGATGCATTATTCAAAAACAATTTCTCAATTTCATAGGCATATTAAGATATGAAGGGGGGGGGGGGAGGCTAACTATAACTCCGCCCACACTCATATAAATGGAGGTAAGGCTTCAAACTGCTATAACTTCAGTGTTTCTGATCTTGTCAAGTTGGTATGTTCAGATGTATTCAAAAACATGTGCTACATTTAATAGGCGTATTTAGATATAGGGGGGGGGGGGCTTACTGTATGCTTTCCGGCGCTCACTTATATCAATGAAAGTAAAGATAAAGACTAAAATAACTTCGGAGTTTCCCATCTCTCGAGTTGGTCGGATGGGTTATCCAGAAATATTAGCTTAACCTCATAAGAGCAGTTGTAAAGCGAGTACTACCATTCTCGTCCCTACTATTTTGGTGCAATATACAATGTCAGATATATTCACACAAATGTCATTGGATTGTAATGTTTATATTTCATTTTAAAATATTCTACGATTTCTCAGGGTACTCTTTTCGATGCTCTTCTATCCTTAGAAGCAAATATTGCTGTTGAACTAGGTCTCGGGTGGATTTCTTGATAAATCAGAAATTAGCTTCACCCCTCATTCAGCCATATCGTTGACAACCATCAAGGATCATTATTCTACTCGTTTGCATGTTTTTGCATGAAGCCGGTCGAAATTTCGAAAAGGAATCAGCACTGTTAGAAGTTACGTTTGACTTGGGAGCCCAACTGAAACGTAGCCCACTTAAAGTTAGCCCAACAAGTGAAATTCGACTGTACCTGTGTCTGAGACAAAACTGGTGAAGACAGTTTTCGTTTTCTATTGTTTTTGGTTCTTGACGTACGACTCCCAAGTAACAATTTTGGTTTTATTAAGGTTCTGTAGATCATGATTTAGACTTGTAGAATGCTATGAAACCTCTATAAAACTGGAAATGTTACTTGAGCTACTTCTGTGTTTTCTATATGCGGGTGGCCCGAATGGCAGTTTAATATTTCAAATAAAAGCTTTGTATAGAAATTAAAAATTTCCCAGCTGCTAATAATTCAAACATTTCCTCACTAACAAATGAACCGACAAATGGATATTAAATATTTACACTACAACAATTTTCGTTTTAAAATCTGCATACAGAAAGTATATAAATGATTTGTACCTTGAGGCTGTTCATATGCCACTGGGACAGTTTTTGAGGGGTTTTAGACCCTCTCCACGTGGTGTATGATCTTTTCGAAGTCTCAAACATTTTCAATGTCCTGAGGTGATTTTACCAATCAGTCTCGTGTCGTGCAACTTGCGCTTGTGAAGAGTTTCCTCAATCCATGATTCAGGTCATTTTTGTGAGTATGAAGTCTTAAGAAAGAGCCACAGAACTTTAATCACTATATTACCAAATCATGAATCTTAAATCTTATCCATAAAACTGTAAATCTCCTCGAGACGACCGCGAGTATTCGGTTCAATTTCTTAAACTCTAGATTTAAGACATTAATTATGTGTAACGCAAATCATAACTTGGCTCTGTGGAGTTTATTTGATTAAACCTGTACAAATAAATTATCCTAAGAAAAAAAAATTCCGGGATATTGACATACTATCAATGTCTGAATAAGCTAGACGATTTCTACAGTTCTAGAAGTTAGCTCTTCATAGGACATGCATGGAATTTTCTTTAGAAATTCCAAACCTCCTTCATTAAAATCACCATAAGATGCCCAGAATCGTCCCAAGAGCTACTGTCAGGATTTTTATCTAGTTCGTTTATTTGTAAGGCTCAATCGCGTTAGCTTTACGGAGCCGATAATTCATTGTTCTTTGTTTGTAACAAAATTCACTTAATTCTATGTCTAGTAGGAGTTGGGCCGGATACTCGCGGCTTACTCGAGGTTAGAGGAGTACATTGTCGAAGGATAGGAAAAGGGGAGGAGCTTGGGAGTAGGGTATCGTTGCCTCATCAGAGCGTTGTCGCCAGTATGAACGGTAGTGTGGTTCTAGGTTCGTCTGGAGTTCGACCGGCTATGGTGACCAGTGGGCGACGATGAGGCTCATCGAGACGGGGGACAAGACAAACAAAAACTAATAAAGAGATACAAAAGACAAACGAATTAAATTCTTATGCTAGACATTTGCAGAAACACATAAATCGACTGCATATAGCAGAGATCGCGGGTACCCAACACGTCTCTGATAGAGATATAGGGTTGTCTTCCTTGGGCCTCGAGGGTATTCAAAAGTCGCTCTCTGGTGGCGTCATTATCCGTACATTGCCAAACTGCGTCATCGATGTAGTGGTTGGACATAAGTCTACTCATCACGCGAATGAAGTCACGACTTAAGCCCAAGCCTTTAAACCACGCTCTCGAAGAAATATTAGGAATAATTGAATGTAACCACCGTTCAAGATTTCCATTGTCCCAATCGGTTTGCCAACTCGAAAGGGTACTCTGACGCACTAAATGGTAAAATTCATCGTGTGAAATTTGCCTGTCATAAAATTCGCCTTCCTGTGCGCCCACCTTTGCAAGAGAGTCCGCCTTCTCATTGCCTGGGATTGAGCAATGTGAGGGGACCCATACAAAGGTAATCATATATGATCTTTCTACTTTCAGGATTTCTCTGAATAATATTATGAATGTCTCGCATTCCCTTATTTTTTATCCTATGACAGCTTTCGTAATTCTCTGCATACCACTTTAGGAAACGCTTAAAGGTCATTCAATATTAATTCTCGCAAAAATGTGCTTAAATTTCTCTCTAAAAAGTTAGCCTTTTGAAAATTTACTATTGGAATATTCCTATGAATTCCCTTTAAGTTCATCTTGTAAATTTTAGCATAATTATCATGGAATTCTCGTCAAAAAATTTACCAGGAAATATCCACGAAGTTTAGCTCGGCAATCCTTATGCATCCTCCCTACATTCACCCTCAATTCGCATCAGTAATCCTTAGGATTTCTTCTCAAAATTTCGTATATATTTTCCACAAACAATTGTTATGCATTCTCCTGCAATTCTCTTCTGTATCCCAAGTGAAAGTTTTAGTTTTATCATACTATTACAGAGCATCCGGTGGTCCGGGAAATCGGGAAAACCTAAAAAAAGCCAGGAATTATAAATCACCGGAATAAAACCGGTTAATTTTCGATGACAAATCGTAAAAAAAGTTTACAATTAGACACTGGAATTTTGCCTGAATGCTCCTTGGACTGGACTGAATTTTCAGGATATTGTCATTTTGAAGATTAAGGACCATTTATAAGTAATTCTAGGTATTTCAGAATCAGCGACATGGGAGTTTCTCCTAGACAATTGCGAAAAAATCCAAGGTGATTGTCAGAAGAGTAGCATTTTAAGGTGGTTCTGATGAGACTTTCATAACGATTGTGAGGAATGGGGAGAATTATAATAAATATAAATTATAATAATAAGTTAATATAAGTTAACAAGTTCTAAGAAGACACTCAAGATCGTTCTGATGAGGGTTCAAAGAAAATTTCTGGAAGAACTTTAAGGCTATTGAATTCAGAGGATAGTATTTAAATAAATCTGGGGCAAATTTATTGGAAATTTTGAGGATAATTTGAATTAAATTCTAATGATCATTCCAACAGAGTTCCGAGAAGAGTACTAATGGAATCAAATGTTAAGGGTACAATTTTCAAGGAGTTCAAAGAAACTTTCGAGAAGAACTTCAAGGCTATTGAATTCAGAGGATAGTAGGGGAAATGGATCTAATGTCGGCCTTAATGCCCCTAATTTGGGCCCATACATAAATTCAGCAATCGACTAAATTTTAAATAGCGTCCAAAATATCCATTAGTACCGTCCCAATGACGCGAGATCTAGATAAAATTGATAAATAGCAGATTTTTAGCGATGGGCCCAATCTTAGATCCGTAGGCCAACATTAGAGCCATTTCCCCTATTTCAGAGGAGAATTGCATGGAAATTTCAAGAAGATTGAAAAAATCTTTAGAGAATTCTTGGAAGAATTATTGAAAATTCGAGGAAAGTCTTAGGGTGTATTCCAATAACTTTTGATAGTGCTCTGCAGAGAATAGTGGGACTATTATAAAGAATATTACAAGAGAATGTCGAAGAGAATCTCATGTCAAATAGAAACCATTAAGTATTTAGAAACCAAAAAGTATTTAAGATTTCCTGGAATACTGCTTTTTTAAGATACATTTTATGTAATTTGTGATTTGTCTAGGATAAGATTTGATAATCATTACGCCGGACACAATCCCATGAAAAATGTGACTGTTATAGTCATGGCGAGGGGCGCGCAAATACCTTTAATTTCGACTTTCTAGCAAACGTATAAACTTATTATCTTCAGAACTTTCTCTAGCTAATAAATTTTCTCTCTAAATCTTCATGCTGATATTAGTATAGATTTTCCAAAAAACTCTGAAAATCGTAAACTTCACGTAACTTCATGTAACAAAAACACTTTGGAATTGATTATGTTTGTTAAGCTCCACGTTCTGCGCGTTTTTGATTGCGATAGTGGTACCAAAAAAGATTTTCTTTTTTTTTTTAAATAAAAACAAGCTGCAATTGATTTCATTAAGTTTCTTTGGAAATGCATTCTGAGTAGCTCTACTTGCAGTCGCACTTTTGACTTCTATACCAAAACCAACTGTTCTTCCTACTATCATACTAGTAACGAACGATAAATGCACCACAGTATTCATACATTCTTCACACGGTCCAACATGCTTCAACAAGCCGGTATGCGTTCAATCGTGAGAGATTTGCATACCCACCGACCTGGTATTTACCCAGTTCAGTTCCGGAAGAATAATTTTGCTGGAAACAATTGTTCGATACCGTACCATACCGATTGAATGTTCTGGGTCACTGAAGACGCTCCTACATATACAATAAAGCTAACCCCCCCGTATCACCTTTTGCCAAAACCCCGCCGCTATTTGCATACCAATTTCCATTTAGGATGATAAGACGCCACTCCACGACTTTCAGTCAGTCACGGTCACTCGAAGCGGCGCTGCTTCCAGTTGCAGCAAATTGGTGCCAGCCAACCAACACACTCGGTTCCCAGATTCTGGTTGATGTTGTTGTTCCTCTTCTAGGCTACAGCGCATATGGCATAAGGCCGCCGTGTTTCCTCCGGCTTGTGTTTTTGTTTTCTACTCGTCAAAACAATCTACGAAGCTCCTCTATCGTCGTCGAAACCAAGAGAAATGGGTCATCCAACGGAAACACTGAATGCACCTAAACCGCGTCGTCCGTCCGTCCGTCGTGGCCCAACAGCTGAACAGTCCGCTCGGTTGATGCAGCCAAGTGACTCTCGACAGTCGGTACGCCTTCAGCTTTCCCCGAAATATCTTTTTATTGTTGTTTTCAAATTTCCATCCTAGCGCGAAATCGGTGTGCACGGAGACATGATGATGTGATATTTTCGCGAAATTTTCCACCCATTTCCGTATCGTTAAAAGAAATAGTGGCGATGGTGATGATGATGATGATAGCGACGACGATGGCGGTTTGTGGTATTGGTGATGATAGATTTCGATTGCATCTTCCATCCATACCGTGTGATCGTGATCATAATCGGGAACATGTTGCGCTTCGCTCGATAGACTTTTCGGGGTGCAATAACCATACTATCCCCTTCCTCATCTCCGGCTATCTGCAATTCCCAGTTGATCTTCTCCCCGGCAAATCCCGAAAGCATCAGCTAGTCGATGACGGCGCGGCGGCGTGGGCTGCTCGGTGGAAAACATAGCGGATTTTGGAGTTTCGCTCTGCGCTTCTCAACCATCCCCACCGCGAACCAACTCTCCGTCATTATCTGATTCCATCAAGCGAAAAGCATTTGCACTCTTTGAACACATCTAGCAGTAGCTGCTCTGTAGGCCGCTTCTATGGTAGTGATTTTGGCTTCTTTTTCGAAGGAAAAAAAAACATTGCGGCAGCCTGATTAAAATCTAAAAATGTGTAGCATCCATCGGCGTTGGGCAAACATTTCGTAAGAAAATATACTAAGCCGGTGCACGCGAGAGGTGAAAGGATTGGTGAAGTGTTTGGATTATCCAACGCCTCAATTAAGATTTTCCTCCCCAAATGCTGCGATTCGATCTATCGATCGAACGTGACCGGCTCACCGCCGACGACCGGTTGGTTAAAGGGTGGTGCATCGTAAAAATAAAAATAAAAAATAGATTAGGCAGCAGTATCTCTGATGGGATTGAGGGTGGTGTTAATGGGATGTTTTCCTTTTTAGTGTGATGATCATCGGTGCAATGTGATGAGTGCGATCGTTTAAGCTGGATTGATTGGGCGGGAGGTTGTATTTTTCTTTGGAGCGTGTTTGATTGGGAGGTGTATTATAAGGGCATTAACACACTTTCAACCAACAGAGCAGTGTGTTTCAGTTTATTGTGCAACGTGAATGGATGGCGATTGATGGACTGCTACAATATCGTTTTGGGTAATGTAGAGGGTTATTTATTTGATGGAACATTTGTTAACGAACGTCTGTTTGTGCGTTTATGGAGTGATACAGTTGGCTAATCTATCTCTGTTAAGAAATGTAAATTGAAAATCGTTTAGTTAATGTACTAGACTGTGAAGGCTTTTCTATTTTTTTTCCTTTTTGGCGTTGCAATTTAAAGAATGATCCACTTAGAATCCAGACACATAAAATCAGGTGTTTCTCGAGATTGATTTGACGTAAGAAAAATTTAAATGAGTCAAAATGACTTAAATGTAGTTTCATAAAAAAATTGCAAAATTACTCGGGTGGATTGATATCCTTGTCAACGAAATCCACCTTATTGTTGCGGTACCACTGTAGCACCTCCCGGCTGTAGTGGCAGCTTGCCAAACCTGGCCAGAACTTCACTGGACCTTTGTCAGACTTAATGAGAGATAGTATACATTTCTCCAAGCACTCTTGCTTATACAGCTTCGAGTCCATCGTTTTGTTGGTGATGGAATGCTTGGTTTTGAGTCCGCAGCTGTAAATTCCTTGCCAGATCATCAGTTTCCGGGTTTGCTGGTGACATCACCCCGTGCTGTGACCAGATAAAACCTTTGTTCGGGAACCTGTCTGAAATCCATCTGACCTAGGTTTCGTCGTCCATGAGAAGGCATCCTCTGTACTTCGTCAGAACCCGATCGTACATCTGGCCATTAGATTCAGCTTCATCGTCCTGTTCGGCTGCTTGAATCAACGGTAACCTGCTCGCAGCTGGATCTTCCGAACGGTACTACGGTTGATACCGTATGTTTGACGACATCCCGATCCGAGAGCTCTGGATTTCTCTTGATTGACCTCAACACCTTCCAGTTCAGCTGCCGTTGTTGTTGAATAGAATTCTTTACAACCAAAACAAGTCATACAAAGGTTATATAAACTGCTATAGAACATGTTGCTTGGGATACTTTCAAAACAAATCGCTGTCAAAACATTCGAAATCTGACCACTAGAGGCGCTGCTATAGAATAAAGTGTTCGGATTCTAAGTGGACCAGACTTTAACACTTTTCAGTTTTCAAATTAAACAAAATTCACAAAATACTTGTTTTGTTTATCTCATAAGGATTCATAAAAAAATATACAACTTATGTCTATGTGGAGTTTTGAAAACAAAACTAAAGAAATTTTATACGGAATGGTGATCAGCTAGCATTTGCTTGAAAATCTCAAAAATGAAAGGATTAAAAAACTATTTACTACAAGATACGTACGCGATCCACAACGAAATCAGCTATTCGTGATCTTATAACGTCAATTTAAAAGTTTTTTGATGTAAATTCTTATAAATGTACAAACATTTTGTTTTTGTTATAGTAACTACAGTAAACAGACTCATTACCGGCAGGTATCCAAGTTGTCAAAAAATGGCCTATTTTCACCATGGGCGGGATTTTTATTTCTTTATATTTGAGGCTCAAATTTTCACCACACTTTGGAAAACTCTTTTACTTGATGTGTTTCGAAGAGTAAATGATTTGGACAAATAGTTTTTGAGATATGGTCTGATGAGTGAGTGGTGGAAAACGAATGCTATTTAATATTTTTTTTTTGGCACAATAATATTTTCATGTGAAAAGTTCTGGGCAGGATACTCAATATCATATAATGAGAATTCTGCCCAGAACATGTAAAAAATAACTTAAAAATATTGTGGCATCAGCGTGAAAGAATTCTAGAAAAAATAAAAATAATTTAAATAGCAATGATTTTTCACCAGAATAGCTCAAAACTACCTCTCAATCATCTGATCATATCTCAAAAACCATTTGTTCAAATCATTTGCCCGTGAAAGCATATTTAGTAGAAGAGTTTTCCAAAGTGTGATGAAAATTTGAGCCTCAAATATTAAGAAATAAAAAAATCCCGCCCATGGTGAAAATAGGCCATTTTTTGACAATTTGGATACCTGCCGGTAATGAGTCTGTTTACTGTAGTTACTATAACATAAACAAAATGTGGGTACACCTATAAGAATTAACATTCACCTTACACCCAAGCTCCTCCCCTGATCCTATCCTTCGACAATGTACCTCTCTAAACTCGAGTAAGCCTTGAGTATTCGGCCCAACTCCTACTAGACATAGAGTTAAGTGAATTTTGAGTTTTGGCTCCGTAAAGCTAACGCGATTGAGCCTACCAAATAAACGAACTAGTTAAAAATAAAAAATAATTAACATTAAAAAAAACCTTCAAATTGACGTTCAAGATCACGAATAGCTTATTTGGTTGTGGAGTAATCTTTTCTGAAAGTTGAAATTTTTAAAAATCTCGGAAATACAGGGTTGTAGCCCAGAAGGATCTAGGCACTTTAGAGCAAAATCAAAAATGGTGTTTGTTCAGAATGCCAAATTAAGCGTTTTGGCCAAGTTTGGCTCAAATCGGTGCGGTTGAGTCCCACTTGAGCTGGGCTGACCCATATTAATCTTTTTTTTTTTAGTCCTAGAGGCACCCTATCCTGAACTCACTTTTAATCGATAACCTTCAACCGCCCATGGAGCTAATTGCTTTTATCAGTACATCCATTTCATATAAGCCTTGTTCAATGACCCAGCTTGAACTCGCCCGAAGATGATCGATCTTACTCGAGATTTTTGTTATCAAGAAATAGCTGTCAACCTACTTCGAGCTTTGCCAGTTAGCGTTTCCACCCAGGAAATGTATCGAAATACACTTTTCCCAATACCTGAGAACAGTGATGGCATAATTATTAGTAAATTGATATTTTTCCGCTTTCATACGCTCTCATTGGGGCAAAATATCATGATTGATATTGATTTTACAAACTCCTTTGATATTGCGAGACTATTTACAACGTGTAAAGTTGAAGCTGAGAGTTGAATCGACGCAAAAATGATTCCGTTGCACATCGTTTTCTTAGAAAGAAAAGGTATAATAATGCTATCTCTTTTTTCTCTTCACTGATGGCAGACGCAAAGGGACTTCGGGTGGCATTCGGGTGTAGAACAAAAATCATTAAACTTACTCTCACCACAGTATGGTGAGATTTGCAGCTGGTGAGTTTCGTTAGCTTGATATTCCGAGCTGCAATATCAACCGCAGTTGTTTGTATGTTGATTTTTGTCTACGAAAATCAAGCGTGATCTTGATCTTTGGTAAGATTTGATTTTTTGATATTTTCCCAAAACTGCCTGGGAAACTGGTTATACTTCCCAGGAAACAGCAATGCTACAGAACCCTTGTTATACATATATTATTAGTTTATAACACACTCCAAGGGTAATCAGAAGATCCTTTTTGGGGAAGCTGGTAGAAATTTCCAGGAAAACACCGGTAGATCACTTCCAAGAGAAGCCAGGTGTACTTCTAAAGATGTAGGAATATACTTCCAGAAGAAGACAGGATAATCTTCCGAGGGACACTCGAAGCAAATGCCGGCATGTTGAAAGACAATTTCATAGGAAGCCAGTAGAACTTCTGAATGAAGTTGGATGAAACTTCCGAGGAAAATTGGATGAATCTTCCGGAGGAAGTCTCTTCCAACGACCTGCGGAAGTCATAAAAATCAATCAAAAAACTATTGATCAACTGGACCCCAAAGCAATATGTTGAAATGTATGAATAATAATTATTGAAATCACGATCACGAACCAGGGAAGTAAAGTCGTTGGTCTGCGGTCCATGAGTTAATGGGTCGATAGGTAGAGTCCAGGTGTGGGAGCTGCCTCCTTTTCGTCGGTAGCATCGGTACGAAAAACAAGATCTAAGGAAAAGAAATCAAGGGAAAATGCGCAAGGTTTTGTGCAGTTGATAATAAACTACAAGCAATGATAATAATGACATATTACTGAAAATCGTGATCAATTTAACCCCGGTTTACCGTACTTTGACAACATTTCTCGTCAATGTCGGAAGACTCTTCCAAAGGAAGCCAGAAGAAAAACCATCCAGAAAATGTGAGAAGAGTTCTAGATAGATCTGGAATTAGGGCGTAACAGCTTTTGTAAACAATGACTTCTCTCGATGATTTCTCAGAAGTCATGGCTCTCCCTAGCAAATTGACATCACCATCGAGAAGAGGGAGACTTCTCCTACCCGATGGATGTGTTGGTTTGTGTAGGCGTGCCTTGAATTCCGAGAAATCAACGAGAGAAGGAAATAATTCTTATTTCTCCGGAAAGAAATCCAAAAGGAATTCTGGGGGAAGTCAGGCCAAACAACCGGGGAGTGGTGATTAAAAAAATCCCCGAGTTGAAAGAAGCTTCCAGAAAAGAGCAGAAGGAATTCTGGGCGAAGATGAAAGTATATTCCGGGAGGAATTCGCGAAAATATTGTGGAGGAAAACGGCATTAGAATTTAGCTGGTTAAACTAGTTTACTATAGAAACTTCAAAATTGCCATAATAATGGATTGCCTATTCGTCGCTTAAAATATTTCCTGATACCCGGGAATTCCCGGAAGAGCCATCTCCTGTTTCCTGCATTTGCACCCCAGGCCACTTGAAGCAATTTCATAAGCTTTTGAAGTAACATACCGGTTCCACTGTCACAGTACTTGCAAATTGGATAAAGATAAGTTGTTTCTGCTGAATTGGAATTCAATTCAAGGCATACTTTGAGTTGTTTTGGATATTAAAGTCGGAGTTTGCGTAGTTGGAAACCTGGGATGCTTATGCACCCCACCTTATGCAAATATGCTGTGCTCCTATATCTCAAGATCCTGATTATTTGGAAGGATAATGTCTTCGGCAAAGTTGGTCAAGATGTCAAAAACTACTGGATGGTAGAAAGATCATGCGGATGCCACTCGCATATATTCTGTACTGCGGTATCTAAAGATCCTGATTATTTAGACGGGTGATGTTTTCGGCAAAGTTGACCAGAAGGCTAAAGATTGCTGTCAATGTGTGCATTTAGGATGCTCAGTAGTGCTGCCTAGTGACAGAATTCCGGATTTATCTGTGCACCACCCAACAGGCCTTGACGAAAACGATAAGATAAGAAACTCCGAAGTTATTTCAGTTTGAAAATTTACTTCTATTGATATGAGTGAGGGGGGCTTGGGAGGGTTTAGTAAGCCCCCCTCTCTCAAACTATGCATATGAGATAGGTATATTGTGTTTGAATAATTAATCTGAACATACCAAAACGATAAGATAATCAAATCCGAAATTATTTCAGTTTGGAATCTGACTTTCATTGGTACACCGGCAGTGTTGGCAGGAAAAGTGATTTTTAGCATGTAATTTGAAACATCGATCTTTGAACATCTATAACTTTTTTTTGATGCATTTTAGCACCGTACATCCTTGGGGTAACTTGTTATGCACTTTCTGGATTATACTTTTCATTATTAGATGCAAGTTAGATGGTGGGAAAAGTAGGTTTTCCCATACTAATTTCCATACAAATTTCAAACGCAATGCGGAAATCCGGATTACAACCAATCGTTCCCAAATTTTGCACAGTTGTTTAGGACCCCAAAAGTAAGAAAAAAAATATTGTTCTGAAAAAATGATCATAATGACCCATCCTAGTGCATATGCCCTAGACTGATGCAAAATTTGAAATTTTCGCTCCACAGTGTTTAAACGGTTTCAAATCGCCTCCGAAAGTTTAAACTCATTTGTTAAGAAACTGACTTGGCACAAACCATATGAAGTTTATATTGAAATTACTATGGGAAAACCAAACTATTTGTTCATTGTCTTCTAGCCTTTTTCCATATTGTACTGTTAACAAGTTCTATTGCTATGCTCATGGGAATTTTTATCAGCTACAACTTTGCAGAAAATCGTTTTTCAGTCAAACGTCAAATTAAATAGTTATTAATTGTTTAAGAGATTGATAATCTTATGGCAAGATTAAGCAACTGTATTGTGGGCAACACTGTATTTTGCAGTGTGACATAGTAGCCATGACTTTTGTTCTCTATTCTACGCGCCATAAACACCAATATTGCCTGCTGAACAGTTGATTGAATATAATCATAAGACATCAGTGACTTGCATCATAAATTATTTTTGTCCCTTACATTTGATCGAAAAGTGAAATTCAACAAAGTTGTAGCTGCGACAATTTTCAACAAGCTCAGCTATCATTTTCTAAAGTAGAGTGAAATGGTGAATTTTGAGATAGATATGAACTGAAATTATGGTAATTTCCATATAAACTTCAAGTCGTTTGTTCCAAGTCAGGTTCATACTAAAGGAGTTCAAATTTTGGGAAGATAATCAGGATCCAATTTGGAACCGTTTGAGCACTGTGGAGCGAAAATTTCAAATTTTGCATCAGTCCAACACCGGGTGGGCAGCGAACTGGGAAATCGTGAAAAGCGGGAAATAACCGGGAAAAGCCGGAAATTCAATGGGAGAACCGGGAAAAGTCAATAAAACTTAACATATTTCAACAAAAATTAAAAGTTGAATAGCAGCTTGAGCTTTATCAAACAAACATACACGGAAACAAATCCGATTCCATTTTCATGGATTAAAAATCATAAAATGAAAAAAACTTGCCATCCCATAGAATCGTAGCAATGATTCATGATTTCGTCATGGAAATTCATGATTTCATAATGCAGTGGAATCAAGACCGCTACAAGCGTTACACGTACTTGGCAAACCGTGTTCATAAATCGCACTACATAGGTATCTCTTATACGCCTTTTGTCTTCCATCTTAAACAAGTACTAATAGTCTAGTGGTCAAAGTATGGGTTTAATGATCTCATGGTTCTTGGTTCGAATCCAGTCTGTTGCTTAATTTTATTCTTTTTGTATTTTTTGGTTAAAAGTTAAACCCATGAATTTAGCACATGATTTCAACTCGGATGATTCATGACTTTGGGAATGTTTGCTGCGTTACGCAAAAGTAGCTCATGATATCATGAATATTATTCATGGTGTATTTTCATAACATGAAAATACGCTGTGTTCATGAAATTATGAGTCATTTTTCTCATTTCGGAGATCGGATTTTTTCCCGTGTATGTTTCTTCAGCTCAAAAATAGCTCATTCAGCTTTTAATTATCTTAAAACTTTGAAATTATTTGACCTTTCACCAAACTCTCCTCAGAAATCCTTTGAAATTTTCCTCAGAATACCTTGGAATTCTGTGCTGAGTTCTCGTGAATCTTTCTTAATAATTTAATGTAAAATATTCAGCATTTTTCTTTTTTTACCTCAGAACCTCAAGTTGTCTTGTGAATCTTCCTAAGTATTCCTATGAAATTATTATCAGAAAAACCTTTAAATTCTGTTTATATTTCTTTTAAAATTCTCCTTAACATTCACCAGCTATTCTCCTCACAATCCGCATACAATTATTTTCAGAATCACCTAGGAATTCTCCTTGAAGTTCTCCCCACAACTCCCTTGTAATTCTTCTAAGAGTTTGTGATGATTCAATACTAGAATTAATTTAGAATTCTTGTCAGAGCTCCGTTCAATTTTTCTTCGAGTTCTTCTCAGAATTTTGAATTTTCAAAATTCTATAAAATATTCTTCGTATTCGATCATTTTTCCAAGACCACACAATTTTCCAGCAACTGTATTTTTCCAAATCTGGAATCTTGAACATTTTTCTAAATCAGGGAACTAGAAAAATTTTCGAAATCCCACATTTTGACTATTCTTCTCAGTTTCATATTGTTGAAAAAAAAAATCCAATACTTTTTTTTTCTTCTAAATCTAGGATAGATTTTCGTGTCACATATCTCTAAAAAATGGAATATTCTACGACTCTTAACACATGTCAAATCCTCAGAATCATAGAAATTATTTTGTTTAAGATTTAATTTGTTTTAAGATTTGTATAAGTACAAATTTCGATACTGGAAAAAAAAATATTGTCCGTATCAAGTTCATGATTTTTAAAACAATTTCTTAATGTAATCTCTCCCTTTAAAAATCGGTATAATGACCACTTTAGCCCGATAGCGTTCGGCTATGCGACCTTAAAAAAACTCCATGACTCTGGTACTTAGTACAAACATAAAAGTACTCGAACCTAAAAAAAGTTATTCAAATTAATTCTAAGTACCTCGAAAATAACGTAATATTGCAATCATTATTTATTAAATATTATAAACCGGGAATATTTTGCGATTTAAACCGGGGAAACGGGGAATTTTAAAATGAAAATTCACTGGCCACCCTTCGATTTTAGTTCATTGCCATAACTAACTGGAGAATGTTAGATTTGAAAAATAAATCACCGTGTTAATCCGAGTTTATAATGCGGTCGTCGAAAGGCTTTTCTAGTAATTTTATAAATTACATGTCTGATGATTTTCATTAACGTATTCGACCTAGAAAGCCGTCATCTGAAGGTCCTTGAGCGTTACAGTCTGTTGTAAACTATCATATCATCTCTTGTAAGAAACATGTATGTAGGATGTAAGAAATCTATATCACACTCTACAAAAAACACATGTAAATTTCAGTTCCCTGAGACCGACACATTTAAGCGGCCCTTTTGACGTAAAAATCAGCTAAAGCCAAACGTTCTCTTCGTCGAGTTGCTTTTTGTTTTGGTTTGAGAACACCTAATTTTACATGAAATGTTTGTTTACGTTCCATGATTTACGTCCAATATGGATTACATCTCGTGTAAAGGTAATTATTTCTAAGTGTGTAATATATTTATCAATTGTAATGATATCAACTCACAATCTGGCCGGTACCGGTGGTATAGTGGTAAGCGTGACTGCTTCTCACCCCAGTGGGTCTGGGATCAATCACAGCCGAGGTCGGTGGGATTTTTCTGAGGCATATAAAATGTCTGATCTCGCCTTCCTTCGTTTTTGAGTTATATTTTTTTGAAGTTATCAAGTTTTGGGTTTTCACTCAATACTCCTATGCGATATAGCTCAAAAAAATATAACTAAAAAAAAAAGAACATCGTTTATTTTTTTTATATGTTGTGTAAAAAAGCATGAATTTGCAAGGAAAAATGCAATACAAAATCCTCATTTTTTAATATAATTCTATTTTTTACATTTTTTTTAAATTACCTTTTATTTGATATTTTGGTCTTTCAAATCGGCCCCAGTGGTTCAAAGTAATTATTTTTTGAAAAAATAATTTAAAAAAATCAAGTTTTTAGACCACCCTAACACGGAAATTGTTACCCTAATGACAAAAAAAAATACGGGTCTGATATTTTGCGATAAGGAACAAAACTTCCATTTTTAACGATATTCTGTGAATCACTATATCGTTTTGCTATGGAATGGCTCAAATGATAAAAGTTTCAACTAGATGTATGTTGTTACCTGAGCACCAACTTTGGTTTAAACATAAGCTACAAACAAAGAAAATATTTTATGAAAAACGTGATGAATTTGCCCCACGTTCACGGTACTCCTCCTAAAGTCCGAGCTCAGTACCTACAATCTCGCTCGTACATTCCATCCAACAGACAACCGATTATCTTGAACGCACTTTGATCGAACTGATACGCGCCCTACCGACCGAACTCACCTAATTTCTGTCCACATATATCTGCATGACGTCAGAGCCCAGGCAGCGACGATTACGGCCACTTCCTTCCGCTTGATAAACGACTGACTTTGGCTTCTTGGTCGAGGTTACACAGCCGCGGAACATACTCACCCGGCACGGAATCAGATATCGGTTATGGTTCTGAGCACCATCTATGCATGCATGCAGCGCGTAATGACTGCTTGTAAACCATAAACATCAACCGTATACTATTATGCGGAAAAAAAAAGGTTCTGCACATGGTCCGTCGTGATGCGTGCGTGTGCGTGGGTCGATTACGTTGGAAATATTAGGGACGTGCTAGATTTATGTGGCCCGCAATGGCGATGGCGCTTGGAATTAAAACGGTCTCTGCACACCTATGTATGCTCTTTAGGTGTGAGTTTTGAGTAGGGCTGTAATTGAGTAATTGCCAGACGTATAACTGCAAAATGTGCTGGTACTTTTTTTTTATTATTAACAAACATGGCTCGTGGAAAGAAGTAACGTACAATGGTAAGCTCAGATTGGTTCACTGTAAACTTGACCTTCGTTGTTGTTGGTCGGCGGATTATAGGCCGATTGTCAACGTTTGGGAAGGGGGTGTCTCGATTGGTAAGGTTTCAACCTGGCCACACCTGTCTCCGGCAACGGTAAACCGAGTTGATTGAGTAACTGCTATAAACAGTCAATTATAGCCTTAAACGCATATGTTGTGTCTACTCTCCCACGGATTTCAGTCCCGTAGAGTGTCTGTATTCTACGGTGCCCGTTGTGAGACGCCTATGATTTTGACACCAATCAGAGGCTGCCGAAGACTAGCTCACGCGAAACATTGCTAATCTTATTAGACACGGCATTATGAACACAAGCCAACTGAGTGGGAAAGCACTGCATGTGAGCGGCGGGATCATATTCATGGGTAGCTCCAACAGTTTCAATTTCGAAGTCGTTATTACGCTTGGTAATGATTAGGTGTTGAAACCGACTCAAATGCCCAATCAAAAGATTGCACTACTAGGTGAACATGCGTAGCTTCCCGATGTTCTCTAAATTGGCGGAAAACGCAAAGCTTTCCGTATACACCGACCAAACGGATTTGCTACCCCGCAGCTCACACCGGTGGTGTTCTAATCCATTCGCCACCGTTCCATATGTGAAGGCAATAAGGCGACTAACATGACACCAACCGACAACCGACCGCGCGGACTACACGGTTGAGTAAGCCCTGTTAGCTTGACTGGAAAATCTGTGTGCCCACTGCGGTGCTGATTCGCAAAGCGCAAAGGTGTCGTGTTCAGGAAAAATCGGCTCACAACCACCGCCAAAGCCAAAGCCAAAGCCATAAGGTCCAATCTGTCTGCCTTGTGTCTGCAAGAGCACTCGGGCGCATGTCTTCGCAAAAGGTCAAACCTGTCCAACTCATTACTGTGTAGAACACCAGAGGGAAAACTCTGCTCGGCACGATGCGGTCGGTTTATTGAACAAACATATGGGGAAAAACCTCCCGACACGAGCGCAGAGGACCCACCTCAACCACCAGCAGCCAGTCTGCAGCAGCTGATTGATTCGTGTGTTTGGGTTTGGGCTCTGGCACCACGCGCGCACACCGGACGGTCGCCTAGAAACCTAAATTCTTTTCAAATCCCCTTGTGTTGTTTCATTGGACTCCGGCGATGATAACCAATGAGCCGTGCAGTGCGCAGCCGTTGGAAGTAATGAAATTGCAATTAATTGGAATAGTGTTTTTTTAGGCTGAACCATTATTATAACTGTGCCTGCCACTACTGGTACTATTGTTGTTGTTGGCGCGATGGCCATCCAAGGCGATTTGCTCGGCAAAGCATGAAGCTCAGGAGCGGTTCTACGCGGTAGATCGATTAGAGAGAATGAATGTTAAATTGGCTGTTTAATGAAGAATTATGCACGGAATTTAACGATCAGTTATCTGTTTGGCTTTGGGATTCGCAATAGTCCTCGTAGGATTTTGCTAATCTTAAACTTCATCTCCCGCATTTCATGGGGTTCTTGTTTGTTGATTAATTCACTAACCCAATATCGAATTTTAAAGACACTCTGGTGGCTTATTTTAAATCTTTGACATCGTTCTGTAAGCGACATAGTTGTTGTATGTACAAATGTCGATTACGTAATTGACGAAAAGGTAGATACAAATTAAGTCTTGATAATAAATAAGCTGAGTCAATGCGCTGCAAAGCAATATTGTTCACGGAAGAGACCATAGCATAATCCCGACGCTCTTTCAATGACATTAATGTTGATTAAAAAGCAACGAGCTTCATAAGATGGAAGCCGAAATTCTGTCCATCCCAATTTACGTAGTGCATATAATAAAAATTGCCTTTGGATTCACTCTATTAGTTCTTCATGCCTTTTCATATAAGGTGACCAAACAACACTGCAATATTCAAATATTGGCCTCACATAGGCAACATAAAGTGTTTCAATTGTGTAAGGATCTTTAAAGTATATTACCAATCCAGCATATTACCTGCTCTATGAATTATTTTGTTATAATGATCCACAAATGTAATTTAGAATCAAGAATAACTCCTATATCTCTTATTTTTTCACAACTTTGAACAATTTGATTACCTAATGTAATACGAATATCTGGTTTAATTAGTTTTCTACTGTAAGTTATCAGATTACATTTTTTAACATTTAGTTCCAACAAACGTTTACAACACCACGTATAAAAAACATGAACTTCATTCAGAAACGTATGCATATCATCATCATTTATTATCTTTAAAAATAGTTTCATGTCATCAGCATAAATAAGCACTCTGAGATTATTCAAAATAAGAGAGTTAATGTACAAAATGAAAAGAATAGGTCCCAAGTGCGAGCCCTGTGGAATTCCGGACGTGACTTGAACTGGGTTAGATTTTTTCTCGCTGAATCTTACAATTTGTCGGTTAAATATGGCTTAACCCAGGTGAGGCATTTCATCTCAATTCCCATTTTTTTTCTAATTTAAAAATCAACATTGGGATATCAAGTCTATCGAACGCTTTACTGAAGTCAGTATAAAGAGCTTCTATTTGGTTTCCCTTGTCCATTGCAGTTAATGAGTAATCAACAAATTCCTGGAGGTTTTTTGTGGACGTTGTGGTAGAACGACCTTTAAAAAATCCGTGTTGGGCATTTGTTATTCTATGTTTTATTTGGCTGACGATATTTTTGTTTATGATTGATTTGAATAGTTTAGGAATGCACGAAATGATGGCAATCCCTCGATAATTGCGGATATCAGATTTTTTACCAGATTTATAAATGGGTATTAAAAACGATTTTTTTTCCATTCCTGCGGGAATGTACCAGAGTCAAGTTTCATATTAAACAGCCATACTGGGGTTGTGAGCTCAATTGCAGGGCTGGTAGCGAGTCACTTTTTAGTGACTTGGTCACGTTTTTCAAGCTAATCACTAAAAAGTCTCTTTTTTTAAGGCCACGTCACTAAAGTCACTTCTTCTTATAATCAGTCACTATTTTCATCTTTTTTAGCGTGAATTTATTTTAAGATTGATCATTCTTTGCTTTGTGACGTTTAATCGTCTTTCTCTATCTACAGGGTGTCTACTCATCTTTCTAAATAAAATTACATGAGTTTTCCAGAACTTTAACGGATAAATTCCAGGCTTATAATAAGAAAGCTATTTTTTAAATGCGTTAATATTTGTTTTTTTTTTGTAGATCAAAAACAATAGAAATTTACCCTAACGTTTTTAAGACATGGCAATCAGTTTTAAAGAAACAGCTTTAAAACCAAATCCATTGAATGTTTTTTTTTTTTAATTATAGTCACTTTAACGCTCTTGGGTCATTCGTGACTTGTCCGGGGGTGAGATTTAAACTCGTGACTTTGGCGTGAGTGGTATAGATGCTAATCACTACACCGGGGTCGCCCCCCATTGAATGTTGATGTTTAATACTTACTTAATTTCTCACTTTATAGAGTTAAAAAAACATACTTAATTTGAGTAAGTGATATTCAGCGAAGCTCCGAGTACTTCGAGGACGATCAGATAGCTTCAGAATAATCCATTAACTTAAGCAAATTTGAAGCGACTTACGTGGAATTATGGGGTACTCCAAGAATTCAACGATTGATCCGAAAACGTCAGAAGCTTCAGGGAATCATGAATATATATATCAGAAAATTTGAAGGATTATCAAAGAAATTTAGAGAACTTCAGGTAAGCATAGATAAGTTCAGGGAAAATTAGTGAGCGTTTATAATTATTATAATACTTTAGGAAAATTGTCGAAACTTCCAGGCAAATCGTTTAATTTCAGTAAAGTTGCGGGTTCATAAAAATACTGATAAATTCAGGGCAACCTAGAGAACTTCCTGGAAATTCAATAATCGCTTAGGAAGTTTTAATACCACCAGGAAAGTCTAGACTATTATTTTTTTTTTAATTAGTGCCAATAATTTACGGGAAGTTGCATGAACTTCAGAACAATCTTGAGAACTTCAGAGAAAATCATTGAACTATATTGATTATGTCGTTCTAATTCCATGAAAATTACGGAAAGAAGTTCCAGAAATTTGGAAAAACTTTTTCACAGAAGGACAGTGATCTTCAGAAACATTTCGAGAACTCCATAGAAATCGATGGAGCTTAAGAGGAGATCCGCGAACTTCAGGAATTTGTATGAACATTAGCAAAATGCGAGAGTAAGTAAGTAGTAAGCTTCGAAAATTGGAAGAATTTCAGGGGGGGGGGGGTCAGTTCCATTAGTTTCAGAAAAATAATGAAAATTAAGGCAGTTCCCAGATTTTCAGATAACTTCAGATACGTTAAAAATTTAATTGAAGTCATCCTATGAGTTTAGAAGTTCAGTGAAGCTTAAACATTTTTAGGATGGTTCAATTAAATTCAACGCAGTACAACAAGCTTCATGAAAACTGTAAAAACCTTTGAAAAGTTTTGAGAATTTCAGAAAAGGACCGAGAACCTCAGAGCAGTTCCGTTAACATTAGAGAAGTCACATAAATGTTGAAGAAGTTTAAAGAACTTCAGCGAATTGTTAAACCTTTAGAAGAGATCTATGATCGTTAGAAAAATTGAGGAAACTTTCGGAAGTCCTATAAAGTTCAGGGAAGTTTAAGAATTTAATGAGTCCATTCTGATTTCCATTGAAATATACCTCAACATTTTGATGAAGCTTCGAATTCAATTTTCTTTTCGTTTTACTCGGAAATATCTTGAAATTTACCATAATAAGAAACCCTTTGTAAAGATTCTCCGCATATTAATTGAATTCATTTCAGATTTCTTTTTGAATCTCTCTCCTTCTCTTGGACTTCTACTCACATTGAAAGTCTCCTAAGAATTCATTGGCATTTATCTTCACAAATTCCTCAGATTTCTTCTCATAATTTGTTTAGCAACTATCCTGAATTTATTTTCCGAATTCATTTGACGATGTTCTGGAGTTATTCTCAGATTTAATTGTAATCCTCCTTTTAGTGTTTTCAAAAAGATCCCAAGGACTTATGCCCCGGATTCGTTTTCTCCCACAAACTTTTTGAAATTATCATCAGAAGACTCTTGGAATTTTCCTCTGAAGGAGTTGTGCTCCTCAGAAATTACTAAGAGTTTTCATTAAAATTTGCTTTCAATTCCATTTAGGGTTTCTTGAAAATCTACTCAAAACTATCAGGCTTCACAAGAAATCTTAAATTCCCCAGAACTACCTTTTTTACTTCGGTTTGTTTTTTTCCGTCGATCTTGTTTTCCGTGCTGAACACCAATGCTACCGACGTGTCAGGAAGGCAGCTCCCACACCTGGACCCTACCTATCGACCCATCAACTCATGAACCAGGGACCAACGGCTTTACTTCCCATCCGAAGGAAGGCGTGATCAGAGATGTTATGCCTCAGAACATCCCGGCGGCGCCGACTGGGATTGAACCCAGGCCTGCTGGAGTGAGAGGTAATCACGCTTACCACTACACCACCGGCGCCGTTACAGAACTACCTTGAAAGCAGATTGTATTTGATGTTTTTTTGAAAGATTTTTTTTTTTCCCAGAACTTCCTCGAAATGAGGTTCTCAGAAATTATAATATAATTCCACGAGCTTTTAAAACAGTGCATGGAATTCGTGCTTTTAAAACTGTGCATTTTTGAAGTATTATCGCTGTTAAGTCCAGAACTAGTTCAAATTTAAAATTTCTAGAAAATATGCACGTTAAAAAAAAAAACATTCCAAATTTCGTTTTTTTTTTAATATATTTGTTATCGAAGATTAATAAACTCCATCTATAATGTTCAAAATGTGAATGAAAATAACGAGAAAAATTAAGTGATTGTATTTTAAAATTAATTCTTTTCTTTAAAATATCCTTAGTAATAAAATTATCAAATTCTCTGAGCCTTCAAGGTATTTTAAGGAAAATAAAATGTCCTGAGGATTCCCGGTTTTCCAGATTTTTGCAGTTATTAGACTAATAATATCGTGGGTTTAATCATACAATTTCTATTGAATCTTTCGCTTTAAAGGATCATATCGTACATAAGTGTTTAGGAGATACTAATTGAATAAGTCTAAACCATCAAACATTTATTTGGTGTGCCATCAACTACTTTTCTTCTCGTAGGTCATTTTTAAGTCACTATTGTTATAACTCAGGAAAGCTTGAAAATTTTTCATAATCACGATCATTATTCGAAAAATTGGAGTACGTCTCTTGAAAAAATGTTGCAAAAAGATTGCATATATCTTCTGAATTATTTCTTACTTTTTCGTCTAAAGTTATTTTTGATGGAAAGTTGCACGAATTAATTTTAGTTTTAACGTAACTGAAGAAGTTTCTTGAACATGATTTAATTTCATTTACAGTTGTTTTGCAAAATTAAGCTGGTCACAAATATTCAAATACTTTTCCAAATTCCCTGATTATTCTGTTTTCTATATATTTTGTGAGTCTTTTGTTTCAGATTCTTCAAATTAATGATTTTAAGAACCAATCCAGATTTTTTGAGCGATAACTACGTCGTCTTTTTCTAAAAGGAATTTCCTCTTGTTTAATTTCCAATAAAATTTCATAATTTCTACTGCACAATCGACATTCTCTTGATTTATCAAAACTGATCGCCAAATAATTCTACTCGATTTATACTTAATATTGTCATAATTACCATTGTTGTATTCAAAGACATCTTCGTAGTCACAGTCGGTGGGATGGTTTTCATGCACAACTGTGAGCAGAATACTCTCATTTTCTGAATCAGGAATGAAATCAGCATTCCGTTGATTGAAATCGCCATAGATATGAGTTTTAAATTCAAGAGAAAATTGAGATACTATTTCTTCGGTTATTTGGAAGAATATTTCATAAGAAGCATAATCTGGTGGAAAGTACACTGTGGCACACATGTTCAAATTCTTTAGATTTCGATGACTTCCGAATTACGAACTCCACCACCTGACATTCTTTGAGTTAAAACTAAATCGCGGTCATCTCTGAAAACATTAAAATCACTGCCAAAAATTTCCTCACTTTTAATGGAATCATCAACTCGTTTTTGATGCGCTCTTCATGTGATTGAAATTCTGACAATAAACCAGAATTTCAGTAGAATGTGTTCCAGAGGAAATTTTTTGAAAATCATCAGATTCGACAATATTATTTAAACTATGAACAATTTCTTGGGTACAACATGGACTAGGAACTGCTTGGAAAGCAGTTCCAGATAATTTTAAGGAGAACTCCATGTGAATTTTCAGTAGAACTTAGAGGAGAACTCCAAGACAATTCAGATTAAAATTTAATAAAAACTCAGAGGTGAACAGTATGGGAATTGTTTGTTTATATCTTTATTAAGGAGACTTTCAGCCCTGGCCTGGTTCGTCTTCTTGTATGGGAATTTCTTAGGAGGTGAATTATTTAAAAAAGTTTATAATTCAAAGTGAATCTAAGGACGAATTTGATGATTGTTTTAGTGTTCTGCAGAGAATTTGTTGCACTGTTATAAAGAAAATTCAAGGCACTTCCAGGGACAAACTCGAATTTATTTCAGATGAACTCTATAAAAATAAATTCCTTTGTAAAGAAATACTTCAACTTAAATATAATCATGTTAAGCTCTGGAACTTTAAATACGGCAAGTTGGAATTTAAATTGTTACCCATAACTGAACACGTTATCAATTAGTAGCTTTTGGCTTTATATATAATTAATCTACTGATTGGTTTAAGTTAAATTTGAATCCACACCTCTAAAATTTCACCAAGATCATGTACCTGATGAGTTTAAATTGTTATTCCTGTCAATGTCCATAAACTAACCCTTGGATCATTTTCAATGTCCTAGAACTCTAGTTTTGTAGGTAATTCTGAGTAGAATTCCAAGGCATCCTTGAGTAGGATTCAATACAAATTTTAATGAAAATTCATAACAGCTTTTGACTCTAATTCTTAAGGAGCTATGAGAAAATTTGGACGAGAAGGAGGAGTACAGCATGGTCATTCTGAGGAGAACACAAAAGAGGAAATACAAAAGAAATACAAAAGAGGACATTCTGAGGATAATTTAAAGAAGATTCTGGGGCAAAAACAATCCGAAGCATATTTTCATGTGAGTTTTCGGAGAAATCATAGGATTACAATTGAATATGAGTATGATTTCTATCGAACCTAAAATAAATTCGGTCAAAAATTTCAAGACCAATTTCTGACCAATTTTGTGGAGAAATCTAAGCAAAACTGCAAGTAATTTTTCAGGTGAGAATTTCATAGTTGTGAGTTGAATACCAAGGAAAGGAGCAAAATTCAACGGTAATTCCAACATATTATTCAATTATAATTTTATGAATACCTCCAACGGATTTCTTAGGAATATCCTTCGACAATTCTGAGCTAAATTTCAAGCGTATTTCGAGGAGTATTCTAAGGTTTTCCGGTGTTTTTTTTTTCAGATAATTCAAAGGAGAATCCCAGCAGCATTTAGAAGAATTTATGGGATTTCCTAGCAGAACTAAAAAAATATTCCTAAGATAATTCCATGGGAATTTCAGGATAATATTAAGTAAATTCTGAGGTGAACTCCAAGTGAATTTTCAGAAGAATTCTACAGGCAATTCCTAGCAAGAATTATAAATAATGTAATGAGCATTTGCAGGGTGAATTAAAATAGTTTTCTTAAGATGTTGTCATATTTTTTAAAATCATATTTTTCCTTTACACTAGTCAATAATACCTTCCAGCAATAATACCTTCTAGCTCAATTTAAAATGTTTCCATTATACATTTGGATTGTATTTTTGAAAGATGCGTGAAATTAGGATCATAGGTTAATGAAACTATGGTGCTTTATGGTAGAAACATTCGGAAAAACCTGCCCCAAGACGACCTTATGACTCATTCGGCCTTGTTCGGGTCAGTAGTATGAATAGCAACTCCTGTTGTAGAAGAATTCTGATTTTTTCAGTAATTCAAAAATTAGATCTGGGTATCTATCTATTCTCTAACACGTCACGCTTTTGACGTAGGACTACGTCTTTGATTTCTATATGGGGGTACACTTTCTGAAAACCGAAAATGGAACATGTAACAAATTTAGAAAGATTTTGAACGTTAATAACTCAGCTGCCCCTGGTCCAATTTCAATAATTTTATCACCTTTCGATCAGAAATATGGCTACGCATCGATAAAAATGCTTTCGAATGTTGATGTTCAGCAAGAAACTATTGAAAAACTGGTAAAATGTCCAGCATTGTCCAAAAGCGTCGAATTAACTAACAAATCCACCAATTACCTACATGCATAAGCTGCTTCCCCAGCACAGTCGTCAGAGAGTAGTAAGTAGACGAAACAAGTCGAAGTGGCATTCGCCTCCGAACGTCGGGCGCGTGCGGATAGGGAGGATGGAATTGCGTAATATTTTGCACACTTATCTCCATACTCAGAACCACACGCTCCCAATGACCACACATAATGCTCTCCAGAGTGTTATCTTGTACCACACTTGGAAACAGGGGATACACTCAAAAAATATATCACAAATGTAATGCATGAAATCCATGTGAATTTCACTAAGCTCTCAAAAAAAAAAAGTTGACGACAACCTAAAGAAATCGCTAATGGACTTTGTCGTTCAGTTTTTTCCTGAAAAGTTTTGTAAATAAGCTAGAATGAAATAAAAAAGTTTTTTTTTTCCCATACCGTTTTAATCGCTTTACTACCAATCCCCAGAGAGCCAGCCAAAACATTAAAATTTGAAAGAGAAAATTCACTCTCAATATCTCAACATTCCATGTACTTTGATGACACTCTGTAACATTTGGTGGGGGAGGAAGGACTAACATTTGAAGTCCCTCTTATTTAGCATATTCTGCATAAATAATACATAAAAATTCAGCCTGTAAGAAAATACTATTTATCAAAAATTTCTAGGAAAAAAAACTAAACGTTAATGAATGATTTTTGACTTATTTTCACCATAATATGCATCCAAAGCGTTCCATCCACTTTTCCAAATTTCTAACTTACTATCAATTGAACAGCGCCATCAATGATAAAAAATAGCCATGACTTGGTGAAAACTATTTTTGTTGTTCTTTAAGAAATCTATTCCAACTCTTTTTTACATGAACTTAGTGGCCCTGAAAAGGGCCGGTTTGGTAAGATTTTCGACGGGGAAATTAAGCGCGTTCACCACGGATACGACGAGCCAGCTGGATGTCCTTTGGCATGATTGTGACACGCTTGGCGTGGATGGCACACAGGTTGGTATCTTCGAACAGACCGACCAGATAAGCCTCGCTAGCTTCCTGTAGAGCCATAACAGCTGAGCTCTGGAAGCGCAGATCGGTCTTGAAGTCCTGGGCAATTTCACGGACCAGACGCTGGAAAGGCAACTTGCGGATCAGCAGTTCGGTCGATTTCTGATAACGACGGATCTCACGCAGGGCGACGGTACCTGGCCGGAAGCGATGAGGCTTCTTTACTCCTCCGGTGGCTGGAGCGCTTTTGCGAGCGGCCTTCGTTGCCAACTGCTTGCGAGGAGCCTTTCCTCCAGTGGACTTGCGAGCGGTCTGCTTGGTGCGAGCCATTTTCCTTTAAACGATGTGTTCACGTTGAAAGCTAACTGTGGAATAAAAAATACAAACGACTTCCATTCTGTTTTATAACATGCGTTCGCTGTGATCAACCAATCAGAAACGATGAAAGAACAAGAATACAACAACTAACAAGAAGAATTTAACCCTCGAGTAGGTATAAAAAAGCCGAAATTTGGAATTCTTGTTCACTTTCGTCTCAACCTTCATCAACGATAAACAAACCATCTCCAACAATGACTGGACGCGGCAAGGGAGGAAAAGGACTCGGCAAAGGAGGAGCAAAGCGTCATCGAAAAGTGCTGCGTGACAACATTCAGGGTATTACTAAACCTGCTATCCGTCGTCTGGCTCGTCGTGGTGGAGTCAAGCGAATTTCTGGGCTTATTTACGAGGAAACTAGAGGTGTGTTGAAGGTATTTTTGGAGAACGTTATTCGTGATGCTGTTACTTACACCGAACACGCTAAGAGGAAGACGGTCACCGCGATGGATGTCGTTTACGCTCTGAAGCGACAGGGACGCACTCTGTACGGTTTCGGAGGATAAATTAGCATCATCGACTCAGACTAAAAAACCGGCCCTTTTCAGGGCCATCAAATAAATTAAAAAGGTGATTTTGATTAACTTCCTTGTCGGGATTTAAAAGGTGGTAGGGATGTGATCGAATGATGATTTTTTTCAGTTGAAGATTATTAGATTTAACCTAAGTTGGTTGTTACTGGTATGAGATCTACCACTGCTAATCCAGTACCGACAATCATTTGCATTCATTTGTTGTGTTGGGGTAAGTAGTGCGTTTCCAGTGTTCCAGTCGAAATACAAAAGAATCAATAAAAACCGCCTCGGTTGTACGCGCCTTGGTTAATCTGAGGGCAATCATAGAGAATAAACAGAGAACCCAGCTAAAATTTCTATTCCTACACAAAACACAAACGCCTGCTGCAGTTAACAAAAATATTTATTATATCATACCCTGGGGGGGGACGTGCTGTCAAATCAGCCTACTGATCATCTTGTATGAAACTGGTTCCAAACGTAAACAAACGCTGTAGGTTTCTTATGGCTTGTTTACGTTTGGAACCAGTTATGCGAGGTAGGCGAAGATTGTTCGTATTTGACAGCCACCTCCCCCCCTTGATCATACCACGTTGTCCTACGTCATCATTGCGTACAACCCCATTGGGTTGTCCCTTGTAGTTTTTAGATATGAACTATGATAATCTTTATGTGATCTGCGAACTTGCATCACGAAGGTGCTCCGCGTTTGCTTAGTTACCTAATATGAAGACATTGCCTAACTATTGGAACTATTTCCAAAATGAGGAATGAAACGTCGAGATAGCGTTTTAAAATATTAAATGACATAGGGCAAAAGTTGGCTTCGGCAATACCTTAACCTATTATCGTCAGGGGGTAACCAAAGTCCACCCTTGGGGTTGAATGCCCACTTGTAGAAAAACAACGATAACTTTTCCTCAGATGCTTATTCCGGGTAGCGGATTGTGCTTTTTTTCATCCTAATTCCTGATCATGAAATCGTATAGTGACATACTGATATTTTGGGCAAAACATGACATAGTTGTTCAATCATCGACTGCAAATTAAGCTTATATCGTAACATAAAACATAATGGAACGAATTAACTTTTCGTATAATTTTCTTAAGAATTGAAGAGTTTACAGTTTTCGATATTTTTTTTTTCTAATATGTTTAGAGAAATCAAAATGTATTACTTTGTTTTAAGGGTGGTAAGCTTCCCGTTAAACGTGAACTCGAAACATGAATAAAGCAAATGAAAGTAGCTGTGAAACGGTGCAACATCATCCATAAAATTACTTCACTAATTTGAAAAATTAAACAAAAAATGACGACGCACTCAAGCAATGCATAACCCCTTACAAATAATCCTCAAATCATCAATCCGTCAAATTCCCTCGCAATGCCCTACCTAGCTAAACAATTTTGAACCGTTTAGCGAAAGTAAGTGTGCACCGTTGCTATCAAGTTGTACAAAACGAGTGTTTCTACACAGTTGTCTTCATGCACCACATATCTATGCAACTCACCCAGTAACAACAATGCAACAGGAAGCCATATTGTAATGTCAACCCATAAAATCGGGCGAGACAGGCGTGATAAAAAACCACTCCCCCTCCCTCTGACAAAGTTATCCCGCACAACAGAAATGCATGTCGTTCGCTGCTTGTTGGTCGGCTGCGGCGTAACACCGAAATAACTCGGTGGCCGCAGTCAACAGTTTCAAATTATACCTACTATTTATTTTTTCTTAGAGGAGCATAAATAAAATGTGGCGACGAACCAGCATAAAACTAAGCGCCTGGGCTTTGGATTGACGACATAACAGAGCGCGCGCGCGCGGTAACCAACGACCACGAGGTTCGATTATGAAATCACTACGAATGCCGTCGTCGTCGTCGTCGTCGCCGGTCGTTGTAAGATCCTTTCTTTCTTTCCGTTGTTGGCCCGCCAAGGCAGCACCGAAGTAGCTGCGAAGGTTTCTCATTTTGCCGCGCGGGCAAAAATCGAAATGGAAAATTGAGTCAGATTTGCAAAGTAATCCGTTGCAAGGGGCCATGGAATCAATCTTTTTCAAACGTCCAAAAACAGGTATACCATCAATGACAACCACCACAACACAAGTCAAATGGGTTGAAACGTAAACAAAAACAAACACTCAACTTGCAGTAATTTCACGTTCGTGAGAAAAAAGACATATCAATCAAATGAATATGAGAAGTTGCCCGACTGGCACCGAATGCCATCGTGTGCACGTTCAAGCTTTTAAACGATCATTTGTTTTTCAAGCTCATTGGTTGCACTGCTTGTTTCAATGTTCGACTCTAAACGCACTGAAAAAGTGAAGAGCTTTAATGATGTAGCTAATTTGGGTGGAAAACCGAACCGAAAAAAAAGTGAACGGTACTAGCTCGGGTGAGAAGTTATGTATACATGGGGGTGATTATTTTTATGATTCAATATTTTTTAGCAGCAACCAGTATAAGAAGGAAGACTATTCGGAGGAGCATCAGAAGAAGTGAAAGCTTTCAGCTTTGAAAACATGATCCGTTAGTGATTTAACGGTTGCGTTTTTTGTGTGTTTGTTGTTAGGGTAACCTTTATCAAAAACACATACGTAATACACTCATCCAGGTGATGGTGGTCAATCAAATCGATCTTTTTCTTTAATAACGTTTAGGTAATCCTCGACCAAGGTGTTGCTCGCTTAGTTTGTTTTTATCAAACGAACGAAAAGATCAATCCATCAAAAAAATTTAACCGATTGTCGATAGAAGAAAAATCAATCACTGAGAAAAAACAACAACCCACTAGGTCCGTTCAAAATTTCACACTTGATCAATCGAAAAAAGGTTTGCGCGATTGGGTCGGAAAATTGCTTTTGCCTCCGATACTCCGACAGCTGGTTGCCGTGCTGCTTTACGTCACTGGTTTATCACCACCAGAAACCGATTCGAACATTCCGATGTATTTCCTTTTACAGCGCTATTTTTGGCACAGTTCCACCGTTTTTCGGCCGAATCAAATGCACTTACATAAACGTAGCACTCATATCGACGAACTTTACCTCGAACCAATCGGACGTGATCATTGATCGTCGAGCATCGAATGAGAGATGTAAATTGTTTTCCAATCAATATGAAAGGGGTTTTTTTTTTGGACTAATTAGCCATCGCCACACCAGCAGTGACACAGTTTCGTGTTGTTTATCTCAACGTCGGTGTAATCACCGATGGGCATGGGGGGTTTGGTCATTGATCAATTTTCTCGAGAAAAAAAAAAAGTCGGGCAGTTGGGCGAGGCAGTGTCGTCATTATCATCATCATCATCATCACTACCATTAAAGCGTAACGCGGAAATGATTTGTTTGTTTTCGTTGCGACGAGAAGGTTTCGAGGGCAAGTCGGTGTGGCATGTGGAATATTAGACCCTGAATCAAATGTGTGCCCATGTGGAACTGGTTGTCTTTTGAAAGCCTTAACCCTTCTGTCGGAGTATTTTGTGTTGATGATGGACGTTTTTTTTAAGCTTAATGGTCGATACACTATTTGGGTGGTGACACTTCCGGTGAACCATGTTGCAATGAGATGCTTTGCGCTGTATTACAATTTTTGAACATTATAGTTTTCGAATCACTTCAGGCGGTGGTATGGTTATGTGCTAGCACTACAACGTTTTCCAACTAGATTAGAAAGGATCTTACGTTTAGTAATTCAACATGTGATAGTGATCAGACCTGTTAGATGACAAAATCTGATAAAATACAATGAAGTACAATGACATCTGAAGAATTATCCACAGGAGTGTGATTCAGTACTCCGGTGTCTCCAGAGTAACTCCACTTTACAAAACTAATGGTGATATTAGGGTTGTTTAGCCGGTTTTATCGGCAATACCGTTCCATTCTTTAATAATGAAATACTGGTTTTTAATCTTGCAGAAACCGTTAATTTCTGAAATTTCGAATGTTTGATGTTTAATAAATATATTAGATCTATTACCAGGTCAACGTTAACGATAAACTCTAATAATCTTCAATTATCAAATAAAATAAACCAAACAATCTTTCGTTCTAAGCGTTTTCATAGTTTATCCAGATATCTTCATAAAAATTAACGCTATTTTGATCAAAACAGCTAGCATCCTCCCTTAGTTCAGTCGGTAAAGGCGCAGCTACAAATCAAGACCATGCAGGAGGTGACTGGGTTCGATTCCCGGTCCGGTCTAGGAATTCGGGTTGGAATTCGACTTCCCTGAGTATATAGTATGTTTGTACTTGCCACACAATTATACTAATGCAAGAATGGAACAAACATCGAAAGCTCTCAATTAATAACTGTGGAAGTGCATCTCGAACACAGAAATGCGATGAAAAGAAGAAGAAGAAGAAGAAGAAGCGAGCATCATGAAGTTTTTAGTGTTTTTTTTTAATGCGTTTATTTTTCCAGGCTCATTTGCCGTAGCTTTGCGGAGCCGATATTCATTGTTTAGGTTACAAAATTTCTTAAAACTAACGTTAGTAAAGCGGGGGCCGATTACTCGCGGCTATCTCGAGGTTAGGGGTAACAAATTGTAACAAATGGATGGCAGGGTAGGGATTGAGAACACAAGGTTTGGAGAGCAATGTGCTCTTGATCTTGAACTAAGCGACCAACTGATGAAAAAGACAAACATGGGGGTACACCGATGGGCAGCTAAAAACTTGGGGGAACACAAGATGACACTAACTACTAAATCCTCAGATCTATCCGTTTTAAAAACACATAAATTAAATTGCAATAGTCAAGATCTCGCCTCGCCAAGATGTCTCTAACGGGTATCGCGGGTTGTTTTCCTCGGGCCCTGAGGGATGTGGATAACTCAGATCTGGCAACACGGTGTAAAGTACACGACCAAACAACATGCTCGATATCGACCACTGCCACACGCACATAAATTGCTGCCTGCGAGCCCGATTCGGAAGAAATGCGAGTCTAACGAGTAGTGATTGGACATGACCCTTGATATGACACGTATAAAGTCACGGATCATGTCCGATCCTTTGAACCATGACTTGTTCGATACCTGTGGGAGAATAGAATGTAACCATCTTCCCGAAGTTTTTAGTGTTGTTTTAGATTAAAATTTTGATAGTATTCATTGTAGTATATATTGGATTAGTCTTACAACAAAATTTGGTGGGATTAGCTTATTCAGTGAAATCAATGTTATTAAGCCAAAAGGCTTATTCGGTTTAAATCAGCAAAACATAGACTATTATAAAGCTACTGTCTTGGTGACCTATGCTCAGATAGTTTCTACCACTCACGTGTCTTTTAGCATTTGGTTCTAAGCCATTTATTACACTTGGTAAGGGAGGTGCGAATTTATTGATTTTAAGCTAATGCCTATCCAGTAGCGCCTATAGCAGGGTGTCGACTACCCGGAAAAAACCTGGAAAATCAGGGAATATCAGGGATTTTTTTTTAACTGGAAAATCATGTTAGGGATTTAGGGAAATGTTAGGGAAATTTATCTTTATGACAGAAACAAATTAATAAGTATGGCTGACTTCGCTAGTTTGTAACAACTTAATTATTCGTTGTAGTTTGAGGATGGTTTCCAATTTCAAATTTTAAATAGAGTTGCGAAAGTGTGGTTGTTCAACGCTTGATGTTGCAGTTTTGCAAGTGGAGCAAAAGTTACTAAATTAATTGGGTATTTATTATAAATTCAGCTCCCACTGGGTGTTGTCACATTCCTGAGTTGAAACGAGATAAAAATTCAGTTCCGTAGAGACGCTAGACGTTGTTCGTTGTTGCAAAATTAAGCTGCTTATGGGAATGTGCGTCTCTTAAAAGATGTTATACCTAGTTGCGTCTGACAAAATTCAACCTTCAAGTAGATTCTGCGTCTGCTCGATCCAATGCACTGCTGTATCCAATGTCAGCTGTGTCCAACAAAAATCAACCCCTTGAGCGCATTGAAGCGCTTTTGAGTAAATGCAAGAATGATTAAGAGTTAAGCCGGGCTTAGATAAGGCAAGTCATTGATCAACTCAGTTGAATTCAATTGGGTTGAAATGTTGAGCCTGGTTCTACTATTTTCAATTCAAGTCAGTTAAATGGCATAGTTTACACGCTCAAGTCAGTTGAATTCAACTGAGTTGATCAATTTACTTGCCTTGTCTAAACCCAGCTTTAAGAGAAGATAATGATTTTTTTGTGAATACTTCTAGTTCTTGTTCTTTTTTTTGGGGGTGACCCCGGCGTAGTGGTTAACATCCATACCTCTCATGCCAAAGTTACGAGTTCAAATCTCACTCCGGACAAGTCATGAATGACCCAAGAGTGTTAAAGTGACTATAATAAAAAAAATGTTCTTGTTCTTTATTGTGTTCTTAACAGCTTGATTAGCTCAGAGAACCTAACTAAATGAGAATTTAGGATAATGGTCTTGCTTGGGAGTTTTTGTTTTATTGCTTGGAGTAGCACTTTTATGATTGAATAATGATTCAAAGATACGTAGACAAGCATTGCTTTGACAGCATAGAGTGGCTGTAGTAAGTATTCTAGGTCTTCATTGTAAACCTGGTTAGCTCGTAAAATTAGCTGCACAGTAAAGTGTTAGTATGGTAATGTTGCTGCAATTTAGATTAAATTAACTTACAGAACTTTGGAGATGAAAGCGTTGTTTTTACTTTTTCCCACCGGAGGAATCCGCCCGCGAATTAGCTTTTGGTTAAGCATATTATCCGGAATAATTTTCTTAAGGAGCTGGGTCTCAAAATGTGCTCAAGGCAAAACAAATATAATGGGATTAAAAACAAGTGTTTCATATGTGAAATGCAGAGTGACCAGTTTACCGGGAAAACCGGAAAAAGCTGGAATTTGAAGTCACCGGGAGAATCCCATGAATTTAGTTGATAAATCTGGAAAAATATACCTCGTCCTATCTTCGAAAACAATAAGATTTCAAGGCCCTTGAACTGGTCTTGATTTTTAAGATAACTACAGCCACTTTGAATAACAATTAAGAGAATTTTATATTTTTTCCAAAGTCAATTTGAGCTGATTTTAAAATGAATTCTAGAGATAACACCAAGGTATTTCAGAGAATATTTTCTTGGTAGCTTTAGGAAAACCTCTAGGTGAGTGTTTACTAGATCTCCCAAGAGTGAAGAGGATTTCAGGAATATTGAAAAAAAATACAATTCCAAAATAATTATGCCAATGTCTATAAGGGTAGTCCGAGTATATTCCAAGCGCATTTCGAAAGGAATTTCCAGAAAATGTTAATGAGAATTCCATGCAATCTTTCTTCTTCTTCGCATTTAAAGCTTATTGCTAATCGCATATTAGCTTATTGCGTGCTCTCAACTTAGTGTTCTAGACAGGGTTCTGCATTTTCGAAACAAAGAAAAGAAAATGAACTCTCCGCAAAATCGCTTCATTTCGAGCAATATCATTTTCGTGTAAGTCATCGTGTTTCTTGTTATCGATTCACGATGAACATTCTTCTTTTCAAACATGACAGGACTATCACTTGTTTCGTTCGTCGAGTGCTTCAGTTCATTTCATTTGAAGCAAAATTTGTTTCAATTGACGCAATGAATGACTTGAAAACTGCTTCCTTCGTTTTTTCCACTTTCACTTCAATTCGGGGCTCATTCGACTTGTCATGACCTGACGACGCAGGCATCAAAATATAGTATCCGGATAGTATCCGCACAATATAGGTTGCCAATAGGGAAGCCATCCAGATTAGGTGTAGTAATAATATATTATTTCATATTGAACGAAAATTAAATTAACGAGGCCATTCTGGACTCCAAGATGGCGGCCAGCGGGGTCAGGGAAAGTCTCAAATACCCCAGAATATGGGTATTTTCGAAACGAGGACGACATGAAGGTGCGGAAAATCGATATTCGACGTTATTTGGTGACCATCAAGTTTCCTAAAACGTGTCAAATACCCTAAGATATGGGTATTTTCGGAACGGAGACAACGCGTGGCTGCCGAAAATCGATATCCGATGCTATGTTGGACTACAATATGGCGTCCATAGGGTTTCAGAAAAGGTGTCAAATACCCTACAATATGGTTAGTTTCAGAACAGGGACAACGCGTAGATGCCGAAAGTCGATATCAGATACCACTTTGGAATCCAATATGGCAGCCATCAGGGTTCAGAAAGTGTCAAATACCCTACAATATGGGTATTTTCGGAATGAGGACAACGTGTGCATGCCAAAAATCGATATTCGATGCCATTTTGGAATCCAATATGGCGGTCATCGGGTTTCACAAAAGTGTCAAATACCCTAAGATCTAGGTATTATGGCGTCGCACATCGATTTCTGGCTTCTAGATGTCAGTCCGATTCCAAAAAGACGGCGTGACATCAATTTTCGGAATCTATGTCTCATCCCCATCCTGAAAATACCCATATCGATTCCCGGCTTCTTGACGTTACCCGGATTCTTAAAAAAAAAACGTTTGTATGGGTATTTCTGGAGTGATTTGAGATTTGGGCGTAATTGATTTTGTAAACAAACACGTCAATCACCGATTTCTCGCGAATAAAAGCTTAATCTCGAAAACTACTAACGCTATGAGGTACAGGAATAATTCCTCTATCATTTGGTATAGTTTGTTTATTCAATTGAATTTTATTTCAAGAGAAATCGGCAATTGACGTCTTTGTTTACAAAAGCAATTACGCCCAAATCTCAAATCACTCCGGATTTTATGGATTACAAAATGGCGTCGGATATTGATTTCCAATCTCCAGACGTCACCCCGATTCCAAAAATACCCATATTGATGGGACGGCATCAGCATTTCATATTGGATTGCAAAATGGCGTCGGATATCAATTTTCGATCTCTAGACGTCACCCGATTCAAAAAGTACCCATATTGATGGGTAAACAAACCACCCAACAATGATAAATTTTACAACCCCGTGCACAGATCTATGCGCACACACTTAAATGAACCGAGTGAACAATCAACAAAAGTCATAAAAACTGCGCGAATTTGGATCAAACAGCTTCGCTTCAATGCAAAAGTAAGTTCATTTGACAATGAAAGAAGAAATGAACACGAGTCAAGCCAAAACAAACAGCATGAAAACCGATCGAAAGTGGTTCTGTTGATGTTGACGGGGATCTGCTCGAAGAGAAGACAGAATGACTTTCAATTGAAAGTGATAGTTTAGAGCTTCATCGTCACTTGAAGATTTTCGATTGAAAGTGACTTTGTGGGGTTCTAGATGCACTTCCACAGTTATTAATTGAGAGCTTTCGATTCCTGTACCATTTTTGCATTGGTATAATTGTGTGGCAAGTCTAATCATACTTCTATGCCCAGGGAAGTCGAGACATTTTCCAACCCGAAAAATTCCTACACCGGCCCGGAAATCGAACCCAGCCACCTCCAGCATGGTCTTGCTTTGTAGCTGCGCCTTTACCGAATGAGCTAAGGGAGACCCCAATTCCATGCAATGTTCAGAAGAATTTAGAGGAGCATTCCAATAATTCTGAACAAAATTTGACGACAATTCTCGGCGGGAGAATTTTCCCTGCCAGATGGTGTTGGCAGGGAAGGGGGATTACAAGTTTTGCTCACAAAAGCTAATAGTCCCTTTTCAATTTTTGGTCTGAGGTGAATTTTACCGAGAATTTCATGCAAATTAAAAAAAAATGAAGCTCCAGTGAATTCATAGAAAGAGTTTAAAATTTGAAGAAAGGATGAATTTTAAGAAATATTTAGAGTGTTCTACAGATAATTTCTGTACTGCTATAAAAACAATTTCAAGGGATTTCCAGAGAGAATTTCAAATGTATTTTTGAAGAATTCTGGTGAGATCTATGTGAAAGGAAATTAATCTAAAGGAAAGGCTTGAGAACAACCAAATAAAAGCCTGTAAAGTTTGTGAATACTTCGAACCTGTCGCAGATCCAAATTCAAGATTAAAATTAATTAAAATACCTAAACCGCGATAATTTCCAAAATTCCGGGAGATTGTTAATAGAGATTTGCTGGTCACCATGAAGATGATTTGGAGATTTGGATGAATTTATGCCCCTTGGGTAGAATGCGGATCCTTTCCGTTTTTGGCAACATGAGATTTCTATCTTTTTTGCAATCTATAAAGTGTATGGAACGCTTTATTTAATTTGAAATTGTACTGGACCACTCTTCATGGGTTAGAGGTCCGGTATTTCATGAAAAAATGTCCATAAAGCGCTTATATCTTCTGAGGAAAGTTACAGCTGAGGGGTTTTGTTGCCAAAACCGGGTAGGTACTGTACCTATATTTTTTTTTAATTACTAAAAAATCAGGGAATATCAGGGAATTCGGTTTTCTTTATTGAGGCGACACCCTGTTTCAGATGAGTGCTATGGGGAATTAAATGATCAGAGAAGACTCCAAAGGTAATTCTGAAGATAATTCCATCGGAAATCTGATAATAATTCAAGGGACGTCTGAGGAGAGCTCAAAAGAAATTACGAGACGGATTCACCCAAGTTCAAAGAAATTCTTTAAGGATTGTAAAGGAATCTTAAAGAGAATTACAAGGGGATTCCGATGAGAACTCATGATGATCCCTAACATAATTTCAAGGGAATAATGAGAGGAAAATTTCAAGGAAATTTTGAGAGAATGATTTGAAGCACAAAAAGGGACGGGCTTCGACGCAGTGATTAACATCCATACCTCTCACGCCATCCCCGGATAAGTCACGAATTACCATAGAGTGTTAAAGTGTCTACAGATAATAATAAAAAAAAAAATTAAAATAAGGTGTAATCTTACTTACTCTTCTTAATCAAAATGTATTGGCAGTTCTGAAGTCAAATCACATAGAATTCTGATGAGAAATACAGTGTGATTTCGATGGTTATATCAAAATAATTCTAGGGAACACTCGTAGCAATGAAATTCTTAGTAATCATGGAGCGAAACTTCTAGATAGAATAAGTCCTTAAGTGGTTTCCTGAGAAGTTTTAGAAAATTGTATGGGAATACACGAGAGGAATTCTGTGGAAATTCAGATCTGATTTTGTTAAGGATTCCAATGGAATTATCAAAAATATTCAGATAGAAAAAGCTGCTTTTTCTGTTGTTCTAAAATTCAGATATTTTGGACAGCGTATAGTGACCATCTCGGCTCTCCACACCTATTCCACAAGACCATCGCGATCGGTTCAAACCGATTGTAAACTAATTTGTACAACATCAGGTTGATAAATCACTTCAAGAAAACAATTGCACCATTTTTCATGCCTGCTGCAAATTCTTTCTAACTAGACCGTGAGACTAGCCCGCCGACCACCACCGTTGATTGACAGTACAAAACGGTTAAAGGGAATTAGTTTCCCAGCTTCCGAGTTACTCAATTTGTGTGCACAATCTTGGTAAAACAATTTGCCGCTGCCACAACGGGCATAAAGCATGTAGGCAAAAAGAAAAACGTTGTGCAATGCAAATTAAGTGAAAAATTAAAAACAGAAGCACTGATTGCGGTGCTGCGGCTGGCAATATTCAACATAGTCTGGCATAATGCCATCGACGATGAAGCCAACTGTTGTTTGCGTGGCGGTTTCCGAGACATTCATCGTCGTCGTCTTCGTTGGACGCTGTTAAAAAGTTATGACTTATTGAATAAAGCATTCCTCGATTTTTTCTCTCTCTTTATGTGTGTCTCGATATGGAGTTCATTTCCTATTCTGCATCGTTTACAACTCGCCATTGCTGCTACAATGTTTCCTGGAAGAACTGTATGGGCGTACTGGTTCTGGCCAGCTCAGACCGAAACAAAGAAGTTGATAAGCTATTCTGCCCGAGCTGAGTGCTGAAGCAATGGAGAATTTTATAATGCTGTAGTAGATTGACAATTTCAATGGAAAAGTTGATACAGTAGTGCAATTAAATGCTAGCTCTAATAGATCAACGTTCTTGATGGACCATTTTTGGAGCTGGGTGCCGAGGACAGGTTTCTAAATATGAAACAGTCCTCATTTATGATACGGTTTCAAGGCAGCGATCATCTACTTTGTTCGATCATAGCGTTATGCAACCTGAGCTGAGTGACATTGCAATTGATCACCATTATGGCAGAAATTGTGACAAAATTAATAAATTAACTCCCACCACCTTTGCTACCATCTAGCTCAACCGGGAAAGCAGTGCATATCAATATGCATCCCACGATTTCCTGTCTCCACAGAGCCAGCCAGTTACCTCATAGACTTCTTTCTCCGTTCGTTTTTCATTCACCTGATGTGTCTGCTAGGGGTACATGCATGCACTCTTTGCCATCTTTTGCGAACGATTAACGAAACAACCTAATCCCCGTCATCCGATCCCAGCTTGATGGATTGTTTGCAGGCGCAGCAGTCACAGAGCCACATGCAACCAGCCTTGCATAATACAATTTTGCAATCGCCCTCTCAGTATCTCCATTACTGGCAAACAAGTGTATCACCATCTCTGCAGCAAACCAACGACGGCCATAAAGCAACGATAAACACATGAAACTCTTCGATATGAATCTGCTTTGCATATCGAAAAGTGAGCCCTTCGTTTACCGCCGTCATCAACTGCCGAGCCAAAACGGAGAATATTAGTTCAAGCTGCCGTCCGCCGTCGATGTGCATAGAGGCGGATAAGAGTACTTAAGGGTTTTATGAAGGCAGCAGACTGCAGGTTGTAGCGCAATGCAAAGACAATTAATGCATTAATTGGCCCCCCTCCGCTTTGTGTGGTGGTGTGTTTACTCGTAAGCTACTAGACTGAAGGTAGTAAGCTGATTACGAAAACCGGCCCCGATGGAAAGTGAAATGGAATTCCTTCGCTTTGGTGGGCTGGAATGGGATCACACTTTGAATTTGATTTGAATAGACTAGCGCGGTTCTTTTGCTCGAATTAACGATGACAGCCGTTTTTGCGACAGCATCAAGCTGAATGATTTGCGAAATCACTGTGAGATTTGTCGCATGTATTCGTTGCAATTGCTGGAGCATTTTAGTAAAGTGTACATGTGAAATGAAGGAACACGTCTGTGATTGTGTCAACAGGTGATGAACTGTTAAATGAGATCACATGGACAGGTAGTAGATACTGGAATCAACGTTCGAGGCATGTATCTCGTGATGATGTAAGACAACGGAGATAGCAGAAGAATTGAAGATTTATCTGTAATGCAGGTCAAATAAATCAAAACTGTGGACATGGAACTCCACATACTGATGTAAATTATTCTTTAGTTGCCAATTTTGGTAAATTCAATTCCAATGTCATCCAAACGTAAAATAAATCACATAACTTTCATGTGATCATCCCATAATTGGAAATTGCACCACGGTGGTTTCGATTCCCGGTCCTATCGAGGGAATCTTTCGGGTTGGAAATTTTCTCGACTTCCCAGGGCATACAGTATCATTGGTTGGCATAGAAAGCTCTCAATTAATAACTGTGGAAGTGCTTCAAGAAATCTACGTTGAGAGCAGGTCAAAGCTCGTTAAAGGCCATCTTGAGGTTTCCAAATCATGAAATTCGATAAGTCGCATGATACAATTTGAGTAAAATAAAAATATCAGGAACAAGGGTATTTCGGTTAGTTCTGGATTAAAAAAAAATGAGCAGTATTGTCCAAAATCGCTTACAAATTTGCTGGAAGTTTTTTAATATAATGAAGTTAATCATACCACATGATTGTCATCAACTCATGAACCGGTGACCAACGGCTTTACTTCCCTTCCGAAGGAAGGCGTGATCAGAGACGTTATGCCTCAGAACATCCCGACGGCGCCGACTGGGATTGAACCCAGGCCTGCTGGGGTGAGAGGTAATCACGCTTACCACTACACCACCGGTGTCGCTGAAGGGTCCTCAAGTTAAGGGTGACCTAAAAATGGCTAATGTTTTCAAAATCAAGCAGTTCGATATGCCGTATGATAAAATCAGAGTGAATTTAACGACTTTATATCAAGGCTTTCCCCAAATGGTTTTCAAAATCATAAATCATGACGAAATCGGAGCGAATCAAATATCTGACCGGCAGCTATGGAAACGTAATACATATTAAAACGATGAAATGCTCCTTGAACCTTAAAAAAAGATCATTCACTGCATAGCTACTCAGATTTACTGTCCTGCCCGTGTTTTATTTAGTCTATTGGGTAACCGTCTAGAATGAGCTTCCAAAAGATCTACTTTAGAAGCTTTTTCTTTATAATCTTCGTTTAGAAGTAGTTGAAGATGCTAATTTCAAATAACAGACTAAAGTGGTAATTTTTATACTATATATGGAGGAGATGAAAGCATAGAGTTGATAGTTCCGTTAGAGTACGGTAGTGTGAAAATTGCATATAGATAGTAGATAGCGAGCTAGGACAACTTCTTTTAGAAGCTTATTCTAGATGCTTGCTTGTCAACACAGGAAGGACAGTAGCTCTCGGTAGCTTCGCAGTAAAAGAGCTTTTTTTCCAAGGAACTAAGGAACATTTCATCGTTTTAATATTGCAAAAACCACTTTCTCATATCTGACCCCATTTAGGGTCCTCTGGTTGCTCATGCACTTCTCATACTCTCAGCTCTAGCTGGCGTTGCTAGATCGTTGTTCTTCTCTCCATTTACGCTGCAGCTCCGACATAATCTGCGTGACTGCTCTGTTGACGTGGAATAACGTGCTCTCTTCTTGACACATTTCATCGACGACATTCTCCACGTTAATGGGGTGTTTACACTTATGCTATTTCACTAGCGCTAATGAGCCAACTGCATGTAAAAAAGCTCACCAGTATAATGTAAACATGGCATCAGAGCATAAGATTTCAGGTATAACTGAAATTCGTACTAGCAGGCTAGTACACTAGCGCTTGCAAATCCGCACAGATGTAAACACTTCTTAAGGATGGACATTTCCCTTTGCACTGCCTCAAACCTTCGACAGTCAAAGACCACATGCTCCGGCGTTTCGTCCACGTTGCCACACTCCGGACAGAGGAGTGACGCTTCGTGTGTGTGTATCATTATCTACCCCTCACCTAGCTGGGGTCGATGGACAAGTAAAACTGCGAATAATTTGATCAAATCTAATGTTCCGTAATGGTGCCCTTTATGTTGTGCTGATCAGTACTTTAATAAAAATAACTTTGAAGCCAGACAGGGCGTGCTCAACAAGTTTAGTGAAAAGGATATACTAATGTCCACACAAGGTACACCAAAACATCACATAGACGCCCTTATTCGCACTATCTATTCAGGAGTAGAAGGAAATGAAGAGCCACTGCAGCCACCTGAAGCTTGAACCAGGTACCTGGGCAGTCCACAATATCCGTGACAACAGCCAGCAAACGATACCCTGTCGTGTTTAGTTGTTGAATATTGTTGCATTTATAAATGCATTTTATGTTAAGTAGGTACTGGAATAAATTCAGTTTTTATTGAATGGATGGATCCCACCAAATTTTGAGCCGGATGGCTTAAATTCTTCCTACAGCAGCGTTATAAAACCTCTGGTAACGCTTAAAAAACCAACTACTCTTCGGTGAATTATCGAACGGGATATCTCAAAGCACGACAAATTACTGAACTACTGCTTTATGAACACTTGAAACCGTAATTACTTGCACAAAATTAAACGCTTTTAATGAAAACAAATGTCGAATTCGCTGAAGAAAAATATGCAGCAATAAATAAACATGTCAGCTTTTAAGCGAGAACCGAGAAAAAATACTACCCAAGATTTGAGTTTTTTTTACGTAATATTGAGTTCAGCCTCTCACTTGTACTGTACTCATTATTGTTGTCAAAAAAGGAACGAGAGATTCGACCCAACGATATAGTTCAGCACAAAAAGTTATTTTTGAGTAAATTACATATTCTCAAATTTACGTGAATTAAAGTTAATTTTGGGTAGAATATACTTAAGAGTAGGTAATTTTTTTCTGGTCTTAAATGGAAACTACTATATGCGATTTACTCAAATTTGGGTTATTGGGCTAAACCCCGGAATTGAGGGAAAAGTGCTTAATTTTGGGTAGTTTTTCATCTCCGTGTACTGCAGTTTTTCTGCCGTATGATAAAATGGCCGTATGATAACAATGCCGTATGAATATTATAGCTGGTTTCTGAATGTAAAAAACGTCTATATTCTCCAAACAAGTTTTCTAAAACATATTATTTGATTAATTGCCGGTTCTGAATGTCCTAAAAAAGACCAATATTGCCCAAAATTGCATGATCTGGGTGAGTTAGGTTTGTAAAATTCTGAAGTTTGACTTGTTGGCATGATACAATTTTAGCGATTGAAAATTATGACAACATACAGGGTCCTCCGGAACCGGTTCAGAATCTCCAAATAAAAAATCCACTATTGCTCAAAAACTATAAAATAAGATAAGCCGTCTCTTAAAATATTACACGCCACTTGATAAAATCCCATTTTTTTTAAAGGCTGTTCCATTTAGAATTTGGCCGCACAAATAGGTCATTTTTTCAAGGGGAAATAAAGTAAAAAAACGCTAAATGTATCACTGTGTAGGATTTTTATTTAGCTTTAAGGGAAGAACCCGAGTAGCACACTTTCATCACAATAAGTTACAGCAACTTGTTTATGACTGAAATAAGTCGTATATAAGTTTCTACAATTGATGTGACAAGCGTGCTACTAGGGAATACATCAAAAATTATTCGAATTTTCGAACATTTCGTGGAATATCTCTCATCATGTCTTGCACAGTAGTACTGTCAACCTCATCTACCATCCTTTTCCATCACTTCTCCAAATCAGATGGTGTTTTGATTGTTTTGCCACATTTCTTCAATTTGCGCTTGATAATTGCCCAAAATTGTGCAATGACATCGCGGCTGTAATGACAGCTGGCTAAGCCAGACCAGAACTTTACGGGACATTCGTGTGATTGAATGAACGGCAAAATTATGTTCTGGAGACACTCCTCCTTGTAAAGTTGTCCATGCATAGTCGCCCCAGCGATGAAAACCTGTTTTCTTTCCGCAACTGCAGATGTCTTGCCAAATCATCAACTTGCGAGCGAATTTATCTGCAAAGACAAATTTGAATTTATCCGGAGCATCCCCGTTACGTTTAGCAAAGTAACATTTTTGGCCCGGGATTTGTCCAAAGTTCATTTTTACGTAAGTTTCATCGTCCATCCAAATGTGAATGTGCAGAATTTTTTCACGTCTGTCACGTTCCATCTTCGATAACTTTTGAACAAGTATATGAATCCTGAAGAAATTTGCACTACTAAATAAACAATCCTTCCGGATCAAAACGCTGTGAAGTTTCTTGCTACGACAACTAGAGGCGCTACAGTAATTAAAAAGAAGCGGCCAAATACTAACTGGAACAGACTTTATATAACTCCATTCAGGGTCTTCCGGATTGTCTTGTCCCCCCGTCTCGATGAGTCTCATCGTCGCCCACTGGTCACCCACCATAGCCGGTCGAACTCCGGACGAAGCTAGAACAGCACTACCGTTCATACTGGCGACAACGCTCTGATGAGACAACGAAACCCTACCCCAAGCTCCTCCCCTGATCCTATCCTTGGAAAATGTACCCTTCTAACCTCGAGTAAGCCGCGAGTAATCGGCCCAACTCCTACTAGACATAGAATTAAGTGAATTTTGTTACACACAGTGAACAATGAATTATCGGCTCCGTAAAGCTAACGCGATTGAGCCTTCCAAATAAACGAACTAGATAAAAAAAGGGTCTTCCGGAAACGATTTGGGATGGCCAATATTTCCCAAAAAGGTATGAAAGATAGATTCCTGAGAATATTGTGGTTCATTTTGGGAAAATCTGGGAAACCGGGAAAAAGCCGCATTTTATTTTCAAAATATCGGAAATTAAAAAAAAATCTGAAATCCAGTAGAAAATATTTGGAATTAGATCAAATCAAACTCGCATTTCTAGGATCATTTTCAGTATTCAGACCATCTGTTTTAGGCCTTTTTGCGGTTTTAAGGCCATTGTAGCGTTTTTAGGGTCATTTTTGGGCGATAAGCTTCCACTTAAAGATGATTTTGGCATTTATTTCCATATATTATAGACATCCAGAATAGAGGTGGGGAAAACAGCTCATCTGGCTGAGTGGATCAAACCCATCCAGCTCACTGAAGGGAGCCAATTCTTTTGAACAGCTCTTCGGATCATATTTAAATTTTAGAAATTCAACAATTTAGACACAAATTCGAAATCGGAAAATTAATTAGTGGTTTTAGTGTTTAAAATAGTAAAATAAGTCTGACCAATAAATCCGTACCTTATAATATAGCTCTACTTTTCAATGGAAAACGCCACTAACGCAACAACTGATCAACCATCGCGTAAACCAAAATGCGCGCAAAATGTGCCTACAATATATCAGTAAAAGCGAAAAATGTATGCGAGAGGGTTACTCCTATGTCACACGCGATTATATGATTCACATCGTGGCACATGATGTTACGCCTTTTCCAAATATATCATATTAACAATATGATCCATTCATGCCTTTTCCACACATTGCAATGGTGACCCAAAACATACTGCTTCACGCACCATCTACCGTTGAAAAAGGTCAGCGGCAATCATCCAATTACAATAGAGGGGCGCGAATATAGTACTTATTACAAACATAAAAGTCAAATTATTTTCATTAATTACATTTAGCATATTACATCAAAATTTGTCTAACGTGTCAATGTTGTCATCAAATGAAATAATATGTTAAAATCCATACATTTAAAATATTATAAAAAATTTCATTTGGTTTATCCCTTGTAAAGATAAACGAATACATTGGTAGTCTTTTTGGCCACAGAGGCGCTTTCATCGCTAAAAATTCGGTTCGCCAGCTAAGCGAAAGAGTGGATCATATTGTTAAAATAATATATTTGTCTTTTCTCAAGTTCCAGTCTACATACAAATTTTATTTTTGATGTTAATTCTCCAGCAGAATTTCTCTCACTATTCTCGGCTTCAGCTCCAGATCATCAGCTCAGTTCCAGATCCAGAGCTGAATCGTGAAGAATCGACAGAGAGAAAAAAAAGATCCGAAGAGTTTGACGGGTTCAAGAGCTGGACGGGTCCGAGAGTTGTCATTCTAAACAGCTCCTAGTTAATTAATCGATAGTAGATGATTCGGATCCGGAGCTGAGCTGATAAGCTGGAGAGTGGCATTCGGATCTTCCGCTCCCCCAGAGAATTATGGGAGGAGGGGTGATAGCACATATGCTGGAGGAATAACATCAGCAATAATCTCTATAATAAAGACCAAAAAAAGTGAGTTGATGAGCTGCGGTCCCTAAAAAATGAACCGCGGGTCATTAGCTCACTTTAGAGAATCGAGTCTATAGAACAGCTTGGGAGCGGATCGCTCATCTCTAATCCAGAATGCTTTCATGAACTGGCTGTGTTGGTGTTAGATTAGATTAGATTAGATATATTATGAGTTGATGTTTGTGTGTGTTTTGTTTTAAATTATCGAGACTAATACGACATTTTTGGCTCTTCTGTGTGTTGTTTAAGCCATGTCATAATTGTCAGGGAGATTTCAAAATTTAACAAGGCGTACCCGAGCAGGAACGAATATCTCGATACCTCAATTGGTATGGATACCAAATTATGATAATGCAATAGCAAAACAATGCCAACCAGGTATTCTTTTGGTCCCCCAATTAACAATTTTTGATATTTACGAAGTATTTTCCATGTAATTTTTGGTATTATTCTTTGGTATTATTCTTTGGTATTTTACCTCTTATGTCATGCTGGTCAATACCAAATTTTGGTATCAGATCAGAATTAGGTATTCATTAGTTATTTTCTCCTGCTCGGGAAGGCCATCAAGGGAAAACGCTGAGGTAGTCTTATTTCTGAACTGATGGATCTCATTATTATTACCATTAAAAATCAAAACGAAAAACCAGGGAATATGTGCAGTTATGTTCTTATAATATTGACTTGGCATCCTAAACGCTATTTCATCACAAATGGAGAGATTTCCATATACTTTCCGGAAAATGTATTGCTTTCGAGCAGGAACCGATACCCGAGAAGCAATCGGGTTCCGAATCCGGAGCAGGAAAAAATAACTTATTAATACCAAATTCAGGTATGAAAATAGCATAACTGGCAACCTAAATATGGTATTAGTGAGGCTGACATAAGAGGTAAAATACCAAAAATAATACCTCAAAAATATTCTACGAATGACGAGCTAATAAATAATTTAGTTATTACAATAACAGACGGATAACAGACGCATTTTTGATGCCAGAAAACCATAGTTTGTTATTTTGAAGGTCTTCTAATACCAATTCAATAACTCTTTAAGGTGTTATTGTCTAAAAACTGAAAGATCACAATTTGTTATTTTGGTATCCATTTGATATTTTACAAAATATTTCGATAACTGAATAATATCAAAACAAGGTTTTACACCACAAGCCATACCGAAATCTGGTATCATACCACATTAAGATATTCATTTGTTATCGTAGCTATCGATTGCTTCTCGGGATGCGGTGGCCATTGAAATTTCCATGACGATATTATAACTCTGATTGGCCGCAATCGGGCAGTATTTGAAGAAGGTTCGATACACGACACTCCCGAATTGGCCAACAATTTACCTCTTCTAGTTATTTCGACCACTCCCATTCCGCATGCATGTGATAAGCAGCCTTGTTATACAACATTGTCAAATATCTTCCTCCGAAAAAAATAAAAATGAATTATTTATTCACATAAACTTCCATAACATTTCTCTGTTCCCGTGATCGGATATTTCGCAGATCGAATCAACCATGAACTTGTTATCCTGCCTAATAAGCCAATTTCAATTCGATAAGTCTCGAATCACGTAGCACTGCCATCACTGTTCTCGAAGCTACGCTGTAATAGCGCATTCCAATCCCGTACGCCATCCACCACAACCAAAGCACCCAATGAACCATTTCTACCGAACGTCCTTGACTGGCGCAATGGCACGCGAAAAAGAATGCGCATTTTGCCCGCGAACTTCTCTTCAACGAGCCTCACTCGCGTCCATCAGCGGCTTCCATTACACTTCTGCCACGGCTGCACGTCCTCCTCGCAGAAAAAAACCACCCCAAATTGCACCGGCAAAATTTAAATTTCAATTGAAAAATTATACCCGGAGACGCTTCTCGCTCTCGGAATGTTGCTATTTCACTTGATTTTTCTTCTTCTACCCCATCTCGTTCATTTTCTTCAAACTGGCCCCCATTTGTTGTGCACCACGCTGGACTTTATTGGCGGCAATGAAAAATTTCTTTTTTTTTCGAAACTTCTTCGTGTGTAGCTTAAATGGCTTCGCGCACACCCATATGGTGTGTGGTGGTGGCTCAGACTTTGCCCATCCCGCCCCGCCCGTTTTGCGAGCAAGCGCGCGCGCTTCTTTCCCAGCGAAGGATAAGCCAAAATATGAAAAAATAATTCATTGAAATTGTTGCACCAAAGTCCAGTAGCTACACCACCGGCCAAATGAAATGCAAAAGCGAAAGCTCTTCGGTTTTCCACCTCGCCTCCATGCGAGAGGCTCTCGGAGGCTGCTGGAGACCGTTTGATCTCCAACAAGTTGGTGGGTGGTGAAGCTGCAGCTGCTGATCTAGTTGCTACTGCTACTTAGACGGAATGATGCAAATATTTATTTGGATCGAAATTGCGGCTGCTGCTGCTGCGTTGAAAAGCGAAAACAACCAATCGTTAGAAAAATTATTTTCCAATTATATTCACCAGCTGGATGTTATGTCTGTACGCGGGACACGGACTATAGGGAAACTATGTTGCGCGAATCTGTATGGGTATGGTAAAACAACGCGGAGAGTTTGTTTTTCCTCGAATCGAACACGATTCGTGCTGCAAACTTTATTGCGTAGGCAGCGACATTCCGACTTTCGGAGGTTGTTGTGTTTGCATAGACCAGATCACGTCCTCGGTGTGGCTACGACAAGAAATGTTTCGTTTCCCGCTTCCACTAGTTTACATAAACCAAACCCTCAGGCAGACTCAGGCGACTACGGCAACTCAGCAACAGCAACGGTTTGGTATCCGAATTAGATGCAAAGCAACGATCAAACAGCTGTTGGGCGTTTTGTTTTGCATCACCACAGCGAACCTACAACCTTTATGCCTACATATATAGGTAGGAATTGTACGAGCGAGAGAAACACGGTTCAGGTGTCCGGTTGTTGTTGTTCCTGTGCAGATCCGAGCTGTGGATAATTAAATGAAAACTATGTTACAATTATCGGATCGTTTGCCTAGGTTTCTCGGTGTTCTCTCTTGAGGCATTGCCTCTGAATTGAATGCTGTTGATTTTCGGACAGGACAACCCGCACATCGTTGGCACTACCACGAATGGGGAAGTGAGCAATTTAAAACCGAAAGTGCTATTTTGCACTTTCGATGGGAAACACGTGCGAAACCTGCGGCTTGGTAGTTGCAAAATTGCTATTCGGACTGTAGAATTATTTGAATTTTATTACCTTATTTGTATTCTGGAACTCAGAAGCTGAAAGTGTATTCGGCCAGTCTAGAGATAATTGAGGAAGCTTCATGTGATAAGAATTCTGACGATACAACTCTTTCGATTCTTTAAATATTTATTACATAATTAGTAATGAAGTTTGGCTCATTTTTGACACATGCCAGTGGAATAGTTTCGGTTTGAATTATAAGAGAAAACAATGTTGAAACAAAAATCACAAAGCAATTCGGTTCAGTCAGCGCTCATTTTATTCGAAGGATGCTTCACCTTAGTAAAAAAATTATCAAAAATTTAGACTATTAGAAACAAAAGCATACATGAAAATAATCTAAAAATATGTTTACCCGAGCAGGAACCGATAGCTAATCGATAACAAATGAATATCTTAATGTGGTATGATACCAGATTTCGGTATGCTTGTGGTATAAAACCTTGTTTTAATATTATTTAGTTATCGAAATATGTTGTAAAATATCAAATGAAAACCAAAATAACAAAACGTGATCTTTCAGTTTTTAGACAATAACACCTAAAAGAATTATTGAATTGGTATTAGAATACCTTCAAAATAACAAACTATGGTATTCTGGCATCTAAAAAAGCGTCTGTTAACCGTTTGTTATTGAAATAACTAAATTATTTATTAGTTCGTTATTCGTAGAACATTTTTGAAGTATTGTTTTTGGTATTTTACCTCATATGTCATCCTCACTAATACCATATTTAGGTTGCCAGCTATGCTATTTTCATACCTGAATTTGGTATTAATAAGTTATTTTTTCCTGCTCGGGTAGCGGTTGTACACGATCTAATGCAAAACTAGCTATTATGAAAAACATCAATCCCTGAATCGAATCGTTGACGATGATAACACTGTTATCAGCACTTTTCTTGAACCTTAAAAAAATTCTAGGGTAGGCGAGTCAGTTTTGGCCCAAATTAGTGAGCATATTTAGTTTGCACGTTTTATAAATTAGAAATCGCCATGTTTTTGTATACTTCTTGCAAATTCCTGCCGCTACTCACTTGAGGTGAGGGCTGGCTAAACTCGCAGGACATGAGTGTTTTAAAACCTCCAGTGAGTTTGAAGAGTTTCAGCAAGCCTGGTTTTAAAACGATCTCTCTACTTTAACGCACCAATGGAATCCTTCATTTGCAGCTGTTGTTGTTAGTTCCTGAGTTTCCAGAGGGGGAAATTTGAGACCTAAAACAGTATCTTCTAAAGGACAAGTAGTATGCATTACCCGAGCAGGAATAAATATCTCGATACTTTAAATTGGTATTGATGAGCCTGACAGCATTTATGCATTACTCCCGAGCAGGAGAAAATAACTAATGAATACCTAATTCTGACCTGGTACCAAAATTTAGTGTTGATCAGCATGACATAAGGGGTAAAATACCAAAGAATAATACCAAAAACTTGCATGCAAAATACTTTATAATTAACAAAAATTGAATTTTGGATACCAAAATAATACCTGTGTGGCATTGTATTGTGATAACAGTTTTTGGTATTATTTTTTATTATTTAACCTTTTATGTCAGGCTCATCCATACCAATTTAAGGTTTCAAGATATTCGTTCCAGCTCGGTCCAGAAGTTTCAAGAAGTTTGTTTGAGCTTCAACGTTGAATTCCCCTTTCAAACCTCTAACTTCCTTGAAGTTATCTAGATGCATCTGAAGTTTTCGTTCCTTATGGAATGAAGTCTTTGAAACAATTTTGATATTCTCGGAATTTTCCATTATTCCATTATTAGATGAAACTGCCCTGAAGGGTTCTGAACATCCCTGAAAATAATGAAAAATGCCTTAAAATCTTTAAACTTTTTTGAAATTCCCTGGACTACTCTGAAGATCTCGGAACTTTACTGTGTTTTTTTCCTGAACTTATCGAAACTCGGATGTTCTCATAATTAGCCTGACGTTCTCGCTATTCTCCTGAAGTTCTTGGTATTGCCATGAAATAATTGAACTTTCCTGGAACTTTATGGATTTCTGTTAAGTTGTCAAAATATGTCTGAAGTTTTCTAAGCTTCTCATGAAATATCTGAACTTCCTTGAAATTTCCGGAACTTTTTGAAGTTTCTCGAAATTCTCCTGAAGTTTGTTTAACTTTCCTAAAAGGCTGGATTATCCTGAATTTTTTGGGGCTGCTTGAAATTGCTTGAAGTTCTTAGAACATCTTAAAAATTCTTGCAGTTTTCCTTTTTCAGTCTTGAAGTTTTCGAAGCTTCCCTGAAGTGCCCCAAATTTTTCAATTTCTTGGAACTTATTATGCTGATGTTCCTGGAATTGGTCTGAAATTAATGAAACTGTCCTAATGATCTAAAAACTTCAAGACGTTTTCTGCACTTCCTTGAATTTCTCGGAAATTCTGTGAAGTTTAGTTTTTTTCATAAGCTCACTAAATTTACCTGATGTCCTTTAGTGTCAATTTAAAAGAACTTTAAAGGCAGTTCCCGAAATTTACCTGAAATTCTCGGAACTTCCCTGAAATACTCGCAATTTTCCTGATATTCATGGAACTGCCCTAAATTCACGTACAGCTTTCCCCCGAAGAATGCGTTACCCACTGAGTTCTACCCACCGCTTTTTCTCGGTGGGTTTTCAACCAAGCGCTCTGATTTTCTGCGAGTGACTAGTTCTCCATTGGCACTACTCACATGCAAAAAATCAGACCGACTGGTTGAAACCCCGCCGAGAAAAAGCGGTGGGTAGCTGTAACTTACCTTGAGATGTACATACTTAACTGAACTCAACTAAATTTCCTGCAATTTTTCTGAAGTTAAATCAACTGCACTGAAGCTCTTATATAGTTATATAAATTTACCTGAAATCTATGGAACTGTCCTGAAGCTAGCGTAACCAACACTAAAAATTTTTAAACTTCCCTGTAGTTCTGGACTTTCTTTAAGTTCTCAGAACTACCCTGAAGTATTCGCTACTTCATTAAAATTCTTAGAGGTTCTTGAAAGTTCTCGCAACTTGTCTGATGTTAATGGGGCTACAGGTTGGACTCGATTATCCGGGGCTGGATTACCCCGAGAAAATGGCTCGATTATCCGGAGCAGTGCTGAGATTTGTCATTGTCATTGACAGACTTTCGCGCGATATTGACAAAATTGTTCGTCACATAGTCACTGACAGACTTGATCCTCAAAAAAACCTTCGTCAAAATCTCATTCATTTTTTCGTCAATGACAAAGATTCACCTGGTAACAAAAAGTGTAATTTAGTACATTCTGTGTCACATTATTGTTATCCAAGTAGCTCAGTACGTAGATACTTGTTCACTAAAATGGATCCATGTAATTGTTTTGCTCAAGTCATTTAATTTAGTTACAAATTTAGCTAATAAACAAATCTGCACATGTTCGTCACTGACACCATTGTCATTGACAATTGACATGGTTTGCCTTGACTATGACTGTTAGCTAAAATGAGTGACCAAAGCAGAATTGATGAGTGTTCACTCGGCTGTCGACAAAAGCAGGCCACTCTCGATGTGTGCTACGCGATCGTCTGTTTTCTCGGCGGCAACCATTGTGTGGTCCTCCTCATTGTTCTTCATCAGCAGTTCTTTCGGTCGATGCGTCGTCGACTTTGGAAAGCAACCGTTTCGTGATGAGTGTGTGAGTGCTGACCACGTTTTGCGTCCATTGCTGCAATGGACGCGCTCTGACCCTCGTTGGCGTACAACAATGTGCCATACAATGAAACTACTGGAAGCGGCTCCAGTTCTGATGGAGGAGGCTTTTTGGATAGCGGAAGATAAAGTGTTTATTGTGTTGTACCTTTTGACTATAGTTTTAAGATGTATTGTATATTGACCAAGAATCCTCGGCTCTGTAAAGTTAATTCGGTTGAGCCTTATCAAATAAATTAATAAACAACAAAGCAGAATTGTCAATATCACCGTGTACTGTCGAGATTTTGCAGCACTGATCCGGAGCCATATTTTTTGTCTTTATCGTTGGGTTTGAGCAAGGAAATACAAGAAGCATAGGGTAAATGCATCATCCATTGATGAATTTTCACTATTTTGAGGCAATTTGTGCTTGAGATAAACAAAGTGATTTAGAAAAGTAAGATGACGAAGGTATCCTGAGGTGACCATACCTTATTATTTGTCGACTAACCGCAACTCCTAGTATAAAAGTACAATAAAATGTGTTTGAGGTTTGTATCACCCGGATTATTAGTGGAATTTTGTTACCATTCGGGTTATCTATCAATTATGTTTGCCAGTTATTAGGGACCACCTTCAATTCTACTAACGATTTCATGTCTTTAAATAAAAAAAATCGAGCGTTGGAGCGTATAGCAATTTCAATGATTGTTTTTTTGAGAAAATGAACAAAACAATTCTCCGTGTGTCTTTTTTGAAAGTCGCCCAATTGACTGCTTTTTTTTTGTTGGGGGGAGTTGAACCACTGCGTCCATTATTTGAACTTTTTGACTGCTTACGACAGCTTCTCAGGCACAATTTCAATACCAATGGCTGTAGAGTTATTATTTTTTTAAATGTAATGTGAAAACGGTGACAACACATTGGCCCTTTTGTAGGATTAGGCTTGAGCCAAAATGCTCTTTTTACATGTCGAAAATCATGATATTTCATACAGAATACATGCCGAAACTTTCATCCCCATCGGAGAGGACTGAGCTACACACTTAGAAATACCTAATTTTACATATGACGGAATCCATCTTTGACATAAAGGATGAGACGTAAACAAACATGTCATGTAAAATAAAGTCCTCCTAAACTGAAAAGTTCGTTACTCGACAAAAAGTACGTTGGATTGAGCTGAATTTCGCGACTATAGACTTCTCTGACAGTGCAGAACTTTAGATAAATTATAATTATTAATGCAAGAAAACCTTTGAATTTACCCAAAGTTCTGCAGCAATACTTGTGCAAACGTCAGAAAAGTCTATTACTAATGTGTGTGTATGTGTGTATTCCCTCTAACCCCCACTGGCCGGCAGTGTTATTATGGAAGAACTCTCTCTTCAATGTCGCATTTATGGTCATTGTAGACAGCTTTAGTCCGGGAGTTAGAAGGTGACAGCTCTATTGCAGATCCAGCAACCGATTTCAGAATGTCTGGGGAGTCACGCCCATTCCGAGGTTACTTTCACTTACAATAAGCCCCGCATGTATGCATCACCGTTATCAAATGGATATTGGTATTACACACACGCTTCCAGGTTCGAAAATATTCTTTTCAAACCTGGCACGTATTTAGTTTATGTTTTTTTTTTTTATTGTAAAATGTATTTGGACTCACCATGTTAATTTGATCCTCCAATCCATGGGTTCCGTAGTTTTGATTTTCTCTAAGCTTTGCATCTCATTTCGTGATGCACCTTTGTCGTAACTTTTCAAGCTCAGTGTTGGTGCACCCAAACTACTCTAAATTAATAACAGTGCTCAAAGGACACATAAATTAGAATTCCAGTAGGAACGTTATTGGTCAGTATTTCTTCGGGGAAGGAATCTCGCATAGCCCTTGCCTCGGGTATAACCGCTCGATATTGATTTCCCCTGAAAATTAAAATTAATCTACTCTTTCTCGTGGCAGCTAATGTCCAAATTAAGACATTATTCACGGATCATAACCCATCTCCTTCACGCGCCATTGTCTTCGTTGACAGTTTTAATTTCCTCCGATTGGTGAATCATGCCTCCGCAAACCTAGTTGGTTTTCAGCTTTTGCATCACGTTTCACCGGGTGCAACTTTATCAAAAAGCGTTCTAAAATTAAACCTCACAAACTCCTCCATCTACATAAATAGCAAACTTCTGTTCAGAGTTGGTTGGAAATGCTAACATGAAGCTTTAGTGTGATGATTTATTAGCTAGAGAATGATCTTTAGAAGAGGGTAGGTGGATAGTTCCGTTAGAGTACGGCAGTATGAAAATTGAATAGAAGTTGAAAATGAGCGAAGGGCCATTAATGCGACAGTTTTTAAAGATAGACGCACATTTTTGCCTAACCCGTACGATGTACGCGGGGACTTAAAGTATGTCTCCAAGTCCACAGGCAAAAATGTGCATCCCTCTTTTTGCTCATAAACTGACTGCGGCTGTGGAATAGTTCTAGCGACGTTTTCATCACTACCTAAAGCCCCACGTTGCGAGAGCATTTCCAGTCAATGGTGTGTTATAATGCAGTTCTTCTTTACCCAACTATTGTTGCTCTTCTTTTCTTGAAAGTGTACTGCTTCTTTGTTCATTTCTACCAAGCCTCCGTCAGAGAAGTCTATTACTTATGGCTCAATTTTATGTCAAAATTGACGCTCGTATATGTCAGTCTCAGAGCACTTAGATTTACATGAATTTTTCTGAGTGTGTAGGTTATTTGCTCATTTGCCATGAAATTGCTCAACATTCTTGAAATAAATTGAAATATCTCTGAACTCAATTTGCTAAAATACATGTATCTCAGTCCAGTAAGCAGATAGCCATCTTCCTTCAGCAAAAATAATCGGCATAAATGTTGCTACAAGCATAGTCTCTTTTTAATAACGGTAAGAGCATTTATGCATTTTTTATTAGAAAATTTTGTTTTTTTCCGGTCATGAATTACTGTAGGTTCACTCGATTTTGTCAGCCCCCTTTTTGAAATTCTATTCTAATATTCTACGAAAATAATGCGCTTTTTTAGTAGTTTTATTGCACAACTAACCTTACACATCTATCTTGAATATGGATGAGAAAGATTTGGAGTTACGGTTACATAAATAATAAAATAAATATGAAAGTCTGATGTGTGGAGGGCTGACAAAATCGGGTCATTACTGTACTTCTGAACAAAATAAATCACGTTTCTCGACACAAATCAACACTAAACTGTATCTTTGGGTTCTCACTACTATGGTATTGAGTAGAAATACTCAGAGGAAGAGATGGGCGGAGAGAATGTTTTGAGCCAAATGAACTGTCAAAATCTGAGCCAATCGAACATTCTCATTGGAATTTTTCCGAGGATTTCCGAGGACCTTTATGTTTCGTGTGCTTCTCAAAAACAATATTCTAACTCTAATGATTAATTGATCTTCGTTGATTAATGAATGGCACCAAGAGATGTGCAAACAATCAATTATTATTTTGCACGTAAATCGAATCGAAAATGAAAGTCATGTGAAATGCTAGCTTTTAGCAAGGGTTGCAAGATAATGTAGGTACAAATTCCTGCTGCCGAATTGTATTTTGTTTTCTCCGCCTATCTCTCCCTCTGAGTATTTCAAGTATTGAGTAAATTTATTTCGGTTATTTTTCTACTCCTTTGAACACATTATTAAAAATTGTACTGAAAAATGGCTTTGACTAGAAATGTTGCACATTGATTAGTAAGTATGTTTAATTTGAAAAAAACGTCAATTTACACTTCTAAGCAAATAAATATCTAATTATTTCGCACAGGAAGCTTCAAATCTCATTTCCTATTTCACCGCGTTCAACTGACAGTGTAAGGAAATCAGATCATTTCGAACGTTACAGCTTTTTTTACGGCCCCTACACGTCGCAATAAACAGATCATATGCTCCGAGAGCATCCACATTCAACTGATGAACCTGTGCCCATGATGTACTGATGCGGGTCAGCGCCCTTTTCAACCGCAATCGGTGTCTGGGTCTGCTCCCGGTTCATCCGAGTCCGGCACGAAACCGGAATATTTTGTAATAACACACCGCAAACCACATGCAATGCCCACACTCTCCTGGCAGTCACTCGAACCAGATATTATTGCCCACTTGCTATAAACGTGTTTTGATTTTCTTTTTCGGAAGTTATGCCACACTGCACCGCTCATCTCTCGTCGTCGGTCAATAACCGGTTTTGCTGACTGTGCCATTTGCAGCTGATCTGTTATCATCAGCACGACCAACAACAACACCAACAATAACAAGCTCGAATTTGCAAAAAAAAATGGGGATGATTCGAAAAGTGAATCACCCGTGCTGTGCAGCAGCGCGGTGAAGAAGAAAGATGTGAAAGGTGGCAATTCGGTCTCGGTTTTACCGAAAGAAAGCACGCACACACGTCTTGAGCAGTATTTAAGTGTAGGCAGCTAGAGCATGTCAAAGTCATACGCGGCTGAGCGATGCGCCATAAAATTGCGAACGGTTCGCGCTCTGTGATCACGACTTTTCCACACCGCGGCTTATCGCAATTCGACCTACACGGTCATTCAGACCGACTCAAAATTGAAAAAGTAGATTTGCTCAAAAGTGAGTTGAATTTTCCGGGCAAAAGCCGTGGAAAACCTGGAAAAACTTCTCGAATATGTGGAAAATCCATGAAAATTTTACTCAGTCTAGGAGTATACTAATGGACTGAGATATTCGAGAAGTTTTTCCTGGACTCGACTCAGTGTTGAGTTGGTGCGGAACCATGTACCCCGAGTAACATTTGCAGTGATAGAAAGATGGTGCCGAAAAAGGGAGGTCACGAAAATTGGCGAAATTCGTTCATCTTTTATGGAGCAGATGAAAAGGGGCGAATGTTTCGCATATCTCGAGAGATAAGATTTCCGGAAGGAACTGCTCGGGGAAAATTTCGATCCGCTTGCTCGCTGAGCGGTCTCGTGCAGCTGGTCCGACCATTTTTACCGATAAGTTTAGAAAACGGTTATTAATGAGATTAACCCCTCATAGTTGAAGAGGTAGGCAATTAGTTTCAACTTCGCTTTTTTTTTTGTTTTTGCGCGCACTGTATCAGCGCGCTGTTTTGCTTCAGTTCCCCCGAAGATGAGACGAGAGAGTCTTCGAGGGGCCGCCAAGCAAATGGCATAATGTATTAATTAGGTTTAGAGGTTTTCTCTTTCGGTTGAACTTTGTATGCAGCGGGGCAGTATTAAGTACCGCCGAAGGTTGCATTATAGTTGGTATGTACAGCTGCTACTGACTGGCAGCTGTAAGCGGAGGTTAATGATTGTTGGTTTTTGTGTGATTTGAGAAGGATTATGGAAAATTTAAGTCTCGGGGAAAGTGGGATGAAGTTGGTAATTGTTTGCTTACCTTGGTTACTGGTTGGAGGTCATTATTTAACGAATGTTGAATGGAAAACCAGAATCAATTTGCTATGCGTAGCCGTTTAATATTGATTTGTAACGGTCAAGTTCAAAGAGGTTGTAGTTAAATTAACGTGATGTTGTATTTAACCGTTTCATAGTTTAAGTTTGTATTGTTTATTGTGACTCCGATTTGAAAAATTTAATGTATGGTTGTGTTTTTCATTGACTTTGTCAACAAACCAGGTTTTCCAAGATACTATATCATGTCTACCTAAAATTAGGACCATGAGTATGGCGTGATCTCTGAATCGCTACAATGAGACCGCATTTTTTAACATTACGAATCTTAGGCCTAAATTATTTAAGAAATAAACACAATGCAGTTTTAAACATGTTCATCGAATGTAGATACTGTACCGAAGTTTTGTGAATTTGGACAGGCTTGTGCCAGACTCTGCATTTTAGAAAACCTGGGTAATCTGGAATTCTCAGATAGTTTTCGAATGCTTGGAAACATATATCAACAACTGGTTAAACCCTCGTTGTTCGACTTTTTTTTAGTTGATGTTCGGTTGCATCAATGTTTAGTTTCTAGTTTTCTTTGGGAATACCTTTACGTGATTTGTTTTCCGTGCTGAGCACCAATACTACCGACGCCAGGGAGGCAGCTCTCACACCTGGACCCTACCTATCGACCCATCAATTCATAAACCGGGGACCAACGGCTTTACTTCCCTTCCGAAGGAAGGCGTGATCAGAGATGTTATGCCTCAGAACATCCCGGCGGCGCCAACTGGGATTGAACCCAGGCCTGCTGGGGTGAAAGGTTATCACGTTTACAACTACACCACTGGTGCCGCTAGGGAACACATTTACATTTTTAATTAAAACTAGACTCTAAACCTCTCTTAGCTCTCGGAGATGAACTAGCCCTTGGCTAAAAATCTCCTTAATAAAGACTAAAAAAACTCTCTTAGCTCAGTCGTTAAAGACGCAACTATAAAGCAAGACCATGCTGGAGGCGGCTGGGTTTGATTCCCGGTTAGGTCTAGGATTTTTTCGGGTTAAAGCATTTCTCGACTTCCCTGGGCAATAGAGTATGATTGTACTTGCCACACAATTATACTAATGCAAAAATGGTACAGGCATCGGAAGCTCTTAATTAATAACTGTGGAAGTACATTTAGAACACTAAGTTGAGAGCACACAATAAGTTAATATGTGATATGCAATAAGCTTGAAATGCGAGAAAGAAGAAGAAGACTATTTGGCCTAATTAACGTTCAGCTTCTCGATGCTTAAAGTGTTTTATTGCGGTTCAATTTTTGCTTCAGGTAAACCGCAGGAACTTTTAAGAAGTTCTGAATCTTCAGAATAGTCCAGACTTTTGGGTAAGTTTAAAGATCTGTCAGGGTAAGTTCCGATGAATTAAAGAAAGTTTAATTAAATTCTGTTAAAATTCGAGAACCAGGAAAGTCCAGAGAACTCCAAAGAACCTAAGAAAAGGTCAGAAATATTTTTGGGAAACTTTACAAGTTCAAAGCACTTCAGGGAAATTTCATGGTTTTCAGGACCGTTCCATTTTTTTTTCGGCAGGATTCATAGAATTTAGGGAACCTCTGAGAACATCAGAATACATCAGTTGATTTAAAGGAAATTACTGAAATTTTAAAGAAGTTCCGAGAAACTCGGATACTTTCTGAAAACATAGACAACGTAAACAACGAAAGACAAGTAACACGAAGATTAGAAAATTGTCAGATAATATTAAGGGAAGTCTTGAGAACTTTTAAACACTAGAAAAATCGAGAAGATCAGAGAACTTCAATGCTGATGTTCCATTAATATCAATAATATTGTGAGAACACTTAAGAAGTTCCGAAAACTTCATGAAAGGCCGAAGAAGGTCAAAGAAGATTAGAGATTTTCTGGTAGTTTCATCATAATCAAGAAAATTCCGGAAAATTGCAATAACCTTCCGAAGTGCATTTCAGGTATGCTCAGGAAACTTCAGGATCATTATTGAGTGTTCAGGGATGTATTATAAAAATTTGTAAAATTACTCAGGATCATTAGAACATGTAAGGAAATTCAGGGTAATTCAGTATTGAGCTAAAATCCCCAAGAAATTTTTTTTTCCGGAATTTTTCCACAACTTTTTCTTGAAGTTTCTTGCGACTGATCCATAAACCCTCTGAATTCCAACTTCCACCAGAAGTTCTTTCCAATCTACCTTACGAAGTACCTTTTCAGTGTCTCCAGAAAGTTTCCAAATGTCTCTCCCAGAAATTCCATTCGTCTTCCTCTGGAACTTTCTCCATAAGCCATTCTCCGTAAGTTGTTTTTTTAGTATTCTATTGAAAAACTTTTCTGAGCTTCTTCTGGCTTTCCTTGGAAATGGCTACTCTTGGAATTTGTTTCAGATTTTCGTATGTTTTCTGGCTTTCTTTGGATGTGTCATCCGATTTTTTCCCGAAATCTTCTTTAATTTTTCACCATAAGTTTCTCAATATTTGTCTTGGAAGTTCACTGGAGGTTTTTCCGAGTGCTATTAGAGCTTTCTTCAAACTTCCTCCAGAAGAGCTACTTTATTCTTCCTCTGGAAGTTTTGTCGATTTCCTTCAGATGCTTGTTCAAACATTGCCGGGAAATTTCTTCCGACTTCTCCTGGGAAGCAAATTTTCCGTTCTCAGTCCAAAAGTTTGAATTTTCGCCATCTAGAACGGCAAAAATATAAAATTAATTAAGATCATAAATACTGAAAAACACCGACTTATTTACACCGTTGATACTGATCAGCTGGAACACAATCTGGCAACCCCGTTCTTCTCCCAACTGAAGATATCAACAATTGAAAATGAATTTACTTTTAGAGAAAGTTGTTCGTTACGTTTTATCAATAGAAATGGGGTTGTACGCAGGACTAAGTGGTCTTATATAATAAATGTTATTAGTTAACTGCAGCAGGAGTTTGTGCTTGGTGTACGAATATGAATTAGAGCAGGGTTCTCTCTGTTTATACTCTTTAGTATGACGCGCTTGACATAGATGGCCCACAGCGACTCACGAAGAGCTACTGATTCCGATCACTGATTCCGGCTTCTTCCTCCTTCTATCCAGGAAAGTAATCTTTGATGTACCGTAAACCGGGGGAAAATTGATCACAATGTTCAGTAATATGTGAATATCTTCATTGTAGTTTATTTTCCATTCATTTATTTTGTAAACCATGACTGGTGCACAGGTAACTAAACGTAGTAGATTGATGTGTTAAATTATTTGCGTAAGTTTTAGTTTGAACAAGGGCCCATGCATTAATTATGTCACGCTAAATCGAGGAGACATTTACCCCCCCCCCCCTTTCATGACGTTTTTCCTATACCTAATGCATTGCTTGTCACAAAATCTTGATTGATTTTTATGACTTGTTCCAATAATTTTTCCAGTTATTTTATTATCACTTTGACTTACAGTATTTCTGCAGAATGTGAGTTCATGTGATTACAGCTCATAAATATCATTCATATGTAAATATGTTTATTGTCAACTATAATTGTAGGAACAAAAAATAAGCCCAGATTAATGTAAAATGATCATTGTAAAATCATAATGTAAAATGATAAAGCAATCTTACTGGAAAAAAAAGGAAAACGTGCCTTTAAATCATCTTTCCATAATCAAACTTTTAAAAAATGAACTTATTTTCAGCAGTTTGTTCGATAAATTTTACCCAGTAATTAATCTACCCCCGGTTTACAGTACATATTGAAATAGAAGAGTTATTCTATATAAAACTATTTTCTTAGGTACCCTCTATCTTAAATTATAAAAACTGCTATAGAAAAATAATAATAAGCTTTATCACTATAGTTTGTTCAGCAATGTTTCTTGGAATTACGTAATCTACAACTTTATACAATGTTCACTCATGATCAGCGAATCCAAGCACATAAAGCAACCAATGCTAAAGACAAAACGGTTGCTACTATTACCACGATAAAAGGGCTGAACACAATGACAGCGGCATAGCGATATAGCGGCACAGCGGCAAACGCGCAATGTACTTAAATCGCGCTAACCGCTGTGCCGCTGCCGCGTTGCCGCGTTCCTACCCACAATGCATGCGGGCACAATCTATTATATATAAATGAATTCCGTTTATTATTCAGTTCCAACCTGGATCGGGTATCAAGATTGGGTCTGCTTGTTTTCAGACAAACGTCAGTTTGCTCGTTTTTTTTAAACCTAGCTCAGGTTGAGTTTCGCACTGACAAAAAGTTCGGTTTCGCACTGGGTTGGAGCTGGTTCCAACCCCGATAATAAACGAATTGTATTTATTTTCCCTCTTCCACGTAAACGGGATTGTTTTGATTGCAGTTTTCAGTTATTTGTTATTTGAATAATCTCTGATTCAGCTAACATAGTGAAGAAAGATCAGTAGAAGGTCTTCTGAATAATTAATAAACCTGAAATCTTGTAAAAATATCCAAGGGGCTTTGAAATTCTCCGAAGTTCAGTAATCGTCTCTGAATTTGCATTAACTTCAAAAAATGTGGGAGCACTTTGAAGAAGTACCTTGAACCGTGGGGAAATATCGAGAGCTTCGGAGAAGAGTTATAAATATTAGGAAAACTGCGGGAGCTTAAGGAAAGTTTAGGGAAGTCCAGACAGCTCTAATTTATTGAGAAGTTAAAAGAGCTTCTGTGCGAGTAATGATATCTTTAGGAAAGTCCCGACTAGCGGGAAACTTTAAAGATCTTCAAGATAATATTCAGACAACTTCGTACATTTCAGAAAAATGTTGAAAACTTCATCGAAGATCTAGGGTCGTTTATAGGAGAACCTTAGAGTAGTTCTGACGAGAACTTACTTCTGAGGAAAACTTCAATCTTCTCTGAGGAGAATTTAATAGTATTTCTGTGGAGAGTTTCAGAGTAGTTCTGAGGAGAACTTCAGAGTTTTTCTGTGGAGAGTTTCAGAGTAGTTCTGAGGAGAACTTCAGTTCTGAAGAGAATTTCCGAGTTCTCCAGAGAAGTTCCATTGGCTTCAGGAAAATTCCGGGGAGCACCCTAAACATATATGGCTAGTGTTGTCTTGAGTACTTAATATGGTCACCAAAGCTCTTATTTTTTGAATTCTCATATAGTTTGGTGTGTCACATGAGGATGCACACTTATCCAGTCAGTAAGTTTTACCGAGTTTTTGAATTGCGGAACTCTTCAGTAAAATTAAAAAAAATCTGTAAAAAATTCAAAGTTGAGAAAATGTGATACGAAAATTTAAAGTCTTACTTCTGTTAACCCTGTGTAATGATGAAAAATAAAATTTGGCAATTTTATCCAATCTTTACGAATACAGTCATTTGAATTTTAACCGAGTTTTTCAGTAATCCAAAAATCCAGTAAAAAAATACTGACTCCTGTAAAAAAAATACTGACTCCTAAGTGTGTGCAAGTTCAAGTTTCACTTCTCTGGGGTAATCCGGAACATGTTCGGATCTGGCCAACGTGGTATCAATGATCTTATTTGTACGTCGCATGAGGGTGTAGGTTCACTTTCCCGGGGGTACCCGAAACATGTCCGGATCCGCCCAACGTGGTCTTCAGTACTTAATATGGCCACCAATGATCATATTTTTGAATTATCATGTAAATTGATGTGTCGTAGGCGGGTGTTGGTTTAAAAAAAATCTGATCAGTTCCCCGGGGGTACCCGAAATATGTCCGGATGCATGGTTCTGATTACATACTACGACCTTGGATGATTATTTGGTTCACGTCAAAATTCCAAAAAATCAATTGAAAACGTTGAGCCTTTCTCAGGCTGCCGCTCAACCGCAGAGCGTTTTTTCAAAATGTTGAAAAAAAAAAACGCGTTTTAGTACAATGCCGCTCTTGCCGCAACGCGCTCATTGTGGGTTGTCAAACGGATTTCAGTGTATTGGAAACTTTGCGATTGCCGCTATGCCGCTATCATTGTGTTCAGCCCTTAACTCTCTCTGTAATTTTGCTTGATCGGAGTTGCAGAAGAATAATGATATAATGCTTGCCTGCTTTGTTGCAGTATACAGATTGAGAACATAGCTTGATCGGAATCTAGAAAAGTCATAACAAGAATATTTACATTTACGCACGTGTATCACTTACATTTACTTCGTAAAGCAGCTTGCCAAACCATTTGGTCGTTTTCTTCTACCGGGCCGAGCGAGCTATATTGGCAGAGACCGTTTGTCATGAAAAAAGGGAAGAAGATTATATCATTATTGCTTTCCATTGCTGACAAAGCGTTATCATTCGGCTCGTTGATTGCTTGTTATTTTGTCATTTTGAGGTATTTTTGATTCCTTGATGATGATATAATGAAAAATTAACATAGTAAATTTTATTTTTTGTCATTTTAAATACCACCTTATTTCCAACTTTCATCAAATTATTAATCAAATTATTTTATTATTAAGTCTTATTATAAGTTACAACTCACTCTCAATGTGTGCCACGCGATCGTCTATTTTCTCGGCAGCAACCATTGTGTGGTCCTCCTCATTGTTCTTCATCAGCAGCAGTTCTTTCGGTCGATGCGTCGTCGACTTTGGAAAGCAACCGTTTAGTGATGAGTGTGTGACTGCTGACCACGTTTTGCGTCCATTGCTGCAATGGAAGCGCTCTGACCCCGTTGGCGATACTGCCATACAATGAAACCTCTGGAAGCGGCTCCAGTTCTGATGAAGGAGGCTTTTTGGATAGCGGAAGATAAAGTGTTTATTGTGTTGTACCGTTCGACTATAGTTTTAAGATGTCTGGTATAGTGACCAAGAATCCTCGGCTCTGTAAAGTTAATTCGTTTGAGCCTTATCAAATAAATTAAAGAACAAAAAAAATAAGTTACAACTTCACACAAGACACTATGCTGGTAAAGAAGCAATCTCCCTTCCTCCTAATTTTCATTAATGGACTACTGTGCATTGTATTTTTAATGCTTGCTTGAATCTTTCAAATTTCAGAAGATGTATGTCTTCTATTCCGGAAAAAATCAAAAATCACAGTCAGAGAACTCTCAAAAAAATTGCCAAGTCCGAATAGTCTGAAAATATTTCTAAGTGTAGAAAATCTTAAAAACATACACCATGTATAAGGAAGGTCGTCAATATCTGTTTAAGTCATGGTAAGCTAGAAATCATTCAGTCATTGAAGACCAGTCCAGTTGGTCAAACACCCTTCTTCTGCCAACTCTGTCTTCCTAGTAAATCAATTCACAACTCATTCATTGAAAGTTTTCTAGTCAAAAAATTACCAGTCTCGATAAAAATGTACTCAAGATATGCATTTAGTCAATTTTCCACTTATGGTGGCGATTGTGCACAGTCCAGTGCAACGGTTACGAAATGCACTATCGCGATAATAAAATAATGATAGCGGCCACTTTCGGCACTGCACATTTGATCTGATCTGAAGCGATATAATGACCATAGACAAGCTATCGCACCATTTTTGTTTGCCTACGGAGAAGTGGCTCGGAAATGCATCAGCCTGCGCCTCCCGCTACCATTTATGGAGCAGCGAGCGACTCTCACTTTCTTCTTCGGCAGTTCTGTTAGTCACCCTACTAAGTAAGCGAAGATCTTAAGCAATCGTGGGAATCTCGACTCGGACCGGTAGCCAGGTCGGCGGAGATCATGATTTGAGCCCGATTAGGAAGTGTCTGTAATGGAGGATAGCCACGATTATGATAATTGTCCCGTTCCCTTCAACTCGGATTAGATAACATTGATAACAATCGCCAATAAATCTTCTCCAAAGCAGGTAAAATAGGAACTGTAAAACGTGCGAATATTGAGAGTTTCGTTTTGGTAATTGAAATCGACGGTTCAAATTCCCTTTCCATGAAATCACTCTCACTGCCTCATTCGTCATTGACACGAAACAAAACAACTTCTTCAAACTAAGTTGAGTTAGGCAAACAACATCCGAGTTGTTAACCTCTGATGAGTTCTGCAAGGCTATTATTATAGCCAGTTGGCAGCCTGCCTACCCGTGCACAGTGGCATTTCATCTAGGTGGGTATGTAGTTAAAAGCGAATTTCTTTCGCTGTGCCATAAATTTGGAAAACATCACAAAAAATCACGTGCCGCACGCAATCTTCATCGCTTGATCGCTTGATTTCTGCTCGGCCGTGCACTTGGCAGGATTTGTTTTTTTTTCGGGGCAACCTTCAGAGCTTGATTTTTTTTTTTTTTTTTCGTTAACGAAGCCAGATCCGTTTCCCGAACTCGCACGGCGGGTGATTTAAGGTATAATAGAAAATGCGAAGATCGAAAGTACCTTTCTGCACAATTCGTCAGTGATTGAAAGTGATCTATTTTGACTGCTAAATTTGGATTTAAGGGGGTGGTGTTTAATTAGTACCATGCAAGCGGTAGCTTCAAAGAAAAGTGTGTAGGTATACGATTAGATCTAGTGATTTTGTTTTTGCTAATGATCAAACTGATTGGACTTGGACCACCGTGGTAGACTCACGTTCGGGGCAGTTAACATAATTATCAATTACAGGCACTTTACCACACAATCAAGTGCCGGCTAAGCTGGGCAGTATAATGATCATAACGTGCGAGGTGGGCTTTTCTCAAATACAGTTTATTTTTCTCTCATTTTGAAAGGCCATTAACCTAAATTTGGTGCCTCTTTTAACGCCACAATCGGATTTGATGGCGCTTTTTTGATATCAGACTACCTATTCAAAATTCGTAAAAGTAACAGATTTTACGACGGAAAGGAAGTTCAGTTACAACTGCTTTGGGTCCCAAAAGATGCTTCGGAACGGGACGGGAGATCACGGAAATAATTATGGTTCAGTTTCGTTTTTTTTTTATGTTCACGATCTCTTTGAGCGAGATCAGTGTCATTTGGAAAAAGAGAGCGGCTATTACCATCTGTGGTGCAGCACAAATAAGACGTCAAGTCGGTGGATTTTTCCCGATGCCTTACCCCACTCTTCCAAGTAGAGATTCGGAAGAAAAAGGTGATGAAGGTTTTCCATTGAGGAGGTTTATATCGCGATTGAATATTTGCATTTCTAAATGTCACTTAATCGCAGGCAATAATGTCTCCGTGAGAGGCATTTCTCATTGAAATTCAGTTGGATCTTACCTACTCTGAAAAACAATTATATTAGCTTTTTATGTTTCGCTTGAATTACCATACTTACTAGTTGGTTCATGATATGTGAAATTCGGTTTTAATGAAACGCGTTTGTATGCTACTTTAGTCGATTTGTTTGAAGTTTACCTCAGTGTAGTAGACCAGTGTGTCTAATCAATAAGCAACCAGATATCCGTCGTCCTAGCAAAAAGAATCCTCATTCCTCTTAAAAACATGTGAAAGAAGTACGTATTCGAAGAAGACAATTTCTCTATTGCAGAAGTCTTAAGTGTGTTATCGAAATTCTACAGACTAAACAGTGCCTCAGTGTCAATCAGTCGTAAAAAATATCGCTTGCTTCCCGGGGGTATTCATCCCCCACAAAACGGCAATCACGCCAACAATCAGCAGCAAATGATGCTCGCTCACAGCCGGCCCAATGAATTGGCACCGACTTAGTGACAAACTATCGCCGCTCAAAATGATGGCCTCCACGAAGAAGGTCGACTATCTGTCGTCGACTCCGACGTCGACGGCAACGCCATCCTCCACCAGCCAGCCGGACAGTCTCGATCTGGACTACGACATGTGGCAGGGCCAGTTCGAGTTTGTCGGCCCAACGGTGGATCCCTCCGCTGTGACCATCAATGGTGGTGGCAGCGGTATCACCCTACAATCGCGCACCGCTTCATCTAGTCTGGAAGATTTACGCTTAAACGACTACATACCTCCAGATCAGCCGGTGCTGATCGACGAGGAAACCTTCCTGAGTCTTCATCCGAATGACTTTCCCCCTTCCGGACCGCATTCCGGGTTCTATCTGGACGAGTACAACAACGGAGCCTTAGAAACGCAACAGCTGAACAACAACAACAGTCTCATCACAAACAATAACAACAACAACAGCAGTAGTATACTCAACAACAAGCTGCTGAACAACAAAACCAACAACCTGATCAGCTCGGTCATTGTTGAGGAGAAGAATGCCAAAAACAATCTCATCAACAACAATCTGAAGCTGATCAACGACAACCCGGAGCTTGGGAATAAGTACATTCTCAAATCCAGCAACGGGAACAACAAAATCAATGGCCTTATCAAAACCGATCTATGTGATAATTTGAATGAACAGGTAAGTTTCGCTTATTATTATATTTTTTTTTGAAATAGTGTTTGTTACTTCATCCATTTTGATAACTTTTCTCACACTACATTAATTACAAACTCGCCTTTTATGTCTAGCGACGGAAAACGGAGTGGCGATTATTTTTAGACCACACCGCACCGGCTTAGCGTCAAAGAGTGATGCTGGCCTGTCTGGGAGGTGACAATGATTTGCACAAAAAAAAAATCGTAACACAAAAAAAATGAACAAATTGAATGACGGTTCACTGAGCTTCTGCGTCGCGATGCCATATTACGCAAGTGCAACGCTGCTGCTGTTGAAGTGTGCCTTTTCGGTGATAATTTCTCACCGCCTTCCTTTCGATGACGAAACCGAGTTCATCAAACTGGTGGTCTCTTTCGGGTGAATCATTTCTCATTACGTATCAGTGCATCAAATGAGACATCAGAACGCCTCTTTTTGAATCGTTTTAAACCGGGAGACAGTTCCATTCCAATTTGTCTTAATAGTCCACAAACTCTTGATGCTCGCAAAAGGCATAACCGGAGCAAACGGTCGCTCCAGGGCTTGATGACCTAACCATCATAACGAACGGGAAAATGACACGAGCAAATTTAAATTGATGGGCCTTCATCTCCCAAGTCGCGTTACGGGGCTACATACGCCACTAGCTTTCCATCGCCCGCTGTTGTCCTCCTGCCTAAGATAAGTGCGCAAGAACTCTGCACAAAAGGGAAATTACGCCACTGAGCAATTTTCGCTGCGTTCAAAAAAAAAAAAAAAACAATCAGTAGAGTGTGCCCGGGAAGGATGTGATTCATTTGCTTTTTTTTTCTCTTTGGTCGAGTTACGTTGAAATTAGTAATTGGTTTGCGCGTTTGTATTGTCTATTCCAGTTAAGAATGATGACGATTTATGTGAATTGGACTAAGCTAATTTGCGACACCTTGTTTTTTTCTGTTTTCCATTGCAGCTAGAGATACTACAACGACAGGTGACGAACCTGGCGGACACGCAGAACAATGTCGAGGATCGCACCAGCAGGACGAAGGCGGAGTACGCCGTGCTGCAGGCCCGTTATCACATGCTGGAAGAACAGCTGAGAGAGGTGAGTTGTTGGATTTAGTGAGCTGCGAGGTATTCGGGCGAATTGACGCCATTCGCCATAGATTTATCGATTGTGTTTTAAGAAAAATGCGATAGTTTAGGCAAACGCTGGTATGAAATTCTTACTATCATCAACTATCTAAACATTACAGCTTGAGTCTGTTAATGGAATTGGCAACACGTGAGATGGATTGGTATTTTTTTTTTTCTCTGCCTTAAGATTCGATCCTAGATAAGGATTTTCCTCAGGCATCTGTAATTAGTATTTTTTGTAGGATTTTGGAGCCTTTTAACCAGTAGGATTATTCTACCCAAGTAACATTTGTCCTATTTACCATGACTTAAACTTACTTACCTTGCCATTCAGATTAAGGCCGGAGTGTCATTTCTCGATTACTTTTTCACAAGGACGTATCTGGTTTTGTAAACAAAAATTCAAACGTCAATTTGTCGAAACTCTTAGCATTCGCTTGCAAACACCATCTTGTTGGGGAACATCACCTTTTCTGCAGGCGGTGTTAGTTTGCGTGTGAGTGCTAAAAGCAGTACTGTGCATTATCATAACGGTTATTGTCGCTTGACGGTCATCCTCGCATAACCGTCACATCTCAAAAATGACGGTCAACTAGCATATCACTTGGAACCACCTTTACCTCACTAGACCGTCTTCATCAAAGCCACCCATGACAGTTAGATTAAATGACAAGGAGAGAGTAGCAAAATCATTCACTCACTGATTATCTCTGTTGAACATTTATAAGTGGGAAGTGAGAATAATGCTCTTCATTTTCCTGTTCTTGCTAAAAGTTGTTAAGTTCAAAACATACGAAACATTTTGAAGAAAATGTTGGATTTTCATTTTACTTGTAACAAATAAATATGTGGGTCTGTTACGTTACAATGTAGAAAAAATATCCATTTATCTTCAAAAATGCAATTTCTTAACTTGCAAATTAAAGCCACTGTTCCATCGGCAATATCAATTCCCTTTAACCTATGCGTCTCAAAACTGACACAGCTCACAATTGACAAGCTTACGAGAATTTAACTGTCAAAACAAATATCTTTTCAACGTGGCTATGTTTCGTGCGAAAAGTGATGCGAAAATTCGTAAATTTTTTAATTGCTCCGAAAAATTGCAAGGCCATCATGGAACCAACAGCTGGACCTTCGACAAAATAAATGCGAAACCGAGCTTTTTGTCAGTGCGGACCACAACCTGAGCTGGGTTTTAAAAGCAAACAAAAAAACTGACGTTTGTCAGAAGACAAACAGATCCAATCTTGATACCCGATTCAGGTTGGAACTGAATAAAAAAAGAATTCGCTATTAATTTTAGCGAAGATTTATTTAAATACACTGCGTAACCATTTGAAGTTTTCTTTGTTGATGGATACCAATGGTTGCTTTGATTGTTGAAACCTCAAATGAAGAAAATGTGTATTTATAATGCACCGTTCAATAATTCAAGACCAACAATTGCAAAGGCCTCAACTACATTTTGTCGCGAACCGAAGTCCGCCAACGCAAATCAACAAAATTAACAGGTAGGGGAAATTCTCCTCTTCCCGATTGTGTCTTAGGTTTGTGAATGTAGGTTTCGTTTCGCGAGAAAATGGTTATGATACGATTGTATAACGCAGGATAAGACTTTTTCCTTAATACATCACAGCTATCGCCTTATCTGTGATTTTGGAAGAGGAATGACCGTCATAACCGTATTTATGCTCGAAATGAGATGACGATCAATTTATATGTCTGTTTATTTTTCCTCGGTGATATGATGGTATCACATGACAGATGTTAGTGATATTGCGAATGAGTGAGAAAAGCAAAACAACGATATCTCACGGTTGTTGTGTCATACTGGTGAGAAGTTTTACGGAGAGAGGGTTCTCAGTTGTGTTGATTGTTAACCATAGGAATCTCTTTTGTCAATCTAAAGGCTGTCAGTACCTTGATGCAACTCAGCACTGGCTAAGAGTATCGACAAAATGTCGTTTGAATATTTGTTTACAAAAGCAGATACGTCCCTTTGAAAAAGTAATCGAGATTTGCTGTACGGAGGAGTTGTCTCCATGCCACACTACGACGTAAACTTGCTTTTAAACCTTGATAAAACTTGTACCTAATATTCTTTGGGTAAGTACAAAGAAACTATTGCTATTGGTTGGTAATCCAATATTTGACATTTATTTTTTTTACAAACAATTTAGAATCGGTACGCTTTCAATCGGATGTATCTAGATTTCAATTTGATTTCAGACTTTGCTCGGGAAGTGAGCTATTACAATACGGTGGTGATCACCCAAGCAAAGTCTTAGATCAAATTGATAACTAAATTGGATGTTGTGATTTCGCTGATAAGGATTACTCAGGTTGCTGTCGTTTTGGTCGTTTTAACGGTTAAAATTTCAAAATTGAGAGGAAAACAAATCTTCCTGTGACAACACATTAAAAACTATTTCTGCTATCAGTGAGAGCAAACTGAAAGCTCAATTTGATATCAATTTTTCCTGTTGATAACAAAACAAGTATTCAATGTGATGTTATGCTAAGGCAATGAAAACAAACCCGCAGCAACATATTTTTGAAGAGCAAATGTACAGCAAAATGAAATCAAAAATGAAATGAAATGTCAATTGCATAAACTGAAATCAAATTATGATTTCAGTTTGATGTTGATATCAAAACTTGATTTCAATTTGCTGTCATTTTGATGCTGGACTTTGCTCGGGAAAGCACTGGCTAGAGCGCTGCACTGGGTAATTTCCAAGATTTGGGAGGAGGAGATATTACTGGACGAGTGGATGAAAGGTGTCGTATGCGGCAGTGGCGTCGCGTAACCTCACTTTTTACCTGTTCAACAACTTTGAAAACGTTATTTAGGGTCACGTTTAACATTCAAATCGGAGAGAGAAGGATTAGTAATTTCCATTTAATTCCACTACCTTATTTGCTTATCCTTGACAGATACGCGTATTTCATCTACAATGTACAGACTTCTTCAGTGTCCTGTACTAATACTCCAGTCGAGTATTAGTACAAGACACTGAAGAAGTCTGCACATTGTAGACGAAATATGCGTATCTGTCAAGGATAAGCAAATAAGTTGTGGAATTAAATGGAAATTACTAATCCTTCTCTCTCTCATTATACAGGTATTCCACTAAGACGCCCACATTCATCAGGATTCAAATCGGTTTCAAAGGGCATAGGGTCTTCTAGTTTCACTGATTTGTATCCATTGGAACCAATATTTTTTGTTTGTTCACGTTTTAAGAGTTGTTGAGCAGGTAGATTGAGGTTCAGACGAGGCCCCTGCGTATGCCCAATCTACAAAAAGGGCGACAAGTTGGATTGCTGCAACTACCGCGCGATCACACTGCTAAGCGTTGACTACAACCCGAGCAGGAGAAAATAACTAATGAATACCTAATTCTGACCAGATACCAAAAGTTGGTATTGACTAGCATGACATAAGAGGTGAAATACCAAAGAATTATACCAAAAAATTACATGCAAAATACTTTCTCAATAACAAAAATTGATATTTGGATACCAAAAGAATACCTGTGTGGTATTGTTTTGGTATTGCATTATCAAAATTTGGTATTGGGATGGTATTGCGGGAATATTTTTTGTTAATATTTTTTGGTATTTTACCTCTTATGTCAGGCTCATCCATACCAATTTAAGGTATCGAGATATTCGTTCCTGCTCGGGAAGGTACTCTCCCAAATTCTATGCTAGAGAGTTCGTGGGACAATACCAAGCGGGATTCATGGGTGCCCGCGCTACCACGGACCAAATTTTCGCGATTCGGCAGGTTCTGCAGAAATGCCGCGAATACACATCATGTGTTCATCGATTTCAAATCCGCATACGACACAATCGATCGAGATCAGCTATGGCAGATTATGCGCGAGTACGGATCTCCGGATAAACTGACGCGATTGGTCAAGATGACGATGGATGAGATTGCTATAAAAACATCTTTTTCAGAATTATGCAATCATTAGATGATATGATTATATGCTGTACTTGTAAGTCACGAAACGAGGGTTTAAAGTATGTGTTTGACTCATAAAACCTGCCAATTTTGCTTTCAGAGCGTCACAATAAGCGATCTTATGATTCGAGAGCGTTCACTCAGAGTGAGCACTCACGAGTCGTAAAAATTCTGATTGTGACGCACTGAAAGCAATATTGACAGACTTTATGTGTCAAAAACATACTTCACGCACTCATATTGTAACTTACAAGTACAAATTATCACTATACCATCTCATGATTTCATAATTCTGAAAAACATTTTTTATAGCAAGTGAGTGGAAGTAACCCTGTTCGTGTCTGCTATTTAATATCGCGTTAGAAGGTGTGATCAGAAGAGCTCGGATAGGCAAGAGTGGCACGATCTTCAGGAAGTCCATCTGACTGAGGGCTGAAGCTAGGCGGATTGGACTTGCCATCAACGCATCGAAGCCGAAATACATGAGCGGAAGAGGTTCTAGGGAAGACAATGTTAACCTCCCACCCCAAGTTCAGATTGACGGTGACGAAATCGAGGTGGTCGACGAGTTCGTGTATTTGAGCGCACAGGTGATCGTCGAAATTGATACCAGCAGAGAAATTCAAAGACGCATAATGGCAGGGAATCGTGCCTACTTTGGACTCCCGGAGGACGCTCCGGTCGAACTAAATTTGCCGCCGTACGAAGTTGACTATCTAAAAGACACTGATTAGACCGGTGGTCCTCTACGGTCCAATGCACCCTTGGTGTTTTCGAACGGAAGGTGTTGCGTACCATCTACGGGGGAGTGCAGATGGATGATGGTTCGTGGAGGAGGTGAATGAACCACGAATTGCACCAGCTGCTAGGAGAACCATCCATTATTTGATATTTTTTCTTAACCTTCAATATTCAACTGGTTTTTAATCTTGGTCTTGTTGGTCATTTTCAAGGTATTTCAAATTGATGTACAGGTTTTGCTAGGATTCGCGCTACTGTGCACTGTCGCCGTCAATTACCAAAAGTTGTTCTACGGATTATGCCAATTTTAATGCGTGCAATCTGAAGATTTCACAAAAGTTAAATTTCTTATAATCTTTTCAATGAAATAATAAAAAAAATCCAACATTATTAAATGGTTTAATTTTTCGATACGCTGTATCCGTATGATTTTGGAAACACACCCCAAGCAACAATTTTGGTTTTATGCGGGCTCTGTAAACCATGATTTAGGCTTGTAGAATGCTATAAAACCTATAAACCTAATAAAGTTTGCAATGCAACTTGGGATCTTCAATGTATTTAATTAGATTGTGCTCTGCAGATTAAAATCTCAAACTCTGTGCAATATTTTTGTTTAGATTGTCCTTAAAGTTGTAAAGCTTTGCATGGAACCAAATAATATGGTTTGCAAATTTTCAAAATTGATAGAAAGCTAGCCGCAAATCGTAGCCAAATCAAAATAAATTTCAATACAAAGTCATAACATATATTTTGCCATATATCTACGGAAATAAAACGAAGAAAATATATTTTAAATTGTATTTACGCCCTTGGCCATTTTTAGAAATTTTTCAAGATTCAGAATGGTCGAATTTCAACTCAAATGAATAATAAATTTAAGTAACCTTTTATATAGCCAGGGTCATTATATATAGGCCCACACGAAGAGGTTCCACACATATCAACATGACCATGCGGTATCAAATAAGAGGCAAGATGGTTCAGAAACGTCATTTCGTTGTTTTGTTATTTATAGTGGTCCTTTGAAGCATCTAGGATAAAAAGGTTGTGGTTCTCCAATTTTTCTTTGTCTTAGTAGGCTGTTTCATTTATTTACAATGTCCTCATATTGTTGGTACCCATCCAAAATTCACTTTCTATGGGACTCCAATAGCCTCTGTGCTGGCTTCTGTAAGGTCTGCAGAATATTTTATCTGAAGTTGGTGGCTTCTTCTTCTTTCTTCTTCCTCGAATTTCAAGCTTATTGCATATCGCATATTAGCTTATTGCGTACTCTCAACTTAGCGTTCTAAATGCACTTCCATAGTTATTAATTAAGAGCTTCGATGCCTGTACCATTTTTGCATTCGTATAATTGTGTGGAAAGTACAATCATACGCTATGCCCAGGGTAGTCAAGACATTTTCCACCCCGAACCCAACCACCAGCACGGTCTTGCTTTGTCGCTGCGAAGGAAGTTGGTGCCTGAAATGATCGAAAAAAAGAAATAAAAGTTAACTGACTGGCACCAACATATTCATGCAAGTTTTCACTTATTCTATGGGAAAACTATGCAACTTCATTTTTTACAGCAATACTTTGATAACTACCCAGACAACCAGAATGCACGTATATTCAAAGTTGTTTCTGTGATTTACAAACATATAAACAGACAAACAAATCGTATATAATGCAAAAAAAGGCTTATACGTACAAAAGTGGAGACCGTATAGGGGAAATGGATGTAATGTCGGCCTAAATGCCCCTAATTTGGGCCCATACATAAATTCAACAATCGACTAAATTTTCAATAGCGACCAAAAATATCCATTCATCTAGATAAAATTGATAAACAGCAGATTTTTAGCGATGGGTCCAATCTTAGATCCATAGACCAACATTAGAGCCGTTCCTCCTACGTGAAAATCTTACTTTCTTTGGATCTAAGATTGGGCCCATCGCTAAAAATCTGTTATTTATCAATTTTATCTGGATGAACGCGTTATTGGAACGGTACTAATGGATATTTTTGGTCGCTATTGAAAATTTAGTCGATTGTTGAATTTATGTATGGGCCCAAATTAGGGGCATTTAGGCCGACATTACATCCATTTCCCCTACGATTGAATCTGTTATAACAGATTCAATTTTAAAATTCTTACGATGTAATCTGATAACATTTGTGATACAGATGGAAAAATGATTCACCGTATATAAGTTGGAAATTTGCATTCTATACAAATTAACTTAAACATAATGCGATATATGTCATTTTGATATGCGATGTTGACTTAAATATTAGCAATTTACGATACTGTCTGTACATTGTTATACGATTTATGGTTTTCTGGGTATGGGGCTAGATAACTAAGAAAAACCACTTTCTTACATACAAACGTTTAGAGGTGAATTTGTTTCTTTTAGATTCACTTTTAGCGGCTGGATCCTTAAACTCAAGAAGCCATCTGGACCTTTATTTTCAAACTAATTTCCAGTGGTCTAGGGTCAAGTTTGTTCCAAAACCAAACACATTGTTACACATTAATTCGCGGTGATTTTCCCCTACCGTGTGCCATTTATATCGCTGCTGTTGACTGCACTACGGTTCATAACTCAGTTATGTTCAAATGCTTGGCGATGCACAAAAATTATCTCTTCGTTCAATCTGATAAACTACAGCTACCGTCAAAACACTTCCCCAAACAATTATCGCCATCCGTTTTGTCACGCCTCGTCCATCACCAAAGCCATAAGCCCCAAACAGGTGGATTCATTTTCCATTATCGGCACCATCACAACAATTTGTATGGTGACTGTGCGCTGACAGTCAAACTCCTATCAATTTTATTTTTTTTTTCTATTACGGCGACGACATCGAACGCACAAAGCAGTTTATGTACATCAAAAGCCACAACTCGCCGGAAAACGGAGTCATCGAACCGGCATGTTTTCCGCGTGAGACGCCTTTTTCTAATGCTCACCACTTTGCTGTCCGTCCGTCATCGCGTCCGTTCGGTACATATACGATCGACTCTTTTCCGCCGCTTCCTATTTTCTCCTCCATGAATATGCAACACCTTCAAATGCATCGATTGCAATAATCGTCGATCAAAGTCAGTGCGAGTAGCTGCGCGCAGTTTGCAACAAATGGGCGATGTAATTAAATCTTTAAATTATTTGTTTTCGATTAGTCTTTACCTTCTGGAATGCATGGCAAACTGTTCAACAGGCTCTACTTCCTCCCTATATCGGATGCGTGTTTTGACTTAGGCTTGGGGAAGAAGGAGCAGTTTTCCAACCAGAGTCGATATTCAATTTGCTTTACCTTAACGGCTGATGGCTACATGATCGTAACTCTTGCAAACACTTTGCCCCGAATGGATTCCAGCAGCTGTGTGGTATTATGGAATCGGATTCCCTGGAGGAACAACTGCCAACATGCTATCGATTAAATCAGCTAATATACAACAGCTATTGTGTAATGAACAGCGTTGGTCGTGCATGGCTTTGCGTCTCCAAAAGAGGTGATCGTGTTATCTTTCACTTTCTATGGGCTTCCTCCCGGCAGCGTGTCCATTTGTGGTTAAAACCCATTAACCAATCATGCTGCTGCCGATGATGATTATGTTGCTGACAATCTCCCCAAGGGGTAGCCGCGGCTTGCCAATTGGTGTGTTTTTTTTTTTAATTGAAAGATTAGGTGATTGTTTGTTTTATGCTCAGCATGGTAGTAACTATTCGTGCCTAAGGTACCGCACAACGACGTATCAATTGAGGAAGTTTGAACAATGGCAAAGATCTAACAATGCATATTAATTGAAAACGATATGGTTCATTAAATGGGGTGGATAGAAGGCGATTATTGGTTGTGTTTCTGATAGGACGTTGAAGTGATGCTCGTTTTCTCTCAGTAAGTCTGCTTTCAAAATTGTGTGAACGAAGCAGACTTTCCGATTCACTTTATTGTTTATGGTTTAAACTTGGTCGACTTTTGTATTGCGTTTGAAGCACCTTTTCGAAGTTTTGTTTTCACCGTCAGATCACCTCCAGACTTCATTTTTTGAATACTAAATGTTTTGAAGATCCTTCTCGACAATGTTTTCCCAATTTTGACAACCGAAAACCTTTCATACTCTTTTTCAAAACCATTTCACTCTATTGATTTATGGCACCAAAGAATGCCTAAAAGAACCATATAGATTACGAATGTGGCATATCAGTGTTGTGTGAAATTTGTTGAAGGAAAAAGTTTGATGCGCATACAGGGAACTCATGGGTGAAAATATAGTTCCATATGATATCTCACGATCATGGACATATTTGAAAATTTCACGCGTCTCACATGGAGGAGTTAAAGGGTGTACCGTTTAAAATCCGCACACACAAAGTTCATTATCAAAATCCGAGTTTTTATCCGATTTTCACCAAATTTTTAAGGGAGTAAAAAGAAACAATTAAAGTTAGTTTGGCATCATTAATGTAAATTTATTTCACCTTTATATCCGAATGCGCGAACCTTGGCTTTAACCCTAACCATAAGGTTCTGCACGACCTCAGAATCGACAGTTTTTTTTTGCACATTAACCCATGCTTTCTTCATTTCTTCTATATTCTTCACCACTTTAGCTAAGGTCATTTTAGGAGGTGCTCCTTCATAATGGTCCAGTATTTTTTTATTGGGCGCAGTTCCGGAGTGTTTGGGGGGTTCAGATCTTTCGGCACGAAATCGACATCATTCGCCTTATACCACTCTAGCACGTCCTTTGTGTAGGGGCATGATGCCAAATCCGGCCAGATGATCGTCAAACCGTCGTGAGTCTTCAGGAGAGGAAGAAGCCGCTTTTGGAGATAGTCTTCCAAATACACCTGTCCATTAGACTGATGCAAAATTTAAAATTTTCGTTCCACAGTGGAATTTGGAACCATTTGAGCACTGTGGAGCGAAAAATTTAAATTTTACATCAGTCTACTGCCCAGTCATGGTGCTTGCGGTAATGAAAGATGTACACTGAAACCTCCATTTACGAAGTCTTTTTTTACGCAGTACTCAATTTACGTCCCTCTTTTTACGAAGTAAATCCCAAATAACGAGGTTTCGTTTTACGCAATTAAATCCCAAATAACGAGTTTTCTTTTTACGAAGTAAATTCCAAATAACGATTTTTTTGGGATTATGGGAATCAGGGAAAAACTATGAATTATCCCACAATATGGGTATCTTTGGAATCGGACTGAGATGTAGGAACCGGAAACCCATGTCTGACGCCATTTTGAAATCCAAGATGGTGGCATCCGGTTCATGAAAAACTGGAAGATACTTTCAATACCCCACAATATGGGTATTTTTGGAATCAGGGTGACGTGTAGGAACTGGAAATCTATGTTTGACGTCATCTTGCAATCCAAGATGGTGGCTTCCGGTTACAGAAAAACTTCGAAATTCTGTCAAATAGCCCACGATACGGGTATTTTTGGAATCGGAGTGACGTTTAACCAGAAATTGATGTCTGACGCCATTTTTCAATCCAAGATGGTGGCTTCCGGTTACAGAAAAACTTGTCTGTCATATACTTCACAATATGTGTATTTTTTTAAATTGGAGTGACGTGTAAGAACCGGAAATTTATGTCTGACGTCATTTCGAAATCCAAGATAGCGGCTTCCGGTTACAGAAAAATTGGCAAATACCACCACGTCACCCCAATTCTTAAGATACCCGTATTTTAGGTTATTTAACATTATTTTTATGTAACCGGAAGTCACCATATTGAATTTCAAAATGGCATCATACATGGGTTTTCAGTCCTAATAAGTCACCCCGATTCCAAAAAACCCATATTGTGGGGTATTTGACAGTATTTCGCAGTGTTTCTGTAACCGGATGTCACCATCTTGGATTTCGAAATGGCGTCAGACGTGGATTCTCGGTTCTCACAGGTTACTCCGATTCCAAAAATATCCATATTGTTGTGTATTTAACGGTATTTTTCTGTTTTCCTGTAACCGGAAGCCGCTATCTTGGATTAAAAAATGGCGTCACACATCGATTTCCGGTCGCTACACGTCACTTCGATTCCAAAAATACCCATATTGTGGGCTATTTGACAGAATTTCTAAATTTTTCTGTAACCGGAAGTCGCCATCTTGGATTTCGAAATGGCGTCAGACATCGATATCCGGTCCCTACACGTCACTCCGATTCCAAAAAATACACATATTGTGGGGTATATGACAGAATTTCCAAGTTTTTTATGTAACCGGAAGCCATCTTGGATTTAAAAATGGCGTCAGATATTGATTTCTGGTCCCTGCACATCACCCTGATTCCAAAAATACCCATATTGTGGGGGTATTTGGCAGAATTTCCAAGTTTTTCTGTAACCGGAAGTCGCCATCTTGGATTTCAAAATGGCATCAGACATCGATATCTGGTCCCTACACGTCACTCCGATTCCAAAAATACCCATATTGTGGGGTATCTGACAATATTTTCAAAAACCTCTTTTTACGAAGTAAATCCCAAATAACGAGTTTTCTTTTTACGAAGTAAATCCCAAATAACAAGGTTTTTTTTACGCACTAATTCGATTTACGAACCCCCGTTTCGGTTCGTAAATGGAGGTTCCAGTGTACTCCGCTTTCCGGAAGTACAAATCGCTTGCCAAAGTAAGAACTTATTGGCGAACTTCGGCATCTTCTGTATCCGGAGGTTCTCTGGAACATCAGACTTATCCTTGGCAGTCACATACAGGTTTCCTGGAATCTGGTTGAAGTCCGCCTTCACACATGTCTCGTCATCCATCACGCAGCAGTGTGGTTTCGTTAGATCCTGGTCGTTCAACTTCCGGGCACGACTTTTTGCGACCGTATTCTGTTTTTCGTCACGGTTTGGGGACTTCTGAACCTTAAACGTACGTAGTCCAGCCCGAGTTTTGGTATTCTGCACGAAAGTCTTGCTCACATGAAACTTTTTAGCCACATCTCGAACTGAGGCGTTCGGTTTCCGTTTAAAGGCCCGACACCGTGGAATTCGCGATTCCTAATTTTTTTTCCGATGGCACGACGCGACAGTTCCTTATTCTTAAAGGACTTGTGCAAAATTTTTTCGCGCACGCACTGTTCTTTCGTCGCTATTTTGAAAACTTTTGAGCACCTGATGAAATCAACTCACAGAGTGTAAACAATACACATTACATTATGTCTACGTAAAATTTCAAATAATTTTACCCAACGAATCAAAAGTTAGAGCAATTTGAGTGTGTGCGGAATTTAAACGGTACACCCTTTAGTCGCAAAAAATAGCGTGTTATTTAATAAGATTTACACACTCAGTTTTTCCTATCTCGTCAAAATTTTGCCGAGATTTGCACAGCCGAGTGCTCAGCTACACTTTTCTGAGATCTCAGCAATCATTACGTTCGTTTGCTGAGATTCAGCGAAACGCAACCAAACGTTTTTTTTGCCGGGAGTAAAAAAATATTGCCGGGAGCTCGGTTATGCAAATCTCGGTAAAAATTGTCGGGATTGAGTAAACCAAATTAAGTGTGTAAAATTTTTGATAGTCCTAGATGTAATTAGGATCACCGACAATTATGGGCCACTTCCATTGGACTAACACGTCGAATCGACTATTTCGGGATCGTGTTGACGTTGACAATCAGGCTTGTCCTCTGCTGTCCGAAGAAGTCGTCTCCACTCTACTCGATCCATGGCCACACTTCGCCAGCCTCTTAGTATGTCTGCGAAGGGTCCGCAGGTCACATTCTACTTGGTCGATCCACATTGCCCGCTGCGCGCCTCTTCTTCTTGTTCCTGTTGGGTCGCTTTCTAGAACCATTTTCACTGGGTCGTCGAGCGGCATTCTTACGACGTGCTCAGCCCACCGTAGTCGCCCAATTTTCGCAATGTGCACGATGGATGGTTCCCTCAGCAGCTGGTGCAATTCGTGGTTCATTCGCCTCCTCCACGTTCCGTCATCCATCTGCACTCCACCGTAGATGGTACGCAACACCTTCCGTTCGAAAACACAAAGGGCGTATTGGTCCTCCATGTGCATAGTCCAGGTCTCGTAGCTGTAGAGGATCACCGGTCTAATCAGCGTCTTGTAGAAAGTCAACTTCGTGCGGCGGCTAATTTTTTTCGACCAGAGCGTCCTCCGGAGTCCAAAGTAGGCACGATTCCCTGCCATAATGCGTCTTTGAATTTCTCTGCTGGTATCATTTTCGGCGGTCACCAGTGAGCCCAAATACATGAACTCATTGACCACCTAGATTTCGTCACCGTCAATCTGAAGTCGGGGTGGAAGGCTAACATTGTCTTCCCTAGAACCTCTTCCTTTCGTGTATTTTGTCTTTGATGCGTTGATGGCAAGTCAAATCCGCCTAGCTTCAGCCTTCAGTCTGATGTACGTTTCCACCATCGTCTCAAAGTTCCGTGCCATGATGTCAATGTCATCGGCGAAGCCAAGAATCTGGATGGACTTCCTGAAGATCGTGCCACTCGTGTCTATCCCAGCTCTTCTGATCACACCTTCTAACGCGATGTTGAATAACAGACACGAAAGTCCATCACCTTGCCGTAACCCCCTTCGAGATTCAAAGGGACTCGAGAGTGTCCCCGATACTCGACCAATGCACATCACTCGATCCATTGTCGCCTTGACCAATCGCGTCAGTATATCCGGAAATCCGTACTCGTGCATAATCTGCCATAGCTGATCTCGATCGATTGTGTCGTATGCGGATTTGAAATTGATGAACAAATGATGTGTGGGCACGTTGTATTCGCGGCATTTCTGCAGAACCTGCCGAATCGCGAAAATTTGGTCCGTGGTAGTGCGGGCACCCATGAATCCCGCCTGGTATTGCCCCACGAACTCTCTTGCAAATGGTGACAGGCGGCGGCATAGAATTTGGGAGAGTACCTTGTAGGCGGCGCTCAGCAGTGTAATCGCGCGGTAGTTGCAGCAATCCAACTTGTCGCCCTTTTTTGTATATTGGGCATACGACACCTTCTATCCACTCCTGCGGTAATATCTCCTCCTCCCACATCTTGGCAATTACTCAGTGCAGCGCTCTAGCCAGTGCTTCACCACCGTATTTTAATAGCTCACTTGGTAGTTGATCTACATCAGCTGCTTTTTTGTTCTTCAGCCGACCGATCTCCTCCTCAACTTCTTGAAGATCAGGGGCCGGTAGCCTGTCGTCTTCTGCGCGTGCTTCAAAGTCTGTTGCCGTGCCACCTTCGTTTTCTGCTGCATCACCGATGAGGTGCTCGTCATAGTACTGCTTCCACCTCTCAATCACCTCACACTCGTTCGTGAGAAGGTTACCGTCCGCGCTTGTCTGTATCGCTCCACGTTCAATCTCGTGCGGTGTTGCAGCATTCTCGCCCCTTGCTGAATTCTTCTCCTCTACTAACAGTTTGCATTCGCCGTCAAAACAGTCATTTCTTCGGTCCGGGATCGCAGAACCTAGTGCCGCTGCAGCAGTACTACCTATGGCGGAACGGATGTCCCTCCAGCCAGCTTCAAGAGAAGCTGCGCCAAGCTGCTCTACCGTGGGTAGTGCAATTTCCAGCTGCTGCGCGTAGTCCTGGGCAACTCCGGCGTCTCGTAGTTGCTCAATGTTGGGTCGTGGCGTTCGACTTCGACGGGTTTTATGCAACGTCGAGAGTTTTGAGCGCATGCATACTGCAACTAGGTAGTGGACCGAATCTATGTTCGCACTGAGGTACGTGCGGACGTTGATAATGTCGGAGAAGAATTTCCCGTCGATTAGAACGTGATCGATTTGGATTTTTGTGTGTTGGTCAGGTGATCTCCAGGTGGCTTTGTGGATATCCTTGCGGGGGAAAAAGTACTTCGAACTACCATACCTCGAGAGGCTGCAAAGTTCACGCATCGTTGGCCGTTGTCGTTCGATACGGCATGCAGGCCTCCCGTGCTATCAGCGCGTTCATGTCGCCGATGACGATTTTGACGTCCCGTTGCGAACAGCCGTCGTACACCTGCTCCAGCTGCGCATAGAACGCTTCTTTCTCGTCGTCGGGTCTCCCTTCGTGTGGGCAGTGCACGTTGATGATGCTGTAGTTGAAGAAACGGCCCTTAATTCTCAACTTGCACATCCTCGCGTTGATCGGCTGCCAACAAATCACGCGTTGGCGCATCTTACCTAGCCCTAGCACTACAAAACCGGTTCCCAGCTGGTTGGTCGTACCACAGCTCTAGTAGAAGTAGTCGCTATCCATACCTTTTGTCCCGTCCAGCAAAGTTCCTGCAGTGCTACGACTACAAAGTTGCGTGGTTGAAGTTCGTCATAGATTAACCTATCGCAGCCCGGGAAGCCGAGCGATTTGCAGTTCCATGTTCCGAGTTTCCAATTGTAGTCCTTATTTCGTCGCGTAGGTCTGTAAACACCCTGTAAATAATCGAGAAATGATCTCAATTCCATAAGTCACACCCTATTCACACGGAAATTCCCTGAGGTATGTCCAATGTGAGACATTTTCCTTTTTTTCCAATATGAACATAGAAATTTTCGTTGTCAAATCATAAACGAATCGTATATAAGCAAGTAATTGCCATGTATACCGGATATTCTAGGTTCTCCAAAACGTTCTGGAGTTCAGTTGATTTGTTCTACTATATCAACCAAGACTGCAATAATGTCTGTAGAATCGAAATATGTCCAAACAGATTCATAGTGTCTATGTGGATTGTACCCGACCTATACGACCTACGTATACAAGATGTTATAGGTTCTGAAATCATTCTGTAGATCAGGTTATTTTTCTACTAGATCACCCAAGACTAATTCAATATCTGTAGTATCGAAATATGCCCAAACAAATTTGCAGTGTCTATGTGGATCATGCCAAATGTCTTAGGATTTCCAAATCGATATTCGATACTACAGATATTATCCTATTCTTTGTTGATCTAGTAAAACAAATCATCTGAACTGCATAACGATTTGGAGAACCTAGATCATCTGGTATACGTGGAAATAATCAAACATTATCCATATAGACACTATGAATCTGTTTGGACATATTTTGATGCTACAGACTTCATCCCAGTCATGGTTTATCTAGTTGAATAAATCATCTGAACTCCAGAACGATTTCTTCTTCTTCTTATTCGCATTTCAAGCTTATTGATTAGTACATATTAGCTTATTGCATGCTCTCAACTTAGTGTTCTAAATGCACTCCTAAAGTTATTAATTGAGAGCTTTCGATGCCAATACCAATGCATGAATTTGTATATTGTGTGGCAAACACAATTATACTCTATGCCCAGGGAAGTCGTGAAAATTTCCAGCCCGAAAGATTCCCTCGACCGGACCGGGAATCGAACCCGCCGCCTCCGGCTTAGTAATACCGTGCCTTTACTGACTAGGCCCAGAACGATTTGGAGTACTTAAAACATCTGGTATACATGACAATAGTTCATGCATGATCCACATAGACACTGTGCATCTGTCTGGAAATATTTCGATACAAAAGACATTGTCCCAATCTCGGTTGATCTAGTGAACTCCAGGACGATTTGAAGAACCTTGAAAATCCGGTTTACTCGGAAATAGATCATGCATGATCCACATAGACACTTTGAATCTGATTGGACATATTTCGATACAGACATTATTGCAGTCTTGGTTGATCTAGTACAACAAATCAACTGATGTCCTGGACGATTTGGAAAACCTATAATTTCCGGTATACACAGTAATGAGTCGTGCATGATCCACAAAGCCACATTTATACGATTCGGTTATGATTTGACAACGAAAAGTGCTAGGTTCATATTAGAAATAAAAAAAATATCATGAAAATGTCTCACCATTGGGCAGAACCCAAGGAATATCCGTGTAAATACACAACCGCGACGTGACCAACAAGCATGACTTATGAAACTTTGATAATTTTTCGATTATGTGCAGGGTGTTTGGTTTGAATCGGTAAAAAATTGAGAACACTAGAGCCAAATTAACTATAACATTTAGGACAGCAAAATACGTCTCTGATTAATTTTCAAAAAAAAAATTTAATTTCAAATGAAAATGCATTAATTTTCTTTAATAATGTTTTGTTAAATCTATGCCGGTATTATTCGATAGAACCTCAGGATGTAAGGGTGTTTTATTATGTTCACTAATTACTCAGAATTTATACTATACATAAATAACTAACTAACATTGTATCATCAATGTTATTTTTTTTTAATTCAAAGGTTACACACCATACTCCTTTAGCTCAGTCGGTAAAGGTGCAGCTACAAAGCAAGTCCATGCTGGAGGCGACTGAGTTCTATTCCCGTCCGGTTTATTAATTTTTCGTGTTGGAAAATTTCTCTACTTCCTTGGGCGTAGGGTGGTACATGCATAGAAAGCTCTCAATTAAAATGTGAAAGTACTTCAAAGAACACTAAGGCAAAAATCTAATATGCTATAAGCAATAAGCTTGAAATGCCATGTAGTAGTATACAATAGGCTATGAAAACAGTTTTTTTTTTTGACGCGGATTAGTATTTGAAGTCGCGGATTTCTTTTGAGAAATCGCGGATTTTGCGGATCAAATTTAGAAAATCTTGTAACAGCCCTGTATTTGCAATTTTATGTTTTTTTCCAGGGCGGCTTGTTGGGCCTGCCTCGCCGGGGGACTATCATGCACAGCTCTGTTTAGAGTCCCACGTTGGCACTAGGACGGTGATCATCCGCTCCTAACATGGAGAACAGACGCCGTTTTGAGCCGCATCTCCATGGTGAACAGACGCTCGGTTTTAGTAAAGCATTTCCTCTATCACCGTACTATGGTTACAGCGCCAGTGTTCGCGTCGCACCTCTTCACTTTGCTATTGCCGGACTGGCAACATTGCCCAGGCTACGCCACCCAGCTGTGTCCATGTTTCAGCTGGTAGTCTTTTGTTATAATATGACTCAGGAGGCGTGAAGTAGGAACTTGTGAGGACCAGAGATAGGTATTCCGCTCCTTCCAGGTTGTCAACTCACCATTTTGTAGCCCATTTCGGGATCGTCTCCCACGCAAAAAACGAGGAACTCATGGATGGATTGACAAGCAGCTCATATCTCCAAAATGTGCACAATTCCAATTTATGGTTTCAAGCCCTATTGCCATTTACGAGTTGGTTCTAAACTGCTTTTATTTTAAAATATACGTTTACCCATAATTGAGATTGCGATCAAGATAATGGGGTGACTCGAGAAAATCGAAATATTAAAAAAAAATGAACCGATTTACACAAAAGTAAAACCACTTTCCATAACAGAACATGGAACTGTTATCCGTATAACGGCAGTAAAGTTGAATAATAAACGCATTTTTTTATTATTCAGACAATCAGAACAATTTGTTTTTGTTCGCAATCAGAACTTCAACCAAAAGGTCAACGCTTCACACTGAACGTCGTAAACGTGCAATTATCTTCTTTGTTGCTGTTCATGAACCCCAATTTAAATCCAACATGAACTGTCTTACTGTTAAAGGCACTGGGTGCAGCCATTTCACGCATCGCGGATTAAGAAATTGTAAATGTTGCCACCGTACCTGGTTTAGAGGTTCAATTAAGCTTTGTTGGTTCTATCAATCACTACCAACCCAACCAAGTAGGTACCGACGTATTTAAACTAGCGCATTCTTCAGCTTCAACCAAGCGGAAAATTTAATCCAAGTTTCATGAACTGGAAGCTCAACTGTCTTGTCACTCAACTGTACTGACCAGATTCATTTTATCTCTACACCTTTCAGACGGAACTGCGGGCGGAAGAACGCCTCGCCGAGGAGCAGAAACGACACCGGGAACTGTTGGCCCGGGTCGAACGGGAAGCCAAACTACAGAACGAAAACTGCCAGATCCGGATACGGACAATTGAGGTGGAGGCGAACCAGCTGCGGGAGGAAATCTCCCGGTTGCGGTTGCAGTGCGACAAACAAGCCGCCGATCTTCACGCCACCGAGGACAAGCTGGAGAAGACGCGGGACAATCTGATGGCCTCCCAACAGGAGCTGGCCGAGGCGAAAGCCAATGAGAAGAAGTACGTTGCACTTCCACAGTGTACCTCCCATTGTGCTGATTCATTAAATTCCAATTCTTTTTTTTTAGGCATAGAGCAGACAAACAGGCTGCCGAGGATCTGATGGTCGAACTGGGCAAGGAGTGCGAACGCCTTCGTACGGAACGTGGTCCGGCCCTACCGACGACCTCACCCGAATCGCTTCGGCTGGAAGAGCTGCACCAGGAAATGGAGGAGCTGCGACAGAAAAGCAAACAACTGGAAGAAGCGAACGAGGAACTGCAAGCGATGGTACTGACCAAGGGCGTTGAAGAAGGACGAAATTTGCTCAACGGAACATCCAACAGTCTCGCACAGGAACTAGAAGCCATGAGCCAGAATCAGGTGAGTGGGGCGCTTCTACTGATGCTTTCAGTAGAGCAAAACTACAGTAACTGCTGGTAGGCACCGACAAACTTGTCTGGTCGTAACTGTGCGTCACAAACACACGCTTCGGAAGTGATATATCAGGTTCTAAGTTGTTAGATGAAGCAGGGTCTCTAGGCTAAACCACCATTAGTCACATTTTAGTACACCTAATGTTTGGGCTTTCAGCTAATTTTGTTCATTCTGTTCCCACCCACTCACTCTCTGTCTCTCTCCTTCTATTCGTTTGTCTTCATTTGTCACGCTCTCAACACACACACACACACCCAAGTATCGTTTTTGTTATACGTTTTCTTCTTTTCCACAGGATACCGTTGATTCGTCGACATTAGCGTCATTAACACAGGTTAGTTGTGGCGTGCAAGACAGATATTACCTCATAGGTGTTGTGTAATACTGGACAACTGTCGATTAATTTCTTCATTCTGTGTTTTGGCTGGGATGTAACAATTGCTTTCTTGGTGATGGAATTCTCAACTAATGGCTTCACTAACGTTTTTGGTTTTCCTACTTGTGATTTTGGTTGCATTCTTCGAAGTTACGCGACATTGGAATGCCTAGATAATTACTAACATTTAGCATTTGGTCTTTCATACCTCTGCTTCTATGGCTTTCTACGTCTTTGCTAATCTAATGCTTTCTGGCAATTACAAGTTCTCTATCTGATACGAAAACAACGTCAGTTTTCAATGAGCTTTGATGAAACAACCTGCAATCGGGTCAGGAATTGATTCCAGCTACATATTGGTTCCCACATGTGTTAAAATTGAATACGATTTTTGTTTCAATTTTAAAATATTTAAGAATGTAGTGGAGTAAGTGCCGACCATTGGTACCATGAGTGCACCAATTACCGCTCACTCGTGCTTAAAACTGTGTACTGTGAAGTCGTTCTCCACCCCATATTAAAACTAGAACCAGTTTCTAATCGATCAAAATCCGTTGAGAACTGACGACATGGTATTTCTTTTTATTTTGTGTGTGGTTCTTTAGTGGTTAAGCAGTACAAGGGCACGTTTTTTACTTTAGTAATGCCAATACAGTTTTCTTCTTAAACATCCTTGATGGAAAAAAAAACGGATTTACCACTCCCCCGGGGATACCCGGAACATGTCCGGGTGTGGCCAACATGATGCTGGTCACTCATCATGACTCTTATTGATCTTATTTTTGAATTCTCATGTGAATTGATTTATCGCATGATGTGAACCAGCCCAAGGCTGAAAGCCTCCCTAATAAAGATAAATTTATCGCATGGGGGGTTTGGCTCGTTTATAAAAAGCTCTGGTCTGATGAAGACCCATACTCACCGGAGTATGTTTCGGCCATTGCTTTGGAACCAGCGGAACAAATCCAGAAACATTCAATAACGTTCTATGGGACCATGGTATCTTTCTACTGTTCAATACTGAGCTAAACTAATGCAACATCGTCATGGAATTGTGACTGACTTGCGGTTATTTTTCTCATTCACGTTAAATGTAATCGCAAGTCAGTCCCACTCGGATTTTGGCCATAAAATAAAAATTTTACGATATTTTTCCAATATTTTTGGGTAAACATAGATGCATTCTATCACATTGTACGTTTATTTTTAAATTTATCCCTCCAACATAAGTGTCAAATCAGAAAACTTGAAAAATCTTTGAACGTCGTTTTCTCATTTCCAGTTTTTTACAGATGGGACTGACTTGCGATTATGGGCAGTGCAGCTAATTTGATTTCCTAGGAAATAAAAAGAAAATGAATTCTAAAGACTGCTCTGCTTCATAACCGAATGCCCGCTCCTTGCCCTTGACACCACTCATAAGGTTTTGGGCAATGGTGGGGCCAACTTCTTTTGATACCCACTATTTCTTCAAAGCCAGCTCGTTCTCCAACATCTTAGTGTTTTACGAAGATTGTTGTCTCTATACCAGTCTAACACCGGCCGCGCGTAGTGGCAGGATGCCAAATCCGGTCAAAACTGCGTCTCGCCTCCGTGAGACCGCAGGAAGGGTAGGAGGCGCTTCTAGAGGCGAATTTGTCCACCTTCTTATTCCTTACCTCATCAGGAACGGCCAACCGTAAAACGTAAACGTAAAACTCCTGCCCCGGCAACTGCTGCTTTGTGTCCGCTTTTATGCAAGTCTCGTCGTCCATCACGACGCAGCTCGGTTTCGTCAGCCACTCCCGGTACAGCTTCCTGGCGCGGGTTTTGGCCACCGTGTTTTGTTTGTCATACCTTGTAGACGTGGATGTCGGCACGTTTCATCGGTTTTTGGACAAATCAGATGGACAAATCCGCCTTCTTCACCGCATCGCGGATCAAAAGACTCGGCCGATGCTTGAACAGACTCAACACCTTCCTGGCCTTCAGCGGGTCAGCTGTCTTCGATTTTCTGCCACAGCCTGCTCGCCGCTGGGTCGTCTGGGTCTCCTTGAATGACTTCACCACCCGGGAAATCGTCGAATGATGGACGATCCCAGGTGTTTCCCGATTCATTTGTGGGACACATTCGGATTTTCCACGACGGCGCACGAGATTTTTTGGTGATTCTTGCTCCGATTCCATCTCGATAACCACTTGATAGATTGTGATGAAATTCTGCCAGCGCAAACTTTACACTCTTTCAGTCTAAATTTCATATTTTTTTTACCTAATCAATGTATTTCACTTTTTTCGAGTACAGTATTTAAATATACAGATCTTGTTCGCTTACTTGGTTAAAAGAGCAGCCCAGTTAGGGAGCTTCCATAAATTACGTCACGCGTCTATCGAGGATTTTCTGAAAATAGGGTTAGTCAAACTTGTCAGATGCTTAGAGTTGTTCCTGGACCTGTCGGGGAATTGCGATGTTGTTCTACATGTGCCATTTTGCTCTGCAGTTTTGGATACACCGATGATTGTTCTTTTGTATACATCAGATTCAAATCGGCACTATGAGCACAAACGAAGTGAGGCTCGAAAACTTTGGTGGCTATCCTGCTATTGCAATTTTTCAGTATACCACATGGCAACACTACTACTGGCTTGTATCACATGGCAACACTGTTTTGGTTATATCTACACGCTATTTATAAACTACCCGACTTTGGGTAGAACCCACCCAGATCGGTCAAAACTGAACCTACACAAAAATGGGTAAACTGTGTTTGAAGTGACAAGTTTACAAATGAAGAACATCGACATGAATCCGATCGACGTTGTTCATTTGTCAACTTGTCACTCCCAACACAGTTTACCCATTTTTGGGTAGTTTCTGTTTTTACCGATCTGGGTGGACTCTACCCAAATTTGGGTAGTTTTGAAATAGCGTGTATTTCACTTTACTTAAAACTAAAATGCATAACAAATGACAAAATGAAACACTCTTTGACCACTTCTAAAGATCATTGCACACAAAATCAACTTTGTTCAAATCAAAACAAAACTACTAGTCCATCTGGTGGCTGATGGCACTAGCTTCTAAGAAAATTATATTACAGTGAACCACAATATTTTAATTGATTTCTTCGCCAGTTAGTCGTTTGTAACTTTGTTTGTGCTATAAGGATGTCTATTGGCTTTGACGGCACCGTCGAAAAATTGTCTCTTCTAGAAAATATTGACGGTTTCTTATGGAATTTTTCGGTGGAGTGAAAGGATAGTACGAAGTCGCCAGTTTTCACTCACAGTATGACGTTTGCTTATGGATTTTACCATAGGAGTAAAGAGCTGCAGAGTCGCCGTCAAGGCCAATTAGGATGGTTCAACCACAAACAAAGTTACAGGCGACTAACTGGCGAAGAAATCAATTAAAATAATGTGGTTCAGTGTAATAGAATTTTCATAGAAGCTTGTGCCATCAGCCAGCCACCAGATGGACTAATCGTTTTGTTTTGATTTGAACAAAGTTGATTTTGTGTGCAATGATCTTTGCAGTGTGAAAAGAGTGTATCATTTTGTCATTTTTTTATGCATTTCAGTTTTGAGTAGAGTGAAAGAGATAGAACCAAAACATTCTAGTACATTTAGTGTTGCCATGTGGTACAATCAATCGGGGGGAGACTAACGATTTCAAATTGGCTCACTACTTGACTAGCCTATTGGCCCCAAGTAAATCTATAAGCGTACCCCATTCTCGTCGAAATTATAGTACTACACCATGTTTGTTTTGATTCGCTATGTAATTTTGACAGATAAAATGGGGGGTTCGTGGATTTTCCTATGTTTCGAGTGGTGCGTCGATTAGCTTGGGACCGAAGTTAGTACCAGAGCTGAGCTAAAAAGTTGAGCACGTTTCTTTGGGACCTTCTGGTCTTAGAGTTACCTCTATGGTACAATCCAGTAGTAGCATAGAGGTAAAGACCAGAAGGTCCAGAAGAAACGTGCTAAACTTTTTGGCTCAGCTCTGGTACTCTTTTCGGTCCCAAGTTTATCGATGCACCCCTCGAAACATAGGAAAATTCACGAGCTCCTCATTTTATCTGTCAAACTTTCATAGCGAATCAAAACAAACATAGTGTAATACTAGAATTTCGACGGAAATGGGGTACGTTAATCGATTTGCTTGGGATCAATAGCCTAGTCAAGTAGTGAGCCAATTTAAAATCATTAGTTTCCACCGGTTGGTAGTAGTGTTCTCGGTAGTGGTGTCATGTGGTACACTGAAAAATTGCAATAGCAGGCTAGTCACCAAAGTTTTCGAATCGCTCCGTCTGTCACTTCGTTTGTGGTTCAACTTCACAACCATCTGCTTCACATTGCTCTTTCGATGTGTATTAAGGTCCTCAACAACTGTGCCAAATTTGCTCGAATTTAGTTATGGTCTGGATTTGCGGGAGAGTTTAAAATTTTGTATCGGAAACAGAACGAAGCTACTCATTTGCTTGTTAAAAATTCAAAAAATAGCTCAATGATTTACCAAACCTCGGATTTAGATGAAAATACTATGCAGAACGAGTTTTTTAAGATTGCAAATTGATTCGACTTCGGTACAAAAACTTACTGTTTAGCCGTCTGTGAAGACAGTTGCAAAGGAAACTAAAGATACTAACCTTTTTTACTTTAGATCTATGAGGAAGAGGTGACAATTGGCTTATTCCTCTTTTATTTCTATCTCTATCTCTATCTTTATCTATCTCTATCTCTATCTTACGCACATGAAATCGACCAATCAGGAGCTGGTTCACGTTTGACAGAAAAGTGGTTCATTTTTGCCCTCGTATTGTCACCTCTTCTCTTAGCTTTAGACCAAGTGCTCCGCACATACCTACACTCAAAAAATATTGAAACCTAAATAGTATAAAATTTACGCTAAATCGCAACTCTCCGTGCCAACGCAAAGGTCGGTATAAAGGGAGAGAATGCAAACTTAGTATAAAAATGATAAATACCTGCCATAGAGTTATCTACCTCGGTTAGTATTAGTGAGCAGTTTCACTAAAACAAGCGTTTTACTGGTTGAAAATAAAAAAAAAACCGCTGTCAAGTCGAACACTTTGACAGCTGATTTCGTAGTTGAAAATAATAAACAAATCGATTTTAAACGAATACACTAGCAAGGTTGTGTTAGTGAGATCTTGCGTTGAGAAGTCACAGGAACTACCTCTTTGAAGTAATTAAGGGGCCATTCAAAAATTAAGTAAGCACGTAAGAGGGCAAGGAGTTAGAAATATTCTTAGGCTCTCTTACATGAGGGGGTTAGAAGTGACTTCGATCGATTCTCTTCATCGACTTTCTCTTTTGATAGCCACAGCTTTATAAACAGATTTTGCGCTATTTCTGCCACATAGTTTAATAAAGGAGGTACTCATCTAGCATCCAGAATGGCACACGAATCAAGGAATGTGTTTGCAGCTGAATTCAAGCTGAACACTGCATTTGGTCGTAAGTAACATTGATCGATTCTCTTCGTCGACTTTCTCTTGCGTTGATAAGTTGAGCCACATAACCGTTTCTTGTTGTATTTGTCTTATTAAACGCAAGATATAAGCTTCTTTTAGCGATATGTGTGCTGAAAATACCTGGGAATGCCTTTACATTTCCGTGGGTATACAAAGAGAAAGTCGACGAAGAGAATCTGTCAATGTTACTTAGGACCTAATGCAATGTTCAGCTTGAATTATTAACGAAAGAGAAAGTCGATGAAAAGAATTGATCAAAGTCACGTACACCCCTTTCCCTCCCTCACGTGGGATTATTTCATGATCCCTAACATGGTACTGCATACAGGGTGAAGAATAATTATCCGTGCTTAATGATTTAATCGTAACTTTATTGCTTGTGTATTGAATTACAACATATTTATGGGAAATGTAGGTACATCAACATAGTTTATGATATGCACAACAATTTCTCAAAATGTGCTCCTTTGACTCGTACACACGCCTTCAACCTCTTAAGGAAATTATCGACGATGGACGTTAGTTCCTCCACAGATATTGCATCCCAGACTTTTGTCAAACTTGCTTTCAGATGATCTTAAGATATGTGTGACTTAGTATCGGCTCTGGACTCAATAATTGACCAGACGGAATAGTCCATTCGATTTAAATCATGGGAGCTTAAAGGCCATTCATCTTTTGTCAAATATCTAGGAAAAAGTTTGCTACAAAGCTCCAGCGTCTTTTTCGCTTCATGCGATGGTGCCCATTCCTGTTGAAATTTCAAATCGTTGTTACCGAAATGCGTATGTGCCCAAGGTGCAACCAAGTGCAACTGTGTCCGTCAGCAGCTTCTGGTAGAGTATTTGGTTGTTTTTGACGCCTTTTCGATAAATATTAAGGGAGTTTTACCGGAAGCCGTAATTCCCGCCCAAACCATCACAGAAGCTGGATGATGTGATCTGGAAACATTCGTACGGCTAGTAGAACCCTTTGGCAATAGGTGGCGATCGTTTTGGTGGTTCTTCGAAAATTTGTAAGAATGCAATCCTAAATCCTTACGTAGAATAGTTCGTTCTGACTTTGTGTTGATTTTCAATGATTCTGCCATTTTTCGGATAGACCGTCTAGAATCTCGATTAATCCTATGACGAAGTATGTTCCGATTCTGAAGGGTCCTCGCACTTCTTTTTCTGCCTCTTCCTGAACGGTCCTCCAAACTTCCGAGTTCATGGTACCGTTATGGTACGAATTCCTTGTTTGTAAAGCTTAATTACCGCACTTCGTAGTGGGCTGGACTTCATTACGGCAATACACGTGAACCGATTCAAACGAAACTACAAGCGTTTATTTATTATGTATCAAGGTCTCAATTGGCAGAGGTGTGCTCATTTCAGCATCTGTCAAATTCGAGCCATACACTGGGAGAAAAAACACGGATAATTTTTCCTCACCCTGTAGAGTGATGTGGATCGAAATTCCCGTATCTTTATCTTCATTCCTTGTTTTACATCCCGTAATTGTATTATTTACCATCCGTTTTAATTTCCCTTTATTGTATTAATTCTTTGCAATTTCTAGAATATTGTTTTATTGATAAATAACTTGCCCTAAACTCACACCGCTGCTAGCAATTGCGCGCACAATCTAATACCACTTTGCACAAAACTCGATCGGCCCATTTTTATTAACTTCCCCATTTTCCTCACCGTTTCAGCTCCAAATCGCATTCCAGGACAAGGAGGAGGAAAACCGTCGACTGAAACACTACATCGAAACGATCCTGCTGCAGGTGGTTGAACACTATCCCCAGCTGCTCGAAGTCAAGGCAGCATAATCGCGCCGTACTGCACGTCTTATCCGGAACAGGCAACCGCGAAACGGTCCCAATTGGGGTCACCCTGTTCGTTTTTTGTTTTTTTAGAATCAGTATAACAACAACAACACCACCGGTTTGTGATGATAAGATGTGATCGATGACGACGGCGTCAAAGGAACGCAGCAGCAGATTCCCCTCCCCCCTGAAGTTATGCAACTGTCACGTCCCTTGAGCGCGATTGTGTATTTTATAGAACGATGGAAGCTTGGGTCAGAATCAGGCTTCTATACGGATGGAAAGCAGTTTAAGGAATAGATTATTTTGCATATTTAAGTTACACGCGTCTAAAGCGAGTTCGAAGAAGGGAAATAACATCTTACAAGCAATATATTTTATTTGTATTTAGACTTAGGAACTACACTCTAGCGAGTAGGTTTTCCTCCCGTTTGTGTTTAGCGTTTAGGCTAAAGAGGATATCTTTTTTTATAAATGTGTATTTTATATAAATCTATAATTTCCCAAACTCAGAAAGGCTCGATTTTGATTTTCCTTTTCTTTTTCATTAAAAAAATCTTATCCATCAGAGTTAGATAACCGATAGTAGGAGCAAATATCAAAATTGTCAGAAACTGAAATGATACTCTCTTGAACATGATTAGAAGAAAAGTACATTCGAATGCAGGGCGATTTTTTTTTCGCATTCGGTGGTGCTCAATTTAACTTCAATTTGCGCAACAAACAAGTGATATCGAAAAGAAGCCTTTACCTACTTACTCCCATTTCCAATGTCAATGCCAGCTCTGAATGTATCCGGGTTGAATGATAGTGAATGTTAGAAACAAGAAAACATAGAATCGTTGGTGCTTTTAAAGAACTCTTTCTCGTGTCTGTATGTGTTCCCGAATAAAACAAGATTGCACATAATTTCAAAAGTTGTAACACTAGCAAATTCACAAATTGAAGTTTTTTGTAAATATATTTCCTTCCCCTCGAGATGAAGTAGCTCCGGCTACATTCTATTTCAGGATTGCTAGAAACTGTGTAGCTTGAGTTAGAGACCCTCTCCTCAATCGACTCGTCCTAAAGCGAATCGTGCTAAAATCTAACTGTTTTACTTATGTAGCACTTATCTAGCGTAATCGCCGAGTTGAGCATTAACAAGAAAATGGAAAATATGGACGATTTAGTTGAACGAGAACAAAAACTGAAGCGACTCTTATATATTTACAATCACAAAAACGAAGACGGTCCTGTCTAACTGAGAATTTATCTTAATTCAACATTTTATACAACAGTGTTAGGAAGGTAAATTCTTTGAAAACAATTAAATTTAACTAATTCACTGTAGGAAGTGAGGAGGAGTAAGAACAGGAGAAACCGTTAAGCATTAATATATTACCTACAATTCTTATTATATTAGTGTTGAAACCAAACACGGTTGAAGAAATTGGAAGGAGATCATTTAGTAAGAATGGAAAATCAATTTTAAATTGGATGCCAAAATAGCGTTCTACTACTAAACGGTACTGTATTAGTAATGATGAATGAACAAATAAATATTGACTAAAAGACTACTAACGGGTTGGGTTTTGAGTGCGAAAGAAACTGATAACTAGAGATTAACGAATTATTAATACAACACATGTTGACAGGAGCAGGATCCAAGTATATGATCTAGTGGCTAAACTACGTAGACAGTATTTGAGAGATCAATGTAATTGGCGTTGACGGCACCGTCGAAAAATCTTCTCTTCCAGCATTGATAGCTTCTTATGGGAATTATCGGAGGAGTGAAAGGATAGTACGAAGTCTGCCAAGTTTCACGCACAGTCTGACGTTTGCTTATGGATTTTACCATAGGAGAAAGAGCTACAGAGTCGCCGACAACGCCAATTATCCAGATACGAATGTGACACACACGCAGCGGTTTTCTACCTTTTTCGAGAGGCGTACCGTGGGGGACCGGCATCCGTACACCAAGAATTTTGTATGGAATGTACCTATTTTGATTATTTTCTTAGGTGAAGGGTTGCTTCTACTCACTTCGGTATAAAACAAAATGCTTATCGGAATTATGAAATCATTACCACCCATATTCTCGTTTTCGTTTCAATTTTCTGTATGGAAAATACGCCTTGAACGTAAACGAGAATATGGGTTTATTACAGTGCCCGTTCGATTTTGGCAAACATACTCGAAATTTTAGTGTTGCCATAATGGAACGGTTTTATGTTGTAATTTCTTTTGTGATTTCGATGATTTTTTACCACCGTGAAGTGGAGAGAAATCAACCTGAGAGTCATTTTTATGACGTCGTCTTTATAAATAGTTAGCCAACAAACAGTTTGTACTAATTAATGGCTGAATAAGCCATTTCCTAGTTGAAGAAGCATAATACACGAATAAGCTCTTATTCGGCTTCCAATGTTTGTTGGATAACCTTTTATTAAAAATTGTAATCGCAATGTACGATATTTAAGAAATCACTCTTTGTAATGTATAGAGACAGACAACAGCGCCAAACGGTTTATGAAGAGACAACGTTGAACTGCAGTCACAGAGAACAGACGTCCAACTTCCACCAGAAGTTGTGTAAAGATAAGTGGGAACGTCGCCGTTCCGTGGCACTAGTATCTCCTGATTTCCTTTATAAATTTTCCACTTTCGACCAAATGCTGCAGTGATGGAAGAAAACACGCACAACAACATCTCTGCCTGTACGAACCCACACCACCAAGCGGAAGATACAACGCAAATCAAAATATGAAGCGGTGTCATCACTCATCGTCATCATTTAGATTCTGCAGCTTCCGTTTGCGTTTGCATTCACCGGCGTTGACAAATACCACAGAACAGAAGGGGAAGTGCAAACAAATCGGTGAATCAAAAAGTGGTACGTTTTTCTGCTCAACAAGCGATGTGTTGTGGAGGCGTTCCACACGGGATTTCTATGCGCAATCACACTATCATAGCATGCTGCCTACCTTAACCACAGAGGACAGACGTTGAGGCTCAAACAAATTTTCTCTAAAAACTAGTGTAAAGATTCCTATTCGACTTAAGCACCACTAACGGCGACTTCCCCGCTTAAAAACCCTCTTTGACTACCTGATGGCGCTGGCGTTGCAAAACATACACTAGACACTAAGTGGTGGTAGCGCCAAGTGGCAATTTTCAACAGATAATTTATCGATACTAGCGCCAAATTGGTCGAAAGTGATAAATTTGCAGAGGAAATCAGGAAATGCTAGCGCTACGTAACGGCGACGTTTCCACTTAACTTTACACAAGTTTCTGACCGAACATGGACGTCTGTTTTCTGTGCTTCAAGGAATAAATAATTTGGTCGACAGCATTCTAACAAATATATCTAATTAAGAAGATATCAAAGATTTCTAATTAACAAGGTATCCCATTAATCATTTCCTCGAATAAGGAAATAGGCCTTTTTAATAGAAACTAAACGATCGATTCAACCTCTGGTGGTGAATAGGAAAACGTCAAAAAGAGTGTTGTAAGCAGAAATTTCTACCGTGAGACAGGAAACGGAACACTTTTTGACGTAGAACTACGTCTTTGTCGACTATACTGGGGTGCAAGTCAAAAAATATGTGTGGTGAAGGAGTGTTAGGTTTTGAACGCTTGTAACTTTGTCATTTATAGATGAAATTAAAATCCAAATACGCCAATCGATAGGATATTACATTACGAACCTGTTGAAATAAATATTTTTCCAATTTTTCTGAAATTGAACTTTTGAAAATGTACAAATGATAATTTTATCACTGATTTCATGAAATAAGCCTTTTTCCCAAACCCAGTCATCATAAACGAATACCACTTGGTTGCACATCATTCTGCTTGAACCTGAAAAGATATAAATCAGCGCTGCTCTCATGCCACTGCTCATTAACGCTTCGGACGGCGTGGCGCTTGGTCCTGCAGCAAGCAGGACCAAATCAGCGGCTTAAGGTGGATCACGGCGTGACCACAATGATGAAAAGCAATAATGTAAACCCCCTCCGCCCTTCACAACAATCTCTCGCCCCCCTCAACATTGAACACTAACAAAATTTCAAATATTGTTTTATGTGTCCCACACATGAGTTGTTGCAACGTGATCAACAAATCAATATCTATGGGTCGGCCACATACTTAATATATGTACATATAAAAACCATGCGTGACCACACATACTATTCATTTGCGTGTAAATTTCATGTGTACTTCTGAGTGGATTCTGTTTATGTGTGGTCAAATGAAAATCATGTGGAATTTCACATGGATATTTGTCAAGAAAAATGTGTAAATTGTTTTGAGTCAACCATAACCCTCGCCATAACCGAAACATTGAAATACTTGAAAATTTTAAGATAAAGTATAATAGTCAAAAATGCATGAAAAGCATCAATTTTGTGTGGTTCTACGTCATACTGCGGTCGTGTCTAGGACACAACCCTTTACTTTTTTTACTTTTCCTGATCAATTGATTCATCTGAGATGCTCCAAAACTTAATCTACAGTTGAAAAATTCAATTCTGTAACGTTTTTGAAAAGATCCTGCTGGTGTTCAGGAATATTTTTGTTGAGAAAAATGGAAAATTAGAAAAGTGCCTTAGTGGTTATGATCTTCCGGATTTCTTGTGTGTGAATAGTTAAGGTGCAAATCAGTTCAGATTTGTGGAAAATCGTACAATAAGACAATTACCTATGGAAATTGGCAAGATTTTGAATGAAAAATGCTGTAATTTGCGTTGGGGAAAATACTTATTCTGATGTAAACAAACGGTTTGGTTGACGTTTCTTCTCGAACTCGCGTGGCGCACTCTACGTTGGTGGTACATTAAAAAGGCCTATATAGATACACCACCCTTATGTGATTGTAGTGCCATCTGGTGAATGCACATTCAAACTGTTGGGAGTCCTGTGCCAACTCAATAACTGACAGGTGTCAGCATGACAGATGCTAGCGCGGACGTTGATGATCAGCTGGGGGAACAGGACGGTATCATCCTCGATGTCATCATCATTATATTGCGGTAGCAAGATTCCCACTTTTTTTGTGATTGCTCCGTTTTTCAATCATTACGCAACAGAAACACTTGAGAAAACAATCACACATCCAAGTTCGGACCATGATATGTAATATGATTCGCTTTCGAGTGAAAGAGCTTCCAATATCATCATCGGTAGGGTTAACTACCCCATTTCCGGCCTATTAAGCACAACCCACACTTAGTCTTTCTTAATCTTGCGCAGTTTAGCACCAAACGGAATGTTATTATTACTAATGGTTTTCAAATGTATTTACTTTTCCGTACCGTAAGATTTAATAAAGAGAAACCAATCGTTGAGATATAGTCAAAAGTCTAACACTACTTCTTGACGCCAAACTCGGCCTACGGATTCTAAACTCGGCCTAACGCATTGAAACGCCAATGAATTCACTTCGGCCTATCGGATGAAGATAAAAATTGATTCGGTCGGAGCGCTTCTTTTGTTTTTGTGAATAATGGGTGCAAACCTTCAAATAACGCGTTTTCATTGACTTTGTTTGGTAGCTTATTAACTAAAGTATCGTACCAAACGCAAAATTGACATGTTAACTCTGAAATCATGGATTTATTTGAAGTTTTCTGCTCGATAGGCCCAAAATGGGCGATTAAGCCGAAGTAGTTCTCTACCCTATCAGCACAGAAAACAGACGTCCAACTTCCACCAGAAACTTGTGTAAAGATAAGTTGGAACATCGCCACTACGTAGCGCTAACATCTCCTGATTTCCGCTATAAATTTTCCACTTCGACCAATTTGGCGCTAGTATCGATAAATTTTCGGTTGAAAATTACCACTCGCGCCCCCCTCGACCGGCACTTAGTGTCTAGTGTAAGTTGTGCAATGCCAGCGCCATCATGTTGCCAAAGAGGGTTTTTAAGTGGGGAACTCAGCGTTAGTGGCGCTTAAGTCGAATAGGAATCTTTACACAAGTTTTTAGAGGAATTTCGTTCGAGCCTCAAGGTCTGTTCTCTGTGCAAGTGTCAGGTTTAGCTTATTCAAATATTTTGAGATGTCAACCAGACAACTACACGGTAAGAAAAAAGTACCCAACGGAAAGTTCAATTTTACCTACTTTTGACTAGTTTGTCTCCTTTTCTCCTTCTAATGTTGTCAAAAACGGAGGAGCAAAACCACCCAACAGGGGTAGTAAAGTGTGGGAACCCAACGTTGAGTATAATCATATTTACCTACTTTTGGGTACAACTAACTTACTTTTGGTTAAAAAGCCAGTGGAAAATTCCATACGAATTGCACACAAGTAAATGAAATTTACTTTGACCCGCTTTACCTACTTTTGGGTTCCTGCACTATAGTGCCGAGATGAGTGAAAAGAACTTAATTTTGGGTACTTTTTTCTAACCGTGTAAGGTTCGCCGTACATTCGGCATCTTTAAATTAATGTCGAAAACTCTAACGTTTTTCCTTAAACTACATCCATGTATAAAGGAAATTTTGAAATTCTATGTAATTCTGACCCTGGTATCTGATGATATTAACTGATATCTTTCCAGCTCACGTTTTTGGAACACAAGTTATCTTGATCCAATTGGCGTCTTGCAGCGAAACTTTTCCAAGCTTTCGCCACCTACATTTCAAAGTGAGAACTACTAGAAGGAGGATAGTTTCCAAATTTTCCAAGTAAAACAGACGCTTTTTGGGGCAAATCGGTCCATAAAGAAAAACTATTAATTTCGCGTGGAAACTTTTGCTTGAATCGTGTAAGAAAACGTGTTTGAAAACTATTTGTTATTATTTCGGTATGGATCGGAGATGTTTTCATGGCAAATTATCCATAACAAGTTTGCACCCACAGGGAGAGGTTACCTCCTGCGCAGCTGCATTTTTCAGAAAATGGTAAATATGTGCGATTTTCACTAAGATGAAAGTGGAAATTAAGTGAATTTACTTAGGAAAGGTTGTATCATGCTGGTGGTAATAGAGAATTGGTTGTATAGGACGCCAATATTCAATAAATGTTCATTTTGGCCTTTTTTAAGCAAACATATTGATACTCACAATTTTCGACGGAAAACGCACCGGAACTTGATTTACTCAACACGCACCATACTATAAAATGGTGCTAGATGGTCTTCAAAGTTATAACAAGATGACAAATCATCTTTATTTTGAGTAATTGAGCAATTTACTTCTGTTTACCATCATATTTACGATGCAGCATTGATGGAGCCGTGAAATGAAATGAATATATCTTATGCAAGTTCACCTGGAAAAGTCAAAGATGCACATCAGTCTGATCGTAAAAACGTTTTCTTCTTCAATTCAAATGTTATATTGGAAGGATTTCACGCAGGCTTGATGAAAATTATGATTTAATGCTAATTTTCACGAATTTTATATGCAGTCTGTCAACATTATCATCATCATGCAGTGGCGACATCTGCGTTGAGGTTTTGCGGCAATTTTCCAATAGACTGTATGAAAATTAAGAATACTTTGCGGGCTACATAAATCCGTCACGAAGGTTGCGCGGTTTCTAGATAAACATTTCAAAAGGTCCTATCTGCATTGATCGATTCTCTTCATCGACTTTCTCTTTCGTCAATAGCTCAGCTGCAAAACTTTCCCCTGTTGTATTTGACATTTTGGACGCTAGATAAGTACCTTCTTTATCAAACTATGTGGTAGAATTAGCGCGAAATCTGTTTGCATAGCAGTGGTTATGAAAAGAGAAAGTCGATGAAGAGAATCGATCAAAGCAGATAGGACCATTTGAAATGTTCATCGCGATTTGGTTAGAATTCGAAACATATAGGAGAGAACCCTCGCAAATCCTTCGGAACATACACTTAACAAATGATAACTTAGCACGAGCATCGTTCGGAGAGAATACATTAAACAATCACGTTCAACGATAAATATACCTAATAAAATTTATTATGCACCATGTTTCTTAGCATAAACTGGCATTTGAAAGTTGATTCCTTCTTTTGCTTCGAAAAACGTGTATGATAACGTAATGGAGTCCACCAGTTCCATCCTGGGATCGTCCATAATCTCGGGATCAATATAGAAGAACACGGGCATGTCCACCTAAAAAATAAATAAAATAAAATATCAATCTTATCTAATCAATTGCATTAACAAAAATTGCGAATACCTCTTCGTGCGGATTGAGCTGCTGTTCTTCGAAGCAGAAGCATTGAATTTTATTAAAATAAGCTCCTGCCTCAAACGGAACCACATTGTACGTGCTGATTCCTATCACTGGTTGGTCTGAAGGATTTTTGGCCGTGTAGAAAGCCAGTGCCGTTTCGCCAGGAACGACCTGCAAGCAAGAAATTTCCCATCGAATATATTTTAACGTCACGCAACTACCTGCGCACCACTTACATTAATCTCCGGTTGTTGTGGCTTGAAATTCCACCGCATCGCAGCTCCCAGATCGGCATTGAACCGAATTTTGATCACCCGATCCTTGACCCGTTGCATCGTTTCCACTTTGTCTGCATCGTGCCCTTGACTAGTGGTTCCACCGTAACTGTATGCCTGGCAGAACATCCGATATAGAGGAACGGCAGCATAGCTCATTCCAGCGGTCAAGACACCGGCCGCGGTCACATAGTAAAGGGTGGTACGAATCCTGTGCTTACGGGCTGCATCCGCATTTTGATTACGACCTATGAACCGTACCGGCGCCGGCACTGATCTGGGAATTCGGAGCAGCCTTTTGGCATTACAGCCGTACGCTAGACGCGCAAGTGATGGTAATAGCATTATGAATAGGAAGTTTAATTTAAAAATACACTACTCGTAGGTAACCACGGTTTGATTACTTGTTAATTTTAAAACTATTCAAACATTTTCACTGTTTGAACAAAACTGTTACACCATACTCACGAACAAAAATTATTTGTTGACGAATGGTGATGTTTCATAACAAAATTATGGCAACCAAACGTCAAAATATACAGTGACGTTATCGACGTTATAGTTCAGTTTGATATAACACAATGGTATTAGCTGACAAGGTATAATTATTTGCTATACAATGAAGCGTTATCTGACCTCTGCACGGCATGATATCAACTCAGAATTGAGTGGTTTTTCACTCAAAATCGTTAAAACGGATACACTCAGAAGTAAAAAAGGCAATTTATACTTATTTGTATGCAAAATCGAGCCTCACCATGGTTCACTCATTCGATGCTTAAAAATGAAATAGTATATAGGCTGTTTCGATGCACCACCAATGCAGAGTGCACTACACGGAGATGAAAAACAACCCAAAATTAAGTACTTTTCCCTCAATTCCGGGGTTCAGCCCAATAACCCAAATTTGAGTAAATCGCATATAGTAGTTTCCATTTAACACCAGCAAAAAAAAATTACCTACTCTTAAGTATATTCTACCCAAAATTAAGATTAATTCACGCAAATTTGAGAATATGCAATTTACTCAAAAGTAGCTTATTGGGCTGAACTATATCGTTGGGTCGAATCTCTCGTTCCTTTTTTGACAACAATAACGAGTGCAAGTGAGAGGCTGAAGTCAATATTAAGTAAAAAGAACTCAAATTTTGGGTAGTATTTTTTCTCCGTGTAGAAGATTTTGAGAGGAAATGTCATCCAAGCCGCCAATCATAATCTCGATCATAATGACGACTTTCAAAACTAAAAATAATGCATATTTTATTCCACAACTTGCAAATTTCCATCAGGAGTTCAATTATCTACAGATCTGAATCAGTTCAAATAACCACACATTAAAAATCCGGAAGATCATAACCGCTGGTACAATTTTATAAATCTTCATTTTTCTCATAAAAAAATATATGTAAGCACCAGATCACTGCAACATCGATACAGAAAACAAAATATTCCACGTGGATGACGATTTCAAGCACCTGCGATGGATAAATCAATCAGGAAAGGTGAAAATATGTTCCTCTTCCTATGCTTCACGGCAAAAATTTCAGCCCCATCACTCTTTTTAGGGCTCAACTATTCAGCACCAGAGCATGAAACGATCGCTTGGTTTCTATTGGATTCGCCTATTGGCGTGTATAAATCGAAAGAAGTCATAAAATGCATACTTTTTATTCAAATTTAGACTTCTTTCGAATATTTTGACAGGTTGCATAAATTTTATGTATAATAGAACTAGAATGTATGTTTTCAATGCTATTCTTAGCCTCAAAATCCGTCTTTTAAACTGTTTTTCTTTATTTAAATGTTTTTACTGGCCATGCTTTGTTTACCACCGAGTGGTCGTCCGAGCATATCGGAAGTCAATGCATATCTAGTAAATTGATATGCTGAAATAAGTTGTAGTAAACGAATAAAACTAGTCAATTTTAAAATAATATAATCAGTGCCAACATTTCAAAGCGGCGTAATTGCATTTGTAAACAATGGCTTTAGTCGTCGATTTCTCGCGAAATGCTGGCACAGAAATGTAAATTTTGACAAAACCTTGCAATTGGGTTTCTTTAATTTTGCTAAATTTATCCAATATTTATAAAGAAATTACTACTTATTTGGTTCCTCATTGGCTTGACAGAATTTACATACCATTATTACTCTTCAAGCTGCAGAAAGTGGGAATGAAAGCCAGACTTTTGAACTGGTTCCAGTCCTACTTAACAAACCGTAAGCAAATTGTACGCTTTAAAAATAAACTTTCAGAACCAATTCTAGTCACCTCTGGGGTCCCCCAGGCATCTCATGTGGGCTCACTTCTTTTTAATTTGTACGTAAACGACATTTCCTTCATACTTAAGAACATTAAAGTACTTGTGTATGCAGACGACATGAAGCTCTTCATAGAAATAAGAGCTGCCTCTAACGCAGAAATATTTCAGAATGAAATAAATCTATTCTGCACCTGGTGTAGCAAAAGTCTGCTCCAACTCAGCATTAAAAATGTAACGCATTAATATTAAGAAGAAAAATTGGAACCCCTTGCATAAACATACATTTAGAAGACGAAATAGTAGACAAATGCAAAATTGTAAGGGACTTAGGCGTAATACCAACCGGTGGAAACTAACGATTTTAAATTGGCTCACTACTTGACTAGCCTATTGGTCCCAAGCAAATCGATTAACGTACCCAATTCTAGTCGAAATTCTAGTACTACACAATGTTTGTTTTGATTCGCTATGAAATTTTGACAGATAAAATGAGGGGTTAGTGGATTTTCCTATGTTTCGAGGGGTGAATCGATTAGCTTGGGACCGAAAATAGTACCAGAGCTGAGCCAAAAAGTTGAGCACGTTTCTTCGGGACCTACTAGTCTTTGAGTTAGGGATGGTCCATTAATTATGTCACTCAAATTTGGCCCATTTTCAACCACCCTCCCCCTTTGTCACATTTTTTGTGTGGACCTTAATTTTTTTTGTATTGGTCGTCACAGTTTTCAAAACCCCCTCCCCCCTAAATGTGTGACATAATTAATGGACGACCCCTTACCTCTATGGTAATACTGTTGGTGTCCAGTACATTTGTAGTACATTATAACCACAAACGAAGTGACAGCACAAACGAAGTGACATCACAAACGAAGTGACAGCACAAACGAAGTGACAGCACAAACGAAGTGACAGACGATTTTAAATTGGCTCACCACTTTAGTAGCCTATTGGTCCCAAGCAAACGATTAACGTACCCTATTCTAGTTGAAATTCTATTACTGCACTATGTTTGTTTTGATTCGCTATGAAAGTTTGACAGATAACATCAGGGGTGTGTGGATTCATGCAGAACATGCAGGGGTGAGTGAAATAGCTTGGGACTGCTTGGGACCGTTGTTCTGGTACTGAGTGAGCCAAAAATAATAATGATTTTCTTCGGGACCCAGTGGTCTTAGAGTTACCTCTATGATAGAACCATGGACCCAAAGGAATTTATCGCGTGGAAGGAATTTATCGAAAAATCATGGTTCTCGGTAATAGAATGGAAGTGCACGCAGTAGTAGGTTTTTTAGATTTGTGGGTAGTTATATTTATGAGTGCATGGGGGAATGCTGTCAACAATGCTATCGGTTTGTTTACCAACAATATCTGACGTTTTGTTTTAACCTAACTTTTTTCCTAACCTGAACTTCAGAGCTAGGATTAATGTCATTGTTGATGTTGATCAAAATGGAATCAGTTTTATCACTTAATTGTTGGGGACCCAACTAGAAATCATGCAAGGCGGACCCAGGTACGATCCTTGTGTAGCGAGGACCGAATGGACCAGATCCCGCCAGTCAGATAATTGTCCGCGGGAAGATTGTTCAAAGGAGGATTGTCCGCATGAGGATTGTTTGAAGGAGAATTGTCTGCTACCGACGAGTCAAGGAGTACGTGGAGGAAGAAGATTATCCGGAACTCTGAAGCTCTTTATATGTTCCAGGGGGAACGATACATTCGGATGCATCCTGTATCCCTATCAAATTTATCCATAAATTCTGCTTATATATCCAGAACATCAGTCAGAACTTATTTTCTCCAGACATCCTTATTCGATTTTTTGTCTATTTTTCAGTATATCCTGAATATCCCTGTTGATCCTTCTGTCTATTCCGAAAATTCTTTCAATTCCGCTCGCATGCCGTCACAGTGTTGCCATATCTTTTTTGAAGCAACATGCATCCGGATCAGTGTCGTTCCCCAACGTTTTCCTTGAACGTCATTGATTGTCTCTGAAGATCTTTCCTGGAACTATCTTCCTGCGGACAATCGTCCAGTGGACAATCTTCCTCTGATCAATCTTCCTGCGGATCAGTGTTGGAAAAGTTCGCAATATTTCACGAAGTTCACCAAGGGAAAAGTTCGCGAGTCATAGGGAACTTTGATGAACTTTTCCATCACTGCTGCGGACAATTGTCTTCCTCCAAATAATCTTCGTGCGGACAATCCTCTTTCGAACAATCCTTCTGCGGACAACCCTGTTTCGAACAATCTTCCTGTGGACAATCCTCCTACGGACAATCCTCTTCCGAACTATCTTCCTGTGGACAATCGTGCTGTGGACAATCTTCTTCTGAACAATCTTCCTGCGGACAATCCTCCTTCGAACAATCCTCCTGCGGACAATCCTCCTCCAAACAATCTTCCTGCGGACAATTCTCCTACGGACAATTCTCCTGCGGACAATCCTTCTTCGAACAATACTCTTTCGAACAATCCTCCTGCGGACAATCCTCTTCCTCCGGATAATCTTTATCCTCAACTCGTCGGTAGCGGACAATATTCCTGCGGACAATCCTGCTGATAATCCTCCTTGGAACAATCCTCCTCGGAACAATCTTCCTGCGGACAATTCTCCTTCGTACAATCTTCTCCCGAACAATCTTCTTGCGGACAATCCTCCTCCGAACAATACTTCGAACAACCTTCTCCCGAGCAAAATTCCTGTGGACAATCCTCCTTTCAACAATCTTCCTGCGGACAATCCTTATTCGAACAATCTTCCTGGGTACAATCGTTCTTCGAACAATCCTCCTGGGGACAATCCAAATATATTATTATTATTATTATCTCTATTTACCTCCAAATATATGATGTTCAAGGTCCCTGGAGCTAATGACTATTAGATTAGATAATTAACTATTTTAACTAGTTCCGCTTTTTTTTTGTTAGCATCCATGCCTCTCACGCCAAAGTCACGAGTTCAAATCTCAAAATGGCGAAACAAAAAGAAACGTGCTAAGGGCTATGACACACCTCAATCTGACTGCCACGGCAGCGGGTACCGCGCTTTTTTTTGCTGGCGCTTTTGCTGGCAGTTGTGCCATAGAGGTAACTCTAAGACCACTGGGTCCCGAAGAAAATCATTATTATTTTTGGCTCACTCAGTACCAGAACAACGGTCCCAAGCAGTCCCAAGCTATTTCACTCACTCCTGCATGTTCTGCATGAATCCACACACCCCTGATGTTATCTGTCAAACTTTCATAGCGAATCAAAACAAACATAGTGTAGTAATAGAATTTCAACTAGAATAGGGTACGTTAATCGTGTGCTTGGGACCAATAGGCTACTAAAGTGGTGAGCCAATTTAAAATCGTTAGTTTCGTATTGATTGTTGGTTGTGCTGTCTGTATCACGTTTGACACCTGTTCTGGTACAAATTGCTGTCTTTTGCTCTAGTACCGAGTGCACCAGGTACACTAAAAAAAACAGCTAGGTGAACCAAAAAAAAATCGCGTGAAGGAGGTCCTTACCCTTTGGGTCCATGGATAGAACCAAAACATTCTAGTACATTTGGTGAAAATGCCGTGTGTCACTTCGTTTGTGTTATAACACTTTCATAATCAAATCAAATAGCATGCTGGGTTTCATCAAGAGGTTCATTTACAATTTTAAGGACACACTGTTTTACACTATAAAATTACTGTACACTACATATGTAAGACCTATTGTGGAATACTGCCACATAGTATGGAGCCCATACACTGCCATATACGAAGATCGCATTAAATCTGTCCAAAAACAATTTCTTTTGTATACTCTTCGACGACTAAATAGGACTGCATTTCCTCTACCATCCTATGATGCACGCTGAACGCTCATCAATCTACAAACACTAAAGGAACCGGGTGAGTTTGCAATGCTTATTTTTGTTATATTGGGGGTGACCCCGGCGTAGTGGTTAGCAACCATACCGCTCACGCCAAAGTCACGAGTTCAAATCTCACCCCCGGACAAGTCACGAATGACCCAAGAGCGTTAAAGTGACTATAAAAAAAATATATTTTTGTTATTAATGACATTATTTTTCATCGCAATACTGCAGAATCTGCAGCAATACCCTCACAGCTAAATTTTCCACCCTTTTAGACCTCTTGGAACTCGAAAATTATTCTGTGAAAACTCATGCAGAACAAATTACGAAAAAAAATGGTCCCATAAATCGAATTGGCGTTGACGGTACCGTCGAAAAATGTGCTCTTCCAGCAAATATAGACAGTTTCCTATGGGAATTTTCGGTGGAGTGAAAGGATAGTACAAAGTCCGCCATGTTTCACGCACAGTATGACGTTTGCTTATGGATTTTCTCATAGGAGTAAAGAGCTACAGAGTCGCCGTCAACGCCAATGATGCACCTGTTTATGACATCACTATGTCCAAAAATCAAATAAAAATCTTAGTAGAGAAAAAGAAATAATGCATAGCATGTAAGTAAAACATTATAAACGTAGTCTACTATGCTTGACGAAATAAATAAATACATAACCGATTTAGTTTGGTATTTTCTAAGCTAAGCCTTTAGGAATTTCTCCATAATATTTACTGAGTAAAAGTGACTCACTCTCTGAAATAGTTTCGTTTTCAGTGAAATCATTTTATTCACGTTAATGAGCAGATCTGGATCAACAACGGATAGGGGGAACTTCCACCTACACGATGATGGTGTTGATTTGTGTGGGCAGCTTTCGATTTGTGAGGAATGGGCTTTGGAACGGTTTGTTTACAAATGCTGATGGGCCCTTTTCTATTGTTGATCCTGAAATGCATACTTCGCTAAATTGAGTCGAATTCAACTCAATTTTAAGGTGATCCCATCGGCCGTGTAGCTTTATATTATATTTTTTTTATGGCAAGATGAACTTATGCCATCAACCGCTGGCTTTCTGTGGCGCTGCAAACGCAGTACTGCTACATAGCGCGCGTACTGCATGAATGCCATAAACTAGCACGTGCTGCGCATAAACTAATGCGCAGGCAAAACATGTTATCTTCCGGTTGCTATGGATACGCAACCCTAAAACAGCATTGTTTACCAGTTTTTGTATCTACCTACTTGTAAACTCGTATGTTTTTCTTAGATTTCAATTCGATTTCAATAAATATCATAAACCAGTGCGATGAACTTTGATTTGGATGACCCATTGGAGGGTCTTCTGAGTGACGGAAGCAACGATAGCTTGTTCGGCAATGACACCGGTAAGAAATCGAAAAAATCTACCACAAGTAGCAAACCGGAAGTAAAACAGTCCAAAATGGAAGATTTGTTCGGTATCAAATCGGACGCTCCCAAAGCGGAACCTCCGAAACCTGTTGCGGCTATCACGGCCGAAAAAGAAGCTCCTGTCTCGTTGGACTTCTCGAAACCGCCGATTTCCGGTCAACCTTCGAGTTTGACCAGCTTTCAGACGAGGAAAACAAGTACTCCAGTAAAGAAAGCCGAATCGACGGCTCAAAGGAAGGAGATTACCTTCGATGATAGTGATGTCCTGTCTGATTTAGGGTTCGACCCGAAGAAACCAAAATCTAAATCAAACATACTGGATGATATTCTCGGAGGACCAATAATAACTTCAAGTAAGGACATAATCTCCAAGCAAAGCAAAAATAAGCAATCCTTGGGGGTTGGTAAGGATGAGACTGCTGGTACCAAATCGATTTCGAGGCAATCGACGGAGACGTCGGAAAATTTGCAAACCGAGAGTACCATAATGGGAGGCTATGCTCCTAGCGGAGGTGGTGCATCACGCCGGAGTGCAAGAAGGAAATCTTCCACGGCTCTGCACGATCCTCTTGGATTGTTTTCAAGTCCACTGGAATCGAAGAAGGCAGATAAAGCGAGCAAGAAAAGCGCGGATTGGTTGGGCTTGAACGATGATAGTACATCAAATGACCCGGAACCAATCCCTATTCCAAAGATTGAGCCCGAAACTCCCAAGCCTGTGGAAACTATCAAGCCGGCAACTCCCGTTCCTCCGCCTTCTGTTGTGGCTCCTGTTCAAACCGTTCAAGCAGTTCCTGTAGTGCAATCTGTGCCAGTTTCGTTGACGACCATGTTGAAACCGGATATCGCAACGGGTGCACAAACCATGGAGTTGCTAAATAGTGAAACTCAAAGTGCTCTTAACACCATGCAACAGCAGGAATTCCAACTGATGGTTGCCAACCAAATGAGAAGTCAGGAGCAAGCTCTCTTGGGAATGCAACATAAACAGCAAGCTATTCTGCAAAAACAAGAGTCGCAATTCAACGATCTGTTGCAGAAACAGATTCAGCGACATAATGTGTTGGAGGAGGTAATTTCGAAGCAACAAGAACGCATCAACACCAATATTCAGGTTATGATGACACAACCACCGCACATTACGCCACTCAAGATAGAACGGGTTGGATCTGCAAAAAGGGCGGGAGGAACGAATGCGGGTACCAACGAAGAAGATGATGCTCTGAAAAAAGTTGAGCTACAGTCAGATCTTAAGCGATTGGAGCTGGAAAAGCTTCGCATGGAAGATCTAATATCCAACATAACTGCTAATCACGAACAGGAAGTCACATTATTGGAACAGAGCTACAGAAAACAGATGGGATTCTTGGAGGAGAGTCTGAAGATAATGGAGTCTAGGATGAAAATCGAGAATAAGAGCTTGGAAGACTTTTACCAGGAAAAGTTGGGAAAATTGGAAGACGAAAAGCAGCAGCTGATTGCTGCACACAACAAGCAGGTGCAAGAAATGGAAGACAGTCATGGTATAACTGTGCAGAAGCTGAAGTCGAACTACGATGAAAGCTTGAAGAACCTGAAGAGTGAGCACAGAGAAATGATTAACAATATTCGCGAATCGAAGATGCTGGAATTTTCCGTGGTTCAGGATAATCAATCCTACATGAATATGCTGAAGAATGCATCCAACTATCTGGAAAATGCCTCCGGAGATCTTCAGCAGCTACGAGATACACTTCAAGAGCAGATGGAGTTTACACAGAAGGAGAAAGACATTCAACTAAAGGCTAGGGAAAAACAGTTGGAGGATCAGCAAAGAATGCTCGAGCGATCAAAGGACGCAGCCGAAACGGAAAAAGTGCGATTGCTCAATCTGGTTGAAATGTTGGAGGGAAAGCTCACTGAGCTATCGAAGGTAACTGATGCCAATTCTTCATTTGCAACGTCTTATCATTACTTTTATTTTCAGACATCTTCCGAAGAACATTGGACCTATCAGCAGAAAATGGTCAAGCTCGATTGTGAGAAGCAAGCTTTCGAAAAAGAGAAAGAATTTGCCCGAGAGAGAATCATACGCGATGAAAAGCGCATTGAAGAGCTCAAACAAATTCAGCTAGAAGATCACTCGCGGTTGGTACAGAAAATCCAAGACGAAAGACAACTGCTTCTGGAAGAAAAAGTCAAAATTGAAACCCTTTCCAAGATTCAGAAAAAGGACCAATTGGACCTCTCGCGAGCGGAGATCGATGCGGCCATAAAGGTTGCGGAAGATGCCGCCAAGCAAGCGGATGTAGAACGGGAACGCCTATTACAACTCCAACGACAGTTTGAAACTAAGCGACGGGAGCTGATCAACCAGGAAAGTCAATTACGAACCAAATCAAGCGAACTGGAAACTGCCATTAGTAGTGCCAAAATGAAGGAACTGAATGCCGAGAATGCTTTCAAGGGCATCAAGCGGGCGGAGCAGAATCTTCAGTTGAAGATACAGCTCGTGCAGCGACAGTTTCGGGAGATTTCCGAACGCGAAGATCGCCTGTCGAAGGAAAAGATTGCGTTCAGCAAGGAACGACTGGAGTTGCAAACGATACGAAAGCGAATGCAAACGACGCGGTGTAGTCTGTGCAAGATCGGAGATCGATCGCAGGAGATGGGTGAGTATTTGACGGCTGTAAACAACACCGAGTCGGTGGCAGATGATCGGAAGCTGGAGGCAAACTTCTTTGAAATGCAGCACCGGGACCTCGGGAAACTGGATCAATTTTTCGATGGAGACGTGGAAAGGCAGCTGCAGAGCTTCTTGGAAAGAAATCGGGTGGAAGAAGATGACGTGATGGTGGGAGCTACGAATCTTGTGCCAAACATTGCCGAGAATGAAGACGGGACGATCGATACGGATTTGTTGGTGCTAAAGTTTGACGCGCTAAAGTCGCAGAACTTTTTCGGTGGTTATGATAAGTAGTGTAGTGAGATTTGAGAGACCATAGATTGTTAATTTTCCATCATTCAATCTGATTCTTATTTAATCCGATAAACAGTCAACCATTATCGTCGACCTCTGATTCAATGTGCTTGTTTTTGGTTATTTATATATCTTTTCCTTGCAAACTTTGTTTTATCCGTGCCCTATTTGTCTACATAATAATGAACCCAGTTTTTGTGTCAATTATTTGTCTGCTCTGCAATTTGATTTTTTTTTCATCATTGATTATTATTGACCTTTACTGTCGTTCTACGCATATCTGTGCCATGTTCTAAAAAAGTTACATATGAGAAAATCGCATATAATGTTTCGAATCAGTTATACTCATTGGAAGAAATATACGTTAAAATAAGTTAGGGTTCGTTCAAATATTATGTAATGCAAAAAAGTGGATGCACTTTTCATACATGGTTATCACATTTCCAGACTTCCCCACCCCCTCTTACGTTACATAATATTTAAATGGGCCCTTATTGCATTGTTCACATTTCAACAGAATCAGTGAAAACAACAGAAATTACCTTCAATGAAATCAGTTTAGGCTCAATCTTTAAATGGGATTTTGTCGCCTTGCTGATTTTCGCTATGCGACGGACATGCGAAGAGCGGCAGTAAAGGAGATTGTCCTTAATCAGTTTGATTCCGACCATAGATTTATCACCGACAAACCGACATGAATGACCATAGCAAAAACATTAAAAATTCTGACCAAAGCACACTACTAACATCTGGCTCCGTGTTCGCGGAAAATATTTAACTAACCCATGAGCCCGCATGCAAAAGATTGGTTCGTGTCCGACCTATTCCGAACAAATTATTTTTAACTAGTTCAAAACATCAAAAAAAAAAAAAAAAAAAAAACAGTTCGGATCACTGCACATTTAAATCGGCCGTTTACGATTTTCGGGCATAAGTCAGAATTAAGTGTCATATCGGTTGGTTGGTGGATTTATGGCGGCTAACATGCTGCGGAGAAAGAATCAATACGTAACACAAGTCGTCGATCGAGGACTTCGCTGATTTCAAGAAATACTTTGGAAGAGTTATCAGGCACAGTAACGATTTATTAAGTAGGGGGCTGAGCTATGTACTACTTATTATTATATTATATTAGGGACTTCTCATAAGACACGTAGACACCATAGGGGGAATGTGGGGTTGACGAGTGTATACTTACTTACCTTATCAATCAGGCTATGGCCTTGTTGTCCTCTGATGGCCGAAAAAGTCGTCTCCACTCTACTCAATCCATGGACACACTTCGCCTCGTAGTCTACGAAGGGTCCGCAGATTACCTTCTACTTGGTAGATCCACCTTGCCCACTGCGCGCCTCTTCTTCTTGTTCCTGTTGGGGCGCTTTCGAGAACCATTTTCACTGGGTCGTCTGATGACATTCATACGACGTGCCCAGCGTACCGTAGTCGCGCAATTTTTGCAATGTGGACGATGGATGGTTCTCCCAGCAGCGGGTGTAATTCGTGGTTCATTCGCCTCCTCCACGTTCCGTCATCCATCTACACTCCACCGTAGATGGTACGCAACACCTTCCGTTCGAAAACACCAAGGGCGCGTTGGTCCTTCACGAGCATAGTCCAGGTCTCGTGACCGTAGAGGACCACCGGTCTAATCAGCGTTTTTTAGACAGTCAACTTCGTGCGGCGGCGAATTTTATTCGACCGGAGTGTCCTCCAGAGTCCAAAGTAGGCACGATTCCCTGCCATAATGCGTCTTTGAATTTCTCTGCTGGTATCATTTTCGGCGGTTACCAGTGAGCCCAAATACACGAACTCATCGACCACCTCGATTTCGTCATGGTCAATCTGAACTCGGGGTAGGAGGCTAACATTGTCTTCCCTAGAACCTCTTCCTTTCATGTATTTTGTCTATGATGCGTTGATGGCAAGTCCAATCCGCCTAGCTTCAGCCTTCAGTTTGATGTACGTTTCCGCCATCGTCTTAAAGTTCCGTGACATGATGTCGATTTCATCGGCGAAGCCAAGAATCTGGTTGGACTTCCTGAAGATCGTGCCACTCGTGTCTATCCCAGCTCTTCTGATCACACCTTCTAACGCGATGTTGAATTGCAGACACGAAAGCCCATCACCTTACCGTAACCCCCTTCAAGATTCAAAGGGACTCGAGAGTGTCCCCGATACTCGAACAACGCAGATCACTCGATCCATCGTCGCCTTGACCAATCGCGTCAGTTTATCCGGAAATCCGTGATCATGCATAATCTGCCATAGCTGATCTTGATCGATTGTGTCGTATGCGGATTTGGAATCGATGAACAAATGATGTGTGGGCACGTTGTATTCGCGGCATTTCTGCAGAACCTGCCGAATCCCGAAAATTTGGTTCGTGGTAGCGCGGGCACCCATGAATCCCGCCTGGTATTGCCCCACGAACTCTCTTGCAAATGGTGACAGGCGGCGGCATAGAATTTGGGAGAGTACCTTGTAGGCGGCGCTCAGCAGTGTGATCGCGTGGTAGTTGCAGCAATCCAACTTGTCGCCCTTTTTGTAGATTGGGCATGCGACACCTTCTATCCACTCCTCCGCTAATATCTGTTCCTCCCAAATCCTGGCAATTACCCAGTGCAGCGCTCTAGCCAGTGCTTCACCACCGTATTTTAATAGCTCACTTGGTAGTTGATCTACACCAGTTGCTTTGTTATTCTTCAGCCGACCGATCTCCTCCTCAACTTCTTGAAGATCAGAGGCCGGTAGCTTGTCCTCTTCTGCGCGTGCTCCAAGGTCTGTTGCCGTGCCACCTTCGTTTTCTGTTGCATCACCGTTGAGGTGCTCGTCATAGTTCTGCTTACACATCTCAATCTCCTCGCACTCGTTCGTGAGAAGGTTGCAGTCCAAGTCCTTGCACATATCGGATTGTGACACGTAGCCTTTGCGCGAACTATTTAGCTTCTCGTAGAGCTTCCGTGTGTCGTTTACGGGGTACAGATTTTCCATCGCCTCGCGATCTCGGTCTTCCTGCTGATGCTTCTTCCTTCGGAAAACCGAGTTTTGTCTGTTCTGCGCTTGTCTGTATCGCTCCACATTCAATCTCGTGCGGTGTTGCAGCATTCTCGCCCGTGCTGCATTCTTCTCCTCTACTAACAGTTTGCATTCGCCGTCAAACCAGTAATTTCTTCGGTCCGGGATTGCAGTACCTAGTGCCGCTGCAGCAGTACTACCTATGGCGGAACGGATGTCCCTTCAGACTCTTCAAGAGTACCCGCGCTAAGCTGCTCTTCCGAGGGTAGTGCAACTTCCAGCTGCTGCGCGTAGTCCTGGGCAACTCCGACGTCGCGTAGTTGCTCAATGTTGGGTCGCGGCGTTCAACTTCGACGGGTGTTATGCACCGTCGAGAGTTTTGAGCGCATGCATACTGCAACTAGGTAGTGGTCCGAGTCTATGTTAGCACTGCGGTACGTGCGGACGTTGATAATGTCGGAGAAGAATTTCCCGTCGATTAGAACGTGATCTATTTGGTTTTCTGTGTGTCGGTCAGGTGATCTCCAGGTGGCTTTGTGGATATCCTTGCGGGGGAAAAAGGTACTTCGAACTACCATAACCCGGGAGGCTGCAAAGTTCACGCATCGTTGGCCGTTGTCGTTCGATACGGCATGCAGGCTGTTTGGCCCGATCGCCGGTCTATACATTGCCTCCCGTCCTACCTGAGCGTTCATGTCGCCGATGACGATTTTGACGTCCCGTTGCGAACAGCCGTCGTACCAGGTGTACGCACGAGAAAAAAGCGTTCTATGTGCAGCTGGAGCAGGTCTCCAGCTGCGCATAGAATGCTTCTTTCTCGTCGTCGGGTCTCCCTTCGTGTGGGCAGTGCACATTGATGATACTTAATGCTCAACTTGCACATCTTCGCGTTGATCGACTGCCAAACAATCACGCGTTGGCGCATCTTACCCAGCACTACAAAGCCGGTTCCCAGCTCGTTGGTGGTGCCACAGCTCTGGTAGAAAGTAGCCGCTCGATGCCCGCTTTTCCATACCTTTTGTCCCGTCCAGCAAAGTTCTTGCAGTGCTACGACTTCGAAGTTGCGTGGTTGAAGTTCGTCATAGATTAACCTATCGCAACCCGGGAAGCCGAGCGATTTGCAGTTCCATGTTCCGAGTTTCCAATCGTAGTCCTTATTTCGTCGCGTAGGTCTGTTTCGATTGTTCCGATCCATATTTCTTGCTTCGGTATTTGCAACTTTATGTTTTTTCCAGGTTGGCTTGTTGGTGGGCCCCTGTCTCGCGGGGGGACCATCGTGCACAACTCTGTTCAAAGTCCCACGCTGGCACTAGGACGGTGATCATCCGCTCCTAACATGGAGAACAGACGCCGTTTTGAGCCGCACCTCCATGGTGAACAGACGCTCGGGTTTGGTGAAGCATTTCCTCTATGACCGTACTATGGTTACCGCGCCAGTGTTCGTTTCGCACCTCTTCACTTTGCTATTGCCGGACTGGCAACATTGCCCAAGCTACGCCACCCAGCTGTGCCCATGCACTCACCATTTTGTACGAGTGTCTACCTAAGTGTCTAATAATGCATTATTTGCAATTAGAACTCTGACCTGGTGTTTTAATACGAATTCCCGTTTTTCTAATATTTTTCAACATAAAATATAACTTCTACTTCCCATTCAAAAATTACGCAACGCAATAGGGGGTGGGAGTAGTCTGTAAATGTGTTAACCACCATGTAATAAGTATATGAAAAGTGCGTGACAAGAGGGGGGGGGGTATTAAAAAATCCACTTTTTTGCGTTACATAATGTTTCAATCTTTCGTACACTCAAATCGATTCGTTAATGATACATTCAGTAAAGAAAGCCTTTGTGGAAAAGTTATACGTTAAATTTCAAGATGGGACAATTAATAATATTGTCGAACAGTTTTGGTACACCCTTCTACCAACGATTTTAGAAAAATGAAGCAATAAATTCTTTAACTATTTTGTTTGTATTACTTCTGCGTGAAGTTAACGATTTACCTAGTTCAAGAAGCTAAGCGTCAAATAACATACTTAAAGTGGTTATTTTATAGGAGGTGATAGTTCCGTTAGAGTACGGCAGTGTGAAAATTGTATATAGAGAGTAGAAAGCGAGCAAGGACAACTTTGAGGAAGGTACGAATCGGGTTGATCATCTCTCTTTACCAAACTCCCCAGTTAGAGAGGGATGGCGAGGGACATCCCCCTGGTATAGATAACAAAAGCTGCAATTTCAAAACCTACGACTAGATGCCTCCCTTCAGATGACGACTTGAGTGCGTTAAAATCGATAGAACTGTTGCCAACACATCGTAGGTACATGAGCAAATTGGTGACCACCTCTTTTTGGTAAAACAAACAATTATGTAAAGTTTAATGCAGGGCTGTCATGCTGGTAACTCATGGTTACTCCATGAGTAACGAGCTCCGAAAACTGATCATAATTATTAATATTATTTATATACTGGGCGCTGAAATATCGACCTACATTTGCTCAACTGTGCTCCAAAATACACAAATGAATTAATCATATCGTCTGGCCATTTTCCACATAGATGGCGCTGTTCCGCTGATAGAAAGTGATAAAAATACCCATATAGAATTTGAGAGAAGTGGGAATAATTCGCTTTCGGTGCATATTCAGGTCAAAAAAAGTGAACGACAACCTGAAGAAATTAGTCAGGGACTTTGTCGTTCAGTTTTTCCCGGAAATTAATGTTAAACAAGCTACAATTAAATAAAAATGATTTTTCCCCATACAGTTTTACCTGCTTTGCTACCAGTCCCCGGAGAGCCAAAAAAATTCAAATTTGAGAGAGAACATTCTCTCTCACGATTGAGCCTCTCAACATGCCATGTATTTTGATGATACTCGATTTGTGATTTCCCTTTCCCAAATTTGCTTGCAAATTTTAACTACGCGCTCTTAAAGAAGTTTGAAAATAAACTTCACCGAATAATAAAAAAAATACATAAGAAAACATAATCCAAACATTTAAACACATTTGAGCTTGTAATGTATCAATCTCGGTGCGGTAGTTCGATTAACATCCTAAAAATTGCCGAACTTTTAAGAAGATGAACTTCAAGGACGTTCCGTAAACGTCTGGAATTACGAGGAAATTTATATTTCCATTTCGAAGGGTATGCTCCGATAGCAGTATGATCCCATAAATTTCACAAAAATTCACTTCATCGAATATCAAAGAGCTTCACGATAGTTCCATTAACTCCAGGAAGAATGCAAGAACTCTAAAGTTGTTGCTAACATTTCAGTTATAAGTTTAAAGAGAAGGAAAGCAACGTTAACTTCCGGGCAGTTCTTAAAATTTCATGGCAGTTCCATGAATATCAGGAAAATAGCGAGAGCTTCAGTTGAGTTCCGAGAAATTCAGATTGATTTCTACACACAAAGAAAAGTCGTTTATAAAATTCAATATATCATTGGTAGATTTAAATGTTTGCATTGGTTTTTTTTTATAGAAAGCGGTTCGCTTTCATAACGAAAGTCAGCCAACCGTCAATTCAATTTATTTCCGGCCAACATCAGGTGTCGAATCAGACTGTTCTTGGTGAGGGTTTCTGAGGAAGATTAATTAAGGGGAAGCTAACCGCCGCGGCCGGAGGGACCAAACATGGCTCGCGGATTGTTTTTTTCTAAAAAAAAAAAATGGAAGGAAATTCCGGAAATAAGAAAAACAAATCACGTTGTTTCTAAGATTGTGAAGAAAATATATGCGATTTATTTTTTAGAAAATGATAACAGGAAGTTCAATTTTGATTCAATCTTCATCCTGACTTGCCTAAACTTGGTGTTCTTTAAAGCACTTACACACATAATCATTAAGATTTTTCCATAACAACCAATGCATGAATTTGTGTGTGTGTGCGCGCGTGTGTGTGTGTGTGTGTGTGTGTGTGTGTGTGTGTGTGTGTGTGTGTGTGTGTACACCCAGGGAAAACAAGAAATTTTCAAATCCAAAACATTTTCTATAGTGAACCATGAATTGATCTCGCAACTGCTGCTGGACAGGGGTTAAACTGGTGTCTGCGACAGGTTGGAAGACCGCAGAATATCAGTGTCCACCTAGCTAAAGCTCCTCCCCTTTTTAGTTTTTTCTCGTTAAGCTTTTCTCTCAACAAGTTGGAAAATCTTAGCCTTTAGCAGAAAGACGCTTAACACTTTTTTTCGGCGAATTTATGATTCCGTTTCACGTCATGGTTCTTCTATATGCCTATTCAGATAAATTAGTACTTTAATTTATTTTCCCTACATGGCATGTTGAAGGGCATGTTGATTATTTTTACATCAGTTCAAAGTGTTGGCGTAGCACAGTTGTTAGTGTCAAGGATTGCCAATGCGGTCGTCTCGAGTTCGATTCCAGATTTCCGGTGCAGGGTAAATAATTTGATGGTGTTGCTTGTAACTAATTTGGATTAATTTGATTTACAGCAAAATATAAACTCAATAAATTCCTTCATTAAAAAATATCGTAGACAATATTTAACCCGGCTTCAAGACAAAGCTGTAGTGATTATTGGATAACCGGGAAAAGGTTGAATAAGCGCCTTTCAAGTCCACACCAACTAAACAGCAGGATAACAGCTGTATATAAATAAGCGTTAATGGATATGCAATAAGAGCTTGTCCCAACCGTCTCAACAGCCATAAGTAGCTGACTAAGTTCGCCAGATTTGCTTGTATAGAGGTTGAATAAAGGTTTCCTCATATCGTATAACATTTGAATACAGCTTGAGGCTGTATAAATGAAATGAGTACATCGTTTACTTTGCGAAAATTGTTAGTTGGGCAGAAAGTCGATGAAGAGAATCGATTAAAACTCTGAACTCCACTTCGACTTGTTTAATCTACTAACGACTCTCTGATGACAGTGTTGGGGAAGCAGCATATGCATTTACGCAACTGGTGGATTTGTTCGTTATTTCGAAAATCAACAGTCAGAACATTGCTATCGATGCGTAGAAATATTTCTGATCGATTGGTGATTAAATTATTGAAATTTGTCTAGGGGTAGCTGAGTTACTAACGTTCAAAATCTTTCATAATTTCGTCACATGTTCCATTTTAGGTTTTCACAAAGTGTACCTCCATTTAGAAATCACAGACGTAGTCCTACGTCAAAAATACTCTTTAAAAAAATGTATGGTGGTCCTGAAAAGGACCGTTTTGTCGTGATGGTCGAGTAATGCTGAGCTATTAGGGTTGTTGGCCTGCATGGTAGTGCGCACACCTTCAACACTGTGCACCTTGTGACCAACCGACAGCATCGCGCGTGGCGCACCCCTGCGGCAATTCCGAATACTGCGGAGTGACAGGTTTGATAATCTGTCACGATTCGGTGACAAAAAAAAACGCCAGAAACCGAGCACAAAACACAAACGTGAAAACTTTTTTTTTTCTCACTTACCTTACGGCTAATTACAGTTAATTTATTGTATTATACAGTAAATTTAAATCAATCTTAGTCAAGTAAGGTATACAATTAGTGGTAAGTTTAGATGCCATAAAATATGCTTCATCCTTTCTAAAAGTATCCTTACACACTAGGTAACCTAAATATATTGTTGCCGCCGCTATTCAATCTTGTACGTCATCGGTAAGAAAGGGAAACTAAACATATAAAGGACATGAAACACACAGTTACCTTAATTAGAACTTATCACTAAAGAACTACATGCTAGGCTTAAACCAGATCCTGAACTCTAGAAAAGGGGAACTAAACGTAAGTAATTATTATCTAAACTTATATTTAGAGCTATCAAATGATTGAGAACGATGAACAGTATTATACAAACTTACATCTATACTTATGTCCTAATGGATGTGAACCAAACTTAAATCTACATTGATACTCTGGTCAATGTGAAGCAAACGAACATCTATAATCATACTAAAATATGTAATTAATTTATGTTCATTCGACAGGAAAATTATATGCTCCAAATTGGTAAAATCACCCGGATTGTGCGTTATTATTCGTTAGGCGCCAGAGAATTATAATTTTGGAAATTCCCTTTTAAGTTGAACTAAATTCAACAAGGGTGTTAAACACAGATGAGGCTGCTGAGCTGTATGTTGTTTGGAATGAGAGTGACGCGCTTGGCATAGATGGCCTACAGAGACTCACGAATAGCTACTGATTCTGATCAATAGCGGTGTGGATTCTTCCTCCTTCTATGGATGCTCATGTCGGCTGCAGCTCGCTGCTTGCAGGCAGCCTTTCGTTGTGTACAGGAGAACAACGCCACGCTCCAAAAACACTGCTGCTGCTGTTGATGCCGACGACTACACACCACCACACACGGTGATTGAAACTGAATCCGATCTTGCGGGGAGCCTTTCGTTATGTACTGAAGAACACCACCACTCACCACGCGGTGATTGAATAGGTGAGACCGGATGGAATTCAACTTTGAAATCTGCGTTAGGGAAATCGCTTTTCGCAGGCAATCGGTGATAATTTTAATTATCATAGCAACAGTTGCACATTCGTGCAAATTTCAATAGTGAAATTTTGAAAAAAAGATAAAGTTTTAAATTTAACAGATCAGCAGTTCCATTTCAAATGACGATTTTTTTTAAAACTTTTTGATCGACTTTCTGCGATTATGTTGAAACTTTGCACTGTTGTTTGTTATTGTCCAACATGCCATTTTACATATTTGGTTCCCTAGTTTTGTACACGACTAACACTTGAAAAGGGCTTATGCAAAAATGATACGCATCAATAGAAAAACATATATCTTGCGAACGATTTGTTTGATTGAGATGGTTTCTTCGAAGAAGTTGCGGACAAGTATTGTGCCTTGCAAGAAAAAATATACAACGTAAAAAAATTTTTTTTTTTACAAAAAAAAAATAAAAATTATCAAAACAAAAATTAAAATTACTCAAATAGCATATTTTTTTAAATTATTTTTTTAAATTTATTTTGTAGGTTAGATAAAGTTATACCTGCTGACACTGTGCATTTGCTGGGAAAATCATAAATAAAAAAGTTATGAATTATTGAAAAAATAAGTATTTTCCAAAATACTACCGATAGCTATCGAATATCTTTGAAATAGTGTGAAAACAAAATATATTTTTTTACAGTGTATATTTTTTCTTGCAAGGCACAATACTTGTCCGCAACTTCTTCAAAGACACCATCTCGATCAAACATCGTTCACAAGATATATATTTTTCTATTGGTGCGTATCATTTTTGCATAAGCCCTTTTCAAGTGTTAGTCGTGTACAAAACTAGGGAACCAAATATGTAAAATGGCATGTTGGGCAATAACAAACAACTGTGCAAAGTTTCATCATAATCGTAAAAGGTCGATCCGAAACGATTTGCGAATCTGTGTGGAACTGCTCAGATGCTTAGAAATATTTCGGATCGATTGGTGATAAAATCATTGAAATTATTCAAGGGGCAGCTGAGTTATTAACAATCAAAATCCTTCATAATTTCGTTACATGTTCCATTTTCGGTTTCACAAAGTGTACTCCCATATAGAAATCACAGACGTAGTCCTACGTTGAAAGCTTTAGTAGTTTTGATAACTTCTTGTTATATTCTTTTAAGTTTTGCAAATATTATAAAAATAGCAGATTATGTTATGATAACAGAATAATTATTTTTTCCGTGATTTGTTTTCCATCGATTTTGTTTTCCGTGCTGAGCATCAATGCTACCGACGCCAGGGAGACAGTTCCCACACCTGGACCCTACCTAATGAACCATCAACTCATGAACCGGGGACCAACGGCTTTACTTTCCTTCCGAAGGAAGACGTGATCACCGATTGTATGCCTTAGAAAATCCCGACGGCACCAACTGGGAATGAACCCAGACCTTTTGCGGTGAGAGACAATCACGCTTACCACTACACCTCCGGCTCCGCTATAAAAATAACATCCCTCTCCAAAGGGGGAGTTTGGTAAAGAGAGATGAAAAAACCGATTTGTACCTTCCTTAAAAGTTGTCCTAGCTCGCTTTTCTAATATCTATATACAATCTTCACACTGCCGTACTCTAACGGAACTATCAACTCTATGCTTTCATCTACTCCATCTATCGTATAAAAATTCAGTCTGTTATTTGAAATTAGCATCTTCAACTATGTAAATCGTTGACTTCACGTAGAAGTAATACTAAAAACATATAGTCAAAGAACTTAATAATATTTGATAGCATAATTTGATAACAAGAAAGAACCGGAACGCGAAACAACAAATGTAGACATTTGTTCTTAAAAAAAGCAATACCTTATATCGTAAAAACCGGTGTTACTCAGTTAATCTCAGCGGTCGTGCGGCACTCTATTGACCATCGTATCAAGTGCAGTGACATCGATGGCGATGAACGCGTTTCAATTTCAATTTATCCAAATCACAAAAAGGCGTCGATGTCCCTTTTTGGTGTAAGTTTTTATGCCCGGAGCTTTCAAAATATGCACAGACCACACAAAGCCTGGTTTGCGTTCCTTGTCGAACGGAGAACCAACCGGGTCGGTTCATTTTTACGCTTCCATTACTCCATCACAGGCCGGATATGAATGCGAGCCGGGTCTCGCCTTCCCCCAAAATGGCAACAGTTGGTCCAACGGATGACAGTTTTTTTTTCTGGTCTGATAGAGCTTCGGTTTGTCCTTTTCATAAAAGCACTCTAACGCAAACGGAGCCTGCAGTCACAAGCTGCAATTGGAATGATAAAAACTCTTCAATTTTTTACTGTCATTGATTGATAGGAAGTTGAAAAAAAAAAGTTGAACCTCCACTTGATTTATTTTTTCGTCGCTTTATCGAGCACACAATTGCTACTTATTTGTTCTGATTTCTATTGTGCCTGAACGACCCTTTCGCGATTATCAATTTTAGCCAGGATGTGCCATCCGTAGGAAATCCTGTCTCTTTTCATTAAGCGTCCAACGCGAAAAGGGGACGACTAATGAAACGTGGGTGGGTCTCTGATTGGATCCATCGAGCACTCAATGACCGACTGGCTGGCTGAAGGATTTCTGTCTGATTACACTTTCAAGTATTTGATTAGAGCTGATTGTACCAGGAATTCGATCGATGGGCATGTAATTGCGGATTGTTCTAGGGAAATGCTTTTTCTGGAAGGTTAATTTCATAAGATTTCTGTCACGGCGAGACCTCCTGTCACAACTCATTTGCACGACTGTTAAATCCGACAAAAATAGAATCGTAGATAGCCATAGATGTAGAGGAAGGCGACGACGAAGAAGATGAAACTGGAAATGAATTTCGAAAAATTGTACTAAAGTACAACATTCACGTCCAATTCAACCAGCTCTGCAATTACATTGAGTTTCAACGCCAAACGGCCCCTTATTTTAAGCTTTCACGAAGCGGAAGGAATGCAGCTGTTTTCCTCAACTCATTCCTGTCCGAATGGCATTTTTCTCAAAATACACACACCGAAAATGCCTCTGCTAATCGTTGCGACGAGGCGAAAATTTCTTTATTTCACTGTCATTGATATTTACCAAAATGAAGCCAGAACCAGAACGCGACGATGCGAATGTCACACAATTCACCAAGAGCCGATCCGAGACGGTTTTTTGTTGGTGCGTGATAGGTGGCATCTAGAATTACCCGTGGCGCAGCAATTTTCCCAGCTTGAGTTTTTCTGTACCATGAGAAATAAAGGAATCACAGAGGCAGGGTGGGCGGGAGTAGTTGATGATCAAAGTTAATGATCGCATATTTTGTCCCGCCAGCTGATTGCTCACTCAACCTCGAGCAGTTGGCTCGAAGTTTTTCACCATTCACTTTTCCCCCACCACCCGTACTGGGAAATCATCAGTCGGGAGGGGATCGCATGTCACAGATTTTTCCTTTCTTCCTTCATTAACTCTCCATTCGGTGACTGTGTGATGGCCATCATGTTTGCTCTCGCTTGGCATTGGGTGTGAATGTGGAATCTTCTGGCGTGACTGAGGTCCATACGGCAAAACGGAAAATCTTGTGTGACTGCGTCGCCCGCCGGCGGCTAACGAGAGCGAGAGTAAATTATGAACTGCAGCGGCATGTGGTGCGTGTTGTCATTCTTGGAATTCCTTCGATGGGGGACTTTCCTGTTCGTTCAGTTAATTTCGAACGTCATCGAGTGGGACGTGAGCTTCAGTTTGGTATAGTCCAAATTAGACGTAGACTAAATATGTCATTGTTTAATTGGGACCGATAGAATATTATGCGTTCAGAGCTTGTGGAAATTTTCAGATTTTAAACGTTCCTCTCAGATCACACGACATCCAAGGCGAATAACTTATTTAACAGCTCGAAAATGTGTTCACAGGATTCTGAGTGGAACAGAAAGCGAAACGCGAAATGTTCATCAACATCTAATTAGCCAATTTCAACCATCAAAACGGACGCAGTAAGAGGCAACCGTGGGCTTGGAGAATGTGCAATTAAAAAGCATTTCAGCATTAATTTTCCGCTTGCAACTCTGAAAGGTGTTCGGCAGCCACATTCTCACAAGAAACAAACGTGCTAGAAAGTAGAACGAATGGTGCTAGAGTTAACATGCCTTCTAGCAGCGCTATAACTTCACTGTGGCCCGACGTAGGGTGATTCTGGAGATTATGATTTAAAAGGACCAAGTTTGGTTGCATAGATTGCGAAAGCATTGTTATCGAAACGCAGCCATCAACAAATAACTGAAATTTTGAACCTTACCCTGAGTATGAGTATGACAATAACCCTAATTACTCGCATGAACCACTTCTTAATCGTTTACGGTCTCGCGCTCGTTTTGTAAGTTGGTTTGCATATAGTTTGTTCCCGTTGCCGTTGCTGCTGGCTGCTCTTGGGTGTTAAACGGTTCATGATGTAGTCAGGATAATTTAGAAGCGCCAGTTGAAGGTGTTATCGTGTTGTATAGCTATACAGTGCACGTATGCAGGTTACAGGTCCTACATTTCGTGCAAAGGAATAATAATCCCTTGATGAAGGTGTGCAGCTCTTGGTGCAGTAGTGCAGATGATGGCTTTTAAGTATAGTTTTTTTTTCTCATTTATTATTTTTTGTGGCATTGCATTAATTTCAGAAGAGGGGTACATTTGCACGGAATATGTGCCCCGTATCGGATGGAGGGATCTAATGCCAGCAGTTGCTGATACACATGCAGGAAAAGTGGAAAACATGAGTAATTTTTTGGGCGAATCACTTGACATTTCATCATTCTGAAACCTTTTTCGCACATAACCATTGAACCACAATTGGTGTCACTCTTTTTCAAAGCAAGTTAGTACATGCTGATTTCAGCTACAATTCTTTTTTAATATTATTATTAAACTATTAAATATTGTAATGATAATTTGTATTGTTAGGAAGCAAGAAGAGGATGAAAAGTTTGTGTATTACCTTTTAAATTACCTAAAGAGAACGAACATTAGATAGCATAGCATAGCATTGCATAGAATAAACCAGGTTGTACAATGTCGTAGGTGGTACGAGCTCCAAACTGTTGTTGAGAAGGAGACCCACCTTCATCCGTTGCTGTTAGGTAGTAATTTGTGATTAATTACTACCTCTTAGATAAAGGATGTGTCTCCCTCCAACAGATCAGAGCTGTCCTGGCCACGTCCTTGCATCTGGTGGGGAAAGGGGGGGAATGTTAGTCCGACACTTACTTTATTATTATTTTATTTATTACTTTGATATCTTCATCCGCCATTTTGTTGTCTTAATGAATAATTCTTAGCATCAACATCAATTCATTCTTCTTAGCCTTGAGCGAAATTGAACAGAGTTTTCATTGAAGTCGAACAAATTATAAACATCGTTGAAATTGCGCATGACTGCACGTACTGGCTCGTTACCGTCGTAGTCCTGTCGCCAGCGTGGTAAGCGGAGAAATTCGGTATTCCTGAGTGCATAGCCGGGAATGTTAATGTCGATGAGAGCAAGAAGATTCGGTGCATCAAGTTCGGCGTTCAGTAGTTTCGCTACAAATACAGCTTTCGCGTTCTTCCTCCTTTGTTCCAGCGTTTCCAATCCCAGTAGTTGGCATCTATTCTCGTAGGGTGGCAGATTAAGCGGGTCATTCCACGGTAAGTTGCGAAGAGCGTATCGCACAAATTTGCGCTGAACGTGCGATCGATCACGGTGATATGAAACGGATCCCATATAATACAGCATGTCTCGAGAATTGGACGAACAAGACTAACATACAGCGATTTCAATGTGTAAGGATCTTGAAACTCCTTTGTCACCTTTCCAATGAAACCAAGCTGCCGTCGTGCCTTCGCAATAACATCTTCGTGGTGGTTCCTGAACGTGAGACTTGAGTCCAATGTAATTCCAAGATCACGCACTGTCTGCACGCGTGATAGGGTGGTTCCGTCGGTGACATATTCATATTGAAGGAAATTTTTCTTGCGGTGGAAGCTAATGACGTGGCATTTACGTACGCTGAGGGTCATATTGTTGGCACGACACCACAATGCAAACTTGTCCAGTGCCTCCTGGAGTCGCAGACAGTCGTCTTCGTTTTCAACGATCACATATATTTTTGTATCATCAGCATAAATAAAGTAACATCCATTTTCCAGAAGCACAGTTGCGTCATTGATGTACAGCGAAAATAGCAACGGTCCCAAGTTACTTCCTTGAGGTACACCGGAGGTATTGCAGAACCAGTCAGAAGTTGAAGATCCAATCTTTACTGCAAGAGTCCTGTTGCAGAGATATGATTCGAGCCATTGAACGAAATTGGCAGATGAGCCCATCTTGCGTAGTTTAGCCAGAAGAATGGAGTGGTTGACCCGGTCAAATGCAGCTTTCAAGTCAGTGTATATTGTATCTACTTGCTTTCCCTGCCCAATATTTCGAAGACAGATCGAAGTGAACTCAGTGACGTTTGTGGTTACACTTCTTCCGGGGAAAAACCCATGCTGATTCGTAGATATGTGACTTTTTGTTCTGTTGAACATATAGTTGGAGACGATAATTTCGAGCAATTTTGAGCAAGCACAGAGGGACGTTATTCCACGGTAACAGCTGACATCAGTTTTGCTACCCTTCTTATGAACAGGAAACATAAAGGACGACTTCCAGTCTGTTGGAAACTTGGCCACGCTCATGGACAGGTTGAAGATGCACAGCAGTGGTTCCAGTAGTTGAACGGAGCATTTTTTTATGACACATGCAGGAATTCCATCAGGGCCAGGATTGTTCGACGACTTCAGTTTTTTGACAGCCTTGATGAAATCTTCTGCTGAAATCTCAAAGGTATCCAGCTCAATCACGTCAGTTGGAGTGAAGTCAAGGGGATCAGCAGCATCCTCATTCACAGGCGAGCCTTCAAAAACGGAACGGAAAAACTCAGCAAAAAGTCCACACTTTTCCGAGCTAGTGTGTGCCACTTTCTGATCTAAGGACATAGAAGTTGGAAGACGAGTTTCCTTTCGCTTTGAATTAACAAAATTCCAGAAACATTTAGGATTTCGCTTGAGGTTCCTTTCGATTCCACTGGCGTATTTGCGGTAGAGTTTGCCATTCAAACTCCTGTATCGCCGACTAGCTGTATGGAAGACTAGTTTGTCTGATAGAGAACGAGATCTGCGGTAAGTCCTGTGTGTGAGTTTGCAATGCTTTTTCCTTCTTTTCAGTACCTTGTTTGACCATGGGGGCATCATTGGTGGGCGATGTAGCGGTACACATTGATCTATTGCTTGGCGGACAGAAACGGCAAAAAAGTGAACGGCTGTGTCGATATCCAAACAGCTCCTGACAGGCGACCAATCAACCTCACTCAATAACGTCAACAATCGTACGAAGTCAGCTTTAGCAAAGTTGTAGGCCTGGTAGTCGAAGTCGTCATTTTCGAAACGCATGGAAAAGCTGTCATTCAAGGTGACTACGAACGGGGGATGGCAAACATCGATAGCAACGAGCGGGTCGTCTACACTATCAATGGAAAAGGCACCGTCAAGTGTTTCACTGACAAACGATAGGTCCAATATGTTGCCGTGGCGATTAGCAAAGCCATTTATTTGCCGCATATTTCTGGAGTTTATACCGTCGAGCAACGCTGCACCTGATCGAGTGATGCACGATTTGTTAACGTCAACCGTGAGAAACGCCTCTGCCAAATTGCTCCATTTTAGTCCTGGCATGTTATAGTCACCGAAAACAAAGATTATATCATCCGTGTTCAGTGTAGATGTAACATAGTCCAAACAGGCAGTGTGACGCTTAACAACTTGCACATCGCTAGATTTGTCCGGGGGTATGTATACGGCACCAACAATTATCTTGCAATTTTCTGCACAAACACTGACCCAGGCATGCTCCATTTGATGCTCATTTACCGGGAAAACCGACGACGGGATGTTTTTTCTAACCGCGATGAGGGCTCCACCGGTCCGTTTCTTGTTGCTAGTAAGTGCAGTGCGGTCACCTCGGTATACCACGAAGTTGTCACCAAACAGCATCCGGGACGGAATAACATCGTCGAGCCAAGTTTCGGTCAGAACTACAACGTCGTATGGAGAAGCAGAGACGGCAGTCAAGAAGTCCTCGATTTTGCTACGCAGCCCTCGAACGTTCTGGTAGTAGAACGTCAGCCCGGAACCTCGCTGGGTGTGGCTATTCTGAAACAACATTCCTTTAGTTTTTTGTGAAATAGAACAATACATTAACTTAACTGGACTGGGGGCCCGGTGGCCCCCATTCTCCCCCGGTGGTCGTACGTCATGTAAGGTGGTTATTGAATGGATGATGATTGCCGGTTTTTTGAATAATTCTCGAACTCTCGAAATCGAATTCCTTTTGGCCAGGTTTCGGGTAGCAATGCAGTGTCTTTGAAATCGAGCGGTAATCCAATTTTGAAGTAGTTAAACGTTACCCTAGAGACGTCCTTATCCTTGGGCACCGATTTCACCGCTTTCACAGTGTCGCTCATATTCAAACAGCCTTCCATCACTTTTTGGATATCCTCAACGGACACTTGTGGGTGAAACCCAGAGAGATACAGCCAGAACAGCGATGTGGATTCCTCGGGTAGTAAACGTGGAGCAGTCTGACCGTCGATATTGATATCCGCAGCCCCTTGCTCGGCGAACGTTGCCTCCCCGGTTCGATGATTCTGATGTTGTTGTTTTCTCTGGTGAATGGTTGCATCTTCCACAATTCCGGCTTTCTCCAAGAACATTTCAATTTTGTTGTTGGTATCTTCCAGTTGACGATCAAACTTTTGAAATCCAGACTTCGAGTTGTTGACATAAGCGGACACGGTGTCGGACAATGACTGGACTGGACTGGACTGGAAAAGTTAAAAACAACAGTCCAGCAGTGTTGCCAGAATATACTTAAGAGAGATGCAGAGAACTCTACGATCCCTCATAAGTGTCACGGGAAGGGTGGATTTTTGTTAGTAGGGAGGGTAAGCCATAGAATACGCCCAGCCGGCGTTGCTGACAATCGTTATATCAAGCATTTAATAAAAAGAAGCTGTGAGTAGTTTATCTGTCCGTTGTTGCTGCCCATTACCTAAACATATTATTCAAAACAGTCTTCAGACTTTGGAATTAAGAAACGTTATCAGCTCGATCCTGGGGCTGTTTTGCGTCTGAAAATATTTGTTGATCCTAAACATATGCACAATTCATTCTGATGTGTAAAAGGTTATTAATAGTATGTGGAATCGTAGATAAGAATGAAGATTCGCCCTTGGCCTAACTCCCACTTTCTGGCATTATGGATAAAATCTGCCTGCAATCATTTTTTATGAATGCAAAGAAGCTTGAGCCCGGGAGTTACAATAAGAAATGGGCGATCTAGGATCGAAACACATAAGATCGATTCTTTTGGTTCGATTAAGCGACTTTTTGAATCGATCTCAAACACAACAAAAATCGACTGGATCGATCCTTTTCATTCGATTTTAGTATCGATCAAAAAAAAAAAATTCAGTGCATTTGCATTTGCAAATTCAATATTGATTTTTTGTCTTCACCTTTGCACATAACTTGTCTTGAACATAAATTCTGCAAACAACCAGTGTGACAGTTCAGTAGAAAAGAACGAGAATCGTCATAGGGGCATATCGGCAGAATAACAAAATTTTCTTGCATCAGCCTGTTTTCCCACATTCTGTCCATCCTTTTCAAGCATGGGAGAAAAATCTATTGTAAATATCCCCATGTATATCCCATTGTTCGAGACTATTTATCAAGTGTTCCGTCAGAGAGGCTATTGCCTTAAACTGGTGAAACCACACAAAATCTATATTGGTTCTAATCTAATCTAATCTAATCTAATCTAATCTAACACCAACACAGCCAGTTTTTGAAAGCATCCTGAAAAATAATGGATATCCCTCCATAATTTTTCTTGTCTATTTGATATATGTTTCACATCGAAGATGCGTCACACATATCAAAACAGCCAGGCCTACTGTGCAGCATTACAGTGTTCACTCGGCTGTCGACAAAAGCAGGCCACTCTCGATGTGTGCTACGCGATCGTCTGTTTTCTCGGCAGCAACCATTGTGTGGTCCTCCTCATTGTTCTTCATAAGCAGTTCTTTCGGTCGATGCGTCGTCGACTTTAGAAAGCAACCGTTTCGTGAAGAGTGTGTGAGTGCTGACCACGTTTTGCGTCCATTGCCGCTCTGACCCTCGTTGGCGTACAGCAATTTGCCATACAATGAAACTACTGCAAGCGGCTCCAGTTCTGATGGAGGAGGCTTTTTGAATAGCGGAAGATAAAGTGTTTATTGTGTTGTACCTTTTGACTATAGTTTTAAGATATATTGTTTAGTGACCAAGAATCCTCGGCTCTGTAAAGTTAATTCGGTTGAGCCTTATCAAATAAATTAATAAACAACAATACTGTGCAGCATTTAAAGGGCAAGATGATTCAGAAAACATCGGGCCTGAAACGTGAACATCTCGTACCGTACGTTCCGATTTTGGTAATTATATGATGGGTTGGTCGTTGGAAGCATCAAAGCTAGAAAGGTTAAGTGATGCTCCATTTTTTTCTGATGGTTGAGACATGAGCACTAACTCTTGTCCTATCATTTTATGAATTATGGCTATAGCGCCATTACTCGCTTTCTGAAAAGAGAAGAGGGAAAGGAAAAGGAGAAGGACAAAGGGAAAAGGATTATGTAAACTCTATGAACATAATAAACATTTGAATTTGAAATATACAATATAGACTTGCATATCAGCGGTGGTCACTACCCGGGTCTTGTCAATCAATCAAGTCATAAAAAGTAACAAGCACTAAAATGTAATCCTTTCATTACTGAAAAATCCTGATTCCCTAGTTTGAAGTTGTCACGACTAGGATTCGATAGTAGATCTTATATCAGTAACGCACCACAAGTTTAGCCAATTGAACTGAAGGCTGGCTGACATGTGTTGATGTAGAAGTCCAAATTGTAGACGAAGCTTGACGAAGATCAATATGAACTAGTACGGTTTATGGTAGTTACGCAGAATGTCTTCCGTCGATTTGAGATAAACAAATATTCGGATGTATGTAGTCGATTTTTGATGTGCATTGGCAAGCCTTTTCGTGGCCAATAGTCAGGTTCAACGCTGCGACTGAACGAATGATGGAACTAATGATGGGACGAAACGAATGCACAGTGGTCCAGAATGCAGATTTAGGTGGAATGATATGTTCTGAGCCTGAAATTGAAACTTTAGACGAAAAGTCTCTTCTACAAAGTTGTTCCTTATAGTTAGGCCCTCATTTCTATGACAATGAATTCTAGGGTGGTTCCTATTATCATTAAAATTCAAAATCTAATTTTTTTTATTTGAAATTTCTCATGAAAGTTATTTTCTAGAGAATTTTAAAACTCTTTATGACAAATGTTTTATAGCTGAATTTGTTGCCTGTATCTCTTCTAATAAAAAAGATATACCCAAATATAGTAAAAAATATGAATAAATTCAAATTAATTTTATACTAGTTTAAAAAATAACATACCTCCAATTTTGTCATATTATTGAGAATCACATACGCCCTTTCTAATGCCGTAAAAAAACTTTTTTTTCGTTTGCCCCAACCAGAGATATTAACATTTGAAAAGTGTATATTTTTAGTATAAAAACGTCAATAACTCTTGATCGGCGAAAGATATTGACAAACTTTGTGGAGCAAAAATTTGCGCCTTCTTAAGATCTAAAAGTTATTTGAAGACAGATTTGCTGAGAAATTCTAAATAAGAAAACTAGAGCAAAAAAACTGTTTTTTTAGAGCCACCCTAACTTAATTCAAGAAAATAGCTTTAAATCGGCCAATTTAGGAGATAGAAAAAAGTTATTTTCAACAAAGTTGCTTGAAATTAGCTCAACTATAACTTTGCGCAAGAATGTAAACCTTAATTTATTCAAACAAAAAAGTTAGATTTTTTATTTTAATGATAATAGGAACCACCCTAGAATTCATTGTCATAAAAATGAAGGCCTAACTGAAAGGAACAACTTTGTAGAAAAAACTTTTAGTCTTAAGTTTCAATTTCAGACTCAAAACATATCATTCCACCTAAATCTGCATTCTGGACCACTGTGGAATGATGAGACGCCTCGTGGAGGTTCTACTTGTCTTCGGAACAGCTTCTCAGCGGCAAATAATAGGGACTGGGGAACTAGAAATTGTCTCCTGGGCCTGGTTTTGGTCAGATCAGCAGCAGATTATAGATAAAAAAAAACTCCACAGAAAAAAACAAACGTCACACAAAATCTATATCGGTTCAATGCAAAACGCATGGCTCAATTAGCTTTTTGGGATCCCTCACGGAAGAGTTTTGGGTTATCTGAATTAAGTACTTTCCGTAATTTCCTGCTTTTACACTCCGACCATCTAATCGTTTTGTTTCATATGTTATTTTTTCTTTGTTTTTTAAATCCTTTATTTAATACCAATAAAACGAATATTATAGCCTATTAAATCAAAATCACTCACCTAATCAAGTATCCTGAGCAAAAACTTCCACATGTCAAATGAAATCAAAATAGTAATTTACTATACTCTCATCACATTGGTATGTTACACTCACAACTTTTACTGCGTACGTACTACACAATTTATTTCTAAATGATATCAATCATCACATTAAATGACTATTATAAGTGAAATGTCATAACAAGATAGCTTATGTAACGAAATATCGACTTTAGATTGAATTTGGCGTTAACCTTCACAAACATTCCTATGATCCGTTATATTTGAAAAAAAAAAATTGTGTCGTTTTCAAAAAGATCGATTCAAAATGATTGATTAAATCGGTGAATCGATTATTTTCAAAAAAATGAATCGATTCGCTTAGATCGATTCTTGCCTCAAGATCGCCCAATATGCTAGCTATAAATATCTCATTTCAAGAACGCAAGTATTCCGAAGCTATTTTTACACATGATAAGCCCCGCTCCTATACATTATCGATGCAAATATACACCATTGATAATGTACTGAAACTTTCAATCAAGCAGTAGTGCAATACTTAATTGACACGTATTTAGTAAGTTTTAAATAATCGTCTTTAATTAGATGGATATTTCCTATCAATGACAGAGGAACGAAAAGGTTAATAAACTTAGCTGAGCGTAGCTACGCGTAGGTTAGAATAGCACCACATGCAACGGATAGGAATTTGAAAATTTTCACTTAATGCACTTTTCAACATCACTTCTGTAGTTTCAAATTAACACTTTTTAAAAATGAAATTGTAAATTTATAACATTTTCACTAGAACGACAACGCCGCGCAAAACAAAAACACGTCCCTTTCGCAGCGCAGCCTACTTCGATCCACCTAAAGAGAACGAACATTGGATGTACATAAAATATATAACATAATGAACATAACACATTTGCATGTTTTTTTGTGGGTGATCCCAAACTTATGTACATGAAGCAACCTGAACAGGACACCAGATCTAATAAATTCGGTGTGACTGCATCTCATATGACCCTTATGTGTACTAGCTTCAATGGCAACAAGTACTGGTAATTGTAGCATACGTAGACGACGCGTTGTGAGTACGCGTACTCATCTTCAGCAACTGCAAGCGCTGGAAGAAAGTTCGAAGGATTTTGGATCTACACTAATACACTCTAGGAATTCTGATCACAAAGACTGGCGAAGCGGTTATTTCGTATCAGGAGTCGTACAGTGGAACAAACCGTTGCACTACCCAAATGTGAAGCCGACCTATACTGCCTTTAATCGCATATCAGTCCCATATAGAAAAAGTATAGGTGTTGAGAAAATGGCTGTCGTAGTTGACGCATTCCGCGCCAAATCGAATCGAAGCTGGCAACACCCTCTCATATTTCAATGAAATTGTTTGGATGTGTAGACTTTGACTAAATAAGCACTTTTGCATACTCAGTTTTTCCAAAATTTATCTAGACTAACATTTGAGAAGAGCCAAACTTTTTCCGCCGATTTTTTCAAAAAAAAAAATATTTTGGAAAAATGACGACTCCTACAAAAATGTGTTGTATGGATGACTTTTAAGAAATTGTCCAAGTTTTCGAAAAAAAAAATCCATTGGGGAGCTACACTGAAAAAAATCGATTTTTAAAATTTAAAGTCTATTAAAAAAAGGCCATGTTTGATTTGGATGAAACTTTGCCTCAAGATAGTTAATTATGTTTACTACCATCCGTGCATACATCGCAAGATCGGCACTTTTAAGGAAAAAAAAAGTTTTTCTTACAAAAACTTTTTCATGTCTGAACTGATTTTCTTTAACGTACCATACCAATGAAGCTCAATTTGTGATTCAATTGTGTCTAATCAGCAATTAATCACTTGGATTGATCGAGAATTCTACATGAAAATAATATAATATGCAACCTCAAAAGCCTATTCCAGCGCTTAAAGAAGGTGGTAAAATTTTGATCACAAATTTGGAAAAAGCTCAGAAACTTGCTAATAACTTCAGTTTGGGTCTTACTAGTCCTATTAAGAATCAGGTTGTTCGAGATTATCTGAATATTTTCTCCCGGGAAAATATTTTTGATGATTCCTGGGAAACTGATTTGGACGAAGTAAGGTCTATAACTAAAAAGTTTCATAATATGAAAGCTCCAGGTGATGATGGAATTTTTTATATCCTCATCAAAAAACTCCCAGAGAATACTTAGTCTTTCTTGGTAAAATTTTTTAACAGATGTTTCCATTTGGCATACCTTCCTGATAAATGAAAAAATGCAAAATTCGTTCCAATTTTGAAGCCGGATAAAAAATCCAGCTGAAGCTTTTAGCTACCGTCCAATGAATTTACTTTTTTCAATAAGTAAACTTTTTGAAAAGATAATTTTAAATAGAATGATGCTTCACATCAATACGAACTCAATTTTTGCAGATGGGCAGTTTGGATTTCTCCATGGGCATTCAACTACTCATCAACTCTTAAGAGTTACCAATTTAATTCGTTCAAACAAATCTGAAGGCTAATCAACTGGAGTTGCTCTTCTAGACATAGAAAAAGCATTTGGTTTGATTGCTAAATTGAAAAAGTTTAATTTTCCACTTTATATTATGAAATTAGCTCAAAATTATTTAACTGACAGAACTCTGCAGGTCAATTATCAAAATTCCAAATCTAATCGACTACATGTTAGAGCAGGAGTTCCTCAGGGTAGCATTCTTGGGTCTATATTGTATAACATTTTCACTTCGGACCTCCCTGATTTGCTTCAGGGTGGCCACAAATCTTTGTTCGCTGATGACACAGGCATTTTTTTTTTAATTTTTTTTTTTATGAACCACCACTATCCCCCACACCAAAGAGCTCAAGTGAGCCCCCTGGTAGTGGACGCAACTATCTCAGCTCAGTCTGTGCAGCAAACTAAGGAACTAATAAAGCTAATAATGAGCTGAGAAAAAAAAAACAAATACAAATAGAAAAAATAATAATAAAAAAAATGAGGTTGATATTTATCATATAGTATAAATAGGTGTGATGTCCCAGTGGAAACGAATTTCCTTTAAAGGGACCCACTTGTATACAAAGTATTAATTCAAAAATTTACAATTATTTTAAACGAGGAACAATTATTGCTTCTGGTAGGTAATACAAGATGAACTCATCCAAGAATGTCGTGTAGATTATCTTTTAAATATTTTTTTAATTTGATTCTAAAAACACCGCGATTGTTAATTTGTTTTAACTCTAGAGGCAAACGGTTGTATATCTTTGGACCTATAATCGAAATCCTTTTCTGACCAAACATTGTGTGAGCTCTTGACAGTTGTAAATTGTTAACATTTCTAGTAGGGTAACTATGAGCAGTAAGAGGTAATTGAATAGAATGATGAAAATTATCGTTATGTAGGGTGTCGTAAACAAAAATAATAGTTTGTAATTCGCAAAGGCCATTAATCGGAAGAATATTATGAGAGCTGTCGGAATAAAGCTGCAACGAAGGGAACAAAACTGGTTTTTTGAATATAGTTTTCAAGCATCTATTTTGAAGTGTTTGTAGTTTTCTTAGATAAGATGTATATGCGCAACCCCAGCAAACCACCAATGAGCAAAATAAAACTTTAAGAGAGTACTGCGAGATACAAAATAGCTTACTCTGCGCATTATTCCACAAAGCGATGAAACTTTCTTCTCAACATATTTTATGTGGTCAACCCAACAAAGTGTTGTGTCCAAGGTCAAACCTAAATATTTAAATGATCTGACTTCTTCGATTGTACATAAATTCAATGTTACGTTGCCATGCTGTGGTACAGACTTCCTAGGGGAACGAAAAAACATACATTTAGTTTTTGAAGCATTCAGGGAAAGCAGGTTAGCTGCGAAGTATTTTGATAACGCCTGTAGATCTTGATTCATATCACGAACTATAAGCTCTACATCAGTTTCTGGATAGAAAAGAGCAGTATCGTCTGCAAATAAGCGTGGAACCCCTTTTAATTGAAGTCTGGACAAATCATTTACGTACAAAAGAAACAGTAATGGGCCTATATTACTCCCTTGAGGCACGCCCACTCCAATCGGCTTTAAAGAACTTTTAGATGTACCTATAGAAACATACTGTTTCCTTCCTGACAAATAGTCACGTATCAGATCGTTTGCAACTCCTCTGATTCCATACCTTTCAAGTTTTTCCAAGAGAATGGAGTGGTTTAGCGTATCAAATGCTTTACGCAAATCTAAGAAGAGAGCTCCAACTATTTTCTTTGAATCAATACCGTTGATAACATCATCCAACAATTCAGTAGTTGCAGTAGATGTACTACTCCCTTGCCGAAAACCATATTGTAAGCTATATAATACTTCATGTTTATTTAGAAAAGGCATGAATCTATTGAGAAGTAATTTTTCCAAAATTTTATTAAAACTTGATAACGTTGAAATTGGATGATAATTGCATGAATCGCTTGAGTCCCCGGATTTAAAAATAGGAACTACCCTAGCAACTTTGAAACAATCTGGATAATAACCTGTTTCCAGCATTTTATTGAAGGCTTCCGCCAATATTCGCGAAAAAGTAACAGAGTTATTTTTGATAATATCCGCTGAAATGCAATCAGGACCACAGCTTTTATTTCGCTCCAAATTGTTAATTAATAAAGTAACTTCGTTCGCAGAAGCTGGATGCATGAAAATTGAATCAGAAACACGTTGTAAGCTCGAAAGAGGGTTCACTGTAGGATCAACGTGAATGGTTCCAGCTAATGTTTCACCTATACTGGAGAAATAATTGTTGAATACTTCACAAATTTCTTGGTTATCGTTGGTCTTCACACCATTATCAACAAGCGCAATCGATTCAGTTTTGACAGATTTCCCAAAAATATAATTTATGTTTTTCCACAGTTTTGCGCGAGGGGTATTATTCAGGAGATTGTCATAGTATAACTTTTTAGTTATTTTTTTAAAGAGCTAACTTTATTGGACACGTGTTCAAGAAGATCTTGAAGGTGTTGATCATTAGGATTCCTCTTCACTCGTTTAATGTAGTTATTTTTAATTCTGATCAATGACCACAAATTGAAACTCATCCATGGACAATAACTCCCTTTGGTATTAACTTGTTTAGTAATGATTTTCGAGTGTTTAGTTAGCAGCGAATTATAAGTTGATATAATGTAGGTAAAGCACAAATCAGCATCCTGAACTGTCCCAACATTATTTAGGAAATTGCTGAATTCCATGTCAAGCTTACCACGGTCAATGACAGTTTTAGTAAGTGTGACTTTTTCCCTCTCATCATGTAATTTGAAGGACAGTATAAGCACAGACAAACAGAAGTAACTCTTTGAAAAACTTGTTCTTGAAAACATAGTATCTCAAAACATATAACCTCAGTAACGACATCTCTCTGGCTTCTCGCGGAAAACAAGCTTGCTCGCTAACTCGTAAACAATATTGCATAAAAGTTCTATAGAATGTATAGAAACGTCAAAGTGATCTGATGCCAGCGCTGCGGCGAGTAGTTCGCGGAACTGATAATATTCAAATCAACCGTTAAATGCAGAAACGAAGATACACAATGAAGAGTTACGTCTGTTTGTCTGTGGTATAAGCATACAGTGGTCACTTACATCAGTAAATATGGTATCATTCCTTGATCGTGGAATATCATCAGCTCTACAAATAACATGATCAAGAATGTTCGAGCTTATAGGCCTGGTTGGAAAGGTGTTCATACATACAAAGCCGAATGATTCCAAAAGTGATTTGTACCTCACGACCACATTGTTATTTTGATAATTAACGGGTATATTGACGTCACCAACAAGAAAACAAGAACGATTATTATTAGACGAATCAAGTATATTCTCTAAAATGTTTAAAAAAATATTTATTTCGAACGATGGAGGACGATAAAAACCATGAATATTATAATTCCGTCCACTTAAGCCAAGCTCAACATTTATATGGTGAAAGCCGTCAACATGAACATTGCGTAGAACGGTAAAGGATATGCCACTTCTGATGAACATTGCCAATCCTCCATTTGAGTTTTCCCTGCATGAGAAAATGGATATGTATCCAGGAATATTATACACCGATTTGTTATCTTCTTTTACCCATGTTTCTCCTATAACGACTACATCAATCGGGAACCGGCAATGGTCAAGTGTTTCAAGGATTTGATCAAATTTGTTGAGGTCATTCATACCTCTAATGTTCCACTGTAATATACGTAAATGGTTTGCATTAGATTCATTGATCGGAAATGATTTGTTAAAATCATCAAGGTTATCATGGGAGAAATTGTTGACATTAGCCATTGTTATTTCATGATTAAAAGTAAAAAAAAAAAAAAAAGATACCTTTACTCACACAATTATTTCTTCTCGCTTCTCTTACGCTTAGGAGACGGAGAATCCACAGAGGAGTGAGATAAAGTGCCATTCATGAAGCTGCCTAAGTCGTTACGATTCCTAATCACTTCCGGTTTGGAGTGCTCATTTACCTTCACTAATATAATGCCGTCTCTGCCCGCCCAAACGTATTTCAGGTTCATTTTTTTTTGTATTTCACGCATTTCTTGCAACAGTTCAAGAGAAAGCGGAGTCAGCTCATCCCGAACAGCAACATTCGTTGATTTCCCATTGAAGATCAACGATCGGTCAATGGATGATGTTGGAAGTTGCCCATACTCTCTTTTTTTCGAAAAGAATACCTCCTTCACAGATTTATCTTTGAAAACAATTCTATTTGGAACCAGTTTGTTTGCAGAAGTGTTTGAGGTATATACCCGAGAGGCTGATAAAAGAGCACCAGAAGGGAGATCAACACCAATACATTGAGCCAACTTAGAAACCAATTCAGGGACATTTTCGTTAGCTTATACTGGAAGACCAAAAATAACCGCATTATTGGAGATAGAGTCCTTGTTAGCCTTATCCGCTTTCACTTCCAGTTTGTGAACAAACTCTGTCAAAGACGACTGAGATTTTTTTAGCTCGTCTACTTCAGTTTTCAAGCGTTCATTATCCGACTTTAAATCTTGAACATCGGTAACTATACCATCAAATTTGAACGAGAGAAATGTTGCGAATCTTCTATTGCGTTGACGATCGTATTTACCTCAGCTCTTACAACCTGTAGTTGAGCAGACACAACATTGGTCACAGTGTTTTTTATCTCAGTACTAAGCTCGGCAATCAATGCGGTACGAGCATTTTGCATTTCAAAATTTTTTTTGTAGATTTCAGAACATTTCGAGGAGCAAAAGTACATGTTTTCTTTGACTTTGCGAATAGCATTTCCAATGATATTGCGGCATTTGAAATGCGCACTTGAGAAGCAATACAGACACGTTACGAGTTTGCTAGGATCACTTTCTTTTTTTTACATTCAACGCAATAAACAACATCACTTTGATCTTTCGACATTTTCGGCATTTCCGCTAAAGGAAGAAGTCTTCGTGTTATTTGCAGCAGACTGCAGAAAAGTTTAGATATTTTCTCTTCTTATTTACAAAAATGGAAGATTTCTCCCAACGCTTCCAAAACTCAACTTATAATACTTCCACATAAGCCTAGAGCTTCCTTTTTGAAACCTAGTAGTAGTCACATAGTCACTATGAACGGAGTTCCAATTTCCTGGTCAAACCAAGTGAAATATCTTGGATTAATACTTGACCAAAAATTAACTTTTAAAGATCACATTGAGGGCATTCAAGCTAAATGTAACAAATATATAAAATGTTTGTATCCTCTTATAAACAGGAAATCCAAACTTTGCCTGACGAATAAACTTCTAATATTTAAACAAGTTTTTAGACCGGCCATGCTCTACGCTGTGCCAATATGGTCTAGTTGAAGATGATTTTGAAGTTGCCTCCCTGGTGCAGTACTACCATAGAGGTAACTCTAAGACCACTGGGTCCCGAAGAAAATCATTATTATGTTTGGCTCACTCAGTACCAGAACAACGGTCCCAAGCAGTCCCAAGCTATTTCACTCACCCCTGCATGTTCTGCATGAATCCACACACCCCTGATGTTATCTGTCAAACTTTCATAGCGAATCAAAACAAACATAGTGTAGTAATAGAATTTCAACTAGAATAGGGTACGTTAATCGTTTGCTTGGGACCAATAGGCTACTAAAGTGGTGAGTCAATTTAAAATCGTTAGTTTCGTATTGATTGTTGGTACTACCGAGGTACATAGAATCTCGAATGTTGCGACTGTATATCAAATGCTCAACAAAATAATTAATAAATGCAGGCCAAAATTGTTGCAATCCTCAAATGCAACGATTGATTCCCTTTATACTTAGAAAAGATTTAGTTTTAGTTTTTAGTTTTAAGATTTCAATTGTTATACTGACATGCAGGTTTAAAATACCGAATTGCCAAGTCAGGAACAGTGTAAAAACACTTAGATATATGTCATAACAATGAAGGCTGGTAAGTTACTGTAGAAACTGGAGCACCTAGATTAAAATGAAATGTAATTTATTTTGAATTTGGAACAGATAAAAAAACAATTTCTCTCTTACTTGATTGTTCTGCCTATTAATTTTGGTATTCAGAAATTAAATCTGTGTTCGGGAAAACACACCAATCACAGAATCGGAGCATACCGGACGGTACCTACGTTTATGCTTTTTGATGCAAATTTTAAGCTCTTCTTATTAGGAACATTCGGGAAGAATTTAATTGCATCAAAAAGGCAATCGATGATAATTTTAATGATCATAGCAACGGTTGCACATTCATGCAATTTCCAATAGTGAGCATTTGAAAATTGATAGTCTCAATTTTAACAGATTTGTTGGAAAGTTTCCTATTGATTGGCGTATCAAGAATTAAAATCCACCATATCTGGATCAAAATCAGACAATTTTCATGCCGCGACCGACTTTGGTTTTTGAAATTGCACCCCCAATGTTGCCTTAAAATGCATGGTATGTTAGATTTATACTTATGGGAACCAAATAGACCAATCTTGATTGATCGATTCTCTTCATCGACTCTCTCTTTCATTGAAAACTTGGCTGCATTCATATTTCAGGCTAATTTTTCTACATAGTCTATTAAAAGAAACTACAGTCAGGAATCCTTATTGCCGGATTCCTTATTGCCGGTATCTCTTATTGCCGGATCCTTATTGCCGGGCTATCCGCGAATAAGGATACCCACAGCTTATGGGATTTTCACTAATGGGGGCTGTAGTGGATTATCTCATTTGTTTCAATACATAAAGCTATACTGTCTTCGACAAAGTTGCTGTACTGGGTTAGACCAACAAGCCTGTGCCATTGGATTCAGGTTAAATTGGGAACTACGCCGCTAGAGGCGCTTAACTTTTATGTTACTTATGACGGGCGCTATAATATATGGATCATATTTCCAACATAGAATATTTCGTGATCCTGACCATATAGAAAGTTACTGTCTTGAGCAAAGTTGTGCAGGTGACCAAGTCCTTTTGGATGGTGGCCATATTAGTTCAGAACTCTCTCACTACGCAGCGCTAGTGTGCATGTGCAATTCCTATATAAACTGTATCTCGAGAGCCTGGCCATATAGAAAGATGCTGTTTTCAGCAAAGTTGGGCAGGTGATCAAGTCCTTTTGGATGGTGGCCATATTAGTTCAGAACTCTTTCACTACGCAGCGCTAGTGTGCATGTGCAATTCCTATATAAACTGTATCTCGAGAGCCTGGCCATATAGAAAGTTGCTGTTTTCAGCAAAGTTGTGCAGGTGAGCAAGTCCTTTCGGATGATGTTCATATAAGTTCAGAACACACTCACTATGCGGCGCTAGTGTGCATGTGCAATTCTTATATAAACTGTATCTCGAGAGCCTGGCCATATAGAAAGTTGCTGTTTTCAGCAAAGTTGTGCAGGTGATCAAGTCCTTTCGGATGATGGTCATATTAGTTCAGAACACGCTCACTACGCGGCGCTAGTGAGCAAGTAAATTTCCTGTATAAGCTGTATCTCGAGAACCTGGCGTTATAGAAGGTTACTGTCTTCAGCAAAGTTGTTCAGATGACTAAGTCCTTTCGAATGATCGTCATATTATTTCAGAACCCTCACACTACGCGGCGCTAGTGTACACATGAACTTTCTTAATATGTTATGTCTCCAAAGCTTGTCCATATAAGATGTTGCTGTGCAATGTGAGAATAGGAACCGGAAAAGGGATGACGTGTAGAGGCCGGAAATCGATGTCAGATGCCATTTTGGAATCCAAGATGGCGGCCATCGGTTCAAGAAAAACTGTCAAATACCCTATAATACGGGTATTTCCAGAGAGGGAACGACGTGTAGGGGCCGGAAATCGATGCCAGACGCCATTTTGGAATCCAAGATGGCGACCATCGGGTCAAGAAAAACTGTCAAATACCCTACCATATGGGTATTTCCGGATAAGGAACGACGTGTAGAGACCGAAAATCGATGTCAGACGCCATTTTGGAATCCAAGATGGTTGCCATCGTTTCAAGAAAAACTGTCAAATACCCAACGCATGGGTATTTTCGGATAGGAGATGACGTGTAGAGACCGGCAGTGATGGAAAAGTTCGCGAAAACTCACTATGACTCGCGAACTTTTCCCTTGGTGAACTTCGTGAAATATCGCGAACTTTTCCAACACTGGAGACCGGAAATCGATGTCAGATGCCATTTTGTAATCCAAGATGGCGACCATAGGTTCAAGAAAAACAGTCAAATACCCTACAATATGGATATTTTTGGAAGGAGACGACGTGTAGAGGCCGGAAATAGATGCCAGACGACATTTTGGGATCCAAGATGGCGGCCATCGGGTCAAGAAAAACTGTCAAATACTCTACAATATAAGTATTTCCGGAAAGGAAACGACGTGTAGAGGCCGGAAATCGACGCAAGATGTCATGTTGGAATCCAAGATGGCGGCCATCAGTTTAAGACAAACTGTCAAATACACTACAATGTGGAAATTTCCGAAAATGGACGACGTGTAGAGGCCAGATATAGATTACAGACGCTATTTTGGAATCCAATATGGCGGCAACATGTTTTCCATGGTCACCATAGCCGATCGAACTCCAGACAAAACTAGAACCGCACTACCGTTCATACTGGTGACAACGCTCTGATGAGACAACGAAACCTTACCCCCAAGCTCCTCCCCTGATCTTATCCTTCGACAATGTACCTCTCTTACCTCGAGTAAGCCGCGAGTATTCGGCCCAACTCCTACTAGACATAGAATTAAGTGAATGTTGTTACTAACAAAGAACAATGAACTATCGGCTCCGTAAAGCTAACGTGATTGAGCCTTCCAAATAAACGAACTAGTTAAAAAAACATGTTTTCCATATATAAGGCTTACCAAGAATATTGCGTATAATTTATTGTGTATAGCGTATCACTGAGCAAGATCGCAACATAACGTGGAAAATTCCTCAAAACAATAAAACGCTTTTAATTGTTTTGTTTTATTTTTTTCTATCGTAAACTACAGATATATTCCTGGACCCCTCTACAGTGAATATGGTTGATATTTTCATCCAGTGCGGCAGAAATCGAGTTTAAACTAAATCAACTCTCCGAGGTCGAAAGTTTCTGCACATTGGACAGCAATGTTGAACGGAGTGCAAAAATGCAAGATTTGCTAAGGGAAGTCGAGACCCATCTCACGGTGTGGAAGAACGAGAGTGACTAGAATGCATAAAACATGACAGCGCTGGTTGGTTCTTTGTTATCGAAAGAGAAAATAAAATGTGGAATAAATCTGTAGCTTACGATAGAAAAAACAAAACAAATCAAAGCATTTTATTGTTTTGAGGAATTTTCCACGTAACGTTGCGATCTTGCTCAATGATACGCTATACACAATAAATTATACGCAATATGCTTGGTAAGCCTTATTTATGGAAAACATGTTGCCGCCATATTGGATTCCAAAATAGCGGCTGGAATGTATATCTGACCTTTACACGTCGTCCCTTTTCGGAAATTCCTACATTGTAGGATATTTGACAGTTTTTCTTAAAACCGATGGCCGCCATCTTTGTTTTTAAAATGGCGTCTGGCATCGGTTTCCGGCCTCTACACGTCCGGAAATACCCATATTGTTAGGTATTTGATAATTTTTATTGGACCAATGGCCGTCATCTTGAATTTCAAAATGGCATCTGGCATTGATTTTCGGCCTCTACACGTCGTTTTCTTTCCGGAAATACTCATATTGTAGAGTATTTGACAATTTTTCTTGACCCGATGGCCGCCATCTTGGACTACAAAATGGCATCTGAAATCGATTTCCGGTCTCTACATGTCATCTCCTATCCGAAAATACCCATGTTGTAGGGTATTTGACAGTTTTTCTTGAACCGATGGCAACCATCTTGGATTCCAAAATGGTGTCTGACATCGATTTCCGGCCTCTACACGTCGTTCCCTATCCGGAAATACCCATATTGTAGGGTATTTGACAGTTTTTCTTGACCCGATGGTCACCATCTTGGATTCCAAAATGGCGTCTGGCATCGATTTCTGGCCTCTACACGTTGTTCCCTTTCCGGAAATACCCGTATTATAGGGTGTTTGACAGTTTTTCTTGACCCGATGGCCGCCATCTTGGATTCCAAAATGACGTCTGGCAACGATTTCCGGCCTCTACACGTCGTCCCCTTTCCAAAAATATCCATATTGTACGGTATTTGACAGTTTTTCTTGAACCGATGGCCGCCATATTGGATTCCAAAATGGCATCTGACATCGATTTCCGGTCTCTACACGTCATCCTTTTTCCGGTTCCTGATCTCACATTGCACAGCAACATCTTATATGGACAAGCTTTGGAGTCATAACATATTAAGGAAGTTCATGTGCACACTAGCGCCGCGTAGTGTGAGGGTTCTGAAATAATATGACCATCATCCGAAAGGACTTAGTGACCTGAACAACTTTTCTCAAGACAGTAACCTTCTATATGGCCAGGTTCTCGAGATACAGCTTATACAGGAAATTCACTTGCACACTAGCGCCGCGTAGTGAGCGTGTTCTGAACTAATATGACCATCATCCGAAAGGACTTGCTCACCTGCACAACTTTGCTGAAAACAGCAACTTTCTATATGACCAGGCTCTCGAGATACAGTTTATATAGGAATTGCACATGCTCACTAGCGCTGCGTAGTGAGAGAGTTCTGAACTAATATGGCCACCATCCAAAAGGACTTGATCACCTGCACAACTTTGCTGAAAACAGCAACTTTCTATATGGCCAGGCTCTCGAGATACAGTTTATATAGGAATTGCACATGCACACTAGCGCTGCGTAGTGAGAGAGTTCTGAACTAATATGGCCACCATCCACAAGGACTTGATAACCTGCACAACTTTGCTAAAAACAGCAACTTTCTATATGGCCAGGCTCTCGAGATACAATTTATAAAGGAATTGCACATGCACACTAGCGCTGCGTAGTGAGAGAGTTCTGAACTAATATGGCCACCATCCGAAAGGACTTTGTCACCTGAACAACTTTGCTCAAGACAGTAACTTTCTATATGGCCAGGATCACGAAATATTCTATGTTGGAAATATGATCCATATATTAGAGCGCCCGTCATAAGTAACATAAAAGTGAAGCGCCTCTAGCGGCGTAGTTCTCAATTTAACCCGAATCCAATGGCACAGGCTTGTTGGTCTAACCTAGTACAGCAACTTTGTCGAAGACAGTATAGCTTTATGTATTGAAACAAATGAGATAATCCACTACAGCCCCCATTAGTGAAAATCCCATAAGCTGTGGGTATCCTTATTCGCGGTTCCTTATTCACGCCCCCGTTACCCCGGCAATAAGGATTCCTGACTGTATTATTAAGCGTATTAGACGATAATAACAGCTGAACATGTTTTTGGAGTTATTAACGAAAGAGAGAGTCAATAAGCGAATCGATCAATGTAGGTTGGTCTATTTGAAAGTTAATGTCCAGAAAATATTCTTTAACAAATTTATGGTGGTCCTGAAAATGACCGTTTTGTCGTGATGGTTGAGTAATGCTGAGCTAGTAAGGTGATTTACACAGATAAGGCTGGTGAGCTGTATGTTGTTTGGAACGGTGATGCGCTTGGCATAGATGGCCCACAGCTTCTCACGAATAGCTACTGATTCTGATCAATAGCGGTGCGGTTTCTTCCTCCTTCTACGGATGCTCATGTGGGCTACAGCTCGCTGTTTGCAAGCAGCCTTTCGTTGTTTACTGGAGAAAAATGCTCAGCGCCACGCGCCGAAAGCACTGCTGCTGCTGCAGCTGATGCCGACGACTACACACCACCACACACGCTGATTGGAACTAAATCCGATCTGCGGTTGCCAGCCTTGATAACTAGCTGCTTGTAGGGCCTTGGCGAGTCAAACCGTTCGAAAAAAAAATACTCGTCCACAATCAAACAACTTCATGTTCGTCTGTGAGATTAAGCTATTGGAAAATTATTCAGAATTCTTTAACCTGACGCAAACATCCAAATTCAAATTTCAGTGCAATAAATTAAATATAAGTTCATTTTTTTCTATTTTGACATTTTGTTGTGCAGCTATTCCCGTTATAACAAGGTAAGGATAGTTAAATGACTTAACTTTTCGAAAGGAATTGATTTCGGAGTTTTACATATGTTATGTGCTATGAGGCACATTCAAAAAAATATTATATACAAAAAATAATCGATCGCCAATCGTTTCGGACGCGTCTTTTTTTTAACTCTTTATTTGTTCCAAATTCAACTTACGAGCCTTAATTGTTGTGATATATATCTAAGTGTTTTTACATTTTTCCTGTCTTGGCAATTCAGTATTTTAAACAGGTTTTTTAAACCTGCATGTCAGTATAACAATTGAAATCTTAAAACTTAAAACTAAAACTAAATCTTATCTAAGTTTAAAGGGAATTAATCGTTGCAATAGAGGATTGCAACGATTTTGGCCTGAAATTATTAATTATTTTGTTGGACTTTTTTTTCTAAAGTCTCAACATTCGAAATTCTATGTACACTGATAGGCAAAATAAAGTGCCCACCCCATCATTTTTGAAATTTCTCTCATTTATTTGGTTCAAATTCAAATAAACACACCGTAGTCTGTTTCGATGTCTTACCTTTATTATTCTTTTAAAGTTACACCTATGGAATACTGAAAATATAAAGTTTTACTTGAAGTAAAAGAAAATCAATTTGGATTGAAAAAGAAAACAGTGACAAAAAAAAGTGCCCACTTCAAAAATCGGTATGTTTTCGATAAGTTTCCATCGGAAAACCCCTCGATTGTTTTTGTTTTGAAAGTTTGACATGTATTGAAGCAAACGGGTGGAACTGGTGCATTTGTACACGTGATCGCATTTGAATCAGTTGAAAAAAATGGAGGACGTAGTGATTTCGAAAGCAATTCCCGTGTGTATCCGAAAATTGGTTGTTCGTGATGTGCAAAACGGTGAATCGCACCGGTCTGTCGCTAGGAAGTACAATATCAGCAAAACAGCGGTCGGGAAAATTCTGCAGAAAATGAAATCGTTCGGATCAGTGGTGGATCGCCCTGGCAGAGGCAGGATGCGCAAAACGGATGCGAGAACGGACACCAAGATCATGCGTGAAGTGAAGAAGAACCCGAAGGTAACTGTCCGCGAGATCCAGGAGGCTCTTCAGCTAACAGTTTCCAGTCGAACTGTTCGTCGCCGTCTCGTAGCACAGGGGTTGAACAGCAAAGTTGCTCGGAAGCGCCCATTTATCAGCAAGGCAAACAAAGTCAAACGGCTTAAGTTTGCTAAGGAGCATGCTGATAAGCCCCTAGAGTTCTGGAAAACGGTTCTCTGGACGGACGAATCAAAATTCGAACTGTTCAACCGGAAGCGACGGGTTCGTGTGTGGTGTAGATCGGGTGAGGAGCTTCAGGAGCGCCACATACAAGGCACGGTGAAGCATGGAGGAGGAAATGTGATGGTCTGGGGGTGCTTTTCGTGGGGTGGAGTGGGAAGCCTGGTGAAAATCGACGGGATAATGACGGCAGATTCCTACATCGACATCCTGCGGGAAAATCTGGAAGTTTCGCTGATCCAGACGGGCCTTGAGGAGAAATTCGTATTCCAGCAGGACAACGATCCGAAGCATACTGCCAAGAAGACTAAGTCTTTCTTCCGGTCATGTCGAATTAAACCACTGGAATGGCCTCCACAAAGCCCGGACCTCAACCCCATCGAGAATTTGTGGGCGATTCTCGATGCCAGGGTTGACAAAACTGGTGTTACCAATAAAAATAACTATTTTGAAGCCCTGGAGCGCGCCTGGGAAGAACTAGATCCACAGCACCTGAAGAATCTAGTGGAGAGCATGCCGAAGCGCCTGCAGCTGGTCCTGAAGGCCAAAGGAGGACACATTAACTATTAGGCTGGTATTCTTTTACTTTATTTTATGTTTTCTGGAGTTAAAATGCAGTGGGCACTTTTTTTTGTCACTGTTCTTTTTTACACCCATTTTGATTTTTTTTTCTTCGAGTCAGTCTCTTCTTTTTATCTGGTATTCTATAAGTGAAACTTAAAAAGAATATAAAGAATAAGATATAAAAAATACTACAGTGTATTTACTTTAATTTGAACCAAATAAATGAGAGAAATTCAAAAAATGATGGGGTGGGCACTTTATTTTGCCTATCAGTGTACTTCGGTAGTACTGTACCAGGGAGGCAACATCAAAAACATCTTCAGAACTTTGTTCTTAATCCTTTGAAGTGCTTTTTTCCTGGTGGTGCAACAACTAGACCACATTGGCACAGTGTTAAGCATGGCCAGTCTAAAAACTTGTTTAAATATTAGAAGCTTATTCGTCATTCAAAGTTTGGATTTCCTGTTTATAAGAGGATACAAACATTTTATATATTTGTTACATTTGGCTTGAATGCCCTCAATGTGATCTTTAAAAGTTAATTTTTGGTCAAGTATTAATCCAAGATATTTCACTTGGTTTGACCAGGAAATTGGAACTCCGTTCATAGTGACTATGTGACTACTACTAGGTTTCAAAAACGAAGCTCTAGGCTTATGTGGAAATATTATAAGTTGAGTTTTGGAAGCGTTGGGAGAAATCTTCCATTTTTGTAAATAAGAAGAGAAAATATCTAAACTTTTCTGCAGTCTGCTGCAAATAACACGAAGACTTCTTCCTTTAGTGGAAATTCCTGTGTCATCAGCGAACAAAGATTTGTGGCATCCCTGAGGCAAATCAGGGAGGTCCAAAGTGAAAATGTTACACAATATAGGCCCAAGAATGCTACCCTGAGGAACTCCTGCTCTAACAGGTAGTCGATTAGATTTGGAATTTTGATAATTTACCTGCAGAGTTCTGTCAGTTAAATAATTTTGAACTAATTTCATAATATAAAGTGGAAAATTAAACTTTTTCAATTTAGCAATCAAACCTTCATGAAAAACACTGTCGAATGTCTTTCTATATCTAGAAGAGTAACTCCAGTTGAGTGGCCTTCAGATTTGTTTGAACGAATTAAATTGGTAACTCTTAAGAGTTGATGAGTAGTTGAATGCCCATGGCGAAATCCAAACTGCTTATCTGCAAAAATTGAGTTCGTATTTATGTGAAGCATCATTCTATTCAAAATTATCTTTTCAAAAAGTTTACTTATTGAAGAAAGCAAACTTATTGGGCGGTAGCTAGGAGCTTCAGCTGGATTTTTATCCGGCTTCAAAATTGGAACAACTTTTGCATTTTTCCATTTATCAGGAAAGTATGCCAAATGGAAGCATCTGTTAAATAATTTTACCAAGAAAGACAAGGTACTCTCTGGGAGTTTTTTGATGAGGATATAGAAAATTCCATCATCACCTGGAGCTTTCATATTTTGAAACTTTTTAGTTATATACCTTACTTCGTCCAAATCAGTCCCCCAGGAATCATCGAAAATATTTTCTCGAGAGAAAATATCCAGAAAATCCCGAGCAACCTGATTCTCAAAAGGACTAGTAAAACCCAAACTGAAATTATGGGAACTCTCGAATTGCTTAGCAAGTTTTTGAGCTTTTTCCAAATTTGTGATCAAAATTTTACCACCTTCTTTAAGTGCTGGAATAAGCTTTTGAGGTTTTTTCAAAAATTTTGTGAGTTTCCAAAACGGTTTGGAACTCGGGTCTAATTTAGAAACATTATTTTCAAAAGTGTTGTTCCTCAGGGCAGAAAACCGTTTTTTAATTTGTTTTTGCATATCCCTCTTTGATAATGTCTCCTACGGACATTTTTTAGACAGATCGTCGTCTATTATAATTGAATCGAATTTAACCTCGAATTTTGGTACTGAGGCAGCTCTTGCTTCAACTATAGAAGTAGTCAGAGATTCAAGAGCATAATTAATTTCATTTTTGGTTTGCAAAGGAATGTTTGAATCGAAGTTATGTTCCATAAATGTTCAATATTGCTCCCAATCAGCTCTATGATAATTGAAAGTAGAGTTGGGATTACAAATTATTTCTTGGGATATATCAAAAGTTACTGGCAGGTGATCAGAACCGAAGTCAGCATGGGTAACCAATTGGCTACAAAGTTGACATGAATCAGTTAAGATCAAATCAATAGTTGAGGGATTTTTTGCTGAAGAAAAGCATGTTGGGCTGTTTGGGTATTGAATAGTATAATAACCTGCAGAACAATCATCAAACAGAATATTACCATTGGAATTGCTTTGAGCATTATTCCATGAGCGGTGTTTTGCATTAAAATCACCAATAATGAAGAATTTAGACCTATGACGGGTAAGTTTCTGGATGTCACCCTTGAGAAAATTCTTTTGCTGGCCTACGCATTGAAATGGCAAAAAGGCAGCTATAAACGTAAGTTGCCCAAATTTTGTTTCAACAGAAACACCCAAAGTATCAATAACTTTGGTTTAAAATAAAGAAAGAATTTTATGTTTGATTCGTCTATGAACAATGATGGCAACGCCACCACAGGGTCCATAAAGACGATCATTTCTATAAATGAAATAATTTGCGTCCCTCTTAACCTTATGGTCAGGTTTATGAAACGTTTAAGTTATAACGGCAATTCTCAAAAAGTTAAATAGCTCGTCTTCATTATCTTTAAGAGATCGAGCATTCCAATTTAAAATATTTAATGCTTTAAAATCCATTACTGAATTTTAAAGTCATGACAATATTATTAGCAAATTTTACTCCAGTTTGAATAGCATCAAACATGGAGTTAGATTTAACCATATCAGAAATCATGTCAATTAATGATTTCTGTAAAAAATCCATTTTAGGGGCAGTAATGCTTCCTAAGTCAAAATTGTCAAAATTTCCGTTAGAATTACGTTGGTTAGTATTTTGATTTCTACCCGGTGCAATAGCAGCATAGGTAGCTCCATTAACTCGCTGAACATTGTTAGCAGCGAGGGGAGTAGGTATAGATGAAAAATTTGAAGCAGTGGTGATATTTGTACCTACGGGTACGAATGTAGAAGTTGTGCCTCGCAGAGCGTTGTTAACAGTAGGGTAATTTGTACCTGGTCGGAAACGTGGAGCGTTTCCTACCTGGCGCTTAGAACGAGATTGTAGGATCGCTTTGCGAGTCTTACATTCCCAAAAATTGGATTTGTGGTTTTCACCACAATTTGAACATTTAAATTTCTTAGGATCTTCCTTCACAGGACAGTCGTCCTTTGCGTGAGAGGAATCACCACAATTCATGCATTTAGCGGGCATGTAGCAATTTGTTGTTCCGTGACCCCATCCCTGGCACTTACGGCACTGGGTGTGGTTTTGGAAATTTCCTCCAGTCTTCCTGAAGTGTTCCCACTTCACTCGGACATGAAGCATAAGGCTAGGTTTTTCTAAGGCCTTAAGGTTGTTTAGTTCACTAGACTTGAAGTGAACTAAATAAAAATCATTAGAAATCCCGTTGCGCGAATCGCCAGGACGGGATTTCATTTTCATTTTGATTACTTGGAGTGCTGCTTCTCAGTAAGATACTTGAGAAGACATTTAAATCCGTCCAAGGTTTCAGCCAATACACGGCATTCACCCTGACGTCCAATTTGTAGTGAAAACTTAACTTTCACGAAGTTCAAAAGTCCCATGCGAAGAGCATGGAAATCGGAAGTGGTTATCACAATAGGGGGAATCTTTTCCTTCTTGGCATTAAGCCGGGAAAGTTTACTAGAATTTTTCTAGGATGATGGATCATTCTCATCATCCGTGAGCAAATCAAATTGATTACTCAAATTAATTTAATCAGAAGGGGGATCAAGAGTTTCCCCCTTTCTTTTGCGTTTAGGCGCCATGGCGGCAGTAAATTTTTATCCAAATCGACTTCCAAGCAGATTACTATAAGAATCTTAAGGATCGAAGAGGAATTTTCCAAATCGATATCCAAGAAGGATTACCTCGGGTAGGGTCCAAACAAGGATCGAAGAGGAATAAGAGTTGGACAAGGTAGAAATTTTACAGGTTGAGCACTGAAAAGTGCTGTTTAAATTTGTTGTAGCTTTAGGTAGGCTGCACGGCAAGAGAGCACGATGCGGACTTGGATGCGTCTTTTAATCACTCCTAGCCACGTGGGGTCTGTGCTTTTTTTGCGTACGTTTCTTTCTCGCCGTATTAATTTCACGCGATAGCTGTTGGTTCCGTTCATTTAAATATGAAATGTGAAATTTGTTCATTTGACTCTTTCGTTGATTTGCTGATGTGAAAATGCACTGGCTGCATACGCATATTTCATGCAGCCTGCGTAGGAGTGACCGTGCAGAGGAATTCACTACGCAGGAAGGACAATAAAAAAGTAGGGGATTTTAATTCTTATCTTCTACCATGATGCGACTCGTGTCAAGAGCATCTGCAAGCAAAGTTAGAATTCAATCGATTAGCGGCTCAACAAAAACTTCTAACGGAGCAACTGCATGCCAACACAGAGGTGATACATCGTTTCGCGATGCAGCAAGAAAATCCTCGAATTGTTCACGAAGCTGTCGAAGGCCTGGAGGTACTTCTGGTAGCCATAAAAAAAATGAACTGTCCGCAATTCACAGAAACAGCACCTTAGCTGGCAGTACCGTTGCCATCAAAAATTACACTACATCGCTTTCCGATACAGTAATGATGGCAACAAAAGACAGTGTGTCTACGTCATTGAGGACTGTGACGTCAGATATATCCACCGAGCTCCAAAATATCAGTTAAGAAATAAGTCAAATGAACCAGCTGTCGCTCGACATTACGGTAAGTTATACCATGAGCTCTAACTCTGTGCTGGAACTCGATATTCTTGACGAGCTTAAGTCACTGTCAGCAAATATAGCCTCAACACGGAGCGCTGCACCTTTGCCTTCGCCATCAGACTCGTGCCCCAGCTTGGAGGTGGAATTAAATAACAACAACGATGACTCAGGGTGGCGTCTTCTTGGTACCAGGAAGGTATGGCAGGCAGACTGGACCGAGTACGGGGGGAAATCTTAAACCCCTACCCGGCGTGCGATGTATACCCGCGTACCGTTCCAACGCACTTGTATAACGGGATGGCTGCAACTGCATCATGCGAGGTGTGTGTATGCAGGAATTCGTGTTTTGTACGAAATTGACGCACCCCTTGGAGGAAGACAATGATCCGGCAGACCCCGACATTATCCAGGACTTGACGACTTCTCTAAATCAAGGAGAGTCTTTTCTACGAAACTGACACGCTCCATAGAGGAAGAAAGTAACGAAGATCACGACACTTTGCTGAACGAAACAAATTCGGAACATGGATCAGGGGTAAATAATTTTGATAATAGTTTTATGAATGAAAGGTTACCATCAACTTCTTCACCTAATCTTCAGACCACTACATAAATTTTGGTATATTACCAAAATGTTAACCGCATGAGAAGCGCCGGCAAAATGAATGAAATTAACAAAAATATATTAAGTTCTACTTACTCTGTCCTAATGGCTAATGAAACAAGTTGGGATGATAGTGTGAGATGTGAAGAAGTTTTTGGTAACAATTATAACGTTTATGGAGACGACCGCAATTTTCAATGGTCTGAAAAAAAAAATCGGGGGTGGAGTATTAATAGCGATTTCGAACCAATTGAATTCAGAAATCATTATGGCTACTAAATTTAAAGAATTCGAACATGTATGGGTAAAAGCGCAAGTAGGAGACGAAACACATGTCCTTGCTTTGGTATACTTTCCTCCGAACAATGCTCATAAGGACACGTATGATTAATTTTTTGGAAAAACGGAAGAAATTTTGTCTTGTTTACCCTCTAAAGTAAAAGTACATATATATGGGGACTTTAACCAACGCAATGTTGACTTTATTTCTGATATGGACTATGAAAGCATCTTACTTCCAGTCGTTGGGGAAAATGAAACACTCCATTTCATTTGTGACAAAATTGCAAATTTAGGACTTATTCAAATTAACCATGTGAAAAATCAACACAATTGTTATTTAGACCTTTTATTAACAAATACTTATGAAGATTTCTGTGTGACTGAATCGTTAAGTTCCATATGGAGAAATGAAATGTTCCACACAGAAATAGAATATTCTTTATTCGTTCACATAAATAAAAGAACCAACGACTGCGAATTTGATGAAATCTTTGATTACAATTCAGCAAATTATGATAACATTAGAAATAGATTGAACATTGTCGATTGGCAAGCAATATTAAAAGCTGCAGGAAATGTAGAATGTGCAGTTGAGGTATTCTACAATGTGTTGCTAGAAATAATACTTGAAGAAGTGCCAACTAAAGGAAGAATACGTCAGAGTCATGCAAAACATCCGCTTTGGTACAACAGGGAACTGAAAAATTTAAAAAATCGAAAGCAAAAAGCCCACAAATTTTATAAAAAATATAACAGTGATGAAACTTTGGCGTACTATTTAGAAATTTGCGATCAGTTAAATTTGGCCGTGAGTATGGCATTTGAGGAGTATAATTTAAAAACTGAACTTGAAATAAAATCTTGTCCTAGGAACTACTTGAATTATGTGAAAACCAAAATAAAATCTGACAATTTTCCACCAAAGATGCATTTGGACGATAGGGTAGGTGACAACTCGTATGATATATGCAATTTGTTTGCAAATTTCTTCCAAGAAATCTATGCTACGTTTTCAGAAGAGGACCGTAACCGTGAATATTTTGAATCTTATCCAGAATTTTCAAGTGACATAAGCGTAAGTCAAATCAAGGTTCATGATATCTTAAAGGGTTTAAACAATTTAGATGCATCTAAAGGTCCTGGTCCTGACGGTGTTCCGTCAGTTTTTATGAAAGTTTTAGCAACTGAATTTACTGCTCCATTATTTTGGATTTTCAATATGTCACTGGAATCCGGAAACTTCCCTAATATATCGAAAAACTCGTTTTTAGTGCCTATCTTTAAATCGGGCAAAAAATTTGACATACGTAGTTATCGTGGTATAGCTATTATCTCTTACATTCCGAAACTTTTCGAGGCGATTGTAAATGAAAAACTCTTTCTTCAAACTAAAAACAGAATAACTACTATGCAACATGGCTTCTTTGAAGGCCGTTCAACAACTACGAAATTGGTCGAATTAATTAATTATTCCTTGAATGCAATGGATAACGGAAACCATGTAGAAGCGTTGTACACAGATTTCAGCAAAGCGTTTGATCGAATTGACATACCCATGCTTCTTTTAAACTTCAAAAAATGGGAATTCATTACGCACTCCTCAGGTGGCTTGAATCATGTTTAACTGACCGCCAACAAATAGTAAAATACAAAGGAAAGACAGAGGAGATCCTCAAGGCTCCCATTTATGTCCGCTAATACGTCAATGACATATATTTCATTATTGAGAAATTGAAAGTTTTAATCTATACTGACGACATTAAACTTTTTTTTTAAATAAAAGATGCCAAAGACATCATCACATTCAAAGAGGAAATACAGGTATTCCATACTTGGTGTTAAAAAAGCCTGCTACAATTAAATATGAAAACATGTAACTCAATTACCATTAGTAGAAGCGAATCCTACCCGATATAACAATCACTTTAGGAAATCAGACCATAGAAAAGTGTGATAGAGTCAGGGATCTGCCGTATGCGTGATAATGTTTGCACCATTGAGCAATGTCAAAATTAAAAAAAAATCTCAAAAGTTTCGTTTTCGAGTTTTTTTTAATTTATTTAAAGGTGGGATGTTTCTCAGAGTCTTAAACTATGATAATCATCGATCGAGTTTCCACTTGCTGCAATTACGGCCTCCACACGCTGCCGGAATGCACGGCAGGTTCTAATAATGTAGTCTGGACCCATTTCTCTCCAGGTACGGGTCAATGTTTGTCTGAGACTTGCTGTACTTGGGTGGCGGTTAGAACAGGCCTTGGCCTTCATGACGCGCCATATTGAATAATCCAGTGGATTAAGATCGAGGCTGGATGGCGGCCACATATCCTTCGCCCAGAACGGAAGACGTTCCTGCAACCACTTCTGAGTGCGGTTCGAGGTGTGGCACGGAGCCCCATCTTGTTGAAATACAACATTTGACTTCGGACCGTACTGTTCTTTGATCCACGGAAGAACATACTTACTTAAAATCCCAATGTAGACCTCCGTGTTGACCTTGTCGCCTTCTGGAATGAACACCGGGTCCATTTTTTTTTGCTATCGGAAGCCACCAATCCAAACACCATAAAGCTAGCAGGATGCTTGGTCAGGTACACGTTCTTGTGCTCGTCGGCCATGTCTTTTACCGGAAGAGATTCAAGATTTTCTTGCATCGTTCGACTCGTAGCTCCCGGTTGCGGTTGGTAATCATGTGAGTTTTTTTCCGTGCCCTCGACTTCACCCCGCAATCTTCCTTTACGATCTTCCGTGCCGTAAAGTCACTGATCCCGTGTTCCTTTGCCATTTTCCTTATTGAACGCACTGGATTCACCCGAATCTTCCTTTTGATAGCAGCGATAACCCTCGGAACCCGAGCTGACCTCGGACGACCTGTGGCCACCTTCGCGGATAGTTGTCCTTTCTTTTATCGGTCTAAAACCGGTGCAACTGTCAAACTAAGTAAATCATTTTCTTTTATACACAGCCTACTACGGTATGAGCTGTAGGTTACGTGCATGCAAAGAAACCCAAGGCATTGTGTGCACAGGTGAAACGGGAACCTTCTTTGTACGATGGTGCAAACATTATCACGCATACGGTATGTGTTATTTTGGAATCAAAACTTACTTTCACAGATCATTATAACACAATTATTAACAGAGCTAACAACATGCTTGGTTTCATAAAACGTTTCTGTTATAACTTTCACGATCCGTATACGTATCCGTATACATTGTACATTGCTTATGTAAGGTCGATATTAGAATATAGCAGCATAGTTTGGTCTCCTTTTTCAATCACACACGAAGAAAGAATAGAGTCCGTTCAAAATCAGTTTCTATTGTATGCACCTCGCAGGTTAGGTTGGACTGTATTTCCTCTGCAATCTTACACAGCTCGATGTATGCTCATAAATATCCAAACTTTAAAAGAGCGTCGTGAATTTGCTATGATTTCATTCGTAAACGATATCATATCACATCGCATTTATTCAATAGAACTATTGTCATCCTTAAATTTATATACACCATCTAGGCATTTACGAAATAGAAATATATTTGCTACAAATCGTCATCGTACGAATTATACCAAATTTGAACCCTTGAACCAAATGATGGACATATATAATAAGCACTGCGATAACATTGACTTTACAATGACAAAAACCAAATCAAAGCAATATTTTAATTCCTCGCATAACGTCAGCAAGAAGTATTTTTTTTTAACTTGATCTTAATATTAACATATTAACATATTATAAAAAAATATATAACAAAGACAAAAGTGTAGCACTTAAGACAACAACTGTAAAGCGGTCTACACTGATTGACGGTAAATAAACAAATAAATAAATATTACAACCAATATTTCAATAATTTCTGATGAGCCCTGGAAATGCTTCATGAATGAGATTCAAAGGTTTCTTGAGGAGTTCCTACTTTAAAAACGTTTTTTTTTATCTCGTAAAACGCAAAATAACGAAATACACGTGCTTAGCGGTGCAAAATTTGGTAAACCACCCTTTATGACGTTATGGGACTGTTGTCAATAGCGGTAGTGAAAACACAGTGAAAAACGGAAATGAGCAGTGGTTGCCAGTTTTGTGAAGAAAATTACAGTTGTATGATGATGATGATGGTCCCACCTCTTACCCCTACAAAGGTTTGAGCTGGACGATTTATCTTTAAGATAATTAAATATGACATTTTAACCAGGTTGGCAAACAAAATCGAACTGGTTTCAGTTACAGATATAAATTCCCTCTAGAGTTTACAGTTGCTTCACAGCGATATAGGGTAACCAACTGATTTTGGACCCCTAGAGGAAGTGAGATCACGTTTATGTCAAAATAATATTATTTGTTTATTATTATTATGCAATTTACATGCGGTTGTGTTCGAAAGCTACTCATCTTGGATGTAAAATGTCACTAGATGTTTTATTTATTGATATATACTCGAAAAATAATTCTTTTCACATCATGATATTCACATATTTTGGACCCTTCCACTTGATTTTGGACAGTGTCCATAATATATTTTGGACACACTGAATGGGAACGAATATATTTTGGACATGCTGAAGTTCTTTTAACATATGAGCCTAAAATTAATTACGACGGTCAATTCTTCCTATCTCGCATTTGTTAGGTCCGTCTAGGTGGGAAAATTTTCAAAGAAGGTGCCGTAAAACGGGGTGAAATTGATCAGCGGGGTGAATTTGATCGCTGAGTATACCCAATATTGTACTTATGCATAATATTTTTACAATGTATACAAAGATACATTCGTACGCTTAGTAACGAAAAACATGTTACACATGAAAAAATATCACGAGAAATTTCAGCGATCAATTTTGCCCCGCTGATCAATTACACTCCGTTTTACGGTATGCATAAAAGTTAACCCCCCGTTACTCACGCTGTTGTACTTTGTACAACACATATGAGTTTTCCATTACCATTTTGTTGCTGCCAATCGATCTGAAACCAACTTGTATTCCTCAAAAAACTTGTTTTGAACTAAAAAAGCTAAACTTTGATTACAATTAACCCCCAAAATGCGGATAATAGAGAAAATGTAAATGAAAACCGCGTAAACGGTGTCCATACTACGTGGGATTGACTTAATTGGTTACAACATGGAATATCTCGAGATCCTGACCAGATAGAAAGTTACTGTCTTCGGCAAAGTTGTTCAGGAGGTCAAAGCCTATTTCTTAGTGTACAATAGTTCAGAATTATCTCACTTCGTGGTGCTAGTATACATGTGAAATTCTCGTGTATAAAATATCTCTAGATCCTGACCAGATAGAAAGTAAATGCCTTGAGCAAAGTTGTTCAGGAAGTCAAGCTCTTTTAGTTGGTGGAGTAGTTCAGAAATTTCACACTACGAGGCGCTAGTATATACGTGTAATTCTCGCATATACAATAGCTCGAGTTCTTGACCAGCTAGAAAGTTACTGTATTGGGCAAACTTGTTCAGGGGGTCAAGACTTTTCGACTGCTAGACAGTAGTTCAGAATTTTCTCACCACGTGGCGTTTGTATACATATACACTTCTCGCATATGATATATCTCGAGATCCTGACCAAATAGAAAGTTACTGTCTTTGAAAAAGTTGTTCAGGAGGTCAAAGCCTATTGCTTGGTGTAGAATAGTTCAGAATTTTCTCACTATGTAGTTCTAGTATACACGTTAAATTCTCTCATATAAAATATCTAGAGAGCATGACAAGATAGAATGTTACTGTCTTGGGCAAAGTTGTTCAGGGGATCAAGGCCTTTTGGCTAGTGAACGGTAGTTCAGAATATTTCACTTCATGGTACTAGTATATACGTGCAATTCTCGCATATGATATATCTCAAGACCTGCTAAAAATGTACTGTAATCGGCAAAGTTGTCCAGGAGATCAAACCCTATCGTTGGTGGAAAGTACATAATTTTCTCACTAGGTGACGTAGAAAGACACGGGAAATCCTTGCATATAAAATATCTCTGAATGACCCGCATACTAGTGCCACGTAAAGGGAAAATTCTGAATTACTGTACACCAACGAAAAGATCCTAACATCCTGAACAACTTTGCCGAAGACAGTAACTTTTTGTCTGGTCAGGATCTAGAGATATTTTATATGCGAGAATTCCTCGTGTATACTAGCGTTGCAAAGTGAGAAAACTCTGAACTTAAGTCCACCAGCAAAAAGACCTTGACTTCCTGAACAACTTTGCCGAAGACAGTAACTTTTTATATGATCAGGATTTCGAGATATTTTATATGAGAATTTCACGTATATACTAGCACCATATAGTGAAAAAAAAATCTAAACTATGGGCTTTGAACTCCTGAACAACTTTTTCGAAGACAGTAACTTTCTATCTGGTCAGGATTTCGAGATATATCACATGCGAGAACTTCACATGTATACTAGCGCTATGTAGTGAGTAAATTTTGAACTACCCAGACAACCAGAAGTCGTATAACAATGTACAGACAGTATCGTAAATTGCTACAGTTTAAGTCAAAATCGCATATAATAATGGCAAACCTCGCATTATGTTTAAGTTAAATCGTATAGAATGCAAATTTCCGACTTATATGCGATGACTCATTTTTCCGTCGTACTGCATCACAAATTAAATCGGATTACATCGTAAGATTTTTCAAAATGAATTTGTTATTAGAAATTAAATCCTATATGATTGTAAAGCAACTCGTTTAAAATTAAATTAAAATATGCACGTATATGGCCTCCACTTTTGTACGTATAAGCCATTTCTTTGCATTCTATACGAATTGTTTGTTTGTATATATGTTTGTATATCACGAAAACAACTTTGAATATACGTGCATTCTGGTTGTCTGGGTACTGTCCACCAGCAAAAAGGTTATGATCTCTAGAACTACTTTGGCAAAGACAGTAACTTTCTATCTGGTCAGGATCTCGAGATGTTCCATGTTGTAACCAATTAAGTCAGAACCCTCGTAGAATGGACACCATTTACGCGGTTTCCATTTACATTTTCTCTATTATCCGCATATTTTGGGGGTTAACTGTAATAAATATTTAGCTTGTTTAGTAACGGAGGAAATATAATATAACATAAGGAAACAACTGATCATACCATAAAAAAAATCATTCAGAAGTAAATCTTAATACGGAGACCTGACTCTATGCTTGCAGTCCATATTATTTTTTGTATGGGCTGTTCATAAACTACGTAGACGGTTTTTGAGAGATTTCAACCCCCCCCCCCTTCCGTAGAAGACAGTCTCAAACACAAAATTTAAAAAAAATTATGGACCGTAGACATCTGCCAAGCGCTCCCACCTCTTTAAAACGTTGGAGGCGAACCAGCCCAAGGCTGAAAGCCTCCCTAATAAAGATAAATTAATTAATTCTCTAAAGCGTCTACGTAGTTTATGAACAGCCCCTTAGTTAAATGCGTTTGAGAGATAGGAAAACTTTTGTGGAAAACTAGGAACTAGGAAAACTAGGAAAACTCAGAGTGGACCACTCTACGTGTTTTGCCGTTTTTCCCATTTTGAATCGCCTGATAAACAAGAAATATATTTAAAAACAATGAATTCATATAATTTTGATTGATTTACTTACCAATTTAATCAGAAATCTGAGATAATAGCACGACCGACCAACCGGAATTTTTTTTGTCGCTCTTTTGATGATTCTCATTTGATAAGTGTCCAAAATAAGTTGGTAACATTTTTTTACGATCTTTTTTGGACACTTTTTATTTAATACTTTTTAAGTAAAATCTTAAGGTGAAATCTTTATAAACACGTGAAATACATCTTCCAAAGTCAGATAAACTGATTTGATAAAAAAATCATTGAATTGTATATTTTAGACCAAATTTAAAACAAGTACACTAACGCCGATTCCTCTTGACAAACGTCGAAACATGAAACTTTTTCGATAACATTTTCTAAAACTGCATAAATTGAGCAATTGTAAGCAATTTGAGGTGAACTAATGATCTTGAGACATAGCAAGTAATTGAAAGAATGTAATTACAACATCAACCCAGATGAATTTGAAGAAACTAGACAGTAAGCGAGGAAAATATATGAAAAGGGTCCAAAATATGTAGGGGTCCAATTCAAGTTGGTTACCCTACATTTTGAAAAGCTCAGGCGTCCACCTCTTAGTTCGCCTTTTTTGTCCACCTAAAATATTCATAAGTATTACAAGCAATAAAGAGTTAATGAACAATCAACAAAACATCCTATTACACTAGCAACCCCGCAATCTGATGCTATCATAATTTTCAGCAATGTCAGGAATGCTCACGAACCCCCAACATTTGCCAGAAAACATACTACTTACTCAAGGTATCTTCCAAATAAGCTTCAAATTGCATTTTTTTTTATCAAAAGTTAAATTCAGTCCTCTATCCGTAATACGCGCGCGAGGCTCAAACCTTTGTAGACTACTATTTTTTTTTACTACTACTATTAAATCAAATATCAAAAATCCACCATCACCATCGTGGCGAACAAAATACTTTTGCAGTGCTACAATAATTATTAAAAAGTCGTTATAACAGCTATCCATACAAAATAATCCGTTAAAAATAACTTCGTCAAGATACATAATTTGTCAATTCATAAAAAAAATCACTGGATAACCGTTCAAAAGACAGTTTTAACGTGTGAAATGCAATGTCTTTTAAATTCTGCTAATGTTGTTGAACGTTTGATGTGTCTAGGCATCGAATTGAAAACATTTATTCCTTTAAAAAATAATGAATTCTGTGAAGCACAAGTCAAGAAATGTGGTGTTCTTATTTCATCCGCGTTTCTAGTATTATATCTATGATAGTCACTTCCTCTTTCAATTCGATCACACAAATAGCAGCAAACCGTTAACTACTTTAAAAATGAACACCATAGTCAAATATACAATTCTTTGCTTCACCGACAACCATTGTAAGGCGTCTAGCATCAAAGTTGAGGAAGTGAATCTATTACATCTTGAAATCAAACGCATTATTTTATTCTGCAAGCGCTGTAATCTTGATATTTGTGTTGCATTGGACAGAAATAAAATGGATGGGCAAAAGTCTAGATGAGGAGAGATGATTGATTTGTATAGCTGTATTTTACTGGCAATAGTTAAATCGTTTTTCAATCAACATAGAATTCCATACTTCCATAGTTGTAGCATGTCAAACCGGTGGACGAAATCAAAACAGCGGATATTTCGGAAATACTTACCAAATGTTCCATTTGAAATTTGATGAAGTGCTCTGAGAATAGCATGATGCTATCATCTACCGCCTTAGAGAACACAGATGAAGAAAGGAGGTATGACTGAAATTAACTTTTGACAACCAAGTTTACACTCAAATCGAAAAACACCCCGGGGACCCATTGACCCATTCTTTCACACTGACTCTTTAAGTTGGTAGTTTTTTTTTATCTAGTTCGTTTATTTGGAAGGCTCAATCGCGTTAGCTTTACGGAGCCGATAATTCATTGTTCACTGTGTGTAACAAAATTCACTTAATTCTATGTCTAGTAGGAGTTGGGCCGATTACTCGCGGCTTACTCGAGGTTAGAAGGGTACATTGTCGAAGGAAAGGATCAGGGGAGGAGCTTGGGGTAGGGTTTCGTTGTCTCATCAGAGCGTTGTCGCCAGTATGAACGGTAGTGCTGTTCTAGCTTCGTCCGGAGTTCGACCGGCTATGGTGGGTGACCAGTGGGCGACGATGAGACTCATCGAGACGGGGGGACAAGACAAACAAAAACTAATAAAGAGAGACAAAAGACAAAAGAAATTAAATTCTTATACTAGACATTTGAAGAAAAACATAAACGGACTGCATATAGCAGAGATCACGGGTTGCCAACACGTCTCTGATAGGAACATAGGGTTGTCTTCCTTGGGCCTCGAGGGTATTCAAAAGTCGCTCTCTGGCGGCGTCATTATCCGTACATTGCCAAACTGCGTGTTCGATGTCATCGTAACCGTTTCCACACCGACAGATGTTGCTGTCCACGAGGTTTATTCTATTGAGATGAGCATCTAGCGAGTAGTGGTTGGACATAAGTCTACTCATCACGCGAATGAAGTCACGACTTAAGCCCAAGCCTTTAAACCACGCTCTCGAAGAAACATTAGGAATAATTGAATGTAACCACCGTCCAAGATTTCCAGTGTCCCAATCGGTTTGCCAACTCGAAAAGGTACTCTGACGCACTAAACGGTAAAATTCATCGAGTGAAATTTGCCTGTCATACAATTCGCCTTCCTGCGCGCCCACCTTTGCGAGAGAGTCCGCCTTCTCATTGCCTGGGATTGAGCAATGTGAGGGGACCCATACAAAGGTAATCATATATGATCTTTCGACCAGCACACACATCTGCTCCCTTACCTTTGAAAGGAAATAAGATGAGTGCCTACCTTGTTTCATCGACCGAATAGCCTCAATCGAACTGAGACTATCCGAGAAGATGAAGTAATGGTCTGTGGGCATATTGGAAATCATCCCCAATGCGAAGTTGATTGCTGCCAGCTCAGTAACAAAAACGGAACAAGGTTCCTGAAGTTTGCGGAAGGCGCTAGAGTTTTCATTGAAGACACCGAAGCCAGTGGATCCATTGAGACGGGACCCATCTGTAAAATATCTTTTTATGCAATTGACTTGTTGGTACTTTTCAGTAAAAATACGCGGAATAATAATAGGTCGAAGTTGATCGGGAATCCCATGAGTTGCTTGTTGCATGGTCAGATCATATTCAATTGAGGAACTGCGATTGGTGAAGTGAACACGGTCTGGAGTATAACAAGGAAGACACATATCTGATGATATGTAGTGGTGGTAGATTCTCATAAATCGAGATTGTGTGTTCAGCCCAAGAATTTCTTCAAAATTAGCAATTATAAGTGTGTTCGTCACTCCGCATTTGATTAGTATTCTGAGAGAGAGCTCCCAGAAACGGTTCTGGAGGGGTGTTACTCCTGCCAGAACCTCGAGACTCATGTTATGCGTTGAGTGCATACAGCCTAGAGCAATACGCAGACAACGATATTGAATTCGTTCCAATTTTATTAGGTGACTTTTTCTTGCCGAGAGAAAGCAGAAAGAGCCGTACTCTAGAACAGAGAGAATAGTTGTTTTATAAAGCGTTATGAGGTCTCCCGGATGAGCACCCCACCATGTGCCGCAAATTGAACGGAGAAAGTTGATCCTCTGCTGACATTTTTGCTTCAAATACGTAATATGGGCATTCCAAGTGCACTTTGAATCAAACCAGACCCCAAGGTACTTGAAAGACAATGATTGGGTAATGTTTCTGCCTAAAAGATTAAGCTCCATTTGGGTTGGGTACCGCTTTCGAGTGAACACTACCAGTTCAGTTTTCTGCGGCGAGAATTCGATCCCTAGATTCATAGCCCAAGAAGACAAGTTATCTAAGGAATTTTGCAATGGTCCTTGCAAGTCCACGGCATGTGGACCTCTTACGGAAACCACACCGTAATCTGCAAGTTGTCTTAGCGTGCATTGTTCTGCCAAACAGTTGTCGATATTTTTGACGTAAAAGTTATAAAGAAGAGGGCTGAGACATGAGCCTTGGGGCAGGCCCATGTAGCTAATTCTGGAAGTTGTCAGTTGTCCAAGGGAAAAGTTCATTTGCTTTTCTGACAACAAATTGTACAAGAAATTATTTAAAATTCCAGAAAGTCCACATCTGTGCAGATTGTCTGACAGAATCAAAAGCCCCCTTAATGTCCAAGAATACTGAAGCCAATTGCTCCTTGTGTGCAAAGACCAGTTGAATATCTGTGGAAAGCAGCGCTAGACAATCGTTTGTTCCTTTGCTCTTGCGGAACCCAAACTGTGTATTTGATAGCAAATTATTTGTTTCGACCCACTGATCGAGTCTCCGAAGGATCATTTTCTCCAACAATTTCCTAATGCACGAAAGCATGGCAATCGGACGGTATGAGTTATGGTCAGACGCTGGTTTGCCAGGTTTTCGAATGGCTATTACTTTGACCTGTCTCCATTCAGGCGGTATAATGTTGTTTTCTAGTAAGGAATTGAATAAGTCTAGCAAGCGTTTTTTAGCGATATCTGGGAGATTTTTCAGAAGATTGAATTTAATCATATCGCTTCCCGGTGAGGAGTTGTTCGATGAAAGAAGAGCCATAGAGAACACCAGCATGGATCTCTGGATGGTCTATCCAGAGAGCCGCCGCTAGGAGACGCTTCTCGAAGAATATTTTGTGCTGGAACTGAGTCCGGACAGACCTTTTTAGCGAAATCGAATATCCATCGGTTGGAGTATTCTTCACTCTCATTGAAAGATGAGCGGTTACGCATGTTGCGAGCCACCCTCCACAAGGTGTTCATTGAGGTTTCTCGTGAGAGTCCCTCGACGAAATTGCGCCAATAACCGCGTTTTTTTGCTTTGATTAATTGTTTCAGCTTTGTCTCAAGCTTTGAATATTCCTCGAAGTATGTGGAGGTTTTGTGTCTACGAAAAGCTTTGAAAGCATCAGATTTTTCTACATACAATTTTGTGCATTCTTCGTCCCAACCAGGTGTGGCTGGTCTCCTTTTAAAGGGTGCACTTGGAACTTTTCTTTTTTGTGCTTCCAGTGAGCTTTTGTAAATCAAATCGGCTAGGAATCGATATTCTTCCAATGGTGGAAGCGCATCTATTGATTCGACACCGATTGTCACCGCCGTTGCATATTTCTGCCAGTCGATGTTCCTTGTAAGATCAAATGGAACCCGAGATGGTTCTGCAGAGTGAGGGCCACACTTTATTGAAATGATGATTGGCAAATGGGGATCATTGATAACCTTCCACTGACAATCCAATGATAGCGATCTTGAACACAAAGATAGGTCGAGTCGGCTTTCTCGAGCCGGAGGTTTTGCTATACGTGTCGCTTCACCAGTATTCAAAATAGTCAAATTGAAATCGTCACATAAATCGTAAAAAATAGCCGCTCTATTGTCGTCATATAGATCGCCCCACCCAGTACCATGGGATAAGTTGGTAGTTAATGTAATACTCTTTATGGCATGGTCATCATTCAACACTCACAATAAACATCTAGCAATTGGTTTTTATTATTTTAATAATTTATTAAACAATTAAAAATATGCTTCACTTTATATATAAGTTTCCTTACTTTTCTTGCATTTCGATTTTCCACTGTGTTTTTGTGGTTGTTTTTCTTCTTCTTCTTATCCATTGTTATTGTGTATAAATTTTGCTTCCATGTTGTTATTATATTATGGGCGATTTTTTTTATCTTTTCTTCCTCTTACTAATTTATACATTACGACTTGCCAATCACTACACAATTGCATGATTATCGGTTAATAACTATGCTTGAATACAGTAATTCACTTTTTTGTTTCGTTTATTTATAATAATAATAATAATAATTCAAAATATTCGTATACAGTCTATATATCTGTTAAAACCAGATTTCATTCACACCGTTTTGCTTTATTCTGTTTCTCTAGCGCAAATTTTCTTCTGCTCGCAAAAACAAAATAAATATAGGAGACGGGATAAAACTGGGGATAAATAAGTAGAAGGATTAAGTAGTTAGTAAGGGCATCTATACAAGAACAGAAGAAACAAAAGAAGCTATACAGGTTGATGATGGGAAGCGAACTGATTACGAATGAAAAAAAAAAAATCCTGCGGTTCAAGTGTTTGGAAAGAGTGGGGGAGAAAAAATTTAATTGATTCAAGTTGTCATGAAATAACGAACGATGCAGCCGCAGGTCGGAAGTTGATGAGTGCGGGGTCAAAGGAGAAAGAAATTAACATTCGTGCAAACATCATCATCTCGTTTTCTCGGGTTCTCGTTCACGCTCACGCCTCGCGTACTTTTCCACGCTGTGTTCCTATTTTTTCATCTCTCATCTCGCTTTTTGTGAGTTTGACCGTCTCTGACTCTGTTTTATTATTTGTTATTTTGTTTTTATTCTCTTCAGCTTGTTTTGTTTTTTTTTTCGTAAATAATTATTATGTGCCAGTTTCGCACGGGATCGGTCCGGAAAACTGGAGAAAGAACTGCAGAAGCACAGATCTAGGAAAACTATTGCGATCGTCAGCCATGATGGCCGTTCGTTGGGTTGTTGGGTGAAGAAAATCTAGAAGCAGCATATTTATGTCGGCAATTTATCAATTATGGATTCCGAGGAGGGTCGTTATGGTGATTTGGAAGTTTTGGTTGTTTTCCTCTACCTCGTCTCGATTTTCAGTGGATTTTTTTATTCATTGTTTTACAAGAGCAATTTCGGCCTTCCGGAGCGAGCGTATTTGTCTGGCTTGTGGGGGGAATGAAGGGCGAAATGGTCAAGCGAACTGAAATTTGAAAGCTTGCATTTTAAAATGAATGAAGAACCAGATGTTTGAGGTAGCAAATGATTAGAAATCAAAAGCACACTTTACCCCAATGCCTCATTATCTATGGGTAACGAGATAGAAGAAGCAGTGAATGGGGCCTGGTTTGCACCGTGAAATTAGTGCGCTCGTAGATAATCAAACACCGGTTACACCGGCCAACTGGCCGACTGGGCTTCCCCGCTGCTGTTCGAGAAATTAAAATCACGGTCTCTAATTGAATAATCACTGTTTTGAATTTCGCATAATGATGCGGTTAACTTTGGTTAAGTATTCTCTGCTGCTTCTGCTACTACTGTTGGTTGTGCTTCCCTTGCTTGAATCCGGATCAATCCGTCGCCGAACGGGTTGAAGTTCGCGGCACACGGAAGTGTTTTGAGCTAAATTTTGTCCCTAGGCATTCGTTTTCTGGTTTTCTCCACAAAATTTGATTTAACCTGTGATAATTTGTTTGCTGTTTTTTTTTTTTCGTTTAAGCGAGATTTCAATTTTCCTCCAATAAAGGTGTAGCTGTATTAACGATAATAGCTAATTAAATTGTTGTTGTTTTGCAGTGATTTTCAAGCATAAACTGTACAGTATTAGGTTGCTTACGGTCGGTTTTTTGGGGATACGATTCTAAAAACGAAAATCGATTTTTAAATAAATTACAAATAATTTACAGCTCACATAGTCCTTCTTTTCGAAAGCAGCTAAAAAATTAGTCACTTTTCCTCCGTTAAAGACGACGGTGGTTAGCAAAAATGATTTGTTTTAGTTTTAAGCTAGAATTATTGATATGTACACACACGATTAAAGTAGGCTTTCTGGCTTCGCTCGCCGTTCACTGGACTGGAGGGAAAAGCCGAACGAAATTTCACTGTCTAGGTTAGGTTAGTTGTTTGCTATTATAGTACAAAGATAAACAACATGCTTAGACACGTAAATAATCGAACTAAGTAAAAAAAACATCTTCAACAACTGAAGTTATGGCAATTCGAAGTAGGCTCTGGTTTTTCTACAATCAATACGACGGTACAAACGATGGTACGGTAAACAAAGGTCACGTGTTCAATGTGCCGTTGATAAGACGGTGATAAGAAGGGAAAGCAAAATCGGCATTTTGGCAAAATGGCGGATGGAAACGAAAGAGAGAAAATATGGCGCTGGTGTGTGAAGGTTGATTGACATTTCCAAACAAGCATTATGACGACCAAAATAATTGAAAACTTGAACTGAACTCTATGAAAAATCTACTCTCAACTGTCAAAACTAACATTTTACCGTTTTGTGTGTTTGCTATATTTTTTTGCTCTCTACAAACGCTCAGCTTGGTAATGTTCTGCTGCGTCCGTTTCTTATGTACCACTAAACGAGTAAATTAATTCTAATTACGTATAAAAGTTTCATGAAATGCACCTTTCAGAGTGTGTGTGTGTGTGTGAGTGTTAATTACTTCTTTTTCGCTCGATTCCGGTTCGTCCCATATCTTTTAAAAGTTATCATTCTTCATGTTTTCTCTCTCGCTGTTAGTCTGGGGCTCATCCACAATTTATGACACAATTTTATCGCCGAGCCATGAGACTAATCCGCTGTTGGTTTTGATTTATGGACTGATTTATTCAGCAGCCGGTCGGTTCAGTAACCTGAATTTTCGCTTTGTTTTTTTTTGGCAGTGAAATGTTTTTCGGGAGTTTGTGTGTGTGTGTGAATGATTCTCTCATTGCGTTAAAATTTACCTTGCTTATACAGTATTGTCATTTTTCTCTTAAATGCTTCATTTCGCTTGTGGAAAGATGGCTTCCGCTTGATAAAAAGAACGTACATACGTAGAATAGAGTCTGTTAGTTTTTGTTTTTGGTCACACAGTTGGAAACATCCACTGGAGGGTTGCTTCTATACATATTTTTTTTTGTTTCACTAGAACACATGATCAGTTCACAGTTAGAAAGTCTTCTACCACATACCGATTAAATATGACAGTTAATGTTAATTTTTTGCGATGTTAAAATGTTTGCAGAAAAATGCCTTTCGTTTTATGATGTTTTTGTTTTTGCGCTTCATTGTAATGTATAAAATTGTATGTCGATGGATCAGTTTTCTACGCGTTTGTTTTATTTTTTTATTTCTTGGACTAGAAAGAGAGCTGCTTCATCTTTTTCCTAAGTATAAGAGCTTAGAGTAGAAGATAGCTTGTTTGCGTTAGTGTAGGATGGTTTCAAGTGATTTGTAGTTGAAAAGTGATAGATGGATGGCGACAGGGAGGGAGCAGTGCGACTTTTGACCAGCACGACTTCATTTGACCTAACCTAGTTTGCTCTTTGTTAATGAATAGAGAATGAAATGTACACGCATTGCCTTAAGTGTCACTTTCATTCGCCTACTATGTACTCTCTATGACTACTACACAGTATGAAACAACGACATTTACATCACACATCATTTTGTTTCGCCTGACACAAGTGGTACAAAGTAAACACAGACTTCAATGACTTACTACGCCTACTACGGTGACTTCGATCTACATACATTTACAAACACACACGTACATATGACATGAGGATGTGTGGAGTTGTCCCTCCCCGGTTTATGCGCTTCCGGGTCACAGCTGATCGCTTGCGTTGCTAGGTATCCATCGTGCTGTCGTATCTGGTCGCACTGTCAACTATATTGGACCGTAGTCACTCAGGGCTTGTCCTGGTTGCGGTCCTGGCAGCGTTACGACGACCGACACGGCCCGGGGATCAACCACCGAGCCAGAGCCTGCAGTGAGTGTGGAAGCGCCGCCAATGTCTCCAGGTCATACGTGGCTCAGCGGGGTTTGCTTGAGGACATGGTGGTGCAGATGGTGATGACTAGTGGATGCCACGCTGCCGACTGTTTGCGTGTACGGAGTGGCAAGAAGGGACGCTGCCGCTGAACCGGGTATTCCGATTCCAGACGTTGCATATGGCTGAGGGAGTGGTGGCCGTGGCTTTATCAGAACCTGTCCGGCACCGGTTGGATCCGGCGAACCAAACAATCTTCTCCAGAGTCGTCGCCACGATTCCACCGTCTTGCCGGACCATATCCACACTCCGGACGTAATGCCCACTGCCAGTGCCATAAAGTACTTCAGCATAAGCACCGAATACAGAGGTTTCTGTCTGATTCCGGTTCCCACCTTGCAAGGACACGTCAACCCCGTCATCCAGTCCTCGGTGAAGTTTGCTTCGTACAAATGACATCCGATAACGATCGTAGCAGGGACCGTGTAAAGAACGCTAAAAATTCCTATCCGGATCATCAGCTTCTCCAACTTGTCAGCCTTCGATCCGGCACCGATACCACCTTGCTGTTTGATTACCGAACGAATCCTGAACAGTGACACAAACCCGGCCATCAAGAATGTCGTTCCTATCACCAAATATACAAACAGTGGTGCCAGTACAAAGTTCTTCAAATTTTCCACCGACGTATTTCCAACGTAGCAAATTCCGGCAATTGGATCACCATCTACCGCAGGCCTCAGCAGTACAGAAACGGTTTGAACCGTCGGTATCAGCCACGCCGCCAGATGGAAGTACTGCGAGTGCTTCGAGATGGCTTCATTACCCCACTTGAGTCCAGCAGCCAGGAACCAGGTGAACGACAAGATCACCCACCAAATGGACGAGGCCATTCCGAAGAAGTAGATCATGATGAAGATCATCGTACACGAGCTCTGCCCCATCGAGGGATATTTTATGGCTCTCCCATCGCAAGCGATTTCGTCGTGTCCGAGGAACAACCGTGTCAGATAGCCGCAGGACACGATGAAATAGCACGCCGACAGGAACACAATCGGACGCTCAGGATACTTGAACCTTTCGGTGTCGATGAGGAACGTGGTGAGTGTCATTAGTGTGCTTATGCCGCAAAGGCCGGACCATAGCGCGATCCACACCCCGGCGAAGTCCTTTTCCTCCTGGCTGAAGAACGCCCCCCGACACGGGATCGCGCAGTTTATTACGTCGCCGACCCTTTCGACACTTTGGTTGTGCAGTAGGTTTTCCTTCCCCAGGGTCACCAGTGGCTCCCGACACCGGCATATGCACTCTTTTGTTCTTTCCCCTGGGGGATTTTGGCAGTTTTTTGAATTCTTGCCCTTGCATTTGTTGTTCTGACCGGAGGCACCACCCGCGGACGAACCGTGGGATTTACGAGTCGGTTTAGAGTGCGAACCGCCGCCGCCGCCTCCTCCTCCACCCGAAGAATGACTGCCATCATCTTCGCTGGGTTGTTCCATGCACAGGTTATCGCTATCGCCTGAAACGGGCAAGTTCTCGCATGCCATCCGTTCCGGCCAACTGAAGCTGTACTGCTGCATAATCGGTGCACAGCCAGCACGTGCCCGTTCGCACACACTCCGACACACCGGAAGTGGCTTGTGGTAGTCTTCGATGCAGATGGGAGTGTACATCGAGCACAGGAAGAATTTAAGATCCGGCGAGCATTTGATCTCGACCAGCGGCCAGAACTGGTGCACCTCCAGTCCGGCTTCCTCCTGCGTTTCGTGGTTCATCTCGTTTGGAAACGAGGTTAGATTGTAGCCGATGCCTCGACACATCGGGATGGTGATTTCCTCGCAGCGCGAGTGAGGATCTTTCGGTATCGCTGGCAGGTGGGGTGCAGGGCTTGCTCCACCCCCACCATAGTAGCTCGAATCGGCTCTAGTACTGCACAGCAGCAGTAGCAGACACACCGTCAGCGAGCTGATTCTGGTTGTTCGTGTCATTCTGAATACGGCGTTGACTGATGAAAGAATGTGATTTCGAATCTAATTTTCTGGTCCGAAAATGAGACGAAATTGTTTGCTGGTAGCCTGCAGCCTGGGTGCAAAACTTCAATTAGATTATCTTCATCGTTGCGCTTCCTGCCCGTCTACTGCCATAGGGTTTGCAAACACTTTCCTCTTCGCTGTCAGTTGTTGTCGTCGTCGTAGCCGCCGGAGTGTCACATGTGCTCTTCGAACAGATATACGTGAAGGCTAGTCCTTTGATACGGCGACGGTTCGGGGGATGGGTTTCCAGGGGGTGTGAGCAAATTCAATTCAGAAAACTTGTTCTCCAAATCAGTTGATGCTGCAGCAGTGTGTGATGGCTTTTGACGGGTGTGCTCGGGTGAGCGAGAAAAGTAGCAATGACTGTGTAGTGTTGGAATCACACTCCCGGGGTTCTGCAAAATAACAGAGAAAGAGAAAAACGAGAAGGAAATGAATATAAATTAAATTATAATTAATATCATATGGCGGGGAGAGAATTTAAATTTAAAACGAAATTATGTTAGACATAAATGAGTGAAGTCAAGTGTGTACACACAGATCGGTTGGATGGCGATGGATTTCCTGTTTTGGACATGCAGCACCATTGAGCAAATTGTTTGCTAATGCGTTGGGGATTGCACTTTTACGACAGCCAAAATTGGCAATCTGGGTTTGACGTATTATTCCATATTCTATTGAATTGACATTTAATTGGAATGTTATCGAAAATTTAACTCGAATCATAATTTTGTCTAATGAGTTATTTTCTGAGTTCCATTCAAAATAAGGTTGAATTTCAATCTGGTACCTACACTGAACCAATATGACATATTCCTGTTATGTGGAAGTCTAATAAATTTGCGCTATAAGATAATCCAATGAAAATCATATGATTGAAAATGTGTCAGGTAAATTCTATATGAATATCTGATACATTTGCAATGCTGATTATTTGGTAACTTTTATTTGATCGGTCAAATTATAATTATTAACTGAAATGGATTTAAAACCCATAAGCATAAGTTTTACTTTTCACCACAACATAATAATATATGTGTCATAAATCAATCGAAGTAAAGTTTATGTGAAAATCACATGAAATTTACTTCTTCTTTTGACACATATATTTAATCGATTTCTAAAAATGAATCGAAAAATAAACATCAGGCAGTGGGGAGCTTTCACAGTTGTGTCTTTTTTTTTGTAGCTGGTTTAGGATTCCATCAAGAACTGTTGAGGTGTGATGCTTTCGGTGTCTGCGCTCGATTCCACTGGGCCACGGCTGACTTCAAGATTGAGCTCGTTCAATTAGCATGAAGTAAGAACAGAACAGAACAGCAGAATGTAGTGCAACGTTATGCTCGTTTTGCTAGAGTGAAGAAAAATAGCACTGACAAATTTATGCTCCGTTTCGGTATTGTCGTGTATATTTAAATCTTTCTTAATGCTCCTGTGTGCAATAAAACAATGACTACATTATATGAGTTCATGGAACTGGTTCATGAAGTTCGAGAACTAGTGCTGGAATCTGAATTAACCGTGCACACTAAGATTTTGTTTCCGTGTTCGGTAAATTTTACCAACATCAGAACAACTGAACATTCGGTAAAATGTTGACCCTCATTTTGAAGGCAATTGAATTTGAAAAAATAGTTTCAAAACATGTTCAACCTTGTTTAAATGTTCAAATCTTGTCATTTTAGTAGAGATTTACTTTCAAAGTAGCTTTTACCGAACAGTTCAGCTGTTCAGATTTCAGTAAAAATTACCGAAGTCGGCGATAATTTCTAAGTGTGTGTAGAAGGCTTATAATTAGAATCTTAGCAAAGTAAATATTGCAGTAGAATCATTTTTTTTTCAATCTCAATACATTCTTTTAAGGAACCCCTTATCTTATGGAACAATGATAAACAAGGATTATTCAATGCAGTATCATTGTTGTTAGCTATATTTAGTTCGACTCGAGGTTCGACTAATCATTTTAATGAGTGTACGATAACATCGTTGAAAATTGTTTCAATAATTTATGAAGAACAATCATGTAGGATGTATTTTATTGAAAGCGATATTCATACCAGAAACCAATGCCAAAACAAATGTTTGCTGTTGGATTTCTTAAAAGGCAAATCTATATGACTATGTAATGATTGGGATAGATCTGTTTACAAGCTTTAAACGTCAAAAATCAAAGGAAGCTATTACAATGAGATATACATGTTTTCCTATACTGCAAAGTTAAATAACTGTCCAATAGTTTCTACATGTCTGTTTTCACGCGACATATCAACAAACGTCAAAAATCGTTAAAAGCAACTCCAATAAAATAAACATAAATATCTTAAAAGCTATATCTTTTAGTGAGCAATATTCATCATGAAAACAGGTATATTTTATTGAATTTTCTCATAGTGCAAACTTATATGATTTTCTATTAGTTTCTAGATGTCTGTTCCCTCCCGTTATATATCACCAGTTTTCACCATGAAATATATCAGACAATATTCATATACATCTTATCTATCGCTAGCCACGCTCGAAGCAAAGTTTTATCAATTACTAAGTATGTGAAATTACGATAGAAATCATTCCATATCACAGTCATAGTTTTTAAGTGATAATCCAATGGAATCTATCAAACATCACATAGAATGAATAAATCTGCTGACATTGCTATGTTATAAGATGGATCCAATAAACGGTACATGTCGATTTGTTTCAGTGTACTGATTTAAATATTTATCTATAACACTCATGAAATTCTTTGCATAACGCACCAGAAACTTCATGGAACTCACCTTAAAATTCGCTTCAGATTCCTTATAAGAATACGTTGAAATTTTCCTCCCTCTAACGCCCATAAGGGAACCGTTAAAATAACCTACACACTTAGAAACAACTAATTTTACACGCGTCAGAATCCGTCTTTGACATAAAAGGTGAGACGTAAACAAACATGTCATGTAATATTAAGTGCTCCGAGACTAAAAACTTCGTTCCTCGACGAAAAGTACGATTGATTGAGCTATATTTCGCGTCTGTTATGACTCAAATTTATGTCAAAATTGACGCTCGTATATGTCACCCTCAGAGCACCTAAATTTACATGAATTTTTCAAAGTGTGTGCTTTCTATGTATAGGAACTTGTGTTTCTGTGGACTGGTTCAAACCCGAATTGGTCAAATGAACCGGTAAGTGCAATATTGTTTGTTATGCATACATTATGCTAATCTCGCGTAGCTCAATAAACCGATTTTTGTGTACCGGTTCATTTTACCGATTTACATCTGAACCGATAAAGTCTATTCTATATGTAATGTTTTTTATTATGCTTAACCCTCAAGCGCATATAAGGTAACCGTTAAAGTTACCTATTTTATATTTATGGAAGGTTGTTGGCAGGCAAGGAAAATCATTTACATTCATTTGGTGCATTCATTTACATTCTACTGCCTTTACCTTTATTCATCAACAGATTTCCGCAAAATAATTTAGAAAGTTTTTATTTTGCTTTTGTGAATAACTCAAATCTGTATCTCTTGTGCATTATGCAAAGACGAACCAGCCAACGGCTGAAAGTCTCTATAATAAAGAAATCAATCAATCAATCTTGTGCATTATGAATCATAACGAACAGAACCCACCATTGTTTTTCAGTGACTGTAAATTACATTCACTGAAAAACAATAGCAAGTTCTCTCCGCTCTAGAAGGTCATGCCTAAGAGACAAATATTTGAGTAATTCACAAAAAACGTAGGGTTGTAGCTTATATCAAAATCTACAAAAGCTTCAATCACCATTTAAAAAAAATTCTTTGATGAAAAAAGGTTAGAGGCAAATGAAAGTTAATGAATGCACACAATTAATGTAAATGATTTTCCATGCGGTTCATTTTACCGCAACCCAACCCAGAACAATTCCGGGGGTATTCCGACAATCACCGAGGTCCTGCCGTGGCCGGATGCGGGAAAAGTGGTATTTTTCAATATCTTGCGTTTCAATCATCAAGATTTTGATGAAAGATATTCGAATACAACTAAATACAGCCATGTGAGTCATGTTTGGGTAAACGGATCACTCCGGAATACCGAAACATGTTCCACCATTGTATCACTGCCTTTAGGCCAGGCCCAAGCGCAATGACAGTGCAAGCGAAGCGACAGTGGCAGTGAAAGAGCCCGATCTGAGTAAGCCTACTTGTCGAATTAAAACTACTTAAAACCAAATCGACTTCTGATAGGCATCTTTATGTAATTTTTGACAGCTGTCAAACTTGCCGTTTCCGGTCCACTGACGCCCACATTGCGTTTGGGCCTTAAGAAGTTAGTGGTATGACTCTAAGATTTTCGAGGCTAAAAAATCCAGTCCAAACCAATCCAAGACGAAATATCCATTTTCTAAGCATAAACAAAAAGCATCCCTCATAACCAATAACAAGAGTTTGCAAGAGCTTGCAAAAGCTTGTGGATGCTCGTGAAGGATGCAGAAAGGATACAAAGGGATTATTCGTATTGGAGTGGCTTGGACTGTTTTTGTAAGCTTTGAGTCATACCCCTATTTAAGACCGACCTATCCAGGAAATTCGGGAGAAATTCCCGGCGAACGTTTGAATTAGCTTCTAAAGGAAGCTGAAAAAACTTCGAGAGAAAGAAGAAAGAATCGCTTCTGGCGGAATTTTAAGAAAAATTCTAAGAAAAGTTGGAAAAATATCCGGGGAACTTCCAAGAAAAATAATAAGAAAATTCTAGGAAAAATTCAAAGAAACTTTCGAAAAAAATCGGATGACATATCCAGAAAGGTTTCGAAAATCGGAAGAAAATTCCAGGAGTGGCCGTTTCCAGGGAAAGCAAGAAGAAGCTTGGAAAAACCTCCGGAAGAAGCTTATGGAGAAATGGAAGACGAAATAAACTTCTGGGAGACTTCAATGATACTTCAGGTAGAATTTTAAAGGGAATTCTTGGAAAAGAAGGAATAAACTTCCTGGAGACGCTGAAAAAAACTACGTGAGGTAGTTACAAAGAGACTTCTAAAAAAAGTCAGAAGCTTCTTCCGGCGAAATCTTAACGGTTTTCGGAACAGTCTAAAGAAACTTCTAAGAGAAGTTGGGATAAAAATTCCGGAAGAAATGATTTTAGGGACATGTCGAAAGAAATTTGCTGTGAAAATCGGTAGAACCTTCAAGGGAAAGTTAGCCGCATATTCCGGGGGAAGTTGAAAAAAAAAAACTGGCGGGAGAAGACGGAAAAACCTTTCAAAGCGAAGCCAAAAGAAGCTCCCGAGGTAAATCAAAATAACTTAGCGGGAGGAATTGGAAAACAACTTACGGACTAATTTGGGTGGAAATTCCAGGGGAAAGTTTTAAGAAACTTAAGGAAAGATTAAATTAACTTCAGAAAGTAAAAAAAAAAAAACATTCTGGTGGACCTTTTCGGTGACATAAAAGAGAAAAGTATTTCCGATTCCCAGGAATTACCGAAATGAGCCATTAGCTGTTTCTCGATTTATTTTTGCCAAACACGGTGAGGAAATGGAAACACTAGTCGAAATAGTATCAAACATAAGCGAGCATGCATTAAGTACGTCACGTCATTTTTGGGAAACTCAACCCCCCCCCCCTTCCCTCCTTTTGACACGTTTTTTGTATACCTATTGGTATAAATCGGTATAAAATTTAAAAAATCGGTACAAATACCGATAAATCGGTATATCTGGCAGCGCTGTCTCCGACGTCGTTTCTATCTGAAGTAACGTTTCCGTGCCACGATTTATAGAAAAGTGAAAAATACGTTATTTAGAAAAAAAATGAAAAATTCAAGATCACCGAATTTTAGAATGTGAATGGTTGCCCATAACAAACCATTATGCAAAGTTTCCTGAAAATTGGAGATAGTCGAGTCATATCGATTTGTAATTTGGCGTGGATGGTATTTTGTTCAAATCGCGTGTGGACCCTTTTAATTTTCCACAGATTTTTTGAATTGAGCCATGATAATTTTTGTTCAAGTCCTTAAAACCTCAATAGGAGATGTCTGGAATACCTTTTAAGCAAGTCATGGATTTTCTGTGGAAAAGTTCCAAAAGTGCTCTGGCCCCGTCTCAATAGCCGAATGTCCCAAGTCGCCCCAAGAAATCCACTGAAGCTCAACGAATGTTTCAAAGTGGTCACAGACATTTTCTCGACCACCAATTCTATATTATGGACACAATAGCAAATATTGCGCCCAACACTGTACGCTTGACAGGGAGGAGTTTTTGTAACGCTGAGCCATGTTCGGGAAAAGTTTGGGATCCTGCAACGCGCCGCCCATATGGGGCCTCGGCCCCGTACCTACGGTAAAATGCATCGTCATTGTAACGTTTCAACATGATGTCGCACCGAGATAGAGATAGGAGCGATGACGTGTCATGTGTGTGTGTCTGTATATGTGTGTCGTTGGTCGGGATTTTGGGCAACCGAAACAACAGGATAAACTTTTCCCTAGCCATGGAAGTGGAGCCATTTTGCAACTTTGAATGTAGATGGCTTTTTCGAGCAATTTTACTAAATTACGTCCATTAAAGCTGGCAAGCAACCACTTGCCGGGATTTACCGGGTAGTGTGAGGAACGGTGGACCAGTAACCATGATGGTATGGTATGGTTACGATGTACACTACCCGTCATATGTATGGAATCGCTTGAAAAAGTATTGCACTTATATTGACATCACCTTGAAAAGTTTAGCATCATCTAAATAGAATGTACAATACCTACTTGGGCTGATGCCAAACTTTTCAAGTTCAATTTGAGTGTTGTAATAATTTTCCAAGCGATTCCATACTCATGACCGGTAGTGTATACGTAGCTTCCGGGATCCAGCTGCCAAAGGACATTTTTCGATCGATGGCCCCAAATTGAATCACCGGTCCACTTTTAATTGAGTTTGAGACAGGAAAAGGGCGTTTAGGAGCAGTTTGAGTGTGGCCGGTTTTCGGTCGGTTGGAGTTTGATGCTAAGTGAACAGGACCGGGTGCTTTTAGCTTTGTCATGTTTATTTTTTCTGTGGGGTTTGAAATTAATTGCAGTATCTATCAACAAAGTCAATTGGTTTTCGTATTTTGCTAAAAGTTTTACTGGAGTATATTTCTACTTCTGATTACCAGGTTGAATTGGAAAACTAAACAATTGCACCGCAGCAGCCTCTTGCATTCGACCAATCATGCATGTAGCGGTCGATTTCTCGGGGGAAATCCGGAGCACACAGAACGTGTTAGGATCCGCGTGCTCTCGGAAAACAACTTCCATCGTTTCCGTCTCTTTGCTTGGCACCATTCTTGGCTGGCTTGCAGCCGTGATGGAAAGTGAGTGGAACAGGATCAATGAACCAGCATAGCGTTCCGTATATATGGAGAACAGCAGCATTGATTGCACACTGAAACCACTATCGGGACTTCCGTTGCGCTAAGCTGTGAGCATACCTACGAATTTTGCAGGATTATGCACCAGAATGCAGCAAATGTTTTGTGTAATTTGAGGTTATGAGCTGAAGGGACTTACCATGCCATACAGTGCAGCTATATCGGTACGGCACAACAATGGCGCTTCAGGGAAATGCTTCTAAATTCATGCTTGCTCATTAGTGCTGTACGAGTTGGCAGATGAGTGCTTCCTGTGCATCAGTAGTACGACAATCTGCATGCAAATGTAGATACGGTCAACTTCTTGATGGTGTGAGTGTTTGCACAGAGCGGGTGGTCATTGTTGCAAGCTCTGTAGTATGCTGCGGACGAAGGTCAAAAGTGTGCTTTAAAAGTGAGGATTCGAGCAATTTAATCTAGCAGAACTGGCCTGTTCGTAGATTAAGGGTGGTTGGACTAATTGAAATCAGGTGGTTTCGAATAAATTGGGTTTGAATTTAATTACATCGAAATGTGGACGTTGCTACGCAACTCCGAGAAAGCAGGTACAACTGTTTACATGACGCAGCCGTAATTGAAATAACCAACTGGTACCGAAGTGCACTCGATCCTCATACACTGCACTGGAGCAGACAGCGTGCAGTCGAGTGCATTCCATCATCATCACCGCACTTTTCCACACTCGTATGGCTTCAGATGTTTAGGAAAATAAACACCCAGACAGATAAGTACCCACAGACGACCAGGCCGCCGAAGGTGTTAAAATTAGCCAACAACAATCCTCTTTTCCAATATTTTGAGAGCTTGCAAACACCTTAACCGGTTTCCACCTTGCCTTGTGCGCGTTATTGCCACAAGATCAAATTTCGTCATAATGAAACCGTTTGGCATCAATTTTACATTCACCCTCCGCTCCACTTTTTGCGCTGTGGGTTTGTAGGTACCTATCGTACTACTTCAAGTTTAGCTCAACGCACCGGGCAAGAGCAGTTGATTCTCGCCCACTTTATGGTAGTCTTTTCTTTCGAGGAACGAGAAAAAAAAGAGTCGATTGCTCTCGCCTCCCCAGTCAGTTGGACTTCTCAAGTATCTTCTGCTTGGAATTAGAGTTTTGCAGGTACCTAACATTGGTGAAGTTAGGATGGGGCAACTCTTACTATAATTTTGAAATGTTTTTTTTTATTATTTAAATATCAGTCTGATTGATCTGTTCTTCAATTTTAGAATTCATTACCATAAGCATAGGTTAAATAAGAATATGATTTTATACATAAAGAATTACTTTCAATCAAAGTGTTTGTTACGTCATACGTGAAGTTTACGACTACAGAGTTGGGAGGAAATGCTATATTAATATCAACATGAAGCTTTAGTGCGATAATTTGTAAGCAAGAGAAAGTTCTGAAGAAGATAAATTGATAGTTCCGTTAGAGTACGGCAGTATGAAAATTGAACAGTAGTTGAAATTGAGCGAAGTTCACTTGGCGGGTGAGGGGATTTGAAGTTTATCCTCAAATCCACAGGCTAAAGAATCATGCTTTCTGAGTAGAAGATCGTGGGTTTAGTCCTGGGCTCCTTCAAAATAAAATAATTACCTTGTTCGCATCGCCTGCTTAAGCAAATCCTGACATCCCGTTAAGTATATGTTACATCAACAATATCCTTCTTAACCACGTAACGGAGAAGGTGGGCGTGGCCGGCATCGGTAACGGCTTTTCCTGTTCTAAACTTTGATTGGAGAACTTCCAAATAGTTTTCCTTACGCAATCAGAATAAGAACGTTAAAGTAGATACATGACAGTTGCCAGTATGCAATCTACGAATTACTCCTTTACAAACGCAACGCAACGCAACAATCAAGCTGCTTGAAAGCCCTACAAGGGCAAATCCACGCCAAATAGCGATAAAATAAACGAATTTCAGATTAGTCAGAATTCCATGAAACTTCGCATAACTGTTCGCTAGGGGAAATTAACCAGGTATGTGCTAGAATTCGGCCATTTTGACGCTCACCTAATTTTTCAAATTGGCGTATTCTATATTTGTCACTAAATTATAAGCACGAAAACGGCTCATCGAATCGAAAAAAAAAGACAAACTTTTAGGAAACTGGATTGCTCTTTCAAAAAACAAAAACCAACACAAACTTTCATCAAAAATGAAAACAAAACTAAGAAAACCCTTAATGACATAAAGGACATTTTAAAGATTTTTATACTTATGATTATTTGGAAGCTTATCAAAAGTGCTTTTTTTACAGAAGCTTCCACATATGGATACTTTAAAATTGGCTATCATCGTAGATCATCAATTTTTAGTAAACATTTAGAACTATTTTTTCATAAATATTTTTATGCTATTTTTCGCAAAATAATTTGTTTTCGATAATGAGAATCGTTTTTCTGCATAAAAAAACATAAGTATTGCGAGAATACAAGTTCTAGATTTTTACTATAAATTGATATTCTGCGATATTGGGCAATTTTATGAAGTCCATTTTGTCGAATATCAGAAAATAAGCTTTTGTCATAAGCTTTCAAATAGTTATAAATTAAAAAAAAAACATGTAGGGGAAATGGATGTAACGTCGGCCTAAATTTCCCTAATTTGGGCCCATACATAAATTCAGCGATCGACTGAATTTTCAATAGCGACCAAAAATATCCATTAGCACTGTCCCATCGTTCATCTAGATAAAATTGATAAATAGTAGATTTTTAGCGATGGGCACCATCTTAAATCCATAGGCTAACATTAGAGCCAATTTCCCTTACTTATTATGTTATTGTTGGGGCCGCCCTTAGCTCAGTCGGTAAAGGCGCAGCTACAAAGCAAGACCATGCTGGAGGTGACTGAGTTCAATTCCCGGTCCGGTCTAGGAATTTTTCGGTTTGGAAAATTTCTCGACTTCCCTGGGCATAGAAGTATGATTGGACTTGCCACACAATTATACCAATGCAAAAATGGGACAGGCATCCAAAGCTCTCAATTAATAACTGTGGAAGTGCATTTAGAACACTAAGTTTGTCATCATTTGGATTAGATGAGCCGTTTTCGTGCTACGCTGCAGTGTAAACGTGAGCTCCTTGTATATGCTCCCCAACTAACAATTCAAGCTGAACAGTAAAAACAGAAGCTGATTACTGGTTCCAAGGTGTACGAATCTGGTTAACACCAGGCTGAATATATATTTTATTAGAAGTGCATAAAGCGAATTGTATCCCCATAAATCAACCTCAGTAAGTTAGCTGATTGAAAGACTGAACAAGTCTTATTTCAGCTTAACACTACTCCACAAATCAACAATGCACTACAAATATTTTGATAGCCTGATAGAATAATAGAAATCTACAGTTGCATTAACGACAGTTTAGTTCTGTTAAATGCACTGCCCACCTTTCTAATCCCAAGCAGCGCCAGCAGTAGAGACAAGGAAGAGGAGCTTTTTAGAGAGGAGCTGTTCACCACTTTATATTGCACTTAATTTTCAGACCGCATTTAAAAAATATAATTCAATTATGGCACTAAAATAGCATCCAAATGATCATCGAAATAAATCACGCAATTGTGTTTACTGCACTTCAAAAGGAAAGGAATATTTTACTTACAGGAAAGTTTTCGGCTGATTAAAATTACCAGGCTTGGTTGTTTAAAAGCTGAACAAAGGTTAACGTGGTCTATGTACAAAAAAATTTACCTGGGTATATTTTCAGATCACGACAATTTAGGATACTGTTGTCTTAGGAAAAGTTTTTCAGGTGACCAATTCCTTTAGGATGTTGATGAGATAAGTTCAGAATTCTCTCACTACGATGCGCTAGTGTACATAAGATTTTCCTGTATAGGATATATCTCAAAAGCTTGCCTTTACATGATGGTGTTGTGTTCGCTAAAGTTGTTCAGATGACCAAGTCCTTCCCAAGGGGTGGTTGATAAGTTTTTTAATTATTTTACAACGCACCGCACTATACACTCAATTCTGTTTTGTCAAGTTTTTTTTTTCGCTTCATTTTTGATCATGTGATCTCCAATTGATTACACATTAAATGCAACTTGTTTCTAAAGGTCCCAATAAAATCCAAGGTATTAAAAATGCTGTTCCCATCCTGCATGAGAGTGAAATATAAAAAAAATAAATAAATCGCATAACAACAGAATTGAGTGTAGTGAAATGATGTGTAATTTAGTGAATTGTAGCGTTATTCAATGTACGGAAGTGTAATATAACATGTTGTTGTATCATATAGTGTAATGAAGTGAACTTAAGTGGAATTTATTGTACCGTAATGTAATATGGTGTGATGTACTTTAGCGCAATGTGCACTATAGGGTAATGTAGCCTAATATAGCGTACTGTAGTGTAATGTAATATATTGAAGTGTTATCTAGTGCAATGTTGTTTGATATAGTGTAATTTAATGTACTATAATGTAGTGTTAAAAAGTGTAATAAAGTGGACTATAGTGTAATTTACTGTAATTTAGTGAACCGTAATGCAGCTAAATCCAGACACTAAGTCCATAAATCCAGAAACGTATAAAAGTTGATAAACAAGGCCAAATATGTTCCGAATGCCACGTTAATTTTATTACGAGTCAATAGTGTCGTCCATGTTAATCTAATATAATTATTATGCTGCCAAGTGGATGTAATGTTTAATTAGTGCAATGCGTTTTTTTATGTAGTTCATTCACGTGAAAGGCTCAATCATGTTAGTTTTACGGAGCCAAAAATTCATTTGATTTTAATTCATTTAACACTCTGTAACCGTTGTTAAATGTATCGTCACGTCTCTTAAGGTTATTTGGTGTTGGATTAGTAGGGTTAGTAGTCGTTGTATAAAATTGTTAATTTGTTAGTAGGATTAATTGTTTTTAATTTGAAAATTGTATAAAACCGTACAACAGTACAGTGGGTATGAGTATTCTATCAGTGGGTACAACAACATTCAGGCGAAATTGTGATTTCAAAATGGGTGGAAAATAACGTCTCACGAGAAGAGCAATGGGTTGGGAAAAGCGTGAAGGAAAACCGCCATTCCTCAATCAGTATCTGGCGTTAGTGTGCTTCGGATCGTTAAAATCAAGTGTCCTTAAAGTAATACAAAGTGAGTGGTGAATGGCGGGAATATCTATCTGTTCAATCAGCTAATACGGCTTGGCTAATTAATTACCGATAGCTAACATTAATCGAATGACCATGGACCAGTACGAAAATTAACATAAATAAACCCCGTTGCCCTCACAGGACCTTTTTGTGGTACCATTCGGTACTGCGCCATTTTGTGAACCAACAGGAAGCACACGAGTCGGATTATTGGTCCTTAGTGGCTATTAATCCTAACAGTAAAGGACATAATTTCGCTTTGACATTGCAAGGTCAAAATCGCTGCATTCCTCGGGCCAAGACGGCTCTAAACGCAAAAGAGGACCCCTCTCAGCAGAGCCACTCCGGCCTTGCCTAGATTCTGGTGATTCTTGTCAACGAGGGTAGACGCCAGGAGATCGCAGATCGCCAAGTCGATCTGTTGACCGATCCACTAGCAAGCAAATTCAAACATCACCACCCTGTCAGGCTTGATTCGCCCGACGTCAAGCTCGTCGTACGTAGGATCATCGGCGAGCGCTCGCACATCGGCAGAGTAGTCTTCGGCGGAGCAGAATCAACGGCAGCAGTTTAGTGCCGGTACGTCAAACCCCAATAGTAAAAACCCACTGTACCACTGTAAAACTCAATAGAACTACTATTAGAAATCCAATCCACACCTGCTATAGCTTTTATTAATAAATAATTAGTATACACCCTTTGATTACTGTGTCACTTAAACTTTTCATAGCTTTTAGTCAGATGACAGTACTGCACATGAGGATCGCGAAGCCCCTCCAGATTACCCAGTAGTAAGCCGACCTTGAGACACAGCTCGAGAGGTTTCTTGCTACTGAGCGTTTTTACCGGGATACAGACAGTAGAGTTACGATGCCTCCGGTAAAATGTGTAACGGCAAACTTTCAATGTTTGAAAATCATAGCTCAGCCTATTTATTGACGAATTTCAAATCTACTGGCACCACTTGAAACTAAATTTTATTTATTTTTTAAAATCTTATTCTGTGTCCAGAGATTAAAAATCTATTGATAAATTGCTGAGCAATGATTTTTCAAACATTGCCAATGTTACACATTTTACCAGAGGTATCGTGTTTGGCCTCAATTGCTCTAAATATACTCTCAGAGCCATATTACAGTGATTGTTAAAAAAAATCACCAATACGTTTTTTTTCTCCCTGTCTTTTGCCTTTTCTCGTTCTTGCAACTCTTTCCCTCCTCTTTCCGTTGTTGCTCCTTCCCATAGGCGTAAATTAGGCTAGGGTGGACCATTGCCCCAGCTGACAAGACATTAACCATAATCCATCGGTAGTATAAGGGGGATCGACAAAATGTCTTGACTTCTACATTTAAAAATGACGGGTGGCGAAGATGTTCACTCCATCAGATTTTTTAAATCGATTTTTTACAGAAGTTCAAGGACCTTCTTAGAAATCATTGAAAATTCGTAGAAGCTAAGAGATTTCTTTCAGGGAAGTCGTAGGTTGTTGGGAAGCTGTTTAAAAGTTTCGGGATTGTTATATAACTTCAGGAAACCTCATAAATCTTCAGAAATTTCACAGCACTTTCGAAAACTTTTTAGAAATTCAGAACTGCGAAAGACTAATTTTATAGGAGTTCAGCTCTGCGAACTTTATAGAAATCCAGCGAACTTCGTAAAACTTCAGTGAACTACATAGAAATGCACATTATTTCATAGAAAATCATCAAACTTTATAGAAATTTAAAGAAATTTGTTAAAGTTTTGGCATTTTTCTTTTCCTTCATTAAGTTTCTTAATAGCTTCAGTGGCTATTTAGATGTGAAGTGAAACCGTAGAAATGCTTGGAATCTAATATACATTCGTAGAGCCCAAATTTTTTTGTGGGAAACTTCGTAAAAGTGGGGAACATGTACAAGTTTGAGTACCTTCAATGAAGTTAATGAAACTTTGTTTTGTTGCAGGAAACTCTATTAAACCTTCTTTTGTCTTTAGCACTTAAAAATGAATAGTTTAGGGAATTGTATATACTTTCGAACAGTTTTGAGGCAACCTTCTACTAGCAATTTAAAGAAAATGTAGCAATACAATCTAGATTTTTCTAGTTTAGCATACATAAGACTCTATTTTCTCAAGATTCTAGAAGAAATTTTTCATATTATTGTTCCACGGAAAAAATCGACTATTCGGAAATGTTATTTTGAACAACACGAATGATTTGATCCATAACGGAACAGAAAATAAACGAAATTCTTAAAAGTTCTGAAAGTAGTTCGTGATGCATAAGATATACAGATTTGAGTTATGAGCAAAAGTTGTAGCTCATAGCAAAAAAAACCTACAAAAGCTGTATACATCATTTTGCGGAATGCTGTTGATGAAAAAAGTTAGAGGAAAATGAATGTTAATGAATGCACGAAATGAATGCAAATGATTTTCCATGCCTGGTCCAGCCAACCTTGTAAAAAGTAAGCGAAATAAATAGAAAATCAAGAAACTTTGCCAAACTTTTTTTTGAAGGGCAAGGAACTATGTAGACGTTCAGGGGGCTTCATATAAGCTTGGCTAGATTTTCGAAAAAAATCGAGGAAATAAGGGGGTTTTGTAGATGGGAATATTGCAGAAATTCAACACTATGTTCTGAGATCTTGATCAAATCTCCGAGAACAGTGAATGTGACATAGGGAATATTTACAAGGTCAGTAATCTTGGTAAAAGTTGAGTTGCAAGTAGAAGTTATGTAAAATATAAACAAATCGTTTGAGTTCAGAAAGCTTCGTAGAAATGGACGCATCTTTCCAAAAAATCGTAAAATTTCCACAAATTTAGGAAACTGAATAGATGCTCAAGGATAAGTTAAATGGATTCGGGAGAAGTTCAGGGAGCATTATTTGAGTTCATGATAATGAGGTAAACGAACATTCGTTTAAGTTTTATTGAACTTAGTTGATATCAATGGATTTTCAAATTGATTTCAATAAAGTTTTCTTGATGTATTTCGTTGTGAAAAGGATTATTCAGTATTATTCTGAACATCAGAAACACTTCTTCACAAAATAGAACGCTCCGAAATTTATTTCTTCAATTCTCTTGGGTGGACCAGCTCTAAGTCTGAAAGGGAGGTCAGGACTGCCCCAGGTCCCCTTAATTAACGCCAATGCTCTTTCCACATTTCCAAAGCAAGTACTCGTTATCCCGGTAGCTGGGTGGTCCATTAGAGTGATGCAAAATTTGAAAATTTCGCTCCACAATACTTAAACGATTCCAAATAGGATCCTGACTAATCTCTCAAAATTAGAATCCATTTGGTGAGAAACTGAGATGACACAAACCATTTGAAGTGTGTATGGGAATTACTATGGTAAAACCAAGATTTTTGTTCATGCCTGTCTAATAATTCACCATATCGGTCTACTTCAAAAACTTTCAACTGTACTTGTAGGAAATTTTCCCAGCTACAACTTTTCAGAAGACCATTTTTTGATTAAAAGCAAGGATCGAAAGTTATCAATGGTTCAATGCGCTGATGTTTTATGATCATGCTCAATCAACTGCTCAGCAGGCAACATTGGTGTTTCTGGGGCGTTTGATAGGACACAAAAATCATGGCTACTATGTCACACTGCAAAATACAGTGTTGCCTACTGAGCAGCTGCTTGATCATGTCATAAGTTTACCAATCTCTTAAATAATTAATAACTTTTTCCTGTCTCGTTTTACATGGAAAAGTTGTAACTGAGAAAAATTTCTATAAGAATGGCTATCGAACTGTTTCGCAGCTCAATATGGAAAAAGACTAGAAGGCAATGAACAAAAAGTTGAGATTTCCCATAGTAATTTACATGTACACTTCAAATGGCTTGTGCGAAGTCTGTTTCTAACCAAATGAGTTGTAACTTTGGGAGGCTAATCAGGGCCCGATTTGAAACCATTTAAGCACTGTGGAGCGAAAAAGTCAAATTTTGCATCAGTCTAGTGGTCCATATGTCCTTATGTCAAATGTCGTCGTACCCGACTTAGCGATTTAGGTTCTCTCAATTTTGCTTACCGTGTCCTGACACTTCGTCGTATGGAGCCCATTTATGTCGCGATAATTCCAACTTGTTTTTGACTGCAATACCTCGTACCCAGGTCCCTTTCCCATGCAGTGTAGCTAAAATGATAAATTCATAGCTTACATTTGACCTACCGCAAGGGCGCAATGCTCAATCAAATCGCATTTCCATAAATAAATGACAAGACATTAGCAACGCAAGATGTCTCAATTTTCAGGGATACCAAAGCCTCGCTTCACCCATGAGTCCACGAGTGCGGTAAACCGATCGAGAGCGCGTGGTCTCTTCAGAAAACAGAAAAGCGTCAAAAACGCAACACAAGAAGTACGGTAATCCAATATCTTTATTGGCACTTCTGAAAACAGCTTCAAATCTTCTTGGTCCAGTTTACCCTTCTTTTCGACCATCTCAACTTCAGTAACATTATCAACAACAACAACAACCCCCTTCCTCCTTACTCAGCTCAGCTCTGCGACAACAGCGCGTTGGTTGGTAGTCCAAATAATTTCACGCTCCAACTAACCGCCACTGCCACTGAGTGGCTGAGCTGTTTTTTGCACTGAAGTGAACCCACAGGGATTCCGAGACAGATTCCACAAGGGTTTCCCAACGACAACGACGACGACGACGACGACTGCCGGCGGACGCGGTGTGTGGTGTAACATCGATTTTCACACTCAGCCAAGCGGTCAATCAACTTCACACCCAATCTGCTTCTGCTGCTCCCGAATGCGCCCGGCTTTGGTCTACTCCTACTGTGAGGGGTACATACTGACACGGCGACTGTTTAAAGTTTAATTTTTTATTGAGTAATTAATTTCTCATCCAACGATATCGTACTTCCTTATTAACTGGGCCCTGAGATCTGCTGGGGTGCAATGGGATGTTTCTCAACTCTCCTCGGGCTCGAAAGAACGAAGGGGGTTTTTGTTACACAGCATGGTCCATAAAACGATAATGGCTCCCAGAAAACAATGCTCTGCTCCGTTCCCTGCGTAGGGCAATGAAATTACGAGCAAATGGCTCAATTCATTTGGGTTGTTTGTGGTCGTAAATTCACCGAGTCAATTGGTGTCAACTTTCCCGATCGAGCATGACAAGCACCGGGCAAATATTTCGACTTACTAAATTAGTTGGCTAATACATCTCTTCCGTGGTCAACTCAAATAATCTAACGTCCAAACGTCTTCTCTGTTCGCCGTAGCAGCAACGATGTTTTATGTGAGAATAAAACTTGCTCTACAGTTACGACGAAAGCATAACATTTTATTATCTGTGAACTATTTTTATCTCAAATTTCACTCGTCTGCATTTCTGGGCGCTACACATGCGTTTACCCAAACCGTAGCACCTTAGCTTCGCTTCGGTCGGTGCAAGTATTACTTCCATTTCGAATATTTCCATTTCCCCCAAATCGCTTGTCAGAGCGTATCTTGAGTACCCGGCCCGGGCCCCTTCCACTCCAGGAGGGGGGAAAGGGGGTAAACTCTTCCATGTTGAACCCAATAGTACTGGCGCAACCCCGAGTAAACATACAGAAGCAGTCGCCCAGCGTAGAAAAACGCACATGCTATGCATGCACTAGATTTTCTAAGTCTTCTCTCGCACGATACCTGCCAGCTCCTCTGGTATCTACACTGTACCCAGAGTTCCTCAAATAACAGAAATAGTGCTTTTCACTCTATGTGTATGTGCAGTGCACTGAACGCTCGGAATCGAAGTAATGCTGTGCAGCCTGTCGTACTTGTTTACCTTTCACCCTACGGTGTGCTGTATGCAGCACCTCCAGTCCGCATTCCTCCCTGGACGACACGGAACACAATCCAGCAACAAATGGTTAAGTAATTACTATATGGTGCGGTACGGCTTTTCACGCCGGGCCAAGGCAAAGCGTTCGTTCGTTCGCTGGATCGTGTGTGTGTGTGTGTGTGTATGTACCATACCGGATTAGGTCGAACCAGAACTGCTGCATTTTATGTCTGAAACCGACCGACAATTGCTCCCCGGACAGGTCGGCCTGCCATTAAAACACCATTTCCGTCAATCCTTGCACTCTGCTGAGGGCGGGCGGTTGGCGGTATGCGAGGTGTTAAGTCTGAACGTATGTGTTCTAATCTTAATGGACGGTTGGAAGTTGGTGATTTTTGCGGGAGTAAGTACAACTATTAGGAAGTACTACTTCGAACAATAGAGTCTTGTGACACGTTGCAAATTTGGAATCATTTCATTTGAGAATAGGATTTGTTCTCAAACTTCCTCTTCTCATGCTAGTAAATATACTCATCAAACTCCATTACACATCGCAACAGTGGACAAATCGCAATCACTTTCGAGTGCCTTATTCCAGGCAAGCATGGCACACGTCCCTATGCAGCGAAAGTAAATGTTTACCATCCAATAAATTGATATTTGTCAACTTCGGGGCTATATACGGTAGCCAGCACAATCGACTCAAGAATATCGCTAACCCAGCAATATGCTGATAATATGATACTCTTGCTCTGTCATCGTGCCGTCGTCGTTTCCCAGTCAATGTACTTGTACACACACACAAGGCACTTCACTCCGGGTGACTTGCAGATTACCAGACAAGTCTTAAGAAACTCCATCCGGTTCTTGCCAAGTCAACCGTCATCATCATCGATTCCCTCCGTATAGCGGGAACGATATGTCTCTGGTGAAGTTTATCCCCCCTCTGTAGTGCTGGCAGGAAGCCCACAACCCATCGGCATCAGCAGCGCAATGGAAGATAAATAAAAGTGAAATTGTTTGTGGAACTGCTCGGTAAACACTATTAAAATCTTAATTTCAATACTGCAATCATAACAAACACCGATCAGCGAACGAACCAACCCACAGTAACAATGACGACGGGGAACGTCAAATCGGTAGTCGGTAACGATAACAACGTCAAACGCCGGAAATGGGAAAAATCCAATCCATTTCCGAAATGGGAACGCGGCGTGGTGCTTGCTGCTGGCTGCTGAGGCGCATCTCGTCGGGTTTCTTCTGACGGAGGTGAGGTGAGGGAAATTGTCGCCGTGGGGAAGGGCTTGAGTCGGAGTTGAGGAAATTGGTTTCTGAGTTGTGCTTCAAGATTTGAAGCAGCATTTTTCGATCTGCGAATCTCAATTCAGCAGCTAAGGCATGTATTTTTGGAATTTTTTTTTCGAAGCCCGCTGGCCAAAACCTTCACTTTGAATCAGGCTTTGAGGATAATTGAGAATTTAAGCATAAGTGATTTATGGCATTTAATTCAAACCATAAATATTTGAACCAGTCCACAAAAATGATATCGTTCGCCAAAGTTGTTAGGCATTTCCTGGACTATAGTTATTATTATTATTTAACTTTATTAATGAGGCTTTCAGCCTTGGGCTGGTTCGCCCGGACTATAGTTGTACCTGGTTAGTTGCATAACACTATTACCTTTGTTTCTACAGTAACATAGGTATTAGAATCGATTTTCACACGTCTTGCCGTCTGTGACCGATAGCTATCCACACACTCAAAAGATTCCACATGTCACCATCGTGTGTCTCACACTTAATTTTGCGCTTATTGTGAAACGCATCCATTTCATGTGTGAATCTTATGTTATGAATTATGCCTAAACACTATGGATTTGAATGGAGACACACTTGGATTCTATGTGCCTCATTTGGTGATATCAATAGCTTTGCACATCATAGTTCAATATTCTACAATATTCTACTGTATCGACTTCTACTTAACCGACTCTAAAAATGAATCGACAAATATATAAACAGAACTGCCAGACGCCAGAGCTTTCACATATCTTTTTAATGGGTCTGATTTGGGTTTCGATCATGGACTGTTGGGGTGTGCTGCTGCCGGAGTCTTCGTTCGATCCCACTGTACCAGGGTTGTTCTCATATATGAGGCGGGTTGATAGGATAAAGTCACAAGTCTTGTTTTCGATGTTTACCTTTCTGAGCAAGCAATTCTTATCGCATTGAAATGCAAAACACTTTAAATCCATCTGTTTTGAACAGTAGTGTGATTCAATGTGCAATACACTTGAATAGATAGTGAAAGATTTTCAACATTTCAAAGTTTGAAACACTATAAATTAAAGTGTACAACACATTGAACCAAGGTGAAATACACTTAAAGTAAATGTGATTGTGCATTTAAAAAATCAAGTGTTTAAACACTTCGATCAAACGTGTGGAATTTTTTTAGTGTACAAGCTATCTCACCGTATAAAACATTCCCAATCGATAGAACTCGGTTCGATCTGGCTCGACAGTTTAATTACGACATCGTAGAATCAAATTGAACATTGCTGATGTCTGTATCATCATCTAGGCAGGCTTTTTTCAAGATTGCTTACCCGATCAATATGGTTGATACGTGCATGTCGTTTAAACCCGTTTTTTTTTAAAGTCAGGGAAAGGCTTTATGTTTAGTTTTGGCGTTATCATCAGAAGAAGAAATCGTGCGCAAAATCATGGAATGTACACTCAAAAAATTCTACACGTCATCATCATGTGTCTCACATTTAATTTTGCGCATATTGTGAAACACATTCATTTCATGTGCGAATCACATGCTATGAATCATGCCTGAACACTATGGATTTGAATTGTGACACACTTGGATTCTATGTTCTTCATATGGTGATATCAATAGCTTTGTACATCATAGTTCAATATTCTACAATATTCTACTTTATCGACTTCCACTTTACCGACTCTAAAAAGGAATCGACAAATGTATGAACAAAACTGCCAGAGGCCAGAGCTTTCACACACCTTTTGAATGGGTCTGATTTGGGATTCGATCATGGACTGTTGGGGTGTGCTGCTGTCGGAGTTTTCGTTCGATCTCACTGTGCCACGGTTGTTCTCATATCTGAGGCGGGTTGATAGGAAAAAGTCACAAGTCTTGTTTTTGTATACATCACAGCAAAAAAATAATTTTGATGTCACATCAAAGTGGATGCACTACAATCATGTCGAAAATTTCATGTAATTTTTATGACCACATAAATAAACAAATGCAGTAAAAGCAGCGTAATGTCAGTTCGTGCATTGTATTAATGATAATTTTGTCCTTTTTGGCAAGTAATATTACACCATATTTTCGACATGATTGTAGTGCATCCACTTTGACGTGATATCAAAATTATTTTTTTGCTGTGATCCCTTTCTGAGCAAGCAATTCACATCGCATTGAAATGCAAAACACTTTAAATCCATCTTTTTTTAACAGTAGTGTGATTCAATGTGCAATACACTAGAATAGATAATGAATGATTTTCAACATTTCAAAGTTTGAAACACTATAAATTAACGTGTATAACACATCGAAACAAGGTGAAATACACTTGAAGTAAATGTGATTGTGCATTTAAAAAATCAAGTGTTTAAACACTTCGGTCCAACGTGTGGAATTTTTTGAGTGTAAGACCAGTCAGATGTTGTCCCTTTCAAATGTGTGCACGGCCGATGAGATCAACCCAAATAAAAACCTCAATAATCTGCTGGAAAATGAGAAAAATTTACGAAAAATTTATTCCGTCTAGTAGTAGTACCAATAGATCGAGAAAATTCAATCGTTACTGTTAACATATTCTTGAATTTTTCCTTGAAAAAGCGCGAAAAAGCTGGAAAACTTTTGCGATGAGTAAAGGAAAGTCATATTTGGGTTGATCTCGATGGCCATGTACAGCGAGTTTGTCCACCTTTCTGCACACGTTATTTCTAAACATCCAATTCAGTAAGATCTACTGATTTCCATTAGAAGTAGGGCCCAATATTGAGCAAACAAGATTGTAACTGACAAGATAGTAAATTAACATTCGGATTCAGGTGTTCATTCGTATCTTGTCAGTCCCAATTTTGTTTACACAATTTTGGTGGATATGAGTAGATCTGACTCAAATTTGGCTTGTTTAGAAATAGCGTGCATCCTGCGCTGTTTTTGCCCATAGACCTTTTTGCCGTTTAATTGTTTTTCTCTATCTAGTACACATGGAGATCGGACGGTTTGTTTTCTCACTTATTTGTTTCCCTCTTACTCGCGCTCATTCGATTTAAATGGTGCAATAGTGTGCGCCGATTAAACATCAAAAAGCTCTATACATCTAAACATCTATACATCTAAAGCGGACGTTACACATGTCAATATATTCACAAGGAGGATAGTGTAACTGGCCCTTTAAATCTTGGTCTATACATCACCATTTTTGAAAAATCACTATTAGAACTGGTACATCGTGAAACAAATCTGGAAACTCTGACCTATCGTACATGTGAACCACACAAATACAAGAAGAAATAAAGATCATTTAAGTCAAAAAGTCGATCAGCCGTACACTGATAAAAAATTTCACATATTTTCTATTAGGAATGCACAGAATATTTTTCCAAAAACAAAATTAATGATTTTTATCTGAATATCACATATCATAATAAATGATATGTGAATAATCATATAGATTTCATTAGACACATAAGGTTCATGTGATTTAGTGGTACAATTTCCAATCATGGGGTTACATGAAAGTTATGTGAAATTCACATGGATATTTTCCACTGGTTATGTGATTTATTTTATGAGTGTACAAGGCCAATCATACCAACTCAGCGACTGAGAATAATTGACTCAGATAATTTTCTTTCCATACGAAATTTACTCAGATTTGGAAGAAACTGCAGTTACTCATAGCTTATGAGTTATGGAAAGAAAATTCTCTGAGTCAATTATTCTCAGTCGCTGAGTTGGTATAATGGGCCGTGTAGGGCGAATTTAATCCTGTTTTCTCGCGTTTCATTTGAAAAGGGTCTATCCTCGTTGATCGATTCTCTTCATCGGCTTTCTCTTTGAGTTACCACGACAACATAAACGAGTTTCTCGCTAAGCTCACAGGACAGTTCGACAGTAGATGATGTTAGCTTTATAGTCGCTATATTCATAGCCTGGCGGAGAGAATCTCGGGAACCAATTGAGCTGTCAAATAGCTGTTTGACCAATTGAGCTGTCAAATCACGACCAACAGCAGAAAAGAGCACATCAGCTATTGCGAACAAAATTTCCGTAACCCGTTTTCTCGCGACTTAAGGCACGCCTACGCAAACTAACACCATCTTTGGGCTGGGGAATGTTTTGCCTATCCGATGATACCGGTAATTTGCGTTCGAATGTCGAGGAAAGAATAAAGACTGGAACTCGCAAAAATTGGTCGACAAAAAAATCGTTTCTTTCGGTCAAAATTCATATCATTAAAATCTTCTTATTTTTCTTTTGGTAGTTCAAGTCATATATTTAAAGGAAAAAATTGTTCGTTTATTCTTTGATTTGTCAAATCCGAAATGCCGTGGCTTCCACTTAACCCCTTCCATTAAATTTTGCACAGTGGTCTCATCGACCTTATTCGCCGCCAAACGCTAGTTACACACTAATCCAGGCCTCCATCGTACGGTAAATTTTGAACTACAGAACTGTTCGGTAAAAGTTTAAAAATCAGTGAAAAATCCAATTATTAGAAAATTTATTCGGAACTTGTACAGAATTTGTTCGGGTTACCCCATTTATTGATGAAAAATAAAATTTATTAATTTTCTTGATTTCTCACGTGTAACGGTCATTTGAAAATTTTACCGACTTGTTCTGCTGTTCAAAAACCCGGTAAATTCCTACCGACTTCGGTGATCTGAATTAAGTGTGTAGATTTAAACTGCTGCTAGTTTTGCATGGATTAATTAGTTTTTTTTTTAGATTCCGTTTGACCAAGGCCCAATACCGTTCGATAGGGCGGAGTTCTGGGCTGTTGGGAAGGTTGTGGTCTTTGGGTACCACAACCACGTTGTTCGCATCGTATCACTCGATTGCCTTTTTTCCCATAGTGGCAACTCGCCATGTCCGGCCAGAACAGCACAGGTCTATTATGTTGCTTTAGGAATGGTAGCAGCCGCTTTTCAAGGCACTCTTGGACGTAGATCTCTTGATTGATGGTTACCGTAGTAATGAAAATGTCGCTTTTTAGACCACACGAGATATTTTTTTTCGGGAACTTCGATAGTTTGATGGTTTTGCAAATTTCAGCCACCTTCCCATTTCCTGATGCGGTATAAAACTCCTGTCCCGGAAGCTGCTTGAAATCCGCCTTCACGTAAGTTTCGTCGTCCATGACGACACAGTCGAACTTTGTGAGCAGATTCATATACAGCTTTCGTAACCGCTGCTTTGCCGACGTGATTTGTTTGTAATCTCGGTTCGCCACCTTCACCTTCTTAAATGTCGACAACCCGGCTCGTTTCTTGGCCCACTGCACAGAGCCAGAGGCCCGCTGCCAGAGACTTCCCGGATGGAGAGGTTAGGATTCCGCTTATATTTCACCGCCACTTTCTTCGTCGTCGCTACCACGTCCGTATTACGATTGCCGCCGCTTCCGGGCTTCCTGGCTGTCGACAGACGCTCCCCGAACACTTTTAAAACGTTTTTCACGGTCGATTTGGCCACATCCAACAATTTTGCCAACTTGGCGTGTGAGAACGTCAGATTCTCTTGCTGCGCGAGCAAAATTTTGACACGCTGCTCCTCTTGCTTAGACGTCATTTTGAAAACTGGAGAGCAAACAGTGAAAACTCATCATTGCAACCATTGTTTATACACTCAACTTCCAAATGCAGCATTTCAGGTTTTTTATGCATTTTCAACAGAAATACACCAATTTGAAGTTGATCAATTTTTGCGCGTTCCAGGCTTTAATCAACGTTTTTTTTATAGCTTGATAGTACGTTTTCAATTTTTGGTCTACAATATATTGAATTGGTTCCGCTTTTTGATAGCTCGAAATTCTATAAATATGGCGACTATAGTTAGCTTGCGCCTGAATCAACACACTGAATGTCGGGTTATTCGCGAAAGAGAATCGGGCTGATTGATTTTTTTAACTTTATTGGTTTGTCAAATATTATTGCAATATAATAAGATTGTATATAATAAGATTGTGCATTAAATTCATATCAGCTCCACATTGATAAGCCACAGTTATATCGTGGGTTGAATCCAAAAATGTAGTCAAAAAAACCTCAGTAGATACACTAGATGCAGCTAAAAAGCGGTATTTCATCTAACAAAATTGTTTTCTAAAATACAAATATCTCCGGTTGTAATTAAGCCATATCAAATATGTTAACGCCAAATTAAAGGTGAGAAAAAAGAATAACCTAAAAACGTGTTACAGTTCTAAAATGGCATAACCGAGAGGGTTAAGTTGATTTCCAACAATAACTTGATCCTAAAATATAATATGGCAAAGTTTTTGAAAATACTAATTATGGAAATAGTTGCTTTCCATTACATTTCTTGTAAGAAACTTATGCACAGCACGGCAGGGGTGTAAAGGGCATTTGTGAAAGATTTCCATCCTGGGCGATTACTAGCTTTGGCCTTGACCTGTGCCCAAGTCAAATTTCGGTCAACGTTCTTAATTTCACTGTTTAGGCTCCGCCGCCAAGAGCCTCTGGGTCTGCCTCTGCTGCGATGTCCTGCTGGATTCCAGTCCAGTGCTTCCTTGCAGATTTCGTTTCCGCTCCGTCGTAGTGTGTGGCCGACCCACCTCCACTTCCGTTCACGAATTTCTGTCTCTATCGGCTTCTGATGGCACAAACGATGAAGCTCGGAATTTGAGATCAAATTGTGGGGCCCCCAAGCACGAATTATGAACCGCAGACATCGGTTGATAAACACCTGCAGCTTCTGAGTGTTCTCCGCTGATACACACCATGTTTCACTGCCGTATTACAGCACAGACTTCACGTTTGAGTTAAAAATTCGGATTTTGGTGCGTCGACTGATCTGATTCGCTCTCCATACATTTCGCAAACTGGCAAAAACAGCCCTCGCCTTCTTAATCCGGGCACCTATGTCGCTCTTGGTACCGCCGTCCGACGCTATCTGGCCGCCAAGATATTGGAGGTTTTCGACTTTCTCCACTGCCTGCCCAGCTACCGTGAAATTGGAACGGTTTTCCGTGTTGACATCCAACGATTTGGTCTTGTTGACGTTGATGGTTAGATCTGCTTCAGAGGAGCGTTCCACAAGGTAACGTGAGCTTACTCTGCATGTCAGAGCGCCGTTGTGCTAATAACGCAACATCATCAACCAAATCGAAGTCGTTGAGATGCTCCATAGTAATAGGCTGCCACAGTTCGGTACACGGTCAACGGCTCCAACCATGATCTCGTCGATTACGATGAGGAACAGTAGCGGTGATAATATAGGTACATCCTTGCCTCACTCCCGCGATTACCCGAATCGGGTCAGACAAAGCTCCGTTGTGCAACACTCTACATGAGAAAGCCTCGTACTGCGCTTCGATGAGGTTGACGATCTTATCAGGGACTCCCTTGCGTCTCAGAGCGCTCCACTAGTTTTCGTGGTTTAGTCGGTCGAAAGCTTTTTCGTAGTCAATGAAAACCAAGTACAGGGACTCTTGAAACTCATTGACCTGCTCCAAGATAATGCGGAGCGTGACAATATGGTCCACACAGGATCTTCCAGCACGGAATCCTGCCTGCGGCCGGAAAAGTCGCGGTGCCCCAGATATTGACGAATAGTTGATGCAACATTTGTGAGGATAGCATGGGGTCAGCTTTGAGCAGCGGGGCTTTGTTGGACTTCATACTTCGGATGGCTGCTTCTATCTCATGCAATGATGGAGCTTCAGTGTTGACGCGAGTAACGCGCCTCACCCTTGGCGGATCATGCCGAGATGTTGATGGTTGGTTGACCGTTGAAACTTCGAGAAGTTGTTCGAAGTACTCCAACCAACGTTTCAACTAGAGATGGACAAACGCTCACGAACCACTTATTTGATCCGGTTCGAGAAAAAGAGCGAACGATCCACGGTTCTTCAAAATTGAACCGCGGCTCTCAAACGAACCACAGCTCAAAATTGAACCGCACCTCTAAAACGAACCGCAGCTCAAAAACGAACCACAGCTCAAAATTGAACGGCGGCTCACTATGATAATGTCGCACGAACCGGCTATCCAGCTTTCCACACTCGGCAATGGCGTCCTGTAGGTATGAATAAATATATCCTTCACTGTGGTTTTTGACACTAACTGGAGGGCGCATGTTGTTCCATTTTCCTCTGTTCCTGGGAGTGGGAAAGAGAGGGGTGACAATGCGAACCTCCAGTTAATGTCAAAACCACAGTGAATGATACATTTATTGATACCATACTGGACGCCATTGCCGAGCGTGGAAAGCTGGATAGCAAATTAAGCCGCTGCTGATCGACGGGATTCATCCAACAATTTCCATTGACAGAGGACAGTCAGCGCCTAGTGGAAGGTCCGAATCCAGTGCAACACAGGAATCAACAGAGACTCAAGAAAATGATGTTACCGTAAGTGCTTCATCATCTGTACCATCGCTCGTGCGTCCAAAATCGGTTCTTCAGTAGTTAATAGCGATTTTTTTTTGAGATTACTAAACCAATGTCTGTCCAAAAAACAGATCATTTGACATTCAATTGTCGCTAGTCGAAGACACAGAATTCAAAAAAATTGTAGGAATGTTATGTCCTTCCTATAAATTTGCCAGCAGAAAAAACACTCACAAATAGCCTGTTACCAACTGTTTATAACGATCTCCTATCCGCAGTGCAACAGTTACTCGACGATGCTCCCGCAGTTTGTATTACATGTGATGGTTGGACCAGCATGAATAACACAAGCTTTTACGCGTTATCTGCTCATGTTTTGACTCTAAAACGGTGCACAAATCTGTTTTGTTGGAATGCTCGGAATTTCCCGGCAGACATACGGCGAAAAAAAAATTCTGTATGGATCACATCAGTCTTGACGAAGATTTCTATCAATTCCAAAGGAGCAGTTCTCGTAACTGATAATGCCTCAAATATGAAATCAACTGCCACACTTCCCGATGTACCTCATTTAGGGTGTTTTGCACATTCGCTCAACCTTGTCGTCCTAACTGCCATTTCGACATCTATGAAAGCTGTTGTTGACAAACGCAAATCAATCGTGCAATACTTCAAATAAAGTAGCCATGCTCTTAGCAAACTCCATGAAAAACAGCAGAAACTAAACAAGCCGCAATTAAAGTTGAAACAAGACGTTCCAACTCGTTGGAATGCCACTTACGATCGAATCCTTCTAAATAGGGAGGCTGTCGTGTCTGCTTTGGCACTTTTGGAATCTAACTTGTCCTTGGAATCTAACGATTGGATAACGATTCTTAAAGTATTCTACGATGTAACGGTTGAAATATCCGGGGAAAAAACTGTATCGTTGTCTAAAACTGCTGTGCTTTCGTGATTAAAAACACCCGACATGTTCGACAGTATCTGGAGCGGGAAAAAAGAATTCCGTAGATCATTGAATAGTTCTGTAATCAACTGACTGCGGGACAGAAGAAGCGTTTTTCTAGAGTCAAACGAGCTGGTAGCTCAATCGATGCTACTAGATCCTCGCTTCAAAATGCAGGGGTTCGGAGATGACAGCAAATACAACTATGCATACCAGTCGTTGATAGAGAAGTTGAGAATGACAGACGTAAAACCGACGTCTTTGGAACAACCAGATAAAACCAGTAGTGATGGAACACAATCATTTGTGTGCCATTGTTATGGTGGGAAGAAAGGGAATCTACCTATCCTAGACTCTACCAAATGGTTTTGGAAAAGGCTGTGCATTCCGGCCTCTTCGGTTTCTTGTCAAAGGATTTTTCAAAAGCGGGACAGATCTGCAGTGATAGACGCAGCAGACTTACATCGGGAAACATGGAGAAAATTATGTTAATATATCAAAACTTGCATTGACATACTATGAAATAGACATATATTAGAGAAATCACATCAATAAACACACATTTGTGTTATTCTTTTCATTAAATACTGGCTTAAACTTCATCTTAATTGTCTCTTCCTTTATTACACGAATCGAATTTACAATTTATTAAAAAAAAAAGCCGGTGAGCCATTCAAATGAACCGGTTCATTAAATTGAACACATGGTTCTGAGCCGCTCAATGTAATAAACCGTTCTGCCCACCACTAGTTTCACCTGGTCAGTGGGATCGGTGAGCAACTGTCCAGTCGCGTCTTTCACAGGCATCCTTGGTTTCATCCTTGCCCCGCTCAGGCGTCGTGAAACATCATAGAGGAGGCGGATATCGCCAGTTGCTGCGGCTTTCTCCACTTCATCAGCCAGGGAGTCCACCCACGCTCGCTTGTCCCGTATACAGGAACGCTTAACTTCCCTCTCTAGAGCCGAATACCGCTGACGGGCTTCGTCCTTGGCTCCTCGGATCCTTGCTCGCTCTATCGCGGCTTTTGCTTCTCTCCGCTCCTCGATCTTCCTCCAGGTTTCATCGGTGATCCACTCCTTCCTCTGAGTGCGCAGCTCACCCAGGTTGTTCTCGCTTGTTTCAATAAAACCATTCTTGATGCTCGTCCACTGTTCTTCTACGCTGCCATATTCCGGAATATTAGCTGAGCGAGCTTCGAGTTCTTCGACGAACGATCTCTTCACTGATGGGTCTTACATTCGGCGTGTATTAAATCGCCGCCTGAGTCTCTCCTCCCGCCGTTGAACCCGCGCAATGCGTAGGCGGATCTCACCGACCAGGAGATGATAATCAGACAGCGCTGCGTTTATTCCGAACATCAAGAAGGCTCCGTCTCTATTTTCGGCTGATGCAGATGTGGTCGATTTGGTTCTTTGTATATCCATCACGGGAGACCCATGTGACTTTATGCCCTGGGTGATGGGGGAAGAGCAAACCCCCGATCACCATGTCGTTGTTGCCACAAAACTCTGCAAGCAGCTCGCCGTTCTCGCTCATATCTCCGAGACCATGGCGTCCCATAATGCGCTCATAGTCCGAGTTGTCACATTGAAGTCGCCTGTGTAGATCTTGATATCACCTCTTGGAGTCTTATCCACGACAGCATTCAGTTGACTGTAAAAGTTCTCTTTGTCCTGCAATTCGGCAGCATCGGTTGGCGCATAACTTTGGATTATGGTAAGGTTTCGGACCCGTGTTCTGAATCTAATCTATAATAAAACACGAGGAAAATTTTCTCATCGCTGAGCTCCTGCACTTTAAGTGATTTATGAGTAAAATAAGCTTAAATTCGGGTCATTCTCATTGGCCGTGAGGATGTGCGAAACCATCCAGCTTACATTTGATGTCTTTGTTGCTTGAGTTGAGTTTAGTAAAGATGTAGAGATGTCTGTTATTGATGAGTTGCCGACAATTAAAAAAAAAATGATACGAAAAATGTAGAATTGATAACAACAACAAAATTTATTCAATGTGACTGGGATCCATATTTGTGTCGACTCTACTCATAGTTTTTTTTTATAACTCAAGTTGAATTTTACTTCACTCTCTTCTTTTACCACCTGCTAAACTGTTAACACACGCAATCAGTTACGATCCACCAGTCTAAATTACACCACCATTCATGGCACAGTTCTAGTCTCGTTAGAATCCAAACAAGCGACGCAGCACACGCTCGAGAGCCCCTACTTTGTTTACACTTTCTTCCGGTTAATTCACGCCTCCTCCGAGTTCCGGTGCCGAGTTTGACCACGGAACGGACGGTTATTTTTACAATCCACAATCACGAATCTCACGTGCTACGGTTTCACAGCACCATTTTCCCCGAGCACGGAAAAACCTCCCTCCTCCACCCTGCCATCAGAGAATCGAACCTGCACCACCAGAGGCCTAATTGTATTTTAATTGCCAAATAAAACAATTTATGCTTTACTTTCTGACTAGCATGTGTGCAACATACCACGTGCGTTGTACGAGATGTGGTGGTGAAATATGATGATGATGATTGTTTCAAGGGAGAGATATCCGGTTTTGTAGGTACGGTTCGCATTTATGACCTATCGCAGTCGGTATGTAAATATAGATCGTGAACGTATGTTTTATTGGGAAAGTAATCGTGTGCTTTTCACGACGCGCTCTACGGTGCGTAACGTAATGCACGAGACTGGCTGGGCTGATGGCGGGAAACAATAAAAACCCCGGTACGCCAGTCGCCCTTTTGTTGTAGGTAGGTAGAACGTGCATTACACGTGAAAGCGAGAGTCTTCCCGATATTACACACGGGCACGGTTATGGCGGTAATTACGTTCAGGACTGTTTCTCGGTATTTTAGAACCCCGGTGGAACCAACATATGGTGGCATGTAAGCACGAGCGGATCGCTCCCTTTTTGTCAGGATGATGGTTGCTCGTCCTCGTTTGAAAGTAGGTCAATTGGGTAATATAAGTCCGTTCCGGAGGGATGGAAAATGGGGGTTGATTTTTGATTTAGGATACCGTTAGACACTAGGCCTTTCAGTTTCATGGAAATTCGGGCAAATTGAGCCGTTGAGAATCATATGGTTTTATGTGCCTGCTGCTTGCACGAGCATGCTCGACGATCCAAAGTCGTAAAGTGATTAGTGACGTGCGATGGTGCAAACGTGTCACTGTCAAGCAAGCTTTAATGGGCAAGTAATTGCCACCGCTGTCATCGCAACATTTCCTGTCAGAATTGTCAATTCCCCGCAAGCGTCACATACATTTTCCCCACGCACACGCAATCTAATTGCACTTGAGCAAAACTCGCACCATATCTCGAAAAGAGTAGCTCTAGTATGCCATAAAACCTGTCAGAAACTATCAGTCCCCAAAACATACCGCGTCACAAAACAAACACTGTTTCTCGCAGTGCCGTAGTACGAACATAAGCGACTCGAGCTAGCAGCGAGCAGCAGCAGCCCCATGTGCCAGTGTGCCTCCCAGAGTTATTTACGACTTCAATAAGTACCGCTTGACACTAATGATCCCACGGAAAAATTTTCTCCTCGATGTAGTGCGTAATTTTTATGTCCCCCTAAAAAAATATTAATAGCGTTATTATTACCGACAAGTCACACCTCAACCTATCATCTTGCGAGCAGCAGTAGCGAGGAGGTGCACTACCCGGCATTAGATGCTGCTGCGTTTTTGAGGGAGAGAACCGACCGTCAACGGTGAGTGTCAGAAAGATTTATTCCTCAACGCTTTCCCAGTCGGAGCTGGGCAGCCTGACGCTCGCAATGAAAATTATGAGGGTGGCCTCCCCGATTGTTTGAGCTTGCCACTCGCTCGCCTCTTGCACTCTGTTCCAGAATGCCTAGGGTGGAGTACTTTTCCGTCATTCGGGACCCATTTCCGTCACTGGTATAATGTATATTCTACGGAGATGTCCAATTACCAATTGAAGGGGTGTGTGTCGAAGTGAAGTGAACTATGACAAAGTAGCGCCGCACCCTATATAAGGAAAAGGGACATGATATTTGACACCGAAATATGGGCTTTTTACGAAACGCCGGCTGTCTTGCATCCCACCGTTTGTCTGCTTGTTCAGCAAGAACAAGGCGAAAGTGATGACTTAAATGCATTTTCAATTAATTTTCCATATTTATGAACATCCACGGGCGGCAGTCCCTCTCCAGTGGCTTGCTTGTTGGTGATGGTGAGCACCGAACCATGTGGTGGCGTGTCAACTTGATGAAGGTTGAAAAGTGTGACAAATATGGATTTCTCCTCGGCGCAGGCAGCGGCGATGAGCAAGTCTCCACTGCTGTTGACATTTACCAACTTGGAACATAGTTTTCTGAACGAGGAAGCGTGTATGTGCTAAACTGCTGAAGCACTTTCCGGTTCTCGTAATTTAATCCCCGAAAAGTCAATCAATTTTCGCAGCCCTAGGTTGAGTGATGCGGGCCATAGGAGGAGAGCATGTTTGTAAGCGAAGTCGGGACTGAGTGGTATGGGGTAAAATGATTTCCTAGTTTTGTAAATTTTAAGTCTATGTAGGGGGAATGATGATTTCGACAAAACCTTCACCAATTGCCGTCAGGGGAGTAAATGAAGTCCTTCGGCACTCATTTTTTGCATGACGAAACATCATATTTCCGAGCATCGATTGCCAAAATTGAGAACTCAAGGACTTTGTCTACCCCCTGAGGATAATAGGTAAAGGTATTGCCGAAGCCGTTTTTTGCCATAGCTAAATGATAAGTAGCAAGTGGGGGTATTTTCTGCTTAGCTTTATTTATTTATCGGATTTTTTTTTTCAATTAATTGAAAGTCAAATTAATCACCAAGCGAATTTATTGGTTATTTTGTTGCAAACCATGGGAATTTGAAGTTGTCTTCAGTGAGCGTGCATAAGACTGCTGCACGGAAACAAATCCGATTCCTGTTTCATGAATAAAAAATCATGAAATGAAAAAACTTGCCATACCATGAAATCGTAACAATGATTCATGATTTCGTCATGGAAATTCATGATTTCATAATGCAGTGGAATCAAGATCGTTAAAAGCGTTACACGTACTTGGCAAACCATGTTCATAAACCGCACTACATAGGTATCTCTTATACGCCTTTTGTCTTCCATCTTATATAAGTCTGGTGGTAAAAGTATGGGTTTAATGACCTCAAGGTTTTTGGTTCGATTCCAGTCTGATGCTTTATTTTATTCTTTTTACATTTTTTGGTTGAAGTTAAGTTAGCCCATGATTTCAACCCGGATGATTCATGATTTTGGGAATGGTTGCTGCGTTACGCAAAAGTTGCTCATGATATCATGAATATTATTCATGGTGTATTTACATAACATGAAAATGCGCTGTGTTCATGAGATCATAAGTCATTTTTTTTCATTTCGGAGATCGATTTTTTTCCCGTGTGCAATATAATAATTCAAAGTTTCAGCAAATGTAGTCTACCTGTCTGGATTTTGGTGGCTTAATACTCACAGTTCGAAAAAGTAATGTAAATTTTTATTGATGCACATAAATGGAGCGTACACAATAAAGTTTTGATTTCATCATGGTCAAAAAATTTATTCGTGTGGTTTGAAACGTGATATAGTAGAAAATGCTTTAATGTTGGCCTATGGATCTAAGATTGGGCCCATCGCTAAAAATCTGCTATTTATCAATTTTATCTAGATGAACGCGTCATTTGGACTGTACTGATGGATATTTTTGGTCGCTATTGAAAATTTAGTCGATTGCTGTATTTATATATGGGCCCAAATTAGGGGCATTCAGGCCGACATTACATCCATTTTCCCTAGTTGCTTGAAATTAAAGTTAAAATGTTGGTTTTTCTATATCAACCAATTTGAGACACAAAACTTCACCAAATTTAAGCACAAAAACTTCTCCAAAGACACCATTGGTCTAAATATTTAGTATTTAGTACTAGCATATTTTATTAAAATTTGTCATTAGGGTGGCCCTCAGAAAAATATCTTTTGTCGGTATTTTTTTTTATTTTGAATTCTTCAAGAAAACTATTATCTAGAAGCTTTTAAAGCCATTTAGGATGCATTTTTTGCAAAAAAAAAAAAATCATTGTCTGTACCTATTTTTTTTCTCTAATAAAGAAAAAAATAAATAAATTGATATTACACAAGATTAAAAAATAAGAGGCATATCTCCACCTATTGATAATGTTGATTTATATGATTGAATTGATACTTGAGAGATATTGACGATGACGTTCAAAATTATATCCGGAGAAAGATTAAAGGGTGATACGGTCAAAATTTGGTCAATATCAACTTGACGTATTTCTTTCAATTTTGCATTTAAAATACCTGAACACCCCTCATTTTGAAGGTGTGTGTGTGTAGAATGTTGCTCCTATTTTGATTTTGGAATTCACTCTTCAGTTGTCAAAATGCCGTCCAAGCAAGAAGAGCAGCGTATCAAAATTTTGCTCGCGCATCGCGAAAATCCGAGCTACTCGCACGCAAAGTTGGCAAAATCGCTAAAAGTTGCCAAATCAACCGTTACAAATGTAATTAAAGTGTTTGGGGAAAGTTTGTCGACAGCCAGGAAGTCTGGATCGGGGGGAAATCGAAAACCGGAAGCCGCTGAGACGACAAAGAGAGTTGCCGGTAGTTGCTGCCTTTCCTGAAGAAACACGGTTGTTCCGTACTGTTTTGGCCGGATTTGGCATCTTGCCATTACGGTAAAAAGGCCATGGAGTGGTACGCCGCCAACAACGTGCAGGTGGTTCCCAAGGACAAGAACCCTCCCAACACCCCAGAGCTCCGCCCAATTGAGAAATACTGGGCTATTGTCAAGCGGAACCTAAAGAAGACCAAAAAAACTGCTAAGGGCGAGTAGCAGTTCAAGGCAAACTGGCTTTCTACGGCGAAGAAGGTGGACAAGGTGGCTGTACAAAATCTGAAGGAAGGGGAAAGGTAGCAGATGTTTTCAAGCACATGAAACTGTCAAAGTTCGCAAAGAAATATCTGGTTTGGCAAGCCATCTGTACCTGTGGCTTGAAAAGCAGCATTTTCATAGCTTCCGGGACTGTCAACCAAGAAATTTACGTGAAAGAGTGTTTGAATAAACGTCTGCTGCCTTTCCTGAAGAAACACGGTTGTTCCGTACTGTTTTGGCCGGATTTGGCATCTTGCCATTACGGTAAAAAGGCCATGGAGTGGTACGCCGGCAACAACGTGCAGGTGGTTCCCAAGGACAAGAACCCTCCCAACACGCCAGAGCTCCGCCCAATTGAGAAATACTGGGCTATTGTCAAGCGGAACCTAAAGAAGACCAAAAAACTGCTAAGGGCGAGCAGCAGTTCAAGGCAAACTGGCTTTCTGCGGCGAAGAAGGTGGACAAGGTGGCTGTACAAAATCTGATGGCAGGGGTCAAGCGTAAGGCCCGGCAATTCGGATTTGGAAAAGCGGAAGCCTAACTGAATATTTTTCCTGAATTTTATACTAATTGAACTTGAAAAAGAAATTTAATTTGATTTTTTAAATAAACGATTTCACCGATTTACACGCGTTTTCCCTTGACCAAATTTTGACCGTATCACCCTTTATGGTATACATTTTAGAGATATTGCATTTTTGTTTAATGCTGGAACTTAACAATTCGCTATCTTTAATTCAAACAAATTAAGAAAGCGTAGAATAATTTAAGAGATGTAAGAATGTAAGTCAGAGTCCGAGAAAAAAATTAATGTTTCTAAAATATAGAAAAGATTTCATGATTTTAGACATAGTCTAAAATCTTGGATTGGAAAGATACAGATTTTATTTGAAGATCGAAGTAGGTCACGCTGGAAAGTAGACCCGTTTTTTTTTTATTTTGCTGCTGATTTTGATTTGGTGATTTTAACCATTTTAATCATGTTTAAACAAACTTCCGATTGTTCAATTGTTCAAAATCTCATGGACGGGATCGAAATAGATCAGACCATGGCGGATGATAAGTGAAAAAGAAAAATAAAAAAGGAAGATCTAGGAGCGGTGTTTGTTGGGAGCTGTCTTAGCTGATGGGCAACGAAGATCTCAAGATGATCACGATGGTGTGAATCCAGCAGGCTTATAGTGATACCGAGAGATGCCGGACTGTTGCATTTGATGCATCTTTTTCCGAGGACTGGCAACGAGTAGCGGTTTTCCTTAATCAAGATCCAAGAAACTTTTCTGAACTGTATTCGGGAGCTTCAAGGATTATTCGGGTGAGATCCTTCCTTTTTTTATTTAGTTCGTAACATTATGTTCCATATAAATTTCACTCATACAGTACTAAGAAAACAAATTGAGGAACTCGACTAGTTTAGCGGCTGTTAGTTTGTATCGCCTGGTTGAGGCGTATCCTGACCTAATATCGTACCCAATACTCCAACTCCGTAGTACTTATGAGGGTGTCACTAATTCGGTGGCCTCTAGTTGAGTAAGTACTACATCAACATTTCCTTTCCTGTCCCTAGTTACGGTAAATATAGGCGTGGCCGGGAATAGTGACAGTCATGCTTTTGGTATTCTTGTTTAGATTGGAAATAATGTTAACTTCCTAGCATTATTCCTGAACGCAGTCTGACTAAGAATTTCAAAAGATACGTGAGTGTCACTAGTATCCGAAGTATACCGTAGCAAAGCTGACGTTAACGCTAATGTTTTGATCGGAATTACATATAAAATTCTTCTCAAGAGCAGTTGTGTCGACGTAGGTAAGATCACCGCTGGGATCGAGATCTAGTGTCAGTAAGTTGAACGGGAACTTGATCGTAATTTTTCTGTGATTTAAGGAGCTCGTTGGCCTTGTGGCGACTAATTTTGCTTACTGAGTTGAAAATCATGGGTTCAAAAGTTTTAGGCTTAATTTTTCCTGTCATTGATTTTTTCATCGCGTTTTAGCTCGAAACAATGTGCCACTCGGTAACATAGTTCTAGAAAAGAACTTTAGTGCAAATCAAGTACAAGTGATCGAGTAAAATGCATTTGCTGTTATTAGGCGATTGGCAAGTTGGCCCGATGATTCTGATTGGATTGGAGGCGGATTGTGCAAGAGTTTCTTTGAAGATCCGATGGAATGGTTTGAAGTGTTGAGGTAGAACTAGGAGATGCAACAGTCTTCCAAGTTTTTGCTGTACGGGCAAACCATCGTTCATTTGGTGAGATCGTTCTGTTTCGGTTACTACAACTTTGTCTTAGACATCATCTCGAAGAGCCGCTTTCGTGCTGTATTTTGATGAGAAATCAAATGTCGAGTGCGCTATTGTCAAAGTTTGGGTATGACCAAGTTCCAACATAGATTTACCAATTGGTTCATTCGGCAAAAGAGTCATCCTATTGCTTTTTTTCTGGTTTTAGACGTTTGATGTTTTGTACCTTAAAGTTCGAATTTTGTGATCATGATTTGCCTGAAGAATTTTTGAACTAGTTTCGCAATAACCCGGAAAAGTCTTGGAAGTTCCAGTAGTGCAGCAGGACAGTAAGAGTACAAAATTGATGAATCTTGCTGAGATATTCCCTTTATTTTCATTTATATGTTTAAAAAAATATATTTTCGTTCTATTGCTCTCTACTGAAATCTTGCTCTCACCTGTTCCTGTTCAGCGTTGGAAAATTTGCGAGGTTTTATAAAGCACACAAAAGGAAAAGTTTGCGAGTCATTGTGAGTTTTAGCGAACTTTTCCTGTAGATTGATTAGAGACCCGTTATTTTCAGTTTTTACACAAGGGACGATAGAACTAGGGTTCCTTTCTCCTTTTCCTTTTTTCTACGGCCTTTTATTCATTTTTTTTCTTTTCAGAAAGCGAGTAATGGCGCTATAATCATAAGCCATATAGGGTTAATACAAGAGCTAGTGCTCATGTCCCAACCCCTCGAGGAAAATGAAGCATCATTTAACTTCCATTTATAACAACGGAACGAACGGTACGAGATGTCTACGTTGCATTCATTTATAGGATTCTGAAGCACCTTGTTTAAATCTTTGTTTTAAACAGGCCCGATGTTTCTGAATCATCTTGCCCCTTAAATGCTGCACAGTAGGCCTGGCCATTTTGATATATTTTGCGCATCTCTGATGTACAAAATATGCCAAATAGACAAGAAAAAAGATGGAGGTATATTTATCATTTTCCAGGATGCTTTCATGAACTGGCTGTGTTGGTGTTAGATTATATTAGATTAGATAGCCTAAAATCTGGGATTGGAAAAGAACTTCTGAAAAAAGAAGATTCTACTACATGATTTTTTGATGTTTGCCGATACTTAAGCTTCCGGCCTTCAAAGATTTATCGAATTTCAGGTCTTTAAAAAAAAACGCTAGCGCTTGGAAAGTTTCCTACACCAGTTTTCAACATATTAGGCTTGGAAAACTTTCAAGATGTTAAGAGATATTAGTTAATTTTTTTCGAAACCTCAGAAAATTTGTGATATCTCGAGATCATAGACAATGGAAAAAAAAATCTATGATCTAATCTTTCTTTAAGATACGGAAACAAATGCACTCTGGTCATTCTATTTAAGAATTTACAACCCTGTTTTTTGCGGTTTTTTCAGCTGTCTAACCTAGTACACCAAGTACCATCACAAGTTTTATCGCATGATAAAACCCAAATCCTTAATTGAAACATAGATTATTGTTTCGCTTAACTGTTGACCCTAAAGAATACAGTATGTAATATGTAGGAAGGTCAAAATATGCTATTCTAAATTAGGGATTGGAATTGAGAAGAGAAATGCAAGAAAAATCCAATGATGATTTTTTTAAATAATCTTAAAAAAATCTTTACGGGATTCCAAGACAATGATTTGAGAATGCTTAGCAAAGTTTCAAGGAAAGTATTTTTTTTATTTTAATTTTAATTTTCACACTCTTTTATCCGGGTGTGTTTTGAACTCATAATTTTAGAGTGAGAGGTATGGATTCAGATCTTTATGTTCACAGACTAACCTCGGTATTCAAAGATGGCCTTATCTTGGTATCTGTGTAGTACAAAGTGCAGAAATTAATGTTTAATTTATCTCTAAACCAATCATCTCATGATTTTTTTTTGTTTCGTTGATTATGTCCGGTTTCGAAAATTTGCATGCCAAGCATGATCGGAGTTGGCATGGAGTCTGAAATGGCATGAAACTGCTTCTCTATGTTGAAGAAGCTTTGTAACAGGATATGTCTCGCTCAGCCTTTATACTAGAACTACTTCACTCGGAAAACTGTAGTAAAATAATGCAAGCAGTTTTCCTCCAATGACACCATATGATATTCTATAAATTTAGCTATCGTAGTAGGTACAACGACAAAATCGAGCGAGTGAGAGAAAAGAATAATATGAAAGTTGTAAGCAAGAGAATATGATGGTATATGTGCTATAAAGTTGATTAATTCCAAGTAACATTGCTAGTTTAAAGGTTTAAAGAATTCTTAAGAACACATTATGGCCTGTAGGACTAATATAAAATCAAAATTGTTACTTGGGATGAGTATACATAAATGATCTTTCCCGGTTAAATTTAGGTTTTCCCGCATTTTGCCCGGTAATTCCGGATTCCCGGTTTTTTCCCGGACTTCACGGTTTTCCCGGTTGGATGGAAACCCTGTTTATAACTAAAAAGTGCATTCGTATCTAAATGAACATTTGAAAAGGGCGTATTTCATAGTGAAAATAGTTTATATCTCATGATATTTAAGAGATATCAACTCGCTTTGCTCTCCAAAAATGTGTGTTTTAACAATCTCTAAAAGCGTTACTTGTAGAAGACTTTCACGAGATATTTGAACAAAAGATTTAGATTTGAAACACTATATGTCACAGGTACACTCTAATTTAATTTTGAAACATTAATCTAAAATGAGAACGTTGGGTTGCGATGGCGAAAAATATCAATTTTTCACATGGTACAACATGGTTCAACGGAAGAAACATTGTTAATCAAAGCTACCATAATTAAGCAGTGATAAATTAATTGATTATATGAAAAACAAACATTTTCGAGTTCTCTTTTAAAGGAAAAATAAAAAAAAAAAGTTCTGAACCATAACAAACCAATCCCACCAAGGTGGTCATTCTCTAAAACAGGCCTGATAGGACTAGGAACTGTAATTAATAATAATTGAAATTCAAAAGAACTAAAGTTGAAAAGACGCATCTGTGTCACTTGATAAGTTAAACATGTAAACCACACAAATTCAAGAAATAAAGATCATTTAAAGTCAAAAGTTCTGGACCAAGAGATAAAAATCAACACAATTTCTAGAGCCTTGGTCTTTTAACATATCTAGATGAACATATCAAGTGGTCCTATCTACATTGATCGATTCTCTTCATCGACTTTCTCTGTCGTTATTAACTCAGTTGCAAAAACATTCCATTTTGGAACTAGATAAGAACCTACTTTATCAAACTATGAGGTAAAAATAGCACTATATCTGTCTGCATAACCGTGGTTATCAAAAGAGAAAGTCGATGACGAGAATCAATCAAAGCAGATAGGACATTTTTAAATGTTTATCTAGAAATGTCAGAATTTCACATTATTAAGCATTGTTAAAACACTGAAAATGAGGGAAAGTACCGTACTATATTGAAAAACGGTCACCCTACCTATAGTTCAACAAGCTTAGTAACTTGTAACATTGCGATTGTAAAAACTTCATGTGACTATTCATGGTTAAAATTAAGTTTTGGGGTTGCGCCAATGAGCTTTGTTCTTGTTAAACATTGTACAAGTCATACAAACTTCCTTAACATTTCAAGAATTTTTGCGACTCAAATAGTTTGACTAATTTATGAAAATAAATCCAGTAGAAACGGTTTAATCTCCTTACCGATTGCATGCACTATGTCGACTTAAAAATAGTTTTCCGTAGGCCAAACGTATTATACCTGTAAAGTAGAGAAAAAATAAAAATTAACAAAAATAATAACAATAATTAATATTGGATTACAGTTGGGAAATTATTTTGGATTAGGGACATTTGACTAATTTCCGTGCTAAGCATCAATGCTACCGACCCCAGGGAGGCAGCTCCCTCATCTGGACCCTACCTATTGACAAATCAACTCATAAACCGGGGATCAACGGCGTTATCAGAGATGTTATACCTCAGAACATCCCGGCGGCGCTGACTGGGATTGAACCCAGGCCTGCTGGGGTGAGAGATAGTCACGCTTACCACTACACCACCGGCGCCCATGGAAATTCGACTTGACATACTTTCATTTCTAGTATTCCATATTGTTAAAAGTGTTCAATTCGATCATTTTCAATTCATTCAAATCACACTACAGTACACAGAAAAAAAATTCCCCTTGCTGAAGCGGGAATCGAACCCATACTCCGTCACACTCCTAAGTAAAATATGTCAAAATGACTAACGCCACTAGCCACATAGCCGCAAAATTTGCTTTTCCTCAAAACCTTCCTCTTCTGCACCAAAATTTTCCAATCGAATCTTTTTAATCTGCTCCATACTTATCGTCCTTCGGAAAGAAAAGTTTCATACGGTGCATATCAGAGCATTTTTACCGCCAATCGATGACACATCGCGTTCACACAGGATATCGTAGCACGCTCGCACCCAAAACAGTTGGAGTTTGTTCCATTCCGCGCCCGGTGTGGGTGGGGGGAGGGCACGCGTTGGGGTGCCATCGGAAAAGGTGTCGACACTGTCGGTTGTGTTTTATTTTCCCAACCTACCCCCTTGGGACAATCACAGCACACTAGCTCCACCCAACCCTCCCTTCCGCCAACACACCACATCGCCGTCGGTAGTGACGACGACGGTGTGGTGTTGAAAAGCAAAATTATTATTAATCGCTGGAACCATTATGGTGCAGACACAAACACCCGCCGCATCCGCACTGCTTCTGGGTGCTACCTCGGATTCGGAAGATTCGGAATCAGCGAGCGCGTAGGCGTGCTGATTCTGATTTCACACCCAGCAACCGCCACCGCTGCCGCACGAGGGAATAATTTGCTATAGGGTTTTTTTTTTGGCTTTATTTTTGGACGAATCAATCAACGGCCGGCGGTGGGGCAGCTGCGTCCGGAGAGGACGATCTCTAGGCTGCATATTTGACGGGTGGTAAACACTATGAACAAAGGCGTTGAAATATATGAGTGCGTTCTTTTCCAGCGGGGCCATTGCGGGCACATATTTTAGAAACCTGTTTCGGAGAAACATGACAAATTTTTGTCGTCAAACTTGTAAACAAGTGATAAATTTAAACTAGGTGCTGCTGCAGCAGCAGCAGCAGCAGTAACGACGCTCTTGCTTCTCTGTCAATATTTGATCTACGCCGAGGTAGTGTAGCACATGTTTGTACATCTACTTCGCATTGCACACAAATGTTTTGATGTTACCCCGTCGTCGCTTCCATATGCACACATCTCGACTCAACAGCAGTGGCAGCAGCTTAAATTATCTACCGATTTTGCATATCTAAAATCCACCCAAATGAGCTTTAGTGTCTCTATCCAAGCTTACCTCCGACTTGTGACGAGTGGGAGAATGGGATTAAAGTGTTTGCTAATATGCTAAGCAGCTGACTTTTGATTAGGCTGAACGAGGTATTGACAGAATGTGAGAGGAATCCTTGCAGCAGCGCACCACGGCGACGGGGGGTACGATCGACTGAGAGTTTTCGCATATCTCACGCACTCTTTGGGTTGAAGATTTACCCCGAGGCGAGGTTTCCATTTGAGCACGTAAACATATACATATTGGCATCCGTTCAGTGACGTGTACCACGCCGTGAACATCCAGTAGAAGGTCTAGAAAATGTGAACCCCAACATACCCATGGATTCCTAACGTCGCAAATCTCTTTGTTTCCATCTGCTAGACTATCACCACACGAGCAACCGCTGGAGGAGAAGGAGGAACGGGTTAAGGCGCATGCCGGGATAGGGAAATTTCATACAATCTAGATGGAAATTTATTCAATATGGTTTATCAACTTCGTATGTTCGATGCTCGACGGAAGGCACCCTTCTCACTCGTATACGAGCTCGTTTATCGACTGCAAAATAGCACATTTGGTATACATCAAATATCTATTTTTGCATCCGGAACTACATCCATTCTGGGGAAAAACTGTGCGATTTGTATGATAAAATATTGGCCCAGTCTACCGAGAAGCTCTCGGCGAACTGCGCTTTGTCAAAGAATTGGCAAAGAATTCCCTCTGCCACTCTTTAAATTGGCCGAAATTGGCCTCAATAAGTTATCAATTAAACCGTGTGAAGCAGTGCGCATTGAACTGGGTGCATGTATTTCCAACAAAATGGAACGCTCGCACTATCGTGGCTGTCAAAATATTTATTGAGATTTAATACACGGCATCGTCCCCACGGAGAGCAGGGGGTGGGGTGGAATGTGGTCTGATGGCAATTTAAATTTTTCGGGACACGCAAGCTTGAAAGTTCAATTGAGCGGCAAGAGTAAACATTGCATGTCGATGGGGGTTATGTGCACAAGTGCCAGTGGGTGTCAGTCTCATATGCAGCGGCTCATAAATCTTGAAACTGATCTGCTGAACATAAACCCTACCTGAATGCAATCGCATGGCGGTGATAAATCTGCTCGGTGCGTTCATTGCGGGACGGGTTTTGCGAAAACGAAATCATGTGACTGCAAGTGACGCTATTTAAATGGGTAAGATATGCTAGATCAGTGGTTCTCAGACTCAAATTCTGTAAACTAATGACCCACCAAAATTGAAAAAAAACGGTATTAAGAGGCCAACATTACAAATGCTTTAAAATTAATTTAACCCCCTTCTCTTATTAAATTAATTAATTATTAATAAATTAGTTGATTTAGGAAAAAGCACAGAGAGAATGACAATATTGATTAGAGCTTATTTATTTGCCTATTGAATATTTTGTAATTTTTTAAGGACACAAAATAAAATTAAAAAATAGCATTTATTTATTTATTTATTTATTTTTTTTTTATTATTCAAAAAAAAAACTTTACATACTACGCCTTAAGAAAAAAAAACGCCAATACGGTCAAAAAATTTGATGTTAAACAAGAGCTGCACCGAATAGTGCTATTTGACCATATTCAATGTTTGCATGTGAAATTTTGCTGATATTCGGCCATTTTATTTCAAATGACAAAACCGACAAAATGATTGAGTGAAATTTTGTTAGCTCAAGGCCTGATATTCGGCTAAAGTATTCGGCCGAATACGATGGGGGCCGAATATTCTGTGCAGCACTAGTTAAAACAAAAAATCAGCATTGAAAATGCCAACGCCCCCCTAAATTGAAGAAATGATTGAATAGTTCAATCGTTTGGAATCGCCAAAACGTCTGACACTATTGAATATAGTTAATAAGAAGTTCATAACACTCGAAAACCTCATCATTTTGATTAATTATAAGAAATTCAAGGCACGCTAGATTTATTATATTAAAATTTTAACGCCATTATCTTTTCGTTCTTCTTCTTCTTATTCGCATTTTAAGCTTATTGCTTAGCGCATATTAGCTTATTGCGTGCTCTCAACTTAGTGTTCTAATGCACTTCCACAGTTATTAATTGAGAGCTTTCGATGCCAATACCAATGCATGAATTTGTTTATTGTGTGGCAAGCACAATGATACTCTATGCCCAGGGAGTCGAAAAAATTTTCAACTCGAAAGATTCCCTCGACTGGACCAGGAATCGAACCCGCCGCCTCCGGCTTGTTAATACCGTGCCTTTGCAGGCTAGGCTATGAGGCCCCTATGAATCTTTTCGTAGTCAGCATAAAAACGTGAACACATATCAATCTAAACTGGCCCAGAGCGTGGGTTCGCGGTTATGTTTGCTATGATTACTTGTTTTAGGGGTGTCTCCTTGGTTTTCACTATTTGTTGTAGCAACTTTTAATTCCAAATTCAAGCCAATTGCATTAGCAGTTTCTCATAAAACTTAATCAACGTATGAACAAGTTGTGCGAATTACTTCAACCCTTCTAATTACAGTCCGCGACACACCCACCGGTGAGTCGCGGTCCATAGATTGAGAAATGCTGTGCTAGGTCGAAGAAAATCCGAGTTGCGTGTTCTGGGAGATTTGAAAATGAGTTTCTTTAGAATCTATTTCTATCTTGCCTAAGCTAAAAAGTGGTATAAACTGGAATTTTGATTATGAATTTGAGCTGTCACTTGATGCCAACATTTTTCACAAGTTGATTGAGCTTCCAGGGTTGCCACTGAAGGAAGCTTGGGTTACTGCTGCCGAAGAAATAATGCATCCTGGATTCTCAACAAGGTGTATCAAGGTTTGAACAACGAAGGGGCAGAAACTGTAACCAATTGATCATAGATTATAAGCACAAGAAAACATGGTTTGTTTAATCATGAACAGTTCTTAAATGCTAATTCGTGATTGATCGGATCCAGCGAGTTTCACACAAATAATCGTGGTGACCAGTAAATCCCAATTAACAATTTTCCGGGCTTATCTCGATTTTTTTTCCGGAAATTTTAGAAATTTTTCTGGCTCTGCTATATACATTTAAATTAATCATAAATTCAAATGCGATTGATCCGAAGAGATCACTACCCAAGCAACACCATTTGTTTCTAAGCGAGTTACAACAACCTTAGTGTGACTAATAGACGGCCTAAATTATGGACAACGCACCGCATATAAAACTTCATTGTACCTTAAAAAGCGCAGAAGCTGGAGTCTCTTTGCAATTTATGTTTGTGGCATAAGGTGTTGCAAATAAGGTGCATGTAACATGATATATGAATGACACAAGTTGTAAATGAGGTTTTAACTGACTTAACTGCAATGTTTCACGGAAATATTTAAAACAATACAGTGATGTTTTCGAATAAATGTAAATGACATTCAAGTTAACCACATATATACAAGTATGAAATTAATTACTTTAAAATATTGATAACTAGTCAATTTTTTCAAACGCATCTAGTTTTATGGTGAAATTACACATTTTGCTTCGATTAAATATATACTCCTTCAAAAACTTACAAATTGATGCCACAAATTCGCAGCTTAAAAATATGTCTAAATAAAAAATTGATCTCTAAAATAAATATTTATATTCAAACTATTGAAAAACATTACAGCTGTAATAAGTATTTCACATTTTATGTAAATAGGGTGTGAAACAGAAATAAATCGAAAAATAAGTTTATTATGTTTGTGTCTGGTGGATAACATATGGCTGCCAGTCTTACCAACAGCATTCTAATTGTGTACATTGCGGGTCAACATGTTCAGTACAACCATATTTATATGTATGTGCGGTTGTGTTTGCGAATCTGATTAATTTTTGGTTTCATTCTAACCGAATGAAATTAGCATGATAATGAGTATTTAAAATTCAAAATTATGTTTATTTTTTTTTTTTCCTTTGGTTTGTTTTTTCCGTCGATCTTGTTTTCCGTGCTGAGCACCAATGCTACCGACGTGCCAGGAAGGCAGCTCCCACACCTGGACCCTACCTATCGACCCATCAACTCATGAACCGGGGACCAACGGCTTTACTTCCCATCCGAAGGAAGGCGTGATCAGAGATGTTTTGCCTCAGAACATCCCGGTGGCGCCGACTGGGATTGAACCCAGGCCTGCTGGGGTGAGAGGTAATCACGCTTACCACTACACCACCGGCGCCGTTTAAAATTATGTTTATGAAAAGTAATAATTCATGGGATGGTCAGTGGTCACTCTAAATAATGTACCCAGGCACTTTTTTGGCTCTCTAAGGCAAGGTAGTGCGCTGTTCTGACAAGCTATTCTGACAAGCTGGTAGATGTCACACCCCGTCACATCAGTGGGCAACTAAAACACATCGATAGATCCATTTAATTTTAATTGTTTTAGCTGACAGAAAGTTTATTGAACATATTCTTTTAGATAAAATAAATGTTATTAATTGTTATCCTTTTTAAAAATCAATCAATCAATAAGTAAAAAAATGAATAAAATAAAAACAAATTAAAAAAGCTTGTAAACCAATTGGAATAAATGACTTTAACTCGCAAACCCCCACTGTCTATTACTAAAAAATGCTTAAACTTTCATAATTTCGTCATTTTTGAACAAAATATTTTCATCTATCCATTGCAATAGAACCGCAAACTTCTCAAGTTTGGATGAGCATTGCAGTATTTAAAAAATCTCTTGATTCTGAAAATATTATGAACTGAAATAGTGTAATTTTTTGACATTGGGGGTTTGAAAATCAAACGAAAATTTACCGGTTCGATTTTTTTCAGGTGCGTTTTGATTTTTCTAATAGGAAGACATCCACAAATTATGTAAGGGTTTTTGAATGATCATTCAATCCCCCTCCCGTCCTTGTAAGACTCTGTAAAATTTGCAGTTCGCAAGCCTTCCCCCGAAAGTCTTTCTAAGATTTTAAAATTTTCAGCCCATCGTTAGATATCGATTTGGATAAACTTTTACATGCATTTGCGCATTTAATTTATTTGGAGGTGTTTTGACATTAAATCGCTTATGATAAAATTATGTTTTTCACCTACTAAATTTTATGTATGAAAATGTCAACCCTCTTCTCCCCCCATTCCGTTACTAAATTTGTGGATGATCCCAAATGTTGGAAAAAAAACAATAAATAATCCAAGAAAATCATTTTTTTTCCAAAGATTTCATAGAAAATTAGCATGTAACAATACGCTTTAAATCTCATAGAAGAAAGATGGACTCCCAACAAAAGCGAAAGGTTGATTTTCTGCGGCTTTTGAGTTCATCTTTGTGCGATGATGTCTGAAAAAAAATGTTTTTGACCGTCAATATTCTCTAGAAAAAATGAGAAAACTTGAGCTGTTACGGATTCTGAATAAATATACCAGCTAGCTGCTGCGTATCATCAATTTCTGATTAATACATAAATCCTTGCTTTTTGACCCCTTGGTCTATTATAATATTACTATCCAATAATTAGTGAATGGGATCAATATTTCAACGCTTAAAGTTCATACTTCAAACCCTAAGGATTCAAACTCCTAGCTTATTGCGCGAGAATTAAACCGATTTAACTACGTCGATTACGCGGTTTAGACTTCTTTTCATAATCATCTAGTCATCATTCACTGATCTTTAAAAAATAGCTTATAATTATAAAGCAAAGATTTCTATCGAAACTTTGACAAAATACAAATCAAAGCCTTCACTTGAACAACATTACACCATAAGAAAATAGAGTCAACCAAAATGACGAACTTAATATAGTTCTTTAATATCCTGCACCGATAACACATCAAAACGCCCTCTCATAACCATTAACACGTGTAAATTCTGAATTGATTTAATTTTTTTAATGTTTGGAATATTTGTGAACATTCTCCATTATAGCAACATAATTTTGGTCGGTAGTGTGCGGTTCATCCAGATATAATCCAGCTCACTGAACTGTTGCAAACATGTTAAATAGTACGTTACAATAATGTAGCTATTTTTCAAGACGTCATGAAAAGCTTACAACAAGTATTTTTTACGTTGCAGATGAGTGGATATTAAAATAAATGATTCATATTGAACTGCAAAACAACACCGCAACAATTTGTCAACATAACTGCACCATTACGTATTGTCGATGGTATCCATGTTCCAGTTATGTTGAAAATAAGTAGCAACTGCGTAGTTTGAACAATCATAGAATTTGTTGAGTATGTGCGTGTTTTAAACGTCACTTGTCAGTAGCAATGTGACATCGAGCGGTAGCGACATCGGTGCAGCTCCTCCGCCAGCAGCCATCAGGTTTCAGCATTATGAACCACTACTTCTGGCAATCCACCCGCTATTTGGTGCCGTTTCCAGTTCGCCAGCAGTTCCGGCAAATACGAGCTCCGTCTCTAACGGATCTTCAATGGCAAAAATCTCCGTTCGGCGGTATCAACATATTTGCTTCTCCCAGCTCACGCAACAACCAATCCATCGTCACTTGAGGCTTCTCACCGTTCTATTTAGCCCTTTGGAACACCCGGTCGGTTGAGAGACTACGGCGACGCCAGCCGCTGTTGGCATCGTTTTAAGCCCCGTCCCCCGCCATCCGTAATCCTATCATCCTCGTCGTGGTCTTCCATTTCCTATGTAGATGTTAGGGCATGCATTACGATTTCTCCGCTTTTGCAAATGTTGTCCAAAAATATTTTACAACATCAAAGTGACAAGACATATTTGAGCCATGGTAGATACTAGATGGTTACAACAAACCTTTACAGTGACAACTTGATTCAGTTGGTTGCAAAACGAAGTTTGAAAACTTACAGATTCATACGCTTAATTGGAACAAGATTGCAAATAGGTTTTTTAACACATCTTGGTTCGTCAACTTTTTAGTAACATTTCGAAACAGTTACTCAATAGGTACAAAAAACATATAGTTCACACTCTGTTGCACCAAAGTTTTAAGAAACATAATGTTTTATGGAACTCTCATTCAACAAACACAACACAAGTTAGATTTGTTGCTCAAGTGTTTCATACAATATCACGTAGCATATAACTTCATACCAATTTGAGTGTAACATGTTTGCTCCTCCCAATTGAGGCATGATTTGACAGGTCATCCAAGCAGTACATTGAAACAGTTGAGTTTCATTATTCTGACCTAAAGTAAATGAAGCAACAAAGATGAAACTTTGTCGTATCAAGATGTATTTCCTGTACCATTTAAGGGACTTCAGGACAACTTAAATAAAAAAAATTAAAGAATTGAGATGTTTTTGGTGTTGCTTGGGTAGGTTAAATGAGTCATTACTAAGACAGCTGGATTTTTCCTGGATCTTGAACAGAGGTGTAAACGGTGATTTCTTTTTACTACCGTATGCGTGCTAATGTTTGCACCATTAAGCAATGTCAACATTAAAAAAATTCTCAAAAATTTCGTTTTCGAGTGTTTTTATTTATTCAAAGGGGAGATGTTTCTCAGAGTCTTAAACTATGTTAATCATTGATCGAGTTTCCACTTGCTGCAATTACGGCCTCCACACGCTTCCGGAATGCTCGGCAGGTTCTAATAATGTAGTCTGGATCCATTTCTCTACAGGTACGGGTCAATGTTTGTCTGAGGCTTGCTGTACTCGGGTGGCGTTTAGAACAGGCCTTGGCCTTCAAGACGCGCTGTACGCGATGAACGCTTCCAATAGGAAAACGAACGACGTCATCGAATGGCGCATCCTGATTGGCTGACGCAGCCGGTGAAAGAGTATAAAAGTAAACAACATTGCATTTCATGTTTCATTCTGTATCCTGCATTTAACCATTGAAGAGGAAGCAGCGAATAAATAAAGGTAGAATTGAGAACAGTGTCTCATTCTTTTCGTCCGAGAACGGAGATTTCCCGAGCATTCGTGCTTCGTCCAGTTGCTGTTCGTTCATCCACTGGTTGCATGTGGTGATCGATTCATCTTCCATAAGTTCCACCTAGTGGACACTTTTAAAAGAGTTGAACTTTCCTGTTTCCCTGCTCATCAGAGCCTTGTGTTCGGCAGTTTTGCCGTGGTCCTTCGAGAGAGAGAGAGAGAGAGATTACTGCGCTGGTGGCTGTAGTGGTTACAGCTATTGGCAGCTCAACGACTGGTGGCTGAAGAGTTATCAGCGACCCATCGTTCCTACGCTGTCCGCTGTGGTGTGCGCAGCCAACGGTGCATCGTCCGTTCGCTGGTAGCTGTGGTGTGCACAGCTGTCAGTGGCTCATCATCCCACTACTGGTGGCTGTGAGGTGCACAGCTGTCGGTGGCTTGATCACGAGTTGTGTCGTGGTCCTTCGTTTGAGAGAGGCATTCCGTCGCTGGTGGCTGTAGCGTGTACAGCCAACGGTGACTCTTCGATCCATATGCTGGTGGCTGTGAAGTGTATAGCTGTCGGTGGCTCGATCACAAGGTAGGTTTTCGTCTGTGCTGTTGTGGTAAGGGCAATGATCTACCCCAAGAGAGAGTGAGTACATAACACGCGCCATATTGAGTAATCCAGCGGAGACCACATATCCTTCGTCCAGAACGGAAGATGTTCCTGCAACCACTTCTGAGTGCGGTTCGAGGTGTGGCACGGAGCCCCATCTTGTTGAAATACAACATTTGGCTTCGGACCGTACTGTTCTTTGATCCACAGAAGAACATACTTACTTAAAATCCCGATGTAGATCTCCGTGTTGACCTTGTCGCCTTCTGGAATGAACACCGGGTTCATTTTTTTGCCATTGGAAGCCACCAATCCAAACACCATAACGCTAGCAGGATGCTTGGTCAGATACACGTTCTTGTGCTCGTCGGCCACGTCTTTTACCGGAAGAGAACTAATATACCGGTCGGTTCTGGAATTTGATACGGGATCGACGGTAGACATGCTCTCGTCGGTGAACAGGGCTACCGGATTTTTTCGCTTAAGGAAGTTCAAGATTTTCTTGCATCGTTCGACTCAAAGCTCCTGGATGCGGTTGGTAATCATGTGAGTTTTTTTTCCGTGCCCTCGACTCCGCCCGAAATCTTCTTTTACGATCTTCCGTGCCGTAAAGTCACTGATCCCGTGTTCCTTTGCCATTTTCCTTATTGAACGCACTGGATTCACCCGAATCCTCCTTTTGATAGCAGCGATAACCCTCGGAATCCGAGCTGACCTCGGACGACCTGTGGCCACCTTTCTTTTCTCGGTCTAAAACCCTTTTGAAGGTCCACCGGAACACTCCCACGGCGATTAAAATGTATTTTTGCGACATTTGCGCGTGGGACAAACCACGAATACGCTGCCACTTCGTCATGGTGCAATTGTCAAACTAAGTAAATCATTTTCTTTTATACACAGCCTACTACGGTATGAGCTATAGGTTACGTGCATGCAAAGTAAACCAAGGCGGGAACCTTATTTGTACGATGGTGCAAACATTATCACGCATACGGTACAACTTTCGGGCACGTCTTTTGTCTACTAGATTCTTCTGCAGTGTCCTGTTTGGTTGCTTACTGCCCCGAAAAGATCAAAACCCTTCTGACGGTGCTTTGGCTGGCATTGAATTTCTTGGTGACATCATAATCCGACAGCCCTGGGTTAGTCCTAACCGTTCTCAACACCTTCAAATTCTGCTTCCGATCCTTAGTTCCACTTCGACGCTTGCTTTCATCAAGTATAACTTCTTTTAAACAAATTGAATCATGACGAACTTTTCAGCACTGAAAGAGGAAACATTTCAAAATAAACTGCTGTCAATACATTCCAGATACGACCGCTAGGAGCGCTGCAGTAAAATAAACAGTGCGTCCAGATATTAAATGACTCATGATTTAGGTTTTGTTTGTTTATTAATCTATTTAATAAGGCTCAACCGAATTAACTTTACAGAGCCGATGATTCTTGTTCACTATACAATACATCTTTAAACTATAGTCAAAAGGTACAACACAAGAAACATTTTATCTTCTGCTATCCAATAAGCCTCCTGCACCAGAACAGGAGCCGCTTTCAGTGGTTTCAGTGTATTGTAGATTCGCCAACAGAGAGCAGAGCGCTTTCACACGGAAACAAATCAGATTCCATTTTCATGAATAAAAAATCATGAAATGAAAAATCGTGCCATCCCATGAAATCGTAACAATAATTCATGATTTCGTCATGGAAATTCATGATTTCATAATGCAGTGGAATCAAGACCGCTACAAGCGTTACACGTGCTTGGCGAACCGTGTTCATAAGCCGCACAACATAGGTATCTCTTATACGCCGTTTGTCTTCCAACTTATACAAGTTCTAATAGTCTAGTGGTCAAAGTATGGGTTTAATGATCTCAAGGTTCTTGGTTCAAATCCAGTCTGATGCTTTATTTTATTCTTTTTGCATGTTTTGGTTAACGCACCAAAATCTAGCTCATGATTTCAACTCGGATGATTCATGATTTTGGGAATGTTTGCTGCGTTACGCAAAAGTTGCTCATGATATCATGAATATTATTCATGGTGTATTTTCATAACATGAAAATACGCTGTGTTCATGAAATCATGAGTAATTTTTCTCATTTCGGAGATCAGATTTTTTCCCGTGCATTCCAACAATGGACGCAAAACGTGATCAGCACTCACACATTCATCACGAAACGGTTGCTTTTCAAAGTCGACGACGTATCGACTGAAAGAACTGCTGATGAAGAACAATGAGGAAAGCCACACAATGGTTGCTGCTGAGTAAACAGACGATCGCCTGACACCAGTGTCTGTTTTTATAACTTACCATCACACGCATGGATTAGCGCTTAAACCCAGCATAGATGAATTGCTTTTGTTTTGAAAATCTTCGCTGTTACGAACGAGTGAAATGAACAGATGAGTTCATTATACATCAACGAGTATGCGTTTGTTGATATTCTCCAGTCAAACTTGTCAAAATCAGAAATGATCCTCAAAAGCAAAATAATCAAATTTATTTTGGACAAAATGATAATTTTGAATATTGTCGACTCCAGAGCCTAAAACCGGGATTTTATCATCAGTTCAGCTTGAGAAAATAATTTGCCATCGGTTTGTGTGTGAAAACTAGCACGACACGTCCTTCAGCGCTATATTTGAGTAAAATGAAAATAATCATTTTGCATTCGATCCTCAAAATCATCCCCACCAAGATGAAGACGAATATTCATATTGACAACAACGGAGGCGATAATGAACATCCAGCCACGAATGAAGAAAAACAAATGTTTACTACGATACTCAGAGGTTGCCTTGATCAAAAATATGTTGTTATGTCAAAATTCAGGTTCATGCAGGTAGTTGGTCTATCTGTTAAGGTTGTCTTCATTTTCAACTATGTTGAGTATAGAAGGAATGATTTTTATCAGCACTGCGTGACACACATTGAGAGTGGTCTGCTTCTGTCGACAGCCGAGTGAACACTGACAAGCTTTAGTTATAGATCTAAAATTCCAATTGAGTTATTTAACTCATACAACATTTGTTTTATTTTTCCTCAAAACTCTGCTTAGAACTGCTCTTAATTCTTCCGCAGAATTTCTTAGGAATCACCCTTAAGAATTCGTATGAATTCTCTTAAGTATTTCAATTGAATCGTTTTCAATATTATATTGAAACTCTAGTCAGATATTTCGTTAATATGTTCTCAGAACTCGCTTGAAATTCGCTTCGAAATGTTATTTGAATTCTCCTTTGGACTAACCTGCAATCAGGATGTTCTTCTAATTATCTTGGAATTCCGCTTTTAAATTATCTTCACAATTTCAATGAATTATACAAATTACCCTTGGATTATTTTTCTACCCTTGTATTTTGAAATTCTTCATAGAATTCAAAAAAAAATCCTTAGAATTTTCCTCAAAATTAGTTTGGAATTCTAGTCACAACTCTTATGAAGTTCTCCTCCGAATCCCTTCAAACTTCTCCTGGAATTCATCTCACAATTGTAATCTTCCATAACATATGCTGGCTATTCTCTGAAAATTCGCATGGAATCCTATGATTCCAGACATTTCTTGAAATTTTCCTCAGAATTTCATTAGAACTGTTTTTTTTTTCATTGATTTGTTTTCAGTCGATCTTTTTTTTTTTTTTTTTAACTCTTTATTTGTTTCAAATTCAAAATAAATTACATTTCATTTATAACCTAGGTGCTCCAGCTACTACAGTAACTTACCAGCCTTAATTGTTATGATATATATCTAAGTGTTTTTACATTGTTCCTGTCTTGGCAATTCAGTATTTTAAACAGGTTTTTTAAACCTGCATGTCAGTATAACAATTGATAGCTTAAAACTAAATAACTAAAACTAAATCTTATCTAAGTATAAAGGGAATTTATCGTTGCAATTGAGGATTGTAACGATTTTTGCCGGAAATTATTAATTATTTTGTTGGACATTTGTGCTAAAGTCTCAACATTCGAAATTCTATGTACTTCGGTAGTACTGTACCAGGGAGGCAACTTCAAAATCATCTTCAGAATTTTGTTCTGAATCCTTTGAAGTGCTTTTTTCCTGGTAGTGCAACAACTAGACCATATTGGCACAGCGTAAAGCATAGCCGGTCTAAAAACTTGTTTAAATATTAGAAGTTTATTCGTCAGGCAAAGTTTGGATTTCCTGTTTATAAGAGGATACAAACATTTAATATATTTGTTACATTTGGCTTGAATGCCCTCAATGTGATCTTTAAAAGTTAATTTTTGGTCAAGTATTAATCCAAGATATTTCACTTGGTTTGACCAGGAAATTGGAACTCCGTTCATAGTGACTATGTGACTACTACTAGGTTTCAAAAAGGAAGCCCTGGGCTTATGTGGAAATATTATAAGTTGAGTTTTGGAAGCGTTGGGAGAAATCTTCCATTTTTGTAAATAAGAAGAGAAAATATCTAAACTTTTCTGAAGTCTGCTGCAAATAACACGAAGACTTCTTCCTTTAGCGGAAATGCCTGTGTCATCAGCGAACAAAGATTTGTGGCAACCCTGAGGCAAATCAGGGAGGTCCGAAGTGAAAATGTTATACAATATAGGCCCAAGAATGCTACCCTGAGGAACTCCTGCTCTAACAGGTAGTCGATTAGATTTGGAATTTTGATAATTTACCTGCATAGTTCTGTCAGTTAAATAATTTTGAACTAATTTCATAATGTAAAGTGGAAAATTAAACTTTTTCAATTTAGCAATCAAACCTTCATGCCAAACACTGTCGAATGCTTTTTCTATGTCTAGAAGAGCAACTCCAGTTGAGTGGCCTTCAGATTTGTTTGAACGAATTAAATTGGTAACTCTCAAGAGTTGATGAGTAGTTGAATGCCCATGGCGAAATCCAAACTGCTCATCTGCAAAAATTGAGTTCGTATTGATGTGAAGCATCATTCTATTCAAAATTATTTTTTCAAAAAGTTTACTTATTGAAGAAAGCAAACTTATTGGACGGTAGCTAGAAGCTTCAGCTAGATTTTTATCCGGCTTCAAAATTGGAACAACTTTTGCATTTTTCCATTTATCAGGAAAGTATGCCAAATGGAAACATCTGTTAAATAATTTTACCAGGAAAGACAAGGTACTCTCTGGGAGTTTTTTGATGAGGATATAGAAAATTCCATCATCACCTGGAGCTTTCATATTTTGAAATTTTTTAGTTATAGACCTTACTTCGTCCAAATCAGTCCCCCAGGAATCATCAAAAATATTTTCCCGAGAGAAAATATTCAGAAAATCCCGAGTAACCTGATTCTCAATAGGACTAGTAAGACCCAAACTGAAATTATGGGAACTCTCGAATTGCTTAGCAAGTTTCTGAGCTTTTTCCAAATTTGTGATCAAAATTTTACCACCTTCTTTAAGCGCTGGAATTGGCTTTTGAGGTTTTTTCAAAATTTTTGTGAGTTTCCAAAAGGGTTTGGAACTCGGGTCTAATTTAGAAACATTATTTTCAAAAGTTTTGTTCCTCAGGGCAGAGAATCGCTTTTTAATTTGTTTTTGCAAATCCCGCCAGATAACTTTCATGGCAGGATCGCGTGTTCTTTGAAATTGTCTCCTACGGACATTTTTAAGACGGATCAAGAGCTGAAGATCATCGTCTATTATAATTGAATCGAATTTAACCTCGCATTTTGGTACTGAGGCAGCTCTTGCTTCAACTATAGAAGTAGTCAGAGATTCAAGAGCATAATTAATTTCATCTTTGGTTTGCAAAGGAATGTTTGGATCGAAGTTATATTCCATAAATGTTCGATATTGCTCCCAATCAGCCCTATGGTAATTGAAAGTAAAGCTGTTGGGATTAGAAATTATTTCTTGGGATATTTCAAAAGTTACTGGAAGGTGATCAGAACCGAAGTCAGCATGGGTAACCAATTGGCTACAAAGATGACATGAATCAGTTAAGACCAAATCAATAGTTGAGGGATTTCTTGCAGAAGAAAAGCATGTTGGGCTGTTTGGATATTGAATAGTGTAATAACCTGCAGAACAATCATCAAACAGAATATTACCATTGGAATTGCTTTGAGCATTATTCCATGAGCGGTGTTTTGCATTAAAATCACCAATAATGAAGAATTTAGACCTATGACGGGTAAGTTTCTGGAGGTCACCCTTGAGAAAATTCTTTTGCTGGCCTACGCATTGGAATGGCAAATAGGCAGCTATAAACGTAAGTTGTCCAAATTTTGTTTCAACAGAAACTCCCAAAGTTTCAAAAACTTTGGTTTCAAATGAAGAAAGAATTTTATGCTTGATTCGTCTATGAATAATGATGGCAACGCCACCACAGGGTCCATCAAGACGATCATTTCTATAAATCAAGTAATTTGCGTCCTTCTTAACCTTATGGTCAGGTTTAAGGACCGTTTCAGTTATAACGGCAATATGCACGTTATGAACTCTCAAAAAATTAAATAGCTCGTCTTCATTATCTTTAAGAGATCGAGCATTCCAATTTAAAATGTTTAATGCTTTAAAATCCATTACTGAATTTTAAAGTCATGACAATATTATTAGCAAATTTTACTCCAGTTTGAATAGCATCAAACATGGAGTTAGATTTAAGCATATCAGAAATCATGTCAATTAATGAATTCTGTAAAAATTCCATTTTAGGGGCAGTAATGCTTCCTAAGTCAAAATTGTCAAAATTTCCGTTAGAACGTTGGTTAGTATTTTGATTTCTACCCGCTGCAATAGCAGCATAGGTAGCTCCATTAACTCGCTGAACATTGTTAGCAGCGAGGGGAGTAGGTACAGATGAAACATTTGAAGCAGGGGTGATATTTGTACCTACGGGTACGAATGTAGAATTTGTTCCTCGCTGACCGTTGTTAACAGCAGAGGAATTTGTACCTGGTCGGAAACGTGGACCGTTTCCTACCTGTCGGTTAGAACGAGATTGTAGGATCGCTTTGCGAGTCTTACATTCCCAAAAATTGGATTTGTGGTTTTCACCACAATTTGAACATTTAAATTTCTTAGGATCTTCCTTCACAGGACAGTCGTCCTTTGCGTGAGAGGAATCACCACAATTCATGCATTTAGCTGGCATGTAGCAATTTTTGTTCCGTGACCCCATCCCTGGCACTTACGGCACTGAGTGAGGTTTTGGAAATTTCCTCCAGTCTTCCTGAAGTGTTCCCACTTCACTCGGACATGGAGCATAAGGCTAGCTTTTTCTAAGGCCTTAAGGTTGTTTAGTTCACTAGACTTGAAGTGAACTAAATAAAAATCATTAGAAATCCCGTTGCGCGAATCGCCAGGACGGGATTTCATTTTCATTTTGATTACTTGGAGTGGCACAACTCCAAGTAATTTTGCCAGTTCATCTTTGATCTGATCCAGGGATTCACCACTGGGCAGTCCTTTCATGACAACCTTGAACACACGTTCAGTTTTGGTGTCGTAAGTAAAAAATTTGTGCTTCTTCTCAGTAAGATACTTGAGAAGACATTTAAATCCGTCCAAGGTTTCAGCCAATACACGGCATTCACCCCGACGTCCAATTTGTAGAGAAAACTTAACTTTCACGAAGTTCAAAAGTTCCATGCGAAGAGCATGGAAATCGGAAGTGGGTATCACAATAGGGGGAATCTTTTCCTTCTTGGCATTAAGCCGGGAAAGTTTACTAGAATTTTTCTTGGATGATGGATCATTCTCATCATCCGTGAGCAAATCAAATTGATTACTCAAATTAATTTCTTCAGAAGGGGGGTCAAGAGTTTGCCCCTTTCTTTTGCGTTTAGGCGCCATGGCGGCAGTAAATTTTTTATCCTAATCGACTTCCAAGCAGATTACTATAAGAATCTGAAGGATCGAAGAGGAATTTTCCAAATCGATATCCAAGAAGGATTACCTCGGGTAGGGTCCAAACAAGGATCGAAGAGGAATAAGAGGACTTGAACAAGGTAGAAAATTTTTACAGGTTGAGCACTGAAAAGTGCTGTTTAAATTTGTTGTAGCTTTAGGTAGTAGTAACACTTCCTTAAGCAAAAAGCAAATAGATCCGCACGGCAAGAGAGCACGATGCGGACTGATTTCAGTCGATCTTGATTTCCGTACGACCCATCAACTTATGGACCAGGGAGCAACGATTTTATGCCTCAGAAAATCCCGACGCGCTGACTGGGATTGTACCCTTTGATATATCCTTGAATTATCCTCAGAATTTTCATGAAATTTGAATTCTCGTATAAATTTTTTTAGAATAAAAAATTTCATTAAGTATCATAAAGAAACCCCTTCAAATTCTACTAAGAGTGGTCTTAACATTCTCCTACGGATTCTTAAAATCTGGAGTTCATCAGAATTACCTTGAAAGAAATCCTCTGAATTCCCTTTAAGTTATCGCTAGAATTCTTAGAAAGCCTCACCAAATGCAATCATCAAAGTGCATGAGCCTCCTTGACAATTTTTCAAAGTTCTTAATCGAGTATTTTTTTTATTTTGATGTTCGGACTTGTATTTTGGAAAATTTACAATGTCCAACATCGTATCATTATTTTAAATCTAAAAATAAAAGATAAAAAGATAAAAATCTGGAAAAATATAAATGAGCCAGAATATAAAAACAATTCAAGCCACAGAATATAAATAAACTATTCAGTGCCTCAATCCCCTACACAATTCTTAAGTTCAATGAGTACAAAACAAGAGAGATAAAGAAAGAGAGAAGGATTAGTAATTTCCACTTAATTATATTTTCTTATTTCCGTATCCGTGACAGATATGCGTATTACGTCTAGAATGTGCATACTTCTTCAGCGGTTTGTGCTAATACTCGACTCGAACTGCCTTGAAAGCAATCCTTAAATTTCGCTTGAAGCTCTCCTCATAGTTTCCTTTGAAACCTCCTCAGAACACTCCGCAGATCACTTGAAATCAATTCAATTGTAATGTTCCAGAATCATGATATTGAACCTCTCCTCCTTCTTCCTCCTTCTTTCGATGTGTCTAATTTGTGTTAATCAATAACTCATACATTGACTGAACACTCGCTCAATGTATTATGTATTACTCAAAACGTTTCACCAGTCAGTGCCATCATCCGCAATGGACGAGAAGTGCGAACAAACGGTCACCTCAATCCTCATGATATGTGCCGCAGATTACGCAGAAGCGTTCAGCTGGCACAAAAGGGTTCTCAAATATCCTGATTCATGCAAAGAGCAAGGTGAGCTGAGCCATCACCCCGCTACCAAGCAGCACCGGAGGATATCAAACTACAATCGCACCACCTAGTGCGCAGTACACCTTCGCCATTGACATCCCTCCGCAAGGGGATGGTGGTGCATCGATCCATTTTTTTTCTCTTCCTACATATACTTCTGCCGTCCCCCAACAGGACAAAGTAGAGGGAGAAGAATAACGACAACGACCCGGCACAGAAGCAACGAGATGAGATTAAATAGCAAAATGAGATTTTCCTTCTTCAATTCCTGGTTTCAGAGTGCAAGCAAAAGTGGCTGCAGCGCTGTATGTTTGGAGTGCTGCACCAGAGCGGTTGTAGTTTGTTTTGTATATTTACCGCTTATCCACACAAAAAGCACCAGAGCCCCAGAAAACACGCTGAGCTGCCCTCGCTCCCGTCGGAATGGGATCAAGTGGTTTTTCGAATGCACTTTGGGGTTTTGCGCTCTGTTGTGTAGCGAAGAGTTTATAATATCCAGTGTGCACACAGTAGGAGTATTAGTTATGGTTTTTTTTTTGTTTTCGTCCTATGGCGGCCATGCCCCACGAAATGGGAAAAATATCAAATTTCACAGCAAAAAAGTGTTGAGGAAATTAGAGAACACGGATAAACACGGCTACGGATGCTGCTGCACCGAGAGTTTAATAGTTTTGAGAACTGAACCGTACTTGTACTACCTTGGTATACAGCTACCGGACCGGTGTTTCAGTTCTCCTGGGGATGATCGTTTGTTTGGCAGACAGATTTGCGAGCTGACAGTGTGGGTGAAATGTTCGCGTTTTAAAAATGCATTGTCTTGCTGTTTGCGAGAGGAGGGTTTGTAGTTTTTACGAAGAAGACGGTAGTGAGGGTCCATAAATGCTAATACCAAAACATCATCTGCCATATACATAGGTGGAAATCCACCCGAAGAACTTGTAGAAATTCATACAGAAAATGCATGAAATTTTATAAATCGATGTCTGAGGAAAATTGGGGAATTGAAGGTTTGGTACAGACGGGACATATTTGTGGAATTCTGCCATATGTTGAGATTCTGTCAAAGTGCATAACGAGAACTAGAACCAAAGTGCATACCATAAACAAACGATAACCCAAATGATAGAACTATTCCATTTATGGTGCTCATGCCTTATAAACCACTTCAAATCCATGATAAAACGGAAAATGTTACTCATGAAGTTGCATGTCAAGCTAAAAATGGAAGAAACGATTCCTCTCAGGTTGAATCCTTAACCTTAACACAATTTTTTTTACAATTTCGGAATCAGGTGCTTTTAAGGCCATCCATCTTGCCGCTAACATCTCTGTATATCAGCAAACTAAGTCAATATTACTTCTTTCTTCTTCTTCGCATTTCAAGCTTATTGCTTAGCGCATATTAGCTTATTGCGTGCTCTCAACTTAGTGTTCTAGATACGCTTCCACAGTTATTAATTGAGAGCTTTCGATGCCTGTACTATTTTTGCATTGGTATAATTGTGTGGCAAGTCCAATCATACTTCTATGCCCAGGGAAGTCGAGAAATTTTCCAACCCGAAAAATTCCTAGACCGGACCAGGAATTGAACTCAGCCACCTCCAGCATGGTCTTGCTTTGTAGCTGCGCCTTTACCGACTGAGCTAAGGGAGGCCCCAAGTCAATATTAGGGCAGTATTGTAATGCTTGGAACCACCCTTAGCTCAGTTGGTAAAGGAGCAGCTATAAAACAAGACCATGCTGGAGTTGGCTGGGTTCGATTCCCGGTGTGGTCTAGAAATGTTTCGGGACGGAACATTTCTTGACTTCCCTGGGCACAAATAATTTTGCTTTACGCACTTAGTATTGTACTTTATATTCAATATACAAATGCAGTTTAATCTGATCCAGTTCATTACTCCGTGGGAGATCTGGAAGACACTTCAGAGGAAAGTGGTGAGAACTTCGAGGGCAAATCTAGTTAATTTGTTCTAAGCTTAAGAAAATTTCTGGCGGTTTTGGGATTTTTAAGGATTACTCTCGAGGGTGACATTTGTTTATAGAGTTGATCAAGGAATTTTGTGGATTGCCAGACTATTCTGTTGAGGTGGTTGGTTTTACCATTCTAGTTAATTTAGTTAACATCACTTGCCTTCAGGTCACACTTGCTGGACTTGCAATCAAAATCCTTTGGACGTACAATAAAAGTTTACTGAATTGGTCCTCATCGTTTACTTGATGATCTTTTCAGGACTTGAAGTCTTCTGGATACACAAACAAACTTCTAAACTTACTGAAAGTCTTGAGGAACCCCTTAAAATCTTGTGATCCTACTCAAAGTCATCTGGATAAACTTACAAAGGACTTACATAAAATCTCCTAAAGTTTCTCAAAGTATTCCACACTCAATAAAAGCCATGTGAACTTATTCAAAGTTCTCTGAGGTTACTTGAATTTTTGAGGACATGATCAAAGACCACCTTATTTCTTGTGAATTTAATTTTTTTTTTTTTGACTTGGAGGTTGTTCATAAACTTCAAAGATCGTTTTTGAATGGCTTTAGATCCCTCCTCCCATTTTTTTTTCGGAAATTTGTATGGACCGTAGACACTCATCAACCTAAAGTATCAACGTGGTTTATGAACAGCCTCTTGTCTGGGGATGATACTTTTAGCGTGCTATGCTATGCCGGGCCCGTATTCATTTTATGAAAGTTCTGTGAACTTTCCAAACGCCTTCTGGATTTGCTTGAAGTCACCTGGAGTTTCATGAAGTCTTTTGGACTTACATATAGTTGTATGGACTAATTCAATGTATTTTGAACTTACTTGAAGTTCCAGACCGTAAAGTCGTTTTGACTCATTCAGTTTTCTGGATTTACTGAAATTGCTCAGGACTTCTTAAAAATCGTATGGGCTAATTTGAACTCTCCCGGCGTTATTAAAAGTCTTCTGGGCTCATATTAACACTCGACAGGACATAATTAAATGCTTCTGGACTAACTTAATATTATGTGCACTAATTTAATGACCTCTGGACTAAGTTTAAGCCTGATGGAATTACTTAAAGTCTGTTGGACTTTCTTAAAGACCTTGATGTTAAAGTCTTTTAAACTTACACAAAGTTTTCTAGAATCACAAAAAGTGTTCTAGAATAATTTTAAGTCTCCTAAAGTTCCTCGTTTGGATTTACTTAAAGTCCTATAGATGTACTTAAAGTCATCAGGGGTTACTCGTAGTCTTGATGCCCGCCTAGAACGTCAACTAGACACACAGGCTTTTAGACTGACACAAATTCTTCGGAATACATAGTTTTATGGACTTATTTAAAGTATTTGGTACTTGCTTGAAGATCCTGAACTTAAAATTTTACGGGCTAATTTGAATCCTGGATTGAAAGCCTTCAGAACTCACATTTAGACTAGTAGACATGCTAAACCTTTCCGGACATACCTGAAGGCTTCTGGACCAGAGCTGGTAAATATCACGGTCGTCAATGAGAAAACAGATCCTTTCACTATCACGAGACGAAACTACCTATCATTAGCTTTCTTGTCATTTTCCAATGATCAAGCTCTCATGAGAATAATTCTTATGCACATCAACATTTCTAACTGATTTTGATGAATTTAAGCAAACAACCGTATGTAATCGGTAGAGTGAATATATTATTAAGGTTTTTTCGGTACAAGCAACTTAAATAGCACTAAATGAGCTAGTAATTACGATGATCACAACACTGTCACGTTCTGTCATGACGAAAAAATCGATGAGATTTTGAAGAAAATCTCTATCATCATTTTCTCATCCGATGATAGTGACAGAAATATCTCTGTAAATATCGCGTGAGATCTTTCATTGAAAATGGCATTTGCCAGCCCTGTTCTGGACTAGCTATAACTTCTGTGCACTCATTTAATGTCCTCTGAACTTAGTGGCTAGTTTAAGCCCAATGGAATTATTAAAAGTCTTTTGGGCTTTCATAAATTCCTTGATCTATAAGCCTTCTAAGCTCACAGATAGTTTTATGGACTCATAGAAAGTACTCTGGACTCACAGATAGTATTCTGGGCTAATTTGAAGTCTCATGAAGTTAGTCAAAGTCGTCTGGATTTAATTAAAGTCCTATGGATGTACTTAAAGTCATCCAAAGTTACTCGAAGTCTTCATGGACGCCTAGAACGTCAACTGGACTTACAAAGGTATTGCGGAAGTCTACTGGTCTTACATAAAGTCACCAGGAGTTACTCCAAGTTTTCTGGACTTCCAGAATGGCTAGTGGACTTGAAGGGCCATGCCCGACGTTGTAGTTAGCTTCCATGACTCTCACGCAAAAAGTCACTAGTTCAAATATCATCCTGGACAAGTCACAAACGGCCTCAAATTACTGGACTTAGAGTCATATCCCTAGCAGCACTTATTTCAGTCTCAATAAAGTTGCCAAAGCTTTGTGCTACTAGGAATGATGAACTCACATAAAGCCTGGGCTTACTTGAAATATTCTTGTCTGGACTAATTTTTAATCTCTTGGAGATACTCATACTCTTCTGAACTCATTTGGAGTTGCTTAAAGTCTTATGAGCTTACTTAAAATCTTCTAGATCTACTTAAAGCCACCTCAAGTATCTCAATGTTTTCTAGACACACTGACTAGACGGTTAGAGAACTCACTTAGATCTTCTGGTCTTACTTAGAGTCTTCTGCACTACCATAAAGCTTTGTAGACTTACTTAAAGTATTATGAGCTTACATGAAATCATCTGGATTATCCTTAATTCTCCTGGAGTTTTGTACTTACTTTAAGTCTTTTGGGATAGCTTTAGATCTTCATAATGTCTCCTGAAGTTGCTCCAAGAGTTAACTAGTGGGCTTACTTAGGTCTTGTGGACATACTTAAAGTCTTCTGGCCTTACTGAAAGTAACCATATGTTAATCAAAGTATTCTGGACACCCAGAACGTGTAGTGGACTTATTAAAACCTATTAGTTCCACGCCAAATGATGAATCGGAAAAACTCAACCATCTCCGACTTGCATGACATTTTGCATAAATGTTTGTTATGGGAAATCAAATTCCGCCAATTCGGATCTTGTAAAGTTTCAAATAATTGTAGCACGGAAACGGCACTTCTAATCGAAATGACGTCTGAGACAAAGTTGTGGAGAAAAATAATGTCCTTTTAGGGAAAATATTCAAAAAACAGTTTGTGATTGTTTCAAGAAAAAACTATAAAAAAAACTAAAAACCTAAATATCTCAAAATACTAAACTCTTAATACTACTCGCTGAAAGTCGATTCAAAAAATCATTTTGATTTCGCTGTTTTGCTTGTCTTTTTGGATTTAATTTGAGTCTTCTGAACTTACTTTAAGTCTTCTGGACTTATTTAGAGTACGCGATGAGCTTTCTAAAGAGCTAAAAATCTCGTAAATAAAGCATTTAAAAGCTTATTTAGAGTCTACCGGGCTTACACAATACTGCTGGACTAACTTCAAGTATTCTGCAGTTACTCAAAGTTTTCTGGACTCACATGAAGTCTTGTGAACGCCCAGTACGTTTAGTGGACTTACATAATTAAAGCATTGTGGACATACTTAAAGTCAAATATCCTTATTTAATGCTACTAGAAGTTTCTCCAAATTTTTGGACGCCCAGAACGTTTAGTGGACTTATTGAAATGATTTCGACTTACTTAGAGTCTTCCGGACTCACTTCAAATTTTAGTGGATTACATAAATCTTCTGAACTAACTAACTAAGTCTTCTGAAGGTACTTAAAGTCTTCTGGACCTACATGAAGTCTTGTGGACGCCAGAACGTCTAGTAAACTCACATATTTAAAGTCTTGATGAACTATCTAAAGAGCTAAAAATCTCGTCAATATAGCCTTTAAACACTTATTTAGAGTCTATCGGGCTTACACAATACTGCTGCACTAACTTCAAGTATTCTGGAGTTACTCAAAGTTTTCTGGACTTACATGAAGTCTTGTGGACGCCCAGTACGTTTAGTGGACTTATTTAAATGATTTGGACTTACTTAGAGTCTTCCGAAGTCACTTCAAATCTTAGTGGCTTACATAAATCTTCTGAACTAACTAACTAACTAACTAAGTCTTTTGAAGGTACCCAACGTCTTCTGGACCTACATGAAGTCTTGTTGACGCCCAGAGCGTCTAGTGAACTCACATATTTAAAGTCTTGTATTGGCCTTACTTAAAGTCACCTGAACTTAAGGTCTTCTGAATGCCCAGATGAATTGAACTCATGAACTGAATGAACTGATTAAATTCTTTTAGACTTTCTTAAAGTTTTCTGGACTCGCAAAAAAGGCTTGTGGACGCACACCAGATAGGTCTGTTGAATCTTCTAAACTTATTTAAAGTAATCTGAGCTTATTTAAAATCATCTGGACTTTCTTAAAGCTTTCTTGACTTACTCAACGTCTCCTGCCCTCTCACGAAGTCATGGAATCTCATTCAAATCTTCTGGACTTACGAAAATTCTTTTGAGCATACAGGAATCCCTCGAAGAGCGCAGTGGGTGGTGCCGATCACCCACCGCATTTTTTCGGCTGTGCTTCAACCAATTGAGCTGATTTTCGTTAGGTGACTAGTTTATGGTTGACACTAATAACCAAGGTGGCAATGGCTCAATTGGGATAAACAATGTTTTCCGAAATTATGCAATCATTAGATGTTATGATTACACGTTTTACTTGTAGCCTACAATTGGCGGTATGTCAAAAAATCAGTTCAGTCGGTTAGAAAACAGCCGAGAAAAAACGGTAAGTGGGTGGAAATACCCACGGCGCTCTTCGAGAGATTTGTGTACTGAATTTTTAAAAGTTTCTCTGAAAGCCTTGATTGCTTACCAAACCTCTTCAGTATGTCCTGTTTATGGACTTACTTAAAATAATTTGAACTTATTTAAAGCCTTTTGGAATTGCTTAAAATGTTCCGAATCCTAGGCGTTTTTGATTAAATCTAGATTATCTTGATTTGCTACTAAAGGCACATTCAGTTTGATGCATGATGATCTTTCGGACTTGTAACTAGATTTGTATGGGCTGTCATGGAATGCTATTCGTTTATGCTCTACATTTTCTGAAGATGTTCGCTGGGCTATAAGATTTATCGAGATTATCCTGGTAGTACTAATTAGGAACGAAATCTCTTGAATCTATCATCTAAAAATCAGGTCTTTGATGTTCCCATTTTGAATTTGAGCTCAGAATTGGCAGATCCTTGGCTAAGACAGTCATTCCATTAGGAAGCTTAATTGAATTTTCCACAGAAAATCTTACAATACATCACGGGTGACTACCCAAGTAACAATTCAAGCTTTATCATGGTCTTGTAGACATTTGTCGTAAAAAACATACACAGAGGATGTAATAAATCCACACTTAAATTCAAGGTTGCAAATACTCATTTCAGCTAAAGCAATGTTTTTTTTTTTAAATTTTGAAATAATTAGATGCCATGATCATATTTTGAATTGGTAGGATACAAGAAGAGGTTGCAAAGAATGTGTTTGACATATTAAACCTGTTTATTTCACTTCATGAGAGTCACAATCAGCGATTTTTCACACACTCACTCACTCACTCAGCTATCAGCAAATCGCTGATTGTGACTCATAGAAAGCATTGAAATACAGGTTTCGTGTTTCAAACGCATGCTTTGTAACCTCTTCTTGTAAGTTACAAGTACAACATGCCATTATACCATCTTTTGGTTTTATTATTCCGAAAAACATTATTTTAGCTGAAATGAGTATTTGCAACCTTGCTTAAATTTGATGATCATGTCAATTTTTGCGTGTACACAACTCTTTGCAACAATTAGGATTTTACACAGAGCATTAAATATATATTGATTTAGATCATTCAAGAGTTTTAGAACCCCGAAAAACTAGTAACTTTATACAGTCTGGTCATCTAACAATCAATACAAGAAAGGAGCTTTGGAGTAAACCCACGATCTTTTGCCCAGTAAGCAAAAAAGTTTGCTACAAGGCCACCGAGCTGCTCAAATTAGTCTAAGCAATCTTCTACTAAAGCATAATAGTACCATATATTTAATGATAGATCAGATTGGATTGTGATGTGATTAACTCAAAAATCTAATTATTTTTGAGTAATCATTCCAGAACAATATTAGAGAGAGCGGACAAATTCGACTGACCGCAGGTGCAATTTTCAGAAAAAAAAAAAGAAATAAACACTCCACCACTCCACTAGCAAATGATGCGGAGTGCATTTGAATTAAGAGAAATTTGAACATACAAAATCACACAAAGCAGCCCTCATTTCGCAAAGTGTACCTATCCCCCGGTTAAGATTCGAATCACACGCTCAAACAAGCGAGGTGTCAAAAGACAAAAGGATCGGGGTATTAAAAGCCTTTTTTTATTGCAAGCAGGTCCAAATGCACTCTTCGTCGTCGTCGTCGTTGTCGGCTACCGCTTTCGAAAGAGGACCGCCTTTTTAATCTCCGCAGCCTCTCTCCTTTTATTCGAATTGTTGTGATTTTTTGCATCCCTGTCTACTACCGCACTCCTCGTACGTATGTGGCGGGTGGCGGTCGGTGGCTTATGATTATCGCACGAAGATTTCGCATATACATACGTACGGGGTGCAGTCACGAAATGTCGGGTAGATGCGTGGAAGGGAATGGAGGGAGCTTGTGCCGGGGCTCGGCACTACTGTGGGCAAACGAGTTAACGAGGTCATGCAATTGATTACGCTACCGAGCTGGCCTGATGCTGGCTGGCTGAGTCAGGAGATTCAAGGCGGGTTGTGGTGGAGAGGACGAGTCCTATATGTGTGCCACATCACAATCGTATAGCATCATCATCATCAGCATCATCAAAGGAACGGAGCGTAGCGAGAATCCGTAATCTGACTGGATAGATGGGTATGGGAAGAGGGACCATAGATTTTGTTCTCGTGCGCTGCTTTGTCGGCATCCTTGGCAACAAAGAGATCAGAGGACGAAGAAAATCTGTTGGTCGTGGTCGTCGTAAGACAACAACAACTGCTACCGAGCAAGGATAAGCTCCACCGGAGTCAGGAGGAGGTGAAAGAGCAATGGGATTTCTTTTGTTTGGCAAACGTGAACTTTGCTCGATGCCGAGGGTTTACTCACACATTCATTTTTTTTGGGGGACAAAAATGGTCCATCAGTGCCAAGTAAATCGTTGGCAATATTCGGAAGGAAATTTATGATATTCAATCACAGCCAGCGCACAAAGCTCGCTGCCAAAAGCCTACGCAAAGTCCGTTTCCGGCCGTGGTTGCGTGCCTAACATGCGTCTCGTACGCCTCCGGGCCTCAGAGAAATGAGAGCAAACAACTCTTTATTTGAACAAATATCATTCCAAGTGGCAACCAGAGTGGGCTGCCTCTGCAGAAGGTAATTTATTCTAACATGCTTCATTTCTGTCCTCATTTATTTCATCTCCCCAAGCAGGCCGCAAAGCGAGCGACGATGGGCAACTGCAACCACGCGTGCGAGGATGGCAAACAAGGCCCCCATATGAGTTCCTAGAAGCTCGCATCTCCGGAGTGCCGGAGTGGCAGCGGTCGGTAGCCTGTCCGTCTCACAATCACCACCGCCGAAACCAGTGTAAGTAAATAAGCAAATAAATAAATTTTAATTATTTATGACAACTCAAACAAAAATACACACATACATGGACATTTTCACGCAGCGCTGCTTTCGGCGTGGTGTGGTGGTACTTGTTCGCTTGACCACTTCTTGGTCACTTACTGCCGTCCAGTTCGCGGGAACCAAACCGTGACACTGTGGGTTAAGCCCAGGTCAAAATTTAATTTCAACCTAAGTCCTTCATTTTTACATCGATCACCAGAGATGTCAATTCAAATCGATTGAGGACATTTTTTTTTCTACTCTTCAACCACTGTCCACGCATATCACCGAAGGAAAAATCTTCCACCTCGATCTTGTTTATTTTGCATTTTTAATGTTGCTTGCCGTGAGTGCGCGCGCCAGCGATGGGCGATGGAATTTTAGCTGAAGCTGTTGCACTTGCAGCAATAAGAAGAGTGCATCTCCCGACCCGACACGACTCGTTAGGCCAAACTTTCCAAGCAAGAATATGTCATCCCAAAGAAGGAACGACGCACGGGCCTGATAATGACCGCAGCCCGGGTTCAAAATTTATGATCATCAACAACGAACGAACTTCCCTTCGCTGTGCTCTGCCGTGGAGAGTATGGAATTGCATTATTTTATTAGCGATATCAATTTCATAAATTTGCCCGGCGGTTCACCGCAGGACGTGCGTGTGATTCTTGCCGGAGATATCCTGGGATGCACAAGGGAACATCAAGTCAACGAGGTGCGATTTTTTTCGTCTTTCTGGTGCTCGAGCGGGCTATCTTATTTGCAGTTCATAATGTCGAATAAGGCGACACGGACCGGTGTGGCGAGAATCATTGCTATTTTTTCTTGGTCACAAAAGGTGAGTCAGTGCAAGGAAAGTAAACTGCAGGTGGGAAACATGCGATCCGATTCCGTTGTGGCTTATGCAGCTGCTGGGAAGATGTTTGAAATCATGATTCTTGGGTCAACTAAAAACGCTTGGGAAAATGTTTCAAACATATCAACATCCATTTATGATATTTTAGTTTCTTTAGACCCAATTTTAGAGAAACTTCTTATCAACCATGTCGAAAAGTGCCATAAATATGACGACTTCTTTTTTTTCGGTTTTGCGCTAATGTAGGATGGGTAGCATGTTTAATTTTATCTGATTTTTCTTTGATTTTGTGATTTTTTCAAACAAGTTGCATTACATTTGGTTGCAGTTTGAAATCACACGCTCACCAATGGAGGCGAAGAAAATCGCAATTTGTTTGTCCTAGGATGTTTTCAAGGCTCTGCAACTTCAAAGAATGTTCAGAGCTCAGCAATTCAACAAAGATCCAATGATGTCTTGATACATTAAGAGCTGCCCAAAAGTTCCAACCAAAAGTTCCGCACTAATGGGAAAAAATCATCATGTGAAAATCATCGATCATAAATCTAACCTTGTTGTGTACCCACCTTGAGTCTGTCTGCTTGGGATTGAGCAATGTGAGGGGGCCCATACAAAGGTAATCATATATGATCTTTCGACCAGCAAACTCATCTGCTCCCTTACCTTTGAAAAGAAATAAGATGAGTACCTACCTTGTTTCATCTACCCAATCGAACTGAGAATATCCGAGAGGATGAAGTAATGGTCTATAGGCATGTCGGAAATCATCCCCAATCCGAAGTTGATTGCTGCTTGCTAAGCAAAATAAGCGGAACAAGGTTCCTGAAGTTTCCGAAACGCGGTTGAAGACACCGAAGCCAGTGGATCCATCAGTGCGTGATCCATCAGTGAAAAATCTTCTATTGGAACTGACTTGTTGGTTGGGATACAAAATTGTCCCATCTCTCTTTCACCACAAAAATGCTTCCGTTCTAAAATAAGTGCTGATAAAGATTTAAATCCCTAGTTTGAAACGTTAACGATGATAAAACTGTAATCTACAATCATGAAAACTTAAAAGCCGAAACAAAATGACTTATTCTTCGAGATTTTTAAACTTTCCCGCAAATCAATAATTTTCTGAAGTTTTCGGTGATTACTTGAAGGAATTGAAATTGAAGAGCTTTGAACCTCAATAATTCACGCAACTTTCCTGAAGTTTCATGACCTTCCTTTAAAATCTCTAATCTTACCTGAAGTTCCTAAAATTTCTTTTATATGGCTTTCTCAGTCTAGGATAATCCAAATAGTTAGTTTTGAATTTCCCGACGTTTCGGCCGTTTATTGTGGCCTTTTTCAAGGGTTAAACAGTCTACCGTCGGGAAATGCAACAGTAACTGTTTGGATTACCCTAGACTGAGAAAGCCATATAAAAGAAATATCCATACGTACCAATCGAAAAATAAAATAAAAAAGTGGCTAAAATTTTCAAGAAATTTTCGGCTATTCTCTTACATTCCAACAATTTTCCTGAAATTCGAGGATCATCTATGAAGACCGTGCAAATTTTCAACTTTTTTTTTTGAACATTCGTGAATGTTTCATAATTCTTCGAACTTCTTGAAAGTTCCTACAATTAACTAATGAAAATGCTCTGAAGTTCACTGATCTACCTTCAAATACCCGAAACATCCCTGTGAATAATGAAACTACTTTAACATCTTTAAACTTCTCTGAAGTTGTGTGGACTTCTCTGAAGATATCAGCACTTGTTGCTGAAGTTCCGGAAATTCCATGAGTTTCTTCGAACTTCTGTAAAGTTCCTGCAATTTCCTTGAAATTAAATTAACCACTCTGAAGTTCTCACAATTCTTCGTCAATTATTGGTACTGTTCTGATATCAATGGAACTATCTTAAATTTTTTTAAACTATCCTGAGAAACTCTGGTCATTTGTAAAGTTCCCAAAATGTGTCCACAATTTTCTAAAAATTTCGGTAGATCTTTCGACTTCTCTGAAATTCCTGGAACTTCTTGAAGAAGATAAAGAGATTAATGTTCTAACATTATTCCTATTGATCTCCTTTCTTCACTTTCATAAAGTTCTCTGGATATCCGTGAAGCTTCTAGAACAGTTGCCCTGGAATTAATAAAACATTCGCAAGATCTTTTAAACGAAGATACATCAATAACGTAGCATTTTAGGGTGACCAGCCATGTATAAAAATACGCTACAATGGGGAGTGGGTCCAAAGTTGGTACTTCTTCAAACATAAACAAACGTGAAACAGGTAGCGTATTTCTTTATATGGTTGGTCACCCTAAAATTCTACGTCATTTATGCAAATTCCCTAGCTTTCTCACATTTTTGCAGTTTCTTTAATGTCTCGCAACTTCTGTGAACTTAAGTTCGCTTAACTTTCTTAAACTTATCTTCCGATCGCTAAACTTCCTTATGTTTTCAAAACTTCTTTTTATGAGTTTTAATCGATCTGTCCTAAAGTACTCGAAATTTACCTGAAGTTCCATACATTTTCCTTATCATGGCTTGCATTGAGTACTTGGAACTGCCCGAAGCTACATAACTTCTATTCAGATCTTTAAAGTCAACTAAAGTTTTGGCATCTTCAGTAAAATTAGTTCCTGCAATTTTGCAATCCTGCACATTGATCTTCACTAAAGTTCTAGAAATTTTCCTGAAATCTATTAAACTTCCCTAAAGCTATCGGAACTTAATTTTAACTTAAATATTGTTCTGGACGTTCTTGAAAGTTTCGGAACCACCCTGAAGTTTTCAGCACTTTATATGAAATTCTCAGAACTTCTTGAAATTTCCCACAATTTTGTAGATGCTAAAGGAACGTTAATTGACATATAGTTTTCAAAATTTTCTATAAGTTTTGATGCTTAAGGAACTCTAAGAATTTTAAGTTTTCTTGACTGTGTGCTTGGAACATCTGTAGAGTTCCCACCTTTTTTTAAGTAAATCGGACAGACTTGAAGTTCTCAAAATTTCCTGAAGTTTTTGTAATTCCTCTCATGTGTCCACAATTTATCGGACATTCATGGAACTGCTCGGAAGTAATTAAAACTTTCTCGAAACTCTCTGAACTTTCCTAAAGATCTTGGAATTTACCTGAAGTATTCTGAAGTTTCTTGAAGTTTTTGTGAAGCTCCTGAAATTTTCATGATATTAATAAAACTTTCATGAAGTTCTTAAAATTCATGGAAATGCATTTATGTTCTCAGAATTCACCCTTAAAAATCTTTCAATCTTTTGGATTTTCCCTTGGAGCAACAGAATTGATTGTAAGAGCACTAAACTAACCTGATTTTTATTGGAGTTTCCTGAACATCTCAAAACTTCTAACGAGTTTCCTACAACTCGAACTTTGTCATGGAACAAAATTAAAAAAAAAAATGTTTTCCAAAACCTCAAGAAAATAAGGTCTTATTTATGATAAGCCTCTCTTAGCTCAGTCAGAATAGGCGCAGCTACAAAGCAAGACCATGCTGGAGGTGGCTGGGTTCGGGTTGGAAAATTTCTCGACTCACCTAGCAGCAATATCAGCATCGATCGTGTAGTTGTACCGAAGACGAATCGTTTGAAAGTCATCGGTGTCACCCTCGACCGGTCACTGACTTTCAAACAGCATTGTGAGACTGTGAAAACTACATGCGACTCAAGGCTGCGAATTCTTGAAATGATTGAGGCTAAACTTCCACGAGGACAACGCGAGTCTCTTCTGTGCATAGGATCGGCAATCGTTACGTCACGCATTCTTTATGGCATCGGACTTGTCAGCAGAGCGAAGGATACAGTTGTGCAAACTCTCGCACCCATCTACAACCGGATGGTCCGGTTCGCCTCAGGAGCGTACGTCACCAGCCCGATTCCAGCGATCATGGCTGAAGCGGGCACATTACCGTTCGATCTCCTGGTTTTTCAAGCTGCAGCTTGAGTTGCCATTCGCTTGCTGGAAAAGGATCACAGAAATGTCGACCTTCCAGTTTTTCAACGTGTATCCGATCGTCTGGTGGCGGGTGATATAAATTTTCCGACCATCGCTGTTCGGACACGTTTCACCAATTGAGTGTGGCATGCTTCCAAGCCACGATTTGTTTGGGACGTGAAACGAAAGGTGAAAGCGGGAGATCCCCCAGATACAGTGCATCCCATCATTCAGGAGTTGCTGGAAAACCGGTTTCACCGTGCAACGACTATCTATACCGACGGTTCTAGGTGTGAAGACAGAGTAGGAGCAGGAGTATTCAGCGGCAGCGTGCAGAGAGCTATACACGGTAACCGCAAAATACCAAATAATGACTACAAAGTAAGCATTTTCGAGCGAGACTTGGACTACCCATTAAATGAGTAAAAATATTACCCATTTATTAGTATTTGTTACTCAAAAATGAATACTTACTACTTGTTTTTGTAGTTGTAATTACTCATAAATGGGTAAAATTTAAGTCCCAGTTTCCCTCGAAAATACTTACTTTGTAGTCATATTTGGGTATTTTGCGGTTACCGTGTAGGCCTTCCATCACAATGTAGCGTTTTTTCGGCGGAGGCCTATACGATCAAATCGGCTATCAACGAGGCAAGTACAATAATTGACGTGATCATTCTGTCCGATTCGGCTAGCTGTCTTTCAGTAATAGAGAGTGGCAAATCGCAGCATCCCTGGATCCAAGAAATTGAATACCTGCTTCGAAAGCGTCCGATTCACTTGTGTTGGGTTCCCGGCCACGCCGGCATCCGGGGCAACGAGGAAGCGGACCGACTCGCCGGAGAAGCACGAAACAACCCGCCAATCAATATCGGTATCCCAGGAAAAGATGCCATTGAGGCAATGATCCAAGCCGTCCGTCAACAGTGGGAGGCACGATGGGCTCAACTTACAGAAGTCAAGTTGAAGGAGATAAAACGTGACACGAAAAAGTGGATCGATCAGAAAAGTTCTGTCGACCAGCGAGTACGCACTCGTTTGCGCATCGGCCATACCAGGCTGACACACGAATTTCTATTAAAGAAATCATCGCCACCGACATGCGAATGCTGTGGAACGGTTATGGATGTCCGGCACGTAATTCTACACTGCACGCAATTTGAAGCAGTCAGGACGAAACATGAGATCGATCCAACTAGTCTTTATACGGCACTATGCAACGATGATGACAGTGAAAAGCGGTTACTGAAGTTCCTGCATAAGCTTCATATCTATCAAACATTGTGAAAACGAGGAATAGAGAGAAGCAGAACCATAGGACGTTAAGGACAACAGAATAAATCAGAGGATGATGGAGAAGAAACATACAAAATGGGAGCAGAAGAAGACATGAATGGAGAACAAGATGAAGAAATCGGGTAGAAGATCAAGCGAAGAACGAAGGAAAATCAAGAAGACGAATGAGAAGAGTTGCCACTACCTAAGGGCAAAAATGGAAGATGACAGAAGATGATGCGAAGAAAGCAGAAGATGATGGAGAAGAAGATGGTTATGCAGAGGATGAAGTAGAGCGCGAAGCAAAACGAAAAGGGTGAAAGAAGACAGAAAGGTGAATACACGAATGAAGAAGATGGCAATAAAGAAGGTGAAACCGAGTATCAAAAGAAGATTGAAGCAGATGGAAATCCAAGAAGCAGGAAATGAAAAGATGATGGAGGGGAAGCAAACGTTGTTGGAGAGGAAAAGAATATGGTAGCGGATGGGAATGCAAGAAGCAAGAAATATGAGAATATAATAAAATATAAGACGGAGAGGAAGACAATTGTATATGATGGTGAAGAAATGAATGAAATAGAAAAGAAAACAGAAAGTGCATAGAATTGAATCTGAAGTGATGAATATGTAGTGGAACGAAGCAAGGAAAAGAAGATGCAGCAGTAGCAAAAACGATGAAATATGAACCGGAGCAGTAAAGAAGCTAAGTGTGAACTCAACAACTAACACTAGCACCACACAAAACACACTGTACACTAACATTCTTTAAAGACACGAATTCATCAGCAGATTTAAAGTGTCGGTTATAAACAACAACAATAACAACAAAAATAAATGTGGAAGTGCATCGAGAACACTAAGTTGAGAGCACACAATAGGCTAATATTCGATAAGCAATAAGCTTGAAATGCGAGGAAGAAGAAGGAGTTATGGTAAGTCAGAAAAATCAGGAATTTATAGCATCATTTTCATAAAATCGCTGGTAGCAGGTTGTCTCAAAACTACTCAAGGGAATAAAAGGTATCAAGATCTCAAAGAACTTTATACAATACTATTGGAATCGGACTTCTGATTTCGGAGATATGACCGAAAACATTTCCGTAAATACGGATTTTTATAAATAAATCTAGTTTCTTGGCATACACTGAACTGAGTTGGACTCAACAACCTCCAAATGAAAGGCATTATAATCGCATATAGCCAATTTGAATATCTTTGGAATCGGTCATCCGGTTCCGGAGATGTGGCTGGAACATGTTCCTGTTTGTAAGGACCATGAGACTAAATTTGACTTGCAACGAATAAAACCCACCATGTCACATCAAATGACATGATCATACAAAAAAAAAAAAAAATTAGTGGCCACTGGCCAAACTGGCCACATCTGGATTTTGGAGATTTTGTTGTTGTTATAGTCACTTTAACGCTTTGGGTCAATCGTGACTTTTTCGGGTGAAATTTGAACTCGTGACTTTGGCGTGAGAGGTAAGAATGTTAACTACTACGCCGGGGCCGTTCCCAGTATTGCGGGGCGACATCTGTCGAATTTGATGGTGGAATGTAATACCCAATAGATAAAAAAAAAACTATACATTCCTATTCTTCACAGAACACTGAAAAACATCCTTCCCTTGCATTCAAGCAGATGTTCTGTTTACACAGATGCCATTCAATGAACTCCAATCAATGTCAAAACAATCGCAAATTTATTGGAAACAGTACGGAATGATGCAAGAGCGCAAGCATTCTTCGAACTGATGTATTTATAAGACCCACATTTCATACTGGGAAGCACACACATACACACACACATATCCGCACCCGCCGGAATAAGTAAACATCATATTTTATAAAATATGACGATGATTATTGTTGCAGAAACACTCCTGGCCCCGGAGGGCGCAGGGAGAATAACAACGACAGAAAATACCATTTCAAGAGCGAAAGAAGTAAAAGTGTGGGATGCTGACGGAAGACAAAACAACCAACGCTCCTCGGCCCGGCGAGAAAACCAACCAACCGCACCGGGTAAAGCGAATGCAACAGGGGCAAGTGTGTCTGCTGCACAGAAGGTCCCAGAATCAATTGAATTTTTCTCGTTTCATCTGCTGCTTGTTGGTAAAAAAAAATAAAAAAAAATAAGTTCCAACGACGACGACGACGAGCTGCCTGCTGTTTCCATCGAATTGTTGTGCCGGTTCTTCCCGGTGCTATATGCAAGTCGCATGTACCGGAGTGTTATCTTCGGCGTTGCATCTTCCTTTATTCCCACACGGATCCGTTGGTCGTGGATGCGGGAACCCCGCGAGAGAACATATTTTCGGTGTCTTTTTTTTCATAATTTTCTCCCAACTCCCTCGAAACTCAATTCTGCTAAACTGCAGCACAGACTGTTGTTGCTTGGACTGTTCGTGCGCGAATCGTAATAAGGAGAGACATGTTCGCCTGTCGAGTCATTTCGCCGGCCTTATCGATCTCCTCTCCCCTCGGTTACTCTTGGAGTTGGATTAACTTTCACACGCGGCAAACTGACCTCGCGCTGGCTAGCAGTGTCCATGTTCACCCAAGTCAGCTAAACAAACAATATGTCACTTCCTGCACCCACGACGACGTGGTGGCGGTTGATGCTGGCTGCAGTTACAGAGTCAGAGGCGTGAGTAGTTCTATGATAGAACCGCACGTAATATCATATTTACCATCTGTACAATGGGGTACCGACTAAGTGAATTTGGTCGCTTCCCATAAGCAGCTACCATCAGGCTATGTGGCCAAAGTTCTCCGAAAAGAACATGCTGCGGTAGCTCTGCAGGGTGGCCTATGGGTGATTGGGATAAAGGATCGGTCGTGATGGAACAACCCATCACGTCGTTGTCGTCGTCGCCGCCGCTGCCGTGTTCGTGGAGGAAAAACAACTTGGCACTACCAGTAAACGGTTGTTGTTCCATCATGACCTGGGTGCGATTGCAAGACGTTGATAACAGAGCTTTCACGAATTCCTAGTGCAATGTTCGAGCGAGCGGGGACGTGTCGTGTTGACCCTTCGGAGTCAGGATTTTGCTACCTACTACGGCATGGCCGCTGTAAAATATCGACCTGTCACAAGCTGGCGACACTCATCGCCCGCTAATTAACCACGTTTCTGGCTGTTCCTTCCAATTTCTACTTTTCCAACATGCTGCCTTTCGCGTAGACACACACACACACACATGGTAGTCCTTTCTCGCCTCCCAATCATCCGACTCCGGTGGACCCGCGTTTCGAGAGTCTTATCACAAGCCCGAAATCAGGAAGGCGTGCGCTTTTGAGAAAGAAAAATTTGGCACCCCTAAAATTCACACATAAACCGATATTACGAGACCTTCACTTCAGCCGCGACATGCTAATGAAGCTGAGGCGGACACAACTTTAATTAAACATTTTCGGGGGTAGACACACGGTTTTCCCCCCTCACACACGCGCGCTCACCATTATCGGTTGATTGAGGTTGATGGTTGCAATTTTATGCTCCTAAGCCGAAACTGTCACCGATCCAAAAGCCATTAATTAGATGACGACAACCGACCACGACCGACGAACGGAGGGACGGACGGCGGGGCGGCCGTTTGCCATCAAAGGTCCCACCGACGCCGACGCCGCCAATCGCTTCGCGCCTACACGGTCTTTCTCGTTAGCGCTTGTAAACAAGTTTTGCTAATCTTTCAAAACAATGTGTTTTTAGAACTATGTGCGGGTTGTTGGTCCGGGCAGCGGGGATTGGACCCTGGATAATGGGACATGAGTTTGACAACAAGTGGGAGATTAGTTTCATGGACTTTGCATCACTTGTGTACGGGTGAGGGATGACATTTTAGATGAATTATGTTTGGGAAATTTGGTGGAGTCCGTGTTTCATAGTTTCGGATCGCTTGGCTTTGCTAACACTACTTGTGTTGACATATTTCGAACAATATTTTGATATTATGACTAGGTGAAATAGGTAGCTAGAGAGACCCAGCGTAGACTCATTTGTCATATGGAATTAGTTTGTTTATATAAATTCTCGGAATTGCAGCAGATGAACATGTCTATTGATCAATAAAAGAGACCTTTAAATGAATAACAGTAAGTCGTATAATCTAAACTGTTCAGCATTTGTCTACCACACAAGTTGAAAAAAAAAAAAATCAAATTAGGTATTGTGATACGTGTAAAATTAAAAGACTTATCTAGGCCCAGGATATGGTCATTTGATCCTAAACGCTTTCATCCCGTGATTCTGTACTAACAATAGTTCTAGAACAATGTTTATAACGTGGCTACTTTATCGGTCAATCCAGATTATCCGGAAAACCAGGATATGGCCACTTTACTCCAAAATTTAAATTCTTTATTAAATTCGATTTGATCTCATGATTCTGAACAAACATAAAAAAAATCGCAAGGTTCTAGGACAATTTTTATAATGTGGCCACTTTATCGGGCAATCCAGATTATCTAGTGAACCAGGATATGGCCACTATATTCCAAAATATGTATTCCAAGTTAAATACGCTTTGATCTTTTGATTCTGAACAACATAGAAAAAAAATCACAAGGTTCTAGGACATTTTTATAATGTGGCCACTTTATCGGTCGTTCCGGATCCTCCTTTAGGACAGTAGAGTTTCCCTGATGGCGTATATGGTGTTAAGTAAAGTGTAAAATTATGTCGATAGATAGTGGCATTTCCTACTTTACCGGGAACTTGGGTTCATCCCGGCCCTCTATCTCGGTAGGCAAAAGTCTCCGGCCAATGGATTCAGCAGAACTTTTTCTTTGAGAATATGTATAACATGTTGGCTGAAACCGTTTGACAGCCGAGAGATTCAATTTAATCGCGGTTTTGTCAATTTTTGTCCAGTGTGCAGTGGTGTAGTGGTAAGCGTGATTGCCTTTCTTTGCCTGGGTTCAATCCCAGTCGGCCCCGTCAGGATTTTCTGAGGCATAACATTTTGATAACGCCTAAGTAAAGTCGTTGGTCCCCGGTTCATGAATTCATTGGCGATAGGTAGGGTCCAGGTATGGGAGCTACCTCCTTGGCGTCGGTAGCACACTAATCAATACGGAAAACAAGATCGACGGAAAAGAAAAAAAAAGAAGCTAATTAACGCTTTTCAAACCAAATTGGGCTACATCAATCTATCCAGCGGGACAAACTTAACGTATTTCAAAGTTGATACGTGTTTTGGAATGTACCAATAGCGTACCATAGCGTACCTTCAAGGATTTTAAACGTTCCTCAAAGCTTCCCGGAAAACCCGTTTCCCGCTGGATAGACATACGATTTCAGCAATGACAAAGTCGATCGACCAGATTTCTACGGAAATGTGACGTACCAAATGCGTACTTTACGAATCTGTAATTCATTTTTCACGTACCTCTTATTTTCACTTAAATGCTAGTACTAAATTTTTTAAATTTTTTCCCTGGAAATTTTAAGCCTGATTTCATATAAAAAACATTATACTTAAGTGCATTATAGCCAATTTGAGGACCAAAAACAGTTTTTTTTATTTGCATCCCTTAAAAATACACTAATTTCGAACAAAACCGTTATTCATGATAATTATGGAGACGCACGGTGCTTCTTGGAAAACTCCATCATGAGAAATGCCTTGATAACTTTCTGATCGGTCATGACCAACGCACCTAACTGGAATTCACTTTCTGTTAGAATTTACCAGTGATTTAAATAAAAATTAATATTATTTTAAAAATTAATTTTTTTTGACGATATTTTACAGAAAACCTGATCAAATGATCAGATATCTGTCAGAAATTTTTCCTGAATATCTCTGGAACACTTTCTGATTGGTCATGACCAACGTACCTAACTGGAATTCACTTTCTCACTTTAATCCGTTTACAAATATTCCACCTGAATTGTATAATAATGATGCAAATAATAAAAACGAAAGTTCTAGATTATTGCCACGAATCTGGTTATACTGACTGGTCTGGTAATTCATTGACTCCGTGTGCTTGTCACGTTGTCGGTGCGTGGAGCGTACGGAAGTGGATTATTCAATGTAGTCATTATTGAATGCTCTAGTACTCTCTCTCTCTCTCTCTCTCGCTCTTGCTCTCTTAACAGTGGTTTATGCCGCGTTGACACTTGTAATCAGCGTTGCCAGTATTCCAGATTTATCTGAATTTTCCAGATTTTTAGTCGTCTTGCCAGATAGACAGATAGACCACGTATATTTTAAGATTTTTTTAATATGTTCCAGATTTTCCCAAATTTTTTAATTTGATCTTTCCTCTAATAAAAAAAAACGAAAGAGCCAAATTTTCTACTTTAATTAATTTTAATTTTAAGGTAATTCTGAAAATAGTTCACAGTTAAGTGTGAGGCGAATTCTTTTTGAAATCAAAGTAGAATTTCACGCTACTTCTGAGTAGAATTACATCCATCTTTGTGGGCTTCGGGGTCGTGTGGCGTCACCCATCATTTAGGCGTATTGTGAGTGCCACGAAGTGAGGGTTCGATTCACACTCCAGCCGGGGCAAATTATGGCAACCTAAAAATTTGCCTATTGTTCTAATGGTAATGGATGTGGTGTGTTTTCCGTTGTTTAATGTTAAATATTCAGTCTGTGCAACCTCTGGTTGAAGACGGTGTCAATTGTCTTGTCAACTATGATGGCAATTGCATGGAGATTTTGTCAATAAAGGAAATTTCAATCCGGAAAATAAATCATAGAAAATTTTTATCATGAAACTTAAGGAGTATGCTGATACGAATCGCGACAATAATTTCAATGGAATTCTGTCCAATGTTTCTATGGAGATTAATTTTACTAACAATTAAGGCGTAATTTCTGGGAGACTTTCAAAACCATTTTGGCAAAGTACTTGAGTACTTAGGTAATACTGAAAAGGATTTCAAACCAATTCTAACCTTACCTACACAGCAAAAAAATAATTTTGATATCACATCAAAGTGGATGCACTACAATCATGTCGAAAATTTCATGTAAAAGGAGCGTAATGTCAGTTCATGCATTGTATTAATGATAATTTTGTCCTTTTTAGCAAGTAATATTACACCATATTTTCGACATGATTGTAGTGCATCTACTTTGACGTGATATCAAAATTATTTTTTTGCTGTGTACAAAGCAGTTTAAAGGGAATCATCGGATAAGTCTGAGAAGAGTGTGACGGTCATTCTGAAGAGTGTACCAAGGAAATTGTTAAGAATATTTTAAGAATTTCATAGAGAAAAATGGACACAAAATTGAGCCAATTCTTGGGAATTATTACCAATTTGAGGGTGTTGTGGGATTGAAGAGTGATTTATAAGAGATTTCAAGAGGTAATGATAAGAACTCTTAGAATGTTACTGGAAAAGTTTAGATATTTTCAAGATTATTTTAGAGGAATATAGAAAAGAAATATGATGGAATTCTAGGATGATTCAAATTGAACAAAAAAAAAGGCCAAGATATCCTGTAATGAGTCCAAGTAAATTCAGACTACCAAAACATTTCATGGTCTGGGACGCAGGAAAAATATAAATTCCGGAATTTAGAATCATTGCAAGATCCTGAGACTTCAAAAATGAAACTATCAGACTTTCATTTTAGTAATATAATAAAATTATTCTTTGGCATAATGGTCATGCGAATAGTGGAGTTACCCGTAGTTTTGGTAAACTGTGTGTGAGTTCCACGATGTTAGGTTTTGATTCTCACTTTAGCCCGGTGAATTTAGCTTCAAAATAAAATTGCCTACTGGTCTGTTGGGTGTTGTGGGTTGTATGCTGTTAAGAATTAAACTGTAAGTCTGATCAACCTCAGAGTAATATTAGAATTATTTAGAACTAATAAAATCTTTAAATTCTGGTACTGCATCAAATAGTAAGGACTACATCGACTATTAGTTCAAAAAATCCATCCCATCAAATTTCCTTGATTCTTTGCTTCTCATTCTTTTTTAAAAAGTCACAGTTTAAAAAACAATTCTAACCATATGTTCGGATGTTTTTTACCCACATTTACCTCAATTTTTGAAATGCCGGGTAATGGATATATGAACTTTTTAGGCACACCGTGTCAATACTTTTCAACTTTTGGAAGCAATGTTTACAAATTATTTGCTTTATATAATTTATTTAAGCATGTAATTTATAACCATTCTAGAACTTTAAATAAATTCTAGATTATCATACTGACCTATTTTTACGGGAGATTGACACATCACTTTGACTTCAATAGCATTATGTTAAAAAGAGGATTTTTTGGAGCATTCCAGATTTTTCCAGTTTTTATATTTTACCTGGTCCAGATTTTTCTGAAAATTACCTGGCAACGCTGTTGTAATGATCAGTGATGGAAAAGTTCGCGAAAAATCACTATGACTCATAAACTTTTCCCTTGGTGAACTTCGTGAAATATCGCGAACTTTTCCAACACTGGTAATGATTTACCATAAAGCATAATAAACCCACGTTAGGTGCATTGGTCATGACCAATCAGAGAGTATTCCAGGGATATCCAGGAATAGGTTTTGAAAGATATCATTTGATCAGGTTTGATCCAAAGTATCATTAACATAATGGAATTTTTAAAATAATATTAAGTTTTATTTGAATCACTGGTAAATTCTATCAAAAAGTGAATTCCAGTTAGGTTTGTTGGTCATCACCGATCAGAAATTTATCAAGGCATTTCTCATGATGGAGTTTTCCAAGCAGCACCGTGCGTCTCCATAATTATTCATGATGTTAACGGTTTTGTTCGAAATTAGTATATTTTTAAGGGATGCAAATAAAAAAAACCGTTTTTGGTCCTCAAATTGGCAAGAATGCACTTAAGTATAATGTTTTTTATATGAAATCGGGCTTAAACTTTCCGAGGAATCCAATTCCAAGCTAAGAATTCATATATAAACCGATTTAAAAAGTTTAGTATAAGCATTTAAGTGAAAATAAGAGGTACGTTAAAAATGAATTACAAATTTGTAAAGTACGCATTTGGTACGTCACATTTCCGTAGAAATCTGGTCGATCGACTTGGTCATTGCTGAAATCGTATGTCTATCCAGCGGGACATGGATTTTCCGGTAAGCGATAGGATGAAAAATTATGCTTAGGTCGAAAAAGCTCTCTATCAAAACTATATCTAGATATAGCTGGCATTAGAGCGTAATTATTATTATTATTATCTCTATTTAGGAGATTTTCAGTCGCAGGCTGGTTCATCTTCGATCCATTAGGGCGTAACAGCCTTTGTAAACAATGACTTCTCTCGTTGATTTCTAGAAATTCAAGGTACGCCTACACAAACCAATACATATATCCATTGGGTAGGGAAAGTCTTCCCCTACTCGATGGTAATGTCAATTTGCCAGTGAGAGCCATAACTTTCGAGATTTCATCGAGAGAAGTCATTGTTTAAAAAAGCTGTTACGCCCTAATTCCAGCTCTATCTAGATATGATGTGTTAATCCAGGACATATATTGATCCGAGTTCTAGGAACCATATTTAATTGATTCCATGCTTCGTGGCATTAAAACAGAGCACACCTTGGTGTGTACCATCTAACATTGGAATGTTTCCGGATAATGTGAGCTATTTTTTAAATTCTGCAATCAAATTCATTGTTAATTTTTTTTGTTACATCATTTTTAATACCACCATATTTTTTGAAACAATTTGCATTTGGGATCACACAACCGAAAATAGAGGCGAAAAAAAAATCGCGAATGAACAGAATTGAGTGTATTCACTTTCATTAAAACCATGGTTACTCAATGATTGAGTAAACATCTGTTCGAGTTTGTGTGAATGTCCCTCAATATGTGAAACATTTAGTAAAATTTCAGTGGATTTTTACTCATTCTATGAGTAGCCGTGGCCTTAGCGAAAGGTGAGTAAACGGAACCCTAATTTAACTCAAATTATATGACCGTGTACCTCTGTCGATTCCTTCCAACCTGCAGCCATCCAATCAACGAGAGATACGGCTCCCGGTTTACCCTATTGAAAATAACTGGAGCGTGGCGGGGTAGAAAAGTGCCACCGCACAAATACAATCGCGTTCTTCCACTAAGGCGATAGGCAAAGGATGGGTGGAGAAAAAAAAAACGGTCGTGAAAAATTACGGATATAACACCTTGACACAAAAGAAGATTTTCCCAACCATGGTAGGCAAGCTAAATGAGACTATGTAGCTCTTTTTTCTTCCCTTCAACCTTGGCTCCGAAACAGTTGAGCGCAAGTTTTGAATAACGGATCCGGAACGGAGAGTGCCTTCGGTTGAAATTGAAAAGAAAAATTTTGGCAGATCATTTCACAGTGCCATCACTCGACGACGGTCATGCAAGAAGAAAACCTCACGCAAAAGACGGTTCCTCGCCGTCGTTACCATATCCATCATCAGTCAGTACAAATTTAGCGCTCATCATCATGTGGCATGTGTTCATGTGAAGAAGCCCGTAAGCAAAGCTTGTACAGAGAAAACCTGCCGCGCAGCAGCTAGCAGCGCGTTCCTTTCTCATTCCTTCCTGCACCCCTCCCAGCGCTGACTGACTGCAAGTCAATGTGACTCGAAAACCAGCCATGTCTGTCTGTTTACGGCCGTGTACATGTAATCAAAATTTTTATGAATATTTAATCAAAACAAATGAATGTATCTTGTGTGTATGTTGCTGCCGGGCCGGGACAGAGAAGGCAATAGAGCGAAGTCTCCTCCATCAACATCAACCTACTTCAACCTCATCTGGTCTGGCCGTGGTGGTGGTGGTGGTGGTTGTCATGAGAGAGACGAACAAACCCAAAGCAAAGTGATTGCCGAAAACAGTGAAGTGAGGAACGAGAGAAACTCGGAGGAATTTGGAGAACCGGAGAGCGCGCACACCTCAGCGGGAGGTAGCCGTCGAAGATCGTCGAGAAGATCATTTTGGTTTTTCGTGTTACCAAAACAACAGTTCTTGGCCGGAGAGATAGAGGGACGGAGAGAACGAGCAGGCGAGATCCGTCCGTCTGGCTGTATATGTCTTTCAAACACGACATGGTTGTTGTACACTTCTTCTTCTTGTTCTTCGGTTCAGATTGGTCTTTGCATCCGCGCCTCGTTATGGACTCTACGAGGCTTGTTTGGCAGTCAGCAGGAGAACAAGACAAGGAAGAAAAAAGCGTTTAAGGATATCTGATTTCATCATCATCTTGTCTTGTTTTATTTACTTTTCTGGCGTGCCTACACCTCAACGACGAGAAGACGAGACAGGCGTGCCGGTTTCCGAGAAGTAGGAGGTTGTAACTCATTGCATTGGCTTGGCATTGCAGTCGGTCCCGGCATGGGGGCGGACGGTGTTCGGTATTCGTGGCTGCTGCTGCTGCTGCCGGACATACATCAGGACTCGGGGATCTCCCGGGGGTCTCGACATGGTCGTTTTGTTTTTTAATTAAACCTAAACGTGTACGTGTGACGGCACGGCACACGGACCGGGGGCTCAGATTGCAGATAATGGTGTCGTGCGATTCGCGAGAACATTATTGGAATAGGGATTGTCATTCTGATTTCGGGAGCATACATTAAGTACGTCACGTGAAATTGAGAGAAAATCAATCCCCTTCCCCCTTTAGTCACGTTTTTCCTGTACCTAATGAGCAGTTCCACGCCAAACGACGAATCGGAAAAACTCGAAGTTCTCTGATTTGCGTAAACCTTTGCATAATTGTGCTATGGGTAATGCAAAATTTGAAATTTTCGTTTCACAGTGCTCAATCGGTTCCAAATCGGCTACTTATTAACTTCCCAAAATTTAAGCTTTATTTGATTAGAAACTGACTTGGCAGAAACCATTTGAAGTTTATATGGAGATTACTATGGGAAGACCAAACTTTGTGTTCATTGCCTTCTAGCCTTTTTCCATATTGCACTATCAAAAAGTTCTACAGATATTCTTATGGGAAATTTTCTCAACTACAACCTTGCAGAAGATTGTTTTCCAGCCAAACTTAAAATTAAATATTTATTAATTGTTTAAGAGATTGATGATCTTATGGCATGATCAAGCAGGTGTTTTGTTTGCAACACTGTATTGTGCTGTGTGACATAGTAGCCATGGTTTTTGTGCTCTATTCTACGCTACAGAAACACCAATGTTGCCTGCTGAACAGTTCATTGAGCATAATCATAATACATCTGTGACTTGAATCATGAATATCTTTTGTTCCTTACATTTGATCGAACAGTGGTATTTGACATGTAGCTGAGAAAATTTTCTACAAGCAAAGCTATTATTTTTAAAAGCAGAGTGACATTGTGCATTTTTCGAGAGATATGAACAAAACATTTGGTTTCCCATAGTAATTTCCATATAAACTTCGTAAGGTTTGTGCCAAGTCAGTTTCTTAATAAACTAGTTAAAATTTTGGGAGGCTAATCAGTACCCAAGTTGGAAACGCTTGAGCACCGTGGAGTGAAAATCTCAAATGTTGCATCAGTCTAATGGGTAATCATTTTGGATCTTGAATCGAAATGACGTCTGAGACAAAGTTGTAGAGAAAAACAACGTCTTTTTGGGGAACATATCGAGGTATTTTTTAAAGTAATTTTGAGTGTTAAAATCAAATCATCAAAAATCGTCAATTTATATAGGGGAAATGGATGTAATGTCGGCCTAAATGCCTCTAATTTGGACCCATACATAAATTCAGCAATCGACTAAATTTTCAATAGCGACCAAAAATATCCATTAGTACCGTCCCAATGACGCGTTCATCTAGATAAAATTGACAAATAGCAGATTTTTAGCGATGGGCCCAATCTTAGATCCATAGGCCAACATTAGAGCCATTTCCCCTACATATTATTTTAAATTAATCTCATGAAACATGCCAACTTTCGGAATATTTAAAACCATGAACACTTTTTTGTCTTGATTTTGTTTTCCGTCGTTCTTGTTTTCCACTAACGACGCCAGGAAGGCAGCTCCCACACATAGACCCCTCCAAGTAACAATTTAACAGCCTTTTGGCTTTCACACTGATTTATTGTGGTTTTATGACGGCAAACGCAATATTTTTGGTTCAAATACAGCATTCAATAGTGCAACATATTCTTGTTTAGCAGTTCAGAATTTTGCTGTTTTGAAAACCTTTTAAAGTTCTGACGATAAAATCAAAACGGGTCTGGTTTTAAAAATGATTTTAATGCAGCATTCTATCCCTGAATAAACTGTGAAGTTAGTCAATCATAAACCTGCTCGGTATTTTTTTTATTGATGTCATGACAAAATGCTCCATAAAGGTGTTTTATCATTATAAAAGCAATTTTTAAACCATTCGGTTTAAAACGGGAACAAAAAGCACACATTGTTGCTTTTTGGTGTCAATAAAGTGTATCACAAAACCCTCCACTGTTTACAAATTAAACTACAAACATGGATCCGCCTAAAGACAGAGAAAAAATAAATCAAGTGGGGCCTTTAAATACTAAATCACAAGTAAATGCCGATGGATATTCGAGAAAAAATGCTAGCGATAGTAGGTTGAATAATTCTAGCGATACTGTTGACGGAAGGGAAAAAGAATCCAATTCCAGGACTTCCTGGTATGTCCAGCAGCTCCGTCAAAACCGGTCAAAAACAACAGAGCAGCCGACTGAGAAGAGTGAAGTGAATGCGGTTCACGACGCACTGGTTGCCGGCTTCCAGTGACACTTAATATTGATGGGAATACACAAAATATTGTCAATAGAATTTGCGTCACGTTCTGAATAAAAACAGACCAGCTTTCTCCAGAAATAGCGTTGCCGCAGTTTAAAACTGGGGCTGCGGAAAACTGCCGATGGAAAATTCAGAAGCTGTCAGTCAGCTGGAAATTGGCCGCCTTCCGAACCATACCAGCAGTTTCATTCTGCGAAAGAGTTGACCCTACGAAAAAACCCAAGCTAGCACACATAAAATTCCTCGCAAATTAACGTCATAAAAGCAGCATTAATTATAGATTTCATGAAAGAAAAACAGCTTCTTCACGAATGGATTATGGAAAATTAATGTTTATGCAATCGCCATGTTGTTATTATTCCATTTGTTTTTTTTACTATCTTCGTTTTTCAAGATGTTTTTCTTTAAAAATAACTTTATTCTCATCAATTCATCAATGATCAGTAATAGAGATTACGAAAATCATCAAATTATCCCGATTGAGCGGAATGATTGATATAAAAATAACTACATTCTGTTTCCGAAATTAAAAAAAAATAGTAAAATCAACATTTTTCGAAGGCGAACTTATATTTTTCGATTTTCCGAAGCTCATTTCACATTAGATTTAATTTGTCACCTAAAAATAGACCACAATATGAGTTTCGATAATTTTGGTTATTATTTCAATTTAATGATGATGAAATTTATGACAGATTTATTTTTGAACAATGAATTTGACAAAAGCAGATGATATGTATCCCTTTTTATTACGATTGATGCTTTATTTTAGTGCACTTATCAAGCGTCAAAGGCAAATGGCACGATTATTGATGCCAAATGGCTTTTATTGTAGTTTTAAATGGTGCTCAACGCTTTCGTCGTATAACCTTTTTGCAGCAAATCAATCTTGTAGTGCCTCGAAAATATGCCCTTCAAAACCTTCTCCAGGGTGGGCAAACTAGATAGATTCTTGTCTTGATGAGGTTTTGGGGGATGTAATAAAGGCAAAGCTGTCTTGACCAGGATTTTATGAATGTTATTTTATAGTAGCCTTGTAGTACTGCATAAAAGGTAAAATGTTACTTGGGCTACCTGGCGACCCATCAACTCATGGACCGGGTACCAACGGCTTTACTTCCCTCCCGTGATCAGAGATTTTATGCCTCAGAAAATCCCGACGGCGCCGACTGGGATTGAACTCAGGCTCTTTGGAGTGAGAGGCAGTCCCGCTTACCACTACACCACCGGCGTCGCTTACCATGGACACTTAAAAATTATCATAAATCGTAGAACATGAACTTTTGGTGGTGAAAGTCTTTTAATAAAACAAAAAGAAAAGAAGGAATGTTGATCAAATTTTTGAACTTTTTTTGGATAAGTTTTTTTATGTAATGTTTGCACATGACACATTACAGAAAAAATATTGGTAACAAGAAGTTTGAAAATATGACCAAAAGTTGATGTTTCAGGTGTCCATAGCTTTAAATATTTGAAAAGTTTGCATTTTGAATGAGCTTTTTTTAATTATAAAATTTACGATACTCTTTTTGAGATTTTTACTCAAAATTTCCTTAAAAAATACCGTGTTTATTTTTCTGAGAAAGATAATACTTTTCTGAACAGCTTACAGACAGACCTTATTTTGAAAAGAAGTAAGGTGTTCGTGTACAGTTTACTGAAAAATTTTGAAACAAAATAAGAGGATTCAAAATGGCCGAAATTTTGCAAAAATGGGAATGATTGTCCAAAACAAGCAATTATGCAAAGTTTCAGGCAAATCTGAGAAGTTCGAGTCAAACTCTAATATTTGATTTGCTATTTGGCCTGGAACTGGTCTAATTGCTTGTCACACTTTTGCAAACTCCCTTAGAGTGCAACGTTCTTAATGGATGCTCATTTACTAGGGTTTGCTTCGTTGATGGTTTAAATATGCAAGTACTTTTTTGCAGTGTCAGTTAATATAGGATTCGAACAAATAGGGGAAAAGTCGACTTCGGCAATACCTTACCCTTGTCATTTGTTGTTCTTGAATTCATTCAGTTCGTTCTGGTATCCTATGACACTTACGATCGATAAATTATGCTTTTTTTCCTTGATTTGTTTTCCGTACCGAGTACGAATGCTACCGACCCATCAACTCGTGGACCGAGGACCAACGGCTCTACTTCCCGAAGGAAGGCGTGATCAGAGATTTTTCTATGCCTCAGAAAATCCCGGCCAATCCCATGGGACTGGCCTTTTGGGGTGAGAGGTAATCACGTTTATCACTGCAACACCGGCGCCGCTAATAAATTAAGCTATGAATATTTAATTCTTTAACATGTGCGCAGCAACTTTTCATCAGTTCATCATATAAACACAAAATGAACTGATAATATGCCTACGTGTTCAGGGTTTTTTGGAATAATTTGCATGCAAATCTCTTAAATTTATCGAACACTTATTTCGAATTATGATATTACTAGAGCGTTCTTTCACAGACAAACAGACGTAACTCTTCATTGTGTATCTTCGTTCACGCATTAAACGGTTGATTTGAATATAATCAGCTCCGCGAACTACTCGCCGCAGCGCTGGCATCGGATCACTTTGACGTTTCTATGCATTCTATAGAACTTGTAACAGGAATGCCAAGCGTACGTGACATTATTGTAAATAATAAAGCAATTAAATTCAAACATTAGTAGGAAAGCTTTCGATTTGAACAGATCAACATCACTGTCATACCCAACTGGATCGGGAAAAAACCCTTGAAAGTATTTGCGCAACACCACAGGACAGGTCGTTACGCACTACGTTTCGCGAGGTCAAGAAGATAAATGCTCTCACGCAATTATTTCGGATCAAAAATCGATTCACTTCGTGTCCGTGAAAATCGTGCGAAAGTGGGAAGGCAAGATCTAATGCAGCCTGTAAAAGCGAGATGCATGACACTCGAACAAATCAACTTCAACGACTTTGTCAAGGCATTCGGGTGGGACGTATTTCCTGTAGCCCAGATTCCTTAAGGTATTTATCTGAGGACTCGAGTTTTTCTCGTCCATTTGCCTGGAAACTCAATATAGTGTAGGAAATGTGGCTTTGCCTGTTTTTCGCGGTGGATTACAGGGGGAGTATTTATTTACTTCCTTCATTACAAGAATTAAAATGCTTTGTGTTTTTTGTATCCGTTAGGAGCTGCGGCGTGGGAGTAACACAGAACTGCTGACGGATTACTATGCGAGGACGAAAAACTTATGATGAACTGATTAGGACTGGTTATTGTACGCTAAGCTGCAAATATGCAGAGGAAATAATGGAAACAACTATGGATCAACAAGCGGATGAACTTGAGAGTGACTGACAACCTGAACTGCTGTGTCCGTCTCTGCTGTGTGGAGCTAACATATATAATTATGCGACACCAACATCGAAGCTGCAATGTAACAGACGATGCAACTTAAAACAAAACCTACGAGCTAATATTTACATCTTTACATGGAATGCTACAACAACAACAAATTGCAACACCCGTAAACAAACAATAAAGCTCGATTCAAAGTAAATCTGGACGCACGGTTTAATATACCACCGCGCCCCTGTTATACATTATTGATTTCTTATATTTAAAGTTAAAGGAGCTGGACCGGATACTCGCGGTTGTCTCGAGGTTAGTGGGGATTTACAATTTTAGGTTTGAAATGTGGTTTACGATACAAATATTTAATTAATCCTAAAACATGAACGAATTTCTATTCATCTTGAAAACAAACATAAAAAAAACCCACACGTACAAAATACAAACTAAACACATGGTTAATAAAACTTACAATCTAATGTTAATATTCTTAAAGTAAACATATATGAGTTTCATAAACTCCAGATCGCGTCTAGCCAAAATATCCCGAACTGGAACATTAGGTTGTCTACCTCGAGCCCGAAGGGAATCGTACAGTTCACATCTGACTCCGCGATGCTCAGCACAAGACCAAATAATGTGATCTGCGTCCTGGTAACCTTGTCCACATTCACAGAGATTGCTGTCTCCCAGCCCAACACGAAACAAGTGAGCGTTTAACGAATAGTGATTGGACATGAGGCGAGACATCATACGAATGAAGTCTCGACCCACATCCAACCCCTTGAACCAAGAACTCTTCGACACCTTAGGGATGATCGAATATAGCCATCGTCCCAAACTCCCTTCACTCCACTTATTCTGCCAGCTGACGAGTGACTGTTGACGATAAATGAAGAAAAATTCATCGTAGGCGATTTGTCGATCGTAAATATCGCCTTCCATAGCGCCCACCTTAGCAAGTGAGTCAGCCATCTCATTGCCCGGAATCGAGCAATGAGATGGGACCCATGCAAAGGTGATGACAAAAGATCTTAAAGATAAAGTACTTAAAAGCTCTCGTATTTTCATGAGAAAATACGAGGAGTGCTTTACCGGCCTCATAGAGCGAATAGCCTCGACAGAACTGAGACTATCCGTAAAAATAAAATAATGATCTGGTGCAAGTGAGGCGATCGTTTCTAGCGTATAATGTATTGCCGCCAGCTCAGCAACATATACGGAACAAGGAGCTTGAAGCATTCGAGAGGCGCTATGAAATTCGTTAAAAATACCAAAACCAGCGGACGACTCTATTAGTGATCCATCTGTGAAGAACGATCTTGCGGAATCAACTTGGCCAAACTTTGCAGCGAAAATTGACGGAGCAATCATGGAACGATGATGCTCTGGGATTCCGCGAATCTCTTGCGTCATTGATAAATCAAAATGAACAGAACTGTCGAAGTCGGAGAAGCAAACACGATAGGGATTATGCTGCGAAGGGCTGATATCCTGTGTTATGTACACATAGTACAATGACATAAAACGAGTTTGAGGGTTCAGCTCAAGAAGCTTTTCAAAGTTTTCGATTACCAGTGGGTTCATAACTTCGCAACGGGTGAGGAGCCTGAGGGACAATTCCGAGAACCGATCCGATAGTGGCAACATGCCCGCCAACACTTCTAGACTCATCGTATGAGTCGAGTGCATGCATCCTAACGCGATACGAAGACAACGATACTGGATACGTTCCAGTTTGATGATGTGAGTTTTAGCCGCCGACTGGAAACAAAAACTACCGTACTCTAAAACCGATAAAATCGTTGTCCGGTACAACGTTAGAAGATCTTACGGATGGGCTCCCCACCACGTTCCGGTAATTGTTCGGAGAAAATTGATCCTTTGTTGGCATTTTCGTCTCAGATACTCAATGTGGGATCTCCAGGTGCATTTGGAATCGAACCAGACCCCAAGATATTTGAAAGACATGGAATGAGTGATCGGTTTACCCAAAAGTTGAAGCTTTGGTTGTGCTGGGCTATGCTTTCTAGAAAAAACGACCAACTCAGTTTTCTCCGTGGAGAATTCGATACCTAGCTGGATAGCCCAAGTAGACAAATTGTCTAAGGTATCCTGTAAGGGTCCTTGCAGGTTGACCCCTTTGGGCTCTGTCGTAGACACTACGCCATCATCTGCAAGTTGTCTCAACGTGCAGTTGTCACTTAGACAATTGTCAATTTCTCTGACATAGAAATTGTACAAAAGGGGGCTTAAACATGAGCCCTGGGGGAGACCCATGTAACTAAATCGAGAAGCTGTAGAGTTTCCATGAGAAAAGCTCATATGTTTCTCTGACAGCAAATTGTACAAAAAGTTATTTATTAATGGAGAAAGGCCACAAGCGTGGAGTTTGTCTGAAAGGACTTCAACGGATACTGAATCAAAAGCCCCCTTGATATCCAAGAATACAGAAGCCATTTGCTCTTTTTTAGCAAAAGCCAACTGAATTTCTGTGGAAAGCAACGCGAGACAGTCGTTCGTTCCCTTGCCCCTACGGAATCCAAATTGAGTATCTGAGAGTAGGTGGTTCGTCTCAACCCATTTGTCCAAGCGAAAAAGGATCATTTTCTCCAACAATTTTCGAATGCACGATAACATCGCGATGGGACGATACGAGTTATGATCTGAAGCGAGTTTTCCAGGCTTTTTAATGGCTATAACTCTCACTTGCCTCCAATCATCCGGAACAATATTGAGCTCCAGGAACTGACAAAACAAGTTCAACATGCGCCTCTCAGCGACGTCTGGGAGGTTCTTCAACAAGTTGAACTTGATTCTATCAGCCCCCGGAGCCGAATTGCCACACGAAAGGAGCGCGAGTGAGAGTTCCAGCATTGAAAAAGGCTGGCTGATCTCGTCTACAGAATTCGTCGTTTCGCGAGGAATCATCTGTGCCGGCACGGAATCAGGACATACTTTTCGCGCGAACTTGAGAATCCAACGATCTGAGTACTCCTCGCTCTCGTTGTTCGAAGACCGGTTACGCATCCTTCGCGCCGCGTTCCAAAGCGTATTCATCGACGTTTCGCGCGATAATCCGTCCACGAATTGCCGCCAGTATCCGCGTTTCTTGGCTTTGATGAGGCTCTTGAGTTCGCGTTCAAGAGCCGAGTACGCTTCGAAATGTACGGGTGTTCCACGTTTCCGGAAAAGCTTAAACGCGTCGGACTTTTTACGATAAACCTCAGTGCATTGGTGGTCCCACCAAGGGGAAGGAGGTTTCCTACGCAAAGACGTTCCTGGAACCGGCCGAGTTTGAGCTCGAAGCGCGCTGTCCAAGATCAGATTGGAGAGGAAGTTATATTCCTCCAACGGTGGAAGCCCTTCTACCGACGACACGGCTTCCTCTATCGCGGTCTTGAACGTTGTCCAATCGATATTACGGGTGAGGTCGTACGCGACGTTAACGGATTCCGACGGATTGAACCCACTGGCAATCGAAATTTTGATCGGCAAGTGATCACTACCGTGGGGATCCTGGATTACATTCCACGTGCAATCCAACGATAATGAGTTAGAGCAAAGTGTGAGGTCTAATTTACTTCCATTCGAGGATGGTCCAGCCAAACGTGTTACTTCTCCATTGTTAAGAATTGTCATATTGAAGTTATCACAGAGGTCATATATAAAAGTAGAACGGTTGTCATCATACAGTTCCCCCCAGCCTGTACCGTGGGAATTAAAATCTCCCATAATCAACCGTGGAGCAGGAAGTACTGAACATATATCTGACAGTTGTTTTCGATTAACAACGGCTCTAGGAGGAATATAAACAGAAGCAATACAAAGGCTCTTACCTTTAATAATAGCCTGACATGCGACAACTTCAATACCTGTAAATTGTGGAAGATTCACTCTATAGAAAGAATGGAACTTTTTGATCCCCAAAAGTACCCCTCCTCCACGTGAATCCTCACGATCCAGTCGAATAATGTTAAAATCATAAAAAGGAAGATCTATATCTGAAGAGAGCCAAGTTTCACAAAGAGCAAATGCATCACAATCATTATTGTGAACTAAAAACTTAAAAGAGTCTAATTTAGGAATAAGACTTCGACAATTCCACTGTAGAATAGTGATCAAATCCCCGACCTCGTTTGGAAAATTATCCATCGAAGGAAATGATTGCTGCAATGAGGGGCCACTTCAATGTCAATTGCTTCAAGAGGGTCTTCACAGTAGGAAGCATTGCCAGAACAATGCTTTTGAGAGGATCAGAAATAGACAGGTACTTGAGAATATCGTCCACAATTTTATCAAATGAGAACAACCCAGATGAAGAAGGGGCTTCTGTTCTTAAAAATGGGACATCAGGGGTTTTGGATGTCCCCGGGAGAGGTGGAAAATCCTGGGTATAGTCAGTTCTTCTGAATCCAGGAGGAGTAGAAACTTCCTTTTTTCCACCACTCCTTGATTTGGGCAAGCTGATTTGGGGTTCTTCATTTTCAACTTTCCGCGAACGGATGCGTTTTCGTTTCCGTGCTGAAAAACAGAAAGAAGTTCCCTCCTCAGCCAAGTCAGAGTCAGTCTCGTCATCTGACAAAAGAGAAAAGGGATTTTTGTCGTTGGTCGATGGCGTGGCCGTCTTAAGCATTTCTGCAAAAGACTGCCGGGAACGTTCCTTAAGTGAGCGTTGTAATTTCTCCCCGCGTTGTTTGTACACCGGGCATGACGAGATACCATGAGGAGTTCCCTTACAGTACACGCATTTTGGTGCGGTAGCTGCACAGGTGTCATCCCCATGCTTCTCTCCGCATTTGGAACAGCGTGCCTTGCTGCCACAGTGGGAGGCCGTATGTCCCAACTGCTTACAGTTTTGGCAGTTCATGACCCGGGGAACGAACAAACGCACAGGTAGTCGAAGTTTTCCCAGCTCGATGTAGTGAGGAAGGGCTGAACCAGAAAAGGTCACACGGAACGAGTCTGTGGGGGTAAAACTCTTTTTACCCTCGCTGACAGATACTGAGCCCAGTTTTTGGACATCCAGTATCTTCACCGGAGGAAGCAAACGGTTCTTGAAACGGCCAACCGCCTGCTTCTCCAAGATCTCGGGGGTCAGACTCGCTTCGGTGACCACACCTTCGATCTCCACATCACGAGCTGGGATGTAAACTCTGTACTCGAGCGTGAAGAGCTGGGAGGCAGCAATCTCGTTAGCCTGCTTCAGGTTAGAGACGGAGACACGAAGTTTATTGTGCCTAACCTTCGTGATTTCAGTCACGGCCGAGTATCGCTTCGTCAGATCATTAGTAATTTGCATTACATTCAAAGGTTTGTTTCTGGGCTGAAAGTAGACAACCCATGGGCCAGTCGAGTCATCTGGATAGGCTCGCGATCGGGGGTTTATCTGAGCCTGTCCTTTGCCAGACTGAGACGATGAACCAGGGAGAGATGACGTACGTTTTCGACCCTTCTTGCCATCGCGTGGCAAAGTGGTGTCATCTTCCGACAAAACGTCCATTTCGTCTTGCGACAAAATGTCCATTTTGCCGTACTAGTGGGAGCGAAAAACGCTCTACCACTGAAACGATAATCACTCGGACACAATACACAAAAAAAAACTACAAACACAGAACACAAACTTAAAATTTAACTGTGGGCGAAAGAGAGAAACAAGAACAAAAACTTATCTGATAATCCTATACTACTACCACCGAGCGTTTAAACGGCAGCAGCGGAGCGACGCGCAGCGTGGATGATCTTCGATCAGCGTGTGCGGGCGGTCTTCGTTGGTGTGTGCTTATGTGAGGGTCGGCACTCAGCTGAACACACGATGATAGATGAGCGGTGTAAATGCGGAGGCAGATGCTGACACTCGATGACGATGATCCGTGTGCAGGTATGCGTTACCACGCACCGATGGTGCGCAAAATGGTTGGCGAATTGGCAATCGTAAAAACAATTTTCCTTCCGATGATGCCGAAAACACACTTTCTTCTCAGAAAAAAACTCACTTTTAGTTAATTATTTAGCCGGGAACTCTAAGCGAGAAAAAACTGACAATTTAAATCAAGCGAATAGCGAGAAAACTTCCAAAATAGCGGAGCGCGAACTAAGTCGACCGTACTTCTTGCTAGGACGCAGTGGAAAAAAAGTTGACAGGCATTTGTTGATGTTCCATTGACGACGAAATTGGTGAAAAGAAACTTGAGAAAAGAAAATTAATTGTGCACAAACATCTAGAGAACCCTTCGTGGTCTGCCTCAAATATAGCAAAAGTGTTAAAATTCCCAAAGAAAACGGTGAGTCTTGTTATCAAACGTTACAATGATACTCTGAGTGTGGATAGAGCACAGCGCATCTATCAAAAACGTGGCATTAGGGACAAAGGTGTTGAGGTACGTGAAAAGCAACCCAGGTGTATCCATACGTGATTTGGCAAAGAAATGCGATTCCAACTTTTCCACCGTGCGTAACATCCTTTCAAGAGAAGAATATAAGTCTTTTTGTGCCAGTAAACATCCGAATCGCTCCCTGAAACAATATTTAGTGGCCAAAAAGCGAGTACGATTACTATACGAACGAGTTTTGACGAAATTTGATAGCTGTTTTTTAATGGATGACTGGTCATGGGGATGTCCCTTCCTGGTGTAAATTTGTTTTTGCTGATAAGTTTGCTCGGAAACTAATGATTTGGCAAGGAATCTGCAGTTGTGGCCTAAAAACCAAGGGTTTCATCACATCTCACACAATGACGTCGAAGGTTTACATTAAAGAGTGTCTGAAAAAGCGGATTTAACCCTTCATTCGGCAACACAAGACCAACGTTATGTTTTGGCCGGATCTAGCCAGCTGCCACTACTCTAATGAGGTACTAGAATGGTATGCTGCAAACAATGTTAATTTTGTCGCCAAAGAGATTAATCCTCCGAATTACCCTGAGTTCAGACCGATCGAAAAATATTGGGCAATTGTCAAGCGAAAACTTCGAGGATGCGGTAAAGAAGTGACAAATGCACAACAAATGCGTTAAAAGTGGAATGAGTTCGCCGATACAGTGTCACCAGCGACTGTGTAGATCATGATGGCATCGATCACAAGTAAAGTGCGACAGTTCATTCGAAACGGTAAAATGTAATAACTTGTTATATATCGTTTGAAAGCTGAATAAATACTCTTTTGTTTGACGTTTTAATCAACCGTTTATGTTGTTTAATTCTTGAGTTATGATCACTTGAATGCGTCCAAATTTACTTTGAATCGGGCTTTAATGAGTAAGGAATTCAACTAGAACTTACGCTAACGAAGGATGAAAATGTGAAAATGGATAATCGAAAAAATTGGTATGAACTTAGGTAATAGTACTAGCCATAATTTTAGATACTAACCTAGAATAATGATAGGAAAACCAACTACTAATATTTACAAATTCAAGTTAGGTTGGATCCATTCCTTCTCTACGTTCAACTTATCCCTACCGGTCGATGTTGTCTCATCAGGGTTTGTTCTACATTACTCGTCACGGTTAATACATAGCTGTGTTGTCAGGAGATACTGCTATTTCCCCAAGATTTCTCCTACTTCTAATCTTCGGAGTGATCTTTAATCTACCTAGGCACATTTTTGAAGGTCGTTACCTTACTGTACTGTGATTGTTGTTGTGGAACGGCTCAACTCAATGAATGAGGAGCACTTCAAGAATGACTGGTGATATTTTGGTGCAAGCCCGTAGCTGCATGGTCCACTCATAGAACGTTCATAGCTTTACCGCAGTGGACTCAATTCAATAAACGAGGAAATAATTAATTTTGCAATTTTAATTGATTTTTATGCACGAAAACGGTTCCTGCTTCGTTCCCTCCGAAAGGTACCATAGCTTTATCAAAATATGCATCATCTCGACTCATTATCAAGGAGTGAGTTTTGATGCCAAAATTGTTTTTTCGTGCATTTCTAGATGCGTTGTTAAAGCTATGCATTATTTAGGAGGTAACAACGCATCTAGAAATGCATGAAAAAAAAAATAGAATGTAGAATAATTAAAATGAATTTGTGTAGTTGAAAACCTTTCTAAATTTTGAATATAACCCTTATTAGATTTCCCAGTCACTGATAATGATTCATGGTTATTTTTTTTTTTTTTTTTTTTTTTTATTATAGTCACTTTAACACTCTTGGGTCATTCGTGACTTGTCCGGGGGTGAGATTTGAACTCGTGACTTTGGCGTGAGAGGTAAGGATGTTAACCACTACGCCGGGGTCGCCCCCATGGTTATTAGTTCCCTGGAAGATTTCCCTTTGCGCGCGCTGTTTTAAAATTGGCATCTTGTGCTTTACTGTAAAGTCCCCTTTCGTTACGGTGTCGCTTTCTAGCGTGAATAGTGGAAACTTCCAATGATGATAAGTGGAAGCTTTGAAGGAGAACTTTGCTGGCCGTATGCTTAGGGTAGAGTTTGAGATGTTGGTCGTTCGGGTGTGATGAGATCTATGAGACTAGAGCGGGTGAAGTTGGGGACAGGCGGACCGTTTTCTGACCCTTTTCAAGGAACAAACTGAGCCTACCTGTAGTAAGGTCTCATGTCGGGCAAACTAAATATTGACGATCGGTCCTCATTAGAGGTGGTGCATAAGCCGTTCGTTTAACAAAATCGGATGCGAAACGGTAGTCCCGGGTGGTTTCTTTGTGGATAAGTCTTTTCTTTTGGAAGTAGAACGCCAATCGTCTCTGGACGATTTTGGGCGTGCTACAAACTTTTATGCAATATTGTTTGCGAGTAAGCGAGCAAGCTTGTTTTCCGCGAGAAGCCCGAGAGATGTCGTTACTGAGGTCCTATGTTTGGAGATACTATGTTTTCAAGAAAAACTTTTTCAAAGAGTTACGTCTGTTTGTCTGTGGTTCTTTCGTTATCAGAGAAAACTGGTAATGAGTTAAAAGTTATCCAGAAAGCATAGGTTAAAAACTGGTGAAAAAATAGCTGATAAGGTCGTGTTTCCAAAAATGGATAGGCACTGTATCATAACAAGAGAAAACGAAGAAGTCACTGTTTTCTTTCACTTCACAAGCAATATTTAGTTTGATTGCTACGGTTTGAATGATCCCCAATAAAAAAAAAACATAAACGGACAATAACCCAAATTATAGAACTATTCAAGAAATGGTTTGGAAGATACCCGGATCATATGTATATGTATCTCAAGTAACAATTTGGCAACCATTTGGCATCCACTCTAATTAATGATGGTTTTATAATGGCAATGAACAATCCATTTAGTTTAAATACAGCCTTTCAAAGTGTAAAACATTACTGTTTAGTAGTTCTGATTTTTGCTGTTTCAAAAACCTTTTAAAGTCTGGCGAGAAAGTCGACGATTGCCTTGTTTTAAAAATAAATTTAAATCAGCTCTCAATCCCTCCATAAAACTGTTCTGTAATTCAATCATAAACTTCATTAGCAATTGTTTATATTGTCTTGATCATATACTCTGTAAAAGTGTTCTATCATTTTAAAAGCAACCATAAAATCATTTGGTTTCAAATGAGAGCAAAAGGCATATTTTAATGCTTTTATGTCTTTTTGAAGTGTATCATAAAATCCACAATTACTCTGTTTACAAATTGAACCTAAAAACCAAAATTTATGACAAGGAAATCTCGAAGGATAGAGGAAGTAGGATGAAAAATTCAAGCGATCCTAACCATCGAAGGGGAGTCGATTTCCGCAAAATTTACTTCTGAACTGGTACCAATAGGTAACGACCGGAATTGCTTGGATCAGTACCGACATCAAACTACCAAACTGCCAGCAGAGATTAGTTGATTTCCGATTCATGGCAGCGATTTTATTCGGCGAAAGGGTCAACTCATCAAAAATTTCATGCAAGCGTACATTCCTACGTCGTTTGATGATGCACTTCGGGAACCATCCGGAAAAAGAGGATCTTCTTCGGAAATAAGCTGATCGAAATGCTGAATATAATACGACAGTATTGCACACTTTCTGAGTAACTGCTTCCAATCCGTTGCCTGGAAGGAAGCTGGATCGTACAGCGCAACTATAGAAAGATAAACAAACTTTGACGTTTAAATTTTTGCCGGCAGCTTTGCCTCCATAAATGCTGCCATAAATCTGAACGGGTTAGGATCAAGCAAAATGGCTTTAGATAAATACAATTCAGTCTGCAAGTTTTCTTCATAAAAGTCTTTTTTAAACCTTTTGAATTTGTTAGGGATTTGTTGAAAGCAAAGCAACTTTTTCACAAATGGTCCATGAAAATCAACTCTTATGCCTTCGTCATATTACAATTATCTTGTTGGTTTTTCACAATCTTCGTTTTTGAATCTACAATTCCTATATTTCCTATCCTATTTTGGTATATTTAGCAATAAGCAAATATTTAAAAGACGAAAATCTAAAACAAAATTTGGCTAATTAGCTTGATGATTGATCTTAAGAATACGTACATTTCACATAAGTTTTAATGTGGCACCTAAAACTAGGCCACTTTATGAGAACTATTTAAATAATTTTGGGATTTTTCAACAGGATTTTTATACGATCAGTTTTTATTTTAGTTATTTTGATAAGACCGAATGGTAATTATGAATTATTTTCTATCTTGATTGATGTTTTTCTAGTGGATTCAGCAAGCGGCTAGAGAAAATGGCTCAAAAAAGGGTTTTATTGTTGCCAAAAAGATTTTATTGTAGCTTAAATACGGGTTTCAAATGGTTCTCAATGCGTTTGTCATGTAACCTTCTTGCAGTAAATCAATCTTGAAGAGCTCCGAAAATACATATTTTAGAACCTTCTCCAGGGTGGACCAACTAGACAGATTCTAGTCTTAATGAGGTTTTGGTGGATGCAGCAATGGCAAAACAGCCTCGACCAGGGTTATATGAATGTTGTTTCATTGTAGCTTTGTAGTATTTAATAAAACTTAAAATGTTACTTGGGATATGTGGCATTACCAGTGAATCCAAACACATAAAGCAACCAACGATACAGACAAAACGGTTGCTACGACTACCATGACAAACATAGCTCGATCGGAGTGGTAGAATGATAATGATATATTGTTTACCTGACATGGATGAGGACATAGCTTGACCTGAATTGCGAAAAGACATAACAGAAAAAATCCCACTAACACACGTGTATCATCTGCGGCCTTACTTCATGAAGCAGCTTGCCAACAATTTGCTAGTTTCATTCTACCGCCCCGAGTGAGCTGTGTCACACGGGATACTAGTCATGAAAAAGACGGAAGAAGATTATATCAGGCATAACATTTGATAACGGCACAAAAGCATTTGTAAACAAACATTCTAAGGCCCTTTACACGCGAACCAAAGTACGCCTACGCAAACCAACAACATCATCGCATAAGGGCAACTATCACCTTTCCGAAAGTGGTATTGGTTTGCGTGGGCGTACTTTAGTTCGCGTGTAAAGGGCCTTAGAATGTTTGTTTACAAATGCTTTTGTGCCGTTATCAAATGTTATGCCTGATATCATTATTGCTTTCCACTTCTGATAAAGCGTTATCATTCGGTTCGTTGATCACTAGTCATTCTGTTATTTGGAGATATTTTTGATTCCTTGGGCATTACTGAGTACTAATTTTCTCTCTCATACCACCGCGAATCCAGTCCCGTACGACACCAGCTCGGTTTTGTTTGAAGGCAGCTTAATTAAAGTCGGGTTTTCGTCAAGTGTTCAAAATCAAAATCAAATGCCAAAAGGAAACGAAATTATCGGTTGTCACTACCCAAGCACACGTGTTATATAACCTTTATACCACTTATTTTGATTGTACAGAAGTTTACTTAAAATAATTATATACATTTGTGTTACTTGGGTACCGAGTGAGGAGAAATTATCATGACTGCTTTTCTCGAGAGAATTGCTTTACTTGAACAAAGGTTTCTTTTGTTTTTACTTTTCATTCTCTATATGGGTGAAAAGTGCCGTTTCTCTTCTCACATCAGCGATAATTTCGATCTCTGGAAGTAATCAACAATAGTTTGAGCCTACTGCTGGTTTAGAGAATTTCATAAAAATTCAGGAAGCCTTCAAGATTCTTTGGAAAGTTTTAACACTTTTAGGGAACTTCGAAAGGTTTTAGAGAGCCTCAGATGATGTCGGGTAATTCCAAGAAATTCAGGTAACCTCAGGAAAGCGTTGCAATCGTAAAGAGAGGTTCAGAGAACATGAAGAACTTCAAAACTCATTAAGTTATATGCGTCCGTCATTTCGTTCCATGTTTGAGGACTCCATAATTACTGTGTTATTGCAAAATTAGCAGGAACTGGTCACTCTGAAGCATCAAATTCAATTTCAATTTGCGTGTTCCATGGAATGCAATGTCCGTGCATTCTACAAAGTGTTGATGAATTGAAACCAACTTCCACCGGTCAAAGCACCACCAATTGACGAGCATAAACTCGGTGTTTGAACTTTATTTTCCTAACAAACCAGCAAACCATTTGCCAAATTGAGCGCGTCGATGATTATGTTTGAACTTTGGGACGGAACTCCCCACCAAATGCGACCTCACAATGGCTCATTTTCCACCCACTTGAGTGCGAGCGCACCTTGAACCGAAAACCGTTCAGTCATTCAACGGCAGCTACAGTAGTGGCCCCAAAATCACGAAGTAATGAACCAAGCAAAATAGCACGAAAACGTTCGAGCCTGATTAACGCTCATCAATACATTAACTGCATGATTGATTTTCGCAACAGATGTCGCTAGTAAAAAAAAATTATTGCCATTTATGTTGTGTGCAAAAAATTGGAAAATATTTATTTTAACGACGTAAAGATGTTTTCTGCAGGGTTGCTTCCACTGACTTGCTATAAAACATGTTTTTTGATGTAATGAAATCATTAGATGTTATAATGATAATTAGTACTTGTAAGTTACAAGAAGAGGTTGTAAATTATGTGTTTAACACAGAAAACCTGTCAATTTCGCTTTCAGCGCGTCGCAATCAGCGATTTAACGATTCGCGAGCGCTCACTCTGAGTGAACGCTCACGAATCATAAAATTGCTTATTGTGACGCTCTGAAAGCGAAATTGACAGGTTTTATGAGTCAAACACATATTTTACAACCTCATCTTGTAACATACAATTATACAATTGCATTTGAACATCTAATGATTTCATAATTCCGAAAAACAATTGTTTATAGCAAGTGAGTGGAAGCAACCCTGGTTTTCTGAAAGCAATATTTTGGTCAACTTATTAAGGAACTGCCCTCATATTTGTTCTGTTTTCCCTTACAACATTTTGGAAAAATGTTCAAATTTCCATGTATTTTTTTTTTGGTTTACTTTTCACCTATAGGAAGGTGGCGCCATGTATAAAGATTTATTTTTTTGCGAAAACATCGATTTTAGAAGCGAAAACAGAAAACTATTTGGCTTTTAACTATACCAAATATTTCTTTTCGATAAAGTTTTTTAATTTTGAGAAAACCAGAATGTTCCGGTTTTCTGCACACAAAATAGCGACATCTGTTGCGAAAATCAACCATGCTGGTAATCCATTTGCTCTCCGCGAGACACTACTGGTTCACTCTCTCCCTCTCTTTCCCGTTACACCATCCGTTCGTTCTACACAGTCTCGCGCGCGCACATGGATAATTTCAGCCAACAATATAAATACATCATTTGCGCCTTTATCTTTCGGGTTATTTGCTTTATTTGCAAACAACAAGAGCAAATGAAAATAATAATTACACGCCACTCATCACCACCTCGTTTCGCTAACTTGACGGACGGCCCCCGGTTCTCGGTGCGCCGCAACCTGAAGCAGCAAGCGGATTCGCGCGATTCCTCTTCACACTGCATTCGTTCCGTTCGTGCCCTTCTCATGCTCGCTGCTGCCACCTCTTCTGTACTATCGTCGTCCGACACTGAGCTGGGTGCTCCGAGTCTGGAAGTGCTGCGTTCAAGAGAATTTTGAACCTGTCTGGCAGAGAGCTGCCGCTGCACAGCCTCCGAATGAATCCAGAGTATGCACAGTTGAAAAGGATCGGGATCAATTGATGACTTTGCTCGCGACCAGGGATGCGATTTTCGCTCTATTTTTAGTAACTGTGCTGGGCGAACGGTGCACAGGTTAATTACCAGTGCTCGCTCGCACTGGTAGCCCCGATCCGCACACTTCACTGGTGGCACTAACTATAGCCTTCAACAAGTTCCCTTTGGTGCGTGTACTTGCAGTAAACTTTTTACTATGCAGTTTTATGCTCCAACAACGGTCAACACCCGTCCCCATCAGCCAGTTATGCTTATGTATGCTGATTTTCAGCCATCATCCCGATTCAGCAGCAACAGCAGCGCGATATATTTGACTTGCTCGTTTGCAGCGTTTGCCGGAGCGTGCAAAAGTAATATTCAAATCAACCGGAAATTTTCGATGTTTTTGCCGTGGCGCATTGCTAACGAATTCATCAAACAGTCACACAGAGGCTGTTAAAATCAAGAAGTTTTTTTCTCTGTCGTTTTGGCTTGTTTGGCTGTCTCCTGTTGCTTTTATGACTGCCATTTAATCACGCGCCAATCAAGTTTAGCGCTTCACCTCCCTCCCTCGCTCACTCACGGGTGACAAACGATCACGTCAATAACGCGCATTCGTGGAATTTTTGAAATTTAATCCTGGGTGTCACTCCTTGGACATTTTGAGGCTCCCAATCAAAGAGAAGAAAGAGACGAAGAAGTGAGAAAAAATCGCTGCGTGACCACTCGCTGTCCGAAGCCCGTGCAACCCGCTGCTGATAACAAATGAGGTACATTTCTCAATACGACAGTGTATTTCAAAACAGATCGCTCGTAGAGTCGCAGGAAACAACAAAATGGTCAAAGACGTTTGTTAGTCTTCCGCTTTGCCCCATTGAGAATCCCGTGGAAGAATGGATGGAAATCGTAAAATTGAAAAAGACTCATAAACATGTTTCAATTTTCGACCCCTGACGGGTGCCTGAATGGTACGTGGGCTTCACGGTGGACTGGGCGAGGAAAGAGGAACCGGTAGAAACTTCGAAGAAGCCCAAGAGAAACAAGATGCGAAATGAAGGTGCATGCATACCAATTGAGGAGAACCGAGTTAGCGCTTGTTTTCTTTTCTCGGCTCGATCATCGGCTGGCTGATCGATCGATCTTGGTTGCTATTGTTGGTGTTTTCCTTGTTAGCTGATTGTTCACTGCCGTCATTTGTGTGTGCGTGTCTCTTTCGCTCTGTTAGGTTCTCGTTCGTATGTAGCTCGTTTGCCTTACAAGGTCTCTTAACTGGGATTCTGAATGGTGAAAGGTAATCAAAACAGAGCAATTTTAAGACTCTGACGAGCGGAAGCGAAACGCGGTGGACGTCCCGGTTGACGTTTTCTCGTGAGCACACACGTGGTCGTCCCGATCTTTTTTCGTTTGAGTCTTGCGAAAAAGCAACCTGGATATTGGTCTAATATTGGCCTATGAATCTAAGATTGGACCCATCGCTAAAAATCTACTATTTATCAATTTTATCTAGATGAACGCGTCTCGTTGGGACGGTACTAATGGACGCTATTGAAAATTTAGTCGATTAGGCCAACATTACATCCATTTCCCCTATGTAGGTACACACACTAAGATTATTTCAGCGAAATCTGTGAAACTTTACCGAAATCTCAGCTGTTTCAAAAAGCATTCCCTGGGTGCTTTGAGAGTAGGGTATCCTAAAGGAGGACATGTCCTCCTTTTGCAACAATTTTTCTACATCTTCCTTTTGCCCGAAAATGTCCTCCTATTGCATTTTTTTCCAGTAACATATTCATAATATTGTTTTCAAAGAGCGTTGTTTGCAGAGCATATTTGTTTAATTATGTCGTAACCTCATCTTATATAGCAAATGCCATTCGATAGTGGGATCAGGACAAGGGGTGGTCACTCTACACACGCATTTTGCACCAACTTTTTTCTCAGTGTGCCTTACGCCTGCCACAACTGTGCCGGCAGTGCCGAGAGTGTCATCAGACTGATTTTTTTGTTTGTATAATGGTATGTTTGGCAACCCGGTTAATTCTAACTGTCGTCGAGTCACTCTCGATTCGTTGCTCCCAAATTCTATCGTAAAAGGACTACACTGAACCTAATAACCAACGGCCTCAGCCACCGAATCCAAGCTTGGAGCGATAATCAAAGATGAGTCGCCATAGTCCTAGTGGGAGTTTCAACCGGAATCAGACTCCCCCCTTCAGACTTCCCTATTTCCACACGGTAAGATAGTCCAACGATCGGACAAATGGAGAGAAGTATGATGTCTCTGGCAAAAACCAGTGCCGACCAGAAAACACCTGTAAAAGCTGGGGTGCTGTCGATGATAGAAAAGCAAACATCGGTGATCATCGAAAGCGAATACATCTACATATGTCAGTTACGATGAACAACGAATCATGGAACTGAATGTTGGTTGGCTGATCCTCAGCCCGAAGTGGTGAAGCCTTACGGAATCAAACATGCTAAACGACCACTGATAAAACTACTACAGCCAGATGGTGGCCTTTGTATGAACACCGATCCCCTTACGACCTTCTGTCCGGGTCGGATTCCATAATCAATTCGTACCTCATAAAGTTCAAAAAGCTGCATTCGGATCAGTTCTACGAGAATGATTGCAAACATCGCGATGTTGAAATGCTTACCGAACTGCTCCAATCGCTGGCACCATGGAAAACACCGGTCTCTTTACACTTCGCCGGGACTGCATTTCCGCCAAGCCTAAATATTCTATTTCAAGCCACCAGGGTCGTGTCTAAGAGCTAAACATATGCTTCAACCAACTCACCGATGTCAACTTTCAGGAGCTCACCTTCAAGCCCAACAACTGGCCAATCAACATTTTACAATTCCAGTTAACCTTCTTCCGCTCCGTCACAAATCTCCCCGCCACAAATCGATCTACCAACATCTTCAACGTTCCTTTCGCTTCCTTCTTCAAGGAACCAACCCACTTATCATATTCTGAATCTGAATTATGACCAGTAGCAGTGCCTTCATGGTCATCTTTTCAATCAGCTTCCGAAACGATGCCACCCCCTTCCCAACTTCGATCAAACTGTTCTGAAACACCAAAGCCTTCCGAACCAGATCCTAGAACAGTTCGATCGTCTTGAGTGGAGGTTCTCCGATCTCGAAGCCTTCCGTTAGCGACCCCAGCACCATCCGAAAGAATTCCAGTAAGACCCCCAGATTACTGTTGTACTTGGCAAAGGTCATCGCTTTGATGACCACGCTCATCCTAATCCGCTGTGATCGGCAACTTCACGGTTGAAGTTATGAAATCAAAAATCGGATTGTGTCAACAACAATGATTATCATTTTGACACGTGCACAGAGCAGGCGCAGATGTGATGTGAAAATGTCTCACCATGGGTGCCAATGAAAGTGCCCAGGTGTGTCCGTCTGTATTTTTGGCACACTGTACGGAATGACCAACCCCTTGTACCAGGAATTTACTACAGCTGTCAACCCCTCTACATTTAGGCTGTGGTTCATTTGGTGAATTTTCATTTAAATTTGACAGATGGAAAATTTTAAAATAAACCTGCTATTCTACCAGACTTGTTTCTGACAGACCAGGGATCAATTTTGACAAACAACTCCTTGAAATTCTGATGATCAACAACAGAGAGAATTTCTAACATTATAATTTATGTTCGATGTGCCAAATTTAAGTGAAAATTCAACAAATCTCGATTACGTTTTCGAAGGGACGTATCAGCTTTTGTGAACAATGCATTTGATTGTCGATTTGGCGTAACTGGTAGCTTGCCCACGCATGCTAACACTGCCATCAAATATGGGAAAACTGTCCTCTACCTGATAGGGTTGTTTGTTAGAGCCTTAGACTGTGTTCCCATTGGGGAATTTTCATCTAATGTTGAAATCTCTAAGATATATTAAAATGTTTGAAAATCCCTCTCATGTTGATGGGCCGATTTTCGAGAATTAGTTTGTCAAAATGGATTGCTTGTGTGTCAGAAAGAAGTCTGATGCAATAACAGGGCTATTTGAAAATTTCCCATCATTAAAATGTAAGTGAAAATTCACCAAATGGAACATAGCCTTACATTGAATCCAACATGTGTTCGATTTTGACGTTCTGGTTCTATGGGATTTTAGGTATAGGTTTAGAGTCCTATGCTGAATCAATGGTACACAGCAAAAAATAATTTTAATATTACATCCAAGAGGATGCACTTCAATCATGTCGGAAATCTCATGTAATTTTTATGGCCACAAAAACAAACAAATGCAGTAAAAGCAGCGTAATGTCAGTCAGCGTAATGATAATTTTGTCTTTTTTGGCAAGTAATATTACACCATATTTTTGACACGATTGAAGTGCATCGATTTTGATGTGATTTTAAAATTAATTTTTTGCTGTGTAAAATTAACAGGTTGCTTAGATGTTCCTTTTTCATGTTGCTTTCAATCAGCGATGACATGTATCCTTATTTTAGCACATGATAAAAGTTTGGATGATTTTAGGGCTGTAAAGCTGTAGTTTTCATGCAAAACAGCTATACTACATCATTTTCTACACACTTAGAAAATAATACCGAACTCGGTTTAATTTTCTACCGAACCTCTTCCGTTACCAGCGAGAAACCGAATAATCGGTTTAAAAGCATTTTTCCGGCGTATTTACCGAATCAGACCCGAATTTCGGTAGCATAGTATAAATTTGACAGATAGAAATGAAGGCTGAACCGAAAGTATCGAAGGTAAAGTATCGACGTTTACGAATTCGGTACGTGAAAACCGAGAAACTCGGTAAACTGAACCGGATATTCGCTAAAACGTGTTAAACGTCAAACGCTTAAATGTCAAACGTTCAACTTGCGCTCAACTTCACGACGGAAATTTTAACCGAAAACTCGGTTCTCTAAGCTGAGTCTAAAACTAGTCAGCCATTTTTCTCGCGTGTGCTCTTCGGACGTGTGCAAATGTAAGATTAATAGATTATTGTTTACTGGATAGATTATCGTATTACCTTTAATTTTTATTTTCAGTCAGATGATGATTTTCCCACTGATATCAACGTCCCGTTATTGATTTGCTGAGGAGCGTTCATGGAGGCCTTAGCAGACTTTGCCGTCTGTTTGGGATCAATGTTTGTAAATGTCCAACTTGACGTTGCATCTGCTTCTTTTTTTACCGGAACATGTTTTGTTTAATGATTTTTAATAAAAAAGCACATTACTGCATCCCAAAACAAATAAAATAAATATATTTCATACATTTCCTTGACAAAATTGGTTTTATTTTTATGAAAATTCGAAGCAACGTATCCTAAATCAAAATTTAAAGCAGGATTTGAAGTTAAAACCGAGCGCTGCTCAAAAAACCGAATTCCGTAATTACAACAGGTGGGTCAGTTTGTTTGACAGCGGTCGGTAATTCTTGAGTAAACCAATGTTCGGTTATTTCAGCTTAAATTTATTGTTCGTCAACCGAGATTTTCGGTAACTTTGACAGATTGTGGGTAAAAAATAACTAACGACAGCTCGGTTATACCAACAATCAATACGAAACTAACGATTTTAAATTGGCTCACTAGTTGACTAGCCTATTGGTCCCAAGCAAATTGATTAACGTACCCCATTCTAGTCGAAATTCTAGTACTACACTATGTTTATTTTGATTCACTATGAAAGTTTGACAGATGAAATGAGAGGTTCGTGGATTTTTCTATGCTTCGAGGGGTGCATCTATTAGCTTGGGACTGAAGATAGTACTAGAGCTGTGCCAAAAAGTTAAGCTCGTTTCTTCGGAACCTTCTGGTCTTAGAGTTACCTCTATGGTTATACTTCTTTGAACCGAACAGACTACCGAGCGTTCAGCAGAGAAAAACTCGGTTGAAATCAAACCGAGTTCGGTATTATTTTCTTAATGTGTAGCATTAAAAATAAATTATGAAGGCTAGTTTGATGCATTTTTCAGAAGTATAACGAGAAGATGGATTGAATTGATAACGACTACAAGTTATGAACTATCTCTATTGAACTTTTGAAACTCATTAATTTAGTGATAGCGCACATATTATTAAAACGTTTGATAAAAACTCATTGTCATCCTTTATCTCCAAACCTCAAATGAAATGTCCTCCTTTTCAAGTTTTTGATATGGTAACCCTATTTGAGAGTCCCAAGTGAAGATTAGCATTGGTCTATTGGAGAGTAAATCAAAGGTAGCGTGTATGCAAAATGATTCCTAAATGATTAGAAGTAATAAAACGGTCACATTTTTCTGAATATTATTCGTCTTATCTTTCTTCAGACTTCTCAAAAAGATTCCAATAAAAGTTTTCCTCTTGCGGGTCAGTTGACATATTTAAAGACACTCGTGATCCTTACATCTGGCTAATGCCATTCAAATTGGCACATCTTTCCACCAACTCCATCGAAACAGTTGTTCCACGATAAGCCAAATCTTCCAAATTTCAACATCCAATCATCAAAATTATCAAACCGTTCCGTTACCCTAAGCCCCCAAACCAACCAACCCACAGTCAATCACTTTCAGCTGCGCGTGGTTATTATAGAAAACAAATCACTTCCGCTTGGCTGAACCCAAACCAGAACGGCCAGAAAAACTAAACAGCAAACAAAAGTTATTAAATTAAATTGACTCAAAAGTTTACGTTTTTCGTTCCCAAAATCATCTTGTTTCCACTAGCGTCGTCTTATTCTCTCGTTTTCATAATTTCCACACTGCCGCTGCGGCAGCTATTGCTATTGGTGTGGTCTTGGAAGCTAATTTGCATATTTAGCAAAATTACCTCCCCAAACACTCGACTCGATTTCGGGTTTCGGAGTTGGGAGCGCAGGAGCTGCTCCAGAAGCGAGTAGGCCAACAATAAGACCACCAACAATAATGGTAGTCAGTGTGGGGGCATATAGTTGGGTACGAGATTTCTTGCATGCGTGCGCGCGTTCCAAAACCACCCAGTTTGTTTGATCAACAGAGCGCGAGAGAGAACATGGGTTCTTCTTCGACGCGTTCTGGGGAGCTCCACTCCAGGCCAGACCATGCTTGTTTGGGGTTTTTGTTTTTTTTTTCTTGGGGCGTGTGTGATTGACTTCCAAACATTGTCGGTGCAAGCAGTTCGTCAAACTTCGAAAGGAGCTAGAGGAGTGCATCGAGGGGCGAGGAGGAGCAAAGCTTTCTACTTCATTAGTCAGCGTGAATTCCCGATGTGTGCACTGTGCACGTCCCGGTTTTGACCTCACCCGGAGGGGCTGTGGCAATTATTCGGGAGCAAAGTGTAATTATTCGAGTTGAATCGAGTGGAATGAACGCACGCACTCTGGAGGAGCATCAACGGGTGTGTTTGCTATTTGACTACTGGCGGAGTTTTCGTCTTTTGTTGGTGGAAACTTTGAATCAGTACTCAAGTTAATTATTAAAGCTTGCGTACGTTCGTAGTCTGAATTTTTTTTTTAAATGAACTCGAGCAGCGTCTGTTTTGAATTAACAATACATTATAGGTATTAAGGCCTTTTTCGATTTTGAAGGTGTTATAATCTATTTTTGAATTTTAAGCATTTTCCAACGGACTCTGGATCTTAAATTTGCATAATTTTTAAAAAATTTCAACAACACGATTCTGGATATAGAAATCTTCATTTTAAAATATCTTTGAGGTAGCTACTTATTTTCCGAAAAATTATTTTTAGAAGAATTAATTGCTAGAGCTTTACGGAGCCATGATTAAGTTTTTTTTTTTTACTTTTCGCGCTGAGCCTAGATAGAAACGGGTAACGGTTGATGCATATATTATGTCACGCTCTAAGGGGAGAGGGGGGGGGGGTGTCTAAGATTTTGTGACAAGCAATGCATTAGGTTTAGGAAAAACGTCACGATAGGGGGGGGAGGGGGTAATTTTTTGCTCGATTTAGCGTGACATAATTAATGCATGGGCTCGAAGTCGGACAGCCACCATATCTGAGAATGAATTGTTTGTGATATAATATATAATTACGGAAAAAACATTTTGCAGGGTGTCCATTCAAATCCAATTTTTTGATTTCCGGTTTTTTCCCGGTTATTTAATAATAAACCCAACTCAAACATCACTTCTGCCTTAAACAAAAAAGGCGGCCAAAAATAACCGTTTGGAGATAAACATATAATTTTTTTCAGCATAATTGCTCTACAATACGTCTACTTTGAAGAAAAAATATGAGATGAGATTTGTATTAATATGTTGATGATCTAGATCTCCAAAATCTCATGGAATCATGAATTCGCATAAAATCGAAGAGTTTCACTGCAAAAATGATCCCAAATCTTGTTTTGGTATGTCGGAAAAAGCAAGATCTGAGCAGGAGAAAAGCAGTTTAAAAAGTACTTCAAATTTTCCTGGAGTTACGATCTTAAAATTCATTTTATAACACTTTCAGCAATACAAAGATGTGTTACCAAAATATTTATCATTCTCTAAATTATCCTGGCGATATTTTACAGGTTAATCGAAATCTTGATCGATGTCCATTTATGCTTCACGGAGACTCATAACATCTTTTAAAATTATTAATTGTGTTTAAAAATAACATTATTGGATTATACAAACCATTCCGGACAGGGCGTTGACTTAACGAAGAAAACTAAATTCTTTGCTATTCCCTGATTTTCTAGTTTTTTTTTTTCAGAAAAAACGGGTATAGAAATTCAGTTGCATTTTTCTAAATTCACAGATTCAAGGCATGTTATGAGTCAGGTAAAAATTAAAGCAGTAACCGGGGCGTTATTTTGATTGATGATGATGTGTGAACGAAACTGCAATCATTTCCAAATCAACCAGCTTGCTATTTTTCAATCTACAATAAATTATTGATCGCCAGAATGTGTTCAACAAGTTCATCATCCCCTTATTTCCTCAATTTACTCCATTCCCTCTCCTTGACATGTCAATTTACTCACCCTTATTAGTTATTTTTTGACTGTTTCTGGACTTTCCGTTAGGAATATTTCTCCGCATATGAAACACTTGTCTTTAATCCCTCGTTATAAAATATAATCCCCGTGCACAATTCAATGCCCATCTCATCTCCATTGCACATTTGTTATGGATAACACGTTTAACCAAACACTTAATCGCAGCGGGATACCTCCGGTGGGAAATCGTTCACAAGCACATATTGTACATGCAGGGCTGTTACAAGATTTTCTAAATTTGATCCGCGAAATCTGCGATTTCTCAAAAGAAATCCGCGACTTCAAATACTAATCCGCGACAAAAAAATAAACTGTTTCATTGCCAAAAAAAATTGCATTTGTATACTACTATTTACATGGCATTTCAAGCTTATTGCTTATAGCATATTAGATTTTTGTCTTAGTGTTCTTTGAAGTTCTTTCACATTTTAATTGAGAGCTTTCTATGTCTGTAACATCGTATGCCCAAGGAAGTAGAGAAATTTTCCAACCCGAAAAATTAATAGACCGGACGGGAATAGAACTCAGTCGGCTCCAGCATCGAGTATCGTTTGTAACCTTTGAATTTAAAACAAAGAATAACATTGTATCATCTTTAGTTATTTATGTATAATATAAGTTCTGAGTAATCGTGAACATAATAAAACACCCTAACATTATGAGATTCTATTGAATAATACCGGCCTAGATTTGATGAAACATTATTTAAAAAAATTAATGCATTTTCATTTGAAATGCAAATTTTCTTGAAAATCAACCTTTACGTCTCTGACGTATTTTGCAGTCCTAAATGTTGTAGTTAATTTGGCTCTAGTTTTCTCAATTTTTTACCGATTCAAACCAAACACCCTGTAAATAATCGAGAAATTACCAAAGTTTCATAAATCACGCTTGTTGGTCACGTCGCGGTTGTGTATTTACACGGATATTCCTTGGATGCTGTCCAATGGTCTAATATGAACCTAGCACTTTTCATTGTCAAATCATAACCGAATCGTATAAATGTGACTTTGTGGATCATGCACGACTCATTACTGTATATACCGGAAATTATAGGTTTTCCAAATCGACCAGGACATCAGTTGATTTGTTGTACTAGATCAACGAAGACTGCAATAATGTCTGTAGTATCCAAATATGTCCAATCAGATTCAAAGTGTCTATGTGGATCATGCATGATCTATTTCCGAGTAAACCAGATGTTCAAAATTCTTCAAATCGTCCTGGAGTTCAGATAATTTGATCTACTAGATCAACCGAGATTGGGACAATGTCTTTAGTATCGAAATATTTCCAGACAGATGCATAGTGTCTATGTGGATCATGCATGAACTATTGTCATGTATACCAGATGTTTTAAGTACTCCAAATCGTTCTGGGCCTCATAGCCTAGTCAGTAAAGGCACGGTATTACTAAACCGGAGGCAGCGGGTTCGATTCCCGGTCCGGTCGAGGGAATCTTTCGGGCTGGACATTTTCTCGACTTCTCTGGGAATAGAGTATAATTGTGTTTGCCACACAATACACAAATTCATACATTGGTATTGGCATCGAAAGCTCTCAATTAATAACTTTGAGAGTGCATTTTAGAACACTAAGTTGAGAGCATGCAATAAGCTAATATGCACTAATCAATAAGCTTGAAATGCGAATAAGAAGAAGAAGAAATCGTTCTGGAGTTCAGATGATTTATTCAACTAGATCAACCATGACTGGGATGAAGTCTGTAGCATCAAAGTATGTTCAAACAGATTCATAGTGTCTATATGGATAATGTTTGATTATTTTCCCGTATACCAGATGATCTAGGTTCTCCAAATCGTCCTGCAGTTCAGATGATTTGTTTTACTAGATCAACAAAGACTAGGATAATATCTGTAGTATCTAATATCGATTTGGAAATCCTAAAACATTTGGCATGATCCACATAGACACTGCAAATTTGTTTGGGCATATTTCGATACTACAGATATTGAATTAGTCTTGGGTGATCTAGTAGAAAAATAACCTGATCTACAGAATAATTTCAGAACCTATAACATCTTGTATACGTAAGTCGTATAGGTCGGGTACAATCTACATAGATACTTTGAACCTGTTTGGACATATTTCGATACTACAGACATTATTGCAGTCTTGGTTGATATAGTAGAACAAATCACCTGAACTCCAGGACGATTTGGAGAACCTAGAATATCCGGTATACATGGCAATTACTCGCTTATATACGTTTCGTTTATGATTTGACAACGAAAAATGCTATGTTCATATTGGAAAAAAAAGGAAAATGTCTCACATTGGACAGACCTCAGGGAATTTCCGATTATTTACAGGGTGTTTGGTTTGAACCGGTAAAAAATGGAGAGCCAAATGAACAGCAAAATTGAAGACAGCAAAATAATCCTGGACGGAAAGGTTACAATGAATTCCACATTTTTTGTGACAGCACATCAGTCCCTTCGCGATTTTCACGACATCATTTAATGTTTCCGCGATATTCGCGACTGAAAGTTCAAATCCGCGACAAATCCGCGAAAATCGCGAAATCCGCGAAATTCACGAAATCCGCGTCTGTTGTAACAGCCCTGCACATAGACTGGGATGTAACAGTAACATTGCAAATTTTTTTTGAGGTTTTAAAGCATGTCTAAATCATGGTTTACAGAATCCTCATACGACTAATAAAAGGCTTCGGCAAATTATTAGTCGGATTATTATTAACCACGCTTGTTAATTACTTGGGATTGCCCCTACTTTCTTCCCATCAACAAAATCGAACATTTTATATTCAGAGTTGTGCTTTCACAAAATTATAACTTTTGGTACATGTGACCTGAGTTCAATATTTAATCATAATCTGCTACTTCAAGCAATCAAAAATCCGTCCTTCCAAGCAGGATCATAATTCAAAAATTTCATTGGATAGCTTAATGTCTGAATTTATCCGGCTCTTAAGAGGCAACTAACCATCACTCGATTTGCTTTTGCTTCTTCTTCTTGTATTCCTAAATCATCACTTTCTAAAAGTATTGGTAAAATTCGTTGGTAGTGTGCGTCGACGTGCTAAAACAGTCAATGAATCATAAATATCAACTGGTATGGTGAGCAAAATCTACCATCTCTTTTATTCTTTTAATTTTCAATACAACAGCAAATGTGACGTCACACATGCAAGCGTATAAGAATGTCGTAGACAAAACATTCACACTGCCAGACAACGCTGTACGGCATTTTGTTTACACCCCTGAGCGGGAAAGCCAATAACTGGCTACATGCAATGCTGCCATCTTCCCTTTTTGTGTTTAATTCAATTTTTTTAACCTTTGCAAATGGAACGTTTATGTTCTAAAAAAGTTCCTTTTAGTTTTATTTATTCAGTGTTTGATATTCATTCACCATTGAAATCATCCACTCATCTATGTTATTGGTTGAAACTTAATATTTGCATGTTTTAATAAACTTATGTTGACTGCTAGACGTAATACATCTGGCAACGCTTGTTCAATGATTCTTTTACGTTCCCTAGCAAAGAAGTGGAGTCGGAGTGATTTTCTTGGTGTTTTATTTTGTTCACCAAGAGATTTGACCTCCAGTTTTTATTCATTTTGTGTATTCGATTACGTGAAATTGTTGAATGCTACGAAGAACACAAGTAATCGAATGCAGTGATAGTGTTTTACCCAGAAAATATACGATGTAAAATCATGAAATACTTGCTTTAAATTTTCGAATAGCTTGTGTGTGAATGTATGTGTATACTAATGATGATGATTGAAGAATATTTCAAAAACAAGAAGAATCCTATTTGATTGACTGTGTTTTGAGCCTTAAGCACACAATGAGAAACTAGAACTGCAAGTATTCAGAAATATATCTCTTATCTTTTTTCCATTCTTAAATTTACAAAAAGACGCTCCAAACAATTTTAGGAGTTTTTTTTATTACTATAGTCACTTTAACGCTCTTGGGTCATTCGTGACTTGTCTAGGGGTGAGATTTGAACTCGTGACTTTGGCGTGAGAGGCACGGATTCTAACCACTACACCAGGGTCGCCCCCCTTCTGAGGTTTAATTTTTGTTGAATCGAGCATGGAGCATGAATTTTGTCACAACCAACAAAGTATAGGTCTACTCAAAGATGTAAATAGATTTTTACCGATCCTCTGAATACCACTTCAACTCAGGGACGGCCCAAAATCACCAAAATTAAGTTCACCAAGCAGAATGTCACGAACACTAGCGTGTAAAATCATAGTTCTTACAGTAATGCATCTGTAATTTTGATACTATACATATGCAGCTGGAGAAGACTATGTTCCTTATTTAACCAATTAAAATAATTCATTTGAGCACCCACAAGCTTACGATTCTATGGATTTTATTAATTTACAAACATCTTAAAACTATACCGAGTAATCAAATTGTATGAGACTAGCGAGATATGTAATACTGTTCAAAGAGGATTAAGAAATATTTCCCTGATTTCTGAAGAAATTCCCTGTGATTTCCTGATTTTCCAGGATTGAAATGGAATTCCCTGAAATTCCAGGTTTTCAGGTAGTCGACACCTTGCCGGATATCTGATCTTGAAGTGCTGCAGATTCAATAAGGTATACGATGATTCGACTAAATGATAGAATGGTTAAACCTTCGTGAAACCCCTTAATATCATTAATTTTGTTTATTAGGTTTTCCAAAATGCCTGGAGTTCAGATCTTTATTTTTTTTATTTCGTTTGGCGTGACTATAACCAAACGAAATTAAAAAAAAAAACATGAATGCTATCGGGGTAGGAATAACGGCAAAATCACTAATTGCCCCGTGCACGAACATATTGCGAGTGAGAGCAAAATGTGCAATAAATTTGTGGATTTTTTAATACTTTACCACAGTGAAAGACATAATATTAAAGTTATGAACATATGTGTTAACATGAGAATATAACGGTATATGTGATTTAAAATTGATTGATTCCAAGTAACATTGCTTGTTTTAAAAAGTTTTAAATGATTCTTCAAATCGAAATCTCGACTAACATTGTTACTTGGGACGATTATTTATGATCTTTCCCGGTGCAATTTGGATTTTCCCGCATTTCTCCCGGTTTTTTCCCGGTAAATCCGAATTCCCGGTTTTTTTTCCGGATTTCCCAGTTATCCCGGTTGGATGGACACCCTGATTTTGTTACTGGACATAGTGACTAACATGTGAAAATGGTAAAAAATGTAGAAAATTCATAATCATTATTTTTTGAATTCGCATTAACTAGAGAACGGCTGGACATAAGAAAAAGTTTATATGAGCAAATTTATCAAAATTGATGCGTGTAAACAAAATAAAAAAATATTATTTTAATAAGGGGCGACCCCGGCGTAGTGGTTAGCATCCATACCTCTCACACAAAAGTATCGAGTTCAAATCTCACCCCCGGACAAGTCACGAATGATCCAAGAGCGTTAAAGTGACTATAATAATAATAAAAAAATATTATTTTAATAAGAAATATGCAATTTAAATCAACTGAAAAACATCTATGAAAATTAAAAAAAAATAAACAAGTTATCCGCGTACATCTCTTCACGAAATTTAAGGGCTTTCTTTACAAAAGAGAATATAAAAATCTAAGCGGGCGTGGTTTGATAAAATCAACGTTTTATGTTTCTAGAGATGAACTAGCCTAAGGCTAAAAATCTCTTAAATAAAGAAAAAAAAAAAAAAAAAAAAAACGTTTTATGTCTTCAACTTTGAATTTACTGCGTTTTGTCTTTCAGTGTATTTTTTCTTCAAAGAACATTCAATTACCTACAACTTTTTATCAGATGTCATTTTGATCAAATCAATCATTTTCATATAAAATGATCAATTTTTTGAATGCACCTTTTTCAAAAGTTGCTCTTGAGAAAAAATATATTTCGATGAAAAATGCAACCACTGATGGCAGCGAATATGTGAGCAATGTTTCATTCAAATCATTCCAAACTGACATTTTTTTAGTGGTTTGGGCTGGAAAATCTCCAGAATTTTTTTCAATCGAGATCTCTTGTTGGAGCTTTGGGACCCCTTAAATAGATACACGCATCATTTGTTGGTCTAAAAGTAATATACAGCAAGTTTGCCACCCCTGCCTCCCTGCTGCACACTGACCATTTCAATATCAAATAAAAGGTTTGCCCGAAACTGAACTCAAACATTGATCTTTCACCCGTTGACTAGAGGCATCCCGTGAAGCTTGCTATTATTAATTAACCACCCAAACACGGCAACGATGACGACAGTTCGAAAGAGCACGAGTAGGAGATCGATCTGCGAAAAAGCTTCGCAAAGTCGAAGGTCGTGCAGTTTCAAAAACTAATTAATTTTCCTCGAAAAATCTTCTGAAAACAAGACAACGACCAGCCCGGGCCCAAACGCGCCGGCTTGAGGAAGTGCAGCGCGACGCTGGTGTTGGACACGACCAACATCTTTCGCGTCGATTTGACTCATCGCTGCACTGCATCCTCATTCTCATTCGCAAATGAGCTGAAGGATTGGCGGTGGCTGCAGTGGGCGAGACGGGCAGCAAATTGCAAACCATGGGTTCGTCTTCTCTGCTGTTCTTCGCTTCACATCGCATTCGGACCGACGGACGAACGCGCAGATGTTCCCTGGGATGGAGCCACGCGGGACGGGAGCATGAAGTCCAAGGGAAAAACAAACAAAGGAATGAAGAATTGGAGGAAAATTTATGATATCAGCACCCGAACGATCTTTGGGCGGTTCGCGCGCGTTGGCTACACGGGCTCCAACGTAGAGAGAGGGGGGCGGGCGACACGCAAAAGTCTGAATTCCGTGAAAAGTGAACCTTACCGGGTTAAGGCAGCATCAACGACCACGGGGCGGTCAACTCGACTCAGCACCCAACGAAGAAGCTGATGATGCTGATGATGATGATGATGGTAATGAAGGCAGAAAGCCGGCAAACGGAGGGCGAGAAGAAGTCAAGTCGCTTGAACCTTCTTCCTTCCTCTGCCCGGTGGGGCTACGGGCAAACTTCTTCGGATGGGCAGTTTCGCGTGCAACAGCAGCGTCTTCTCTCGTGAAGGTGGAACTCGATGATAGGCGATCTTGTTTGGCTAATGAGATGATTTTTTCGAAGAGCGAACAAAAAAGCCACAACACCACGCAAGGCTTCACCGTGCGGTGTGTTCCCGAATTTAATTAGGTTAGCATTTCTTTTGTTTGGGATTATTAATTTGATTTAATTAAATTTTTTCTCGGTTTCCGTTTCGGAACGCCGGACTGGGCGCGGGTTAAACGGTTGACAAACGGCCACGTCCAATCGGAACCAGGTGGGAAGGTGGAATGGAAAAATTGATAGTTTAAGGCACACGGTTGGCATGAATTTACATTTAAAACGGTGGCAATGAGGGGCTCTCCCTCTCGCCGAAATGTTTGATGGTTTGGGAACTTCCCATGATAGACATAACTAAGGCACCGCAACAAAGTTTGTTGTTTGCATAAATTCAATTGTGACTTTAGGCCTATGGTTTGATCATTAACTTACCTTTGATAATGGATCCAAAAGACGGGTGTAGATTAAAGTAAGAAATAGTGAAGTAGTTTGCAGCTGTTGATAGAGGCCTAGCTCATTGTCTAATGATTAGCACCTGGAAGGAGAGGAGAATGATGTAACATTAATTATTGTTTCTTTTTTCGGTGATAAACATCATAATTGCATTTTCGTAACAAGTCACAAGTAGCATAACACAGCGGTTCGCAATCGTTCGTCAATTGCGGCCCACCTTGAGAATTTATTTACGAGCCACCATGTTGTTTTGTAAATGAGAATATTTTTTGCATTTAACAACTTAGAAGAACGTTGAATTTCGGCATCTGGAACGTTTATGAAGCTTTTTCCGACTTTGGAAAGTGCAAAGAATTGATTATCGGCTTCTACGATAAGATACGATTTGCAGCTTCGGCAGCTTATTGGAAATGATTTCCGGCTTTTCTACTTATAAGAGACAGGTTTTCAGCGTATAACAAACGATTGACGGCTTCTACTTAGAGGGTATTCTCTAAAACTGGTTAAATTCAACAGAATCGATATCGGATTAATGCAAAACGCATGGCTCAATTAGCTTTATTGGGAACCCTCTAGAATGAGTTTTGGGATATTTGAATTAACTACTTTCCGTATTTACCTGCTTTTACCATCTAATCGATTTGTTTCATATGTTAATCTTTCGTTTTTTAAATCGTTCATTTAATACCAATAAATCGAATATTATAACCTGTTAAATCACTCACCTAATCAAGTATCCCGAGCAAAAAATTCCACATGTCAAATGAAATCAAAATAGTATTTTTTTTCCTCTGTTCGGGACCTAACACCACTGCGACCAGTAATTTGATCTATTGTAATATATCCCGTGTCCTTAGTTTAGTGTATGTCGTATTACTCCATCACTATTGAAAATTTATGAAGTATTCGGTTTTGGTACAGTTGTCATTCTTGCATTTATCGCAATGATCCGACTCTAATTGAAAGGTCTCACTATTTATACCCTTCGGAGTGTTGAAACACCCTACAAAGGTGAACTCCCTTGTCAGTCAAAATTGGATTCCTTAGCAACAAAATTAAGGAATGACACCGATAATGACCATGCATCAGAACACTAGTCTTAACCACTTCAAACTAGGGAACATCGAATATAAGACTAGGAATCACATAGACGAAGACTAACTAACTCAGTTTTTCCTTGTTTCAAGATCATCCTCGGTGGAAAAAGCCGAGTCTTGTCACTATCAACAAGGCATAAAAAGTAACAAGGACTAAGATGTGTTCTTTTGATTACTGAATAATCCTGTTCCCCTAGATTGAAATAGTCAGGACTAGGACTCGGTGGTAGATCTTACATCCCGTAACGTACCACGAAAAGGTGATCTACCCACATTACGGGGCAAATAGTCATTTAATATCTATATTCTCATCTTGTATGTATGTTGCACTCACAGCTCTTACTGCGTACACTGAATGACTACTATAAGTGAAATGTCATTACAAGAAAGCTTATGTAACGTAATACATAATAACGTAACGCTTATGAATCGATTCAAAAATATCGAATCAAAATGATTGATTAAATCGGTGAATCGATTACTTAAAAAAAAACTACGGTTGTACGCAATGGTGACGTAGAACCAACAATCAATACGAAACTAACGATTTTAAATTGGCTCACCACTTTAGTAGCCTATTGGTCCCAAGCAAACGATTAACGTACCCTATTCTAGTTGAAATTCTATTACTACACTATATTTGTTTTGATTCGCTATGAAAGTTTGACAGATAACATCAGGGGTGTGTGGATTCATGCAGAACATGCAGGGGTGAGTGAAATAGCTTGGGACTGCTTGGGACCGTTGTTCTGGTACTGAGTGAGCCAAAAATAATAATGATTTTCTTCGGGACCCAGTGGTCTTAGAGTTACCTCTATGGTAGAACTACGTGATCTTATATAATAAATGTTATTTGTGAACTGCAGCAGGAGCTTGTGTTTTGTGTAGGAATAAGAATTCGAGCGGGGTTCGCTCTGTGTATACTCTTTAGTGAAACTATGAATTTTAGTTAGGACATGTTCAGAAATTTAACTCTTTTTTTGAAAATCTGGGTGGCCCTGAAAAGTGCCGATGATAGTACAGCCTTTGGAAGGTGATGATGCCATGTAGGCAGCTGGATCAGCAAATCGGTTCAATGATTGGGCACTCGCAAGAGTCTCGGCCCGTCTGCTGCTGGAGAGGGGTTGAACTGGTGCCTGGTTGGAAGGCCGCAGAATATCAGTGCCCACCCAGCCCCTTTTTAGTTTTTCTCGTTCAACTCCTTCTCTCTACAAGTTGGTAAATCTTAGCCTTTAGCAGTAAGACGCTTAACACTTTTTTCAGTGAATTTATGATTCTGTTTCACGTCATGGTTTTTTTGTATGTCTGTTTTGATAAATTAGTACTTATATTAATTTTCTCTGCTGCGCTAAATCAAACGAGTAGAAATAAGAAGGGATGTCGGTTACGCGTTGAAATAATTGAAAATTCGATAAATATTTAATCGAATAGCTGAAAATAGCGTAATTTATTTGTGATCCTTCGAAAATGGCGAACAGCAGAATTGCAACCAGCAAGAAACAAAAGCGGTTCGATGCTAATTTTCATTGCTATGACGACGACTGAATTAAGGGGCTTATAAGTAGAGGGGTGAAGTCAATTGTCTTCGTCGATTTCTTCTTGTGGTGACCATAGCTTCACTAACCCATTTCGCACTATTTCTGCTATGCTCTTCTATCATCCAGAGCAACAAACGTATCAATGAATGTGTTTCCCGTCAAGTTGAAAACAAAACAGAAAGTCGATCAAAATCACTTGCTCCTCTGCTTTCAAGTTTGGTTATAAGATTACAAACTCTGGAGAGCATTTTGTGTGGTTGCTGGGGGCGTATGGTTCTGAATATGGCGATGAGTGTGCAAAATGTTACGCAATTGCATCCTCCATATTTGCACACGCCTGAAGATTGGAAGCGAATGCCACTTGAATTTGTTTCTTCTTCTAACGACTCTCTTATGACTGTGTTGGGAAAGCTGCATTTGCAATATGCATGTACGTAATTGGTGGATTTGTTAGTTATTTCAACGCTGTTGGACAATGCTTGACACCACACCACTTTTTCAAAAGTTTCTTGTTGAAAACCAACAGTCACAGCATTGTTATTGACGTTTTAAAAATATTACTGATCGATTGGTGATAAAATTGTTGAAATTGGTCCAGGGACAGCTGAGTTATTAACTTTTAAAATCTTTCATAATTTCGTTACATGTTCCACTTTCGGTTTTCACAAAGTGTACCCCCATATAGAAATCACAGACGTAGTCCTACGTCAAAATGAATCGATTCACTTAGATCGATTCTTGCCTCAAGATCGCCCAATGCTAGTCCCTTACACGTCACCAGATTCAAAAAAATACCCAAATTGTGGGGTATTTGATAATATTTTCCAATTTTTCTGTAACTGGAAGCCACCATCTTGGAATTCAGAATATGAGACGTGAGACATCGAATTCCGCTTCCTACACGTCACCTCGATTCCAAAAATACCCAGTTTGTGCGGTATTTGGCAGTGTTTCCCAGTTTTTCTGTAACCGGAAGCCACTATCTTGGATTTCAAAATGGCGTCAGACATTGATTTCCGGTGTCTACACGTCACCCTTTTGTCCATATGGCGGGTTATTTCCCAGTTATTTTAATTGGAAGACTCCATATTGGATTTAAATGTGACATCATGCATGAATTTACTGTCCTTACACGTCACCCGGATACCAAAAAAACCAATATTGTGGAGTATTTGACAGTATTTTCCAATTTTTCTGCAACCGGACGTGCTTTTTACTTGTTTTACTTGTAACTTACAAGAAGAGGTTACACAGATCGCTGAGTGCGTGAGTGTGTGAAAAATTGCTGATTGTGACTCGCATGAAGTGAAATAAACAGGTTTAATATGTCAAACACATTCTTTGCAACCTCTGCTCAGGCATGGAAAATCATTTACATTCATTTCATGCATTCATTTACATTCATTTGCCTCTAACTTTTTTCATCAACAGCATTTCACAAAATGATGTATAGAGCTTTTGTAGGTTTTGTTATTAACTACAACTTTAGTTTGAATTCAAATTTTTATCTCTTATGCATCACTAACTAGAGTGGGCAGAACTTGTAACTGTTTTGCAGTGAATGTAAAATACATTCACTGAAAAACAGTAGTGGCTTTTGTTCGCTCTGGTTCGTCATGCATAAGAGATGCGGATTTGAGTTGTTTACAAACGTTGTAGTTAATAACAAAACCTACAAAAACTCTTTACATTATTTTGCGGAATTCTGTTGTTGGAAAAAGTTAGGGACAAATGAATTTAAATGAATGCAAATGATTTTCCATGCCTGCCTCTGCTTGTATCTTACCTATTCAAAATATGATGATAGCATCTAATTGTTTCATAATTTAAAAAAAAACATTGTTTTAGCTGAAATGAGTATTTGCAAGCTTGCTGGACGGCACCATATTGGTTTTCAAAATGGCGTCATATATCGAATACCGGTTCCTACACTGTACCCTGATTTCAAAAATACCCATTTTGTGGTGTATTTGGCAGTGTTTCTCAGTTTTTCTTTAACCGGAATCCACCCTCTTTTTTATTTCAAAATGGCGTCATTTGGCTATTTCAAAAATACCTATCTTCAGCCATTTCATAGCAAAACGAAATAGTGATTCTCAGAATTTTGAAAAAATTGGTAGTTTTGTTCCTTTTAATTTTGTCATTAGGGTGACCATTTCTATGTTAGAGAGGTCCAAAAAATATTTTTTTAATTATTTTTCTTTTAAATCTCTTAACTTTCGAACCATTAGGCCGATTTCAAAGAACAACATATCAAATGCAAGGTAATCGAAATTTGTTTTTATTAAAAATATAATAATATTTGAAAATCAATAAATCAATATTTTGTATGTTTTTTTATGGTTTATATGGTTTGCAGTTAGAGGGTGTTTGTATATTTTTCCTTGAAAATTTAGGCTTTCTTAAACAACATATAAAAATTCAGCGATGTGTTGTTTTTCATTTTTGAGTAATAGTTTTATGAAGTTATCAAGTTTTGGGTTTTCGCTCAATACTTCTATGCGAAATGGTACCCCTATGAACAAAATAAATAACAAATACGGGTTTTATATTTTGTGAAAAGGTACAAAACTACCATTTTTTTACAAAATTATGTGAACCACTATATCGTTTTTACTATGGAATGGCTGAATATACCCCATTATAGTATTTATCAGGGAATTGAATACCGCTTATATTGTCTTGGGCATTCTGCTGGAAGAGTCATAGTTTGCCCCATTTTTCCGATTTCCCTATTTCATTTATATGGCTTTACTTACGATTGCCGAAGAACTAGGACTACAGCTCCTGAGTTCAGTGAAATATATATGATTGGAAGCATATAAAATCATTTTGAACTATTCCCACACTGTGCAGACACAGGAGATAGTGCATTTCAGCCCAATCATATGATTTATTGTTGGTTTTTAAGGTTGGATTTCTGACGCTGAGCACAGTTATTTCTATGTGATAAAGATTAATAAAGCGATTGGACATGTTTCTGATAGTGTAGGTCACGGTATGTAGCCCATTTCACCCCAAACCTCGTTACTTACAGAAGTGGAAAAGTCCGAGAAATCAATTGGAGCATATTACGGAAAATGATCCATTTTGATCTAATCGGCCCAAAATTCGTTATTGAATTGAATTGAATCGGTTTTAACTCATTCAATACCGTTAGAATTTGGGGGCTTTTTGATTACTTATTATTATAGAAGTGTAGCGTAAAATCCAGTTGCATTTACCGTTAACCCATCGTAAAATAGATAGTTTAATTCTATTAATCTCCCTCCCAAGTCACATTTTAAGTTTTATGAAATACTACAAAGCAACTATAAAACAACATTCATAAAACTCTGGTCAAGGCTATTTTGTCATTAATGCATCCACCAAAACCTCATTAAGATTAGAATATGTCTAGTTAGCCCACCCTGGAAAAGGTTCTCAAGGGTGTATTCTCGAAGCTCTTCAAGATTGATTTACTGCAAAAGGTTGTATGACGAACACATTGAGAACCATTTCCCCTAGCTACTTGCTAAATCCTCTAGGAAAGCATCAATCAAGATAGAGAAGGATTTATGAATCCGATCTTATCAAAATAATTAAAATAGAAACTGATGGTAAAAAATCTTGTTGAATATCCCAATTTATTACAATAGTTCTCATTAAGCGGCCTAGTTTTAAGTGCCTTATTAAATGTTATGTGAAATGTACGTGAAAACATCGGAAAAAACAAGTCCGCCCTCGTAAAACGTCGATTTTACTAATTATTTTACATTGACAAAAAAAAAATTCTTCAGATCGAGCTAGGCCGAGATTTTTTTTATGATTTTCGCATTTAAATGTTTGCTCATTGCTAAATTTACCAAGGAGTTAAACTTAGTTGATTTTCATGGGTCATTTGTGAAAAAGTTGTTTTGCTTTCAAAAAATCCTTAAGAAATTTATAAGGTTTTAAAATGGCTTTTATGAAGAAAACTTGCAGGTTGAATTTAATTTATCTAAAGCCACTTGATCCTAACCCGTTCAGATTTATGGCAGCATTTAGCATTTAGGCAAAGTTGCCTGCAAAAAGTGAAACGTCAAAGTTTGTTTATCTTTCGATAATTGCACTGTGGGATCCAGGGTTCTTCCAGGCGGTTTTCTCCCGATGGATTGGGAGCAGTAACTCAGATAGTTTGCGATACTGTTTTACAACATTTCACATTTCGAACAGCTGGAAGCGCAATCGTTCTCGAAGAATATTCCTTCTTCCGGATGATTACAGAAGTGCATCCAACGATGCAGGGATGTACGCTTGAATGAAATTTTCAAAGAGTTGATTCTTTCGCCGAATAAAATCACTGCTATATGGATATATATATATATATATATATATATATATGGATCGGAAACCAGCTAATCTCCGCTAACTACCTGTTTCAGTGGTTTGCTGTTGGTTGTTATTTCGATTGTAATCTATTCGCAAGATCTGGAGAAGGCTGGTATGTTTTTAAACTTTCGACAATGTCTTCGTCTATCTTTCGAGATTTCCTTGTCATAAATTTGGCTTTTATTAATTATGAGGAACCATCTTTTAAGCTCAATTTGTAAACAGAGTAATTGGGGAGTTCATAATGCACTTTGAAAAACCTAAAAAGCAACAATAAATGCTTTTTGCTCTAATGCAAAACCTAATTGTTTTATGGTTGCTTTTATAATGAAAGAACACGTTAATAAAGCATTTTATTAACAATTGCTAATTACGTTTATGCTTGAAATACAGAATAGTTTTAAAGAGGGATTGAGAACTATTTTAAATTTATTTTTAAAACAAGACAGCTTTTGACTTTCTTGCCAGACTATAAAATGTTTTTAAAACAACAAAAAGCTGAATTACTAAGCAGAAATGTTTTACACTTTGAAATGCTGTATTAATACTAATTGCCGTTATAAAATCATCATAAATCAGAGTGGATGCCAAATGGTTGCTGACTTGTTACTTGGTCTATCAAATTTCAAAATTTCTGCACTGTAGAGCCACACTCTTTGGTTTCACTGAAGATGCATTCGAGAACACTCTCAAGTACACCTTTAGTGAAAACGCAGAGTGTGGTTCTGCGATGCAAACATTTTGAATTTTGACAGGGATATTAATAGTACTGAACTATCTATTTCAAGATGGGTTAACTGAAAATTCAATTGGATTTCGCGTAAGTATTCCACCGACATGACACTTAATTCTGAGTTATGTCCGAAAATCGTTAAAGGCCGAATTAAATGTGCAGTGATCTGAACTGTCAAAACCATAGAATATTTTTATCTAGATAAAAATAATTTTTCCAGAATAACATAACTTTTGCAAGCGGGTTCATGGCTTAGCTAAATATTTTCCCACGAACACGAAGCCAGATTTCAGTAGTGTGCTTTGGTCAGAAATTTTATTGTTTTTGCTATGGTCATTCATGTCGGTTTGTCGGTGGGCATTCTTTATTAAAAAAGTAATGAAAAAGTCCCCAAAAGAGAGATCTATGCCTGTGGCTTAGCCTTTGTAAAAGCCCAAATAATCGATGAGAGTTTGTAATTAATAGAATAACCCACCGAAAATAACCCTTTTTGCCGCATATTACATTCTCAACAGATGAGTCGTCGTCCATAGACCATGACTCGCTGGTATAGTAATTTACACATTCGCCTAGTTTGAAAGACAAGCCAACGATCGTTCTGACCTCTTAAAGAGTCCGAAAATGTCCATTTCAACCAAAATAAACAACGAATTCAGTTGTGTTGTGATGTCACCATCTTTTAAAAACCAAACACTGCACACCACGGCGCCTATCGCTCTGTCCAAGGGCACCCACCCGGCTAATAGCTTTAATCAGCCATGTAGCCAACACCCCGTTGTTTGCAAATTCTTCAATGAACACCCTGGCTTTGTTTATTTTATAAACACATCGCCCCCGAATCAGTAAATTATGAAAAAATACTCTCCACATCGCGGTCGCTGAAACCTTTCCTACCAACCAACCGCCATCCATTCACCCGCCCACCCGAGGAGGACTAAACCAACAAAGACCCCACGATCGTCGACGACGACGACGACGGCGACGGGAAGAAAAGAAAATTTTCTCTCACCCAAGAGCAAGATTTACGAGCTGCTTTCAAAAGAAGAGCGTTACGCGTCTATTTATACACTCTATTTCGTGCCAGTACCCTCCCCGTCTGCTTCACACCCGCGCCGGCTAACCATACAGATCTTGATCTGATCGCAAAGGTTGAGGGTGGAGGCAGCGAAAAAAAAATGGGATGTGCGAAAAAATTAAATACGAAAACAATGTGTTATTCTTCATTCCTCCGGCCGCCCAACCGGCTTAGGGTTGGTGGAGGTGCGGATTATCAAGTGCCATTTGGAGTCGTTTTCACGCTCCGATTCGAATGCAACGTTCCGTCACAACAGCCCTTGCAAGGTGACTCCTCTCAATAGCAATAGATGGCAGAATAACAACGAGATTATCTGCTAATCCGTTGTTGTTGTTTTGACAGCCAGTCGCGCGCTTTCCGATGACGATGATGGGAAAATCGACCTGCTGCAATCAAACTCAGAGCTGGTGTACAACACTTTCTTCCGATTCCATTGCTCTTCGAACGACGAAGACGATGACGACGACGACGATGAAGAGAAATCGCGGATAACATGTGTTTTGAATGTTTGCTGTTTTCCAGCGATATGAAACTAATTTGCATAATTAATTATTCATAACAATGAGAACCGCTCCGCTCGTTAGGCTTTTTACGGTTTGTTGACTGAGGGAAAGAGAGAAAGAGAAAAATACTTTTCAGGGTCTGAGCCAAAGTCGGTGCACTTCGGAGGATTCGAAAGACAGCTCAGCCACTGAACTGCAGCGGCATTCCACGGAATTTCCTATCAGCTTGCTTTTCTTCTCGGGTATTCCACTTTTGCGCCCTGTTTCTTAATAGGCTGTGCGTGCCAGTTATGGTGGGAACGGGTTACGAAATGTGTTTGTGAGTGTGTGCAATCGTTCAGAGATGATAAGTCGTTCATCTGTCTGTCGAGGGCGATGGCAAAGAAGCTTGTGCAAAATATTGAATCATTTCCAGACCATCATTGCCAAATGTCTAGCAAGGGGATTTAATTTCAGCTTGGAAGCAGTGGACTGCTAAACGGTGAAATCCTTTTACACATTGATTAACTTTAGAAAGCGATCAACGAGTGTCCAATGACCGATTTTCGTCGTATCCTGTGCTAAGTCTATGAGATTCTACTCAATACAGCACAACCTCTTCATTTGGTGCAACTGCAGGTCATTGAGCCGAATGTCATTAGGCCGAATGGGTCCCTACCCGAGCAAAGCCCAGGGTGGTGACTGAATTAAAGAAATTAAATTTCTGGTTTGTCCCGGTTGCCAAACATATTTTCCCCGGTTTCATACAAACAGCTAAATATAGTAAAAACGGAATACCGGCAGAATTGATTTCAACAATTTATTTCACAAATTTCTTTGGTTCCATAATTAGCATAATTTAGATAATTTTATGATGTTCGAAATTTAAAATGATGTTAAATGTCTTAGAATTTTTTCCTTGATTTGTTTTCCTTACTGAGTACCAATGCTAGCGATACCGACGCCAGGAAGGCAGCTCCCACACCTGGACCCTATCTATCGACCCATTAACTTCATGGACCGAGGACCCTCAGGGTTTACTTCCCGGAAGGCGTGATCAGAGATTGTATGCCTTCAGAAAATCCCGGCGGCGCCGACTGGGATTGAAACCCATGCCTTTTTGGGTGAGAGGCAATCACTCTTACCACTACACCACTACACGCTGCCTCAGATTTTTTGAAGTTTGTCTAAGTAAAATGAAGTTACGAACGTCATTAGATCCTATTGATGGATGGAGCATATTTGTTTTTATAATACAATGACATCCAGGGAGTAACATTTGAATTCTCGCTCACCAAAAAATTCTGAATTTTACTGGCGATGTAAACATCCATGCATGCAAACATTCATACATGTTAACTTCCTTTTCACGTAAACAAGCAGTTTGCAAGAAATGTTGCAAACAAAAGTGGATAGTTGCATACAATATATGGAATATTGCATGACATGTCTTATAAGTTTACACGATCTATAATCTAAACTTGTATGATATATGACGCTCCATTTTGAGAGTACCATGTACCATGCATGTGACGAAAGGGTCAGGTTTTGAACGCATATATTTTCAAAGCATTAGTGTGAAATATGTCACGAAATATGCCATTCGACGGGGGCTTACTGCAGTTATTTTGTGGCATATAGTACAAATAGTGCTTAACTGAAATTTGTAGCATCAAAATTTCCCATACATTTGCTTACACAATAAGGTGTATTTCCTAAAAAAAAGACATCACATAGTTGGTCCCAAACGAATCAAGCCGTTGCCGCATTTCCTTTTGAACTTCAGACGTGTTCGAAAGGCTCCACAAGCAGCTTGAAGCCACACTGTCACTGTTTGGGTACAGTTGCTCATCGTGAGAAAGCATTTTGTGACACTGTCATCAAGCACGGTATGTCATGTCGAAGCTCACCCAAGCTAAAACTAGCTCACCGTATCCGTGGAGGTCTCAAAATTTGATTACCTACTACCAATGGAACAGCGCCATCTATGTGAAAAATAGCCTTGGCTTAATGGTTCATTTTGTCAAAATCCTAGCAAAGCACAACTCGCATGAAGAATTCTAGAAGTTACCACCACGTGTTGCAACCTGCTTGGAAAATGCAACTAACCAATCACGTGTCAGCAGCCACTATATACGATTGGCGTCGTAGAGCCGATCCTCATTCTTGTGCTTTTGTGATTAAATTAGCGTTTCAGGGCCACCACAATTTTCAAAGAAAGAGTTAGTTTGGAATATTTTCTAACACAAGAATAATTACACATGAAATGAAAAAGCATCTTATTAGTATTAAACGGAAAATGGACACTGACCAATTATTACACTTCGGAAGGAATTCACGGATGTCATAATAATATCGGGAATTTTTAATAACGTTCGTTCAAAATAGTTAACATATGTGAGCGTAGTCCTAAATCAACTATCCGTACAACCCCATTGAGCTGTCCCTTTTAGTTTTTTTAGCTGTGCTGGCTAAGATTTTGGTTAGAAGATCACATGAGAAAATTTTCAATTATTTGACGCTAGGTCAGTTTTTCGCATTATTGAATATTAAATCTAAGGGCACCGTTGAGATTCGAACCTACAATTCCCGTTCAGTACACGGGAGAATTGAGGAGAATTGAAGAGAAATTGTAGAGTAATTATTAAGGAATTATGGGGAGACTTTCAGAGGAATTTGAATAGAAATTTCAGTTAATATTGAGAAGTGTTTCAAAAAAATTTTAAGGTGAACTACAGGTGATTTCTAAGGTAGATCTGAAGAAACTATGATGAAAATTATGAGTAGAATTCAAGGGATCTCAAATGAAATTAGGAAAGAAATTAAAGAATGATTCAAAGAGAATTAGCCATGAGGCAAACTTAATGATGATACGAATACAATCCTGAAACTATGCCTAACGATCATCGATGCCACAGCTGAAAATATCAAAAATGTTGATCGATCGATGAATCAAAGATACATTCGGAGGGGTGCTGCAACAAAATATGGATAATAATTTCAAGGGAATGCTATTCTTTTTATATCTAAAAAAAATATCAAATGCAATTTATGAGACTTTTGAGGACATATCAAAAATATTGGAAGGCCTTGGCTGGAAATTTTGAGCATATTTCCAAAGAAACTCTGAGTAGAGTTCCAGTAGATTTTGAAGAAATTTCAAAAGGAATTCTTAGGAGACTTTCGAAGCGATCCTTCTCAAATTTTTGGGATAACACTTTTCAAAATTCTAAATAGCAGACCACGAGATGTCCAGCAATAGCGAATTGTAAAGAATTCAATGGAGAGAAATTAACGCAATGTATCGCGAGAAGTTTTAAGAATGCAGAGATAAATAAATAAATAAACGTTAATTTCAAGAGTTAGCCAGTGCCAGTGCCAGTGCTAGTGCCATTGCCAGTGTCAGTACCAGTGCCAGTACCAGTGCCAGTGCCAGTGCCAGTGCCAGTGCCAATGCCAATGCCAATGCCAATGCCAGTGCCAGTGCCAGTGCCAGTGCCAGTGCCAGTGCCAGTGCTAGTGTCATTGCCAGTGCCAGTGCCAGTGCCAGTGCCAGTGCCAGTGCCAATGCCAATGCCAGTGCCAGTGCCAGTGCCAGTGCCAGTGCCAGTGCCAGTGCCAGTGCCAGTGCCAGTGCCAGTGCCAGTGCTAGTGTCATTGCCAGTGCCAGTGCCAGTACAAGTGCCAGTGCCAGTGCCAGTGCCAGTACCAGTGCCAGTGCCAGTGCCAGTGCCAGTGCCAGTGCCAGTGCCAATGCCAATGCCAGTGCCAGTGCCAGTGCCAGTGCCAGTGCCAGTGCCAGTGCCAATGCCAATGCCAGTGCCAGTGCCAATGCCAGTGCCAGTGCCAGTGCCAGTGCCAGTGCCAGTGCCAGTGCCAGTGCCGTGACCATGATTCGGTTTCCAATTCACTATTGTGTTTACGTTCCGAGTGACGCCAACCGCGATCATACGAAATTAGTGCTACATATTGAATTTCCGCCATCGTTCCAAGTGCAACCGACGCCATCCTTCCGAATAAGAATCCGAGATTGAAATACGTTCCTGCTGTTCCAGATTTAATTAATACAAAGCCTATTTGATTCAGGCACATGGTACGTGTGATTCCATAGTGCGCAGATATTGTCCACGGGTGCCTTGAGATTTTTCCGATTTTCTTTACACGCTATTCCGTCCGCTCATCGAGAATTTCCAAATCGAGCCAACCAAAAAACCAGACCTAAAGTGTATCCCAAGTTCAAAGTTAATAAATCCAAATCCAAGGTTGCAAAGTGTTTCCTTTAAAAAGAAGAAGTGATTCCTAGTGGCAGTTAGCCGCAAACCTAAAAAAATCAATTCAAGAATCAACTGGAGGGTTAACTGATGCTCACACCCCCACTCAGCATAGTTACAGTGCACATTAGATTTCCCCGCCGGTTAAATTTTTAACGGAAATAACGAACCTGCTCCAACATTTTGCAACCGCATAACAAAACTTATTCAAGTCAAGATGGTGGCCATCAGAAATAAGGACTATAGGTCAGCACTTCGTCAGCTCTCACAATCTCGCACTGAACATGGCTAGTCAATACGATACTACAACAATTTTCTTGTGGAATCCGATATTACGGCTGAGAACTGTTGGCTTATTTCAAATCATCTAAAATCATGAAGGCCCCGAGTTTCGACCAAATTCTGTATCTGAAACTCAAACAGTGCCTGGGAAAGATCCGTCCTCTCTTTCAAGTAAACGACCCATCAGCCTTCTCTCGGGGTCATTTAAGCTGTTTGAAAGGGCAGTATACCATCGACTCCGAGCATCTGCCGATGAAAACAACCTGTTGCTCGAGGAACAGTTCGGCTTCCGTAAAGGTCGCTCGATTGTTCACCAGTTTACTCGAGTGACAAACATTCTCAGACGGAACAAGTCTGTATCCAAAACATCTACCATGGCATTGTTGGACGTTGAAAAAGCGTTCGACTATGTCTGGCATGATGGCCTGGTCTACAAATTGCAGAGATACGGGTTTCCAATCTTCCTTGTGAAGACAATAAAAAACTATCTCTCGAACAGGACATTTCGAGTCTCTTCAACATCGGTGCGGGTGTTCCACAAGGAAGCATCCTTGAACCTATCTTGTTCAACCTGTTCACCTCCCTGATGGTGGATCATTGTCCCTGTTCGCAGATTGCACATCCATCATCTATAAGGGTAGGGTCATCGGATCTCTGACCACCAAACTTCAGAGAGAACTGGATGTCCTGTTTGATTATTTCAACAGCTGGAAGATCCGTTTATACGTGGTAAAGACCCAGATCATCTTTTCTGATTCCAAATCTCCCAGACTTGTTCCGTATGAGAATAATAAGATCAACTTGAACGGCATAGTCCAATGGTCGGCCTTACACTCGACCGCAACCTGCTTTTCAGGCAACACGTTGACAAAAAGAAAACCAAATGCAACATCCTGATGAGATCCCAGTAACCGCTCATCAACAGGAGATCCACTATGCCCCTGAAAAACAAGCTTGCTGTCTATAAGCAAATAATCCTTCCTGTGATAGAATACAATGGTAATGTACAAGCCATCGTACGAGGGATGTCCCAATGAGTGGAGAAGAAGAGCCCACCTTCAATTCACGATCTGTTAACGACAGGAAGATGGCAATTCCACTCTCCCCATCCAAATCGCTTCAATCGGGAGCCCTGGTTGGACCGTCTCATACTCTGCATATAATGTTGCAAAGGAATTCATGACTTCACGGCGATTTTGAAGAGCTCCCATAGATTAGACGACGATTTATATCCTTCTGCAGCCAAAAAAAAAAAAAACTATCGTCTCTGAAAGACTCTCGATAGAACTACACGATGAAAGTGTGACATTCGAACACGGTGAACCGGCCTCCCAGGAGGCAATGCACACTTACAACCGCTAGTTACAAAAAAACACAGCCGTGCAAAGAAACGGATCCAACGTCACTCTCGCGAAAGCACACTCGTCGTCGTTGAACGGCAAAAAAGGAATCGGTGGGCAATTTTGTGATACGGAATTTCCACTGAAAATCATCCGGGAATGCACGAATTTCACCACACCCAATTGCAAAACACGGTCAAAAGCACTTTTGGTACACTTTCGATCATCTCATTTTTTTTTCAAAAATAGTTGCGAACGAACCAACATCATAAACTGATATTAAAATTATGACTTATGAATTTCTAGTCCGGGAGAAAAACCAAACACTGCAGATAGCGCCAAATCTTCTGATGATAATCCTCAACTGTCCTCCACGCACTGAAACTCTGAGGTCCATCACCTGGCTGGTCTGCTGGCTAGACACTAGACGAGGGAAGAACTGGCTTGCACTCATTGTCAGTGTATTTTTGTGTTTCTCATAGATGATGATGATGATAATTGTCTATCACTCATTGTATCAGGAAACTTAGTTCGATAGCAGTGAGCTCTTCTCGCTATTAGGTTTTATCAAGTTTAATAACCTCTGCTTGTCCTCAATATGTCACTGTATGAAGGGCCAAAAATTGGTTAGGCGGATCGATAGGCAAAGTCACCTGTACACCTCTACGAGAAAGTAAAGAATCTCCTTCCAGCAGCATGATCATAGAATTGGTCAAAAAACAAGCCGCCAAACAGAAGGATGCCCTAATGATTGTGGAGAAGAGCTCGTCCTTTATCCACAAAATTTTAACAACAGAGTGTTGAAAATTTCACTCTCCCCATCCAAATCGCTTCAATTGAGTGGTTGTCCTGATGGTCTCTCGCAATCCCCATAGGTATAGATAAAACACAAGCACAACAAGGTATAGATAATATACCGTGGAGCCCCGCTGATCTGAACGACAACGGGTTTCATTTTTAATTTGCACTTCTAGTAACCCTATCAGCATTAGAAATGCATGTTTCTGATGGGCTTATTTGCTGTTTTGTTTTGATTCTAAGTTCCGTTTCGTAATGTTCTATTTCGCTTTCCATCATTCCATATGTTGAATGACGTTTGAGAAATTTTTAGGTTGCACGGCGAGCAGATTAGCGGGGTTCAAATTAAAAAGCGTTCATAAAGGGTGCATTCGATAAAAATGGCACACCGATAATCTTCTGTAACTTTTAAACCGGATGAGAAAAAATCCTGAAAATTTGAGTAAATCTTATTCATGGATCGCTAAAAAGCTTGGAATTGCAAATACAACTGTGGCCAAGAACTTTCAAGGAGCGTCTGTGTTCCCGAAGGAAGGAAGGGAGTGGTCCAATGGACAGGAAAGTGGTGCAACAGTTCAAGAACCGTCCAAACATATCAATTCGAGATGTCTCTAAAAAGTCCAAGTCGTCAGTTGGTTTTGTGCAGAAAAGCAAAACATCACTAAGAAAACCCGCACCTGGAAACTTTACACGAAGTTGCTCACCATATCGTGTTGCATCGTGATGGGTGACGAAACTTACGTCAAGGCCGACTTTCGTCAACTTTCTGGGCAAGAATATTCCGTTGCCAAGTCTTAGTTCGATTTTTACGTAGAATTTTTGAAAGAAGAAATTATCGAAATTTGCAAAGAAGTTCCTGATCTGACAGGCAATAAGCGGATGTGATGAAATTAGCGCTCCCTTCATCACTTCCGGAATAATCAACGGTGTGATTTACACGGAAGAGTGCCATAAGAAGCGTCTGTTGCTATTCATAAGGAAGCACAAAGGATCAACCCTGTTTTGGCCTGATCTAGCATCCTGCCACTACACTCGAAGCATGTTGGAGTGGTACCGAGACAACGGAGTTAATTTTTGCCAAAAGATATGAACCCACCAAATTCACCGGAACTTCGCCCAATTGAAAATTGTTGGGCAAAACTATTAAAACAGAGCTGGAGTTGATGAAAATGTGGGTAAAAACACTGGGAAAATCGGAAGTAGAAAATTTGATGGGTGGAGTGAAAAGGAAGGTGCGGGTATTCGGGATGGGAGACGAAATTGAATAAAACAAATTTTGTAAATCATAACTCATTAGTAGTTTTTCAATTTCAAGGAAATCCGGTAATCAGTTTAATTTTGGGGAGTTAATATGCGATTGCCATTTTTATCGAATACACTTTTTATTATAAACGGTCAGATATCGGGGGTCCACGGTATGATGAATTATGAAAAAAAAATCAGAGTCAAATAATATGGGTCACAAAATTCTGCTTCGATGCATTATCTCTCAATGCATTAAAGTAACCATCGTCCTCCTCCTTTTGCTCATAGATGCTTCTTTTACAGCAGCTACTGTTCACAATCTTAAATACACACATCACTTATTGATCCTGGATTATCATTGAAAGGTCCCTTTGTTATACATGCACTAATTTTATATTGTATAGTTGGAGTCATTTGTGTATGTTTATGTTCTTAGAACAAAAATTAAGCTAACTTCAGTACAGAGTGAATAGATTTTAAAATTCCAAAGCAACTCAATCTTTATGGAAATTGTACGTATGACAAACATATTTAGTGCTATTGTCTGGTCATCATGTCATTCGGCCTATTGGCTGTTCACCGTTCATAGAACATTCGTAACTTGAGGATTGCAAAAGACGGATCTTCGAGTGTTCTTACAGCATTATTTCCGATGTGGCCATCACCCAATTCAGCTCAGTTGTAAACAAACGTGGACGAAACCAAAACCTTCCTCAAACTTCCAATCCTGTCAATAGGACCGAATGACCTATCGTGCGTTCAAGAATTCGAATACAAAATAGGTCAACCGTCCATCGAACGACAACGCACTTCACCTCCCAATAATGTTGCCTCTCACGTTCTCCAACGACGACGACGACGGTGCTGGGGTTGAATTGTATGTATATTAGCTTCACCCATGGGGCAGACAGCGAAGCAAATTACCACCCATCATCCAAACTAACCAAACAATTTCAACATTGGAGAAGCATGATGTACGGGTACAAACAAAGTCCTCTCTTCTAGTTTCTCTCTATTTGTGCTTCACCTTCTATTTGAGGATAGCGCGCACGAATCACACTGACTATTTACTAGAGCTGTAGTGTTTTATTTTCCCTTGTAGGTATGTATGAGCGAGGCAGTCATCATCATCATCATCATCAGCATGCTGCTACGCCACCGTCTATCGGATCAAAATTTTGCTGCTAATTTCATTCTGCTGCCCCCACAATTCATACTGAAGCTCGGCACCCCTCCACCGCTGACTGTCCCTGCTCGATTCTGCGCGCGACTTGATTCCAGGAACGGGGATTGGAGGCAGAAGGTGTGCGCATTCTCCCCCGCTCGCTCGGTGTAGATCTACGGCGGTTTTTCATAAACACAAGCATACACACACACACACACACACACGTACACTCTGGGTAGGCACACAATTTGTAATCAAAACACAGCGAAACAAGCGCATGATTGAAATTAAATTAAAATATCATGAATTTAAAATTAAAAACGGATTTCGCTAAGCCTGGGAGTTGATCGCACGGAGCTATAGTCACCTCTTGGTTGGGAACGGGTGGAAGTTGGGTTACGATTTTCGAAATAGCTGGTACTTCCAGACAATTAAAGCTAGCAAAACGATGCGGAGGCTGAGCTCCGTTGAGAATCGATCTTGAAGGCTTTCGAAAAGCTAGTTACACAAGGGAACAAGACTTAATTTATTGGTTTTCTATATTTGCTCTATTTTTTCGCCCCTAACTGACGGATATGGGAATATGCCGTCTTTGTTGTGCACCTCCGCATGTCTGTCGCTGTCTGTTGCATGCGAAACCCCAAAATCTAGCTCGCTTCCGAGCAAGAAGCCTGCCAGTCAGACAGGACGGTCTTCAGTCTGAATCGTCAACAGATACACTGCATCCCCGCCCGCTCCCAAGCTCATCGCAGATAGACGGCGTCTTGTGGTTTTCTGCAACCTGCCTTTGTCTAAATTTACTAGAACTTCATGTGCCCATGTTTACCATGTGCTATGAATATTCATGTTTCCTACATTTCCCGAATGTATGCTGTTTGTCCATCATGCTTCCCATTTGCAGCGAATCTACACACATGAGAAAAAATTATGATGATGATGATCTGTACCATCGTCGACGTCGTCATCATCCTCAACAACCACACTGTTGTGACGACGACGTTGGTGTTGCGCCCATGTTTGTTGTTTGTGCATGAGTGCCACAATCGGATTGATATTACTCTCACTACTCTCCGCTAATGGAGAAAACATTTGCTTGCTTACTGCTTGTTTGCCTGGCTACATTACTGCAACGGCACGCTGTTATGCGATGGTAAAATGAGTGCACAACATTGTTGCCGTTGTTGGTGCTATTGTTCGACTTTGGATTGACGAACTCAAGAATCGCGTGTTTGAAGGTTCACTACGAAAATTGCTTCCTGTTTTCTGTATGTTTCTTTCCAACTTATGTGACTGAAAGTACTAGAAGATGTTACATCGACATCGTAGAGTATCGCATTGAACTGTGGAAGATGAAGAGTGTGAGAGTTTTGAATGACGATTGCATGAATAATGGGAATTACATGGAGGATTACAAAATGGTAAGTCGATAACCTGGAAGGTGCGTGATACCTAGCGCGGTCCTCACAAGGTCCTACATCACCTTATGATCACAAAATGCTACCAGCTGAAACTTGGTTACTGCTGGGTGACGATTGAGGAAATGCTTGACAGGCATCCAACGACTGAATAAGAAAAGCTTTTCCCCGCAAGATAGACCTAAGATGGTAGCCTCATCACGGCGGATAGACGAACCATGTACTGTCTAGGAAATTTCTAAACTATGTCTGTTCCCACTTATAACTATGGACTACTCACGGTTGCTACTCTGTTACTGCAAGATCAGCTGTAATTACACAGGGAACCAATAGACACTGCTTGGGACTATCAATCATCCTCAATGTGTAAAAACTGGTGATCTCAAACTGGGCAATACCAGCGCCGGTCTCGCCCGAACACAGGTCAAGAAAGGAATACGTAGGAATGTCTTGACGTGACACTCGCTTTGATGGAAGCCGAGAACACCTCTGCACTTCCACGAGAAATCACTGGAATATTGGGTAAGAGGGTTGGGATTGCAGAAGGGTTCGTTTCGGAAAATGATCAGCTGAATTGATGTCCTAACGATCATATAACGCGAAGGAGCTTGGGATTGAACACACGATATGCTGCTCAGTAAGCAAACACGTTTTCCACTAGCCATGTAGTCATATTAACAAATAAACCGATTGATGAATCTTGAATGTGGATGGTCCTAAGACTAGACTCATGATTTTCTGCTCAGTACCCAACAAACAATTTTAGCTGCAGACTAGCTTATACAGGCAAATATTAGCCGTATAAGCCATTTTTTGGCTGTATAAGCTAATCTGCAGCTAAAATTGTTAGTTGGGTAAGCAACAACGATCGTTCTAAGGCCACCGAGCCCCTCATATCACATCATACCTTTACTAGAGTTGTTGTAGCCATTCAAACCTGGCACTGACGACGATGACGACAAGTTTCAGAAAATACACGATTTAACACAAGCCACCGCAACCGACGATGGCTACCGATTTGTGATCTATTGGTGAAAAATTACTCGGTGTAGAATGCACTTTGGGCCAGGAATACAATCTATAGGGACAAAATTAATAACTCTGAAACGAAGCATTTCTAGACTAGATTTCCAGGGTTTTTACAAAAATCTCTATTTTAAATCTTCAAAATCTGCGGCACGACGATTGGTCATTCGCACTAGGATGCCAAATCTGTGCCATATTGAATTCACAACCCAAATAATCACAATCAATTAGGAATAAACTGATTTTTTTAAAGGCCTTAAACTTTAATTACATCGAACCTCTAAAATCTACTACAATAGTATTCAAAAATGTGTTTACTACTAAATATTACTATTAGTCACAATATCAACCAGAAACTTGCAGAACGTCATTTTTTTAATACATGGTGTGACCACTGGAACAAAGACGAAGTGAGCGTTTTCTGCGCCCAAATCCATGAAAATGAAGCCCTTTCAAAATTTATTAAATAGCACCCGATTTCTATATTAAAGTGTCCCAGAAAGTATAAGCACACTTTCCATTCGCCGCCATTTCTACCGCGATGAAGTTCATCAGTTAGCAGCGCCAGTGGTGTAGTGGTTAGCGTGATTACCTCTCAACCCAGCAGACCGGGACCGGTGGAGCAAAAAGTGAACCAGAAGATCACCAAGTTTTCGTCAGTAAGAAAAGTCCCTTTTTTAGAGAATTGGTCAAAAAACTTAAAACATCGAAGAGTAACGTTCAACGTATCAAGGCAAGAAATGGGCTAAAAGGGTTCAAGAAAGAAAAAAAAAATCCGAATCAGAGTCAGAAACAAGCCTCATCCGTCAAACCGAGGGCTCGGAACCTATATGATAGCCTACTGTGGGAGAATTGGCGAAGAATTGGCAAATTGCCGATACGTCAATTTTATATTTTATACAAGCGATATGTGAGTTTAGCAAGTTTTCAAAGTCATTTGTGACGAAGGAGACGATGAAAACTGAAATTCAAGCTTCAAACACTATTTTACGGAATTCTGTTTATGAAAAAAGTTAGAGGCAAATTAATGTAAATGAATGCACGAAATGAATGTAAATGATTTTCCATCCCTGGTTGCAGTGGCTTATTTTGGTGTAAGGGGCACCTCCGTCGGATTTGAATGGTTATAGCATCAATTCAATCATAAGTGGTATAAGGGACTCGGCTGCAGAAAATCGTGGGATAAATTGAAGGCCCCTTCATATTTCAGAGTTTCAGAGTTACATTCGTTCACTCACCGTGTGTTTTGTGAAACTTGCCGTCGTCGTCTGTGCCGGATTTGAATAGTTAAAACAACAACTCGACCATAAGTGGTGTGATCTTATATGAGGGGCTTGGCGGCCTTAGAGCGACCGAATATGCTTACTGAGCAGAACTTCATGGGCTTAATTCAGACCTCTTCACATTCAAGATTCGTTGGTTACTTTATGTATTACCTTGAACACATCACTTTAATTCAGCGTAACATTTTATAAAACGAATCTTGCTGCAAACCCGACTCTTTTAGTCCACATTCCCAATAATTTCTCGAAGAAATTCAGATTATTTCTCCGCTTCCAACAAAGTGAGCATCACGCTAAAACATTCCTACCTTATTTGACCAAATGACGTTTATACAAGGTTCAGGTAAACATGTAGCTTTGATTGCTGATGTTTTTTCCCGTTGATCTTGTTTTCCGTACTGAGTACCAATGCTACCGACGCCAGGGAGGCAGCAGCTTCTGCACTTGGATCCTACCTATCGACACATTAACTCATAAACCGGGCGTGATCAGAGATTTTATACCTCAGAACATCCCAGCGGCGCCGACTGGGATTGAACCCAGGCCTGCTGGGGTGAGAGGTAATCACGCTTACCACTACACTATCGGCGCCGCTACAGCCAACTTCTGTTTCGTGTAAAAAGATAATCGACCATCACTTAGCATTTGTAAATTTCACTAATACCAATAAGCCTGGTGACTTTGATCTTATACAAAGGATATTGTATTTGAGTTGCATTCGGACGCGGCTGGCGTTTGCTATTATAAAGCTTACACACTAATCGAGTCAGTACGGTTTTACTGAGTTTTTGAATTGCGGAACTGTTCGGTAAAAGTTTAAAAATCTGTGGAAAATTTATTAATGAGAAAATTTGTTCTGAACTTGTACATACTTAATTCTGTTGACCCCATTTAATGATAGAAAATAAAGTTGGTCGTTTTTATTGATTCCTTACGGATAACGGTCATTTGACTTTTTACCGACTTTTTCAGCAATTCAAAAACCTAGTAAAAAAATACTGTCTCCTGTACAAAAAATCTTAGTGTGTAAGATCATCAATTTTTACACATATTGCGGACCCAAGCATCATCTGTTGGTTTTCTGTGTAATTACAGGTGATTTGGCAATATCGGAGTAGCAAACGCGGGCGGTTAATCATGCTCATGCTCTCACGCTCACTATCAAGCTGTCAAGTTAGGTTCAAGAGTTCATCTCGATTACCTCATGGACTTTCGTAGAACTGATTTTGATGCTTTGAGTCACATTTTTCACAGGCAGATATTTTCTTTTTAGAGATTTTTAGATTTATTTGAGCATGTACTGAACGTCGAATTGAAAACTATTTTCTCTAAAAAATATATTCAAGACGTTTGGTGGAATCCAAAGGTATTCTTCTCATCGGTTAAAATTAATCTTGGCGACAGAAATGCTAGTACTGCCGGGAAACTGAGCACTTCAAGAATGCTTTCAACGATTCATGAGCATCTTTAATGCAAGATGGTGAAGCAGTTAGTGACACTCCCTTCAATGCAGGGTCGTATGTATTACGTCCTTTGCAAATGTTTCATACAACAAATGTAATGGCTGTTCTTGCAATGGATTGCAGCGTACACGTATATATGGCCAGAATACATATTTTTGTATGAAACCTTCATGAGATGATTTTCTAGGCGCAATTGAAAACAATGATTGCTCGAAAGTAAATCTAAGATAAACATTACAAAATTATTTAAAAAAAACCTTATGACGACTACATGACCGAATCTGTTCATGCGGTCAAACATTGCAAACTCTACATGCGCTTCATGCACATTTGTAATAGAATCTTCCATGTCCCGGTTGGGTGCAGAGATGTGTTATTTTTTTTTAAATATCTTATTTATTTAATTATTTATTTATGTTAACAGGTCAACAGGTAAAATATTCACCTTAACGACAGTATACTTATTCTAAACAAATTAACATAAAATGCTCTTGAAATTTCACTTATTTCTAATACAGGAAACATTCATATCAAATACATTGTAGCATCTGTTAAAGATGCGAAACATCCTCCGCATGGGCTCATTCCATCCGTAGTTGGTTCGTGAGAAGCGGTTATTCAGGAAAGCATACGATCGTAGATCACGGCGGCGGGTATTGAAGTCGATACTACTCAGCAGTGTTGAACAGTCAATGTTTCCCTGACGAAGATCACCGACGAAGCTCGCAATTGCTACGTTACGTCTCGCATCCAAAAGCTCTAAGTTGATAAGCATACAACGGCTTTCGTAGCTAGGCAGATTCGTAGGGTCATTCCAGCGAAAATGTCTTAAAGTATATCGGATGAAATTCCGTTGAATAGCTTCAATTCGCATTGACTCATTTTGGTAGTATGGAGACCACATGACCGTCGAATATTCCAAAATAGGTCGCACCAACGAACAGTATAATGCTTTTAGGCAGTATACATCTTTGAATTTTGTGGCGAAGCGGAATATAAACCCAAGTTGTGAGGAAGCTTTGGATACTACGTATGCAACATGATCCTTGTAGCTGAGCTTGGAGTCGATCAGTATTCCCAGATCCTTGATAGTCGATTCACGTTTCAAAGATATGCCCGTCAGGGTGTAGTCTAAGTGAAGAAGCAAACGCTTGCGGCCAAAGGAAATTACAGAGCATTTTGAGACATTCATTGACATGCGATTAATACGACACCACTCAGCAAAGACTTCCAATTGTTGCTGCAAGAAAATGGCATCACTAGGTTCTTTTATCACGAAGTAGAGTTTCAGGTCGTCCACATACGATAGTTTAAGGCATTTCAGGATGGTATTGACGTCCTTCATGTACAGAAGAAACAGAAATGGCCCAAGATGGCTACCTTTGGGGAACGCCGGATGTCACGGGAAAGGATGAAGAAACATAGTAACCAATCTTGACAGACATGTTTCGACCGGTCAGGTAGAAGTAGAGCCAATTAAGCAGGCCATCGTGAACACCTATCCTGTCGTATTTAGCCAACGCGTCATGGTTCATTTTGTCAAATGCTGCGGAGAGGTCTGTGTAGAGGCATCTACTTGATGGCCACGTTCTACTTCACGAATGATGAACGAAATGAACGTAACTTAATTGGTCGTCGTGGAACGCTTAGGCATGAAGCCATGCTGATCCGTCGAGATACAGTGTGCAAAACTTTGAACCAATTTTTCGAGTTTGAAACAGTCCTTTTGCAGCCTTTATTGTGGATTGGGAACACGAAAGACTCTTTCAAGCAAGCTGGGAAAACCCGAGACATCAAGGAAAGATTGAAAACGTATCTTCACGGTTACCGTCGAATCTGCCACCTTCCCTAGCATGATCCTATAAACCTTCCATCATACGAGGATCGTTGTCAGCTCCTGGGTCTTGAAGCCTTTGAACATAGGTGATTAGCCAGATAGTATTTGCAGCGAAAGTGCTAAGAGGCGAAATCGATTCTCCAGAAATTTTTGGCACCATTCTAAATGTATGCAGCTGAACGAGTTCTTCGATCATGGAGTTAATTGAAAACATGGCCCAATAGAAGCTTTACCAATATAGGAGCGTTTCTCCTACTAGAAAGAGCAAATTCTCTCTTTAAGGTGATTCCTAGTAGAGTCCCCAAATGACCGCCACGTAGGCTGTACATGCACTTCTACTTTGAATTTTCAATTACACAAATCTCGGAAACCGGTGCCGCATTTCACCTGCAATTTCCATTTCATGTATGTGCAGCAAACGTGGAGTATCAATTTGAATGTTGCACGTGTCTTAGAAGCTGATATATGTGTACTTAAAGTTTAGAGGTGGTTCCGAGAATAAGGATGTCACAACGAATCACCTTAAAGGAAGGAGACACCTAAGTGATAGGGTCCGATCAGGACAGACAAATGAGAAAAAAAAAATGCTCTAGAATTCCAACTCAACCGACCTCTGGATCGATTTTACGAAGAATCCAAGGAATTTGTAGGAGAGTTAGGGCTGGGAGTTACATGAATAATCCTTAAGTAGATCTAAGAGGAATTCGAAGTAATTTCACAAATTATCTGAAGAGAATTCCATAATATCTTTTACAAGAAACCCAAGATGAATTACATAAATTCAAGGGAAATTTGAAAGGTATACTAGGGAATCAAAAGTTAACCTATGAAGATAAATTGATGCGAGTTTATCTGATATTTATAATCACTTCAAATAGAGTTGTGAAACAAATCCAATACTCTTTTGGCGAGAATTCTTAGATTATTTTGGAATAAAATATTTGGGAATACTATAACCATGCATAAATTCTAACTTGATTCTAAATAAACACAAGTATACATCAATTTCCAGAGAATTCAGAAGTTTAAAATATTCCATGATATCGGATACCAAACTTCTGCGAGTTCAATCAAACTATTCCACCTGCTATTTCGAAACCTGGCTCTGACCTTGCGGAAGTTTGCTTACGTTATGAAACGCATGTTAAATTTAAAGCAGTGCATTTCGATTAAGGCTCTTATGTTGGTTGAAATGCTAACAACCCGATGCCAACAATCAAGTGAGTTACGCAGTGTTGCTTCCACTCACTTGCTGAAAAAATGTGTTTGATACATCAAATCTGTCAATATTGCTTTCAGTGCGTCACAATAAGCGATTTTATGCTTCGTGAGCGCTCGCTCTGAGTCATCTAATGATTCCATTATTCCGAAAAACATTTTTTATAGCAAGTGAGTCGAAGCAACAATTAAGTTATGAATTCCCGTGCCATCGTAATGGGAAACTACGAGAACTGGATTTGTATCAAAGCCATGTTTCTCGCAGTTATTAGAATATCTATGATTACAACGCCATCAAGCTTCAACGCGTAGATTTTGGTTAATCAGCGAATGTTTAGTGATTTAAGACTGTAAATTCTTCAGCAATGCAGTTTATCTGTACTGCACAGCAGCTTAGAACGAAGGTGACAAAAACGGCCCTTACCAAGGCCGACGAGTCAAGAGTGTGACAGCCTTGGTTGTTTGTTAACAATGTATGATTATTATAATTTCTAGAATAAGCTTATTGAAATACAGTAAGGGTCCGATTTTGTCCACCGAAGTATAATACCAAACCAATGATCTCACAATATCATTCCGATACCAAATTTAGTAGATGCAATACCAAAACGATACCACAATACCACAGAAAGTATTTGGCCTGCCAATGTTTTGATATTATTCTTCGACATTTCACCTCTGATGTCTTGCTGATCTATACCAAATTTTAGAATCTGAACTATCAGAATTAGGTTTTTATTATTTATTTTCACCTGCTCGGGTGTTAACGTTTAACAACGCAAACTTTTTGGTTAACGGTGCCCACCTCTGGATATAACGTTCAATTCGATATAACACACATTTTTGTAATGGAAATGTACCTATTTTATATCGAAGTCTATCAATTGGAAAATTTATTTAAATTTTTAGCATCAATGCTATTAATTAAACTTTAAATTAAAATCACCTACTATACCTCAACTATAACTACCTCAATATTAAAAAAAAATCAAATCAATTTCTTATAGAGCTTCGCAGACGTGTGACCAAATTATCTGAATTCCTGCAACCTATCTAAGGACAGCCCATGTCCCACGTCGTTACGTGACCCATATATTGAAAAATTCTGGTCTAGATCCAGTAGTTTTGATTAATTACGTTTAATCAATTGAGAAAGAAGCCTCATTCACATGATTTACCACGGGTGTTTCAAACAAGCTCGTTAATCAATGTAAATATTGTCCTCAATCTGTAAAATGATGGAAATTTGTAGGCTATTGTAAATCAACACACCTCATTTAAAATATGCATAACATCAAATCAAGACATTGTTACTGAGTGAACCTGCAAATCATTCCACCGGTAATGTTCCCATCGAAAACAATCTGCCATCACGCAGTAGCGATATCGAAAACATAATCTTATCGCTTCCGCAAGGAAATCTTCGAATCAAGCACAAACATTTGCGATAACAGAACAGTTCGATTGTTCAAAAGCAAAAACAAAAATCGACTACCATTATTTTAGATAGCTACAGTTGTTCCAGTGGCGATTGGGAATACATAGGTGTGGAGGCCATAAACGACTAAACCCACCGTGAGCCGCTATCGCCTGCTCATTACGACGACGACGAGTGCGATGGTGATCGCCAAATTCCAGTAGCCGCTGAACCCCTGATGAAGGGTAGCCACACATTTTATGGTACCTCTCCTCTTTCCCCCGTTAAACCATGCCAATAATAAATCGATTTAATCCAATTCGCCATAAACCTCAATCCGACGATTACCTCGAATAGTCCCATCCAGTGTCCAGTGCGTTCTGGTCGGATGCTACTGCTGTCTACGGCTTTCGCTGCCTGTATTCGTTGTATTCTCCTCCCCGTCGTACTTCTTTTTTCTTCAATGTATAACAAAAAATTACACTCAACTTGTCACCCCGTTGGTACGCAAAGCGATATTGCAGAGCACACGTATATCTGTGTATGACTGTGTACACACAACTGTTGTTGTCGCTGTTGTTTTTAATGCAGCTCACTGAGCAAAGGGGTTCTCGGTTTTCGCTATCACTAGACGGCGGCTGTCACACACCGCACAGCAGTTGTCGTCGCCGCAGCTTGTTCTCGATATCAGGTCGTTAAAAACCGAATCTCACATCTACCACTTGCAATCTCGACGATTGCCACCGATGCCGTAGCTGCCTGCCACTTATTGGACCGACAACGTAATCCTTTTGTTGTTGCGGCTGCTGTTGCTGCTACCGCCACTGACTTTGGTTCTTCTACAGCCGCTTCGATTGGTATCACATGTGTTTAGCATATTATCGAATCGGAGGATCCGTCGACAGACTACGCACAGAACTCATTGCTTGTATATTTATTTTCGACGCACCTAACCCGTGAAACCGACAACAAGATGCGAATGGGAAGAGCAAAATCGAAATATTCGGGACAAGGTTGTAATTTTGTTTTTTCCCCTTGCTCCGTTTCTCCGTCTGACGACAACACGCGCGTAATTCTGCCTCTCAGCCCACGAAAACACTACACTTCAGGGGCTTGCGTACTACGGTTGCCAATACGAACGCACATCAATGTGACAAATACCATTCACTTCAATTCTGACACTGCTGGTGCCGTCAAGCAAAACCCCGTACTGTTTCGTCAAAACTTTGTTGACATTACAACACTGTGTTCATTCGAGATATTCGAACACCTCGTCAAACAACTGTACTCTTCAAAAACCGGGCTTAGCTTGCCTCCAGTGAAGGGAGAATGTCGCTTCACTTTCAAATCAATCACATAACAATGCCAACACAAACTAGAGCACTTCTGTGCTACGATTCTTTGATTTTTTTTCTCCTCCCTCTGCCGTGTACTCACTCGATGAGATTTTCGCCTCAATTCTTTTTTGAAACGGCTCGCACTGTCACTGTACGCTTCGCGTATTTACAATACCATTTCAGTAGTTTACTTTCACTTAAAACTTCGTACGTACGTTCTACAATAGTTTGCGATAACAAATTCTAGCCACTGCTTCATTTACCTCCCTCTTAATCCGCCATATCAACCCGCGAGTCGCTGAACCGAGTGCTGTTGGGCTACCGATAAACAAGACCCGTCCGTATTGTTGAACGTTCGAAACTCAACTAAACTCAACGGTGGTAAACAGCGAAGTGTTCGCGTACGGCTCTGTAGTGCTCCTCGACCAACCGTGAATCTCTCTCCCGCTCTCGCTACTCAGTTGCTCTCATCTATGCTCTCACCACCCATCCGTCCAGACTTTCATTGTTATTCCTACAGCCGCACCAACAACATCAACCTCCACCTCTTCAACCCTCTTTTTAATGCTCTGCAAAACCCCTCTCACCCTTGAATAAACTGAGAGCGAGAAACGGGGAGAGCGTACCAAAGGAAGAAGCATAAATTAAAATAACCAGAAAGCAAATCACCGAGTGGGGTTTTCTGCGGAACGGAACATCAACGGAACGGGCGGTCAGGTCTGCGGAGACGCGAGGAGCTGGACGACGACCCAAAAGGAAAATAAACTACCATCCATCCATTTTCTCCCACAATCAGTGTTGCCAGGTCAGTTTCGGGTAAATCTGGCCCAGTTGAAATATAAAATCATGAAAAGGCTGGAATTACATAGGTTTCTTTTCTTTATTATAAAGATTTTTAGCTATATGGCTAGTTCATCTCTTAGGAATTACATAGGGTAAATGGCTCTAATGTTGGCATATGGATCAAAGATTGGACCCATCGCTAAAAATCTGCTATTTATCAATTTTATCCAGATGAACGCGTCATTGGGACGGTACTAATGGATATTTTTGGTCACTTTTGAAAATTTAGTCGATTGCTGAATTTAAGTGTGGGCTCAAATTAGGGGCATTAAGACCGACATTACATCCATTTTCTCTATGCACATATGAAGTATTGGTATGTTTACAATATTTTGCTGCCAGCTGCTCTAACAATTTCAGTCGAAAGAATGGTCAAAAACTGTTTTGAAACGCTTATCGCTCAATCTTCTCTAGTGAGAGCGAGTATTGTGGGCAACAGTTTCATCGGCAACTCGAAATCAGCAGCATTTTGTAGTGCGTGTGTTTCATTTCAAGAAAACCCTGCTAGATTGCTTTTTCTCAATGGTTTTTTTTTTTTTTTCCTTTGGTTTGTTTTTTCCGTCGATTTTGTTTTCCGTGCTGAGCACCAATGCTACCGACGTGCCAGGAAGGCAGCTCCTACACCTGGACCCTACCTATCGACCCATCAACTCATGAACCGGGGACCAACGGCTTTACTTCCCATCCGAAGGAAGGCGTGATCAGAGATGTTATGCCTCAGAACATCCAGGCGGCGCCGACTGGGTTTTCTCAATGGTAAAAATATAATCAAATTGAAGATGAAAGCTGAATGCATTCAGCGAAGTGTTTTCGTAGGAAAATCCAGTGAAATTAGCGTTTCAATTTGCCGTTGCCGAAAATAGTCTGTCATGCCGAAGCCGTCATTTCCCCTATATATTATTACTATAGACCAGATCACGAAATCTTTTAACCTCTTTTAACTTTTAACTGGTATTTCCTTATTTTCACCCAGTATTCCTAACAGGGGCCGATGATCTGTCCTTATAGTGACTTTTGTACCATAAACGTATGGGTAACATTTCTTCAGTGCTTATACTACATCCTTATCTAGGGTAAATGTTGGCTTCGGCACCCATTGACTGTTTTCGGCAACCAAAATTTAAACGTTAATTTCACTATGTTTTCCCATCAACGCACTTCCCTGAATGTGTCCAAACGATTGTTTAGCCTTTCAGCTTCAATCTGATTATATTTGAACGATCGAGCAATCCAGTAATGCTACATTTTTCTTCAAATAAAGCATACGCACTACAAAAAGGGGTTGATTTCGAGTTGCCGATAATAGAACAGCTGGTTAACACGCAGTTCTAATGGGAAGGTTGCCGAAGAAAAAGAGACTGCCGACAATAGTCACACTCACCTGAGAAGTTTGGAGCGTTGTAAAAACGCTTTCAAAACGTTTTGAAAAATTCTGTCGATTGGAATGGATAGAGAAGCAAGCAGCAGATGAATGTAAACAAACAGACACATCATATATGTGCGTGACGCTGAGAAAATGCTAGTAGAAGTGCAGACGCTGCTTAGATTGACGAGAATACGTAAATTCCCCTATCACGCTGTAGCCTTTTTCAGTATCGGTTAGCGCACGGGAAACGAAGTAACAAGGTCGTTCATACCCATCCGGTTGCCTCTGCAGTAACACAGCTCTCACTCCGACATCCGAAGCGTCAGCTTAGATTATAGAAGGTAACTGTTGATCGAAGTGCGCTAGCTATATCTCCTTTAATAACATCGACTATCTTTTTCCAAGCTGCTCGACAGTCTTCGGTCCACAGAAATTTTCCTGTTTACCAGGTAGATACCCCGGGTGGGTTCTCCAAGTACATATATGCTTAGACTCATCAGTTAGCTCTAGTTGATTATATGTATCTCGTAGATCAATTTACTAAAAATTTATTTTTTTTTTCTTTATTAACGAGACTTTCAGCCTTAGGCTGGTTCATCTCTACCCTAAAATTTATACCCACCTTGCAACTGGGATAGCAACTCATCTATCCTTGGAATTAGATGATTGCAGTCCTCGAGGAATCGATTGAGAGTGACCTTATAATCACCACAAATACGCACTGTTCCATCAGCCTTGAGTATGGGCACCAACGGAGTTCCCCAATCGCTTGTAGTGATCCGCGTAATGGTTCCTTTTTTTCTAGGGATTCTAGCTGGGCATCGACCTTGCCTTTAAGCCATGGGAAATCTGCCGTGGACGACGAAAAACTGGACATCCATTCAACTTCAAACGTAGCTCCACTTTTGCATATCGATAACTTCCTGGCGCACTATCTGATACATCTGATGTACGGCAATCATGAATTTCGTAGTTTTTGATTTTTTATAATTACTGTAATGTGAAACCGCTGCTTTAAGGTCACTTGGACGCTGGGAACGAACTTCAAAGCAGTCTACCACGAAAACTCTTGAATTACCGAATTTTCCTTTGAATTGAGCCGGAGTATTTTAAGAGGACATCCTTAGATGGTACTTTAAGCGCATGGCGCAAACAAGTATCCATTACCTGCAACGTCATGTGAAAATACTTCAAAATCGTGGTAGGACTTACATTGTAATCATAGGCGAGAGATATAAATTGAGAATTTAACCTGAGTTTTGTATGCGTCATAACAAATACCTGCCTAGTTGAAACATGACAAACAGGTTCTGACAAATTCGGTTCGGTTTTTTACCATCTCACAATCCTCATTGGAGTCACAATAGTTCGTGTTGGTGGAAGCGTTATGGAACTTCTGCTCTGTAGAGTTACGGTCAAAACTTGCTTCTATTGACGAATCTTCGCCTTCGGGATCACCACATGATTCATCAGAACTGCATGTTGAGGATTTTCGAGTTGATTTTTCGAATATACTTTTCGTGGATTCGTCCGATGACTCTACTGCTTCAGAACTACTGGAAGAGGCTTTCGAGGCTTCAGTTTTAACGAATTCGTCAGATGAGTTTGGTTCTTCTTGATCAGAGCTGCTGGAAGAAGCTTCACTCTTGCAGGATTTGTCCGTCGAATCTGGGTGATCTTCGGAATTTCGCTTTGTTGGGTTCGTTTTTGAACAGCTAGACGAATCTGTCGTGATGGTTATAGGTTATTTTGGCATATTTGAGCTGCATGATGCCGTTGATCTTGAGTCAGAATCAAGGTCAGAATGATCTGAATGTAAAAACTCATTGCTTACATGCTTATAATTAAGAAATGGAACATCTTACCGCATTCTTCCGATGAATCCAGATGAGGGTTTTTTTTTGTTGGTATCCAATCCGGATTGCTTGACTCGGTAATACGTGCAGGCTTTCCTGAGAAATCAAAAAATCAAAAAATCAAAGTGTAAACTGCATATACGTTTTCCATACGGCGAAAAGCTGTCCTTGTAGCCCAGAGATCTTTTCCTTTTCAGAATCCGTTCGTTTTTCAAAACATTAAGTGTTTGTCCTGGCGTAAGAAACCGAAAGAAATTTACTCCAAGAGTGCTTCTGGAAGACTTGAACTTCCACACGCAACAGTTCACAGGCATGCTGAATCGTCGTATTAATCAGATATTGACCACTTTAGAATCTGTAATTTGAGTTGAAAATAATCCTGCACTTGGTTCTGCTATCCACTCAACACTGATTTCCAAAAAAAAAAAAAAAAAATGCGAGTCTATTTCGTACACAAAGGCGACAGTATCTGTCAAATCTGATGAGTGACGTCATCGTGGTCTGAACTATTGCATTAATCATCTAAATTAAAATTAAGCTGATCAAGCAGAGGGAGCAACAATAATGCATAACATTATATGCATATATTTATTATACAGGTTATTTATCGTCATGCATGACATCATTTAGATGAGATTCGATTTCCATTTTTTTGGTTAGTCCTGTTACTTCTTAATCACTATTTTTTTCAGTATTTAAGAAGAGAATATCAAGTATCATTCGTGCTGAAGATATGTATTTTCCTAATATAACTTTGAAATGTCAATGTTACATCCACCTGACTTTGTGAGCTGAGGAAACATAGAGCTGCATATTATTATTTGTTAAATAGGTATTATTTTCATTAAGAATATCAACTATTCACTTAAATGTATTTTCATTATTTCATTGATTTCTGATATAATTATTTTATTCAATTTCATTTATTTTCTTCACATTAATAAAAACTGGGTTGGGAGGGAAAATCAGGGTATCATTTGACCTGGCAGTGGACGATGGAGTGGTATGAAAACCGGAGTCTACGAAGGAATAAACACTATCATTTTCATTATCCTACCGATTCGATTGTGGTGGTGTGAATTCTACACCAACAGTTTTCAGTGAGATTGGCGCGCCTTTCTCAACAAACCATCCTGTAGAAAGCTTAATAAGTATTGGGATTCGCGTTATTAGCTTTGTTGATCGTATCGTTGGAAGAAAATTCTTAAATTCCCGTGGATTTCGCGTAAGTGTCTCTGCTTACGGGTCCACCCCTCCATTTTTGGATCTTCATACAGCGATATTGCGAATCGGATCGGTAGATTGATCTTGCAATTAAGTGAAGCTGCATACAAGACAAGATCTTTGAAGGGATGGTGGCTGGCTTACATACATACATACATACATACATACATACATACATACATACATACATACATACATACATACATACATACATACATACATACATACATACATACATACATACATACATACATACATACATAAATACATACATGCATACATACATACATACATACATACATACATACATACATACATACATGGGAAGACCAACTAGAAAGTAGTAACGTGCTCACACAAGTGCGAACTGAAAACCGAAGCCGGGAGAACTCTCCGTCAGAGTAGGCTGTATCCACAACCAGGGATAACCGAGTAGAACGTGACGCTGGGAGCTAAATGGCTCACAAATTGGAGAGACGATCAGCGAACTGGAAGCGCCAATTAGCTGAGGTAAAGTGAGGTGCGTAATGCACGGCCCCCTCCGAAGTAATACGACAAGTGGTTCCGGGGGAAAAGGGCAAGGCGTCTAAGGAGGTTTTAGTGCGGTAAGAATCCCACACACCGTGTCACCGCGACTGTGCGCCCAGTCGTCAGCGGTGGCACGATGGCCTTTTTGAAGGTTTCCTCCTTGCCAAAAAAAAAAAAAAAAAACATACATACATACATATATACATATATACATACATACATACATAGATGCAAGGAGCGAAGCTGCAGATAGCCCACCACAAAACGGGGCAGAAATCACCGTCGCCATAGCCTCTAAGCGTGTGTTGTAATACCTGGGAGTGATGATCGATGACCGGATAAACTTCAACAGCCACGTCGAATATGCCTGTGAGAAGGCTTCGAAGGCCATCAACGCGATAGCTAGAATAATGCCGAGCATCGCTGCTCGCATCAGTAGCAAGAGGCGTCTTCTGGCCAGTGTGTCGTCGTCGATACTGAGGTATGGAGGTCCAGCTTGGGTTGCAGCGCTGGAAACGAAGCAGAACCAAAGAAAACTGAGCAGTACGTTTCGGCTCATGGCCATGCAAGTCGTGAGTGCGTACAGAACCATCTCGTCGGAAGCATTATGCGTTTTCGCCGGAATGATCCCTATTGGCATCACCTTGGTGGAGGACAACGAGTGCTACAGGCGGAGAGAAGCCAGAAGAGTACGAAAAGTTGTGAGAGCGGAATCGTTGGCTAAGTGGCAACAGGAGTGGAACACGGTGGAGAACGGTAGATGGACACATCGACTAATACCGATTATTTCGATCTGGGTGAACAGAAAACACGGAGAAGTCAACTTCAACGCAGTTCCTGTCTGGCCTCGGCTGCTTCAGGAAATACCTGCATCGGTTCTGACACGCAGCCTCACCCCTTTGTCCGGAGTGTGGCATCATCGATGAAACGCCGGAGCATGTGGTTTTCGACTGTCCAAGGTTCGAGACAGTGCGAAGGGAAATGCCCGTCCTTAACGTGGAGATTGTCGTCGTTGAAATGTGTCTAGAGGAGGGCACTTGGAATGCCGTCAGCAGGGCAGTCACACAGATTATGTCGGAGCTCAGGCGTAAATGGAGAGAAGAGCAGCGATCTAGCAACGCCAGCTAGCGCTGAGAGTACGAAAAGTGCATCTGCACAGCCACCCCCCGAAGTAGTCGCTTCACAGTGGTCCCGGGGGGATCCAGGCAGAGGAGAGAGTAAGGAATGCGTTTTAGTTGAGCTGCACTAGGCAACTAGTGGATACCACACCGTGTCAACTACACTATAGGCCAGGCTTCTTGAAGATTTCCTTAACCTTACTATATAAAAAAAAAGAAAAAAAAAACTTACATACGTTGTAGCTAAAATTCACAAGACAACAGAGCCAATAAAAGATTCAATTAGATTGGCAGAACATAGTTGCATTACTTTTCAATGACGGCCGATGACTGTTTCAATGATAGAAGATATTTTTAGAAATATTTATGAATCCTCAGTAGACGTGTTTTTTTTTTATATCAAAGGCAAGTGTCACTCGAGCCATAACAGAAATTTATAAAATAACGAACATTTTGAATGTCTCGAGTGACGCTTGCCATTGATAAAACATGTCTACTGAGGATTCATATTTCTAAAAAAAAAAAATCATGAAACAGTCATTGGTCGTCATTGAAAAGCAATGCAACTATGTTCTGTCAATCTAATTGAAACTTATATTGGCTGTTGTCTTGTGAATTTTAGCTATAACGGCCTCTTTGCTGATTTTTATCTCCCAATCTATGAAATATACACGAAAACTTTGTTTGAACAAAATTTCTAGAACAATATGAGGAACATTATGCCTTAGACTACACATTTTTATATCATATGGGTGGAAAGTTCGTAAAACAAAAACTTTAAAATTCTTCACTTTTTAAGATATCTTCGAGCATGAAACTTAGTCAAACTTCAATAAAATCACTATGAATAGTAATCTTTTGTTGACAAAGTTGGTAGATAACACATTTAGCTTTGCTATGAAAGTTGTTACAGTAGTTTTAGTTGTTTCAGTCTCGAGATACAAACATTATGAGCCATAAATTACCTTAAAAACATCAAATTAACTTGAAGCACCTCGGAATCATCACCGATTTTGCTGAAAATTTGCACAGAAGTTCAAATTAACATGACGAACAGTAATCACGGTTGACCCGGTGTATCCCGAACATTTCTGTTAAAATGAAAAGGTCTTATACATACATACATACATACATACATACATACATACATACATACATACATACATACATACATACATACATACATACATACATACATACATATAAATAAGTTATCAATTAGAATCGATTGTAAACTACCGGCATTTTACACTGTGCACTTAATTTTTTATGTTTTGTCAAAAAAATATCATAAAAAATACTAAATCTAGGCTGTCCTTTTCATAAAAGTCTACGGGAAATACATTTTTAGCACTCATTACTGAAAAGTGTCACTTTTCGACACTGTTTTGATTAACGTAATGGTCTATTTTTTATAATAAATTAACTGTGTGGAAAAGAAATATTTTTCAGCATCCAGTGCCAAAATGATCTACTTGCTGCTGATATGCTTTTATGGGTTGTGTAGTGCAACAAACGTAGCATAGAAAATTCATAAACGATTTCGCAATATTGACTGAGGTTTTTCTAATAATTTATCCTATATTAATTTATTGATAAAAAAAATTGATAAACTTGATTCGCTTCCCACTGCGACCTGAACAGTGGATTTGCAATATTAATGAATACATTCAAAAGTCAACAGATTAAATTAAAGAGTGTCATTATTCAAAAAATATCACGCTGGTCCAAAGCAAATCAAGCTATTTGAAATTTTTGATCGACAAATGGCCATAGGACTTGTTTAAAAATTAATCGAGGTTAGATCTATAGGAACTTAGAAGTGGTACTGCAAGACACAGCCATCAAATAACAGTGATTTTTTTTTTATAAAATTAATATGTTTGAAAGAATTGGAAATACGCGGTACAAATTTCAAAAATCTGGAAATTAACGTACTCTGTCTGAGTATCCGACACGATAGCTAAAAATCTATAAAATCCATATAAATCTGAAACACTGGCAACGCTACTCACAATGTATACCACGAAGCGTGGATCTAAAAATATGGCAACATTTCGTTGCTCTCTCCGCTCTCAGCATAAAACTCTCTTGCTCTCAGTTTGTCTTTCCTGTTTCGATTCGATTAAGGTGCATGTGCTGGTGTCGTCGTCGTCGTCGCCGTCTTCGTCCTCTCCCAACACGCGAGTTTTGCCTTAAAAAGCCTCCTGGAAGACTATCAATCACCAGACCCAAGCTTGGCGTTTCGTATTGGTGGGTAGGTATTGGATGGCGAGCGACACCTACACAGCCGTACAGCGGCGTGGTGCAGAGTGCAGAGCATTGTGACACAGCATGTGCATCTTTTTCTGGTTCTGGTGTAGTCCCGAGCTAGCCGGTCGGTCGGTGGAAAGATGCATCAGCCAGGATCGATGAATGCGAAAAGGATGGAAGAAGAAATACAAAGTAAGGGGGAGAGGATGGTGAAGGTGCCACAGAATATGCAGTTTGGGACACCACAGGTAGAATAAAACGAACCACGTCTGGCTTATGTACATTACGGACGTGTGTTTTACGGTTGTTCGTTACGGTTCGTAGATGGTATTGAATCCGGTCAGTTATTTTTGATTGAATCAATGGGAATGCTCTTCGAAGCTGATGTTTGGGTACAAAGGTAGCAATTTTATGCTTGTTATTGCTAAGTGAAAGTTTAATCTTTGACTACACGCGTATAGTAGAACAGCTTGGGGCTTGTTTCACGATTTGTTTACTAACGTAAACGTATTTGTCAAAAAGCAGCAATTTCAGTTTTGTTTAAATGTTGTATGCTATATTTTGCATATTTGTAGAGAAGTTTGGGTGATTGCTGGGTTCCTAGCATACAAGGGAACGTTGCGATAGTGTGTCCCCTAGTTTTCAAAAGTGACTTTGTTTTCAAGATTCAGCATTCCAAAATACAGGTATACCTCGGTTCAACGTAACTGTCAGTTCTGACTTACATCGTCGATATCTTGCAACTAACAATTTGATCATTGTCTTATCTGTCCGATGATGTTATAACTTTGCTTGTTTGAATAATCTGCGAGAAATCGGCGATGGAAGTCAAAAGTGACAGTTACGTTATATCGAGGTAGAGTACCTTCCCGTTTTGGCAAAAAGGCGTCAATTTTATTCTGTCAACATAGAGATTTAGCGGCGTTGGTGATGTAGTGGTAAGCGTGATTTCCTCTCACCCCAAAAGATCTGGGGTCAATCCCAGTCGGCACCGCCGGGATTTTCTGAGGCATAAGTAAATCCGTTGGTCCCTGGTCCACTTTGTACTCAGTACAGAAAACAAGATCGACGGAAAACAAATCGAGGAAAAAAAAACATAGAGATTTTTTTTGGTTTTTCACTTTCTATGATGATAGTTATTATTAAGAAAATGTATTATGAGCAATCATAAATTGTGCCACGTGCTTGGAACTGTAGTATGAGCACTATACCCAACCGAGGGATGTAATATTTGCTTACAATTATATGGGATTCATCATCAGAGGATGTTAGTGAAGACCGCATGAACGGAGGATGTAGTATACCGAGCTTTGGTCCACTGCAAGAAAATGGAGCAAGAAAAATGTCAGACCTGAGTTTTTCGATTTCTCTCTCCGTGCTTCGGAATATGGGTAGACAAAAAGTGACCAAGAAGCACGCATAGTACGATAATTTAATTTCGCATGCTTTTACAGCTGAAGGAGAATTGGAGAGAACTTCTACAATGTCATAAATGAAAAGCTTTGTGGTATAGTCAAGAGCGTAGACAGAAAACAAAAAAAAAGGTATAAAACCATTACATTACCATTGGCTGTAGAGGATGATAGGAAGTGCAACTAAAATTCAATGTAATAGATTTTTGGTTTCGTGTAGGATGCCAATAAATGTAAAGGATAAAAGTGGCCCTCAAATTTTCAAAACTGACCATATACAAATTGTTTATTGCTTCGAATAAAGACCCTGCGCAAAATTTGGGCTCAATCGGACATGATTTAAGGGTGGCACAAAATTGTCAAAGTTTAATTTTTTTTGCTCCATAAAATTCCAGTTTTCGAATTTTGTGTATGCCATATGGCTTAAACATACATGAATCAACAAGATCTGGGGGCACCTCAAAACAATTTTTTTTGGCAAAAATTGGCTTTCTGGGAATTGTGAGAAGGAGGTGGAATATGGAACATTGACTAATTGGCTTCTAAAATTGTTCACTAGGGGAAATGACTCTAATGTTGGCCTATAGATCTAAGATTGGGCCCATCGCTAAAATGCTGCTATATATCAATTTTATCTAGATGAACGCGTCATTGAGGCGGTACTTATGGATATTTTTGGTCGCTATTGAAAATTTAGTCGATTGCTGAATTTATGTATGGGCCCAAATTAGGGGCATTTAGGCCGACATTACATCCATTTCCCCAACTATCTCCAAAATATTTGTATTTCATTTTTAACCATCACTAGAATCTTATACGTGATGCTTCACTAGGTTGGTTAACTTATTTTTCAATAGGGTGGTCCTTATAATAAAAATCAAAGCATCTAAAAATTTCAGAAAATTAGAAATCAACTGTCCATAAGAGCAATACTGATATTTCATTTACATCCATAATTGAATTAATTTCGTAATATTCTCCTACAGTGGTTTATTTGTTTTTCATGCAGGGTTTACCTTGCAGTAATAACTATTTTGAATTCTTAAAAGACAAACAAATATTTTTGTTAAATTTATTAAGGGTAGAGATACTCAATGTTCATGTTCAATAAAAAATACATAAAGATTCATTAGAGAGCTTCATTTTGATAAAAGAGACGAATTTTTGATAGGCCACTATCCAGTTCTATTCATATTCCCGAAATATGAACCTGTTCAAAAATTGGTAAATATTGATAATTGATGGTCGCTCCAATGATTTGAAATTTGTATGATTTACCATGGGAGATTTTATGAAATCATTTATATTGCTCTACCTTTGCTTCTACTTGTCCAAATGTTGAACATTTTTAATATGTTGTTGCTATAGACATGACCAAAAAGCTTATTGTTGTTACGATCATTTCTCAAAATACATTTACATTTTTATAAAAATAATCTTTATTTGTCAGTATTGACGTGAGGGCGTCACAATATCAGTTTCAATCGACAATATCAATGTGACGAAGAGACCGCTAATTTTCTTTTTTTTCTGTTGAAATCGAGCAGCTTCGCATAATTCTAGCACATCAATCGGCGACTACAAACAAATTTTCAAACGTTTGGTTTTCTTTTTCCCATTGCTTCATTCTTGCAAGCTGAAAGAGCGCTTGACTGTCGGCCTAAATGCCCCTAATTTGGGCCCATACATAAATTCAGCAATCGACTAAATTTTCAATAGCGACCAAAAATATCCATGAGTACCGTCCCAATGACGCGTTCATCTAGATAAAATTGATAAATAGCAGCATTTTAGCGATGGACCCAATCTTAGATCTAAAGGCCAACATTAGAGCCATTTCTCCTATTTACCCTATTTGCATCTTTTTTCATTTTCAATTGGCGTTGCTGGCTAGGCAGGTGGAAGTGATGCGTTAGAAAGAAGTCCTAGTCCATTTAGTCCTAGTGCAACTTTTAGTGTAGTGTAGTGTCTTCTGTAAACTTTTTAACTTAACCAACTCCTTCTTTTAGCTGTTTTGAAAAATTAGAGCTCAAATTATTCTTTGTTTTTGAAATTAGAACATTTATCCTGAAGCGTGTTTTTAAAAACCTTGATTAACCGCCATCTACAGATTTCGTGAAATTGTGCGGTTTGCCACGAATTTATTAGTCATGGTTTTAATTTCGTCGCCAAACTAGTTCTTGGACATAAACTGATAAATGTCGTCGTAAATAAACAAGGAATTAACGAATGAAATATTATTTACAGTGGACCGTGACGAAATTTATCTCACAATGTCTTCGGTTCACTATTCAATTCTCAAGTTGAAATTCGAACAAATTAGGAATAGACAAATTTCATCCTAAGACTGAAAACTAATAGCCAAAACAAATGAATAATCCTTCAAGATATTTAAACTTCCCGAAAGGCTAGACTTTTCAGAAGTTTTTGGAGCTTCCATGAAGTAATTGTCATTGCCCTTAAGATCTCTTAACTTACATAACGTTCTCTAGACCTGAGTTTCTCAGAGGTTTTTAAAAGATGACGCAATTTTCCGGAACTACTTGAAAAATTAGGAAACGTAAGAGAAAATTTGAGAACATCTTGAAAATTTTGGAAACTTCAAGAATGATTTCAGATTTTAATGAAAGTTTCATGAGCTTCAAGGAATTATCAAAAACATCCGGTGTTTGAATGCTTCAGGGAAGTCAATTATCTTTAGGAAAATCGCGATAATTTTCAAAAATTTCTGAGAATTTCAGCTCTAGGGAACTGCTCTGAAGATCTCTGATCTTCTTCGAAATACTTTGAATTATTACTTGGATATCTCTGAAAATAATGAAACAGCTTAAAAATCTTTAAACTTCATCAAAGTTCTTTGATCTTCTCTGAAGACGTCTGAACTTTGTTGAAGTTTTCGATAATTCCCTGAGTTTCATAGAGCTTTTGAAAGTTCCTTTAATTTCCATGAAGTTAATTAAACTGCCCTGAGGTTTTCAAAACCATCCTGAAGTTCTTGAAATCCTCCTGAAGTTCTTGGTATTGCCTTGAAATAAATGGAACTGTCCTAAAAATCTTCAAGCTTCCCTGAAAATTTCTGACTTTTTTTGACGTTCACTAAATTGTGTCGACATATTTTCAGGAACATGAATGTCAGAAAATTTTGAGAAACTTATAGAAGTTCAAGAAATTTCAGTGAAGTCCAGAGAAGTTTTGACATTTAAAAAAAAAACACTACACATTGAGATTATTTTACCGAAATTTGTGAAATTTTACCGAAATCTCAACAGCTGAACGTTCGGTAAGCAGTTCGGTGATTTTTCACAGTTTTCCTTTAATTTTTCAACGAATATCTGTGAAAAATCACAGAAAATCTGTGAAAAATTGCTGAACTATTTACCGAACGTTCAGCTGTTGAGATTTTGGTAAAATTTCACAGATTTCGGTAAAATAATGTCAGTGTGTAGTGTTTTTTAAAAATGTCAAAACTTCTCCGAACTTCTATAAGTTTCTCAAAATTTTCTGACGTTCATGTTCCTGAATTCATTCAAACTAACATTCAATGAAGAGCTTTGAGTGGGTTGGTTTATTTCCTTTAAATTCCGTTATAATTGCTTATCTTTTGACAGATACGCGTATTTCGTCTACTACTTGCAGACTTCATCAGTGCCAAGTACTCAACACCACTGGTGGTGGTGTTGAGTACTTGGCACTGATGAAGTCTGCAAGTAGTAGACGAAATATACGTATCTGTCAAAAGATAAGCAATTATAACGGAATTTAAAGGAAATAAACCAACCCACTCGAAGCTCTTCATAAAGGGATTCCGTTAAGAGGTTCGACAAATGTAAAGGATTAGCTAAACTAGCTACATACCACGTACAAATCTATTTTGTGGTAGAAAACAACGAATGAATTCGTAGAACGAACGAGCGATAAACGAAAATTTATTTTCAGTTAAAAACCTTCCGAAAAGACCGCAGAACTTCCGAGAAGTCTATAGAACTTTTGAAAAGTTTGTAGCATTATATAGAACTTTCATGTTTGCCACTATTGTGATCATGGCTTTGAAGTTTTTTTTAACAGTGTTTTTTTTTTGTTTTATTTTGAGTAGTATTAATTAAAACAAAACAATTTTGAGCAGTCCAAAACTGATTGAGCCTCACGCGCATATTACTGATATAGAGGAATGATTTTAAAGTTTGAGTAAAAATATGAAACTTTGAAGCTTGATTGGATGACACCTTGAATTAGTAGCAGGTTGTCTAGTTGAATGTTGGGAGTTTCCTTGAAAATCCTGAAATTTATGAAATTATAATAGCATGCGATTGCGGTTTTGCTAATACAAAAGGATGCTTTGTTGGATTATTTTCTGACTCAGCGATGTCAACATTTCAGTTTTTTTTTACACCTAAAAAAGTTGGGGCACCATTATTTATTTCAATACAGCAAGGTTCTGTATCAAGTTTGTTACTGGAATGTTGAAATCGCTAATCGGACTCTTGATCGCTGGTAATACTTGTGATTCTTTGGGGTTGTCGTCTAAAGCTTTTCCACATTTACATCGTGGGGGCTGTAGTTGTAACCAGATCGATTTTGTTTGTCAATCTGGTTAAGATCTTTATACTTAATTATCTTAAAAGTAAATCGTCAGACGTTCTTTCAAATTAAAAACTAAATCGTTCTAATCTTCAGCTCAACGTTGTTCGCGTGTTAGTCGTCGCGGCAATGGTTTCCTTTTACGAGAACAACAATCAAGCACCGTTGTGGCAACGTTTATTCACAAAACTAAGCATTTATCATTGGAGCGAAGAGATAAGACAAAGTCTGCAATACTTTGCGCACATATTGACAGATGCTTATGGGGTTTTTTACCATGCACAGCAAAAAAATTATTTTGATATCACATCAAAGTGGATGCACTACAATCATGTCGAAAATTTCATGTAATTTTTATGACCACATGAATAAACAAATGCAGTAAAAGCAGCGTAATGTCAGTTCATGCATTGTATTAATGATAATGTTGTCCTTTTCAGCAAGTAATATTACACCATATTTTCGACATGATTGTAGTGCATCCACTTTGACGTGATATCAAAATTATTTTTTTGCTGTGTGGGAGTAAAGAGTTCAAATCGTCTATAAAGTGAAAAAGCAATAGCCAGTGCTTCATGTTAAGGACTTTGCCTGCCGTCCAATGGAAATGGAACAGCGTGTTGGACGTTACACTTGCTGTTGCATGAAAGAGACGAAAACTCATATAGCCAGACCTGTTCTCCTTGACATGGGACAGTGAGTCGAAGAGACGATTCGTCAAAAGTGATATATCAAGGTTTGTATGTAAGGTATGAAAAAAAGAATACGCCATCGTAAGAGCCGTATGCACTGTAAGAAATTGACTGTCGGCGTGGGAAATCGTAGACCGGTGGCGTGATGATTTCTGAACAATCGGCGCGTCGATAAAATTGTGTCGGCGGCGGCGTGGCCCAAAAAGTGCCAGCAGCGTTGGCGTGGCGCGGCGGCGCACACCTCTAACTCGAAGCAATTGATGCTCCACGAAATACGAATGAAAACCATGGGTTTTTATAATCAATGTTAAATCAGGATAATCTGTTTCGATCTGAATCCGAGGAGTTGTTGTCCACATCTAGATTAATGCGTTCAGCCGAAAGCTAAGAGATGTGGCTCTTCGGATGCTAAAAGTACGGTGCGGATGGTGTGGAAAGTCTTATTCAGCTTCCATCAGCCTAAATGACTTCATTTATCGTCACACGGTCAAAATCCGGTGGATCGGTGAATGAAATTTGCACCTTTAACACAACGATCCACTTTAAATAAACGAACAACGGGTGGAAGATGCCCATAACCATTGCGCAAAACAGTCAGGTTCAATGAGTCATTTGTCTGAGAGTCTGAAGATTGAGAAGTAAACTAGTCACTGACAGCCGAGCACTCAGTCAGTAGCTCAGCAAGCACGTTTATTCTTCCGTGATGATACCCAATTCTTGTTTTGAATGAATGAGCGTACTTTTTCTATAGGAAAATGCCTCAGTTACATGGTGTGTGAGCGAAGGCAAGCAGTGAGAGTAGCCTGTTCGTGAGTGACGGAATGTTTTTGTTGGCTCTTTCATTGCCTCGTCCTTTATCGGTTGGTACAAATGGTCTGGAGAGAGCAATGAATTGAATAATAGCAGTCAATAATTTTACGCTCTGCTCATAACTATCAGCTAGACTGATTCCTGTAACATGGTGAACGGCTCACGGTTAGTGATACAACCAAGGCGTGGAATGCTTGGAAGTGCAAGGATAATGCGTGGCATCATTCAATTAGTTTCCAAAATAGGAGCCATAATCACTTTACATGTCCTTTAAAGGTATATCAATAAGGAGTAGATAATTGTCAAAGTATGGGTACGCTCGAAATTTTCACACAAAATCCCAGACGACATTAAATAAACAAACACATTCAATTTGTCTAGCAACGATGATAACAAACTAACGCTAAATATTTCTTAAGTATTTTTAAGTGTTTTCAGGTATCAGTATGAACTTTCTATGTACATCAACTATTGTAAAGTTAAAATTGAACTTTTTCTAGCACTATTTTTAACAGCCCGCAAAAATTTTACAAAAATCTTTGAAAAACTTCACTATGGGTCGGTAAGTTTTCTACAATAAATCTGTGAATAACGGCAAGTATTCTCCAACTAACCAAATACCATAAATTTTCAACAAAATCACTTTCACATATATATTTTACTTTAAAAAATATAGGATGACAACCGATCACTCACTAACATCTCTCTAGATAACAAATTCTTTTAAAACAGAACTGAAGGTGCGATTTCAACCAAAATACATATACCTACCAATTTGGTTTGAAGGGGTTTTGTATTCTCGTGAGCTGTTAGTACATATTTAAGCTAGGCTTGTAGGGGAAGGCAGACCAAAATATGTTTTAGCTTTCCGTTTTAAATTCATGAATTTTATAAGCAGCATTGCTAGTTCAGTACTTGAAATAGCATTTCAGTACAAACATGCCTTGAATTTTTAATGGGATAGCAACGGGAAACCACATCGGGCCCAGAAATGCGTTTGAACCTATTATACCCTACCTACCGAGTATTCTTAAACTCAATAGCTATTTTTACAAAGCTTTTGATTTCCAACCACATGTTCTCAGCCGTCAGATGTCGTTTTCGAAATGTTTCTTACGCCTCTACAATGATCGCAAATCAGGGTAATACATTACACAAAACGTTTTTTGTTGGCATTTCAGCTTTTCAAACAATTTCAAAGGAACTTTACATAATTCAACAAATTATTAGAATTGAGATTTTTATCGAGCTCATTGTGTCGCTACACAATTTCCTGAAATGTATAATGAAATATGAAGCACTTTTCAAAGAATCGTCCTACATAAAAATAGAACCTTTAGATGGATGGATCAGGTGATTTCCCGTCTGTTTATTTTGCCTCAGTTTTGACCTACCTACCCACGGTTTGGTTACGTTCGATGGCTAGCTAGATAACGGCATCAAGACCAGAGGATTGTGGATTTTTGTCGTAGGAGAAACGAACACCGCCACATATTGCATGCAAAAGCCGCCTAGATAAGAGACTTCAGCAAACTTTGTCCCACTCCTGTTTGTGCAATACTGGTACCTATACAGATGGAATGGACTGGGAAGAAAGTTATTTCAAACTCCGCCAGCAATAGGACACGTACAAAGTATATCAGACACCAACAACAGACTGATGAAGGAAGGCTGGATGTGAGCAAGAAGTTTCAGTTTTCCTTTACCGCATCCTGCAGCAGACTTTATCTTGGTGCGCTCAGGTAGGCCGATGAGGGAGAACCGAAGGACACTTTGGTTCGGTTTCGTAAGGAAATTAGTTTTCCTGTTGAAGAGACGAAAACTGATGCTCTTACTCAAGTTGAAGCATTTAAAAAAAAAACAAGACTGGTGGTTCGGTGACAAGAGATTCTTGAAAATTTATGATTTCCTAGAATTTTTACTCGCTAAGAGGCTTATGTAAGGCGCTGCTGGCAACGACTTCTCCTGGACTTTTTTGATTTATTTATTTTACGACACCAATAAAGGTGTATGTCGTACTCCCACACACGGGCTCATATTCGATATTCGGAGCGATGAAGAAGGGTAAGTGGTTTCTTCACAGCTTGCATTTTACGACGACTCAACTGTTGCAAAAGTAAGAGACCACCACCGTTTTACGAAAGGAAATTCAAGAACCAGACAGATAGTGGCAGAAGATTGTTCCTGTGGATCGTAAAATTTCAATAAAGTGGCAAAAAGGGGCAGAGATGGGATGGTCCTTCAAAGTTTGGTCGTTAAAGTGCATAGCATTGATGCAGTCAACAGAAGGTAATTGAATTCGATGCAGTTACTTGCGAAGGCAAAGTTTTCCTGTAAAACTTTTGCTATTCTGTTTAATTGTTTTGAATGCAAGGACAAAGTCTTCAAGGGCGATGCATTTAAGTTTGCAGCAAATTCGATAAGTGGAGTGTAACTTTGGATCCGATTTCTCCAATTAATTATCAGACGCCCGGGAAACAACTTCATCGCTGACTCCTAAATCACGCTAACGTTCCACCGAATAGCGTGGATATCGCAATCTTATCGTCTAGTTTGTCCACTACCAGTGTGACAAAAAGAGCAAGAAACTCGAAACTCGCCTTGATTACCATCCCGTTTGCGTTTTAGGAAAATAACGACAATCACGATAAGACATAATATATGTCTTCGGTGATCGATTCATTGGGTCCTCACCTCGTCCCGAGGCACACAGAGAGAGATAGACAATCTCACAAGAGTGGGAAAAAAAAATCGAAAAATAAAATATTACACAGCTTGAAACATGGGCGAAGCAAACGATGCGAAGAAGAAAATCATGTTTGAAATTAAATAAACAAAAATCCCAAATTTCAGCTCGTCATGCTGCTTCAAACTCCACGCAGCCCTTCCGCTCGCTGCCGGTTAACTGCTTCGATGCTTCGAACCACGAGCGAGATGAGCTGACGACCACGCACAGCCTCTTCTCCAGGCTTCCTTCACGTCCACCTAAACAGCTATGGGTAGGTATTAGGGTGGTTCAAATTAAAGATTTTGCCCCACCAAGCTCAATAGATTATCTATCTGAATTTGAGCTCTTTGAAATTTATCTGGGAGTTACTTTGGGAAAAGTGACCTTTTTGTTGCCATCGTCCTAACCTTTTTCCGTAATGAGTTATGAGTAAGCTTGGTATCTGTTCTGATATGAAATTTTATCAGCTGAAACTTTGCTGAAAATTCCTTATTGATTGAATTTCAAGATAATTATTTGTTAATTGATTTCGTTGCCAACAGCTTTCTGATATGATTAATCGACTGCTATCAGGGCAAAACTGCTACTTGCAGTCTGATATAGTAACCAGGATTTTTTTTTTGTCTAGTACCGTCAAGTAGCCAGTGCTCGGTTCTCGGTATTTTTTAAAGTAAGTTCTATTACTTTCGCGAAATAGTGTGAAATACTACATTTATACCAGACACGAACAAAAGAGAACTGTTCTGTTGATAACCGGTATATATATAGTATTTTGAACTGTTTTGAAAGAGTAACATAACCTACTTCCAAGGGACACGGTGAATTGAGTTTCCACAGTGACTGGCTACTTGACGGTACAGCAAAGTTGCTTGCGGAGCAGTTGATGGATCATGTCAGAAAAACATTGTCTTCTTAATTATTTTAATAACTTATTATCCTGACTTTCAATTAAAATATGGTCTTCAGAAAAGTTGTCGCAAAGCAAATTTCGTAGTATAACAGGTTAACAATCCATTTGTGGAATTGTTGTACCATCCAGGCTACCATTCGTTTATGGTATTTGTTTATTAGGGAAGCTTACATGTAAATCATTATGCCGAAATGCTCAGGCGAGGAGAATAAAAATCGCATCAAAATGTGCTCAAATTATGGGAGAATGATCAGGACCTGCTCTGGAATCGATTGAGTGGGGTGCAGTAAATCGGATTTTTTTATTGAACCACCCTACTTGGCATACAACGTGTGCTGCAGGATCCACCTCACACACGGATGGCGAAGGCCAAGTAGGAAAGTGAGGTGAGGCAAAAGGGAGCCAAATGCTGCAATGTTTGTTTTTCGGACCGCACCTCTCGTATACACTTGATGCCAGGAGTCTGGGTCTGGTGGTGGACGACCGACGACGAACGAGGTGAAGCTTGTTGCAGCGTTCTGCTGATGTTGATTTTCAGACTGTTGAGTCACAGGAAAGAAAATCTCGAACATACTTAATCAAACTGATGGAGAGCGAGAGGCGACAGATAGTGCGTTCGATGCAAGCGCGGTAGGGATGGTCAGATTGGTGACGGATGGGTTGTGAATTTTTTTGTTAGGAATTGATTTTCATTCCTATTTATTATTACAAGTGATCCATGAATCAAACATATCTTTATCATGAAATTACAAACGTAAAACCAAATAAAAATGGGTGATCAGTATTAGCAACAATCAATAGGAAACTTATGTACACAAATTCCAAAGAAGTACCATTCACTCACTTGCACAGAATGTTTTCGAGTACTCAGCTCGATTTTTATTAAAAACACTTGCCTCAGTACTTACTATTTGATCGATGCAAAATACGATATTTTTGTGGCTGACAGTTAGAAAACCACCGAATTCTAAACATAGCAACGTCACGAATGAACGCGATGAACCCACGATCATCAGTTTGACAGGCGGTTGTGGAAGTCATTTGTTAATTAAAAGTACTATAAGATACGTAATCCGACGATTTTCTTTTAAAAAATCTTCTTCTCTAAAAAATATTTTTAAAAATTAGTTAGGCCGGAACAAATCAAAAGTTTTTATTTTGTCACTCGAGGCTCGCACCAGTTTCGGGGGTTTACATTTTTTTTAGCCTTCGCTTTAGCTTTATAATCTTTTGAAGCCGTGATTTTTGATACTAATGCATAACAGGAGCCACAAATGTTGACTTTATTATGTGTAACACTCGGGTTATCAACAAGACACTTCGCGCATAAGTTTTTGTATCCTTTCAAGGAAGAACATTGGTAAACAATCAAGCGGAATACCACAAACGTAATAGTTCTTATAAAAAACGCTGTTTTCGATACTCCTCATTCAAATATAACATGCCAGAACAGGAAACCCAAATTGATACGAGAATACCTACTTTGTAAATGTAAAACCAGTTTTCTCATCAATTTTTTTTTCCTTTAGTTTGTTTTTTTTCCGTCGATCTTGTTTTCCGTGCTGAGCACCAATGCTACCGACGTGCCAGGAAGGCAGCTCCCACACCTGGACCCTACCTATCGACCCATCAACTCATGAACCGGGGACCAACTGCTTTACTTCCCATCCGAAGGAAGGCGTGATCAGAGATGTTATGCCTCAGAACATCCCGGCGGCGCCGACTGGGATTGAACCCAGGCCTGCTGGGGTGAGAGGTTATCACGCTTACCACTACACCACCGGCGCCTTTTCTCATCAATTGTGCGTGCTTCAAAAAATCTAGAGGTATGGATTCAAGAAGGTCTTTTCAACAATATCCAAGCCTAATGATCAAAAAAGGACCCAAATCCATCTTGGCTCAACATAAAAACCAAATTTTAACAAAAATAGGGTAGAGCGCTACTTCGTCGTATTATTTATTCATTAGCTACAACATAAATCCTGTTAGAGCGCATTGCATGAATATTTACGCTCATTGTTCTCAAAACAAAAGAAGCGCTCCTAGCGAATCTCCTTTTTCTACGTTTATCCGTAGGACGAAGAAAATCTAATGGCGTTTCAATGCGTTAGGACGGAATTGAAACTCGTAGAACGAATTTAGAATCAAGAAGGAGTGTTAAATGTTAGACAATATCTTAACAATTTGTGACTCTTTATCAAATCCAACGGTACGTATGGAAAGGTGAATAAATTTGCAAGTCATATTTGACAGACATATTACATTTTTTGTTTAAAGTCGTTCAGCAAAGGGAGGTAAAGCGCAGGTTGTGCTTAGTAGGACGGAAATCAGATCAAAAACCCTACTTACTTTTGTCAATTTAAACCTGGCTTTGTGTGTGCTTAAAAAATAATCCTCACGTATGAATTCAGCAAGGTTCTTTCTATAAAATCCAAGCAAATTTTTCATTGCACGGTATCAAGATCCAACTTAGCAGTTCGGCTGATCAGAAAATTAAAATTTCTATGAAAATACGTATGGATTGAGTAAATCTTTAAATCCACGCCTATTTTTCAAAGAAGGAGCTGAAATTCAATTTAGCTGAACAAGAAATTCAAATTTCTATAAAAATACATACTTTTGAGAATTTAAATCTAGTTTTCTAAAAAATTGTGCATACTTCAAAAATATCACGTAATTTAAGAAAATTTAAGCTCAAATAAGTGTGGGATCACTTCGGAAAACTTTCTACACTTTTAGGAAAGCTAGTTGACCGAAGCAAGATTGTGTTCTTGCCAAATGACACAGCAGTTAACAAACATCTGGGGCTCACTTAGGAAAATGTCAAACCCTTTCTGACAAGTTTGGTTTCAGTTCGGAAAAAGTTGAATCAATGCAGGAAAGATTCCTTTGGGAAAGGGATTAAATCAGCTAATGTGGCCTCACTCCAGAAAATGCAAAACCAATTCTTCAAAGCTTAGGTTCGGGATATGTTGGATCACTTCAGAAGAGCTTTGACAACTTTAAAAAAGGATTGACTAGTATAACAGAAAAGTTAAGACTCAGTTATAAACAGGCATGGAAAATCATCTGCATTCATTTCGTGCATTCATTTACATTCATTTGCCCCTAACTTTTTTCGTCAACAGAATTTCGCAAAATAATACATGGAGCTTTTGTAGGTTTTGTTATTAGCTTTAACTTTTGTTAAAAACTTAAATCCGTAACTCAAATCCAAACAACTCTTATGCATGACGAACCAGAGCGAGCTGAATCCACTACTGTTTTTCAGTGAATGTGTTTTACATCCACTGAAAAACAGTAACAAGTCCTGCCCGCTCTAATTCGTGATTCATAAGAGATACAGATTTGAGTTATGGCCAAAAGTTGTAGCTAATAACAAAACCTACTAAAGCTCTATGCATCATGAAAAATGTTGTTGATGAAAAAAGTTAGAGGCAAATTAATGTAAATGAACGCATGAAATGAATGTAAATGATTTTCCATGCCTGGTCAGAAAAATGTTGTTGACTTATACGAAAATTTGAACACACTTAAAAAAAAGTTCAGAGTCAGTTTTGAATCTGCTTTGAAAAGTGTCACATGTGTTGTAGTTCAGTTTACTTAAATCTTTGGTTTTATTAGTTAGTTAGGTTCCGATTCAACACATTGTAGTTTCCTTTTTATACCTGTGATCTTGAATTTTTTTACCTAGGGGATGAGTACTTAAGGGGGTAAGATTTTGATAAGTTCTTTAGTGGGAATGACACTGATGAAGACTGCACATTGTAGTCGAAATACGTATCTGTCACGGATACCAAAATTATTTAAGTGGAATTAAATGGAAGATTACCTTTTGTTTGCTGTTTTAGTTAAATCTTATGAATTAACTTTAGAAATTCCTATGATTTTTCATTAAAATATGTAAACAAATCCTATTCAATGAATCAAAAGTACCTTGGTATTTAGGTTTCACATAGAATTTGGAGTTCCTCAGGACTACCTTGAAAACATAACGGCAACTATCAATTATTGATCTATGGCCCGTATAGATCAAATGTTACGTGTTTTTCGGTCAAAAGTGCAGGATAAACTGTCAACCGGTATTTTGGGTGTACACATATTATGATTTGAAGAAAGTTGATCTTCTTTTTACTGTACACCTGAATCCCCATAAAGGGCGAACACGAAATTATTGCGACACATTCAACAGGGCATAACTTTTTTACCATTGGGTAAAAATCAACCAAATTTTGCACACTTTCTCATTGATGTGTATTGTGTACATGCTGTCAAACTTGAAGTCGTGTTTTTCGATTCAACGAAAATGGAGGTGAACCAACGCGAGTTGAGAGAACAAATTCTTTCGAAACACCTGGAATTTCCTGACCTGTCACACCGGCAGTTGGGAAAAATGTTGAACATTCACCATTCAACCGTCTCCAGAGTGTTGAAGCGGTTCCAGGAGCGGTTGACGTTGGACCACGGCAAAGGAGCTGGTAGAAAAGCGGGACCGGAGAACAAAAAGACGGAGGGAAAGGTGAAGCGGATGATTAAAGCAAATCCCAACGTCTCAAGCCGTGATTTGGCTAAAAAGATCGCCATGTCGCAGAGCTACGTCCAGAATGCAAAGAAGAGAGCTGGACTACATACATAAAAGGTACAGAACTTCCCAAACCGCGATGAGCGGCAACAATCGACGGCTAAAACTCGGGCACGGAAGCTCTACGAGAAGATGCTGACAAAATATGGCTGCTGTGTGATGGACGACGAAAAGTATATAAAAGCCGATTTTAAGCAAATTCCGGGGTTGGAGTTTTTCACCGGCAAGAGCAAGTTCGATGTGGACGACAAATTTAAGAAGAAGAAAATGTCGAAGTTCGCCTCCAAATATCTCATTTGGCAGGCCATCTGCTCTTGCGGACTGAGGAGTGAGCCTTTCGTGACAAAGGGCACAGTAAATGGCGAGATCTACAAATCTGAGTGCCTCGAGAAGCGCCTTTTGCCGTTCTTGCAGCAGCACGACGAAGCTCCGCTATTTTGGCCAGATTTGGCATCATGCCACTATTCTAAAAGTGTCCTGGAGTGGTATGAGGCCAATTCTGTCCATTTTGTTCCAAAGGACATGAATCCGCCAAACTGTCCGGAGCTGCGCCCGGTGGAGCAGTACTGGGCAATAATGAAGCGGGAGCTTCGGAAGAGCAAGAAGACAGTCAAAGACGAGAAGGACATGTTAAGGAAATGGAAAAAAAAACTGAGAAACTGGTACCGGATGACACTGTAAAGACTTTGATGGAGGGCATCAAGCGAAAATGCGTTCAATTTTACACTCAAGGCTCCATCGATTAACTTTTCTTTTGATTTTTGAAGTAAATATATGTATAAAACTACCCTAAAATTTTGGTTTGATTCTAAACATTATAAGAAAATTGGCATGACATTTTCGGGGTCGCAATAATTTCGTGTTCGCCCTTTAGTGCATTGGTGAGGATTTTCGCCGGTGTCTTCAGCGTAGCTAACATATTTTAGATGAGATCAATAGCATTTACAGACGGACAGAATATAAGGTAGAAAAAGACGAAAAACTCGCATTTATCGACTGTCTTGTCATTAAGGAATCGTCATCTTCTTCTTTTGAGTTCGAAGCTTACAGAAAACAAACAAGCATCAAAAGAGCTATCCCTTTTGTTATAGCAAAAAAACGCTGCCATCCATCAACATTTTGATTAGTTTTCACTAGTATCTATCCAGTTGAAGTCATTGTTAGGATCTACTGGAGGGTCAGTTAATTATTTTAGATATAGCAGGTTTATATAAATTGGTTGTAAATATAGTTACATACAAGGGGAAATGGCTGTAATGTTTATCGATGGATCTAAAGATTGAGCCCATTGATATAAATCTCCTGTTCTTCAATTTTTTGTAGAACAAAGCTTAATCTGGAAAATACCCATTAACATATATTGTTGTTGTATGGGTCCAATATAAGGGTCATGTATGCCAACATTAGGGACATTAACCCTACACACTTAGAAATAACTAACTTTACATGTGACGGAATCTATCTTTGACATAAAATATGAGACGTAAACAAACATGTCGTGTAATATTAAGTACTCCGAGACTGAAAAGTTCGTTACTTGACGAAAAGTACGTTTGATTGAGCTATATTTTGCGCTTGTTATGACTCAAATTTATGTCAAAGTTGATGCTCGTATATGTCACTCTCAAAGCACCTAAATTTACATAAATTTTTCTAAGTTTGTATATGTTAGGCAAACTAGGAGAACTCTATCAACTATAGTTAACGAACATGAAGCGGAGGTCAATGAGGATAAAAAGCAAGAGGGCAAAGGCCTACTGTATGATTTCAAAACAAAAATTGCAGAACACATCTTCACTCTGGGTCACCAACTAACGATGGAGGACATTATAATTTTACGAACTGTGTCCACACCATGAAAATTGGACGTGCAGAGAGCCTAGAGATCAACACATAACGGGCATCAACAATACTCGGCTGGGATGAACATGGCTTTTCAAATCTACCTGTAGGATATTAATGGGTAAGCAGTGAACTACCTTAGTTTACCTAGATCTTAAGTAAAAATGCTAGGTTTAACATTTATTCGTTAAGTTACAATGGTTTCTTTAGCCGAGTATTATTACACTGAAAAAGTCTGCACATTGTAGATGGAATACGCGGGTCTGCCAAGGATAAGCAATTAAGGTAGTGGACTTAAATGGAAAATACGAATCCTTCTCTTTTTTTTAAAGGTATTCCATTATAGACGCCAGCATGCATCAGCATTCAATGATTCAATTCAAACTTTCCTTATAATAGAAATTTTACGCTCAGCGCTTAGTAGCCTGTCTTTATAGACATTTCTCACCAACTGAGAAAAAGTGACTATCTCTCTGAGTTAGTCTCAATTGCCATGTACTACTGTTCATCTCGTTGAAATTTCATCAGAAATAGAACAAACTGTGATTTAAGAAAGGCTATAGGATAAACATTTACTTCAGCTAAATTGTCCAGAAAATCTGCTAAATCTGCCAGAAAATGAGAAAATTGACGAAAATTTTATTCAGTCTCGGAGTAGAATCCAATCTTTACTTTTCTCAAATTCGAGAATTTTTCCCTGGAAAATCCTGCATAAACCTGGGAAAAAATGAGGCAAATTTACTCATCGCTGAGTCCCTGCACTTTATTTCTTATTTCTGAGATAACTAAACTCAAATTTGGGTCGTTCTCATTCGCCGTGATATCACCTTGAAAGATATTGGCGCCGGTGGTTAGCGTGATTACCTCTCACCCCACCGGGCGCCACCGGCATGTTCTAAGGCATAACATTTCTGATCACGCCTTCCTTCGGGAAGTAAAGCCGTTGGTCCCCGGTTGAGTTGATGGTCGATTGGTAGGGTCCAGGTGTGAGAGCTGCCTTCCTGACGTCGGTAGCATTGGAGCTCAGTATGGAAAACAAATCTCGCGTCACTTTTCAATAGGTCCTATCTACATTGATCGATTCTCTTCATCGACACTCTCTTTCGTAAATAACTCGGCTTCATAAATGTTTCCTGCCGTCTTCGTCGAATTAGATGCTAGATTGTTGCTTCTTCCATCGAAAATATCCGGCCGTGGCGAATCAAAGTTGATCAAGGTTGATCAATATCATTTGTTTCCCTGCTTTTAAGTTTGGTTACATGAACATTTTTTGTCGTCGTTGGTTCTGAATATGGACAAACAGGCAGATGAATTCTATTCCTACTCTTTACTGTAATAAGCTTGGTAGCCCTGAAAAGAGCCGTTTTGTTGCCAATGTTGGTGATGATTTAACCGCCGAAACCAAACAGAGTGCGTCTCTGTCACTTCAAAACGTAGATGACATCCATGGCCGCTTACGCTTGGCGTGTTTAGTGTAGGTGACAGCATCACGGATCTCATTTTTTAGGAGCACCTTCAGCACACCTCGTAAATCAGACCGGAGCTACGTCAGACACCGCCACGGCGAGCTAGACGACGGATGGTGGTTATCTAGAAGATTTTGCGTTTGGTTCTGAATATGGCGATGAGTGTGCAAAATATTACGCAATTCCATCCTCCCTATTCGCACGCGCCCGAGGATCGGAGGTGAATGCCACTTCGACATGTTTCGTCTACTTACTACTCTCTGACGACTGTGCTGGGGAAGCAGCATATGCATGTAGGTAATTTTGTTAGTTAATTCGACGCTTTTGGACAATGCTGGACATTTATCAGTTTTTTTTTAATAGTTTCTTATTGAAAATCAACATTTGAAAGCGTTGTTATCGATGCGTAGCCATATTTCTGATCGATTGGTAAAGTTATTGAAATTAGACCAGGGGCAGCTGAGCTATTAACGTTCAAAATCTTTCTTAATTTGTTACATGTTACATTTTTGGTTTTCACAAAGTGTACCCCCATATAGAAATCAAAGACGTAGTCCTACGTCAAAATTATCTAATCCCTACGGTGTTAATGAATCAGTACAATGCAATGCATAATGTTGATCATTTTTCAATCTTCAGAGTCCCATAAAATTGAGAAATGTAAAAAATCAAGCTTTTTGAATCGGTGCTTTTAATTATCGCTTTCCGAGAAGAACGCTGCTTTACGTCGTTGCATATAATTTAAATCTCAATCTCTAAGTCTCGGATCGTTAAATTACACGAACTTTGGTATCTGGAACCCAAAAATATCGTCATTTCTCAATTTCATATTTCAAATCAGGAATCTAGAGTATGGTTCCAGAACTGATGAATTCTTTTCAAGTATTCGCTCAAATGACGCATTCCACAAAGGAGTGTTTGTTTGGGCAAGAAAACTAGCCAAAATGGAAAAACTCAAAAAGCTGCGTAGCACATCATTTTGCACGCCACTGTGTTCCTAAATCTCCAGCCATTTCGCGTTCCTTTGTTTTGTTTTCATCCCGTTGTCAGCTGTCAAAGTGGTAAGCGTGATTGCCTCTCATCCCAGCAGGGCTGGGTTCAATACCAGTCAGTACCGCCGGGATGTTCTGAGGCATAACATCTCTGATCACGCCTTCCTTCGGAAGGGAAGTAAAACTTTTGGTCCCCGGCAGTGTTTGGGAAATATTAAAAGATCAAATCTCACCAATGAGAATAATCTCATATGAGTATCGTAAACAAAAATTAACAAGCAGACAACAGCGGATGATATTGAAAGCTGTGATACGGTTGCTCTGATTTCATGCTAACAAAACTCATCAGTTACAATTCTCACCAAATTGTGGTGAGTTTGAGCTTCAAGATTTATGATGTACACCCGAACACGCACCGCAACTTCCATCACTGCTGGTAGCAGTAACTTAGTGTCTGCCATCTGTGAAGAGTAAAGAGAGACAGCAAGCTATGCTTTCTCTTTCTAAGAATACGATGTGCTACGGAATCATTGTTGTGGTAAGTCAACTGGTAGCTTCAATTTTACATGTTCTGAATAGTCTCGCAAATCATGCATGATATTTTATTCCAATATCTCGCGTGATATTGAGAGCCCTTGAGAGCGAAACAAAATCATTTGAGTGAGGATTATGCCATCACTGGTCTTCGGTTCATGAGTTGATGGGTCGATAAGGTAGGGTCCAGGTGTGAGAGCTGCCTTCCTGGCGTTGGTAGCATTGGTGCTCAGCACGGAAAACAAATCAAAGAAAAAAAGCTGTCAAAGTTCTGCTGTTAGATGCATGTCTAAATTTCGTTTGAAAGCAAGGAAAGTTCTCTCAAATGTTTTACGAATTTTAAGCTAAGCATCAACCTGAAATTTTTTGGGAATTTTTGCAAATTTATGATGTATTGATATTTTTTGCCAAGGTAGATATTTCATTTTGCATATCCGGCGTGATTTGAGATTTGGGCGTACTTGCATTTGTAAACAAACATGTCCTTCGCCGATTTCTTGCAAATAAAAGCTTAATCCCGAAAACCAATAACATTATGAGGAATGATTCCTCTATCATTTGGTATATTTAGGTTGTTTACGAGATTGAATTTTTATTCACGAGAAATCGGCGATTGGCGTGTTTGTTTACAAATGCAATTACGCCCAAGCCTCAAATCACTCCGGATATAGTTGAAGGCAATTTTTGAAAGTTCTGTCCATTGCATTCATTTAAAAAAAAAAAGTCTGGAACGTCGTATTTGAGTATATTAAGAGTATATTTATCATCGATAATCTTGTCGACATCCCCCAAAGTGCAGCCAAATTTTCTGTGCGAGTCTTAATTTTTAAATTGATCAATCCCAGGCACCCCTATAAAATCGACTTGAAATCATTGAAAATCGACTGACAAAAAAAAAAGAACTTGGAGGCAACCGTCGTTTAAACATATCACCTCCGGTGATCAGCGTACCTGCCGCAGATCACTGCCAGTCCACTGATGCAGTGTTGGTGAGTGTACCGAGCATTAGAATGTCCATAGAAGATGACACAGCGGGCAAGCGAGAAGGAAGAAATAAACTAATCTCCATAAATAAAACATCTTAACAAGATGAATTTTTAATGTTTTCCAAATGAAAACAAAAAAATAATCCACACAAGACGGACATAGAGCGAAAATGAGACGGAATGGAATGGAAAGCAAAGCAGAAAAGACCTGGCGAATAGTGTGAAACAAACAAGATCTTTAAGATTTCGGAGTCAAGGTGTGCGCATCGATGCGATTGCTGCTGTTGGAAGGGAGACAGGGAAAGGTGCGGGGTGACTTTCGGAATTAGCTTTTGGGAGTTGAACTATGTATGCTCGTGGAGCCATAACAAGTCATAGAGGGAGGGACGAAAAAAGTCATAGGAATAATCGTTTAGGAAGGCGGGATGGTCAGGAGGCAGTGAGCTTTGAAACAGCATGGTATATTATGTTTTTTTTCTAGTTCTGCTTGTTACTATATTTCATGATTTTGATGATTGTAAGCTAGTTGTTGAACTATGCATACTTACATGTACGTGTGTTGCTCGGAGATAATTGAAACAAGCTTCATGCTTTTTGATTGGCTTGGCTGACTAGCTTGACGTGCGCTGTAGATTTGAACGAGTGGCAAAAAGTTGCCCGTCTTGGCACATATGGCTTTGCCGAGGTCGATTATGAGTTATTTTCGGAGGTTGCAGCACGGGTCAAAATATTTGTACTTTTGGTTTAGTGGCGGCGGTGGTGCGGTGACCTCGGTAGGTGGTCCCTTTCGATTTGTGTGTGTTAACGATGATGTAGGATTTCAAGTGGTGCTATACCGAATAGTTGCGTGTTGCTCTGCGATTGTAATTGATTGTTGAAGATTATTTTAATTTGTTGGATAGCTTTGAACATTTGTCTTGTATTGGTCTGACGGCAGTTTGATACACTGCGGGAGATCAATCTTCGTGATGGAGGGCTCTTGACTTGGACATTTGGTTGAAAAATGTGTTTACCACGCATTACAGCTAAAATGTTATTATTCGGAATTATGAATCTATTATAGATATTATAACGATACTTTTTATTTGTAAGATGCATGCAGCAGAGGGAAAGATTGTGATTGTGTCACAATTAGCGGTTAGCTATAATGATGAGCGCTCACTCATCGCGATTGCTTATTACTGCTAAAACCGCTAACTGTGACCCTTTGAAAGCAAATTTGACAGGTTTTATATGTCACACACAAACTTCACCTCCTCTTCTTGCATCTAACATATACTAAAATATTATTATAACATCTCATAGATCCATTCCTCGTTCTGCTAGCGAATGAGCAACATCAGGGTCTGTTGTCTCGTCACAAGGCATAGCTTTGAAAGTGTTTTTTTCACCGCGAAACGTTATTTTCCGGAAAAAGTTTTTGTGCCTCAGGTGACTCGCGCATTTCTGGAGGAAGCAGCCGATCCTGGCGAAGCCTACGGTCGGACTGTCCACCTTTAAAACCCGCTTCGAAGATATCGAAATTCGGCATACGGCAAAACACACGGACGGTGTGTACAACTGGAAACAATAACCAGCAGAAGCAGTGAGCCACCGCACGGACGGTGTGTACGACCGGCATCTATTGTGGCAGAGCAGCAACAATATAAGCAGTAGAAACGGTAAGGGCAAATAGTAGCACGTATCTGTTTTTTTGTATACCCATTCCTCTGACTGTTTGCTTGTGAATCGTCTGTCTCTCCCCCAGTAAACGATTCCACATAGGGTGGTTCCTAAATAAAAAAAAAGTAAAAATAAAATTAATTACTTGCTAACGAAAGTTTTAAATTTCGTATGGATGATGCACAGGGGGGCGTCAAGCCTCCCAATGATAAAGTTAGAAAGCGTCATTACCAGGCGTTTTCTGCTTCGCCTTGGGTTGTCTACTTTCGGCAGAAAGAGAAAGCCCTAAACTTCTTAGGGATTAAAAGAACGTTGACGCGTCGTTTTCCGGGGACCGAATTTCATCAGGTCAATCGGAACAAACTGCGTATAACTGCACTCACATATAAAGTCGCAAATGACATTGCTGACGACGAGGGTTATAATGAAGAGTATTACGTCTACATCCCATCTCGAGATGTGGAGATAGACGGCGTGGTCTCTGCAGTGAGCCTGACGTGTGATGACGTCATGGAAGGTATGGGGCGCCTTCAAAATGCTGCAACATCTACCGTGGACGTTCTGGGTTGCAGGATATTGTATTCAGCGACCACGGTAGATGGTCAAAAGACTTATTCCCCTTCAGGCTCACTACAGGTGTCTTTCGCTGGATCGGTTCTCCCAAAGTTTTTAGAAATTGAAAATGTTTTTTTCCCGGTGCGACTTTTTGTACCAAGGGTATACAATTGTACCAACTGCAAAAAGTTGGGACACACAGCTGCTTTTTGTGACAACAAGCCCCGTTGTGGCAAATGTAGCCAAGACCACATGGAGGGTGCTTGCCAACAGGAAGCAACTAAATGTGCTTACTGTGGCAAAGAACCTCTTCATGCTTTGCAGGACTGCCCCGCGTACAAGAAGCGTACCAATAATGTGAAGCGTTCAATAAAAGAACGCTCCAAGCTGACGTTTGCAGAAATGGTTAAGTTGCAAAATGGAACCTCTGCTTCGTTGGCATCAGCCGCTCAAAATGAAAACACTTTTGAGATTTTGTCTTCCGATGAACTGGACTCTGACATAGCAGATGAGAGTGAGTCTCCGGAGGTACACGCCCCTGGTAAAAGGAAGCCGACTAGCTCCCCGGGAGTGCGCCGGAAAAAAAATAAAACCACTCTCAAAAGCATGCAAAAATCTGAAGGTAGCGGGGATTCATTGAAAAAGCCGAACAAATCGGTAATTGCTGCTCCATCTGATCCTTGCTGCAGCTTTTCCACCCCGCCCCTACCTAATAAAGGTAATCGTAAGAGATTACCAAAAATAAACACTACGTCTACTCGCAATTCAAAGAAAACTCTCCCGTCCAAGCGAGGAAAGATTAAATTTAAGGACATTGTGGATAACATTTTGAATGCCCTCGGCTTTCTCGACGAATCGCCACTTCGAGGGCTTATTGACCTGCTTGTTCCTATAGTCGGAAACTACTTCAAGCAATTGACTGCATCATGGCCCCTCATTGGTGAATTCATATCTTTCGATGGATAATTCGTCGAGTGAGGATCAAGATATGATCACTTTATTACAATGGAACTGTCGTAGTTTAATACCTAAATTAGACTCGTTCAAGTATTTGATTCACAATTCTGATTGTGATATATTTGCACTCTGTGAAACTTGGCTTTCTTCTGAAGATGAACTAAACTTCCACGATTTTAACATTATCCGCCTGGACCGAGATGATTCATATGGTGGCGTACTTTTGGGGATCAAAAAGTGCTACTCCTTCTATAAAATCTCAATCCCAATAATTTCAGGCATTGAAATTGTCGCTTGCCAAATAAATGTGAAGAACAAAGATCTTTGCATAGCTTCTGTATATGTCCCTCCAAGGACTTCCATAAACCGCCGTCAGCTTTGGAGTTCAGTTAATATCCTTCCATCTCCAGTTCTAATACTGGGCGATATGAACTCACACGGTACTGGTTGGGGCGAATCATACGATGACAATAGAGCGGGTATTTTCTATGATTTGTGCGACGATTTCAACTTGACTATCTTGAACACTGGTGAAGCAACACGTATAGCAAACCCTCCTGCTCGAGAGAGCCGTCTTGACATTTCTTTGTGCTCTAACTCACTATCATTAGATTGTCTGTGGAAGGTTATCAATGATCCCCATGGTAGTGATCACTTGCCAATTATTATTTCAATCAAAAGTGGTCTTCTAAAAACAGATCAGTCAATTCAAGTTCCTTTTGACCTCACGAGGAACATTGATTGGCAACAATTTGTATCGGCGGTAACTCTTGGTATTGATTCTACCGATCCTCTACCACCACTGGAAGAGTATCGTTTCTTTACCGAGCTAATCTACAAAAGCGCATTAGAAGCTCAGAAACGACGTGTTCCAAGTGCATCCCTCAAAAGAAGACCCGCCACCCCTGGCTGGGATGACGAATGCACAAAGTTGTATCTTGAGAAATCCAATGCCTTTAAAGATTATCGTAGACATGAAAGATCTGAGCTTTTTGAAAAGTATCTAAAGCTTGAAAAAAAGCTTAAAAACTTACTAAAAGCAAAGAAACGAAACTACTGGCGTACTTTTATCGAGGGACTTTCTAGAGAAACCTCGATGACAACGCTTTGGAAAAAGGCTCGCTATATGCGAAACCGCTCATCTTCCAATGAGAGTGAAGAATACTCCTCCCAATGGATATTCGACTTCGCTAAAAAGGTTTGTCCAGATTCTGTTCCAGCACAACCAACTTTACGGGATACAGCCCGAAGTAACGGTTCTCTGGATGAACCATTCACAATGCTGGAATTTTCAATGGCACTTCTTTCATCAAATAACTCTGCTCCGGGAAGCGATATGATCAAATTTGACCTTCTAAAAAACCTCCCCGATATCGCTAAAAGACGATTACTTAACCTATATAATTCATTTATGGAATTCAATATAGTTCCACCAGCATGGAGACAGGTTAAAGTAATAGCTATTCAAAAGCCTGGGAAACCAGCGTCTGATCACAATTCTTACCGTCCGATCTCTATGTTATCATGCCTGAGGAAATTATTAGAAAAAATGATCCTATTAAGACTTGACCATTGGGTTGAATCAAACAATCTACTTTCAAATACGCAATTTGGTTTCCGGAAGAGTAAAGGAACAAACGATTGTCTAGCGATGCTTTCATCTGATATTCAACTGGCCTTTGCGCACAAGGAGCAATTGGCTTCAGTCTTTTTGGATATTAAGGGCGCATTTGATTCGGTTTCCATAGACATACTGTCAGACAATTTGCACAGTAGTGGATTACCCGGTATTTTGAATAATTTCTTGTATAATTTGCTGTCAGAAAAACAAATGACCTTCAAACTAGGTCAACTGACAACTTCTAGAATTAGCTACATGGGCTTACCCCAAGGTTCATGTTTAAGTCCCTTGCTTTATAATTTCTATGTCAAAGATATTGATAACTGCTTAGATAATCTATGCACGCTTAGACAGCTTGCAGACGATGCCGTGGTTTCCACGAGAGGTCCACGTGCGGAAATCTTGCAAAGACCATTGCAAAATTCCCTAAATAATCTGTCTCTCTGGGCAAGAAATTTAGGGATCGAGTTTTCACCGCAAAAAACTGAATTGGTAGTGTTTACAAGGAAGCGGTTTCCAGCCCAACTGCGTCTAAATCTTTTGGGCAGAGACATTACCCAATCTTTAACCTTCAAATACCTTGGAGTCTGGTTTGATTCAAAATGCACTTGGGGTACCCACATTACGTATTTGAAACAAAAGTGTCAACAAAGGATCAACTTTCTACGATCAATTTCCGGGACATGGTGGGGTGCTCACCCGGAAGACCTCATTAAACTATATAAAACGACTATTCTTTCAGTTCTTGAGTATGGCTCTTTTTGCTTCCTCTCGGCAAGAAAAACCCACCTAATTAAAATGGAACGCATTCAATATCGTTGTTTACGTATTGCCCTTGGCTGTATGCATTCAACACACAATATGAGCCTAGAGGTACTAGCGGGCGTAAAACCCCTGCAGAACCGTTTCTGGGAGCTCTCATTAAGAATATTGATTAAATGTAGTGTCAGTAACAACCTTGTGATTGAAAACTTCGAAGAAATGCTCGAATTGAGCATCCAGTCTAGATTCGTGCGAATCTATCTTAATTATATGTCATCGGATATTAGCCTTCCTTGCTATAACCCCTCTCGTGTATGCTTTACTAACTACAGTTCCCCCATTGGCTATGATCTCTCCATGAAACAGGCTATTCAAGGAGTTCCAGATCAACTTCGACCTATCTCAATTCCCCGCATTTTTGCTGAAAAGTACCAACAAGTCAATTGTAATAGAAGATTTTTCACTGATGGATCACGCATTGATGGATCCACTGGCTTCGGCGTCTTCAATGAATACTCAACCGCCTTTCGGAAACTTCAGGAACCTTGTTCCGTTTATGTTGCTGAGCTAGCAGCAATCAACTTCGCATTGGGGATGATTTCCGATATGCCCATAGACCATTACTTCATCTTCTCGGATAGTCTCAGTTCGATTGAGGCTATTCGGTCGATGAAACAAGGTAGGCACTCATCTTATTTCCTTTCAAAGGTAAGGGAACAGATGAGTTTGCTGGTCGAAAGATCATATATGATTACCTTTGTATGGGTCCCCTCACATTGCTCAATCCCAGGCAATGAGAAGGCAGACTCTCTCGCAAAGGTGGGCGCACAACAAGGCGAGATTTATGATAGAAGAATTTCACATGATGAATTTTTCCCATTAGTACGTCAGAGTTCTCTTTTAAGTTGGCAAAACGATTGGACAAATAATTCTCTTGGGCGGTGGTTACATTCCATTATTCCAAATGTTTCTTCGAGAGCGTGGTTCAAAGGTCTGGATGTAAGTCGGGGATTCATTCGAGTGATGTCAAGACTTATGTCCAACCACTACTCGCTAGACGCACATCTCTATAGAATAAACCTCGTTGACAGCAATATATGTAGGTGCAGAACCGGTTATGATGACATCGATCACGCAGTTTGGTATTGCCCGGGTAATGACGCCTCCAGAGCACGACTATTGGATACCCTAGTGGCCCGAGGTAGACAACCCTTCCGTGAAGTAAGAGATGTAATGGGAACACGTGATCTTCCCTACATGCAAGCGATCTACGAATTCCTTTGTTTGTCTGATGTTAGAGTTTGATGTGACTATCCCCTCCTTTCCAAACAATTTCCCGCCATTGTGTCCCAGTCTTATTATCCTCCTGTTCCTGTGCTACTTGCCCCTGCCCAGCCAGGATTTGGTCAACCGTCCGAGAGTAGTATCTGAAGGAGGCTTCAGAAACCAGTTCCCTACCTAGATCCTTCCAATTGAAATTGTTACCTATTAACCTCGAGCCCGCCACGAGTAATTGGTACCCAATACTAACCTAGAAATACTGCTATTTAAAATGTAAATCAAACATTACTGATTTTGGCTCCGCAAAGTGTCACACACGACTGAGCCTAGTAAATAAACGAACTAGTAAAAAAAAAAAAAAATCTCATAGATTGATTATTTTGAAAACTGGTGCTTACTGTACATTTGTTTTAATTGAGTCCTTTTGAATTTAATTTGTATTATTTTAGAAAATGATTGAAATTATAAAAAAGCTTCTTTTTGGGATGTCGGGGTCACGAACCGGTTTATACATTGGAAAAGGTCATACTTTGCAACCGTTCAATCAAACAAACCAATCCCATCAAGGTGGTGATCCTCTAAAACAGACCTGATAGAACTAGGAGCTGCAAACAATAATTAAAATTTAAATTGTTTTAAAGTTGAAAAGTCGCATCTGTGTCACTTGATAATTTATACATGTAAACCACACAAATACAAGAAATAAAGATCATTTAATGTAAACAAAATGTCAACCGTTCAATCAAGCTAGATCATTTTAGAACAAAGTTTTTTCTAAGAAGATGTTCATATTCCTCTGGATTATGTAAACCTTCTCATTGGAAGTTTCTTTTGATTCGTCTTCTTTTGTGTAACGTTCACCCAAAAAATCTTCAACATTTTTTCTCAGGAAATTGAAACAGATTCGTAGGAATCGGGATACTTTATTTTTGGTAAATTTCCCGGGATTTCCGAGAAACACTAAGCAGGGCTCCTTCGATCCTTCCCATGGTACACAGAAAAAAATCAATTTTAATATTACATCCAAAGGGATGCATCTCATGTAATTTGAATGGCCTGAAAAAAAAAATTAAACAAATGCTGTAAAAGAAGCGTAATGTCAGTTCATGCACTGTAATTTTGTCCTTCTTGGCATGTCATATAACACCATATTTTTTTTCGACACTATTGTAGTGCATCCACTGTGATGTGATATTAAAATTATTGTTTTGCTGTGTAACCTTCCAACTTATGTGACTTTTTGGATACTGGGTTCCCTTTAGAGTTTAGAGTTGCGCCACTCCTTCCGTCCCCATGGACATGGAGGTTAACGGTACTGAAGCAAAGGGTTATGTTTAATGTCTTTATATTTGCAACGATGATGATTTCCTATAGTGACACCTATCACCTTCTTAATGCTTCAGTATGCCTCAAACGATTAATTCTTGGTTGTTAATAGAACTTCCTTGAAGAAGTCGGCTGCTTCATGCAAACTGAGCAATTCTGATTATAGTATCAGATTTGTTCTGTATACAGAGGAGCTGGGAGGGCTTATTAAAAACTTCTCACCAATAAAGTAATGATCTTCTTGTAAATTTTGCATATAATTTTATTAATATTTTATTTTATTTAAGCATATTATTTTTGTTACAGTCAATTTGCATTAGCTTATGATACAAGAGATTTAATGTTACTTGCTCGTTTTTGCGTAAAATAATCATTATTTATTTTACTTGTAATTACCATTGAATGTTTTTTTCAAGTTTTTTTTTGTGATCTGAAAATTTACCCAGTTTGGTTAGAAGTTTCGAAGCTAACGCATGTCCACAGTCCTAATAGAAAGATAGGCAGAAAAAGTGTATCATGAAGAATGGTTGCATGCAGGGTTGCTTCCACTCACTTGCTATAGATGAGTGATTTTCGGAGTATTGAATTCGTTAGATGTTGTAATGGAAATTTGTGCTGTTGGATGCGGGAGGAGATTGGAGGGCGGGTGTTTGACGCATAGAGAATGTCAATTTCGCTTTCAGAGTGTCGCAGTCAGCGGTTTTATGATTCGTGAGCGCTCGCGATTCGTAGAATCGTTGATTGTGACTGCAAGTGGATTTGACGGGTTTTGTGTGTCGGACGCTTGCTTTTTGGCCTCTTCTTGTGTCTAACATGTGCAGAGTATCATTATAACGTCTAATGGTTTTGAGATTCCTGGTGGCGTGAAATATATTAGTGAGAATCTCTTTTTGAGATTTTAGCAGTCAAGTTTTGTTTGTAGTTTATATTTTATTTATTTCATGTAATTATCGTAAATAATAGTTATTCAATAATAGATAAATCATCCATATATTTGTACTTTGACGTGAAGCGCTATGGATTATAAGATGCTCGATGACCCTCGAGGGATCGATTTTGCTTACTGAGCAGAAAATCATGGATTTAATCCCAAGCTGTTCCACAGCACAATAAATCGCCACCATCATTTGTATATTTGATATTGAACATTAACCTCGGAAACTATTTGCATATCAAGCGAAAACATACTCCTGTAGTGTCGCGAAGCGTTATGGTTTTGAGATGCTCGATGACAAGAAAATCATGGGTTTAATCCCAAGCTCTCCGTCATGACTCTTAAAATTCATTATCACTAAACAAAATGAATATGTTCTTTCGATAGCCAGCTATCGAGAGATTAAATAAACAACAAATAAACAATACATACTTTTGGTTGCATCGCCAACTTGAGGTGAATCCTAACCGAATACCCTACCCAACCCTACAACTCCGTAGCACTTATGAGGGTGTCGCTATGTCGGTGGCCTCTCGTTAAGTAAGTACTACATCAACATTTCCTTCCCTATCCCTAGTTATGGTAAAGATGGGCGTGGCCGGGAATAGCGACAGTCATGCTTCTGTTACTCTTGTTTAGATTGGAACCAATGTTTACTCCTCAGCATTATTCCTGAAAGTACTCTAACTGAGAATTTCAGAAGAGACGTGAGTGTCACTAGTATCCAATCTACGAAGTATATCATAACAACGCTAACGCTAACTGGGTTCCCTTTAGAGTTGCGCCACTCGTGGTTCATTATTCTCCATACACCGTTTTCATATACCCCGCTAAAGATGGTGCTAAGAATCCGTCCTTCAAAAACTCCCTGAGCTTGCAGGTCCTCCTCGAGCAATGTTATCAGCATCTTGTACATCTTCTTCTTTCTTCTACCTCGTACTTCAAGCTTTTTGTTTATCGCATATTAGCTTATTGCGTACTCTCAACTTAGTGTTCTAAATGCACTTCCACAGTTATTAATTGAGAGCCTCCGATGCCAATACCAATGCTTGAATTTGTATATTGTGTTGCAAGCACAATGATACTCTATGCCCAGGGAAGTCGAGAAAATTCCCATTCCGAAAGATTCCCTCGACCAGAACGGGAATCGTTCCCACCGCCTCAGGCTTGGTATTCTTAGTACGGAGGTGAAGATTACCAGGTCTTAAGCACGAGTTCCTACAATAATGCGCCTCAAAATGTATCTGCTGAAGTTGCGTCAATAATGGTCCGAGGTACACACATTTATTCATCATCTCGATTTCATCTCCATTGATTACCACACTTCTGTCTACGCGAGCTCTATCATGTGCTTGGTTCCTTAAGCCAACAGATACGTTGTCTTCGACGCATTAATCTTTAATCCAACAATTTATGCATCACGTTTCAGTTTGCTACACTGCTGCACCACCGCCTGAAACATTCTTCCGACAATTTCCACGTCGTCAGAAAAGCAGATGAACTGGCTGGATTTATCGAAAAATCGCACTTTACACGTTTCATAACACGAAAGAACAGCTTGACGCAGCTACTCTTGAAGATGGCTAGAGGGACATCCGTTCCGTCATAGGTTGTACTGCTGTGGTGGCACTAGGTACTGCTATTCCGGATCGAAGAAATGGCTGGTATGACGGCGAATGTAAACTGTTAGTAGAGGAGAAAAATGTAGCACGGGTGAGAATGCTGCAACACCACACGAGATAGAATGTGCAGCGATACAGACAAGCTCGATTTTTCGAAGGAAGAAGCGTCAGCAGGAAGAAGCGTCAGCATGAAGATCGAGATCGCGAGGCGGTGGAAAATCTGTACCGCGTAAACGACACACGTAAGTTCTACGAGAAGCTAAATAGTTCGCGCAAAGGCTACGTGCCGCAAGCCGATATGTGCAAGGACTTGGACGGTAACCTTCTCACGAACGAGTGTGAGGTGATTGAGAGGTGGAAGCAGTACTATGAAGAGCACCTCAACGGTGAAGCAGCAGAAAACGAAGGTGGCACGGCAACATACCTTGGAGCACGCGCAGAAGACGACAGGCTACCGGCCCCTGATCTTCAAGAAGTTGAGAAGGAGATCGGTCGGCTGAAGAACAACGAAGCAACTGGTGTAGACCAACTGCTAAGTGAGCTATTAAAATACTGTGGTGGAGCACTGGATAGAGCGCTGCAATGGGTAATTGCCAAAATTTGGGAGGAGGAGATATTACCGGGGGTGGATGGAAGGTGTCGTATGCCCAATCTACAGAAAGGGCGACAAGCATTGCAATATGCCTCTCCGATTGCATTTCATCGGTTTTGCTGGTTGATTCCGATAATGGCTAACTGTTTCGACCTGCGTTCCGGAATATCATCCGCTGTAGCTAGTGATCTTCGATTGTTTCACTTTTCCAACCGCATCAATAATGGCAACATACATGCTGAATTGAATCGTGTACCGTTCCAACACATCTGCAACTCCGTGACTAGAATATTGTCATTTATCGTGGCACACTTCGTTTGTTATACAAACCGGACTCAATCATGCTCTGCAGTCTGAGGCTGGACTAGCATTGTGTTGTGTGTGTGGTGTAGTGTCATCCAACCAGCCTCGCTCATGCTCTGCTCTACAGCATTGTAGCTGGACTAGCAATGGGTGTGGTAGTGCGCTTTGGTTGTCATCCAACTAGCCTCGTTCATGCTCTGCTCTACAGCACTGTGGCTGGACTAGCAATGCCTGTTGTAGTGCGCTTCGGTTGTCATCCAACCTACCTCGCTTACGCTCTACTCTACAGCACTGTGACTGGACTAGCAATGTGTGTGGTAGTGCGCTGCGATTGAAATAATTCCGGTCTTGCCCAACACAACCAACATTTACCTCGCCCGTATTTCACAGCACCAGCTCCATTCTACTAGGAAGAACAATTGCCAAATCATAAACACATAATTAGTTGTACTTTTTGCTTTGTAATTAAATCCGAGAACTAAAAAAAATCACTGATGAAAACTCCATAAATTGATCATACCGACTGCGCCAATTGTAGGATCTTGCACCTCTATGTTTCTGTGTCTAGAACCTAACTGAATCATTGTGTCTCCCACGCACAATATTCTTGACGAGCAGGTAAGCATGCTGGCACATCATCACTACCGCTACCGCAACCCTAAGGGACGTATTCAGTGTGCTATTTAAAATAAATTAAAAAACGATTCTCTGCCCAGAGGAACAACAACTTTGAAATTAATGAAATAAGACCCGAGTTCCAAACTCTGTTGAAAACTCACTAAATTTTTGAAAAAGTTTCAAAAACCTTAAAGAAGGTGGTCCAATCACAAATTCGAAAAAAGTTCAGAACCTTAGCCCATAACTTCAACTTGGGTCTTACTGTCCTATAGGGTGTCCACTCTTTCAACTCGTCGCCATTTTTACCCCGATGAAGTTTATCAGCTGTTCGTCGATGTGTGTTGTTGATTACTTATTGCTCAACAAGTGCGTTGTTTTTTAACAAAATCATCGAAATGCGAGGCATTTCCCCGGAAAAGCGCAAACAGATCGTGCACAAATGGTTTACTATTCCCAACCAATCAGTAAGGAAGTTGTCGAAAATGGAGGAAGTAAGTATACGCCATCTGGAAGTTAGGTGAAGAAGTTACCTTCGAAGACACATCGAAATCTGGCCGTAAAGTGGGATCAGTGGACCGAAAAGTGGACCAGAATATCACAAAGCTTTGGTCAATAAGAAAAGTGCCTCTGTTTCGAGGGAGGTGACTCTATCTACGATGCAGGAAAAATTGTGATTTGCTGTGGTTAGCTGCGCGCACGTTGAGTAGATATAATGATGATTGATGACAATTCTGAAGATTTCCTGCAAAAAGATGATGCGCGATGCAATGCAAGAAATTAAAGAAGTGTGTGACTTTACTTTCAATTACCATAGGGCTGATTGGGAGCAATATCGAACATTTATGGAATATAACTTCGATCCAAACATTCCTTTGCAAACCAAAGATGAAATTAATTATGCTCTTGAATCTCTGACTACTTCTATAGTTGAAGCAAGAGCTGCCTCAGTACCAAAATGCGAGGTTAAATTCGATTCAATTATAATAGACGATGATCTTCAGCTCTTGATCCGTCTTAAAAATGTCCGTAGGAGACAATTTCAAAGAACACGCGATCCTGCCATGAAAGTTATCTGGCGGGATTTGCAAAAACAAATTAAAAAGCGATTTTCTGCCCTGAGGAACAAAACTTTTGAAAATAATGTTTCTAAATTAGACCCGAGTTCCAAACCCTTTTGGAAACTCACAAAAATTTTGAAAAAACCTCAAAAGCCAATTCCAGCGCTTAAAGAAGGTGGTAACATTTTGATCACAAATTTGGAAAAAGCTCAGAAACTTGCTAAGCAATTCGAGAGTTCCCATAATTTCAGTTTGGGTCTTACTAGTCCTATTGAGAATCAGGTTTCTCGAGATTTTCTGAATATTTTCTCTCAGGAAAATATTTTTGATGATTCCTGGGGGACTGATTTGGACGAAGTAAGGTCTATAACTAAAAATTTTCAAAATATGAAAGCTCCAGGTGATGATGGAATTTTCTATATCCTCATCAAAAAACTCCCAGAGAGTACCTTGTCTTTCTTGGTAAAATTATTTAACAGATGTTTCCATTTGGCATACTTTCCTGATAAATGGAAAAATGCAAAAGTTGTTCCAATTTTGAAGCCGGATAAAAATCCAGCTGAAGCTTCTAGCTACCGCCCAATAAGTTTGCTTTCTTCAATAAGTAAACTTTTTGAAAAGATAATTTTGAATAGAATGATGCTTCACATCAATACGAACTCAATTTTTGCAGATGAGCAGTTTGGATTTCGCCATGGGCATTCAACTACTCATCAACTCTTAAGAGTTACCAATTTAATTCGTTCAAACAAATCGGAAGGCCACTCAACTGGAGTTGCTCTTCTAGACATAGAAAAAGCATTCGACAGTGTTTGGCATGAAGGTTTGATTGCTAAATTGAAAAAATTTAATTTTCCACTTTATATTATGAAATTAGTTCAAAATTATTTAACTGACAGAACTCTGCAGGTAAATTATCAAAATTCCAAATCTAATCGACTACCTGTTAGAGCAGGAGTTCCTCAGGGTAGCATTCTTGGGCCTATATTGTATAACATTTTCACTTCGGACCTCCCTGATTTGCCTCAGGGTTGCCACAAATCTTTGTTCGCTGATGACACAGGCATTTCCGCTAAAGGAAGAAGTCTTCGTGTTATTTGCAGCAGACTGCAGAAAAGTTTAGATATTTTCTCTTCTTATTTACAAAAATGGAAGATTTCTCCCAACGCTTCCAAAACTCAACTTATAATATTTCCACACAAGCCTAGAGCTTCGTTTTTGAAACCTAGTAGTAGTCACATAGTCACTATGAACGGAGTTCCAATTTCCTGGTCAAACCAAGTGAAATATCTTGGATTAATACTTGACCAAAAATTAACTTTTAAAGATCACATTGAGGGCATTCAAGCTAAATGTAACAAATATATGAAATGTTTGTATCCTCTCATAAACAGGAAATCCAAACTTTGCCTGACGAATAAACTTCTAATATTTAAACAAGTTTTTAGACCGGCCATGCTTTACGCTGTGCCAATATGGTCTTGTTGTTGCACTACCAGGAAAAAAGCACTTCAAAGGATTCAGAACAAAGTTCTGAAAATGATTTTGAAGTTGCCTCCCTGGTACAGTACTACCGAGGTACATAGAATTTCGAATGTTGAGACTTTAGCACAAATGTCCAACAAAATAATTAATAATTTCAGGCAAAAATCGTTGCAATCCTCAATTGCAACGATTAATTCCCTTTATACTTAGATAAGATTTAGTTTTAGTTTTTAGTTTTAAGATATCAATTGTTATACTGACATGCAGGTTAAAAAACCTGTTTAAAATAACAAATTGCCAAGACATGAACAATGTAAAAACACTTAGATATATATCATAACAATTAAGGCTGGTACGTTACTGCAGTAACTGGAGCACCTAGGTTAAAAATGAAATGTAATTTATTTTGAATTTGGAACAAATAAAGAGTTAAAAAAAAAAAAAAAAAAAAAAAAAAAAAAAAAAAAAAGAAGTGTGTGAGATTATAATAATGTGTGTAATCTGATCTGTGAGATTATAATAAGTGTGTGATCTATAATAAAGATTTAGATGTGGCGCCCCCTGAAAATTTTCAAGAAGCAGAAGGAGCCGAAACAGAGTCAAAAACGAGCCTGCTGTGTGGAACAGTGACGTGTGTTATCATTGACGATGAAACATACGTCAAATTTGACTACAAGATGCTTCCGGGAGACCAATATTACACAGTCTGTGATGGTCAGGAAGTTGACGATGCCGATAAGTCGATTTTTACCGAAAAATTTGGTAAGAAGGCCATGGTTTCGCATGCGATATGTGAGTGTGGCAAGTTGTCAAAGCAGACGATGAACACTGAAATTTACGCTTGGATCGGCGTCTGCGGCCCATGATCCGTCAACATGATGGCTCAGTACTAGTTTGGTCCGATTTGTTGTCAATACACTACTCAAAAAACACGATAGCTTGGTACAAAGCAAACAATGTGCAATACGTGCCAACAGAGATGAGTCCTCCGAATTGTTCGGAGGCCCGGTCAGTTGAATCTTTTTGGGTCCTCTAAAAGGGATATCTGCGGAAAAATTTTAAGGCAGCGAATTCAATCGAAGAATTTGCAAAGAGTGGACAAAAGTGGCCAAATTTATTGCCAAGGAATCTGTGCTGAAGCTCATGGGTTACAGTTCGTTCCTTGGCATATGATTAATGGAACTTTTAAGTATAACTATTCAAATCGACGTATCTAATTTTGTAAATCCCATCAATCACATCGAATATTTGTTACAACTGCTAGCTCACGCACAGCAACTAACAACACCAGCTAGTAGGGGAAATATTCTCCTACCTGTTGATGGTGTGTGTTTGCTTGAGTGAGCTAGTAGTTAAGACAAATCGTCGTTTACAAAAAAAGATATGTCAATTTCAATAGTTACGCTTGATATACATGAAATAAAAATTTGAGTTCATTAACATAATGTTGTTTTATATCATTAATAAACTGTACTTAAACTTTCTATTCTGAGAATCAGGTTGCTCGGGATTATCTGAAAATTTGCACTCGAGAAAATATTTTTGATGATTTCTGGGGGACTGATTTGGACGAAGTAAGATCTGTAACAAAAAAGTTTTAAAATATGAAAGCTCAAGGATGATGGAATTGTTTATATCTTCATCAAAAAACTTCCATAGATTACGTTGTCTTTCTTGGTAAAATTATTTAACAGATGTTTCCATTTGACATACTTTCCTGAAAAGTGGAAAAGCTTCTAGCTACCTTCTAATAAGTTTGTTTTTTTTCAATAAGTAAACTTTTTTAAAAGATAATTTTGAATGATGCTTCACATCGAAACGAACTCAATTTTTGCAGATGAGCAGTTTGGATTTCGCCAAGAGCATTCAACTACACACTTCGAAAAATTCATGTAAATTTAGGTGCTCATAGGTGACATATACGAGCGTCAAATTTGACATAAAATTGTGTCATAATAGACGCAAAATTCAGCTCAATCAAACGTACTTTTCGTCGAGTAACGGACTTTTGAGTCTCGGAGCACTTAATTTCACATAACATGTTTGTTTACGTCTCTTCCTTTATGTCAACGATGAACTCCGACACGTGTAAAATTAGGTATTTCTAAGTGTGTACTTATCAACTCGTAAGAGTTACCAATTTAGTTCGTTCAATTAAATCTGAAGGCTTTTCAACTTGTATTGCTCTACTAGACATATAAAAAGCATTCGGTAGTGTTTGGCATGATGGTTTGATTGAAATATTGAAAGATTTTAATTTCTACTCTAAACTTGCATCAAAATTATTTAACTGACCGAACTCTGCAGGTATATTAAAAAAAAAACAACTACCTGTTAGAGCAGTAGTTCCGCAGGGTAGCATTCTTAGGCCAATATTGTATAACATTTTCACTTCGGAACTTCCTGGTTTGTCTCAGGGTTGCCACGAACTTTTGTTCGCCGATGACACAGGCATTTCCGCTAAAGAAAAAAAGTCTTCGAGTTATTTGCAGCAGACTGCAGAAAAGTTTAGATATTTTCTCTTCTTTTTAACAATAACCAAAAAGGCGAAACAACATGACTATGGTTACTTGGGTAGTACTAGTACTCGGAAATTTAGTATGAAAATATTATAAAGGACAAAATGGATCGAACTCACCAAATCTGGCCAAGTGAACCCAACAAGCTGGCCTGATGTGTTAGAGGAGAAATCGCAATTGTAGACGGTTCGCTTCACGGGGTAATCCGGTTTGTGGTAGAGCTTGCACAGAATGTCCCGAATGTAGTCTTGAAACGCCTCTTGGCCGTCCGACACAATCCGCACACTGTGGAACTCGATTCAGAAAATTCAGAAAAATTACTTTTAAAATAAAAAATCCGGAACAACGCGAAATCCAAACATTTGATGGGAGAAATTTTTTTCGCTTCAATCTACAAGCACAGCACTCATCGATCTCCTTGTACCGTGGAGGGCGTCGGTACCGAATATTGTTGACGGAAAGCCTTTAGTGCACTTTTACCATCGCAAGGTAGTGGTTCTAATCGATGATTTTGGCACCGCAATAGGTCCTGATCCTGACTATATCGACGATCCCTTCCAGCAAACCTCCTGCAGCGCTACAATAATGTCGAACTTGTGGATCCTCAATAAGTCGGAAAGAATGTGGGAACTCCCCAAGAAAACTTAAAGTTTCATGTTCCTAGTTTCCAATCATTAGTCCGTTTTCGTTGCCTGAGTCATGCCGATTTTTCCGGTCCATATTTACATTGCTAACTGCTGTTATGAACCACTCCTAACATGACGAACAGACGTTCATTTTAGCTGCGCCCTCCGGAGAGAAAACCCCCGTTTTCCTATCAGCCCATAACAATGTGGCTAATATAAAGCTTAGCATGCCCTATGTTACACGTGTATCAGCCTTAAATTGCAAAAAGGTGAATTAGCGGGATTGTTGGTTACTTGGGTACCAAGATCCACGTCCATCTTGATAATTTATACCTGCAAGTAAGCGAACCCAAATCTCATTCAATCATTTAACCGTTTGGGTGACCCCTTAACATTAACTCTAATATTTTTTGCTCTGAGGTTATGAATCTTAAAAATGACTCTCTTTGTAAATATTCTTTATCTAAAGTGAAGTGGGTACATGTGACAGGCTGTGTTGCCAGGTCATTTTCAAGATAATCTGTTCCAGTTAGAATATAAAATCTGGAAAAAATCTGGAATTCTCAGAAACATCTAAATAGGTAGAAATCTTGTTTTAAAATATTGTTGCTACAGTTAAAAACTGGAATAACTCACCAGCGGAAACCGATTTTACTCTTAATCTATACGTGATCGCGCGTGGATAGGACCCGATTTTTACGTTGTGTGACAAAAGAAAATATTGAAGCGAGAACGATTATTTGACCGTCCTGCCATGTTGCAGGTATGAGAACTATAAACGTTTATTTATTGTGACATAACAAGGAAACTACAAAATAAGCAATGACAATGATACGGGGATTAACGGCGCCGGTGGTGTAGTGGTAAGCGTGATTAACTCTCACCCCAGCAGGCCTGGGTTCAATCCCAGTCGGTGGCGCCGGGATGTTCTGAGGCATAACATCTCTGAGGGAAGTTGGTCCCCGGTTCATGAGTTCGATAGGTAGGGTCTAGGTGTGGAAGCTGTCTCCCTGGCGTTGGTAGCATTGGTGCTCAGCACGGAAAACAAGATCGACGGAAAACAAATCAAGGAAAAACATTATACGGGGACAAGTGGTGTTATCTATGGGTAGGTACAGTAGCTACTTTATGTTAAGGGTAGAGGCAGTAGTAGTCGCTCGCACGATCAATACGTTATACATGGTATCGGTAGTAGTGCGCATTATAGCATATCATTGTGCGATTCAAGCTCACTTCTTCCGACGCTATGTATAACGTTCAGAAAGAGAGTATAATCGATTTTCCCTAGTGGGTTATTCCAGTTTTCAACTGTAGCGATAATATTGGTATTGAAATAATATTGATGTACCATAACCATAAAAAAGCTAAGAAAAGTATTCATAATGCGCCCAAAAAGTTTGAATATCCATACAGAGTTTCAAAAATGGAGTTAAGCCTTATGTAAAAAAAAACTATATATGTTTACAATGTTCTTTTTTTAACTGTAACCTATTTGAAAATATTAAGAAGCAAGTTTGAATGGATGGATTTTTAAAGAATATTGAGTTTATAACTAATTTTTGATTTATTTTTTACTATTTCATGAATCCTAGCACAATATTATGTCTCAAAGAATTGATTAGTTCCTAATAAAACTAATGTTTTAAAAACATCTTTAACCAGAGATTACGCAGACTGATAATTTAATAGACAACGGCAGCAGACAAGACAACACTAAGTAATTCATCTTGCAGAAGTGGAAATCAAATCCTTACTCCGTGGTACGCCCACAGTTTAGCTAAACTACGGATAACTCCAATAATTGCATGACCACTATATCAACATAATCATGATTAATCCACGATACCAAATAATAAATTTACTATATCACTCAAACAACAGGATATCCACGACATTTTTCAATAGCTCCCCGAGTTCATCCTAGAGTTCCATCATACTTATTTTCTTCAGTTTCCTAACAATAATCTTGATAATCTCCATATATTTCTCAATAAAATACTTGGTGTTCTCTGCAGACTAGATGAATTATCTATAGAAATCTCTTAGAAATCACTCTACAATTCCTAAATTTCCTCAAACCGGTAATAAATTCCAAGATTTGCTAGATTTATTCCATTATCTCTACGAAATTCCTTTGGAATATTCTTCATAATTTCCTTGGTATACCCTTCTCTGAGGTTCTTCTCACAGAATTCATTTTAAATTCGTCAACATTTCATTCTAATTAATCGAGGAATTTCATAAAATCGTTCGTCAGAATTTCATTAAAATGTTTCCAATGATTCGCTTCTGGATTCTCTTCAGCATACCCATTATATTATTCTCTGATTTCTTTACAAATACTCTCAACAATTCCTTGAATTCAACGTTCTCTAAAAGTCATCTTAATAATTTTCTATAATTTATCTTCATAATTCTATTCGCTTTCTTCACACAATCTCCTCTCCATGCAATTATCATCTGAGTTACGATGGAACTCTACTCAGAATTTCTTGGGATGCTCCTTTGAATTCACACTTCCCTATCAACTCTTTTCAGAATAAACATTAAATTCAGAAATTCAAAATTCTAATGATGTTGAGAATTCTTAGGTTACTCAGAATTCTAAGATACTTGAAAAATGCTAGGAATGATCAAATGCATTTAAAATTCTCCTTAAAAAATCATATTCATTATCATCAAAAATCTCACGAATATACTTTAAAGCGTCAGGATCCCAAAAATTTGTGTAGATTCTAAGGCCTTGCTAATTTTCCAAGGCTCAATTTGTTGTTTTAAGCTCTAAACAATTGATTTTTCTCAGTTTAATTTAAAAAAAAATTATCCTTGTTGCACTGTTTTTTTAAATCCAGGATTCCAAAAATTAATTATGAATGTCTACAAATAAAAAAATCCAAGCTCTAAGCCCAAAATATAAGAAAATGTCTAAATTTTCTTGATTCTGCAACCTATTTAATTATTTAATATTAGGCATCAAAATACTGTCGGAATCTCAGCCTTCAGAAAATTATCCAAATAATTAAATTTAAAGAAATTTGAAATCAAATTTTCACGGTAGATGAGCTAACGAAAATATTAAAATGCTTAAATTTATTGTGTTAATGAATTGTTTCGATTGTAAATTGAGTTAAAAGTAAATTTTCTAACAATATGCTCGAAGAATATGGTGTATAATTCCAAACGTTATTGCAATTTTACACCATACTTTTCAGGCTGAATCGTTGCTAATTTTTATTTCTGACAATTGTCATGATCATTTCAGTATGCAGGGTGTCCATCCAAACGGGAAAAAACCGGGAAAAATGCTGGAAAACACAAAATCCACCAGAAAAGATCATCAATACTCATCCCAAGTAACAATTTTGGTTTTATCATAGTCTTCTAGGTCATAATTTGGTCTTGAAGAATTCTTTAAGGCTTTATGAAACTTGCAATGTTACTTGAAATCAATTTATTATATATCACATTCATCTACACATATGTTTACAACTTTCATATTATGTCTTTAACTACAGTAAAGTATCAAGAAATCTTCAAAATTATTGCACATTTTGCCCTCACTCGCAATCTATTCGTGCACGAGGAAAACAGTGATTTTGCCGTTATTCCTACCAAAATAGCGTACAGAGTTATTCTGTTAGAATTTATGTTGGTGTGGCCACAATAAAAAAAATAAAGATCTGAACTCCAGGCATTTTGGAAAACCTAACATATAAAACCAAATGATACTATGGGGTTTCACGAAGATTTAACCATTCTATCATTAAGTCGAATCTTTGTATACCTTGTTGAGTCTGTAGAATTTTATTTTTCAGAACAATTATTAATGTTGAATGATATTATGAGTCTCCATGAAGTACAACATGCTCAAAAATTCTGAGTGGACATCGAACAAAATTTCGATTAACCTGTAAAAAATCGCAATGACAATTTGGAGAATCATAAATATTTTGGTAACATATCTTTGTATTCCACAAAATGTTACTTGGCTTATAGAACTTCAAGATCTAAACTCCAGGAAGATTTGAAGAACTTTTAATACTACGTTTCTCCTGTTCAGGCGTCTTGTATTGATATATGCTTTTTCTCACGTACCAAAACATGCTTTAGGCTCATTTTGTGCAGTTTGATTTTATACGAATTTATGATTCAATAAGATTTTGGAGATCTATATCATCAACATATTAATGCAAATTTCATCTCATATTTTTTTCTATAAAGTAAATAGACGTATTGTAGGGCATTTCTGATCAAAAAATGGTATGATTATCTCCAAACGGTTATTTTTGAACGCTTTTTTTTTTGTTTATGGTAGAGGGGATGTTTGAGTTTTGTTTATTATTAAATAACCGGGAAAAAACCGGGAATCGAACAATTGGATTTGAATGGACACCCTGCAATATTCAATGGCTCAAATTTCAGCCCCCACAGATATACAATAATGATCATGATATTCCACTTTTGCAGCAAACATGGTGTAACAATTCCATGTACGATGCTGCACAAGTGTACAATGGAGGCATTGATGCCCAAGCAACACAGAAAACATCTCAATTCTTTTATTTTTTTTATTGAAGTTGCCCAGAAATCCCTTAAATGGTACAGGAAATACAACATCTTGATACGACAAAGTTTCAGCTTTGTTGCTTCATTTACTTTAGGTTACAATAATGAAACTCAACTGTTTCAATGTACTGCTTGGATGACCTGTCAAATAATGCCTCAAATGGGAGGAGCAAACATGTTACACTCAAATTGGTATGAAGTTATATGCTACGTGATATTGTATGAAACACTTGAGCAACAAATCTAACTTGTGTTGTGTTTGTTGAATGAAAGTTCCATAAAACATTATGTTTCTTAAAACTTTGGTGCAACAGAGTGTGAACTATATGTTTTTTGTACCTATTGAGCAACTGTTTCGAAATGTTACTAAAAAGTTGACGAACCAAGATGTGTTGAAGAACCTATTTGCAATCTTGTTCCAATTAAGCGTATGAATCTATAAGTTTTCAAACTTCGTTTTGCAACCAACTGAATCAAGTTGTCACTGTAAAGGTTTGTTGTAACCATCTAGTATCTACCATGGCTCAAATATGTCTTGCCACTTTGATGTTGCAAAATATTTTTGGACAACATTGGCAAAAGCGGAGAAATCGTTATGCATGTGCTAACATCTGCATAGGAAATGGAAGACCACGACGAGCAAGATAGGATTACGGATGGCGGGGGACGATGGTGACTAAAGACGATGCCAACAGCGGCTGGCGTGGCCGTAGTCTATCTACCAACCGGGTGTTACAAAAGGTGAGAAGCCTGAGATGACGATGGATTGGTTGTTGCATGAGCTGGGGGCAGCAAATATGTTGATACCGCCGAACGGAAATGTGGCCGTTAAGGATCGGTTAGAGACGGAGGTCGTATTTGCTGGAACTGCTGGCGAACTGAAAACGGCACCAAATAGCGGGTGGATTGCCAGAACTAGTGGCTTATACGCAGCAGCTAGCTGGTATATTTATTTGGAGTTAAATTTTTGTTTCTTGTTTCCGGGAGTCATACGAGTTCCACCACAGATCTCCAACGACTGTCTTCGGAATCCGTAACCGCTCAAAATTTCTAATTTTTTTTAGAGAATATTGACGGGTAAATACATTTTTTTCAAACATCATCGTACAAAGATGGACTCAACGCCGCAGAAAATCAACCTTTCGGTTTGGTTGGGAGTCCAATTTTCTTCGACGAGATTGAAAGCGTATTGTTACATGCTAATTTTCTATGAAATATTAGGAAAAAATGATTTTCTTGGGTTATTTATATCTTTTCCAACATTTGGGATCATCCACAAATTTAGTAACGGAATGGGGGGAGGGGGGGTTGTCATTTTCATTCATAAAAATTAGTAGGTGAAAAACATAATGCCATAATGCGATTCAATGCCAAAACACCTCCAAATACATTAAATGCGCAAATCAAATGCATGTAAAAATTTACCCAAATCGATATCTAACGATATTCTGAAAATTTTAAAATCTTAGAAAGAATTTCGAAGGAAGTGTTACGAACTGCAAATTTTACAGAGTCTTAAAAGGACGGGAGGGGGATTTAGTGATAATTCTAAAACCTTTACATAATTTGTGGATGTCGATTTTCAAACCCCCAATGTCAAAATGTCATAATATTTTCAGAATCAGAAGATTTTTTTTAAATACTGCAATTCTCATCAAAATTTGACAAGTTTGCGGTTCTATTGCAATGGATAGATAAAAATATTCTTATCAAAAATGACGAAACTATGAAAGTTTTAGCATTTTTCAGTAATTGGCACTGGGGGTTTGCGAGTTAAAGTTATTAATTCCAATTGGTTTACAGGCTATTTCAATTTGTTTTTATTTCATTTATTTATTTACTTATTGATTGATTGATTTTTGAAATTGATAAAAATTTATACCATTTATTATATTTAAAGAAAAATTGTTTACATTTAAATATATGCATAAAATACTTCTTCAAATTAGTTTTTAAGCATTTTTGCGTTCAATAAACTTTCTGTCAGATAAAAAATAATAGGGCCTATCGGTACTGCATAAAAAACGCTTATTTGGTTTAAAAAAGCTGATCACTTATTAGGCTTTGATTGATTGTTACTTGTAAAGTATTTATTTTAAATTAACAATGCTGATTAGAACTTAGGTTTGTGGCTACGGGTTGGACACTTCATGAAATAGGGGTCTGGTAGGTGTGTTTTAGTTGCCCACTGATGTGACGGAGTGTGGCATCTACCAGCTTCTCAGAATATCTTGTCGGTGATCGGCTCACAACAGAGCGCTGCCTTGCCTTAGAGAGCCGAAAAAGTGCCTGGGTATATTATGTAGAGTGACTACTAGACTGATGCAAAATTTTAAATTTTCGCTCCGCAGTGCTCAAACGGTTCCAAATTGGGTTCAGATAAGCCTCCCAAAATTTGAACTACTTTAGTAAGAAACTGACTTAGCACAAACCATTTCAAGTTTATATGGGAATTACTATGGGAAAACTTATGTTTTTGTTGATATCTATCTAACAATTCACCACACCATTATGCTTTTAAAAATGATAGAAGTGATTGTAGCAAATTTTATCAGCTACATCTTTGTTAAAACCAACTTTTCAATCAAATGTGAGGAACTAAAGTTATTAATGATTCAAGTCACTGATGTCTTATGATTATGCTCATTCAACTGTTCAACAGGCAACATTGGTGTTTCTGGTGCGAAGAATAGAGCACAAATCAAGGTTGCAAAGACTCATTTCAGCTAAAATAATGTTTTTCGGAATAATAAAACCAAAAGATGGTATGATGGCATGTTTTACTTGCAACTTACAAGAAGAGGTTACAAAGTATGCGTTGGAAACATAAAACCTGTAAATTTTGCTTTCTATGAGTCACAATCAGCGATTTGCTGATCGCTGAGTGAGTGAGTGAGTGAGTGAGTGAGTTTGTGAAAAATCGCTGATTGTGACTCTCATGAAGTGAAATAAACAGGTTTAATATGTCAAACACATTCTTTGCAACCTCTTCTTGTATCCTACCAATTCAAAATTTGATCATGGCATCTAATTATTTCATAATTTAGAAAAACATTGTTTTAGCTGAAATGAGTCTTTGCAACCTTGATATATTTAATCGAAGCAAAATGTGTAATTTCACCATAAAACTAGATGCGTTTGAAAAAACGGACTTGTCATCAATATTTTAAAGTAATTAATTTCATACTTTTATTCAAATGACTTTTTCTACGATTGTCATCTCTGATTTTGCAGTCTATATAAAAACATCAGTATGCATTTTCCGTATCCTCTCACAAAAATATCCAATACATTTATGTGGTTAACTTGAATGTCATTTACATGTACTCGAAAACATCACAGTACTGTTCTAAATATTTTAGTGAAACATTGCAGTTAAGTCAGTTAAAACCTCATTTACAACTTGTGTCATTCATATATCATGTTACATGCACCTTATTTGCAACAACTTATGCCACAAACATAAGTTGCAAAGAGACTCCACCTTCTGCGCTTTTTAGGGTACAATGAAGTTTTATAAACGGTGCGTTGTCCATAATTTAGACCGTCTATTAGTCACACTTAGGTTGTTGATACTCGCTGAGAAACAAATTGTGTTGCTTGGGTGGCCTTTGATAAGTTAAGTAGCAGTTTTGGCTTTTTATTTTTGGAAAAATAATCGGTAATTCAATATTAATGATATTGTTAAAGCTACATATTTTAAAAATCTGAGAAAATTTGGAAGACATTTAAAAAATCTAGAAATATCTGTGTATCTGGCAAGATAATTAAAAATCTGGAAAATCCAGATAAATCTGGAATACTAGCAACGCTGGTGACAGGACAATAACATTAGAAGTTAATTCAAGATGTCTTCTTTCTTCTGTCAAAACATAGAATTTAGCTGAAGCTCCTATAAGCAAGGGTAGTTTAAAATTTATGTTCATTTATGGCTCAGATCCCCGCTTACGCTTATGTGTTCTCTGGAATGATAAGTCAATTGTTATCATCTAGGTTGCCATAATTTAGGCAGTTAAGTTTTCCTTGAGCAGTTTGAATAAATTTGTTTTGATATTCTCGACATCCTAAATCATTTTTAATGCCTTTCTGAATAAAAAGCCAGCAAACTAAAAAAAAAAGCCTAACAGTAACCTTACACTTCTATTTCAAACTTTTTTTTTCTTATCCTCGACTCAAGCAGCAAGTCCACTAATCATTCGAACAAGCATCTCCACTCGAAAAACCCTACGCGATGAACGACGGCCGAATGGATAGCAGGATGGATGGATGGTCGGAGAGGAAGGAAAGCAAACGACTTCAACAATCGTTTATTGCCCGCTAATAAAATCATTCTCTCACTTGGCTCGTTTCTTTGCTCAGCTTGGATTTGGACTCATCCCCAACAGCTCGGCGCTCTCGAAATTTGGACGTGCGCGCGTGAGAGTGTGAAAAACAGGCAGCCGATTCGCTGATGGTGGATGGTGATGGTAGGGAGGGTGGGGGGGGGGGCTACGATCAGCAGCAGATCATAAAAAGTATTGAAATTACACTTAAAGATTTGATATCGTTACGGTGGTTGTGACGGACATCGAAGCAACGAGGGGTGCAGCAGGTTGCTGGTTGTAAAGTTATGGTAGGCTCTCGTTCGAATTGGCCGCGAAACGTTTTACTCACCTCGTGGTTCGGCTCCAAGAGTGCTAAAGAGCGAAACTACATACTTTTTGTGACCCTCTGACTTTTGGGTGAAGCTCGCTTTTTATTTTGCTCTCATCTGCTGGCGAGCTAGTTGAGTTGAGATGTTTGTGGCTATGGTATAAAATTTTATGACTTCATTTGCAAAATTTATTAAAAATTGCAAATCAGCTATACGAGTTTTGCTTGGCTTGGCTATCGGGGAATGTAGAGCGAATAATTTTGGACGCCCGTAAAGTAATTTCGGATGGGAAATAAAACTTTTGTTATGTTTCATACTACGCATTGTGTTGCTTTTCCTGTATTGAAAATTAAGTTTAAAAGAAGAATTAGTCGAGCAGGTTTTACAATCGTATACCGCTACGCGTCGTGCGCACAGTGGAGTAGCAGTTTCGTATGGATTTAAATTGAATACGGCTCTGAAAAGATCTCGACAGGTTGATAGTGTGGTCCGAACAAGGTAAAGAAACAAGCAGCCAGAGGGGGGCAAATCAATCGATTCATCACTGCATTGTTGACCGTCTGTATTTCTTTCTTTGGAGATCTCCGTGATTGGGTTATGATTAATGGGAAGTTTATTTATCGCTTCGACTAGGTGTTTGACGATGTTTCGTAACGTGTGATTTTTGATTTGTGGCGAGCCGTGTGGCATGTTATTTTTTCGGCTTTGAATATTCAAACACGTTCCAAAATGGAAGACAACATCGTCAATTTGGTCTTTGTGGTCTGGCAATGCACCGAGTTGAAATTTGGCTTGACCTTATGATGTGATCTTCGAGTCAAATTGCTAAAGGGTTCATTCAAATAGCTAAACGGTTGATTCTGCAGGATGAGGTACAGGAAATATTCCTCTTCTTCTTTGGCCAGTAAACTTAATTTTAACTTTGTTGAGCTTTGTAACACTTTCTCAGTTTTTAATCAAGATCAACCTAAAATTGTACTTTAACTTGATAAATGCAAATCAACTGTAGGTAGAAGGGAGCTTTAAAAATAGCAATTGTAATTATTACAGCCACTCTCCGGTTTGATTCATAGCGCTAAATTAAGAGCTTACGCAAAAAGTGGTGTGCCCCTGGTTACCAGAAGTTGTCCTTCTAGTTTGGAAATAATTTTCATATGATAATCTTGTATCGTAACGCATTACTTAGGGATTCCACTACACTACGGGCGGCGCATGTTTATCTGAAAAACTGATTATTTTATTCATGTTATAAAAACTGGTGAAAATTTGCTGCTTAACATAGCATCTTTGAATGCACCCCTTAAGCTTGTCACCCTTGGCCGTTGTCGCCATTCTCTTACTAAGGCGTTAAGTCTGGCTCTCTCTTTACGTAGAAACTTGTAATATGAGAGTGATGCAAAATTTAAAATTTTCGCTCCACAATAGGTACTTAAGGTTCAATTTACTTTGATGCTTTTTGGAAAATTTCAAAAGCAGTTTTTTCCGACGCAGTATTTCAGATTGCAAAAAGCTCGAACTATTCGATTCTTTTTGATATTTTTCACAAAATGACGCAAGCTTTTTGCAATCTAAAATAATGCGTCGAAAAAAACTGCTTTTGAATTTTAAAAAAATGCATCAAAGTAAATTGAACTTTTAACGATTCCAAATCGGATCCTGACTAACCTCTCGAAATTTGGTGAGAAACCGAGATGGCACAAACCATTTGAAGTTTGTATGGGGATTAATATGGTAAAACCAAGAATTTTTTTCATGTCTATCTAATAATTCACCATATCGGTCTGCTTCAAAAACTTTCAACTGTAATTTTCCCAGCTACAACTTTGCTGAAGACCCCTTTTGATTAAATGCAAGGATCGAAAGTTATCAATGGTTCAATGCACTGATGTCCTATGATCATGCTCAATCAACTGCTCAACAGGCAACATTGGTGTTTCTGGGGCATTGAATAAGACACAAACATCATGGCTACTATGTCACACTTCAAAATACAGTGTTGCCTACAGAGCAGCTGCTTGATCATGTCATAAGTTTACCAATCTCTTAAATAATTAATAGCTTTTTCCTGTCTCGTTTTACATAGAAACGATCTTTAGCAAAGTTGTAGCTGAGAAAAATTTCTATAAGAATGGCTATCGAACTGTTTTGCAGCTCAATATGGAAAAAGACTAGAAGGCAATGGACAAAAAGTTGAGATTTCCCATAGTAATTTACATGTAAACTTCAAATGGTTTGTGCGAAGTCTGTTTCTAACCAAATGAGTTGTAACTTTAAGAGGCTAATCAGGACCCGATTTGAAACCATTTAAGCGCTGTGGAGCGAAAAAGTCAAATTTTGCATCAGTCTAATGGCCCCCCATATACCATTTTTAATGTTTATATTATTGACTTTTGATTTGTGCCGCATTTAAATTAAATTACATTTCATTTTAATCTAAGTGCTCCGGCTACTTCAGTAACTTACCCGCCTTAATTATTATGATGTACCTGCCTGTGTAACTGATGGGCAACGACTCGTTGAATTCAAATCTGCGCCGAACGAAGTAACCGTCTCCATTGGTCTCGGTCCTGAGCCAATCGCTTCCAGTCGCCTTGGACGTTCAAGGACCTAATGTCCTCCTCAACTGCACAAAGCCAACGCGTGCGTGGCCTACCTCGAAGCCGACGTCCTCTTCCGGGTTCCCTGTTGAATATTGACTTCGCTTGACGCTCTTCCGGCATTCGTGCCACATGCCCAGCTCACTGTAGCCTGCCGTGTTTTATAAGCTTCACAATATCCATGCCGTTATATACTTGGTACAACTCGTGATTCATGCGACGCCGCCAGATGCCATTTTCCAGTTTACCGCCGAGTACTGTTCGCAGCACTTTACGCTCGAAGACACCGAAAGCACTCCGATCGGCCTCTTTCAATGCCCATGATTCGTGGCCATAAAGGGCTACCGGCAGAATCAACGTCTTGTACAGCGCGAATTTCGTTTTCGTACGCGAGCTGCGGGACTTCAGCTGGCTACACAACCCGTAGAAAGCCCTGTTCGCGGCTGCAATACGCCTTTTCACCTCGCGGGTAACATCATTATCGCACGTCACTAAAGTACCAAGATAAACAAATTCGTCCACAACTTCCAATTTTTCGCCATCTAGCACCACTTCACTAACAACACCACTATTGCTCCCACGCTGTCTACCGGCGACCATTTACTTCGTTTTGGTAGAATTTATCGTGAGACCAATCCTCGCTGTCTCCCTTTTAAAAGGCGCAAACGCCTCTTCCACTGCTTTACGGTCGATGTCGTCCGCAAAACCAAGGAGCATGTGCGACTTTGTGATGATGGTACCGTTCCTCTGCACGCCAGCTCTCCTAATCGCTCCTTCGAGGGCGATGTTGAATAGCAAGTTCGAAAGAGCATCTCCCTGCTTCAACCCATCTAAGGTCACGAACGAGGCCGAAATCTCGTCTGCAACCCGTACACATGATTTCGAACCATCCAGCGTTGCACGAATCAGCCTAATTAGTGTCGTCGGAAAACCGTTTTCTTGCATTATCTGCCAAAGCTCGTTTCTCTTTACTGAATCGTACGCTGCCTTGAAATCTATGAACAGATGATGAGTCTGCAAGTTGTATTCCCGGAACTTCTCAAGGGTTTGACGCAGGGTAAACATTTGATCCGTCGTTGATTGCCCCTAACGAAAACCAGCCTGGTATTCGCCGACGAAGGATTCCTCAAGCGGTCTCAATCTGTTGAACAGAACACGTGATAATATTTTGTACGCCGAATTCAGAAGCGTGATTCCTCTGTAATTGGCGCACTCCAGTCTGTGTCCCTTTTTGTAGAGGGGACAAACGAGACCATCCAACCAAATAGCGGGCAATTCTTCCGCCTCCCATATCTTGAGCAGTATACGGTGGATCATCTGGTGCAGCTGCTCACTTCCGTGTTTGAGAAGTTCGGCCGGGAGCTCGTCATTCCCCGCAGCCTTACTGTTTTTCAGCTCTCGTATCGCCTTTTTCACCTCTTCTAGCGTTGGTGGTTCCACAGCTTGACCATCGTCGTCGATGTGTGTTCTGTTTGTAGATGCTTTCTCGTTCTCTCCGTTCAGCAACGTTTCGAAGTACTCCTTCCACCTGGCAGCCACCATCGTTTTATCTGTCAGCAGATTACCTTCACGATCATAGCACATGGCGGGAGACGCCGCTGTATTACTTCTCACGCCATTGACAGTTGCGTAAAACCTTCGCATATCATTCTGCTCCATAGTTTCTTGCGCCTCAGCAATAACGCGTTCCTCGTACTGCCTTTTGACGTAGGACTACGTCTTTGATTTCTATATGGGGGTACACTTTGTGAAAACTGAAAATGGAACATGTAACAAATTATGAAAGATTTTGAGCGTTAATAACTCAGCTGCCCTTGAACCAATTTCAACAATTTTATCATCAATCGATCAGGGCTACGCTTACGCATCGATATCAATGCTTTATGTTCAACAAGAAACTATTGAAAAAGTAGTGAATGTCAAGCATTGTCCAAAAGGGTCGAAATAATTAACAAATCCACCAATTACGTACATGCATATGGTGCTTCCCCAGCACAGTCGTCAGAGAGTAGTAAGTAGACGAAACATGTCGATATAGCATTACGACGAGGTTTGGTAGCTCAGTGGTTACCGTTTCTGCCTACTGAGCAGAAGGTAGGGAGTTCAATACCCTACCCCCCCCCCCCTGCAATTTTTCACTTTGCCTTATTCTATCCCCACTAGATTTATATAAAGAACAAATTCTGCTTTAACCGATCGCATCACTTACCACAGTGAATCCTAATCTAAAAATAACCTACCTCATTAACACAACTATCCTTCCCGAGACAGCCGTGGAGATGTAGAGGTATTCTCGGTCTCTAGTAACAACCGCTTAGCGTGAATGGCAAACAGACCGACCAGATAGATATTTCACTCGTCGAGGGTATACTTCAAGAGTAAATTTTCATTACGTCGAATGTAACAAAGGTAAACAAAGTCGAGCTATCAGTGTCAATCGATGCTCCTGCTACTACACTATAAACTGTCCGAGTATAGGATCACATCCCATTTTTAAATTTATTTACCAGTCGAATTGCTTTTTGACGTAATCACCTTCCGATCAAAATAGTTTTCGATGTTACTTAAGTCACCCGATTTCTATGGAGATGCCGTTTGCCTTAAGTAACAGCACTGAGAAACCCGTGAAAAGAGTACTTTCGTCGTTTTGCTTTCTCATTATTAAAGTGAATAAATCGAACTGTTTGTTGCTAAGATGATTTCGGTGGTCCTAAAATGATGAATGGGCTGCACGTAAGGAGACGTAATTGATAATTCTCCCGAATATCCTGGTAAATACACTTTGACTTAAGTAACAATAGGGGCCACCAAACGACGTATAATAACTTTTGACTCAAAAACCAGTATTTCTTAGCATTAAAGCTAGCGATTTGCCTTTGTATGATTAAAACCCGGCTAAATATGTTAAACATTGCTATCACTATGAGATTATATGTGTTTAATTGGAAATAGGAATAACTTTTCGGTCATCAAAAAAAAAACTTTATTTTTCTCGGATCGGTGCGAATGTTACTTACGACATAATGAAAATTTGCTCTTGACTTATACCTGCGCAAAATACTGAAAAGGGGAGGAGTTTAGCGACTATCAGTTATTCTCTTCTGAAGTGAACAATTTCATCTTGGCACCGAAAACCAGTGGAAAGGCCGCTAAGAAGTCTGGAAAGGCGCAGAAAGTCATCGTCAAGGGAGAGAAGAAGAAGAGGAGACAGCGCAGGAAGGAAAGCTATGCCATCTACATCTACAAGGTGTTGAAGCAGGTCCACCCGGACACCGGAGTCTCGTCGAAGGCCATGAGCATCATGAACAGCTTCGTCAATGACATCTTCGAACGTATTGCTGCTGAGTCGTCCCGTCTGGCTCAATACAACAAACGCTCGACGATCACGTCCCGCGAAATCCAAACTGCGGTCCGTCTGCTGCGGTCGGATGAGTTGGCCAAGCACGCTGTCTCTGAAGGAACCAAGGCCGTCACCAAGTACACCAGCTCAAAGTAGATTCGTACCATCCAAACAATCAATCGGCCCTTTTCAGGGCCACAAATCGATTTCCAACGTGAAAGAGGTTTTGACGATTTATTGAACTTTTAAATTTTCGAAAGTTCGCGTTAAGAAATCAGTTGATTTGCCTTATGAAAATAATGTTGACAAGAAGAATAAGAGGTTGTATCCATGTACGGTTTCGACGTCTGTGATTTCTATATGGGGGTACACTTTGTGAAAACCGAAAATGGAACATGAAATAATTGTGACTCGCTTGGCGTGGATGGCGAACAGACCGACCAGATAGGCCTCGCTGGTGGATTCCTGTAGCGCCATTAACGGCCGAGCTCTGGAAGCGCAGATCGGTCTTGAAGTCCTGGGCGATTTCACGGACCAGACACTTGAAAGGCAACTTGCAGTCAGCAGCTCGGTCGATTCCTGGTAACGACGGATCTCACGCAGAGCGATAGTTCCTGGCCGGTAGCGATGAGACTTCTTCACTCCTCCGTTGGGCATCTGTTTGAGAGGAGCCTTTCCTCCGGTGAACTTACGAGCGATCTGCTTGGTGTGGCCATTATACGATGTGGATACGTTGAACGCAATCTGTTGTATAAATATTTTAATTACCCAGCACAATCATGGGCATTGGCTCCAAGCAATATTTCGTCAGATTCCAGACGAATCTTTACGATAGTAAATAGAACATAAAATGAAAATACAAAAATGAGGTAAGGAAAATAATTAAAATATGGTTCAGATTAATACCTGGCTGAATAAAGATACACATTATCATTTATTATATAAGACCACGTAGTCCTACGTCACCATTGCGTACAACCCCATAGGGCTGTCCCTTGTAGTTTTTTTCCTGCGATGGGTTCGTTTCTCGGCTGACCTTGCTACCCTGTACCGCTCTCTGTTCTGACGGGTACCAGACACCAACATCCGGCTTCTGGCGACGTTCTTCTCCTCTGTCACTCGCTGGCACTCCTCGTCAAACCAACCAACGCCTCTGAGCTATCACCTCTCGTGCTGTTGTGCTCACCGCTCCGTGGACAGCTTCCCACAGATTGTTGAGATTCTCGTTCACTTTGATTTCCGCTATCCGCTCATTCAGCTTCTGGTGGTACTCTGCAGCAACACCATCTACTGTCAAACGCTGGATGTTGAAACGCATCGATCTCCTGTTTCTCGAACTCGTAACGGTCGATAGACGCGCTCGAATTTTCGCGAGTTAGTGATCCGAGTCGATATTAGAACCCCTGAAGGTTCTGACATCTACAACATCCGAGAAATGCCGACCATCCACCAACACGTGGTCGATCTGGGAGCAAGTTTCGCCATTAGGGTGTCTCCAGGTGTGCTTTCGGATATCCTTGCGTGCAAAGTGGGTGCTACTGATGGCCATATCACGAGCAGCAGCGAAGTTTATCAGTTTCATTCGTTGCAGAGTGAAGGCTCTCTGTTCCAATGATTGGGTGAAAGAATTCCTCTCTTCCGACCTGCGCGTTTGCATCTCCGATGACAATCTTCACGTCGTGTTTAGGGCACTCATCATAGACTTTATCCAGGCTTTCATAAAACGCGTCCTTCACGTCATCGGATTTATCGTTAGTCGATGCGTAGATGTTGATCAGGCTGTAATTGAAGAATTAGCCACGAATCCTCAAAACGCAGATGCGCTCGCTAACCGGTTTCCACCGCATAACCCGCTTCATCTGTTTTCCAATCACTACGAAACCAACTCCGTGTTCTGCTCTATCGCCACCGCTGTAGTAGATATGGTATTTGAACGATGTGTTGGCGATAGGATCTACCGCCCTGAATTCACGTTCTCCACCGTACTTCTTGAATAGCAGCCACACTCACATTCACCTTTTGCAGTTCACGGGCCAGAAGGCCCACTCGTCCAGGTTCATTTAACGTTCTGACATTCCAAGAACCGAGTTTCCATTCATTGTCCTTATTTCGTTGCCGTTAGGTCAGTTGCCGAAAATTCCGTTCGTTTTTTCTTCTTCTTACTTCATTTTTCTGAGTACTTTTATAATTCAGTACCGTACCAGGGTCGCGATACCTACATCGTGTTGATGGGGTTGCCATTTTAGGTTTAGTTGACACGATTCAACATTTCTTGTTTCAGCCGCTGGAGGCCAGACAGACGCGCGGGTTATTGTGTAGATGGGGCTGCCATCTTGGATTTAGCTGACACAATACAGCATTTCTTTTTCTTTATGGTGTATATCTAGGTTTGTTTACATTGTTTCTGCTTTAGCAATTCAATATTTTAAACAGGTCTGCATGTCAGTACAACAATTGTCATCTTAAAACTAAATTTATCTAAATATAAAGAGAATTACTCGTTGAAATTGAGGATTGCAACGTCTTTTGCCTGAAATTATTTAATTATTTTGTTAGACATTTGCATTATAGTGGTAAGCGTGACTGCTTTCAAACACCCCGATGGGTCTAGGTTCAATCCCAGCCGAGGTCGGTGGGATTTTTCTGAGGCATAAAAATCTCTGGTCACGTCTTCCTTCGGAAGGGAAGTAAAGCCGTTGGTCCCGGCCCATGTGTGTTGTGAATGGGTGCGATATCCTACGCAGGTGTGGAAGCTGCCTTCCTGCACATTCGATTGCCGTCAATGGATGGCAATCGATGTCCATCGGTGATTGGCACTAGATTGCGGAACAGAGACCGACGTTAAATAAAGGAAAGAAGAAGATTTGTTCTAAAGTCTCAACATTTGAAATTCTATGTACCTCGGTAGTGCTGTATCAGGGAGGTAACTTCAAAATCATTTTCATTACTTTTGTTCTGAATCCTTTGAAATGCGTTTTTTTTCTTCCTAGTAATGCAACAACTACAACCATATTGTCACAGCGTAAAGTATGGCCGGTCTAAGCATTTGTTTAAATATTAAAAGTGTATTCTTCTGGCAAAGTTTGGATTTCCTATTTATAAGAAAATAGAAACATTTCATATATTTGTTGGTTGGTTGGTTGGTCAAGTATAAGTCCAAGATATTTCGCTTGGATTGATAAAGAAATTTTAACTACGTTCATAGTGCCTATGTGAATACTGCTAGGTTTCAAAAAGGAAGCTCTAGGCTTATGTGGAAATATTATAAATTGTGTTTTGGAAGTGTTGGGAGAAATCTTCTATTTTTGTAAATAAGAAGAGAAAATATCTAAACTTTTCTGCAGTCTGCTGCAAATAACACGAAGACTTCTTCCTTTAGCGGAAATGCCTGTGTCATCAGTGAACAAAGATTTGTGGCAACCCTGAGGCAAATCAGGGAGGTCCGAAGTGAAAATGTTATACAATATTGGCCCAAGAATGCTACCCTGAGGAACTCCTGCTCTAATAGGTAGTCGATCAGATTTGGAATTTTGATAATTTACCTGCAGAGTTCTGTCAGTTTAATAATTTTGAACTAATTTAATAATAAACAGTGGAAAATTGAACTATTTCAATTTAGCAATCAAACCTTCATGCCAAACACTGTCAAATGCTTTTTCTATGTCTTGAACTCCAGTTGAGTAGCCTTCAGATTTGTTTGAACGAATTAAATTGGTAGCTCTTAAGAGTTGATGAGTAGTTGAATGCCCATGGCGAAATCCAAACTGATCATCTGCAAAATTTGAGTTCTTATTGATGTGAAGCATCATTCTATTTAAAATTATCTTTTCAAAAATTTAATTATTGAAGAAAGCAAACTTATTGGACGCTAGCTAAAAGCTTCAGCTGGATTTTTATCCGGCTTCAAAATTGGAACAACTTTTGCATTTTTCCATTTATCAGGAAAGTATGCCAAATGGAAACATCTGTTAAATAATTTTACCAAGAAAGACAAGGTACTCTCTGGGAGTTTTTTGATGAGTATATAGAAAATTCCATCATCACCTGGAGCTTTCATAGTTGGAAACTTTTTAGTTATAGTCCTTACTTCGTCCAAATCAGGCCCCCCAGGAATCATCAAACATATTTTCCCGAGAGAAAATATTCAGATAATCCCGAGCAACACCTGATTCTCAATAGGACCAGTTAGACACAAACTGAAAATATGGGATCTCTCAAATTGTTTAGCAAGTTTCTGAGCTTTTTTCGAATTTTTGATCCAAATTTTACCACCTCCTTAAAGCGCTGGAATAGGGTTTTGAGGTTTTTTCAAAAATTTTGTGAGTTTCCAAAAGAGTTTGGAACTCGGGTCTTATTTCGAAACATTATTTTCAAAAGTTGTGTTCCTCTGGACAGAGAATCGCTTTTTAATTTGTCTTTACAAATCCCACCAAATAGCTTTCATGGCAGGATCGCGTGTTCTTTGATATTGTCTCCTACGGACATTTTTCAGACGGATCAAGTGCTGAAGATCGTCGTCTATTTTAATTGAATCAAATTTCACCTCGCATTTTGGTACTGAGGCAGCTCTTGCTTCAACTATAGAAGTAGTCAGATATTCAAGAACATAAATATCATCATCTTTGGTTTGCAAAGGAATGTTTGGATCTGTTGTGTTCTCGAAGAGAAGGAAACTAGTTTTAGGTTTAAGTGCTAATCATATTTTGACTTGTCTCTTCGGTGATTGGAACTAAACTCACAAAATATTTTCAGTTTTTTACTTTCGTACCATGGCTACAAATCATGGCCTACCAGGCAACATATTCTTCTGATGTGTACGCCGATGGTACATCCCCCTTTTTTTCAAAAGAGATCGTAGGGAAGCCAAGCGGGAAGTCTATGGGTTCTTTCTTCATGCTGTTGAACTCGTTCTTGAATATTCACACTGTTAGCAGGAACAACAGATTCGTCATCCGTCATTACATCATCGGGCTCGTCATCATCAGGAATTAGTTCATCATCTGGAATTGGCTCTTCTATAAGCACTGCTGGGACCAACGGTTTCGGAGCTTGTAGGTGGAAATCGTCAACTAGCAAGGCCAAGGGAAGTTGATTGCGTGGACTTGGTGATTGATCGGCATCATTTTCATCCGGATATCGTTGGTGTTGTGCTCGAATCAAGCGTCCATGTTTGAGCAAAACAGTGTAGTTCATTTTGCCCTTGCGCTCGATTACCTGTCCTGGAATCCAATCGATTGTGTTGCGACGATGGACCTGAGCGTAGACCAAATCATCCGGATCGAATGATTTTTTCACTGCGCCATGCCGTCTGTTGAATTCAGCGTTCTGCTTCTTCTTCAGTAGCACACTTTCATCACAATAAGTTAAAGTAACTTGTATTCGTGCTGAAATAAGTCGTATATAATTTTTTACAATTGATTTGTGACAAGCGTGCCACTCTGGTTGTTCTCCAAGGTTGGACTCTGAACACAGGGCTTCAATAGGTCCAGCGTTGTTCGTATTGATCTTCCTAAAAATAGATGGGCAGGTGTCTTACCATGCGGAGCGCTTATATTTGGAGTTGACCGGAAAACTGAGAGGAACGTCTGGAGATGCTGGAATGTTACCATGGTTTCCCCTTCGGTGAGTTTCTTCAGTCCTCTCTTAAGGGTGTCCACAAAGCGTTCAGCTTGCCCATTCGATTGTGGGTGATAAGGGGCTGTCGATAGGTGATGGATCCCATTTTCTTCACAGAATTGCTTGAATCGAGTATTTACAAACTGGGTACTGTTGTCCGAAACGAGGGTGTGTGGGTTGCCGTACCTTGCGAAAGTTTCTTGCAGAATTTCCAATGTCAGTGTAGTAGTTGTACTGCGGGACCTGAAGATTTCCGGCCACTTCGAATAGGCGTCGACCACGACGAGGTAGTGATAACCATCAACTGGACCTGCGTAGTCGATGTGGGTCCTCTCCTACGGTTTCGATTCAAGGGTAGTCTTACGGGGCGATTTTGCTGCAACAGCACAGGGGTGACACTGGCGCACAAACGTTTCAACATCGTCGTTGATGTTGGGCCAGTAAACGACACTTCTTGCGAGTGACTTCATTCGGTCTTTTCCGGGGTGGAGTTGTCGGATGATGCGCTTGCGGAATCGTTCTGGAACTACAAATCTGTCAGCGAACATGACGCAGTCTTGGGTGACCTGGAGGCTCTCCCGTTGGGATTAGAACTGAAGAATAGCTGTATCTGGTAGCTCGCTTACAGTGTTAGGACCGGGTCATCTTGCGTTTCCTTGGAGATCATATCGGATGTGACCGGCAAGCGAGAATTGCCAGTCTGATTTGCTGTGACAGCTCATCAAGCGGGACAATATGTCGGCATGTCCAAAACTAGCCGTTAGGATGAACTGGGTGTCGAAATCATACAGCAGCATCGTTAGCGCCCAACGCTGAAGACGATTGGCGGTATAAACGGGAATACCGTTCTTTCTGCCCAAAAATTTTAAGGAGCGGTTTGTGGTCGATCTGCAGCACGAATTTTCGTCCGAATATCATTTAAAAAACGGGTCACAGCAAATACCAACACGAGCGCTTCCTTCTCAATTTGACAATAGTTTTCTTCTGCAGGTGTCAGCGACCTCGAAACGTGAGCGACGGCTTTGACGGAGCCGTTGGAGAAGCGGTGTAAGATTACAGCGCCCAAACCATTCCTGGAAGCGTCTTCAGCGACCAAACGACTTTTGGCAGTGCACGGTCCATTCCCAAGTAGCATCCTTCTTTAGTAGACGGTCACGCGGCGCTCGAAGTTCCTTCATCTGGCCAACGAATCGTCCGTACTAGTTGATCGCACCATCTCGGAGATAGCGTTGGTTTTAGCAGAATCTGGGCGAGGACCATCTTTATCGATTATGTGACAAAGTAATTTCATCTGCGGAAAAGAGAACAGGCACTTCTCGATGCGTAAGTGGAAACCATACTAGCTTTTTAAAGGCCTTGAAGTGAACTAAATAAAAATCATTAGAAATCCCTTTGCGCGATTGCCAGGCGGGGATTTCATTTGCATTTTGATTACTTGGACAGGTTTAACTCCAAGTAATTTAGTCAATTCTTCTTTGATCCGATCCAGGGATTCACCACTGGGCAGACCTTTCAACACAACCGTGAACAGACGTTCAGTGTTGGTGTCGTAAGTAAACAATGTGTGTTGCTTCTCAGTAAGATCCTGGAGAAGACGTTTAAATCCGTCCAATGTTTCAGCCAATACACGGCATTCACCCCGACGGCCACTTTGAAGTGAAAACTTGAATTTAACGAAATTCAAAAGTTCCGTACGAAGAGCATGGAAATTTGAAGGGGTTACCACAATCGGGGAGACCTTTTCCTTCTTGGCATTGAGCCGGGAAAATTTACTAGAATTTTTCCTGGATGATGGATCATTCTCATCATCCGTGAGCAAATAAAATTGATTGCTGATTGCTCCAATAAATTTTATCAAAAGGGGGATCGAGAAATTGTCCTTTTCTGTTGAGTTTAGGCACCATGGCGACAGTAAAACGTTTCTTCAAATCCCAATAAACTGGAACAGGCTTTCACAGAAAGATTAAAGAATATGGTGGGGAATAATTTCAAGACAAGTCAAAGCTAAATTTCGGGAGTAGTCTTATGACACTTTCAGGGGATTACAGAATAGACTTATCTTATTTATTACACTAGTTTACAAAACAACATAAAAAGTGTGAACTTTAGTGGTTGACCAACGTTTCTAATGCAAAATACTACGCTGAATTCAATGTCGTGTTCAGAAAAAATTAAAGTAGAGCCATTTTTGAGATATACAAAAATTTCGATTTTTTTAATTTTTGTACAAAAGTACGATTACTAAAATCTTAATATCTTTGGAAATAGTGCACCAATTTTAAATTTTTTATGAAAGTGAAGCTAAATAAATTTGCTATCGTTCACTAGAATATTATGTCTTAATTAAAAATTTAATTTTGAATTTCCATAAAAATCTTGTTTTAATCAACATTTTTAATGGGATAAAAAGATTCAAAAAATCATTCCATAATTTATTCTTAAAGTCCATTGAAAACTGGAGAAAATGAGCCCTTAATGGATGAAATCGGTTGGAAATTGTCGAAGTTATGACATTTTTTGTAAAATCATTGAAATTGAATGTTTCAAGATTGGCCGTTGTCCCGCTCCTAGGTTCATGCACCACTTCCAGTAAGCCTTTCTGCGGACGTGTACGCATACGGTGCATTCCACTAACACTACCAGCTGTCACGCAAAATTAAATGGGATATTTTCAACAATATAATTTACGCTAGTGTTTGTGAGACCGCTCGGCGAGAACCTAACGCAACCACCTCAATTTGACAGCTTTCTTTCTTTAACATTGCTTAACGACAAAACGTGAATTCAAGTGTAAAAATGATCCTCAAAAGTTTTGTTACGCGTGTGGCAACTATATATTTACAAAATCGGTCAATTTCACTGCTTCGTTGCAAACTGCATACAGGCTTTATTTTAAAATTGATCCTGGAGACTTTGACGAACCGTGGATTCCAAAAGTATTATGTAGTTCGTGCAAAACGTGCTTGGCTAGGTGGATGTCAGGTGCAAGGTAAATTGATTTTTTGAATAACTTTCATATAAACAATTTATGTACAGCATGGCAGTGCTTTGTTCTTTCCTGATCGACATTATCTTACTTCATCTATTTTTGATAAGTGTTAATGTCTTACTTACTAACTCACTTATTTGTTATCTGTCAGTCGCTATTTGTCCTTTGACATGCCCACCATATGGCGTCGACCGTTTAGTCATGCAACGGATTGTTATTTCTGCTTGACAAAAGTTAAGCAACAAGGACGTCACAAAACAGTTGAGTATCCACAAGTGGCTTCTATGACAAAACCTGTTCCACATTCAAGTTCGGTCCCGTATCCTGTTTATCCAAAGCGGAAACGAGCGCCCTCTGTTGAATCGACCGTTACAAAAAGTGAAGAGGAATTCAAGGCGGAATGCGAGGAAGACTTCGAGGTGGAATTGGAAAGAAACCCAAAACTGTTTACACAATCCGAATTTAATGATTTTGTGCGAGATCTCGACTTATCGAAGGAGAAATCCGAATTGCTGGCATCACGCTTGAAAGAACACAACATGCTGAGCAAGGAGGTCAAAATTTCTTGTCACAGGAATCGTCACAAGAAATTTGACAAATATTATTCTACAAAGGACAAGGCATGTTTTTGCCATGACGTAAACGGCTTGTTTGAAGAGTTTGGTGAGCCATATTATCCAGCTGAATGGCGTTTATTCATCGATAGCAGCAAGTTGAGCTTGAAAGCCGTTTTACTGCATCAAGGGAATGAGAAACCTTCTATTCCATTAGCTCATGCCGTTAATATGAAGGAAACGTATGAATCAATGGCTCTATTGCTCAATTTGATAAATTACAATCAACACAATTGGAAAATTTGTTCCGATCTTAAAGTGGTTGCCATGTTGACTGGATTGCAACAGGGATACACAAAATATATGTGTTTTTTGTGTAAATGGGACAGTTGAGCTCGTAAGGAACACTACGTCCGAAAAGATTGGCCAAAACGGGATAATTTCACAATTGGTAAAGACAACGTTAAAAATGATCCTCTTGTGGTAAAAGAACGCATAATACTTCCACCACTACATATAAAACTTGGGCTATTCAAAAATTTCGTCAAAGCGTTGCAAAAAGAAGGGCCGGCATTCCAGTACTTGAAATCAGTATTTCCAAATTTATCTGACGCAAAGATAAAGGAAGGTGTATTTGTTGGCCCACAGATCAAAAAACTGCTCAATGATTCCGCATTCAATACAGTTTTGACACCAGATGAGGAAGAAGCGTGGAAATCCTTCCAGCGTGTTGTCACAACCTTTTTAGGAAATTTCAGAAGCCCAGATTATGAGGAAGCCGTCGATGAATTGCTCAAAAATTATGAGAAAATAGGTATAAATCAAAAATATTGTGTTTGTTACATATAATTTATTTCAAATCCTTTTATTTCACTGAACACAGGTGTGAATATGTCTTGGAAGATACATTTCCTACATTCTCACATGGATTTTTTCCCGGAAAATCTTGGTGACGAGAGTGATGAGCACGGCGAACGTTTTCACCAACAAATGAAGATGATGGAACGTCGTTACCAAGGGTTTTGGGATGAAGCAATGATGGGTGACTATTGTTGGTTTCTGATTCGAGAAACAAGTTCAAAACATCGAAGACAAAGCCATTCGATTCTCAATCATTTTTAATAAAACCTAAATAAATTTCTTCTGTATCAACTCGGTTTTAAACCCTGATATGCCTTAATCAAATTGATATGTAGAGAAAAGAATCTCCCATGAAAACTTTACATGCGATTTGGATGCTTACAACGACACCTAGAAAAGGAACTCTAAAGCTGTTGTATTTCAGCAACATTTTTAAGTGTTTTACAAAAATGCTCATAACTTCGACAATTTCCAACCGATTTCATCCATTAAAGGGTCATTTTCTTCGGTTTTGAATGGACTTTAAGAATAAATTATGGAATGATTTTTTGAATCTTTTTATCCCATTAAAAATGTTGATTAAAACAAGACTTTTATGGAAAATTCGCAGGAAAAATAAAAAAAAATGCTGTAAATTTTTAAATTACTTCAAAATTAAATTTTTAATTAAAACATAATATTCTAGTGAACGATAGCAAATTTATTTAGCTTCATTTTCATAAAAAAAGATTTAAAATTGGTGCTCTGATTTCAAAGATATTGACATTTTAGTAATCGTACTTTTGTCCAAAATTCAAAAAATCAAAATTTTTGTATATCTCAAAAATGGCTCTACTTTAATTTTTTCTGACCACTGCATTGAATTCAGCGTAGGATTTTGCATTGGAAATGATCATCACCTTACCGAGTTACAAAAAATGCTGTAAACTAGTGTTATTGCCTGACTTACCTCAAAAAGAAAGTTTTTTTTAGGAAACTACAATCCAATTTCTTTGGTGGCTCTTTAACGAACATTTCTTATCGATATTTTCAACAGTATAAACTGAAAAGTAGTTCATAGCAAAACATCTTTAAAATTGCCTCACATTCTGTACATACGGAAAAGTGCAAAAGTTGACCCGCACTTAGATTTAAAAACACGATATTATATTTAATTCAACGTTGAACCCCAATCCAATGACTCACATTTCCGGACATTTTGGGAAAAAGAGTTAACGGCAAGGTTTGTACAAAGTGAGCGTTCATGTCTCCAAACCAATTGCAAACACCTATTTGAGCCCTCGTAAATGACTTTTACCAACGTTGTTAACAATGGAAGCGATACAATCATACCTCATAACGATCATTACCCAGGAGCTGCACCGGCAATAAACTGCTAGCAGCAGTTAGTTTTATTCCGATTACCTAGCCAGAGCCATTAATCAAAACCTGTTATCAGCCCGGAGCAGGGCTTCTTTCAATTACCGTCTTATCAATAAAATATGTGAAATTAAACAAACACACGTCAGCATTGTACTTTTGCTCAGGCGGTCACAGACTGATTCCATCGATTCCGAGGTTCATTTTTTTGTCGTTCGTCTGGTGGTTTCAAACCCTCTTATCACTAGCCGGCTGACTGGACCGATTCGATACAATCCATTCATTCTGCGACTCTGCAACCGGGTCGAAACACCTAGCGCTAGACTTGCCATGTATCGAGCGGCTACGAATCTGTTTATTTGGGTAGTTCCTACCTCTTTTCCCCCCATGGCTCCCACCAAACCTACTCCGATTGGAATTACACAAATCGAAATTGATTAAGCATTGTTTTCAATTAGGTTCCACGCAGCCACGGTAGGCAGCAGTAGCAAAGAGGCCACTTTATCGGACGCACATGGTTGATTATGACTGGTGGGTCGTTAGGGTGTTGATGCAATCTACAGACCGGCCTTCCCAACGAGCTAATGAAGATGTGGTGTGTTCGATGCTGATGAGTTACATTTTGAGGTTTTTATGAATTTGATGAGGGATTATGTGCGATTGATGTTGCCCGGAGTGGAGTTTACTGTGCGTGATGTTTCAAGTGGCTTTTGGTCAACAGCTGGGGTAGTACATACAATGTAGAGCACCAAAACTTGGTTATCATCGGTACTGTACATTGTTAGTATCACCCCATCTGTTGACCAAAGGCCACTTGAATGACCACGCACAGCCCCGGTGAGTATGGTTGAGGGAGGGGGTTCTGTTGATAACTAGCATATTCTTTTTCTTTCCTATATTCAAACGTATTTTGAAATCCAATTTAATTGAATTGATAACAAGTGGGTTGAGAACAAAAAATGAAATGCATTGATTGACGAGTGTAGATACGTACAGTTTCAATGGAATTCCCCGGTCAGATCGAGTCCAGTGTGATTAATGCCTACCTGAAAAAAATTAGTTTTTCAGTATGTTTTTGTAAATATTAGTGCAAATACGAATTCAATGAGAAAAGTTTGGTGCGTGTTTTGGTTTTAATATTTTTTATGAAATAAATGTTTGCAACGACGTTTAGAATATTTTCGTAGACTTATTTTTAAAATTTATCAATTGGCAACACCAGGAGGTTGATAGTTATTTGATTATTTCAAAAGATTTAAATAAATCGACTAGCACTGCGATATGGGTAATTGTTTCTTATCATACAATACCTTGCAAACTATTGATTGATCATGTACGAACTTTTTTTCGAAGAATTTGTAAAAACTTGATAACGGACAAATTTCTCACTACAGTTAGCAGCTCTCATTGAAGTTCCACTCATTGAAGTGAAGTAGTTCTCCTGGCAAATTTGGTTCAGAAGGTAAGGATTTGAAATATTTTATTTATTAAAAAAAAATAAATTAAGCAGTTACATTATTTCATTTTATATACATTGTTTTCGAATTATTTTTGACGGGTAGCCTACTACGCTTCTCACGAACCAGCTGTCCTGCCTTGTAAAAGTTCCGCGTTGACAAATATTACTTTGTCTATAGATGCATCATTCCACGAGATCTTACGATTACATATTTGGAACAAAACTTGATTTTTATAAAAAAAGAAAACTATCTGTTTTATTGCGAAACAATCGGGATTGTTTCAGATCAACACCCTGTTGGGGTAAAATTGACACCAGTTGGGGTAAAACCGAAACTTCTTTTTTTTTAATTGCTTTATTTGTACAGGTTCAATCGAATAAAATTTACAGAGCCGAGTTATCATCCTGATGAATGTGGGCGTCTTAGTGGAATACCTGTATAATGAGAGAGAAGGATTAGTAATTTCCATTTAATTGCACTACCTTACCTTGACAGATACGTGTATTTCGTCTACAATGTGCAGACTTCTTCAGTGTCTTGTATTAATACTCGACTGGTCGAGTATTAGTACAAGACACTGAAGAAGTCTGCACATTGTAGACGAAATACGCGTATCTGTCAAGGATAAGCAAATAAGGCAGTGGAATTAAATGGAAATTACTAATGCTTCTCTCTCTCTCGAGTTATCATTTTTGTTATACATTATAAATGTCTTAAATCTAAAATTAAAGGATTTGTCCGATTACTAGCGATCTTCTCGAGGTAAGTGGATGACAATTGTTTGGATCGGGAGAGGGAGAAGGAGATTTGCTATATGATTTATGATTTAAAAATTTCACTATTTTTTAAACATGTACTTAATCCTATCAACAATTATTACAGAAACAAATATACAAAAAAAAAATTAAAGGGTTATGTCCTAGACACGACCGCAGTATGACGTAAAACTACGCGAAATTGATGTATGTATGATGCACTTTTGACTTTTATACTTTATCTTAATTTTTTCAAGTATTTCAATGTTTCAGTTATAGTTCAATGTTCGTTCTAGTATTTTTTCCTGGAATGTAATAAATTATTTGAATTCAAATGTGGGGTCCTAAACAAGCCGTTATATATTTTGGAGTAGCACCTCAGTATAGTACACAAAGGTGCCATACATGTTGTGGGATGAAACAATTGCCAAAACATACGTTATTTTTTTTCAGTAGCTCCATCATTTGTTTTAAATTAGATCTCTGAAGCAGAGAAGAGAGTGAAGGTTGCATTTTATAATAATGCAGTTGTTTTCCTTATCAGAAGACGGTACTTTCAATATTGAACAAAATGTTGGTTCATATTTCAGCAAAGTAGGGGAGGAAGGGGTATAACGATCATACGGAGCTTAAGTATCTCTTTGTTCCCCAATTTGGAGGACAACCCGAACATAAAATTATCATGCATCATCATTATGTAGTTTACAGCATGTTTGTAGAACGATGCAAAATAGAATACTGTGACTTTTCTCAATTCAAACGTTTGGTTTCCAATATGTAGGTGCTTAGTACAAAATTATTTGAAAATTAGGGGGATTCAATTATTAAATTTCAAAGTCAGAGAAAAAAATCTTATACAGGTCTCAAACTGTTCAATTTTTTGATAGTAAGCATCATAGCTAACGTACACCGGGGAAAAGTTGAATATAACATATGGACATGAAAAATGTATGTTTGTGGGTTGGACCTAAAAATGCACGATGGCCCATTATATAAAATACCATTTGTATGCCTAAGTGCCCCCAGAGCCGAGTGTCATAAACTAATCAACAGTCGCTAAATGAAAGGTATTATGGTCACATAGAGCACATTTTTTTTTGGAATCGGTCAACCGATTCCGGAAATATGACCGGAACATGCTGCGGTTTGCATGAGGTATGAGGCTAATTGCGACCTCAAACGAATAAAATCACACTTGAGGTTATTCAATTATATCAAATTATAATTCGAATACTGGTTCAATGGAAGTCTTTTGCTGGATCCAGTACCCCATTATTGGCCACACCTTGCCATGTTTAGATCCCTCGGAGAAGTGGCTAGTTTCTGAATATGGTCAAAAACCATTGAATCACATTAAAATTAAACAACCAGTTCAATGGCAGTTATAAGGAATAGCCAGGATCATGCTGGCCACATCCAGCCAATTTGCGGAAACCCCTAGGGAAGTAGCCAGTTTTAGACTTGGATCAAAATACATTAAGCGATTCCTTAAATCACATGAGAATTCATATACTTCCTCTATGCTCTGTTTAAGAAAGTTGTGACTACACACTTAGAAATTACTAATTTTACGCGTGACGGAATCGATCTTTGACATAAAAGATGAGACGTTAATAAACATGTCATGTAATATTAAACGCTCCGAGACTCAAAAATTCGTTGCTCGACGAAAAGTACGTTTGATTGAGCTATATTTCGCGTCTGTTATGACTCAAATTTATGTCAAAATTGACGCTCGTATATGTCACTCTCAGAGCACCTAAATTTACATGAATTTTTCTAAGTGTGTAGGAAAGTAGACAGAAAATCATGTTGATGCGCGCATAAGAAATTGTAAACTGAAGGCTTGATAACACCGAACTCTCTCTACACCGGTCTTGGATCGTTTCGGAGAACCAGTACTGGTACTGGTACCTCACAGACATGGACAATCATTTACATTCATTTCATGCATTCATTTACATTCATTTGCCTCTAACTTTTTTCATCAACAGCATTCCGCGAAATGATGTACAAAGATTTAGTAGGTTTTTTTTATTAGCTACAACTTTTGCTATGAAGGTTTTGTAGGTTTTATTATTAGCTACAACTTTTGTTAACAACTTAAATCCGTATCTCTTATGCATCACGAAATAGAGCGGGCAGAACTTGTTACTGTTTTTCAGTGAATGTAAAATACATTCACTGAAAACAGTAGTGGCTTCTGTTCGCTCTGGTTCGTCATGCATAAGAGATACGGATTTAAGTTGTTAATAAAAGTTGTAGCTAATAACAAAAACTACAAAACCTCTATACATCATTTTGTGGAATTCTGTTGATGAAAAAAGTTAGGGACAAATGAATGTAAATGAATGCACGAAATGAATGCAAATGGTTTATCATGCCTGGTACCTCATATATGCAATTAGATTAACATCTTTTTACAAGTTCTGCACAAAAAGTACTTTCTAAGCTCCGCCCCTGATCGGATGTTTTTTTTATTAATGGGGCGGGGCAGAAAGTATTTTTGTGCAGAATATCTTATTGCATATATAGAGGTAGTCAGTTGTTGATAAATTATCAAGCAGTACAGTTCGGTCTTTGCTCGCTCTGTCGAGTTGTTCGATAAACCTATAGTTTTTTACAAACGTTCGCAGATATACTGCACGTCGCGTCGTCAGTAGTGTCGGTCGCATCGCGTGATGGGAAGACAGCGCTCCCGGAGCAGACTTCGTGACCAAGCGGAGAAGAAGAACAGTGGTGAGGGTAGCCCGGTACCTACCTCAAATAGGTACGCTACTCTTCCCACCGATGTTGGGAATACCAACCCAGTCCCGGTGAAGCGGACAAAAAAGAGGAAGAAGAATCAAGGACAGTCCGATGGTACGAGTGGACGCGATGATTCAGCGACATCGGTGATTTCGGCGACGCCGTCGAAAATTCTGCCAACCCGAGTGCGGCGAAAGTCAAGCTTCCTCCACTGGTGGTGAAGCAAGTACCACTCAACACGCTGATTGGCGATCAATCATCGCTGGGCGTTGCAGCTGAGTTTAAGCTCGGCAGGATCGGCACCAAGGTGATGCTGCGAACAAAAGCGGAGTACGAAGTGGCCGTGAAATATCTGAAGGATTCCAAGGCGGAATTCTTCACGCACAACATCCCCGGTGAGAAGCGCTTCAAGGTAGTCATCAGGGGTCTACCAAACTTCGACCCCAAGATGGTCGAAGCTGAAATCAACCGGTACAAGCTAGCCCCCATCGCTGTCTTCCGAATGACAAGGAGAGACGAAAACGTGAAGGCGTACCCGGATTGTCTCTTCCTCTTTCGATCGATCTACTCCATCATCGTACGGTGGGAGCCATACCGTGCTGGCAATCGTGACGTAACGCAGTGCCAGCGGTGCCTCAATTTTGGACACGGTACCCGCAACTGCAACATCAAGTCACGCTGCAGCAACTGTGCTCAAGAACACGCCACTTCCAACTGCCCTGCGGATGGAGCCGTGGCGTTAAAATGCGCCAACTGTGGTGGTGCTCGTCACGGTTTCGACAGACAGTGCTCCAAACGCGAGAACTTCAAACGCATCCGAAAACAGGCAGCAACTAACATCCAACCAGGACGCAAGAAGGACAAAGTCCCGGCATTTCGGACGGAGGATTTCCCACCTCTTCGTGCTCCTCAGCAAAGGCAAGCGATGTCGCAGGTGCATCCCGCTCAAGCAACTTCCGTTGATTCTGCTGGCCAAAGCTCTTCATCCCCCCCTGGATTCTGGAGACAACCAACAGCGGAAAACAACAACCCCGATCTGTTCTCAGTGGATGAACTGATGGAAATTTTCGTCAACATGTCCGGTGCTCTTCGTAAGTGCCGCAATAAGCCCGAACAGATCCAAGTGCTCGGTAAGTTCATCATCCAGTATGGCGTCTAAACCGCTAACTATCGTCACCTGGAATGCTTGCTCTGTAAGAGCAAAATAGATTGAGCTTGCAGACTTCCTCCGCAAGCACAGCATCGACGTGGGCCTTCTTACCGAGACCCATCTAAAGTCGGGCGACAGCTTCTGGTTGCCTGACCACAACATTATTCGGCTTGATCGCACCAGCTCCAGGGGGGGGGGGGGGGGTGTTGCGGTCGTCGTCAAGAAAGGAATAAAATACCACACTCTGTCCCATATCCGCACCTCTATCATCGAGGCCCTTGGTGTGGAGGTGGAGTCGTCGACTGGATACGTCCAGTTCATCGCCGTCTACTGCCCTCAACAGTGTGCCGCCAGCAGTGGACTAGCGGCTAAATTCAAGAAGGATCTGTCCACCATCACCCGTACTGGTTCCCGCTTCGTAGTTGGAGAAGATCTGAATGCTCGCCATGAGGCCTGGCGGAATTACCAGCAGAACCAGAATGGTCGTCTGCTGTTCGACCACTCACAGCATGGGCTGTACTCCGTTTTGTTTTCGGATGAACCAACATTTATCTCACCGGCGGGCAACCCATCGACGCTAGACCTGTTCCTGACTAATATCGGCTTGTCCAAACCGGTAGCCTTGAACGAAGTCAGCTCCGACCACCAGCCGGTGGTGGCTGAACTGGGCTGCAACGTGGCTCCTGCTTCAAGCCTGCGCAAGGACTACCATCGCGTCTACGTCTACGCGTGGTAGACAGGCACATCATCAACAACCCGCCGCTTGATACCGTTGAGGACATCGACCGAGCGTTGGAAGGACTCCACACTCCACACTCAACTTTTGATTCGCCAGAGAAATGTTCGTAGACGCCAATTTCAGAGGACTGGAGATCTGGGCAAAAAACGTGAAATGGCTGATCTGATTGCTTCCAGAATGGGCTCACTCCGAAATGAAAGTTTCGGGCGTGCTGTCCAGAATCTGGACGACCGCTCCAGACCATTCTGGAAGGTAAGGTAGCATATATGCATATATGCTACCTTACCTTCCAGAATGGTCTGGAGCGGTCGTCCAGATTCTGGACAGCACGCCCGAAACTTTCATTTCGGAGTGAGCCCATTCTGGAAGCAATCAGATCAGCCATTTCACGTTTTTTGCCCAGATCTCCAGTCCTCTGAAATTGGCGTCTACACGCAAACCAAAAATCTATTACAATGAATGTTAGTTCCGTTTCCTATCATCCTCTGTTCATGAACATCGCAACGAATGTTAGAAATTGACCATGCAGGCGATGTAATGGTTTTTTGTCTTTTTTTATTTCGTGTTCCATCTACGCTTTCGACTATACACTGAAACCTCCATTTACGAACCAAAACGGGGGTTCGTAAATTGAATTAGTGCGTAAAAAAAAACCTCGTTATTTGGGATTTACTTCGTAAAAAAAACTCGTTATTTGGGATTTACTTCGTAAAAAGAAAACTCGTTATTTGGGATTTACTTCGTAAAAAGAGTTTTTTCAAAATATTGTCAAATACCCCACAATATGGGTATTTTTGGAATCGGAGTGATGTGTAGGGACCGGAAATCGATGTCTGACGCCATTTTGAAAACCAAGATGGCGGCTTCCGGTTACAGAAAAACTTGGACATTCTGCCAGGTACCCCACAATATGGGTATTTTTGGAATCGGAGTGACGTGTAGAGACTGGAAATCAATGTCTGACGCCATTTTGAAATCCAAGATGGCCGCTTCCGGTTACATAAAAACAGAAAAATAATGTTAAATAACCCCACAATATAGGTATTTTTGGAATCAGGGTGACGTGTAGAGACCGGAAATCGTTGTCTGACGCCATTTTGAAATCCAAGATGGCGGCTTCCGGTTACTGAAAAACTTGGAAATTCTGCCAAATACCCCGCAATATGGGTATTTTTGGAATCGGAGTGACGTGTAGGGACCGGAAATCGATGTCTGTCGCCATTTTAAAATCCAAGATGGCGGCTTCCGCTTACAGAAAAACTTGGACATTCTGCCAGATACCCCACAATATGGGTATTTTTGTAATCGGAGTGACGTGTAGAGACCGGAAATCAATGTCTGACGCCATTTTGAAATCCAAGATGGCGGCTTCCGGTTACATAAAAACAGAAAAATAATGTTAAATAACCCCACAATATGGGTATTTTTGGAATCGGAGTGAAGTGTAGAGACCGGAAATCAATGTCTGACGCCATTTTGAAATCCAAGATGGTGGCTTCCGGTAAAAGAAAAGCTTGGAAATTCTGTCATATGCCCCACAATATGTGTTTTTTTTAATTGGAGTGACGTGTAAGCAGTGATGGAAAAGTTCGAAAAAAATCACTATGACTCGCGAACTTTTCCCCATCTTTTCAAAATGGCGTCAGATATTGATTTCTGGTCTCTACACGTCACCCTGATTCCAAAATACCCATATTGTGGGGTATATGACAGAATTTCCAAGTTTTTATGTTACCGGAAGCCGCCATCTTGGAATTCAAAATGGCGTCAGACATCGATTTCCGGTCCCTACACATCACTCCGATTCCAAAAATACCCATATTGAAGGGTATTTGACAGAATTTCGAAATTATTATGTTACCGGAAGCCGCCATATTGGATTTCAAAATGGCGTCAGATATTGATTTCCGGTCCCTACACGTCACCCTGATTCCAAAAATACCCATATTGTGGGGTATATGACAGAATTTCCATGTTTTTATGCTACCGGAAGCCACCATCTTGGATTTCAAAATGGCGTCAGACATCGATTTCCGGTCCCTACACGTCACTCCGATTCCAAAAATACCCATATTGTGGGGTATTTGACAGAAATTCGAAGTTATTATGTTACCGGAAGCCGCCATCTTGGATTTCAAAATGGAGACAGACATCGATTTCCGGTCCCTACACGTCACTCCGATTCCAACAATACCCATATTTTGGGGTATTTCACAGTATATCCCAGTTTCCCAAAATCACAAAAAAAAACTCGTTATTTGGAATTTACTTCGTAAAAAAAAACCTCGTTATTTGGGATTTACTTCGTAAAAAGAGGGACGTAAATTGAATACTGCGTAAAAAAAGACTTCGTAAACGGAGGTTTCAGTGTACCAGTAAGCTTGTAGAACGACGTACATTGTAGAACATTGTAGAACAACGCACACACTTATCTCGAATCTCTCCAGCAGAAAAAGCATACGAAGTCAAGCATGCGAGAAAATGAGCGCTTCATGTTTGCTTTTAAGCTGCCCATATTCAGAAGCATGGGGAAAGCAGTGGAGAAAGCACAGGTCTGATAGTCTGACGTCCGTGGTTCGAGTCTAGTCGCCAACCTTTTTTCTATTTTTTTCGACATAATTCATTTCACTCACTAATACAACTCCACATTTTTCGGTCTCCAATTTTCTTACATCGGACCGCAGCTAGGTATATCGCATCCTCGGTTCATGCGGTCTCCACTTACATCCTCTGATGATGAATCCCACATATTTGTAAGCGAATCTTACATCCACCGGTTGGGTGTACAAATTTCTGTGTTTCACTAGGGGAACAGATTATTTGTCTTACTTCTTGAGTGGACCTAAACGCTTCCCACTTACAAAGCTGCATGTTTCTCCAATATGAATGATTAAATTGCTGTTTTCCATAGAAAACCTCCTCTTTTATCACCTACCCCTCCCCCCTCTAAGTGGTCCAGTATTCCAACCCACACACGTACCATTATGGAAACAAATATAATCGAGCGAAATTTATTAAATTCGATGATTAATGTGCGGAAACTAATGTGGCTAATTCCCCCCACCCCATTTGGGAGGGAGCTGTGGTGGAAAACAAAACAACAACGAAAAATGCTCGAAAAAATTTATAACCATGCGTGCAGTTAAGATAACGATGGAGGAAAGCTGGCAACGAAGGAGGAAAATGCTATACGAAAACAATTTGAACTCTATTTATAAACATCGCACACAGTTAGCATACGTGTTAATCAGGTATGTAAAGCCAGACGGAAGTGGCAATCAACCCAGTTAATTAAGCTCGTTGTTCCCTTCCCGTATTTCACGCTGCTTCGCGTTGCTGCTGGCTGCTACCGCCTCTGCCTCTGACTCTGCCGCACTGCCACCAACCAGCCAGAGAAAGAGAGGGAGATGAACTGCATCATTCCCTCCCAGCTAGACCCGTCGTGGTATCTTTCTTTCTTGGAAGACCTAGACTTTCTGCGCTAGTTCGCCGTTTCTGTACTGATCCATAGCGCGCGCTCTCGCGAACGGGCATCAATCAGTCAGTGTTGTGTCTATATAGCAGCAATTAGTGATTTTTTCCTCTTTCTTAACAACTTTCGGAAGTGGCTGATTTGCTTGCTAACTATGGCAAACTTACGGCAGCAAATCCCCTTCTGGTCAAATCCCGGGCCACAGGTCCATAAATCAGCATGCGTTCCAGTCCGAATAGTGCCTGGAATAGGAGAAGGAACTCCCGAATGGTTGAGGGTGAATCGAATGGGAGTTTAGTTTGAGGAAAAATGCCTAATTGAATTATAATGAATGCAAATGAGAATCGTTGGGAGTTCAAAATTTCATCAGGTTGCCGTTAAAGGTTGCGTCATGGGAGGAAATCTTCGTTGATTGGAAGTTTAGGAGATTGCTCGTTAGAAGGGTTAGAACCTATTTCTTCGGGCAATGAACTCGCTTGACGGCTATTTCAATAGTGTCGTTTAGATAGCAAATTGGTGATCATGGAAGGGTTTTCAATTAATGTTAGCTGCCTCAGCTAAAAACACATAAAAAGTAGAATTACTTAGCCCGATTTTCAGGGAAATAATTAATGCCGCATACATATCGTAAAATTTATACTTATTATATATAGAAATAATAAATTACAGGTAATTTGATCAAATATACAAAAATTGTCATTTTTTTTGTCCGTCCAAAAGCATGTGCATGACAATTTCTGGAATTTTTGGCTGCTGATTTATGTTTTGAGCTTGATGGGTTGAATTTTCTTTGGATAATAGATCAATAGGGGCAGTAAAGCAAGTTTATGCTGGAATTTGGTCATTTTGACTAACGCCAAAATATTTCAAAATGGCGTATCCGATATTTTTTAATAATGCATCGCTCGAAAACGGCCCATCTAATCGAAATTGGATTTCCTTTTCAGAAAAAATGCACACTGAACAAAAAAAATTCAAACATTTTTGTCAAAAATGAAAAACAGTGCTAAATTATTTTTTCTTTATTTAGGAGATTTTTAGCCGTAGTCTAGTTCATCTCCGTAAAGGGTGGGAAGCCTTATTAAGAGGTTCCCCAGCCACATTGATTGAGTATCATGCTGCTTCAACCTTTGATAATCTACTTAGCTAAAAATATAAACAGCACAACACAGTAAACAGCATACGAAAAAGTCATACTAAAATGATACAAATTAAGAAGAACAAAATATAAAATGAAAAAAAAAAAACCAATAATAAAACATAGGTCCACTGTAGGAGGTCCTTGGGGGCCCTGTCCAGCGGGGATGTCATGACGACCGAAAGAATCGATGGTGCTAAATCCTGCAGTATAGCTTCGCCGCCTTCAAAAAGCGCAGTACAGCTGCTAGAGTTGAGGGCACGTCTGCTAGCGTTTCCCGTACGCTGGCAGGCAGACTGTGGAGGCAACGAAGGTGCTCGAATTGTGGACATACGCTCCACCGTCGAAGGAATATGGCAGAATTCACAGGTCTTCTTGAAGAGTCCTCCGCTGAAATCCCATGAGATTAGGGAGTGTCCTGTCCGGAGTCTGGAAAAAATCCTCTGGTCTCGCAGGTTTGCATGGTCCGTCCACTTTCCGATGTCGCCTTTAATTTTTCTAATAAACGTAAGTCTGGCACTGGACCATTCTGTTGCCCACGCTGTCCGCACTGTGCAAGTGATCCATCTCTTCACGTCCTGCAACGGCACCTTGTGCGAGTACCGAGGATCAGATGGGCCTGACCCGGCTAGGTTGTCCGCCTCGATGTTCCCTGGGATCCCGCAGTGTCCGGGAATCCACGCGTAGGAAGTGTTTGGTGGCGCAACCTTCAGGATGCCCTGGATTCATGGGTGGACCGGGACCTCCGACGAAAGGGTCTGAATAACACTGTGGGAGTCCGACAGGATCAGGATTTGGCGATTCGCAGGAACCGTGACGGCATGAAGAATAGCCACTGCTTCTGCCGAGAACACCGAACATTGTTTTGGTAGACATCTACTCGTTGGGGAAATGTCACCAGCGATTCCCATTCCGACTCCAGCTCTCGATCTTGACCCGTCCGTGTAACGATGCATGTAGTTTGGGTACAATACGGTCAGCTCTACTACCGATCTCCTAAGGGCTGCGGAATTGTCCCCGGCTCTGAACTTCTCCTTTATCCGGCTGTCGATGTTTGATGCGGGAGATTGCCAACTCTTATCTCCGTACCAGTGATTCTTGACTATTGGGGGAGCTCTGCGTTGGCGATTGTAAGGAGAATTCTGTATCCTTCGCTGAGGAGGCAGATTCTGTCGTTTCCGGCGGTATTTGCTGAAAATACAGCGGCTTTGTTGGCAATGGCTGTGTAGATGCTGTACCGGAAAGGGAGAGTGCCAGCTTCGACACAGCTGGCATCGGCTAGCGTCGAGGGGAGGAGACCGGAGATGATGCATGTGTAGCTATCAGTGTTGGCAAAATCAGTAATGAATTGATATTTTTCCGCTCTCATGGGCTCGCAATATCACGTGTGATATTGGAACAAAATATCATGCTAGATATTGATTTTACAAGCTCCTTTCATATTGTGAGACTATTCACAACGTGCAAACATCAAACTGAGAGTTGACTCGACACAAAAATGATTCCCTTGCCCATCGTTTTCTTAGAAAGAGTCAGCATAGTTTGCTATCTCTTTTTAATCTTCACCGATGGCAGACGCGAAGGGACTGCTGCAAGCCGTTATGGAAGTTTCGGTTGCATTCGGGTGTAAAGCAAAAATCATTAAACTCAATCTCACCACAGTTTGGTGAGATTTGCAGTTGGCTTGATATTCCGAGCTGCGATATCACAGCTTGCAAAATCAACCGCAGTTGTTTGCTTGTTGATTTTTGTCTACGAAAATCAAGCGTGATCTTGGGCGTTGGTGAGATTTGATTTTTTGATATTTTCCCAACACTGGTAGCTATTGTACACCGGAGCGAGTATTTATATTGCCTTGTCGTTAGCGATGCAGGTCAGCTCGAGTCCATAACTCAGCCGGCTGTTTACGATGGCCCGGGTAACACGGAAACGTACTTCTCTGTTGTTGGACCGGTGGGGACGGGAGATTGTGCGGATGAGGTTGATCCTGCTGCGACAGCTGGCTTTGACCCCTTGAAGGTGCTGGTCAAAACTCAGCGACCGGTCAATGACAACCTCCAGCAGTTTCACAGTTTTATTCTATGGGATAGCTTGATTACCGATCTTTATGGAAGGTCCGCAGACCCGATGTCAGTACTGGCAAACGTGACACCTAGCGCTCTTTCCAGCAGACAGCTGAAAACCTTTCAAAGCGGCCCATTTGGCTACGGCGGAAAGCCCTGCTTGGGCTCTAATCCTCGTTCGTCCCGGAGTTTGACCTGTGGCTACGATTAGCATGTCGTCTGCGCACACGAAAATGTAGATGTTCACTGGTAACCGCTCGAAGACACTGTTCATGGCTACCAGGAACAAAGTTACAGCGATCACTGAACCTTGGGGAACGCCAGTTTCCTCGCAGAAAGTGCGGGATTTGGTATTACCTACCGAGACTCGGAAGGATCTGCCAGTCAGGAAATTTTGGACCCAGCTGACGAGTTACTTCAGTACGGCGGACGTCTATGTACGGTTGAAGGCTTTCGCAATGTCCAGGGAAACCAACTCCGTATGGAGACCATTATCCTTGACATCCTTGACGAGCTCTCCTAGCGTCGCAAAATACGTAGATGTACCGTGATCTTGCCGGAATGCGTGTTGGTGATGGTATTGCTAAAACCTTCAATATAAAAAAATACCTTTTAATCATTTTTAAGCTAATGTTTATTTGCAAGCTTATCCATCATTTATTTAATTATTTATTGTTGTTTCATCTTCGGTTGAATCTCCAATACTACTCTATCTATTCTGCATTTAGTGGATTGTTCTGACCATAGACGGTTGCCGTGGTGGTACATAGACAGGAATTTCCTGGAGCAATTGATGGCAATTGATGCTTCCGCCAATTAGGTCGAATCATTTTACGCCTTTCATTTAACGGTTTTAAGTTTATCAATGCACATCGAGCTGTATAGCTAGGTAGGTGCTCGGGATCACGCCATGGCAAATTACGTAGTGTGAATCTGATGAACAGTCTCTGTATTTGTTCAACTTTTAAAACGAGTGAGGTATGGAACGGAGCCCAGATGGGAGCAGCATATTTTAGGAGGCTCTTCACTATAGTACAGTACAGCGCCTGAGGCCTCCCTTAGCTCAGTCGGTAAAAACGCAGCTACTAAGCAAGACCATGCTGGAGGTGGCTGGGTTCAATTCCCAGTCCGGTGCAGGAATTTTTCGGGTTGGCAAATTTCTCGACTTCCCTGGACATAGAAGTATGATTGGACTTGCCACACAATTATACCAATGCAAAAATGGTACAGGCATCGAAAGCTCTCAATTAAAAACTGTGGAAGTGCATCTAGAACACTAAGTTGAGAGCACGCAATAAGCTAATATGCGATAAGCAATAAGCTTGAAATGCGATGAAGAAAAAGAAGACAGCGCCATCTGAGCGTAGATATACGTAAACTGCCAAGTGTACCGCCGAATGATACCGAGAACAGCATATGCCTTCGAAGTTACCAGCGCTCAACTTCGAGTCAATCGTATCCCCTAGATCAAGAATTGATGACACTCGTTCCAATGGTACAGATTCCAGTGTGTACGGGTAATTGATAGGGGCGCAACGACGAGACAATGCCATTATTTAGCATTTTATGATATTGACGTTCGTTCCATTTTCACTACACCATAGCAAGAAATTGTTAATATCACGCTGAAGTACAATACGGTCGAGGATGGAAACGATGTTTCTGTAGATTTTCAGGTCATCGGCAAACAGGTGCTTGGTGGATGAGATCCGTGGACACACATAATTTACAAACAATACACTGTGGTACACCGGAAGTGATTGAAAACGATTCCGAACGAGTAGAGTTTAACGACACGAAAGCATTACGATTCGTCAGGCAAGACCAAATCCGGTCAACGAGCAAACCGGGGAGTCTTATAGCTTTCAGTTTTGCACAAGTACGCGCGTGTGGTACCGTGTCAAACGCTTTTGAAAAATCAATGTAGACCGAGTCAACCTGGTTTCGAAGTTCGACCTCGCGGAACAATGTGTTGGTATAGCACATCAGATTCGTGGATGTAGATCGATGTTGTACAAACTCATGTTGATACTCCAATATTAAAGGCCGAACCACACTGTTATGTGTTCCTGACGGTCTCATCGATCTGCGTACATTCGTGGTAAGCTCTATGAATGGCATCAAGGCTGTTAGGAAGTTGAGGAAATTGGTTTCACCGGGTCCTGATGGTGTCCGTGTACCTGCAATCATTTCCTGCCGCTGTGTTGCTGCTTTAGCTGATCCTCTGGCTTGCATCTTTACCGCATCGTTGGACCAAGGAGTTTTTTTTTCCCGAAATATGGAGACTTTCTGCAGCTTCAAAATTATTCGAGATCATTGTGAAAGATGCCATTTTCTTTCACGTCAAATGCTATATCTCAGAGAAAAAGAAGAATAATAAGAAGAAGAAGAAGAAGAAGAATAAGAAGAATAAGAAGAAGAAGAAGAAGAAGAATAAGAAGAAGAAGAAGAAGAAGAAGAAGAATAAGAATAAGAAGAAGAAGAAGAAGAAGAAGAATAAGAAGAAGAAGAAGAAGAAGAAGAAGAATAAGAATAAGAAGAAGGTTGATTGGCTGAAACCGTAGATTTCCAATAAAACTTTCCGTGTCATGCTTGATTCATGTACTTCGTCACCTTTTGTTGCAACCTCCGATGTTCCCCAGGGCAGCAATTTAGAACAATTGCTTTCCTGGTTGACGAGCTCGTTCATTTGGGCTCACTGGTGCTCGGTGAAAATTATACCAGCAGAGAGATTCAAAGACGCATTATGGCAGGGAATCATGTCTACTTTGGACTCCGGAGGATGCTCCGGTCGAATAATATTCGCTACCGCACGAAGTTGACTATGTACGCTGTTTAGACCGGTGGTCCTCTACGGTCACGAGACCTGGAGTATGCTTGGTGGTACCCTTGGTGTTTTCGAACGGAAGGTGTTGCGTACCATTTACGGTGGAGTGCAGATGGAAGACGGAACGTGGAGGAGGCAAATGAACCACGAATAGCACCAGCTGCTGGGAGAACCATCCATCGTCCACATTGCAAAATTTGGGCGACAACGGTGGGCTGGGCACGTTGTAAGAATGTCGCACGTCGACCCAAAAGTAACAACAATAAAAGGCGCGCAGTGGGCAAGGTGGATCGACCAAGTAGTAGGCGACCTGCGGACCCTTCGCAGACTACGAGGCTGGTGACGTGTGGCCATGGATCGAGTAGAGTGGAGATGACTTCTTCGAACAGCAGAGGACAACAAGGCCTTAGCCAATAGCAATATTGCAATATCTCCCGGCTCTTCCGATAGGCAAAACCAAACACTTTATTATCAGAATGTACGCGGGCTACGCACCAAAACTAACAAAGTGTTCCTAGAACTATCGCAATGTGACAATGATGTAGTAGTTTATACCGAAACCTGGCTCGGTCCCGATATCGCATATTCGGAATAATCGCACAACTACACGATCTATCGCTGTGATCGCAACGCCGCAACAAGCCCATTCCATTGTGGTGGAGGTGTTTTGATAGGGGTCAGAAATGTTTTGAATAGTGCCGCTGTCTCGGTTTCAGGCAGTGAATGTTTGGAGTAAACAATGGTCCGAATCAAGCTAGCCTCTTTTGAGCTCTTCGTCTGTACAGTGTACCTCCCACCCAATTGCGACAATTCATAGTATGAACAACACTGGGCATGCGTTCAAAGGCTGTTGGAACAAGTCGGTAATCGTGATATGGTTGTTGTTGTTGCTGGTGACTATAATCTGCCTTATTTGCATTGGGATTCCGATGATGAATTGCGATGCTTGCTACCCAAAAATGCTTCATCTGAACAGGAGTTGACTGTGGTTGAATCGTTCTTTGCCAATGGACTGTATCAAGGAAACGTTACTTTCGGTCGAGAAATGAACAGCACAAGGCTGAGCTGCGTGCTTTAGAGAGCGAATATAACTCTATGCATGCACAATGCTTTCGCAGCTACATCCATCGCACTGAAGCAAGTCTGAAACAGGACCTGAAACTGTTTTGGGCTTATGTGAAAAATCGGAAGCGGACCAGTGGTCTTCCTCAACATTTTTGTTACCAGGGAGAAACAGCTGAATCACCATCAGACTTTGCAAACCTATTCTCGTCGTTTTTTCGGAGTGTGCAAAGTAATAACCGACCACCTTCGACTGAATCGTACTTGAACGTGACAGTTTACAACTTCTCTCTTCATGATGTTCGCACTAAACTTGAGTCCATAGACACTTCGAAGGGAGCAGGTCCTGATCGTTTATCTCCAATCTTTATTAAAAAATGTGCGGAGTCAGTTGCCTTACCTGCAAGGATGCTTTTCAATAGATCGTTAGCGGAGGGCATTTTTCATAGTGACTACAGCTATCACTCCCATTCATAAAACTGGTAGTGTTAACGATATTGAAAATTACCGTGCAATTTCCATTTTGCGTTGCTTTTCCAAAGTTTTGGAAAGTCTTATCCATGATTCGCTGTACCGTAACGTCCATCATGCGATATCAGAGAGTCAACACGGATTCGTAAGGAAGCGGTCCACAACAACCATCTTGATGTGCTACGTCAATTCGCTTGTGAATAGTCTGGAAAAACGTTAACAGGTCGATGCAGTATATGTTAACTTCTCCAAAGCATTTGACAAAGTTCCACACGTATTGGCTGTGGAAAAACTCAAACGTAGGAGATTACCGGAGTGGCTTACTCGGTGGATTGAATCATACTTATCTGACCGCAGTGCTTTTGTGCGCCTTGGTGGATCCTGCTCTGAAATGTTCTTTAGTACTTCCGGGGTGCCTCAAGGGACTCACTTAGGACCACTACTTTTCGTACTGTTTGAGAACGATCTTTGCGTAATCATCGAAATATATGTTCGCTGACGATCTGAAATTCTTTCGTATAATCACCTCTATGGTGGATTGCGGTGCTCTCCAATTGGACATCGACTCTCTTCTTGTATGGTGCTCTTTGAACGGGATGGAAGTGAACATTCGCAAATGTAACGTTATTTTGTTTCAACCGATCGAGGACAACTGCAATTTTCGAGTACAAGATGTTTTCTTCAAATGTTAACCGAGTGTCATCAATCAAGGATCTGGGTGTAATTCTTGACAGCAAGCTGAAATTAATTTTACCGATCACATAGCAGCAACAACCGCCAAAGCCTACGCGATACTTGGATTTATCAAACGCAACACGCAACAGTTGGAGGATGTCTATTGCCTTAAATTATTGTATTGTTCTCTGGTGCGAAGCCATACTGGAATATGGCGTTCTAGTATGGGCACCTCATTATGTCGTTCTTTGCTTTCGCATTGAAAAGATTCAACGAAACTTTTTTAGATACGCTCTACGACTGTTACCCTGGAATAAGCTGGTTGTTCTTCCCCCATACGAGAACCGCTGTGTTTTGATTGACCTTTGTACATTGGCAGATAGGAGGCTACTTCTGCAACGGCTGTTGATATTTGACATTCTGAAAAACAATATTGATTGTGCTGAACTTCTTGGCAAACTTAATTTCAATGCTCCGGTTAGACAGACACGCCAGAATGATCTTCTCTTCCGCAATCCTCAACATCTAACACTCTACAAGCAAAATAATCCTCTTCATGTTTGTTGCCAGCGTTTTAATGAGTCTCGCAAAAACTACGATTTTAATGTATCTAAAATCGTTTTTAAAATAGGTTTAGCTCTAGATTAAGAAATTAAGCTGTCTGTGCGTTTTTTCATACGAAGACGAGTAAATGAATAAAATAAATAAAGCAAGGTAAGTAAGCTGTTCACCATCTTCTTCAACTATGTGACGCTCATCCTGCAGAGTGGTTTTGTGCTAATATCCGATGATCTCAAACTATACATCGTTGTCAACGACGCCGAAGATTGCCGCCAGTTCCAAGAAATGTTGGACCAATTTGTTGACTGGTGCCACTTAAACAAGCTTTCCCTCAGTATATTAAAATATGTAGTCATGACATTACATCGCACAAGGACGCGAATCGTATTCAATTACTCAATTGATGGATTTGTACTGGAAAGCGTAGAACAATAAGCGTCTTAGGTGTAATGTTGGACTCTATGCTTACGTTTGACTTACATCGTTCAATGGTAGTCACTAAGGCAAATCGTCAGCTTGGGTTCATATCAAGAATCTCAAGGGATTTTTCGGATCCGTACTGTTTAAAGGCACTTGTGTGCCTGATTCTTGAGACTGCGTCTGTTGTTTGGATTCCTTGCCAATTTTCCTGGTGCATTGGAAAAGAACGTATTCAAAAACATTCATTCGTGGAGCATGGAGGCAACTTCCTTGGAGAGATCCATTAAACTTACCTCCATATGCTGAGAGATGTTGCTGTTAAGCATGGATACTTTAGAACGAAGACGACAAATTCAACAGGCAACATTCGTCGCGAAGCAATTAAGTAGTGAAATTGATTCCACCCACTTACTCTCTTGCCTGAACTTTCGGGCGCCAAGCAGATTTCTACAGCGGCGCCGGAGGTGTAGTGGTAACCGTGATTGCCTCTCACCCCAGCAGGTCTGGGTTCAATCCCAGTCGGAGCCGCCGGGATTTTCTGAGGCATAACATCTCTGATCACACCTTCCTTTGGAAGGGAAGTAAAGCCGTTGGTCCCCGGTTCATGAGTTGATGGGTCGATAGGTAGGGTCTAGGCGTGGAAGCTGCCTCCCTGGCGTTGGTATCATTGCAGCTCAGCATGGAAAACAAGATCGACGGAAAACAAACTAAGGAACAAGAGCAGAGTTCTACACTCATCGTTCCTATTGCATCAGGACTCACACCGCTCCTATTTTGGACATCATGAACCTTTTACGAGTATGATTCGCATGTTCTCTACAGTTGAAGAGTTGTTCGAGTTTGAGGAACCTGCGGATCGTTTTCGGAGACGTATTATCAATTCTAGTTTATGTAACTAGTATTTGTAATGGCTCCTATTTCATTAAGACTTATTGTCAGATGAATATATTAAATAAATAAATAAATATAGATATTCTGATATTTATTTCCCTGAATATTTAAAAAAATCATCCATCTTGGATGCTTGCCATTTTCAATAAACTCCTGATTTTTCCAAGTAGGGTATCGAACGGCTTCACCCCCTCCCCCGAGACCTTATACAATCATGGGGTAACAATAACTTTCTGTGGTTTAGAGATGAACTAGCCTAAGGCTAAAAATCTCTTTAATAAAGATAAAAAAAATAACTTTCTATGCTCAGTTTCTGCAGCATGATATATCATCATAAAGCATCTTTAAGTAAGATTTTCGATTCAATTTCTTGAGAAACACCCCTTGGTGCTTGACATAGGTGCCTGAGTGGCTGGGATTTTTTTAATAAAGAAAGAAGAAAACAGAAGAAGTTTCCCGGTGGCCGAAGTCGTTTGTAACCCTATCATAATACTGAAAGCATTGCAACTGCAACACTCCCGGAAGATTGAAAATCCCTATGTTCAGCATATTGAAAATGTCTTGGAATAAATCGGGCTGTATCCAGGATCCAAGTTTGTGGTTTATATTTATTCCTTGTAACACATACTATATAAAAACTATATACAATATCAACGGAAATACCCTAAGCTACAATATGGAACCAATGTTTGAATTTTGGAAAAAGCACAGCGAGTAAATTTATTCCTTATATTATACTATCAAAATTGCTCGTATTATCAAAGATACCCCATTTTATGGTAACTTAGCAGATGGGTCAACATTGTTTAAAGAAGAGCTGGATGCTGGATGTATCATAGATATTGTAACATTTTTCCACGAAAATATTGCCAATTTATTCACGAGATCAGGCGATTTTGTTCTGCTCAAAGCATGAACTTACAATACCTATTTTTTTGCTTTTATTTCTCGGAACCGTACTAAAACAATCATGGGACGTGGTTGTACGTACATTTCCAAACTAATCCGCTTTCAAAATAGATAAGTGGTTAGTTAATATCCATTGAATCGTTAAAAACGCGAGTCCCGGATAAATTTTGAAGATGAAACTGTTTTGTTCACCTTTTTTGACGTAGAACTATGTCTTTGTCGAAGGTATGGGATACTTTTCTACTGAAGTAGCGTTACGAAATCATGTAAGATATCAAACGCTAATAACTTGGTCATTTATGGGTGGATTTACTATGTTGGTGCGCCATTTCAATAATGTTTGTTTGATATTACACTTTTAATTTACTATCAATAGTAAACGATTGAAAATTTGTCAAACTTGTTTACTTACCGATAGCCGATAGCAAATCCCTAACACAGTCTTCAATTCATGATACCAAAACACTAACACAACACGAACGTAAATGTCAAATGTGCAAAACATATTAAATGAGTGGAGCATCATGCATTAATCTCTTTTCTTCTTTTTTTAAAGTGAATCTTAGCCATTGGCTAGTTCTTCACTTTGCAGGAAAAATATCAGAGGTATAAGGCTTGCCTTGGGGAAAAAACACAGTTGGAATTTACAGAGTTTTGGTTTGATGAAAAAACAGAAGCACAAACTAGACCATTGACATTGAGTTAATTTATTGACTAATCCGAACAAGGCAGAGCTCCATCGTGGAAGGCGGTGCCCTAGAGGTTCGGTAGAGATGCCCCGACGGCCGAAAGGAAGGAATCAAACATTGAAAAACAATCCAGCGTCCTTCAGGAAGGAGATCAAGGTAGCCAAACCTATATCTGATGATCCCCTGCATCCACGTTGTAGGTATGTTGGACCGGAGAGCAGAAATTACGCTGTGTGAATCAGTAAAGATTAGCACTGGTTGATCGGATGGTGTGATTGGTGCTTCGAAAATCATCCATGCCTCTGCAGTAAAAACAGAGCATTGTGGCGGTAGGATCAAGCTTGTTGGCGCGATCTTTCCCGCAATGCCTATCCCAACTCCGTTGTGCGATTTGGACCCGTCCATAAAACGATGCGTATGCCTGGGGTACTTGGAGTTTAGCATCTCCGCGACGGAATGTCTGAGCACCGCCGAGTTGTCTCCTGCCCTAAACTGGTCCTTAATTCGTCTTTCGATGTTTCACGGTCTCGATTGCCAACTTTTTCCTCCCAGCCAGTGGCTCTTGGCTATTGGGGGGAGGCCGGTATTGGCTGCTGTACGGAGGATTCGCTACCCGATGTTTGTGCCAAGTAGGCAGCCGCTTTGATGGCGACTGCGGTGTCGATTCGAAACTGGAAAGGAAGTACCCCGACTTCAGTGCAGGCTGTGTCAACCGGCGTCGAGGGTAGGAGACCTGAAATTACCCGGATGTAGCCGTTGTAAACCGGTGCCACGACTTGCAACAGTTTGTCCTTGGCCATTGCGGTGAGCTCCAGACAGTAGAGTAGACGTCTGTCAATAACTGCCTTGGCTACATGCAGCCGGATAGTTCGGTTCTTGGTGCGGTGCGACATGGAGATTGTTTTGATAAGGTTTATGAGGGTATTGCAACTATCCTTAACGCTCTGGAAGTGTTGCGTGAAGGTTAAGTGTCGATCAACTAGAACGCCCAAGATGCGTATCGTTTTTTTTCAGGATGACCGGTTGATCCCCGATTTTGATTGAAGCGCCGCCGACTCGGTGACCGGAAGCGCAGACGTGACAGCGGATACTCTTTGCTGCTGAGAGTTGGAATCCGGCTGAGGCCGCCGATTTGGAAATTGCCGCTACAGCTGCTTGTGCTTGGATGCGGGTCCTTGCGATGGTGCGGCTGGTGGCCACAATTAGCACGTCATCCGCGTAGACGAGAATGTGGATGTTGAGTGGCAAACAAGTAAAGATCCGGTTCATCGCTATTAGGAAAACCGTCACCGCGATAACCGAGCCTTACGGCAGCCCTGTTTCCTCCGGGAAAGAAGAAGACTTGGTGTTCCCCACGGCGACCCCGAGTAGCACACTTTCATCACAATAAGTTACAGCAACTTGTTTATGACTGAAATAAGTCGTATATAAGTTTCTACAATTGATTTGTGACAATCGTGCTACTAGGGACTTTAAACGATCGTCTTGCCAGAAAGCCTCGGATAAAGGAAAGGATATTTCCCTTAAATCCCCAGGTGATGAGCTTGAAATACTAACGGCGTCCATGTTCTGTTGAAGGCCTTGGAGATATCCAAGGAGACGATCTCCGCGTGGTGGCTCTTTTTCTGCGTGTCCTTTAACAGTTCTCCCAGCGAAGCGAAATACGTAGAGGTTCCCTTTCCTGTCCGGAAGGCGTGCTGCCGGTTGTCAAGGTATCCATTTTCCTTCAATGCAGCGCGAAGTCGACGATTGCCCGTGCGTTCCAGCACCTTGCTTACGCAGTTGGTTAACGTAATCGGACGTAATTAATCGGTGGCGTTGGCCTTTGGGATCGGGTTCACCAAACTTTCTCGCCAAGCGGCCGGAAAGTCACCAGTACGCCACACCTCGTTGTAAAAGTCCAATAATTTATCCTTTCCGCCGATAGGAAGATTTTTAAAAGAGGATAACCTATTTCGTCTGGGTCGGCCGAGTTGCCAGTGCTGTATCGCAAAGTAAACTGCAGCTCCTCGAAGGAAAAGTCTTGGTTAATGTGAGAGTTGATGCTGTCTTGTGGAATTTGGAATTTGGCGATATCGGCAGTAGATGGTCTTGTTTTGCGGAGAAAGGTGGGCTGCATTCCCAAGTAACAATTTCGGTTTTATAACGGTTCTGTAGACCATTATTTATACTTGTAGCATGCTTTAAAACCTCCATAAAACTTGCAATGTTACTTGGGTAAATCTCTGCGTTTAAATTGAACAGTCCTGAAAATTTAAGTTCTATGATCCTCATTCTATGCTTGACCGTATAGCAGTTCTGTTTGATTTTTACTCGTTCGGTCGAGTTGTTCGATTAGTTTATAGTTTGTTACAAACGTTTGCAGATTTACAGCGCGTTTATTTCTGTCGTCAGTAATGTGTTTTGCATCGTGTGATGGAAAGACAGCGCTTCCGGAAGGTAGTCAAGGTCTTGAAAACTCATCCCAAACCCGTTGCACCTCTCAGAGACAAATATGATGACGATCGGCTCTCTATCACTCCACAGGATCCAAAGTCCACTCGAATATCATGTTGCGTAATGCGTAACAAACCTAGATTCGTCCCCTTGTGTCGTGCCTCCGGCGGATAAGATTAAAGTACAACAGATTTGGTCAGATTTGGTGAAATGCACCAACCAAGAACAGGAAGGCTTCCGGGTCTGACGGAAAATTCAACTTTATACCAAAGAAGTTTATAATTAATTTTATGTTTTGCATGTCATACTTTTCGAGGTCAATGATCTCAAAAATATATTCTGATCTAGCTGGTTTCTCCTACAGATGATTACATCTGAAATATATTTAATTACTATGTACTATGAATCACACCACGCCATCCAGGATTCCAAATTGACGCCTGAATCACACGTTTGTCAGCTTCGTTGTACTTCCATTAAAAGATTACATCCTTTGAACGCAGAAATAGCAAATCCAATTGTAATCAGCTGTACCACTCACATCAAACAATGCTACTTGGGAGGTCTCATCAGGGAGGAATCCCCATTATTGCAAATCACACACTTCTTTAACCCTTCCGACGAACGGCTGTCGGTGAGTGCATTGCTTCTCGCATAGTCATACCACCGCGTATGCTTGCATAAAATCACGAGGCTTGTAATCAAGTGACACCGAGTGACAACTTGATTAACTCCCGGTTGATGTGGTGCAAATTTCCGTCTGACTATTTTTTATGTTCCGTTTTTTCTCGATTCGCTGCCAAACCCACTCCTCCCATAGTGCCAGTAGTAGTAGGCAGTAGGTTGGTATGACTAACTGCTTTGGGTATGACACATGTCCAAGTGAGTTTGTGCATCATCCCACCGTCACCACCACCATCAGTCTCAGCCAGCGTTGTTTTTATCCCGGCAGCAGTGTAGTGTACATTCACGACTGACAGTCTTAGTTAAGTCGCGAGAGTTGCTGCCGTTGAGTGATGGCTGCGAGTGAAAAATCAGGTCAAATCTGTTTAGCTGAACTACAACAGAAAAACAACAAAAAACAACAACAAACGAATGCATTCTGTACAGTTTCCCTCTCTGTAAGTGCCTCACACTTCTAGCGTGCCTATTAGTCGTCATTCGAAAACTATTATTTTTAATTAATTTTAACTTCTTTCAAAATCGCATCACTGTCACTTCCAATATCGAATTAATTATAACGTTTTATTAAGTGCACTGCACTGTAGTCCCAGGCAGCTCCGAAGTTGGTTCGGAATGATTGGCGTCTCCCCGAGGAACAACACAGCGTGAAAGATGAGGAAATGAGGGAATTGCATCGTCTGCAACTTTCTTAAATTAATTTCTTCAGCATGTTACATGGCAGTTTGTTATGACGCTCTGGATTGGGAACGGGAGAAGCAGGAACGATAGTGTGAGCACAACGCCCAGTGCTTGGTAGAACAAACACCGTCAGGAACCGAACGCTATTTGGTATAGTAGATTGCAAATTGAGTGCATACTATTTGATCGATTCTTGCTGGTTTTAGAAAATCGCAGGATGCAAACTTGTTTTTGAATATTTAGGAAGCCATTTCCTGCCCTACAGGCATCGTTCAAATTCGAATGCCTAAAATAATACCTTTTGTGAAAGTCTTTACTGGATGTGTTATGACAACCGACGCGTGTTCCTTTTATCGCTAGTTTAAAATCTTTTGACTATTGTTTTTTTTTTTCAAGACCATAGCGGGGTAAACTAGCTCACCGCAAGAAGGCTCACGGCCCGAAGCTTATTTTTCGCATGTCAAACCGATCTTACCGAATGGAAGGAGAATAGCGAGAAACGCGATCCCGTCTGGCAGAGTCTACCAACATGACTGCTGCGGTGGTGGCCAAGAAGCGAGGAATTGGATTTTGTGAAATGTGTTTGTTCAGTTAATTGTAAATGTCAATCATTCAAAAAGTTTCGGTTTTCCTTTGGTAGAGAAAGGGTATACTGCTAGGCTCGAGTACTGGTGGTGGCAAGGGTAGCAGCACACACATGCGCTAGTCTGACCTGCAATTTTCTCTACTTGGGATAGATTTGGGTCACGACTCATGAATGATTCAGATTTACTTGGACTCATTTAGCTGAAATTGATGGATCATTGATCATTCCGCAGATTGGTCATTTGTTGTCACTCGAGTGTTGCAAGGATCGTAAATTTAACTTCACAGGGGTTAAATGGTTTCAATACGGTTTCTTATCATCCTCCAAAGATTCGAACTAATTTGAATTGTTCATAGGCGCGAAATGAACATCGTTTGAAAAAATTCATGTAAATGTCTATTATATTTAGCAAACACATAGACCCCGTAACGTGAGTAGATCACCTTTTCGTGGTACGTTACGGGATGTAAGATCTACCACCAATTCCTAGTCCTGACTACTTCAAACTAAGGGAACAGGATTTATCAGTAATCAAAGGAACACATCTTAGTCCTTGTTACTTTTTATGCCTTGTTGATAGTGACAAGACTCGGCTTTGTCCACCGAGGATGATCTTGAAGCAAGGAAAAAATAAGTTAGTTAGTCTTCATCTATGTGATTCTTAATCTTCTATTCGCTGTTCCCTAGTTTGAAGTGGTTAAGACTAGGGTTCTGATGCATGGTCATTATCGGTGTCATACCTTAATTTTGTTGCTAAGGAATCCAATTTTGACTGACAAAGGGGCGCGCCTTTGGAGGGTGTTTCAACACTCCGAAGGGTATAAATAGCGAAACATTTCAATTAGAGTCGAATCCTTGCGATAAATGCAAGAATGACAACTGTAAAAAATCGAATATTTCATCATTTCTCAATAGTGATGGAGTACGACATGCACTAAACTAAGGACACGGGATATACTTCAATAGAACAAATTACAGGTCGCAGTGCTGTTTGGTTCCGAACAGAGGACAAAAAAATGTGTTATGTGTCAGCGATATCACGTGATATAGCATCAAAACAGCAAGTGGATTCGGTTTACGTCGATTTTGCGAAAGCTTTCGATACAGTACCTCACAACCTGATCATTAACAAAATGAATCACATATGATTTCCAATCTGGATCACGGAATGGCTCAACTCGTACCTGTCTGATCGAAATGCTTTCGTCGTGGTGAATTCCGTACGCTCCAGGGCCTTTGACACTCTATCTGGCGTACCACAAGGCAGTGTTCTCGGTCCTCTTATTTTTATTATCTACCTATGTGAATGACTTGTGTGAACTGCTTTTATTGTCCAAACTGTCTTATGCTGATGACCTAAAAAATTTTCGTGTGATTGTGTCTCCTGTCGACTGTGTTGCAGTACAAGAAGATATAAATCGTTTGCTAGTCTGGTTTGGCGACAACGGCATGCGAGTCAACAGCAAAAAGTGCAAAATCATATCCTGCACCCGCTGCTATAGCGTTACTCTGCATGGGACAGGATTCCCTAGAACGTGTTAACTCAATCTGCGATCTAGGCGTTACGATCGATTCCAGGTTAACGTTTGGTGAACACATAAGGGCCCATGCATTAATTATGTCACGCTAAATAGAGCAAAAAATTACCACCTCTCCCTCCTATCGTGACGTTTTTCCTATACCTAATGCATTGCTTGTCACAAAATCTTCGAAGAAAAAGCTTTTCATTGAATATATCTGGTGTAAAAATATCATCAAGGTGGTGCATGGAGATACTAATCAAAATTAAAATTGGAAAAATTGAAACACGCTTAAAATTTGGAGGTGCACATTTAACTGAAAATGTCTGGTGGAAAGTTCGCTACACTGTGGTGTATGTTGAAGCAAGGTTTATTAATTTTTCTGGTGCATAATTTGCATCGTTCTGATGAATGCAAGCTTCATTGAAAATTTATGGTGGAAACTTTGCAGCATTCTGGTGCATGAAGCCTGAAATTTGCAAAGCCTGAAAATTGAACCACAAAGGTGCATTGTGAAACAAACTCCACTGACAATTTTTGATGCACCGTTCTGGTGAATGGAGGAGCATGCTTTATTGCAAATTTCTGGTGCAAAATTTGCATCGGTCTGTTGAATGAAATGAACGGAAAATTTCTGGTGGAAAACTTGCACTGGTTTAGTAAATGAAGGCACAAACCGAGACACAAGCTTTATTTAAAATTATACTATATTGAAAAATTCTGGTGGAAAATCTGCACCGTTCTAGTGAACGGATGGGCAAGCTTTTGGGAAAAATTTTAGTCTTAAATTTGCATCCTTCTGCTGAATAGAGAAACAAACTTTAATAATAATTTCTGGAGTAAAATTTGCACCATTCTGATGATTGGAGGGACGCTGTTTTACTAAAAATTTATGATGAAAAATCAAAAAATAGGAGCAAGCTTTATTTGGTGGAAAACCTGCAACATCCTGATAATATAAGAAGCAAGCTATATTGAAAATGTCTGGTGGAAAATGGAAAAAAGGAAATCTGCACCAATCAGAAGATTGAAGAAGCAATTTTTATTGAAAATTACGGTGGAAAATTTGCATCGTTCTGATCAACTGAAATTTTCTGGTGGCAAGTTTGTATTGAAAATTTATGGTGTAAGATTTGCAACAATCTGCTGCATGGAGAGGCCTGATGTAAAAATTGAACGGTTCTGTTGAATGGAGGGGCAAGCTTTATTGAACATTTATGGAAGAAAAACTACAACGTTTTGGTGAATGGGCGGACAAGTCAAACTTGATTTCCGAAAAGAACCTCAAGGGTATTGAATTCTGAGGAAAGTTCTAAAAGAAAAGATGATTTCATAAAAATTCTGCGAATAATTTCTAGTGAATCCTGCAGATAGTTCCAAGATAATTTCATAAAGAATACCGAGAGAATCAAATTTTGAATGTAATTCCAAAGGGATGTTGAGAAAAATTTCAAGGGAGTTCTGGAATAATTTCAAGCTCATTCTGGGAAGACTTTCTGGAGAATGCAGAGGAAATTCTTCTGAAACTTTAGGGGAGTTGCAGTTCCAAGGTGTTCTGCGAAAAAAAAAGTTCTAAAATATTCCGAGAAGAACCTCAAGGATATTGAATTCTTATGACAGCTCTATATTAATATTTCTGGGGAGAATTCAAAGAAAATTTTGCAGATAATTTTTAGTGCATTTTGCAGATAGTTTCAAGACAATTTCGAAAAGTATACCGAGAAAATTCAATTTTGAGTGTAATTTCTAAGGGATTTTAAGCAAAATTTCAAGCGAATTTCGAGGAAAATTTCTAGCTCATTCAGTTCCAATGCGTTCTGAGAAAAAAAAATCACGAAGATTGAAAACTGAAAACAGAGTGGACTTCTGAGAAGAATTTCAAAAGAGCTCTTAGGAGAGTTCTAAAAAAATCTGAGAATAACCTCAAGGATATTGAATTCTGAGTACAGTTCCAAAGGATTTCTGGGGAGTCTTCCAAGAAAATTCTGCGTGTAAATTCTAGTGAATCCTGCAGATACTTCCAAGATAATTCCGAAAATAATACCGAGAAAATTAAATTTTGAGTGAAATTCCAAAGGGATTTTGAGAAAAATTTCAAGCGAGTACCGATAATTTCTAGCTCATTCCGGGAACATTTTTTTGAGAAAATTCTTCTGAAACTCTAAGGGAATTTAAGTTCCAAGGTGTTCTGAGTAAAAGTCAAGAGCTCTATAAATAATTCCAGAGGACTTCTGAGAAGAATTTCAAAAGAGCTCATAGAGTTCTAAAATTTTCGAAAAGAACCTCAAGGAATTCTGTACAAAGTTACACAACAACTGTACAAAGTTTAAAGACAGATTTTGGATTCCCTAATTGAAAAGTGGGTATTGGTTTGCCATTGAACCTTGGTCTATTGTTGTCTTACTAAAAATTCGTCTAAGAATCTTCTCTGAAAATTTTAAGTCATTTATTACCGTGGTTAAAAAGTTGCAGCTGTTTATGTGCGTTGCAATAAATTCGGGTTTGTCTTTTATTACATCTTTAAAACATGTTGAATGTTCGGCATCATTTTCTGTCACTTCGACTGACGGTACTTTGGGACGGTTCATCATCGTTGATGCGATTAAATTGCCAATTTCCATTGGCTGTCTGAAAGCAGTTTGCATTGAAGAAGATGAACCACCACCGGAGTAAAAAAATATATATAAATATATAAAATTAACAGTATTCTGGTTAAAATCTCCATAAATATGAATTTTGGTTCTTGGATCTTCTCCTTGAATTTTCAGTTCTGTAGTAGTGAAAAACTTTTCGTGAGCTGGTTTTTTGGAAAAGTGTGAAAGAAAGTAGACAGAAGCGAAAACATGTTCTTCGCCGTTTATTAAAATTTTAACCCACACATCTTCCAATTATTTTTGTCTTTCACTAGCAATTTGTTCAGCTTGAAATGTAGCATTTACAGCAATAACTACACCACCACCTGATTTTTTTTACCTGATAATGATGAATCGCTGTCACATCGAAAAACACTAAATTTACTACTAAAGACCCCTTCGCTATTAATACTTTCAGACCAACTAGTTTCTGTTCCAATTATTTAAACACATGTGCAGCTGCTTATTTTATTTTGAATTTCGTTTATTTTATACGCACTACGCAAACGGTTAAAATTTTGGCAATAGACTGTAGTTTCACTTAAATAAGAGCTACTTGATAAACTAGCGACATGGTCACTTACGTCGTGCTGGTCAGGGGGTGAAGTTGCTGCATACTGTCTGAAATCCTTTAAGTTATGTGAGATGCCATGATCCTCGGGCTCAGCTGTGTTTTCATTTTCTACCTCAGGTGAGTGTAGATGTAGAGGAAGAATTCCCTGGAGCCATACCATGTAAATTCGGAAGACCGCTTACTGGGTACGTGATTATAGTTTCCCTTTTTTCAAACTGCATCTTAGGTTGATAATTAACCGGCGGTGTGTTGAAGACATTTTTTGCCATGATTTCTGATGTGGAACTGATAGGAACTGTTGTGTTTTGCTATTGCTGTTAATTTTGTTCTGGTCGTTATGTCGATTGATGTGGCCGAAAATGTTGCTGTAATAAGTACTGTAACCGTTGTCAGAATTAATGTTTCGATGATTTCGAGGATTTAAACTGTTGCTGTGTATATTGTTCCTTGCGTTAGAATAATTTCGTGCTGTATTTTGTTTTCTTTGCCTTCTAGCTTTTTCATAGTTTTGTTGATTTAGCCGTCGTAATTTGCGCGCGTCGTAATCTGACCAGTCTGCCTTCCAGTCCCTCCTCGTACCCAATAGACGCCACCCTAAGTCATCAGCGTTTTGCTCATTGCTCATTGGGGAGGGGGTCAAGTGATGGTGATATCACTTCGTATCGAGAGTCAGGCGTATTAAGTGTGACACAGTTAATTTGGGTTTCGATGTTGCCAATACCCGCCGATAACGATTTCAGCTCGCCTAATACAATACATAACCCTAGTATAGGGTTTTTTTTGCATTGCAACAGAAGAGCACAGGTTAGAAGTTATATTGCTGATATTTTTTTCAGCTCGTCCCTGAGATATTTTAGGTCTTCGGAAATTCCTGATGTCATTGCATTGAATTTAAAAAAAAAGTTTTAGCCGCACCCTAAATGTGAGATTTTATGACTTCAACATGCTTAACTTCGCTTCGGCACACCTCCCTCAAATCGGTAATTCGACATGTCCATAGAATTTATTTCACATTAGTCTTAATTTAACTCCTGAGAAAAAAATATTATGCATAAATGATTCTCTTCCATATTTTTTGGTGGAAATGGATCTCGTATGACGAAGACAAAATAATCTAGAGCTGATTCGAGGTCTAAATCTGAACTTAGTCGACTGACTTGAAAAACATGTCTATGACATTTCAAATTTTGAAATCAATGGTGTATAAAATGTTTAAATCGAGTTTTGTTTGCATCACTGCTTGGTTGTATACACACTGCGCTTTAGTCGCGCTTTGCAAAGTAAGTTGCATCGCGTTGCTTTGGATATATTAACTCCCTACGGCAATCGTAAAAATCTGAACGCATACGAGAAATGAATTATTCAAATCAGATGTGATTACGACAAATTACAAAAAAAAAGAACTTACCCCTGGGGCTACTAAACGTCAAAAAAGAAGTCACTCAGAATTCACGCCGAAAGCTGTCAATGCCAGTGGTGGCACGAGTACTGGAGTTTAACGTTTTTCCCTTAACATTTGATACTTTGCGCAATGACCATAGAGAAAACACACAAACGCAAACTGGCAAGCTGAAAATATGTCATGACATTTCTAAACTGTTTTCTGCAGGCGACAGAATATTTTCACATAATGAAGCAGACAAGACCAGCAGCGCGTGTGACATAAATTTATGTCATGTAAAATTTTGCTGATTTCTGGTTTATTAAAGCATTTATTTGATGTTTATTGCATGGAATTATAAGATAAGAATGAATACTAACCACTCATAAGCAAATATGTTAAAATCAGCTCCCTTGGGCATTTACTGTCACATGCAAGCTTGCAGCTAAAATGTAATTTCAATAAACTGTTTGAAAAATAATGAGCAACGACATTTTCCCAAATCTCTATCTCCGCCGTTTGCTTGTAATGTTGAAATACACGACCGCCCGTGTGCTGGCTGTTTTGTTTTTCTCTGCACGATGGTTTTGCAAAAAATGTACTGTTGCCACCACTGCTTCTGAACGACATTTCTGTACTTCAGCAGGACTTCCCTGAACTTTGGGAAAACTTCCCTGAACTTCGGAAGGACTTCCTTGAACTTCGGCAGGCCTTCTCTGGACTTCGGAAGGAGTTTCCTGTACTTTGGCAGGACTCCCCTGAACTTTGGCAGGACTTCCCTGAACTTCGTCAGGACTTCCTGGAAGTTCCACAAGCCTTCCCTGAACTACGGGAAGACTTCCTTGAACTTCAGTAGAACTTCCCTGTCCTTCGGCAGGCCTTCCCTGAACTTGGAGTCTTGGAATTGAAGCTGTCATTTCAGTAGTAGAATTATTAATTAAATACGAATTTGATTAAAATTTCAATACTTCCCATTTTTCTAATGTGCATTGCTTGTTGTTGTTGATTATGTTGATTTTCGGTATGGTTCGAAAGGGTGTGGAGTCAGTATTAACGGAAAAGCAATAACTTTCACCTTGACCGGTAAAGTTTACTGGAATTTTGCCTGGATCATGGATCATTCTCATCATTCGTGAACATATCAAATTGTTTGTTCAAATAAATTTCATCAGAAGGGGAATTAAGAGCTTCCCCTTTTCTTTTGCGTTTAGGTGAAATGGCGGCAGTAAAACGTTTCTCCAAATTGACTTCCAAGCAGATTACTATAAGAATCCGAAGGATCGAAGAGGAATTTTCCAAATCGATGTCCAAGCAGGATTACCTCGGGTAGGGTTCAAACAAGGATCGAACAGGATGGTTTGCTATTGTAAAGCTCAAAAACTCTGTTAATCATGCGATATGCCAATAGCTTACCTGGCTATCATCATAGAGGTAACTCTAAGACCAGAAGGTTCCTAAGAAACGTGTTCAACTTTTTGACTCCACTCGGGTACTCTCTTCGGTCCCAAGCTAATCGATTCACCCCTCGAAACATAGGAAAATCCACTAACCCCTCATTTTATCTGGCAAACTTTCATAGCGAATCAAAACAAACATTGTGTAGTAATGGAATTTATACAATAATTGGTACGTTATTCGATTTGCTTGGGACCAATAGGCTAGTCAAGTAGTGAGCCAATTTAAAATCGTTAGTTTCCACCGGTTGCTATTACTCAGTTACTAGCCCATAGGTTTTCATATATTATTTATATTTTTCCTCTTAGGGGTCGTCTATTTATTATGTCACACATTGAGGGGGGAGGGAGGGGGGTTTGAAAACTGTGACGAGCCATACAAAAAAAAAATTAAGGTCCATACAAAAATGTGACAAAGGGGGGAAGGGGGTTTGAAAATAGGCCAAATTTGCGTGACATAACTAATGGACCATTCCTTATATTGATCAAACCAATTGCAGGAAGACTTTGATTTGCTTTTTTTAATATCAACATTTGCTATTGAAGGGTGTCTCACATCCAATTGCATCACGGAAAAAATGCTGTAGAAAATTACCCATTGGGTATTTTCTTTTGAAAATTTGGTTAGAAGTAGTTTAGAGTGCATTGTTTACACTGTATTTTTTATCGCTGTCAGTTTTTCGAAAGTTGGAAGAAATGACGTCACCCGAAAAGCAACGTCGGGAGTCGATTTTGCGCAAGCACCTGGAAAATCCTCAACTCTCTCATCGGGACATCGGAAACAACTCGGCATCGTGCAGTAAACGGTAAGTCGTGTGATTAAATTATAGTACGAAACTCTGAGCATCGGACGGAAGGAGAAATGAGGTCAGAATGGATGTACTTTTAGTGATCAAGATCACAAGCGTGCCGTGAAAGCGTTTACGCGGAATCCCAATACTTCGGTCAGAAAGTGGCCAAAAAGTTGAATCTGTCCAAGTCTTTCGTTCAGAGAGCCAAGGACCGGGAGGGACTGCATACGTACAAAGTGCAGAAGGCTCCAAATCGTGACGAACGGCAAAATACGGTGTGAAAGTCACGGGCCCGGAAACTGTAAACCCAGATGCTGACGAAGCCTCATTGTCTCATCATGGATGATGAGACTTATGTAAAGGCGGACTTCCGGCAGCTTCCGAGGCTACTGTTCTTCACCGTCCAGCACAAGTTTAATGTTCCGGAGGAAGTAAGTAAGCAGAAACTTTCAATGTTTACCAAGAAATACATGATTTGGCAAGCGATCTGCTCATATGGCAAACGGAGTGCGCCGTTCGTGACTACCGGGACTGTAAACGGAGAGATCTACCTCAAGGAGTGTCTACAGAAGCATCTGCTTCCTCTGTTGAAGCAACACGAGAGCCCTACGATCGTCTGGCTGGATCTAGCTCAATTGCGTACCCAAGGACATGACCCCCTCCCCCCCCCCCCCCCCCCTCTACGCACTCGAACTAAGGCCCATCGAAAAATACTGGGCTATTATGAAGCAGGCACTATGGAAGTATCCCAAGGAGGTCAAATCTGAGGAAGACATGAAGAAAAAGTTGGTTTCCGTACAGAAGAAGCTGCAGCCAGGTGTTGTACTGAACTCAATGAGTGAAGTTAAGCGTAAGGTGCGAGCGTACGGTTATGGTATTGAAGTTGAATGAAATAAATATGCCAAAAGCTTACTAATGGGTTATTTTTTAATTGTCTGGAAGTTCGAAAAGAAACGGTCAACAAGGTAATTTTCTTTTTTTTTCTCAGCGGTGCCGGTGGTGTAGTGGTAAGCGTGATTACCTCTCACCCCAGCAGGCCTGGGTTCAATCCCAGTCGGCGCCGCCGGGATGTTCTGAGGCATAACATCTCTGATCACGCCTTCCTTCGGAAGGGAAGTAAAGTCGTTGGTCCCCGGTTCATGAGTTGATGGTTCGAAATTTAGGGTCCAGGTGTGGGAGCTGCCTCCCTGGTGTAAGTAGCATTGGTGCTCAGCACGGTAAACAAGATCGATGGAAAACAAATCAAAGAAAAAAAAAAAAGGTAATTTTCTACAGCGTTTTTTCCGTGATGCAATTTGATGTGGGACACCCTTTAGCTAGATATTTTATTCTACTTGGGTATGTTTACGATCAAGCCACCCCGCATCTAAAAGTCACACATGAAATCTTGAACAGCTTCGGTAACCAGAATCTGGATTATTATCAAAACCGGAGGATTTGATTTACAAAACTGGAGGTCGAACATCAGTGTAGTTTTGGAGCGCAAGGGATAATCTGATGCAGTGAAGAACTGGTGATTATCAAAAAGAATGAGTGTCAGGAATGCTCAGGGGTCCATTGACAGATGAGTTCTATCGCGTACACGTGTGATCGAGTAGACATGAAAGTTGATTAAGAAAGGTACAAGACCTATGCAACGGCAGGTTTTGCGCTGTGTTGAGGTAACGCCACCCTACCTGATGAAGTTTTTCGATAAATTAACGTTTGAATCTTTGTTTGCAAAAGAAGAAACGTCTGATTGAAAATGCATCCATGAAGATGTATGTACATCTTTTGGACACCTTGCTCTCGCTTAGGGTCAATTTTGCACGATATTTTTTAAATCTTCTAAGTGTCACCATCACAGCAAATAAAAAAAAATATCCGAATTTTAAAAGAAGCACAGTTTGAAAAAGTTGTGTAAATCTCTGTTCAATATAATGCACATAAATGGAGCGTCACCTATCATAAGTTTACATTATTAATCGTGTAAAGTTATATGACACATTATATGCAAAAGCCCATCTTTGTAGACAACTTAGCTTACAAGTTGCTCTTTTGCGTAAAATGAAATACAAGTTCATGTGAATGATCACAATTAAAATTCAGTATTTGTGTTGTGAGGAATTCAAGTTATTCTGCAAAGATTTCTAACACTCTCCGAATACATCGTTAACACTATTTATTGAACTTTATTTTTATTGGAAGACTAGTCTTCCCTAGGGTTCACTTTTAGCCTGGAGTTTATCGGCAAGATTCACTAAATTCCAACCATCTTCAAGATGTTTTCCATCAAATATGATCTTCTTGTTCAACTACCCCAATGCAGCACAAAATGCTACTAAATATTCAATCCCCCCATCTTCACAGCTCGTAAAATGACACATCGTTTACGGTAGACCAGCTTTTGTTGATCCAACACGCACACGGCATAACCCACTCCACACTCGCTTCCAGCCCCAAGTCTGGGTAATTTTGCAGTCTCCTCGGTACTCTCTCCTTCCGTACTCTGGTCCACCACCGCACCTCCCTAACGTCTTTGGTCACCGCATCGGTAGGAAAGAGACAAAAAGAAAACTTCTAATCTACCAACCCATGCCAGGCCATAGCAGTCAGGCAGTGTGTGTCTATATAGAATCTGTAGGTTGGCAGCCATGCAATGCGAAGAAGGAAAATCCAATAAATTTTCTTTAGTCAGCACGCCATCCGTCCATCGTCGTCGTATGATGCGTACCTACACCAACCATCCAACAGTCCTATGCATGTGATTCCACTGTACTCGATACGTTTTACTTTCCATTTCCTTGGGTAAACAACGGGACGTCCAAGTCGGTTCTGTTCGATTAAACCCTGAATCTGAGGCTTGTGTTCAGTCGGTTCGGAGTGTGTGTGTGTGTGTGTGTGTGCACGAAGAGCGCTATTTGGAGTCAATTTAAATGTAAACAAAATAGTAGGTATCGTAGGTACTGACTGTCGAGTCGAAAGAACATCGTGTTTCGATATTGCATGCTACGAAGTAATGCAATCCATACTCGACAGTTTCTGTATGTACAAGCAAGCGGACAGACAGAATTACGAACGGACGGACAGACAAATAGAGAACCGATGCGATGCGATGCGATGCCATGGCTGGCTTGAAGGGAAACTGGGAGCTACGGGCTTGTTGATTCTACACAAAAAGCAGCACAAATATTGTTCAACAGTAGTTAATGCTAAACTTTTTCCTGTAGTTTTCTACATAAATATACTTGGGAGTTGATATTTATGGACTGCAAAAACGCACTTGTGAGTCGATGTTTATCGACATTCTCTTCGCATCATGTTGTATGAAACGGTAGTTAAACTAGAGAACGAGTTCATCGCATGTCAAACAGTTGAGCATTTAAAGAAATTTAAATATGTAAACTTATGCTCCGGAAGGATGTTAAAAGTTTAACAAATTGACAGGGTCACGTTTTTATGGTGTCTGAACTAGAATTCATTTCAAAATTGGACTCCAACAGCTTGGATAAGAAGGTCGAATTTATCCTTCCGTCTGTATTTACTAGTCCACACCCAACCGGGAAATGTTAGATTATCTTACAGACTTGCATGAAAAGTATGCAGAATTTGCAATGATTCACAACATGAACAGATGCAGTAATGGTTTGAATCATTTTGTAATGTTTAGGTTTACTTAATTTTCGATCAAAGTTTATTTGAGGTGCAATCAATTGTAAGAATTGCCATTACATTTGTTATATGAAACATATGCAGAGGATGCGATAAATTGCATTGGATGTAAGAGACACATGTTTCGTGTGTACGAAAACAGTTGAATTAATTTTAATTAAAATCCCACTTGTTACGGGAAGATTGTCCTTTTAAGATACCTTGTTCCCCTAGAGAGGACGGGAAACACCTTCCAGTAAAAACCGACAGTTCTCTCGTAACGTAGCCTATATAATACTTTGCTGATCCCTAGCTAGGATCCATTAGCAAAATGCACTTCTACCTTTTCTGTTTCGAGAGTTGCAGCAACGGTAGCAGCATGTTCTTCACCGGGGGAACCGTTCCGCCAGGTTCAATGCCGTGGTGTGCTCTTATCGTGTTGTCGCCGTATCGCTATCATCACGGTCTGCCGGCTGGTAGCGAGACGACGACAACACGTAGCACTAAATGCAATTCAAGCCAACGATTCCCTCTGCCGTGCTTGTTTCATCCTTTTGCGATATGCTACAGCATGACAACATCCGTGCACCAAATGGAAACCGAGAGAAGGCACTGACGCCACCAATAATTGTATTGCCGGTGTATGGAAGTGGTAGGTATTGCACACCGTTACAATCGTTGGAAGGGTTGTGAAGTGTCATAACGGATACAAAAAGACATTGAGTAAAAGTGGAACAAGATTGTCCTAGGTCCGACAATTTGTAGGATGATTTCAAGCAAGTTTTATGCTATGCAACGGAGCCTCAGATAGCCTAGGCAGTGAAGGCACTGTATTACCAGACGGGATGCATTGGGTTCGATCCCCGTTCTGGTCGAGAATACCTTTCGGGTTGGAATTTTTTCGACTTTCCTGAGCAAAGAGTGCACCAAATATACAAAATCATGCATTGGTGTTGGCATTTAAAGCTCTCAAGTAATAACTATGGAAGTGCATCTAGAATACTACAGGGTGCGTGACGAATTTTTGCAGTAAATGGCATATTTGAGAAAAAATACACCAGTTAGGTATTCTAGCAATGAATTTTGTGCCATTTATTTTCTTTCGCAACATATGGAAGTTGTAAGTAAATTTTTTCAAGAAAATTGCCTTCCCTTTCGACGACTGTAGTTAGACGCTTCCGGAAACTGCAGTATGCACGTTTTAAAATGTTTCGATCCATAGATGTCATCACTGCCTTGATTTTAGCTTTTAGCGACTTAAGTGTGGTGTGAGGGGTTCTATTGGTATCCCGTTGGACGACGCCCTATACAAAATAATCCAACGGATTGATATCGGGACTGCTTGGGGGCCAAATTTCTTCCTCCCAAATTTACGAAATATTTTCCGTAAGCCATTTCTGTGCTTTATTAGCAGTATGAGCAGGTGCTCCGTCTTATCACTTTCCCAAGCCTTTTTTAATATTATACACTGTTCTTTCAGACACATTTACCGACCGAATTATTTCTTTCATGCATACTCCGGCGCGCAACAAAGCGACAACGGCTGACAGATTGCTCTCTTGTTTCGACATCTTTACGTTTACTCAACATTGTTTGTTTAAATCTTTCACCTAACAGTATAAGCTATCCAGTGCTGCCAAATATATCTAAATTATGATGCACAAGCATGAGAAATCACTATTTGAAATTTACTGCAAAAATTCGTCACGCACCCTGTAAGTTGACAGCCGACAAAACGCTCACTACAGAAAACTCAAAAACCTAGAAAGAAGAAGAATAACCTGGAATCTTAATCAACGGGCTAATTAGTTTGTTATTAGACGTACCGTAAAACGGGGTAACATTGATAATTTTTTAAAGTATATTCTAAATATTTTTTGCAGCTATGAATATTTTTTTTAAATTTTATATTTTTAAAACAAGTACTAAGGATCCAAGAGTAAATTCGAAAGTTATTTGTTTAACGGAAATTAAAGCATTTGCACTATTTTTTAAGTTGTGTGACCGAACATCAGTATTTTGATTTGGGGTTACTTTGATAATGCTCGATGAATGTAGAAAAAAAAATGCGAAACTCAAACTTTTCAGTTCTTTAAATATGATACGTTGAATGAGTATATATTCAGAAAATGTCATAAGCAATAAGAATACATCATTGCATTTGTGATGGCTATATCGGAAATACATTCAATAAATGATGGTTTGAGTGCTTTTTCAAACAGGCGAAAAATACGAAAATGGTTTTTTAATATTTTTGTAAAATATGTAATTCATACTATATAAAAACTATATACGAAATCAACGGAAATACACTAAGCTACAATATGAAACCAATATTTATAATTTAGAAAAAGCGCAGCGAGTAAATTTAATCTTTATATTATACTTGTGGTGTATCCGACACAGACAATCAAATCAGTTATGTAACTTGTATTTCAACAAACACTACATCATACACTATCCATTCGTCTCACGACACCCGATCTTTGTAAATATAATTTAAGTATGGTATAGACAACCAAAGGCGATAGTTTACTATCGGTCCGAAAGAACCCCACTAAAACCATCAGCCTACGTTCCTACAACTGGTGACCCCGACGTGATCGTCTTGAAGATCGTTTGAACCGCTAGTTTCCAGACGTGCTACGTGCTACCTCGTCGCGAATGCAAAAATCCCAATTTCCCGCGAGATCCCGAAATCGTCGTTAAAATCCCGACCGCGTGTAAAAATCACAATGGCGACCGGTGGTAGCAGTGAAGCGAAACCAGAAGTCGACGATAGAGAACCGACGGTTATTGCCAAAATTAATTACCCGGAATTCAATTTGGACGACAGTGAAACTTGGTTTATCGGCCTCGAAGCGGCATTCAGTGTTAATTCGATCAGAAACGATAAGTTCAAGTTCAATGCAGTGATCGCTGCCCTAATTATCGCGTGCATTTTTTTTTTTCATTCAGTGATCGCTAATTGCAACGTGTCTACCACGAACGACAAGTACGAGGTACTCAAAGCAGCAGTGATCGCGCATTTTCGACTGTCGGAAACATAAAGACTGACCAGCCTCCTTTCTGGGATGTCCTTGGGCGATCAAAAACCCAGCGTCCTTCTATCTGAGATGCGTCGCCTAGGTGGAGCAGGTGGTATTGGCTAACCTCTGGCTGCGAGCCCTTCCTAAAACCGCCCGTTCCATCATTGCTGCTATGCCATGACTGCCACACTTGATGATCAAGCGAAAGTGGCAGACAAAATTTTGGAGGCTCCCCGTGAGCAGATTTCAGCTGTACAGCCTGCAGAAAATTCACCATCAACGTCCCTCGAGTAGCAAATCGAAGCCCTGTCGCGTCGCTTGGAAGAAGCCCTGTCAGGTGATTTCGGAGGACGAGATTGCCGGAATAACTGTCCGCGAGGTCGTTCATTTGGACGGCGAGAAGAAACTCCAGCTAGAAGCAAGACACTCCGTCGTTGGATCTGCTGGTTTCACTACAGACATGGGGCTCAAGCTCGAAAGTGCGAAAAGAACAAACACGACAACCCAACTGCGAAGAGTATTTTTTTCGAGGGAAATGTCGAAGTGTATACTCGACCGAAAGAAAACTAGATCAAGTTTCCACCAGTGCTATGAACCGAACAACAAACGTCCAACGAATTCATACTCATGACATACATTCATCGAATCGATACCTTATCGATACCGGGGCCGACGTCTCTGTCGTTCCTCCAACACCAAAAGAACGTCTCTCATCAACACCATCACACCAGCTTTACGCTGCGAATGGTACCCAAATCCAGAATTATGGGACCAAACGCATTACCGTCGATCTTGGTTTACGACGACCATTCATGTGGATTTTCGTCATCGCTGATGTCAAATCACCTATCATCGGCGCTGATTTCCTCAAGCATTACGATCTACTAGTGGATCTCCGGAGAAACAAGTTGATCGATAACCCAATCAGCTGAAAATCGAGAATATCCAGGCCGTATCGGAGCCGGCTATTACTACGTTCGACGTAAATTCACCCTTCGCCGAAAACCTCACCAAGTACCAGGGCATCACCGTCCTGGATATGAAACATAAGCCCACCAAGGCAAGTACCGTGCACCAGATACTTCACTACATACTATCAAAGTTATCCGCATAATCAAAGATACCCCGTTTTACGGTATCTGCTTTTGTGGTATAAGCTGCTTATGTAAGGTTAACGTCCCTAATGTCTTTAATACCTAAATATCGAAATATGTAATGCATTTTTAGATAATTTTTACTAGTATCCAAAACAAATCAATTTGTATTGTCCAGATGAAAAAATCAGGTTTGCCAATTTTTCCAGAAAACCTTAGTTAAAGATTTCGGACACTACCAACTTAAAAAAAACATAACTTTTGAACCTAGATTTTCATAATAAAAAAAAATTAATAAAAATTACTTGTAATTTTGTCAGCTAATGATAAAAAATACAGTTGAAAACAAATTTCTCATGAATCCTGATAAATGTGGGCGTCTTAGTGGAATACCTGTATAAAGAGAGAGATAATGATTAGTAATTTCCATTTAATTCCACTACCTTATTTCCTTATCCTTCAGAGATACACGTATTTCGTAGGAGCAGGTACTCCGTTGTTTACTCATTGATGTGTCCTTGAAAAACCATTTGTGTCCGTTTCCTTGTTCCCTTTTGAGTAAAGTTGAATTCCGTTGTTTGTTGATCTCGAGGCTCTCTGCAACATCCTGTTTCCATGGTGTGGATACGGTTCGTAAAATCGTGACGTCCTCTGTTGATAGTTGGTCCTCTGTGAAGATGTGTTCTACAATCTTTGATTTGAAATCATATGTTAGGCTTTAAAACCTAGTTGCTAAAGCTCTCTTGGTTTGTCCTACGTATAATTTGTTACAATGATTACAGCTTATTTTATATACACCTGCTCTACCTGAAACATTAACTGGGTCTTTAGTGGATCCTAACAATGATTTCAACTGGTTATGTCTACTGGTGAAAACTAAATCTAATCCGAATTGTCTTAACTGTGGTCTTAGCTTACAAGTAATATCTTGATCAAATGGAACGGACACTCGTTTCAAGGGTTCAGGTGCTGCGGTGAGGGTTGTAAATAATCTCCTTTGTAGAATTCTCGCTTTTTTATCAATGATTGCCTGGATTGTGCTCTCCTTGGATCCGTTGAGTCTCGCTGTTTCGAAGATGTACTGTAATTCCTTAACCTTTCCTGTATCGCTGAGTGGAAGAGTCTGCATCCGATCAATCATGTGGTGAAAGGCGGCCATTTTCTGCTGGAACGAATGGTTGGAAGCTGGGAGGGAGAAACAGACTCGGAAAATGTGAATGTCAAGTGAAGCCAGAAATGAGCTGTCACAAACTGTCAGTGGGAGCCAGCAGTACAAAACATCAATCAATGGGAAGTATTGATATCGAATACAAAATATTTTCTTGCTTGAAAACAATTTGCACTGCAAAATTTTCGTTTCTTCAGTTCAGGAATCGGTATGTAATTTAGCTAAATTGTCAAGCATCAAGCATGTTATATCGTAAATTTGATAGTTTTCTCAAAATGGAGGGGGTTGTAGAGATATTCAGGTACGGTTACTCTAAATTTTCGGGTTCGTGTCGGGTACGAGTATACGAAGAAAATATTTTTGAGTTCGGATCGGGTAAGGGGTATATTTGGGTACGGGTAGCATCGAGGGGCACGCAAAAATTTCAACTCCGGCACAGGAAGCAGCCGTAATTAAATTAATTCCATTAATTACAGGGGTCAGGTCGGGTTCGGGTTCTTCAAATTTTTATGAATTGGTTACGGGTTTGGTTCGGGTATTCAAATGTCTATATCCTATCATCTTTATGGGATTGTTTGTTAATGTGCTCAGACGTGGTCAAAACATCATACTCTGGCTCTGGGATTCCCACATCATTCCAGTACATGATATTACCTACGCGTTTATTATTATACCTGAGCAACTTGAATGAATTTTCATTCTCACTAGCTCTAATCCTTGAGCCCGAATGAGTTCCTTCGTTACACGCTGTACCACAGACCGGTTCACTTTGTGGTTCGAACTTTTCCTCCAAATCTAGATCGTTCCTGGCGACTTCCGGGTCTGAATCCTCTTCAGTGTTCTGTTCATCTTTTTCATCTCCAATAGCAACCCATTCAGGCACCACAGCAGCAAAGTTCGCGTAGTTATGATCCAGAAGAGCCGGCGAAGAGTAGAGGGGACGGGATTTATAAAAGTCCAACAACCGATCGCTCTCTTCCGGTTCGTCTTCAGGAGGTAGCAAGAAAGCTTCAATTGACGGAACGGCATCTTTATTTTCGTTTTCTTCCCATTTTTATCGACGCGGAAGCAGTCCTCTAAGAGATGGGCCTGCAAATAATTAAAAAAGATCATAGCAACATTGATAAAATGCAAAACACTTGTACCGTCAACACTTACGCTACAGACTCGCAAGCTTGGTTTTCGCCGGTTCCGGAATCCATCCGACAGAACTTAATCCATTGGGATCTTGTGATATAATCAGTAGGAAAGCGCAAAACACCCAATCCAGGATAATTCCTGCTGTTCCGGCCGCAGTATTTCACCTGACACTTCATTTTGGCTGATTCACTACGAGTCTCTACAAGTGATTTTTCAACTCCAACTTTCCACAAGCATTAAGTCATCCGACGGTAACACGTAAACAGCAGAGACACGAAAAACCGAAACCCCTCATTATGGGAACAAATTACTTGATAATTTTTATTTGCCAAGAATTTTCTTGCGCAATATTGTGATTGATTTATTAGATTTTGTGTGTAGTATTTGCTTCTCCCTCCCAGGTTGGAAGTATAAGGGATAACTCTTTTGGTGCTTGTTGGTTTCCTGTAAATTTCGTATTCAAGCGAAGATGATGATGACGATTCCCTGATGACTAGAAGACCGAGAAATGCGAGTTTCCCGTCTTTTTCTACCTCGTGAGTGAATTTGATATCCTTGTGAATTCTGTTGATCTCATCTAAAATTTGTGGAAGAGCTTCCCGTTTACGCTGAAGATATCGGTTTGGTAATAGTCATTTCTCCTTCAGGATTGTCTCCAAGTTGGCCATGAAAAGTTCACCATTGGGGCTCCTTTCGTCTGCTTGTAGAAGTTACCTCGGAAAGAGAAGTAGTTCTCCTCCATACAAAGGCGGGTCAGCTTAAAGTACGCCCGAACCTTTTTTCTCCATGCTGCATCCTCTCGTTGTGTTAATAGCCAGTTCTCCAAATGGTTGATCGCTTCCTTGATCGGTACGCTGGGATGAAAAGAGCTGTGACGTCGAAAGATACCATAATCTCGTCCTCGTTGATGTCTCTTGAAGATTGTAGCTGCTGGGCGAACTCCTGGGTGTTACTAACTGCTTTACTCTGGATTCGGCATACTCTGGAACTCTGTGACTAGCCACTTCGCTAGTTTGTGGGTGGGGGAACCAACCTAAAGTTCACAAACCAGGGAATTTCACTACCTGGTTTGTGAACTTTTGGAAGACCTTTGATCCTGGGTAGAATGGGATTGGATTGCCGTAAACGACCTGCTCCATCTCCTAATATTGATTTGCACTCCTTCAGTGCTTTCTCCACGCGTTCTGTAAGGGGTCTACTGGAAGCTGTCTATACGGTCCGTTGTTAATCTTCGTTGTCATTTGATTGTCGTAACCGTCCTTGTCCATGATAACGACCGCGTTGCCCTTGTCTGCTCTCACATAGTATACTGCTTTACTTTTCAGCTCCTTTGCAATCCGAATTTCCTTTTTGTTGGCGCGACTTTGTTCTTGTCCGTGTTCGATGTGATAGTCCTGACCGTATTCTGTGATGATGTTGGAAGTGTTTTGGTAATCGCTGTCTCTACGTCAATGATGATCTGCTCCACGTCTGGCTTGGTTGTAACCGCGTATCCTAGCCCCTTGTTGAGGTGTGTCAATTGTTCTTCCGTGAATGCGGTCGTCGATCGGTTTACAACCAACCCATCAATGGAGTGAATCCTCGGCGTCGTGGTGAAGGTTGATGGGATCTGCGTTGAGACTCGTGTCGTAGTCTGTTAAGCTTCTTATCGTGCAGCTTCCGCTTCTTATCCGATTCGCACTCCTCTGCTACTTTGGCCCTAGACAGAAACTCCTTGAATTTAATTGGATACTGCTTGGCCAACTTGAGATGTAGAGAATAACATTCCAAAGTCTTCATATTCAGTTTGCTATACAGTCATCTGATGCTACTCTTGATGAACTCGACTTCCATTCTCTTTACTACACTGGGTGGGGTGGTTGTCCGTGCCTTGATCCTACGGCTGGTAGGTAAAAACTTATATTTTTGGCATTTCTTCAGAAATAATACGTTCTTATGAAGTAATGCGATGATTTTGTTCAATCCAATGAATTTGTTGGACTCCGACGACTCGGTTGTCATGATGAATCCTGATGAATTTGAGCGTTTCAGTGACGTACATTCAGTTGAGTATTAGTACAAGATACTGAAAAAGTCTACGCATTGTAGAAGGCATACGCAAAATGTCAAGGTTAAGCAAATAAGGTAGTGGAATTAAATGCAAATTACGAATTCTTCTCTTTCTTTGAAAACAGAATCTTTTTGATTACCATAATAATTGAAAGGTTAAATAAATTGTTTGCTTTATATAATGTGTTGTTGGAATTGCTAAAACCATGAAAAAGTTAAGAAGTATTGACAGAATGGGTCCAAAAAGATTGAATATACATTATTAAGAATTCCAAACATGGAGAAAGGGATGTTTACATTTTTTCCTAGCACTTTTTGATTTTTCTCTAAATGTTGGAAAAGATATAAAAAATTCAAGGCAATCTTTTTTTTCTTAAAATTACGGGTTATCATATTTTTTCTATCTCAATCTTTTCTGAATTCCCATCTAAAGTATTTTAATAATATTTTAGGCGTACTCTGCAGATCACCCTTAGTTCATATTCTCTATAGAAATCTCTTAGAAATCGCATTGGTACTCAGCACGGAAAACAAGATCGACGGAAAACAAATCAAAGGAAAAAAAAACGTTGTTCGGGTAGCGGCGCCGGTGGTGTAGTGGTAAGCGTGATTGCCTCTCACCCCAGCAGGCCTGGGTTCAATCCCAGTCGGCGCCGCCAGGATGTTCTGAGGCATAACATTTCTGAAAGCCGTTGGTCCCCGGTTCATGAGTTGATGGGTCGATAGGTAGGGTCTAGGTGTGGGAGTTGCCTTCCTGGCGTCGGTAGCATTGGTGCTCAGCACGGAAAACAAAACATTTGTATTGAGAGGTAATTGTTTTGCATTCTGTTTGCTATAAAATAAAATGCAATGAAAAAAAATAAAGGAAACGAAATATTTGCCCTTTTGTGTATTTTTGAGTCATTTCCAAATTTTATTTATATATGGGAATGCGCAGAAATAACCGTTATGGATATGTTACTCAATTAAGAGTAGATCTGGTTTTAATTAAATTGAGCGGTTTTTCACTCAATTTTTAGTAGCCACGACACTGCCGTGCACAGGGTGGGGCAAGGTGGGGCAATTGCCCATCTTTTATTTGTAAGATTTTCATTTCCACATTTACAAAATTATGATATAAAATAGCTTGATTTCTTGATAACTTGATTTGAAGGTAATACTCCGTACAGACAGTTTTCACTGGAAATCCTATGTATGAGTGCTCGTTGCAAGACAGCCTATATTACATGATATAAGGCATAGTCTGTACGGGGCATAAAATAACTTCATTTCATAAAATAAGGGCACTGAAAACCTTTTATTGCATCAATTCCTTTGAGATGGTGCCTGAAAATTGCTTCTCAAAGGTGCATGAAGGGACAAAATTCAATGAAATTTTTTGGTAAAAAAAATTGCACCACAGTGGTGCATACAAAACATTTATGGTGTATTTTTTTTTCAAGGTGTTTTATGGAGGGCTAAAATAAGAGGGTAAATTTTAGATTGATAAAATTCACCTTCGTGGTGATAAATCAAGGAAAAGCTTTCTATTGAATATTTCTGGTGTAAATATATCATCAAGGTGGGATATAGTGGGATAATGAATAACTCTGGTGGAAAAACTGAATCACGCTAAAAATTTGGAGGTGCAAATTTAACTGAAAATTTCTGGTGGAAAGTTCGCAACACTGTGGTGAATGTAGAAGCAAGGTTTATTAATTTTTCTGGTGCAATTTGCATCGTTCTGATGAATGCAAGCTTCATCGAAAATTTATGGTGGAAAATTTGCACCATTCTGGTGCATGATGAGGCAAAACCTGAAAATTTCACCACAAAGGTGCATGGTGAAACAAATCTCACTGACAATTTTTGGTGCACCATTCTGGTGAATTGAGGAGCATGTTTCATTGAAAATTTCTGGTGCAAAATTTGCATCGCTCTGATAAGTGAACTGAATAACAAAATTATGGTGGAAAAGTTGCACTGGTAAATGAAGGCATAAGCTTTATTTATAATAAAGCTATTTTTAAAATGTCTGGTGGAAAATCTGCACCGTTCTGGTGAACGGATGCGCAAGCTTTTCGGAAAATTTTTGGTCTTTAATTTGCATCCTTCTGCTGAATAGAGAAACAAACTTAAATAGTAATTTCTGGTGTAAAATTTGCACCATTCTGATGATTGGAGGGAATATGCTTCACTGAACATTTATGATGAAAAATCTGAAAAAAGGGGCAAGCTTTATTTAATGAAAAACCTGCAACATTCTGATGATAGGAGAAGCAAGCAATATTGAAAATATTTGGTGGAAAATGGAAAAAAGAAATCTTCACCAATCAGAAGATTGGCGAAACAATTTTTATTAAACATTAACGGTAGAAAATTTGCATCGTTCTGGTCAGTTGAAATTTTCTGGTGTAAAATTTTCTGGGGGCAAGTTTGTATTGAAAATTTCTGGTGTAAGATTTGCAAAAACCTGCTGCATGGAGGGGCAAGCTGAAATGAAAATTTTTGATGTAAAAATTGCACAGTTCTGGTGAATGGAGGGGCAATCTTTATTGAACAATGGACGGACAACTTAAACTTGACTTCCGAGAAGAACCTCAAGGGTATTGAATTCTGAGGACAGTTCCAAAAGAAAATATTTCTGGGGATGATTCCATGAAAATTCTGCGAATAATTTGCGAAAAATTTCAGATAGTTCTAAGATAATTTCTAAAAGAATACCGAGAGAATCACATATTGAATTAAATTCCAAAAGGATGTTGGGGAAAATTTCAAGGAAATTCTGAGGATAATTTCATGCTCATTTTGGGAAAAATTTCTTGAGAATACAGAAGAAATTCTTCTGAAACTTTAGGGGAATTTCAGTTCCAAGGTATTCTGAGAAAAAAAAAGTTCTTAAATATTCCGAGAAGAACCTCAAGGATATTGAATTCCTAGGACAGTTCCAACATATTTCTGGAGAGAATCCTGCAGATAGTTTCAAGATAATTTCGAGAAGAATTCCGAGAAAATCAAATTTTGAGTGAAATTCCAATGGGATTTTAAGCAAAATTTCAAGCGAATTCCGAGGATAATTTTTAGAAACGGGTAAGAATTTCTGAAGGATTTCCAGTTATAAGGTGTTCTGAGAAAAAATCATGAGGAGTTCTAAATATAATTCCAGTGGACTTCTGAGAAAAATTTTAAAAGAGCTATTAGGAAAGTTCAAAAAAAAAAATCTGAGAGGAATCTTAAGGATATTGAATTCCGAGGACAGTTTCAAAAGATTTCTGGGAAGTGTTCAAAGAAAATTCAGTGGATAATTTCTAGTGAATCTTGCAGATAGTTCCAAGGTAACTCCGAAAACAAAACCGGGAAAATTAAATTTTGATGTAAATTCCAAAGGTATTTTGAAGAAAATGGCAAAGGTGTACCGATAATTTCTAGCTCATTCCGGGAATAATTTCTGGAATTTCTACTGAAACTCTAAGGGAAGGTCCATTAATTATGTCACGCAAATTTAGTCCATTTTCAACCCCCCCTCCCCCCTCTGTCACATATTTTGTATGGAACTTATTTTTTTTTTGTATGACTCGTCACAGTTTCCAAAACCCCCCCTCCCCCCTAAAAGTGTGACATAATTAATGGATGACCCCTAAGGGAATTTCAATTCCATGGTGTTGTGAGTAAAAGTCAAGAAGAGTTCTAAAAGTAATTCCAGAGCACTTCTGAGAAGAATTTCAAAAGTGTTCATAGAGTTCTAAAAACTTCGAAAAGAACTTCAAGGAATCCTGGTGATGGACTTTTTCGCAACAGTACAAAGTTTAAAGACAGTTTTTGGATTCCCTAATTGAAAAGTGGGTATTAGTTTGCCATAGAACCTTGGTCAATTGTCGTCTCACTAAAAATTCGTCTAAGAATCTTCTCTGAAAATTTCAAGTCATTTGTTACCGTGGTTAAAAAGTTACAGCTGTTTATGTGCGTTGCAATAAATTCGGGTTTGTCCTTTATATCATCTCTAAAACATATTGAATGTTCGGCATTATTTTCTGTCACCCTAACTGGTGGTGTTTAGTTACAGCGTTGATGGCTGGCATCACTGCTGGAGTACAAGTCAAGTGCAAGAACAAAAACAGCAATATACTTTTATGAAGAGCTTTGAGTGTGTTGGTTTATTTCCATTTAATTCCGTTATAATTGTTTATCTTTTGACAGATGCGCGTATTTCGTCTACTACTTGCAGACTTCATCAGTGCCAAGTACTAAACATCACTGATCAAGATTGGATTGATCAAGAGCAATATACTGTTTGTTCACTGCTATGCGCACTGTTTGAACCTTGTACTTGTCGACGCCGTGTGCATGCGAAAGGAGAATGCGATTCTTATTGGTCATATATGTAGGTTTGTCGGTGCTATCACCACCATATGACGTGACTTCATCTGAATCCAACCACCAAGGCAACAACATTGCAGCAAATGTATCATTTCAGTTAAAGCCCTACTATCGCAACCATTTGACGAACCGATCGTCATCAACATCGTCGATGGGATTAAATTGCCAATTTCCATTGTCTGTCTGAAATTATCACGAAACGAAAATCAATTATTTTATTCATGGGTTTCACTTATACATTTTTGCCAAAACATCAGCCTTATACATTCCATAAGACAAACCACATAGGTCGTATATGAATGCATAAAAGGTATGTGTGACCGCTTATACATTTCATTTGACATATGATCTTCATTAACTTTTTGCAAGGCGTCTGCTTATAAGTTGACTTATACATTTTATGAATAATCAGCAATAGAGATTTGCCAAAAGGTATGAGGAGATTTCTATCCGTTTGCATGGAAGAAGATGAACCACCACTGGAGCAAAAAATAAATAAAATTAGCTAGATTGAACAGTACGGAAATGGTGGGAGGTGGACAGCACTATACGCCACGCACTTTGGAGTACTCCCTATCCCCAGATTAAATGAACCATAGAAGAAAAAAAAATTGCCCCTCATTAACAAGATTCCTGTGCACGCTAGTAGCCACGAACGAGCGTGCACATAAGTTCTAATTTCCATGCGTTCAAGATAATTTTACCGAAAAGATGTTACGGAATTTTCATCGGTGTGACAAAAATTTATTCGGCGGCGTGAGCCATTTTACTGCGGCGGCGTGCCGACTCAATTTCATCGGCCGCGGCGGCGTATGAAAATCGTCGGCGGCGGCGCACAGATCTATTACTAATCAGGGGGTAGAAGGTCACAAAGTGCCACCGCCGCTAACTAAAGCTTTGCATTGCAAATGCATCAGTAAAAAAAAATAATGATCTATGGAACAAGTTGTGAAAAAATTAACGATTAACGTAATTATTAATTGCGATTGCAACATTATTGGTATGATTTTGATAGATTTGGCTTGAAAATCATTACGTCTTCGCCGTAAATGTACTTAAAAGTATGATCGATAATCTTAATTTACATTTTAAAATCCACTGTGTATTTTTTTATGAAATCATCGTTTTTATCTCAATTGGTTGGTACATCCAATATCTTTCGCAACCCGTATTCCAAAGTTCTGGAAGTTTTCCCGCTTCAAAAAGTCGCATTCCAATCCCACCACAGCAGGAGTTTAATCCGGCCAATGTACCAATTGCAACCGAAAAGTCAACATTACACATAACATTTCTCTCGAAGCATGTACCTACCGTTTCTCAACCACAGCGGCAGACTAGAATTTGCTCATTCGCACCTCATCGCATTCCTAACCAACATCAGAAGAGAGAGTTGGAAAAACAAATAAAAAACCACAAACTTCTCCGTCGTCGTCGTCGTCCTCATGTTGATGCCTTGCTTCTCCGGATGCACTGATCATGGAGGAGATTAGCAGAATCACTTCTTGACTGCTTCTTCCTAGCATGTTTACAGGATTAGCACCCCATCACACGAAAAGTCAGAAGGAACAAACTGTCTGGCGAATTGTGATTTTTTTTCCCTTCCTCTGCACACATGGGTATTGCCCGTCAGTTCAATCGCAACAACATAAACAATCTGAGACGATCGGCGAACGGAGGAACGCACTCGCGCAGCAGTGGTCCTCCTGCTTCTGGAAAACGGGTGAAGATTTTCGTATGCTGTTTTCTTTGGCTGCTGGGTGTTTCCTCCAATCGGAATCGTCGTTTAAGCCCGGTTCCAGACGTACAACTATGCACGTACCCTAGCACTGACTGTAATAGTATGAAGCGGTAAGTCAAACTGCATGTAATCTCTGTTTGGCTTACAACTCAGCCAGTCCATCCGGAGTTAAAAGTTGAGTGCACTGAGGAATATTGAGTCTATGCTGAGAAGAATAACAAAGAAAAGGTGGAGAGCAAAGCCGGCAGGTTTTAGGAAAGTAGATTTCCGATTGTTGATTTATGAACTCTATCGAGGAACCACATGCTGTCGATATGGGTGCATTTTGCAGTAGGGTTAGACGAATTTCGTATGTTATATGTTCTCGCGTCAGGCATCAGAGGCAGGGTCGTTGGGTAAGGCATGGGCCGGTAGGATTTGACAAATCTACTTCCTAGATGTTGAGCGCAGCATACCGATCAAGACGTATCAAACATTTGAATTCCATTTAGTCAGTGCTAATTGTTCAAAAAAACTTCTAATGCAAACGTCCTGTAAGAGATTTGTAATACTTCAAAGAAAGCATCGTCTTCGAACAATGCCAACAGAAAAACAACAGAAGGTTTAATCCCAAAACTAAAGTGATGTTCTTAAGAAGGTAATTTTCGTTCCAATCATCCTTTTCCGTTGTTCTTTCTCCATCCCACGAGGTATCAGTCGAAGAAGACGCCGAAACAAGGCAAAATCACTCTTCTTCAGCATGACCACTTCGTATCCGGTGATGACAAGAAAACGATGTTTATTTGACTTCTTGAGCGCAGACAAGGCTTATAGTTTGAGGCGAAATAGAAACAGAAGCACTTAATCGCAGTCACTGTCGTCATTGTCGTCTGTTGCCGCTGTCGCCGCTCGCCACCGTGGTCATTCATTGCCGCCATCGAGGAAAAGTGCTCCGTCGACGGTGTCCAGTGCAGTAGGTCATTGGCATTTGTCTTTAAACAGCCACAGTCTGTTTCTTCAAGGGAAATTGAAAAGCGCAATAATTTCCGTTCAACTTGCTCCATGTGACATCCTGTCGTGGAAAACCAGGAAACACGATTCGCCATCTTCGGTGTCTCATAAATATTCATTTGGTATCCCTGTACGAGCTAACATAACGGTTCACCAGGATATGATCCTCCCTGCATATAGGTGAGCGTATTTGAACATTGTGATACCCCATCCAGGGGGAAATGAAAAATGCTGGAAAAACGACACGCGCTCTGCCCGGCCACATATTACCTGCTGCTGCTAGGAACTCGAGACAAATCCAATCTACTCCGGGTGCCTTGATATCGCACCAACGACGCGTAAGTGATATGTGGCATTAGACTGGTCGTTTTCTCATACATTTTGACACAGAACAGAAATGGAACTCTGGATCCAAAAGTGACTCCACATTATTTTTCTAAACACCAGTGCACCTAGCGGTAGAAAGCAAGTTTTGCCTGAAGTTTACATGGGCAGCATGCTTTGAGTGCCCATAGAAAGTTCATGTGAAGCGCATCCACAAGCATTGCTTGGAGAACAAAAATTTTCCCCCATTTTTTGATAAACTGATTCACACTTCCACTTCTATTCTGTGATTTTGACAAGATCCGTATACAAACTTTGAATCATGAGTGCCAGCTCATGTTACAACCAAATGAGCTGAGATTTTATAAGAGTGTTTTTTTCACCTAAAAGCACAATTGTGGGTGGAGAGAAGGTAGACTACGTCTTACGGGAAGGTACTGGGGGTAAATCGAAAATCTAAAATTACGACCGTCACGAAAAGGTGTAAGGTTTTGAACGCTTATAACTTTGCCATTTATAGATGTAATTAAAATCAAAGTACACCAGTCGATAGGAAATAACTCTCGTTAGCTGTTACAATAAACGCTTTTTCAATTTTTCATAAAAAAAAAACTGTTTTAAAAATGTACAAATAAAAAGTGATAATTTTATCACTGTTTTCATAAAACAAACGTTCTCCCCAAACCCAGTCTTGATAACCGAGTACCATTTGGTTGCACATCGTGCTGCTTGAATCTGAAAAGTTATAAAACTGCGCTTTTAATGTTGATACGTTTGGACCTGAGGACCATGATACGTTCGGATTTTCGGATAAAACTACCGAACGCTTTGACGATTCAACTGAGAGTGTTTATTATTAGGTTTTTAGGTTTGGAGTTCGCTAGTGTACATGTGTGTATGTTATATAAAGACAAGGAAAGTGCATATACAGATTATGCTGCGTTTGCAAATTAGATCCTCGCAGCCTGGCTTAAGTCTGTGCTGTATATACAGTGTGAATCGGTCATATTACGGATTCACAAGTCGAACTGTAATTATGATGAATTGATATGCTGGTACGACACGTTTCTGCTGATGTAGTAAATTCGTGTACTGTATCATGATTTTGGGATGTCTACTACAATGTGCCTCAACTCATTTTCGCTTCAAACGGCGGGTAAGCAGGTAGCAGCAACAGCAGCAGCAGTTAGCAGTAGCAGCAGTAGGAAGGCGGTTCCTGTCAAGCGTGCAGCGTTCGAGTTTTGCACCTCGAACTTTGCGCGTCGTTCCCGTCGATATCACTGGCTGCTGGGAGCGCTCCTTGCCTGAATGATAACTACAAGTCTCGATTACTTTTTCGAAAGGACATATCAAGAGCAAATTTTCATTACGTCGAATGTAACAAAGGTAAACAAAGTCGAGCTATCAGTGTCAATCGATGCTCCTGCTATTACACTATATTCTGTCCGAATATAGGATCACATCCCATTTTTAAATTTATTTACCAGTCAAATTGCTTTTTGACGTAATCACCTTCCTATCAAAATAGTTTTCGATGTTACTTAAGTCACCCGATTTCTATGGAGATGTCGTTTGTCTTAAGTAACAGTGCAGAGAAACCCGTGAAAAGTGTACGTTCGTCGTTTCGCTTTCTCATTATTAAAGTGAATAAATCGAACCGTTTGTTGCTAAGATGATTTCGGTGGTCCTAAAATGATGAATGGGCTGCACGTAAGGAGACGTAATTGATAATTCTCCCGAATATCCTGGTAAATACACTTTGACTTAAGTAACAATAGGGGCCACCAATCGACGTATAATAAGTTTTGACTCCAAAACCAGTATTTTTTAGCATGAATGCAAGCGATTTGCATTTGTATGATTAAAACCCGGCTAAATATGTTAAACATTGCTATCACTATGAGATTATATGTGTTTAATTGGAAATAGGAATAACTTTTCGGTCATCAAAACAAAACTTCGGTGCGAATGTTACTTACGACATAATGAAAATTTGCTCTTGATATCAGCTTTTGTAAACAACGCATTTTATCGTCGGTTTGGCATAACTGATAGCTCGTCCACGCATACTACCGCCTTTATATCAGATAGGGGAACATTTCCTCTGATAGTAGAGTTAGCATGTGTGGGTGAGCTACCAGTTACGCTAAATCGACGATCAAATGCGTTGTTTCCAAAAGCTGATACGTCCCTTTGAAAAAGTAAAAACGAGAAATACTGCTTGGGCTGTGTCCCAATTGCCGAGGGGTTAAACGTGGCACTTTGAAAGTTATTTTCAATGTTCGAAAATCCCGAATATTGATCAGTTTTCAAACAGGACTCAGCCACGGTTACCAAAAGTTAACTTCTAGTCGGTCCGATATAACCACGCTCGTATAGCAGGGTTATTCGATAACTCATTGGTCACCACAAGTTAAATTTAACTAACCCACTTACAAATTATCGCCGACTTCGGTAGTTTTTACCGAAATCTGAACATCTGAACTGTTCGGTAAAATTTATGCAATTCAATTCAAATGCTTTTCAGCTACTTTGAAACAAAATCTTCACTAAAATGCCAAGATTTGATCATTTAAACAAGGTTGAACATGTTTTGAAATTATTTTCAAATTCAATAACCTTTAAAATGAAGGTCAAAGTTTTACCGAACGTTCAGCTGTTCTGATTTCGGTAAAATTTACCGAACACGAAAACAAAATCTTAGTGTGCACCCATTGCGACACAGCCTTGGAAGTAAAATTAGGGCCATCCATAAATTACGTATATTGTTTTGAACAATTATCCCCCCTTCCCCCTCGGAGAGTGTTTTGCAATACACCTAATACATGGCCGGCCCAACTTCTGAAACCCCCCTCCTCCCGCAACTACTACGTTATTTATGAAAGTTCCCTAATCATTGGGCAACAGTGAAAATCAGCAGCACACAACACACTAAACAGGTTGGAAATTTAGGTGAAATTCCGGTATTGATCGCCAATAACTCGCGATCAGAACATTTTAGCTTGAAATCCCTCTATTTAATTCTCGGTATATCTTTAATCTATTGTTTGAATAAAAAAATACTGAAAACGGTTTTTTTTTTTAAGATTTCGTGCGTTTTATGAACGCACATCCATTATTTTGCATAAGAAAACGGGGTGTTTCTGCGGTGAAAAAAAAAAAGGATTTCCCTTCACAGATTACATACTCCTGTAACAAGCACTGAAATTATCATACGGTATCTCTATTTATGCTTTTAGATTAGCTATGAAAGTCCATCCTACTTGGAAAATTATGCCATAGAACGGTTTATAAAATCCCAGATTTTTTTGCTGATGGGGGCGAGACATAGCAAACTGTTCGATTGAGTAATTTTCCAAGTAGGAGGGACTTACAATGCTTATCTCTTAGCAGTACCGTCGTTTTTTCAGTGCTGGGTACTGAAATTCGGCAGTGAGCGTTAAAGAGGGCCTACTTGTAATGGTCGATTATCTTCATCGATTTTCTCTTTACATTGCTACAGTTAAGCGAAACAATTCTAGCTGAACATTGCATTAGGTCCTAAGTACCATCGTCGACTTTATCCTTGAATCCACTAGCCCTAGGTATTTTCAGCACACATATCGATTAAAGAAGTTTTTTATCTAGCATCTAATACAATACGACAAATACATGAAACGTTTATGTGCTCAAGTTATTAACGAAGGAGAAAGTCGACGAAGAGAATCGATCAATGCTACTTAGAACCTAATGCAATGTTCAGCTTGAATATTATCTGATCATTGTAGTGCTGTTACAGGTTGTATTGGTTATCAAAAGTAATAGCAAACGCACTGAGAAATGTTAATCTAAGCAAGTTATTAACAAAAGAGAAAATCGATCACGGTTACAAATTTGTAATCTGTGATAGATATGGAACTCACTTTTTTCCCACCACAGAAACGCCCCGTGTTCTTATGACAAATTATACACATGCGTCTACAAAACGCGAACGAAATCTTTAAAAAAGCAGCAATATTTAGTAATTTTTTTTTGCTCAATCGGTAGATGCAAGATGTACCGAGAACTTATTGCTGGGATTTATGCCTAATCGAGATCATCCCAATCAACTCCGGAGTAATTTGAGATTTGGGCGTAATTGTTTTTGTAAACATACACTTCAATCACCGATTTCTCGCGAATAAAAACTCAGCCTAGAGTCGGAGATAAAACAGCTTACGGCTGAAAATCTCCTAAATAGCCGGCGCCGGTGGTGTAGTGGTAAGCGTGACTGCTTTCTCACCCCAATGGGTCTGGGTTCAATCCCAGTCGAGGTCGGTGAGATTTTTCTGAGGCATAAAAATCTCTGGTCACGTCTTCCTTCGGAAGAGAAGTAAAACCGTTGGTCCCGGCCTATGTATGTTGAAAATGGGTGCGATATCCTTCGCAGGTGTGGAAGCTGCCTTCCTGCAGATTCGATTGCCGTCAATGGATGGCAATCGATGTCCGTCGGTGATTGGCACTAGATTGCGAAACAGAGACCGACGTTAAATAAAAGAAAGAAGAAGAAGAAGAAGATCTCCTAAATAAATAAAAAAACTCAGCCTAGAAAACTAACAACACACTCATGTAGAGGAATGATTTCTCTGTCATTTGTAATAGTTTGTTCGCGAGATTGAGCTTTTATTCGCAAGAAATCAGCGAGTGACATATTTGCATACAATAGCAATTATGCCCAAATCTCGAAGTTCTCCGGAACTACGAAATGTTGCATAACATTGGTGCAAAATTGTGCACTCCGTTTTTGTGTGTGTATTCTTTTTTTAGCGTTTTGAAGTTGAATCGCTGAAGAAACCTTATTTCTGATCAATCTCAGTACCACATAAAAATTTCAATAACACAAATATCAGCTCTTACGAACTTTATAACAAATAAACTGGAACTTCACGTTTGCTGCAGTGCAGTACACAAGGGGTTTCAATTTTATGAGTGAAGTCACAACCGTCCAAGATTTATGCCTTAGAAATCTTGAAGTGATAGCGACTCACGCAAGAAATAATAATAAATAATAAGCTTCCTTTGAATTGGTCGCGTCGCCACCTTACTCATATCTGATTGTAATTTAGGAACCAAATGTAACAGAATATGTATTCGCATTTTTATGAGGTGCTAAATTTAACCAAGTTTTACTAAGTAGGACATCCAAAATATGTACATAGGACCGAAATCATAGGCTACTTCTATTGAATTTTAAATCAATATGTAGAAAATGGCACGAGAATTTCACTACACAGCTTAACGTAGTCTACGTCAACCATGCGGTCGTGTCTTGTACACAACGCCACCAATTTTTCTTTTTGGGCCAGTCTAATGTGGTATATGTTATCCCCCCACGTGTGCCACACCGGGATCTAGGACGACGCCGCAAGTCTAGATGCGGCGTTTTCGTCGTTAAGCTTGTCAAATTATATTTTATTTTAACGTACCCCGGGACGCTCTCGGTTTGGCTGGTTCGATGATCCATAAATATTTATGGAAAAATGCCTCTCGGCAGAAGAGCACACACTGCATATGTGTATGTGGGTATGGCTAGGCGCATCCAGTGAGCGACGAGCGATGAGGGACGTTCTGTCACTGGAATTGAGGATGTGTCATAATTTGATCCGGAGGGTTGTGGAAGAGTACAGGGGGATGCGAAAAATGGGAAACTGTTTGGCCTTCTGGCAGAGGGGTTGCTCCGGTATAAATGTCTGGAGTTTGAAGCGTGATGTCATATGATTTTGAGTGACGCCAGCTGGGTGTAAGGAAAATGGAATAATTTTGGATATTTACATGGAAATTAAAATGTTATTAGCATGTTGGCTCTGAAGGGGTGGTAAAAACTGTTTGACAGGTTTTGAAAATGTATTTTAAAAATGGTGACTTGTCGAAGTGTGAAATGCTATGATGTTTGATGTTAAATATATGAGAGTTTACGTATGGCGAAATTGCAAACGTCATATGAGGCAAATTTTATGACAGATAATTTCTGTTTTATTTGAGTGATGAAAAGTTATTTCTAAGTAAGGGCCTATGCTTGGTTGACTTGAATAATGCTTCCATAGAGGAATTCAATTTTATCTTGGTATTCAAAGCATAGAATAAGGCCACTAAATTACATAAAAAGGTTAAAATTATCTGCCAAACCAGCGTTGCCAGATATACCGATTTTCGAACAAAATACTGATAAGGTTCCTCAGAATTCCGATTTTTGAGATTTTATACCGATTCACACGGATTTTTTTTAATAAAAACTATTATTGTCTGCCCGTGCGAACACTTTAGACAAAACTATTTGTGAGAGACTTTTATCTTTCGGAATATGTCGATTTTTTTGCTCCCTGGCTGCTGAAACTACCCTATTTACCCTGGAATCAGCTGATGGCTGCTCATACTGGTAATTCCTGGGAATCGGAAAATATCTTTATCTTTAATCTGACCATCAGAATGTAATTTTTTTAACTTTCTGAAGTTTAATTAATCTTTCCTTGGAATTCTTCTTACTCTCCCCTGGTATTTTCTTCCACCATACAATGTAACTTATTTTCCAAATCCTCCCGGAAAGTTATTCCGACTTACATTGGAAGCATCTTTTGGTTTCGCTCGAAAGGTGCTTTCATCTTCACCCGTCAGTTTTTTTCAGCTCCCCCGGAATATTGTGCTAGGATTCGAGGATTCTACCGATTTCAACCGGAAATTTAAATTGGCATCCCCCGTCTGGAGCTGATCTTCTCCTAGAAGAAGTCTTGAAACCCCTCTGTCTTCCACCGGAAAATGCTTCCAACTTTCTTAAGAAGTTTCTTCCAAACAACCTCAGGAAGGTTTTGTAGTCTTAATGAATTTGATGGGGAAAAGCCAATTCAATTGGCGTAAAAACCCCATATCTGTTCACAATACAGTACAAAAATTACAAAACAAGCACATCAGTGAACATAACATAAAGTAAACATGGCTTCAAATATCAACTGTAGTCCAAACATAAAACTTATAATTCAATCAACTCCATTGGACATCCATCATCCGAAGCAATCCTCGTCGGCAGTGGTGAATCGAGAATGAAAAAGATACAGATAGCATAATCGTTACAATTTAGGAGCAATGGAATATTAGTCACCTTTCAAAACAACGAATCTCATTCGATCTATTAATACAATTCAGTCAGTCTACGCTTAAATGTTGCCACAGTAGAGTTGAAGACGAAGAGGATGGAGACTTCGTTGAACCTAGCCGACATGAAGCGGACAGGGGCTCAAGCAGCAAAAAGTTTCGTTTGCGAAGCAATCGTTCAGGAGCCTAGTATCTTCAGTGCGTCAGTTTCTCCTGTGAGAATTTTAGCAACACACACCGCTTGGGCATCGTTCCGTCTCTGCTCAGGCGTCTGCAGTCCCAATAATCTGCATCGACCTCCATATTGTGGTAAGTTCAACGGATCTCGCTACGGAAGGCTTCGTAGGGCATATCTCACAAATGTTCTCTGAATTGCTTCAATCCTACTACAGAGTTAGATTCCAGGATCGATCGCACCAGAGTGCAGTACAGAGACATAGAGGATCGGTGAATTCGCAGGATATTTTGAACATAAATCCCAGCTGTCGATTGGTTCTACAGATAATATTGTTGTAGTGCGGTCGAAAGGTCAGCGCCAAGATCACGAACTTGAAGAACACTGGGGACTGATTGAATAATCGTACGTAATCGGGATGAGCTTGCGACGAAACGATAAAATGTTACATTTGTGGATGCTCAACGTCAGCATGTTCCGGTGCACCAATCAGCAAAACTATTCAAAAGGAGTAGTAGAGCATGGCAGTCCTCGATACCTTTAATGATCATGTATATTTTGACGACATCAGCGTAAAACACACGGCAGCCAGACGGTAGCACGAGAGAATGCTCGATTATGAAGAATGAGAATAACAAAGGACCCAGGTTGCTAACTTGTGGCACACCAGATAAGTTTGGAAATTGTACCGAAGATTCAAATCCGATATTAACGGTGAGGTTATGATCCCTAAACTAAAAAGATCCGCAGAGACCCCAATTCTCCCTAGGGGTTTCAATAGTATTCCGTAGTCAACTCTATCGAAAGCTGATTTCAAATCAGTGTATGCGGTGTCGTTCTGAGCATGAGTATGAGAAATGGAACAACACTGTTCAGTAGCCTGTTAAAGATTTAAAAAATGCTAGATTTTTACCTAACCTGAGACTAAGATTGGAAAAAACGACTCATAACTACTTTGTGCAAGACCGCAAGTCGATTCCACTTCGGTGCAAAAAGTTATTATTTTTTTAATTCATGGCCATGTGTACTGCGCATACTCACTGGGGGTGCATATTAGCTTGTAGGTAAGCGAAGAGCATCAGGGCGATAGTAAAAAAATAATAGCATTTTGCACAGAAGTCGAATCAATTTGTGGTCTTCGATGAAGTCATTCTGTATAGTTTTATATTTTGCCAAGTAAGCGGTGCCAGTGGTGTAGTGTTAAGCGTGATTGCCTGTCTCCCCAAAGGGTCTGAGTTCAATCCCAATCGTCGTCGCCGGGATGGTCTGGACGCTTCGGAAGGGAAGTAAAGCCGTTGGTCCGCGGTCCATGAGTTGATGGGTCGATAGGTAGGGTCCCCCTAGTAGCACGCTTGTCACAAATCAATTGTAGAAACTTATATACGACTTATTTCAGTCATACACAAGTTGCTGTAACTTATTGTGATGAAAGTGCGCTACTCGGGCCAGGTGTGGGAGCTGTTTCCCTGGCGTTGGTAGCATTGGTTCTAGTCCTGTGTGGCGCCGTGCCGATGTTTTCACACGACGATTTTAAGTCGGCGCGTCGCCGTGATGATTTTTGATAATCCACCGTTATAATTTTGGATACACCGTAAATGTTATATTTTTTATACTATTTAAATTTGAAAGACGGGTTTCTCCCAAACCATTGCACATAATAAAACACAATCAATGTCAAACTTCAAAAAACAATACCGTGGATTTCTGATGAACTGACACACCGTGCAAATTATTGCTCAAACGACATTAAGAAGATGGAATGGAGAAAAGCGAAATAGAACGATGCGAAACGAAACGCAGAATTAAAAAAAAAACAGCAAATAAGGCTACCAGAAACTCCCTTTTCTGATGGTCATAGGGTTACTAGAACTTCAAATTAAAAATGATCTCTTATAATATAATACTCAAATGTCGTTCATGTTAACGGAGGTCCACGGGACACAAAAGTACATTGTTTCTTTATCATAGATCTGATTTTTTGAATTGGTCAACTGTTTCCGCAGGTACCAGAGCTTCAAGCACATCCACTCTATGCTCATGGAATACAAAAAAATTTCAATCCAGTAATGTTTCCCGCATAATCGCGAACCATAAATTGACCTTACCGAAAAAGGTTAAAAATTGTCTATGATCCCTGCTAAACTTTAACTGAAATGGTTATGAAACTTTATATGAACGTTTGTGTGATAATATTTAAACCTTATGTATTATGGCTTTTCGGAAGTGGATCTTACAAATAATAGGTTGTTAAGAACCGTTACCATTCCAAATTCTTGTTTCCTCCATACATTTTCAGAACACCAATTAAATTCGAACCTTTTTATTTATAATTTGATCACTTTAATGGTAATGGTAATGGTTCTCAGTAAGGTCCATTAATGGTTTTGTAACATCGATCAAATTTCTGTGGAATATATCGCGCATTGGTTGTCTGTAATTATCTGTAATATTGGTATGATCACCAATTAACAATATATTCTACGTTAAGTTGATCGATAATACAAAACCATCCATGGATCTTACTGACTAGCATAACCATTACCATTAAAGTTCTCAAACCATAAGTTAAATGGTTTTAATTTAGTTCTCTTTCCGAAAATGTAACGAGAAACACTAATTTGGAATGGTAATGGTTCTTAACAAACCATTATTTGTAAGGTTCACTTCCAAAAAACCTTAATTCATAAAGCCGTTCGCAATGCTGTTGTATTTTATATAGACTGTTTCAATTTGAAACTAGAACAGAAACGCACCCCTCGCAATGCTGAGATGCAGTTTTATTATTCGAGTACTAGTTTGAACTATATTTGCAACTGCTCGACTATTTTGTTTATTTATAAGCGGGTTTGAAACACGAATGCTGGATCAACAATAGAAAAGGGCCCATCAGCATTTGTAAACAAACCGTTCCAAAGCCCATTCCTTACAAATTGAAGGCCAGCCACACAAACCAACACCATCATCGTGTAGGTAGAAGTTTCCCCTATCCGATGATGGTGTTGGTTTGCATGGGTGACGTTTGCTTTGTGAGTAAAGGGCTTTAGAACGGTTTGTTTACAAATGGTGATGGGCCCTTTTCTATTGTTAATCCAGAATGGAACTCTGTTTCAAATTTCTATAGATGTATTTGTGGAGCTTCTAATCTGACAGATGGCACAGAAAAACGAGGTGACGAAAAGGAATCTCATTCTGTTATTGTTCAGATTCGGCAAATTGATAAAGCAAATAAATTGGCTTTACATCATAGACATCTGTCAAGAAACCAGATTACTCCTATTTTTTCAAAGATTTTCAGGTGATTAGAGATGTATACAAACTTCGCTGTATATTTTTTCAATACTTCTGGTTCATCAATTATTCTAAAGATCTTCTAATGTCCAATAATTCAAATCGCGTCTCTCAGATATTCTCTTATGATACCATGTTGCCCAGAAATTATTCCAAAGACCATCAGGTGATCAGAGATCTTCAGGTACTATTCTAAAGGTGTCTAATAGTTCATATTGCATCTCTCAGATATCCTCTTATGATACCATGTGACTCAGAAATTATACCAAAGACGTTCAGGTGATCAGATCTGATCAGATCAGCTCTCCAAAAAAATCTTTTGATTCATTCAACATTCAAATAATGTCTCTTAGAGATGCTCTCATGATACCAGGTATATCAGAAATTATTCCAAAGGCCTTCGAGTGCCCATAGGTTTTCAAAAACTTCTCTGGAAAATTTCTCAATACTTCAAGATAATAAAATATCGGATATTCTCTAGGTGTCTCAGAAATTATTACAAAGTCTTCAAGTTCTCATAGGTCTCCAATAACTTCTCATGATATTGTTTCAATACTTCAAGATAATCAAGTTTTGTTCTGACGATCTTCAACTGTCTAACATTTCAAATACCGTATATCCGAGATTCTCTCGTGATATCAGTTGTCTCAGAAACTATTGCAATGGCCTTCAGGTGCCCATAGGTCTCCAAACACATCTCTGGATATTTTTTTTTTTCAAGAAATCCTTATTCAGTGACCACCCTACATGTTTTGATAGTAGAATCGTCCGGAACCTTTTTTCGTGGTTCGAACTCGTTACCTGACCCTGGATTACGTTGTTGAAATCGTCTTGTTCCAGGAAACATTCTTGAATCAGAATCACCTTCTCCGTTCGTACTAAAATCACCGACGCAAACAAAATTTGCACACGCACACATATGTAGCGATGAATTCCAAACACCTTTAATACTCCGTTCACATTACAGCCTATATCTTTAGACTGTCTTGCAATGAGCACTCATACATAGGATTTCCAGTGAAAACTAGATGTATGAGTGCTCATTGCAAGATAGCGTATATTACGTGATATACGCTGTAATGTGAACAGGGTATAAATCTGTGCGTTGCGCTGATCGTTTTGCAGTTTAATTTTTAACAGTTTCAAATTTTAGAAATGTCGAGTGGTTTGAAACAATATTGAAACTCAGCATTGCTAACTTTAGCACACAAACGTTCTTGAAAAGTTTCATAACCATTTCAGTTAAAGTTTAAGAGGGATTATAAACAATTTTTAACCATTATCGGTAAAGTCAAGTTATGGTTCGCGTTTATGCGGGTTTCTTGACCGGGTTGTAAATCGAAACAACTGTCATTGGTTTGGTGAAACCGCTGCAACTGCGTATTTTCGGAAAGGGAACGACGCGTAGAGGCCAGAAATTGATTCCATTTGATCGTTGATCGTAACTGTTAAGAGTTGATGAGTAGTTGAATGCCCAAGGCGAAATCCAAACTGCTCATCTGCAAAAATTTAGTTTGTATTTATGTGAAGCATCATTCTACTTAAAATTATCTTTTCAAAAAGTTTACTTATTGAAGAAAGCAATCTTATTGGACGGTAGCTAGAAGCTGCAGCTGGATTTTTATCCGCCTTCAAAATTAGAACAACTTTAGCATTTTTTCATTTATCAGGAAAGTATGCCAAAAGGAAACATCTGTTAAATAATTTTACCAAGAAAGACAAGGTACTCTCTGGGAGTTTTTTGATGAGGATATAGAAAATTCCATCATCACCTGGAGCTTTCATATTATAAAACTTTTTAGTTATAGACCTTACTTCGTCCAAATCAGTCCCCCAGGAATTATCCAAAATATTTTCCCGAGAGAAAATATTCAGATAATCCCGAGCAACCTGATTCTCAATAGGACTAGTAAGACCCAAACTGAAATTATGGGAACTCTCGAATTGCTTGGCAAGTTTCTTAGCTTTTTCCAAATTTGTGATCAAAATTTTACCACCTTCTTTAAGCGCTGGAATTGGCTTTTGAGGTTTTTTTTCAAAATTTTTGTGAGTTTCCAAAAGGGTTTGGAACTCGGATCTAATTTAGAAACATTATTTTCAAAAGTTTTGTTCCTCAGGGCAGAGAATCGCTTTTTAATTTGTTTTTGCAAATCCCGCCAGATAACTTTCATGGCAGGATCGCGTGTTCTTTGATATTGTCTCCTATGGACATTTTTAAGACGGATCAAGAGCTGAAGATCGTCGTCTATTATAATTGAATCGAATTTAACCTCGCATTTTGGTACTGAGGCAGCTCTTGCTTCAACTATAGAAGTAGTCAGAGATTCAAGAGCATAATTAATTTCATCTTTGGTTTGCAAAGGAATGTTTGGATCGAAGTTATATTCCATAAATGTTCAATACTCCTCCCAATCAGCTCTTTGGTAATTGAAAGTAGAGCTGTTGGGATTACAAATCATTTCTTGGGATATTTCAAAAGCTACTGGAAGGTGATCAGAACCGAAGTCAGCATGGGTAACCAATTGGCTACAAAGTTGACATGAATCAGTTAAGACCAAATCAATAGTTGAGGGATGTCGTACTGAAGAAAGGCATGTTGGGCTGTTTGGATATTGAATAGTGTAATAACCTGCCGAACAATCATCAAACATAATATTACCATTAGAATTGCTTGGAGCATTATTCCATAAGCGGTGTCTTACATTAAAATCACCAATAATGAAGAATTTAGACCTATGACAGGTAAGTTTCTGAAGGTCACCCTTGATAAAATTCTTTTGCTGGCCTACGCATTGGAATGGCAAATAGGCAGCTATAAACGTAAGTTGTCCAAATTTTGTTTCAACAGAAACTCCCAAAGTTTCAAAAACTTTGGTTTCAAATGAAGAAAGAATTTTATGTTTTATTCGTCTATGAATAATGATTTCAACGCCACCACAGGGTTCATCAAGACGATCATTTCTATAAATCAAATAATTTGCGTCCTTCTTAACCTTATGGTCAGGTTTAAGGAACGTTTCAGTTATAACGGCAATATGCACGATATGAACTCTCGAGCATTCCAATTTAAAATATTTAATGCTTTAAAATCCATAACTGAATTTTAAAGTCATGACAATATTGTTTGCAAATTTTACTCCAGTTTGAATAGTATCAAACATGGAGCTAGATTTAAGCATATCAGAAATCATGTCAATTAATGATTTCTGTAAAAATTCCATTTTATGGGCAGTAATGCTTCCTAAGTCAAAATTGTCGAAATTTCCGTTAAAATTACGTTGGTTAGTATTTTGATTTCTACCCTTTGCAATAGCAGCATAGGTAGCTCCATTAACTCGCTGAACATTGTTAGCAGCGAGGGTACTAGGTATAGATGAAAAATTTGAAGCAGGGGTGCGAATGTAGGATTTGTTCCTCGCTGACCGTTGTTAACAGCAGAGTAATTTGTACCTGGTCGGAAACGTGGAGCGTTTCCTACCTGACGCTTAGAGCGAGATTGTAAGATCACTTTGCGAGTCTTACATTCCCAAAAATTCGATTTGTGGTTTTCACCACAATTTGAACATTTAAATTTCTTAGGATCTTTTTTCACAAGACAGTCGTCCTTTGCGTGAGAGAAATCACCACAATTCATGCATTTAGCTGGCATGTAGCAATTTTTAGTTCCGTGACCCCATCCCTGGCACTTACGGCACTGGGTGAGGTTTTGAAAATCTCCTCCAGTCTTCCTGAAGTGTTCCCACATCACTCGGACATGGAGCATAAGGCTAGCTTTTTCCAAGGCCTTAAGGTTGTTTAGTACACTAGACTTGAAGTGAACTAAATAAAAATTATTTATTAATAATCCCGTTGCGCAAATCTCCAGGACGGAATTTCATTTTCATTTTGATTACTTGGAGTGGCACAACTCCAAGTGATTTTGCCAGTTCATCTTTGATCTGATCCAGGCATTCACCACTGGGCAGTCCTTTCATGACTACCTTGAACACACGTTCTGTTTTGGTGTCGTAAGTAAAAAACTTGTGCTGCTTCTAACTTAGATACTTGAGAAGACATTTAAATCCATCCAAGGTTTCAGCCAATACACGGCATTTACCCCGACGTCCAATTTGTAGTGAAAACTTAACTTTCACGAAGTTTAAAAGTTTCATGCGAAGAGCATGGAAATCGGAAGTGGTTATCACAAAAGGGGAATCTTTATTTCTTGGCATTAAGCCGGGAAAGTTTGCTAGAATTTTTCTTGGATGGTGGATCATTCTCATCATCCGTGAGCAAATCAAATTGATTACTCAAATTAATTTCATCAGAAGTTTGCCCCTTTCTTTTGCGTTTAGGAGCCATAGCGGCAGTAAATTTTTATCCAAATCGACTTCCAAGCAGATTACTATAAGAATCTGAAGGACCGAAGAGGAATTTTCCAAATCGATATCCAAGAAGGATTACCTCGGGTAGGGGCCAAACAAGGATCGAAGAGGAATAAGAGTTGAACAAGGTAGAAATTGTACAGGTTGAGCACTGAAAAGTGCTGTTTAAATTTGTTGTAGCTTTGGGTAGTAGTAACACTTCCTTCAGCAAAAAAGCAAATAGATCCGCACGGCAAGAGAACACGATACGGATTGATCGAAAAATATTTTGATCGGAAGGTTATAATTATGTATATCAGATATGGGAAAATTTCGTCATACATTGTCGTAAAAATCACGACCAACAAAAGAAATGGTCTCAACAGTTATTGTATACCAACCGTCCAAATAGATATAAAGCTTGCACATCCAAACCTAAAACACCAGGCTTGGAGCAATTTTCTTTCCAAAGCAACTCTTTCCTTCTAGCCTCATTATCATGGATAATTCAATCACATTCAGCGCTCTCGCTTGTCACCGCTTTCAATTGACAGCTGCTCATCAGAACAAACAGACAATCGAAAGGCGAACGGATTATGCCCGGAATCCATCGGCGGCGCATCTGCGCGAATTGACGTTCCCTATTTTAATCATTCTTAATCCATCATCAGCTCATGTGTGTACTTCGGCAGCATCATTGTATTCATCGTTGGCTGCGAACGGAGCATCCTAATTCGGGCGGAAAATAGGAAAGGATTAATCCATGCTGCTCCGTTCACTCATTCATCATAATCAACTCGAGGATTCGATCCGGATGCGCTGTCTGAGGCTATTTTTACCCCGTTCATGATGAGCAGGGATTGTTTGATTGTTTGACACTGCTAAGACGATTAGTTTCGTAGTGTTTTTGTCTGGTTGGCTTCAGAGCGAGCAGAAATGGGGGACGTATTCAATCAGTTTAATTGAATCTACTGATTGCAGACAGTGTCAGTTGCCAGTTCGGGTTGGGTGGATTAAAATGAATGAGCGCTGTGATAATCCAATGGATGGACAAGGGCTTGCGGGAGGGGAGAAACGTTTTGTCGTTGATTGATCACACTGAAAACGCACTACTTGCCCGTTTGGGAAGCAACCGCTCATCCATAGATAGTAGCACTATTCAAACTCTCTCGTGAAGCTAACGAACCGTGAAGATGTTCAAAGGAAGCTCATCACCATACCATGGATGAAAAAACGAAAATTCTTCCGATGTTACATCACTCACTACCACTGGAAGCTGTTTCAACGTCTTGGATGTGAGAAAATAGAGGATCCATCAAACGACTGACTGTAAGGTATGATGAATAAGGATTTTCGTATATCCTTCATCTAGTCCTTTTTTTTCTGTTTCGCTGACGAACGATGGATTATCCCAAATCCTGCTACACACGCAAACCATGCGTTTGTCATCAGTCTGCGTCCAACCCACGAAGCGACCGACAGCGGTGATGCGTTGAGCGTACTCCTGACAGCTGACAGAGCCGGTAAGATGAATGGCTTCAGGAATTCTTCAGCTCAGTTCATAAGGTAGCTTGAATATGGTACATGTGTTCATCGTTGTTCAATGGAGCGTTTATGATGTTCTTGTTGATAGGCCCTAGTATGATGCAAGTGCTACCGTTCGTAATTGAATTGGTTTCTTTTTCTCTCGGGCTTCAGATGAGTTTCTCTCGACCATCCTTTCTGGCATGAGTTGGGGAAGAACGATGGCCAGGACAAAGTTTCGACACTGTTGATCGATTTTCCATTGGTTGCTCGTTGAAACAAATATGAGCTTGTGAATTATTTACTGCTATGGAAACGAAACTGATGGTACTGAAGTTGGAATGTGCAGATTGTCACAACTCAAGCCATTTGTCTAGTTGCATTTAGCTGTGCTGATTTGGAGAGTGACATCCCTAATCACCTCTTCCACTAGTCGCTGCACACTTCTTCTGTTTGTTATCAGCATTTTGCTCAAGTTTTATTCTCGCGCATATCGATTATGAAGGCGAAAGAGTTCTGTTTCCCCACCACCCCCTGCCACCAGTCATGTGCTGCCACTGATTATGATAAATTACATATAATTTCATTCGTTCGTGGAACTGAGGCAGCGAGTCATCAGCTGGTAGAAAGCATACAGTAGCGTGTATCGTTAAAGTACTCAATTTATCGCAGAGGAATAAGAAGGACAAAAATCTGTACAAGATTGAGCATTTGCTGCAACTGACAGCTGCTGCTGCTAGAAGTTACCCGTGCGATGACGATCAAGACTTGAGTTGTGTGTTAAGAAAAAGTTGCGTTATTTAGCTTGGCGCGGCAATCCATTACCACACCGCACCATCGGGCCATTGTGAAAGACATCCATAGAATGAATGTAATTTGGTGATCAATCAATTGAGTTTAATTATTTTTTGACACTTCTCGCGTTTCGCTAAAGTGACGCAGTGATTGTGATGTTTGGCTCATTCGAGCGTATCACTGCTTGAATGAAGTTAAATGTGGGGTGATTTCACTTAAAGAATCGAGAATGATTTCGATTATGATGATGGTAATATCATTTGTTTGCATTACCAGTTTCTATTCAGGAGATTTTGTTGACGAAGCCAAAAGCCAAGTATTGTTAAATATAATAATCTGCTATAATGTTATGGGAAAGTTAGAAGATATTGCGAGGTAAGCACATATCATCGGTAAAAGATGTGCTTGTGAGGATATTTGCAAAAAAAAAACCCCTACAAACCCTAAATTTCCCATTCAGTACACGGGTGCATTACCAATTATACAACGGTGGACCTATGGTCTATGGATGTATTTGGCTAATGACATTTGAGTTTCAAATCCGTTTCCCTCGCTAGTCTTTTTGAGCAAGCGTTATCCAATACACAACAATCGCCACACTTTAAAACTTTTGGGTGGTTAAATTCGTAACGTTGGCGTGAAAGGTTACTTGGCTTACTTTGGCTGGTCCAACGTCTTTCAGGACTTCACCTGCTCTAACTCAGATCGTGGCAGCTTGAATCCGAGCATCTCCCACAATTCCTAGATCTTGCTCCACTTGGTCTAACTACCAAGCTCGTTGCGCTTCTCTGCGTCTTGTACCGGCCGTTTTCGAGGCAAACATCAGTTTTGTGGGATTGTTGTCTGGCATTCTTACAACGTGTCTCACCCATTGTACTCTTCCTGGTTTAGTGACTTTCTGGATATTGCACAGTTCGAAAAAGTAGTGTAAATTTCTGTTCATCATGATGCACATAAATGGAGCGTCACATATCATATAAGTTTACATTATATATCATGTAAAGTTCTTACACATTTCATGCAATGTAGCAAATATTGCATACAAATGCCCATCTTTGAAAACAACATTGTTTACAAATTGCTCGATTGCGTGAAATGAAATACAAGTTTACGGGAATGAATGTTTACTTCACAATTAAAATTCAGAATTTTTATCTGTGTGGGTTCACAATTTTTTTTTCTCCATACACCGTGTTCATTTTGAAAAAAAAAAAAGATAAATTTCTGAAAGGGCAGTTCGATTCATAAGCCCAAAATATGAACCAGTACAAAAATTGGCAAGGATTTATTTACGCCAGTGATTTGAAATTTGTATGGGTAGAATTTAAATGTATGGAGGAATCTAAAAAAGCGCTTGATTGAAAACATTTATTATGTTGTTGCTATTAGAAACACTGGAATAAGAGACCAGCTGAGAAAAAAAAACATGAATTTGGCAACAAGATAAACATCAAAACAATTCTGGCATCACTTGCATTTGTAACTGCTTGCGAGTGACTTCACCAATACACCGACGAGCGAGTTTGTTTACGTCTTGCCATTCATAAAATTTGAAGTTTTTTGTTTGAAAATGAAGTGTTTCCATGAATTTTCAATTCTCTCCCTCTATACAAATGACCCCAAAGAATGGTTGTTAAGTTTTTCTTCAGTTCTAAGACCAACGAAAGAACAAAAGGTTCCCAAACCGAATGGGAGCCATCGAACCCATCGAACAAGCATTTCGACGATGAAATGGTAGACGATCTGTTAAATGATATCGATTTTAATGACCCGAATAGCTTAAACGACGACAAGTTAACAACCATGCTATCATCAGAAGAGAATGTGATCTATTACATAGCTTGTGTGATACTGTCCAGTGTCAATCGTAATGCAACTATTTGTGACGATTGTATGAACAGCTGTACTCAAAAAGATGCAAACCAACACGATAACGATTTGTCATTGTTCACGAAGCTGAAAGATTTTAGTCGGATTGCCTTGATTTATGTCAACTTGGAAACCTATAATTTCTTCAAGAATCTTGAACAATCTTTCGAATACCACCAAGCTTAAAGATACTAATCAAGATGTTACTGAAAAGCTTTTTAAAGAATTCCCATCAGTTGAAGCAAATCATTTCCCTTCATGTCACAGATTGCGACAGAAAATTATTAAGCGATACTTACTTTTCAGATTACGTTCATGTGGAAACAAACCAAATCGCGAAAAGCGTTATGATAGTAAGTCTATGTCAATGTAATTGAACCTTAAACTGAAAATTGAAACTGGAGCGGTTAAATTTATTGAAAAGTACTATTAAAGACTACTACTGTGCGGGATATGAATACCATAAAATAATACTGAAATAAATCCTTTGGAACAAATCAATCGTAAACATTGTTATTTACAGAATATTCTGATAAAATAGCATTCCACCACTCATTTTCATTACGTTTTTTAATGTGCCGTTACGTTGTCCGAAATATGAACTCTCATTCTCGTTAATCCATAATTATTCAGCGTCCATACCGCTGCATTGAGTTTGGGCTTTACTCAAAGTCGAAATCGACTTACGGGGGTTTAACCATAGAGGTAATTCTAAGACCAGAAGGTCCCGCAGAAACGTGCTCAAGTTTTTGGCTCAGCTCTAGTACCCTCTTCGGTCATAAGCTATTCGATGCACCCCTCGAAACATAGGAAAATCCACGAACCCCTCAATTTATCTGTCACACTTTCATAGCGAATCAAAACAAACATAGTGTAGTGCTAGAATTTTGACTAGAATGGGGTACGTTAATCGTTTGCTTGGGACCAATAGGCTAGTCAAGTAGTGGGCCAATTTTAAATCGTTAGTTTCCAACCGGTGGTTTAACTGTTTGCGCTAATATAAATATCTTATCATTCCATTTTTATTACTGTATGCATTCAGGATTGCTGTAAATTATTCCATTTCAGATTTAAATATAACAAAAATAATCATGAGTGATTGTTAAACGATTTTAATACTCCTAATTGAAGCAAACCATTTGTAAACATTGCAGATTGGAACCGCTTTTGACAGTTCGATTGGAATGATAACAGTGTCTCCGCTGGTCTCTTATTCCAGTGTTTCTAGTTAATATCACAATGACCAATAAGCCTATTGTTGCTACGATCAGTTTTACAGCATATCACGAAATTTGGATATGCGAAAAAAAAAAATACAATATTGGTAAATTGACAGATGAAAATGTGCAAGATAACAACGCCTTATTACCGAAATCTCCATACAACATTGAAATCATTGGCGTGACCTCTAAACCTTCATAAATCTTTACCATTTTTTGCACAGGCTCATATTTTAGGGTTTTGAATTGAAAAAGGCGGTGGACTATCAGAAATTCATCACTTTTGTAAATGTAGCACACTAATGAATACGTCAATATGTAAACATTAAAATTGGGGCTTTGACTTGGGTTTTAATAAAACAATTACTTGGTGTCTTTAAAATATTGTGCAGTGGTAAAAAGATGCATTTTGATCATTTTTACCAATTATTTATTATTGTCTTGTTCAATTTATCAACGGATTATGATCCTTCAAATTGTGAAAGAAAATTCTATTTAACATGGCAAAAAGGATTAATTTAACTGACGATTGGATTTTTGGCAAAAGATTGGTACTTTAAAAATATTCGTTTTAAATTGAGAGAAAATATAAGATAAATAAACAAATTAAAAAAAGGGTTTAAAATCCACACACACAAAATTCATTCTCAAAATTCGAGTTTGTATCCGATCATCACTAAATTTTCAGGGAGTAAATAGAAACAATTAAAGTTAGTTTCGGCATCATTAATTCAATTTATTTCACTTTTAGATGCCCCTAAGATTTATCAGTTGATTTTCATTTCATGACGGGTATAGATTTAGTCCTATAGTTTTGACCAATTGCAACATATTTTTTAATATAATAATTGACAATAGCAACCATGACAAATGAATTTTCTTGCAAACCCTCTGATCAAATTTGTGACTAATAACAATTGTTTAGACACCATGTTGTTCTCATGACTATTACTCTAGATAAAGCACCTCTCATACCTTTATAAAAATTACATTTGTATGATATGGATTAAAAAATATCCACTGAAAATGTTAACTAATTTGGTTTAATAGTTAAAAAGTGACAGCTGTTCATGTGTGTGCCATTTTATCGAATACACCCTTTATTATACTTCCTTTCCTGACATGAAAAGAGGGTTATTTAGCCCAGAGATGCCAGGTGTATTTAGAAGATAAAAAAAACCTAAAAGATATCGGCGAAATATCTGCTCCTTTTAAATTTTGCGGGCGAGGAAATGTGTTCAATAATTCAATCTTCTTAGTAGTCAAGGGTGATTCGTAATAGTAAATAAAACATAATTTGTCTGCAGAAAACATTGTAAAAGCTAGAAGCTCAGCGAAGATCTTGAAAGAAAAGGAAACGTTGTTAAATTTCAAGGAACTTCATTCATTTTCAACAAGCATCTTAGATCTTTTGAAAACTTCGTCTACAATAATTGAATTGAGTTCTGGAAACTTTCTAGAAGTGGAGTTATATTATATATAACTTTATAATGGAGTTTTATTAAACTTCAGAAAATTTGGTAGAACTTCAGCAAATTTAGTGGATGTCCTGAGAACTTTGTAGAACTTAATCAAACATTGTTGAAAATTAGCGAACTTTAGAGAAATTTTGTGAATGTTGTAGAAATTCGGGGAACTTCAGAGATATTTTCTAACTTCATTGGACCCTTTAAAACTTTGTAGACGTTCAGGGGAACTGCGCGGGATTGCAGAAAGTTTCGAAGTTTGTTAGGAACTTTAACTTTATAATAGACTTAATAATTTACTGTAAAATGTATAGGAATTAGCTGTTTTGCATAAATACAGCTATTTCCTATACATTTTACTAATTATCTTACTACCAAGTGTATTAGTGAGTGAAAAAGTAAAAGGGTCTGTGCCTGGACACGAAGGGAAGCTTGACGTAGGACCGCTAGTGGACGGAACAAATGAGAAGAACATTTAGTTCTTTTAATTGATCAATCATCAATTATCCTAACTCTTTCCGTTTTTCATTTGTAAGCGTATCAACTTTGTAGTATTTTTTACCAAAGAGAAAGTTGATGAAGAGAATCAATCAAAATCATTTGCACCCCTACTTCCAAGTTTGGTTACAAGATTACAACTCTGGAAAGCATTTTGTGTTGTCGTTGGGGGCCTCTGGTTCTGAAAATTGACAATCAGGCACAGATAAATTATATTCCAACTATTTACTGTTATAAGCTTGATGGCCCTGAAAGGGGCCGTTTTATTGTAGACGACATCCATAGCCACGAACACCTTCAGCACACCTCGTAGATCAGACCGGAGATACGTTTGACACCACCACGGCGAGCCAGACGATGGATGGCGGTTATCTCGAAGAACTTTGCGATGGCGCTTGGCACCTCCTTTACCAGACCTTTTCCTCCTTTGCCACGGCCAGTCAATTGTTGCTTGTTTGGTGTGGAAGAGTGGACTAGCCACCACCTTCCTACTTCTGCTATTGCTGTTCACCGAAGCGAAAATAAACTAATGCCATACAGCAGCGCTATTTTATATCTTTTCAAGTTAAAACAGAATGATGTGCAACCAAGTGGTGCGCGATTATGAGGACTGGGTTTGGGAAGAACGGTTATTTCATGAAAACAGTGATAAAACTACATTGTACATTGGACAATGCTTGTCATTACCACTTTTTAATAGCTTCGCATTAAAATTAATCAGTTGGATAGATTTTATAGATGCGTAGAAAGATTTCTGATCGATTAGTGATAAAATTATTGAAATTGGTCAAGGAGCAGCTGAGTTATTTATGTTCAAAATCTTTCATAATTTTGTTTCATGTTCCATTTTTGGTTTTCACAAAGTGTACCCCCAGTTTAGAAATAAAAGACGTAGTCCTACGTCAAAAAGAAGCATGTTGAAGCAATTAGAAAAAAATGCTTTCTCCACTGTTCTGTCCTTGCTTCGGAATATGAATAGGCTAAAAGCGAATAAGAACCGCTCTTTTCCTCTCTTACTTGTTTTCGTATGCTTTTTCTGCTGAACGGGAATCGGCGAAAATCGTGACAAGAGTTTGCGTCATTCTACAATGTTATAAATAACATGCTTGCTGGTAAAGTCTAAAGCATGGACAAAACACGAAAAAGGGTAGAGCGTTACTTCGTCGAAATCGTCCATTTCCGTTCTATCGAGCAGAAAATATCAGTATAATCAATGATATCACCGTGAACAAATCAGTAATACGTTTGTACCGATGCGTTAGTTCACAAGCTACATCACAAATCCTATTAGAGTGTATTGTGTGAATATTTACACTCATTCTTTTTTCAAAACAAAGGAAGCGCTCCTAGCGAACTCGCTTCTTCTACCTTCATCCGTAGGACGAAGAAAATCCAAAATGTGCTTAGTAGGACGGAAATTAGATCATAAACCCTATATAAAAAATCATTACACTTACATCATTCCCTGCAGAATTCGCTGTGAAGGATGACAGAAAATGCAACTAACATTGAATGTAATACATTTTTGTTTACGTGTAGGTACTCATCTTATTTCCTTTCAAAGGTAAGGGAGCAGATGAGTGCAATGGTCGGAAGATCATATATCATTTCCTTTGTGTGGGTCTCCTCACATTGAGAAGGTGGATTCTTTCGCAAATCTGGGCACGTAGAAATTGCAAGATAGGAAAATTTCACACAAGCTCAGTGTACAATTTGTATCGAATTCCATGTTTTAACTTGAAAGCATGACCAGAAGACAGGTTTATGTATTCAATGAACCTATCGCATGATTGATCTCTCAGTTCAGAATTTGCTCACCATGTAGCGCTACCTGAGCAGAAACGAATATCTCGATTCCTTAAATTGGTATGGATGAGCCCAGGTATGAAAAATCATTTACATTCATTTGCCTCTAACTTTTTTCATCAACAGCACTCCGCAAAATTATGTAGAGAGCTTTTGTAGGTTTTGTTATTAGCTGCAACTTTTGCCCATAACTCAAATCTCATGAGCCTGACATAAGAGGTAAAATACTAATGAGTTATTCCACAATAACATTCCAATACCAAATTATGATAATGCAATAACTTAGCAATACTACACAGGTATTCTTTTGGTATCCATATATCATTTTTTGGTATTTACAAAGTATTTTGCATGTAAATTTTTGGTATTATTCTTTAGTATTTTACCTCTTATGTCATGATGTCGTAGTAGTAGTAGTAGTCGTAGTAGTAGTAGTAGTAGTAGTAGTAGTAGAAGTAGAAGTAGTAGTAGTAGTAGTAGTAGTAGTAGTAGTAGTAGTAGTAGAAGTAGTTAGTAGTATTAGTAGTAGTAGTAGTAGTAGTAGTAGTAGTAGTAGTAGTAGTAGTAGTAGTAGTAGTAGTAGTAGTAGTAGTAGTAGTAGTAGTAGTAGTAGTAGTAGTAGTAGTAGTAGTAGTAGTAGTAGTAGTAGTAGTAGTAGTAAATATTGACTGGCGAGGATCATGAGATATGCAGTGTTGATGCCAAATCCTGTATGCAACATGGTCCAGTTACGCGGTTTACTTTTGGGTGATACATTTTTAAGTAGCACTCGGGGGGTTACTCCAATTAAAATTGTTTACTTTACAATAACATTGGATTGACATCGATAGGTAGCTCTGCAACAAAATCACACAGTACAACGGCGCGAGTAACTTACTCGAAGTTAAAAGCGGTCCATTTTTTTTTAGATAGGTGAAAAAATGAATTTAACGGCCACATTCAATAGACTATTAATAAGTCTGGGCATGCCAAATGAGGGACCTGCCTTTCTTTTCAAAATGATGACGGTTCAATCATCTTCTTGGGTGCCCTAAACGGAACATTGACTTTTTGCAATGCATCCTAGAGTTTCGTAATAGCCTGAATAACCACCGGAGTGTGTTCCTCTTACAGTGACGAATCAAGTCAAGTAGCATGCATAACAGGAGGAAGTTGCTCTTCTTTCACCCATGGACAGTCCGTCGGTCAATGCAATTCTCGCATAAAGTCAAGACGATTTGCGTGCGATCGTCACTGTTTATACTCTGTGAGTACGCGCATAATCACATCCTCTCGGTCTGGGATGGTCCAGCTCGTCGCTGCGGTACTCTCCAATGTGGTTCGAATCGAAAAAAAAAACGTTTGTCATAAGTTCGCAACATTTGAAAATTATCTAAGATCGGGGAAACGAAGAGCACGACCATCTCGCGGGTAGGCATTGTGATTTGGCAACATGCTGCTGTTGCTGTTGGCAAGCGCGCGAGGGAAAGAAAATCAGCAGAAAATTATTCATAATACAAACAAAGAGCTGCGAATGCGAAAGAGAACGGCAGTCGGTGTTGAGGGCAAAAATTTGGCTTTCTGGTTCCTACCAAGTTTTGTCTTGGCCGTTGCCATCCTCGTCGGTCGTCGGTCGGTCGTCGTCTTGTGTGGTATCAGAAATGTGATTAATCAGAGCGGTCTTTAGACGGGAGGCCATGTCAGAAAAAGTACAACTGCTGGGTTGCTTTACAAGACACGCCTGACTTTAGGGAAACATGCTCCGAGCGTGATGTTCAACTGATGAGTACAGGTAGGTACGCATGGGCATAATTACTGACTGGGATGTTTTTGGCATTGTTTCGCTGTGATGCAAGTGAGATTGGATGATACATGGCAACGGTTTTCCACCGGTTGGAACTTCGAGCTTGATATGGGTTTATTGATTATTGATTAAGGGAAACTGGAAGATGTAGCAATTGCCTTTTCAAGAAGATCTGGGCGCATTTTAATTAGGGTGCAAATTATGGGTCATATTCTTTTGTTTCGATACTTGATGGTAATGAAAGAATAAATATTCATCAGTTTTTTCTTGGCATCTTTGGTAGGATACTTTCGAATCTAGAGTGATTGTATGATAAAAGCGATTGGAATGAGTGTGTCTGGTTGTTTAATTATTAATATTTGTTGTGAAACGAAGTAATGAATTAATTAAGCACATAAGGATTTAACCTGGTCTGTGGAGTCCAGTTGGAATACGGTCAGAGTCGGAGACATTCTTAAAACGTATGGAGTCAAAACCAGTAGTATTTAACTACCGGTAAAACCACAATTGAAGCATTTAATCAAAGTGTGTTGTTACTTCGTACGTGAAGTAAACGATTTTCAGAGTTGAGAGGAAATGCTAAACTAATATCAACATGAAGCGTCAGTGCGATAATTTATTTGCAAGAGAGAGTTCTGAAGAGGATAGATCATGTGTGTGTGAGTTAGGTATCCTTACAAATTTCGTTAATATACAGCAATTTGAATTAGGGGTCAAATTGGCCTCAGACATCGTGAGTAATATTTTAACAATAAATATGTTTTCAAGTTTTTTGGAGCAGATTTCATCTAATTTTACTCTGGTGGACATACCTAGTCACGAAATAATTTGTAAAATCCATTGATAAATAAAAAAGTTACAGCTTTTCAAAGTGGCCTGGGGGCTTGGGCTCAAGGTACAGCCAAAAGTTTAAGGACTGTTCAATTAACTTCAGAAAAATTTGCAAGAAGAAATTCCATGTAATTTTAAAGAAATTAGGAGTTCAATGAACGTCAGGAAAATTACAGGGTTTTTTTTTATGAAGTTCCGAGAACATTAGAAAATTTTTGAAACCTTCATATCAGTTCCATTTTATAAGAAAAAATGTAGGAACCTATCGTAGCAATGATAATTTATTGGAATTTTCAAGAATTTCCAAGATTTGAAATTTTTTGGGTAGTCTGCTAGGTAGATCATGTCAAGTTATGATACATTTAATGAAATATTAAAAAATATCGTATGTAACAATCTATTTTATTATATTATATTCCTTGCATGTTGTTAGCTCAGTGGAAAATTTTAAACTCTTTTTTTTTGCTCTGGTTTGTTTTTTTCCGTCGATCTTGTTTTCCGTGCTGAGCACCAATGCTACCGACGTGCCAGGAAGGCAGCTCCCACACCATGAACCGGGGACCAACGGCTTTACTTCCTCAGGCTTTATGCCTCAGAACATCCCGGCGGCGCCGACTGGGATTGAACCCAGGCCTGCTGGGTTGAGAGGTAATCACGCTTACCACTACACCACCGGCGCCGTTAATTTTAAACTCAATTCATTTGATATTCAGTTTGTCGGCTGTTTGACCCTATAAACACACTAAGCGTTACCTACATTAGTTATGTTTATGCCGACTGGGATTGAACCCAGGCCTTTTGGGATGAGAGGCAATCACGCTTATCACTACACCACCAGCCCTGCTTTAATATTGGGATTTTGTGTTGAAAAACATTGATTGTATCTTTTAATGGTTCTCATGGTTTGTAGACAGAGGGCGCAATACGTGTTTATATTTTTCCTTGAAAATTTAGGATTTTTTACACAACATATCAACAAATCAGCCATGTGTTTTTGTGTTACATTTTTTTGAAGGTATCAAGTTTTGGGTTTTCGCTCAATACTCCTATGCGACCAGACTACCATGCGTCTCCATTGATTTATAGCGACTGTTGCAGTATTTTTGAAAAAAAAAATGGTTTTACGGACCACCCTTACATATAAATGTTCACCCTTATGAGAAAATTAAAAACACGGGCTTAATAACTTTGCGATAAAAAAAACAAATATATATATTTTTACGAAATTCTGAGCACCAATATATCGTTTGGCTATGAAATCGCTGTATAACCAGATATTAGGCCTGTACTCGAAAAAAATTTCACCAGACAAAAGTGTTCACCAAAAATTTATTTTAAGTCGGATTTTCTTGAAACTTTCAGGGAATGAACTAATACATATGGATTATGTTTTGGCATAATTACTTTATTCAACTTCCTTTCCATCGCGGAAAGCCCGCACCTTTCCCTTAAGACCCCTCATTACATTTTGTGCAATGGTGGAGCCGACCTTTTTGGTCACTTTTATCCATTCTTTCTTCAACTCCAGCTCGTTCTTAAATACCTTGGACGATTTTCGAACTTTGACCTTCATTATGGCCCAAAATCTTTCCATCCGACGAATCTCTGGTGAATTTGGGGGGTTGGCGGTTTTTGGTACAAAAACAACGTTATTGTTTTTGTACCAATCCAACGTCGATCGCGCGTAATGGGTTGATGCCAGGTCCGGCCAAAATAATGTCTCGCCTCCGTGGGACCGCAGGAAGGGCAACAGACGCTTCTGGAGGCACTCGGTGCGGTAAATTTCGCTGTTGATGGTACCCATTGTGATGTACGGTATACTCAGTACGGTATACCGCATTGGTATATGGCCTGCCAGAGCAAGTATTTTTTGGCGAATTTGTCCACTTTCTTCTTCCTTATGTCTTCCGGAACATCAAACCGTGATTTGGCAACGTAGAACTCCACCCCGATATCTGCTTTGCGTCTGCTTTGACGTAGGTTTCGTCATCCATAACCACACACATCGGTTTCGTGAACCACTCTCCTTGCGCGGGATTTGGCCGCCGTGTTTTGTTGATCACGCCGGTTCGGTGCCTTCCGGAGCTTGAATACACGAAGCCTAGCTCGTTTCATGGTTTGCTGAACGAACCAGGCGGAACACTTTGCCTTCAGAGCCACGTCGCGAATCGAAAGGTTTGGATTACGCTTGAAATAATCCAACACCTTCCCGTCCTTCACAGGTTTAGCTGTCTTCGATTTTTCTTCCACTTCCAGCCCGGCGCTCGGTCGTCTGGGACTCCTTAAACGATTTTACCACCCGAGACACAGTTGTATGGGTGATTCCCAGTTGTCTTCCGATCCATCTCATGGTCGCAGTCGGATTTTCCATGACGGCACGCAAAATTCTCCGGTGATTTTCTTCTTGTTTCGATGACATCTCAATAACCACTGAACTGATTGTTTTGAAATTTTGCACATGTAAACAATTCACTCCAAACTAGTTATACCCAGATTTTCATCAATTTTTACCCACGGATAAAAATGGTGCATTTTTTTCGAGTACAAGCCTTAATCAGTCATTTTCTGAAGAATAAATAAAATGTAAGAAGTACTGCCTATTTGAGACTATATTTGTTCAGTCTTGAGAATGACTGATTTTGTACCAAAGCACCTGCTTCAAAACGTGATTTCATGAACTGTTATTATAAATTAAAAAAGTATTAGAGATGTTTGAAATATTAGTGGTCATATGGCCTCTATTGGACTGAAGTAATATTTTGTTAAGATAAACTTTAATGTTATATTTAATATAAGAAACCGATGACCATTAAACTGATGCAAAATTTAAAATTTTCGCTCCACAGTGCTTAAACGGTTTTAAATCATGTCCTGATTAGCCTCCTAAAATTTGGACTCTTTTAGTAAGAAACTGACTTGGATCAAACCTTTTGAAGTTCATATGGAAATTTCAATGGGAAAACCAAACTTTATGTTCACTGGCTACTAGACTTCTAACATATTATTCTCTCTAAAAGTTCTATAGCTATTCTTATGGGAATTTTTTTCAGCTAGAAATTTGCAGGAGATTGTTTTCCCGCCAAACTTCAAATGAAATAGTTATTAATTGTTTAAGAGATTGATAATCTTATGGAATGATCATCCAGATGTTTTGTGGGCAACACTGTATTGTGCAGTGTGACATAGTAGCCATGATTTTTGTGCTCTATTCTACGCGCCAGAAACACCAATGTTGCCTGCTGAACATTTGATTGAGCGTAATCAAAGGATATCAGTGACTTGAATCATTAATAACTTTTGTTTCTTAAATTTCATCGAAAAGTAGCCTTCAACAAAGTTGTAGCTGAGTAAATTTTCTACAAGCACATCTATAATTTTTCAAAAAGAGCAATATCGTGAGTTGTTGGATAGATTTGAACTTAAAAAATTCGGATTTCCATAGTAATTTCCATATAAACTTCAAATGGTTTGTGCCTATTCAGTTTTCAGAGTTCAAATTTTGGGAGGCTAATCAGAACCCGATTTGAAACCGTTTAAGCACTGTTGAGCTAAAGTTTCAAATTTTGCATCAGTCTAATGACCATCTATATAGCTGCTGATGGGATATAAACGATAAGTTATAAGAAACTACAGATACCTAGATCTTATTTTGTGATTCAGAAATCTTATAACATTTTTGACATTTTTAGCAAGTCTACCATTTTTCGAATTTTCGCACTAGAGAAAAGTAATTTTTAGGCTAAAATTAAATGGATAGTTCAAATAGACTTTAGGCATTAAGCTTGCAGCAGTTTTTTTTTTTAAATGTGTTCAATAAGTTGATTTTTAGGCGGATGGTCACATTGTCCCATTGGCGAAATTGCCTCACTCTCCTTTATATCATGTTTTGAGCAGGCTTGACGTCTGCTGTGGAGTATCAAGATCGGTTCCAGCAGGAATCGTCAACCGTGCACTGAAATGTGTTGAAGCAAGTGGTACGGTATCGAACCGACCTTCAGGATTGGACAGTGGATTTATTTTAACTAGCCCTCTTCCTGGAGCAGTTAGAATCAATCCACCGTGTTTTGTTCTCAAGCGTTTACAACGTGTGTGCTAGAAATCACAGATATTTACATGGATTTTTCAATCAGCGTAGCAAAATGTTACAGAAATCAACAGAAACCAGGTTCAGCTTCGCAGAATTTTGAATTGGAAACACCCATAATTTTGATCTTCTCAACGCTAACATGGGGTATCTGAAACCTACCTTGTTTCTGTCATCTCGCTTCTCCTAGTGATGCGCATGCGAAAACCATTGCAATTTAGAAATCACAAATATTTCCACAACATTTTTTCTAGTGCCTTTGTTGCTTCTACCATAAATTTCGATCGATCGTTGATGTCTCCTTTGATGTCTTCAAGTATAAATAAGCCATCGTACGCTAATATTTCCGCCCAAAAGGTTATGGATCTCTCGATCGATCATCGTTTTTCCCCCTGGCTCGCTTCAACAAGCGACCAACATAAAAATGGCATAAAATTGCAAAATAATGACACTTGATGCTTTTTGGCCGCGCTCGTTTATGGCCTTCGGATGACCCCTACCGAGCGGCGGGATGGAATGCTGTATTCAAATGCTATATTCGAATGATGTTTTTTTTTATGTGCGGCGATACCAAATTTGGATCCTACGCTAGAGCGCCCAACAAAACAGGTAAGTTTAGAGAAAAAGAGAGAGAGAGCCGCTTCGCGAGCTCCACCAATTGTTTAGAGGAGCCCCATGATCCCGCACAGCAGGAAGGATAGCATGTTGTTGTGCACACTAGTGGCTTGGGCGTGGCATTGCTCTTGGTCGGCGTCTTTGATCTTGAGGTTTCGGCGGCGTGGCCCGATATGTATACCCAAAACAAGCTTGTTAGATGAGCGTATCTTATGTGCTCTATCTAGGAAGACGACGTCGGCGGCGGCGGCTCGGCTAAGAGCATATCTTTCTCTGATTTAAACCACTAGCTTGTTAGAATGGATTTTTGCCGGGAGATTTTGGGCATGCAGAGGGATATTAATGAAGGAACGCGCGAGAATAATTGGAAGGGAATGAAGCTCGTGATTAGTTGCTGGACAGCGGGTCAGTGCGTTTGGAAGGTTCAACTGTTTCGGGATACAAATACAAACGATGCATGTTATTAGTCAGCTGGAGTTTTTTTTTCGTTTTGAGTAGAACAACTAAATACGTACTTGGGTACTCGGGATGAGATTGTTATGATAATTAATCACCTAGTCGACTACCGTGAAACCTTCGTAGAGTAACGATCATTCTTTCTAGTTATCCTTGACACATTCAGCATAGTTGTGCACTGTGAGATCGCGGCTTATAAATTTCATCTGATGAAATTAACGAACTGTCTGAAGATAGTCTGTGTATGTACTGCTAAAACGGTAGCAACTATCCCTTACCCTCATTGGCTGCCAATGCTCATCCTTCCTCCCAGTTAATGATGCAGATACTCCAGATCGCCTTGACTTTCGCTGCCTTTTTTTTTAATTTACACAAGTCTCACCCAACCATCCAACCATCCAACCGTCGTGCTTCGGGTGTATGTGCTCTGTTGATGTAATGATGTAGTGGGTAGGATAATGAGCATTTCAAGTGAGATGGTCCGCATGGGTAAATGAACACCACCGCCCTGATGAAGCTGACTGCATAAATTTAGCGTCAAGTAGCCTCTAATAGACTCGCGTTCAGTGTTGTTTTTATCATGGTCCGGACGTCTTCGAGGATGAATTTGTGTAAGGTAGCCCCAGCAAGCCTTCGATCGAGGCAGTAGCAACGACGACGACGACGACGACGACAACGACGTCAAGCGACAGCGTCGACGTACGAGTGATGCCGCTACAAGAGATGCACTTGATTACACAGGCAGTCGGAACGATGCACACTCTCGCCCAACTGGAGGAAGGAGCGTTTAGCAAGAAATATTTAATTATTCCTTATTTAAATGAGTGCTTGTTACTCTCCGGCAGTGGATGATTTATTTTTTTCCTCCGTTCCTTCGGACAACCGGCTGCTGCCGTAATCGGTGTTAAATGAAGCTCGAGAAATCTGCACGCGCGCTCGGTGAGGACGAGGGGATGCGTTTGCCTCCGCTCGGTTGCTTGTCTCTCGGTTTGGTAGGACGGTTCATTACGTATGCATTCAAAACATGTCCGGGCTCGTTTTTCGCAATTAAAACCAACAAGTGCAGCGTGTCTACTCATGAGGATCCAATTTTATCCCGGTGCATGTGAACTCTTGAACGTTTCAAGGACTTGAACTATATTCAAAAGGTGTTGCTTTCAAGGGCTCGGTTCTTAGTAAACACTTCATAAGCGATTGTTGAGCGGGCATTTATTTCAGATTCAAGCAGAGTTCTTTATAATCTCTCTATATGAGGTGATTTGGACGCGAATATTTGTAATATTATATGTATTCCATTAACATGAACTTAATGCTGCTACTAGCAAGTACTTGTAAAGTGTTTTTCAGAATAATAGGTGAATATAGGCGTAACCAGGACTGGAGCACCAACTGACAAGACATAAACCATCGGTAGTATAGGAAATTATTGTATCCTATTACTTTACTCATTTACTGGTAAAAGTTTAAGCAACTATTGAGTTGGGAGTTATTTCTATGTTTTATTTTTTGATTGTTTGACACAACATTTATTTTACGATGACTCGTTTATCAGTATTTAATTTTCAGAACGTGGGAAGCTCTGGTTTATTGGAAAATTCTCATGAAACTTTACTGTGAAATAAGACATCTCTTTCTATTACTTAAATGTATGTCTTACCACAAACTTTTTTGAAGTGAAAAAATAAATTGAGCAGTTCCGAGTAAAAAAGCCGAAAACAAATGTTTGAATCAACCTTCCAACAATCACATATTGAAGAGACGACTTCTTGAAGTATTTATTCAACTGCATGCTTAATAATACTTGCACAATTTTTAATTAATAACTTCTGTTCCGGCTTTGTTCACTCAAATATGGAGAATGTAAAGGGTGATACGGTCAAAATTTGGTCAAGGGAAAACGCGTGTAAATCGGTGAAATCGTTTATTTAAAAAATCAAATTAAATTTCTTTTTCAAGTTCAATTAGTATAAAATTTAGGAAAAATATTCAGTTAGGCTTCCGCTTTTCCAAATCCGAATTGCCGGGCCTTACGCTTGACCCCTGCCATCAGATTTTGTACAGCCACCTTGTTCACCTTCTTCTCCGCAGAAAGCCAGTTTGCCTTGAACTGCTGCTCGCCCTTAGTAGTTTTTTTGGTCTTCTTTAGGTTCCGCTTGACAATAGCCCAGTATTTCTCAATTGGGCGGAGCTCTGGCGTGTTGGGAGGGTTCTTGTCCTTGGGAACCACCTGCACGTTGTTGGCGGCGTACCACTCCATGGCCTTTTTACCGTAATGGCAAGATGCCAAATCCGGCCAAAACAGTACGGAACAACCGTGTTTCTTCAGGAAAGGCAGCAGACGTTTATTCAAACACTCTTTCACGTAAATTTCTTGGTTGACAGTCCCGGAAGCTATGAAAATGCTGCTTTTCAAGCCACAGGTACAGATGGCTTGCCAAACCAGATATTTCTTTGCGAACTTTGACAGTTTCATGTGCTTGAAAACATCTGCTACCTTTCCCCTTCCTTTTGCCGTATAAAACTCCTGTCCCGGAAGCTGCTTGTAGTCGGCTTTGACGTAGGTTTCGTCGTCCATTACCACGCAGTAAAACTTCGTCAGCATCGTCGTGTACAGCCTCCGGGATCGCGCTTTGGCCGTCGTATTTTGTTTATCATCGCGATTTGGAGTCACTACCTTCTTGTAAGTCGATAGTCCGGCTCGTTTTTTGGCTCGATGCACGGTTGTAGACGATACAGCCAGCTTATTTGCGGCATCTCGGAGAGAGAGGTTAGGGTTTCGCTTGAAACTACCGGCAACTCTCTTTGTCGTCTCAGCGGCTTCCGGTTAACGATTTCCCCCCGATCCAGACTTCCTGGCTGTCGACAAACGTTCCCCAAACACTTTAATTACATTTGTAACGGTTGATTTGGCAACTTTTAGCGATTTTGCCAACTTTGCGTGCGAGTAGCTCGGATTTTCGCGATGCGCGAGCAAAATTTTGATACGCTGCTCTTCTTGCTTGGACGGCATTTTGACAACTGAAGAGTGAATTCCAAAATCAAAATAGGAGCAACATTCTACACACACACACCTTCAAAATGAGGGGTGTTCAGGTTTTTTAAATGCAAAATTGAAAGAAATACGTCAAGTTGATATTGACCAAATTTTGACCGTATCACCCTTTATTGAAGAGTGTATTTTCGAGACGCTTCAAGATTGACTTGCTGTGAAAAGGTTATATGATGAATGCATCGAAAACCGTTTGAAAACCATATGTTAACTACAATAAAGCAATTTGGCATTCATAAAAACCAACATTGGGGCCTCCTTTAGCTCAGTCGGTAAAGGCCCAGCTACAAAGCAAGACCACTCAACCACTCAATCTACCTCAATTTTTTTCTGTGCTTACTCCGTTTACTTCCTTTACCCATATGCGTCTCATACTAGACGTCAGTTTTGTTTGTAAAAGTAAGCCCAAGGTGAGGCTTTTGAAAAGCTTGAATATGGAAGATCCTGTACTGGTACCTGCTTGGTACCTACACTTGCAGCCAGCGTTGAGCAGTTGCTGTTTCTCCTCAGCAACCAGTCCCAGTCGTCACTCCAAAAGGATTATACCAAACAAACTCTCCAAACAGCTATTCTTTCAAACATCTGGAATTCCACCTATAATGCAACGATCCCATCAGCTTCGATTGATCCAGTAGTGGTAACAGCAGTCCCATTGGAAAAGGCACCACCACCGCGATTATTTTGCATTTTATCCAGAATTTTCAAGGGACATTGGCCTCAATCAACTTCAAGTGCAGGACATTTTGCAGGCTTTAAAAAATTTAGATGCCTCAAAAGGTCCTGGACCTGACGGAATTCCTCCAGTATTTATTAAATGTCTAGCAATGGAACTCACTGCTCCATTGTTTTGGACATATTCCTGGAATCCGGAACCTTCCATAAATTTTGGAAAAGCTCATTTCTAGTACCTATCTTTAAATCTGGTCGAAAATCTGACGTACGTAATTATCGTGGTATAGCCATTATCTCTTGCATTCCTAAGCTTTTCGAGTCAATTATCAACGAAAAATTATTTCTCCAAATCAAAAATAGAATTACTGACATGCAACACGGCTTTTTCAAGGGTCGTTCGACCTCGACTAACTTACTTGAATTTATAGACTATTCATTGAATGCAATGGATAATGGAAACCACGTAGAAGCTCTCTATACAGACTTTAGCAAGGCATTTGACCGCATTGACATACCAATGTTACTTTTTAAACTGCAAAAATTGGAATTAAGTCAGGGCTCCTGAAATAATTAGATTCAACGGAAAGAAATCGAGCCCAATTCAAGTCACTTCAGGCGTCCCCCAAGGCTCTCATTTGGGACCTCTCCTTTTTATTCTATACGTAAACGACATATCTTACATTCTCAAAAAACTTAAATTGCTTATTTATGCCGACGACATGATGCTCTTTTTGGAAATAAGAAATGAAGAAGACATCAATATATTCCGGAATGAAATACACATATTCTACATATGGTGCAAAAAAAGTCTACTAGAATTGAATGTAAAAAAATGTAACTTAATATCATTTAGTAGAAAAAGAACAACTTCAAACATTTCAATTGCATTAGGAAATCAAACTGTAGACAAATGTGAAAGAGTTAGGGATTTAGGAATTATCTTAGACTCTAAGCTAACTTTCATAGACCATTACAATACAATTATTCACAGGGCAAATAACATGCTAGGCTTTATCAAGCACTTTTGCTATAACTTTCAGGACCCTTACACAATTAAAACACTATATATTGCCTATGTGAGGTCAATACTGGAATATTGCAGCATTGTATGGTCTCCATTTTCAATCACGCACGAAGAAAGATTAGAATCTAAACATACAAACATTAAAAGAGCGTCGTGAATATGCAATGGTTTCATTTGTAAATGATATCGTTTCGCAGCGAATTGACTCAACAGAACTTTTATCAAAATTAAATTTCCATGCACCCACTCGGCAACTCCGAAATCGAAATTTATTTACCATAAAACATCATCGCACAAATTATGCAAAATATGGGCCATTAAACCGCATGATGGCCTCTTACAATAAACACTGCGAAACCATTGACTTTACAATGTCTCGGCATAAACTAAAGCAATATTTTTATTCCATAAGAAATAACAACTCATAAAAGAAAAGACAAGAAAGCTGACACTACTTTTTTTTTATATAAATATATATTTAAGAAAACAAAACTGTATTAGTTGTACTAGTCTACGTTGGTTGACGAAATAAATAAATAAATAAATAAAATAAATGTGATAACAACTAAGTCCGATCCCTTTCCGCCTAACATTCTCGTTGACACCATGTAAGCTAGCTACACGATGTGATCAGAAGAGCTGGGATAGGCAAGAGTGGCAAAATCTTCAGGAAGTCCATCCAGCTTCTTGGCTTCGCCGATGACATCGACATCATGGCACGGAACTTTGAGACGATGGCGGAAACGTACATCAGACTGAAGGCTGAAGCTAGGCGGATTGGACTTGCCGTCAACGCATCAAAGACAAAATACATGAAAGGAAGAGGTTCTAGGGAAGACAATGTTAGCCTCCCACCCGAGTTCAGATTGACGGTGACGAAATCGAGGTGGTCGATGAGTTCGTGTATTTGGGCTTACTGGTGACCACCGAAAATGATAACAGCAGAGAAATTCAAAGACGCATTATGGCAGGGAATCGTGCCTACTTTGGTCTACTGAGGACGCTTCGGTCGAATAAAATTCGCCGCCGCACGAAGTTGACTGTCTACAAGACGCTGATTAGACCGGTGGTCCTCTACGGCTACGAGACTTGGACTATGCTCATGTAGGAACAATGGATGACGGAACGTGAAGGAGGCGAATGAACCACGAATTGCAACAGCTGCTGGGAGAACCATCGGTGGGCTGGGCACGTCGTAAGAATGCCGTACGACGACCCAGTGAAAATGGTTCTAGAAAGCGACACAACAGGAACAAGAAGAAGAGGCGCGCAGCGGGCAAGGTGGATCGACCAAGTAGAAGGCAACCTGCGGACCCTTCGCAGACTACGAGACTGGCGAAGTGTGGCCATGGATCGAGTAAAGTGGAGACTACCCAACTAACAATTTTAGCTGCAGATTAGCTTATACAGCCAAAAATTTGCTTATACAGCTAATTTTTGCCTGTATAAGCTAGTCTGCAGCTAAAATTGTTTGTTGGGTACTTCTTCGGACAGCAGAAGACAACAAGGCCTTAGACTGATTGGTAAGGTAAGGTATAAGTTAAAACCAATTAGCGTGTAAGCCTCATAGCTCTGCCACATCACTTGAATGCAGAACTCTTGCAAAACATTATCCTGCAATAGACCGCACATCGGCGGTCAATCAAGCGACGAGAGAAAGTTTGACTTCCGCAAAAGAAGATAGTCCGAACCAGAGCATACTCGGATATCAAAATAATCAGGCATAACATTTGATAACGGCACAAAAGCATTTGTAAACAAACTTTCTAAGGTCCTTTACACGCGAACCAAAGTACGTCGACGCAAACCAATACCACTTTCGGAAAGGTGATAGTTGCCATTATCCGATGATGTTGTTGTTTTGCGTGGGCGTACTTTGGTTCGCGTGTAAAGGGCCTTAGAAAGTTTGTTTACAAATGCTTTTGTGCCGTTATCAAATGTTATGCCTGTAATATCAAAATGATATCAAAATATGTTCTTGAAATCATTTTGATAACATATTTTGATATACTATTTTCTAATTGCAATGGAGTTCATATTTTGATATTATTTTGATATTTCTCAAAAAATAATTAAAACAAAATTTGATATTTTATGAAAAGAGCATCAGCATTTATCACTGAAATCTTCATTTTGACGTAGGACTACGTCTTTGATTTCTATTTGGGGTACACTTTGTGAAAACCGAAAATGGAACATGTAAGACATTAAGAAAGATTTTGAACGTTAATAACTCAGCTGCCCCTGGTCCAATTTCAATAATTTTATCACCAATCGATCAGAAATATGGCTACGCATCGATAACAATGCTTCCGAATGTTGATGTTGAACAATAAACTATTGAAAAACTGGTAAATGTGCAGAATTGTCCAAAAGCGTCGAATTAACTAACAAATCTACCAATTACCTACATGCATATGCTGCTCCCCAGCACAGTCGTCAGAGAGTAGTAAGTAGACGAAACAAGTCGAAGTGGCATTCGCCTTCGATCCTCGGGTACGTGCAAATAGGAAGGATGGAATTGCGTAATATTTTGCACACTCATCGCCATACTCAGAACCACACGCTCCCAACTACCACACCACTGTGTGGTGGTGTTCGGTTGTCGAAATTAGAAGCAGCAGTAGCAGTGCTTTCGGCGTGTGGCGTTGAAAATTGTTCTCCAGTAACAACGAAAGGCTGCCTGCAAGCAGCGAGCTGCAGAGCCCACATAAGCAACCATCAAAGGAGGAAGAAGCTGCACCGCTATGCTATGGATCGGAATCAGTAGCTTTTCTTGAGTCGCTGCGGGTCGGTCATCTATGCCAAGCGTGTCACCCTCGCTCCAAACGACATACAGCTCGACAGCCTCATCCGTTTTGAACACCCAGCTCAGAATTACTCAACCATCACTACAAAACGGTCCTTTTCAGGGTCACCAAAAATTTGTTTAAGAGAATTATTTGGACATTGGTCAAGGTCATCAGTTCCCGCAAGCAGCTAGCTATTAAGGCTCAACCTGTCTACAGAAGGTGTGGAATTGTAGGCCTGAATATATTGGTGCATTCGGCTTTCATTCCACACGATTCGTTTCTTTCGTTTAATCAATCACCCTTGTAGTGACGTCGAAAAGATTGTTTCAATCGGCGCTTACATATGAAATTTACCAGCAGCAGCAGCAGCAGCAGCAACAACAACAACAACAACAACAACAACAACAACAACAACAACAACAACAACAACGAAAGGCTACCAGCAAGCAGCGAGCTGCAGAGCTCATATGAGCAACCATAGAGAAGGAGGAAGAAGTCCCACCGCTAGGCTGGGATCGTAATCAGTAGCTCGTCGTGCTCAGCTCAGCATTACTCAACCATCACTACAAAACGGTCCTTTTCAGGGCCACCATAAATTTGTTAAGAGTATTATTTGGATATTTGTCAAGGTCATCAATTCCCGCAAGCAGCTAGCTATCAAGGCTCAACCTGGTCTCTATATAGAAGGTGTGGAATTGTAGGCCCGAATGTATTGGTGAGATTAATCATCGTCCGACCATTTTCCAGAACACGCTGGTAGGAAGTGTTAAAAATCCATATAGAATTTAAGAGAAATGGGAATAATTCGCTTTGGGTGTACATTCAGTCCCCAGAAAGCCAATACAATCAAATTTGTGAGAAACTTAGCTCTCACGAGTTCAATCTCTCGAAGTCCCTCCTTTTTACATATTCTGCACAAACGATACTTTCCGGCCGCCCCATTCATATAATTCTTAAAGAAGTCCTGTGAGGGGTGGATTGAATACACTTTAATACCAAAAATGGACAAAACTTAAAAATTCATGTATAACAAAAAAATCAAAATACACCTTTTAAAGTCGGGTAGATGAATCGAAAATACTCAAGCTGACAGTCCCTTGAATTCTCTTCATCAACTTTCTCTTTGAAATAAATACTTCAAATTTGATACGCTTACAAATAAAAAAACGGAAAGAGTTCAGATAATTGATGATTGATCAATTAAAAGAACTAAATGTTTACATTTGTTCCGTCCACTAGTGGTCCTACGTCAAGCTTCCGTTCGTGCCCCTAGGCACAAACCCATCTACTTTTTTATTTCTAACGAGTCAATCAGCATGCTTTCTTTTTTCTTTATGAACATCACAAAGACATTAATGATTTTTACAGTTATTTTTTACAACATTTATTGATATTAATCTACCTACGAATTCAATGTTCAAATCGATATAAGATAGATCTCGATAGAATTGATTGAAATTTAGGGGTTTTTTTTTTTTATTTTAAATTCCAAAAAATTCAGATTACTAAGTTTGATATCATGATATCAAGATAATAACTAATTAAGTTTATTTTTTTATTTTTTTGTTTTCCTACCATAGTTATAACAACCGGCCAGTACTCGTGTTTATTTTAGTTACCGCGGGGGCGTAATTTTTTAGTAGGCCAGTCCCTTTCAAATTGTATCATTATTTATGTACGGTCCTTATATTTGAAATGAAGTTTCACATTCATCTAGTGATGGCCAGTTTTCATTCGATTAATCGAATAATCGATTAACAAACCGAAAAGTAAAATATGTGTAATCGGTTATATCATGCCGAAATAAGTATTAACTTCTCCAGAGGATCATCACCCATCGTTTCAAACATATGCTGCACTCTCATTGGTGGAAAAAGGACAGCACAGCGATAAAAAATAATCGATTAGATGTCATCGAGTAATTAAAAAAATGGGACATCTCTGATTTTGGTGTGATTGTTTTGATAAAAAAGAGCGCAAAACTTCATCTGTACCGAGGGGGCAGCAAAACCACAAAATTACCTTGCATATTCATTAGATGAAAGGGACCGTGAAAGAGGTCACTAAAATAGAAAGTTTTTCTTCCGACTGGTACATCTTAGTATTCTTCTTTGGTTATAATAACATTTTGATTTCTTATTTTGTTTATTATTAACGAAATTACTGATATCAAACCGCATACATAGGTTTCTTATCAAGAAAACATGGATTGTTATCTTTTTTAATATCCTTCACATACTATTTAGATAAAGAGTGTAGCCAGGTTTCGATTTGCTATGGAAAATTTTGCCGAAAGCCATTTCACCGAACGCCATTTCACCGAAAGCCTTTGTGTCGCTGAGTTTAGGGGGGCAGTTGCCCCTCCTACCCCCCTCTGGCTATGATTTAGTACACATTTTTGTTATGATTACTGTTAACTCGACCACACAGTAGACAAAATATGTTATCACGAACGCTTATATAAAAATATCAAATTTAGTTTTCATTTATTTTTCATTCTCTGCTCTGTAAGCCACCGACCGAGAGGAAAAGTCGGGATACTGCAACGATAAGTGGAAAAGTGCGGGTCGGTAATTAAGTCGGTGGAAGGGTGTCATCTGCCTGTGAAAGCTCGCTAGGTGCTGATAATCCCTTTTTCTGCCTACGTCAGAAGCAAGCAGACGCCGCCTCATTGGGGATCCACTCCAGGATAAGACGAGGGGCACGTTTACCACTACACCACCGGTGTCGCTAAGATCAATAGGCTTAGCGGACCATTACTAACAATTTGGGAGATTTTTTCAGGATCTTGAATTTAGTTTTGCGTTAATCAAATTGCTCTTACTTCCTTTAACATTATCTCACAGCCCTGTAGAGAATGTTATTGGATTGTTTTCAAATATATCCTTCAGAATAAATGAAAATCAAGACTGATTCTAACCTAAGCTGATGTTGAGGTAACAAAAAACCAAACGGAAAATCAATAGCTTGGTATTATAGTCAAAGTAAAAAACCGACATCCACCGCCATTTTGGAATCCAAGATGGTGGACCAAAATCAAATTTGGTGGCCTCCGGAGAGCGTATATGTGCATGCGTATATCCCATGCAATATGGGTATCTATGGAATGGTTTCGATGAGTAGAAGTGGAAAATTGACATCCAGCGTAATTTAGAAATCCAATTTGGCGGACCATAATCGAATATGGCAGTATATGTCAATTTTTCACTTCTACTCATCGAGCCTATTCCATAAATACCTATATTGCATGGCTTTCGATGTATAAACGCTGTTTGGAGGCCACCATATTGGGTTTTGGTGCACCATTTTGAATGTCAAAATGGCGGCGGATGATGATTTATCGCTTCTACTCATCGAGCTTATTCCGTATATAAGTATATTGCATGGGTTTAGATTCATATTCGCTATCCGGAGGCCGCCATTTTGGATTTTTGTTCACCATATTGAATTCCAAAATGGCAGCGGATGTTGACTTTGCGCTCCTACTAGCCAAGCTTATTCCATAGATACCCATATTTGCATGCACAGCTAAAAATTCTGAATTTTAATTGTGATGTAAACATTCATTCACGTAAACTTGTATTTCATCTCACGCAACCTTGTAAACAATGTTGTTTACAAAGATGGGCTTTTGTATACAATATTTGCTACATTGGATGAAATGTTTTAGAACTTTACACGATATATAATGTACCGTATGCGTGATAATGTTTGCACCATCGTATAAATAAGGCTCCCGTTTCACCTGTGCATACAATGCCTTGATTTTCTTTGCATTTACGTAACCTATAGCTCATACCGTAGTAGGCTGTGTATGAAAGAAAATGATTTACTTAGTTTGACAGTTGCACCATGACGAAGTGGCAGCGTATTCGTGATTTGTCCCACGTGCAAATGTCGCAAAAAGACATTTCAATCGCCGTGGGAGTGTCCCGGTGGACCGTCAAAAGGGTTTTAGACCTAGAAAAGAAAGGACAACTATCCGCGGCCACAGGTCGTCCGAGGTTAGCTCGGGTTCCGAGGGTTATCGCTGCTTTCAAAAGGAAGATTCGGGTGAATCCAGTGCGTTCAATAAGGAAAATGGCAAAGAAACACGGGATCAGTCAATTTACGGCACGGAAGTTCGTAAAGGAAGATTGCGGGGCGAAGTTGAGGGCACGGAAAAAAGCTCACCAGCCGCATCCGGGAGCTACGAGTCGAACGATGCAAGAAAATCTTGAACTTCCTTAAGCGAAAAAATCCGGTAATCCTGTTGACCGATGAGAGCATGTTTACCGTCGTCGATCCCGTATCAAATTCCAGAACCGACCGGTATATTAGTTCTCTTCCGGCAAAAGACGTGGCCGACGAGCACAAGAACGTGTATCTGACCAAGCATCCTGCTAGCGTTATGGTGTTTGGATTGGTGGCTTCCGATGGCAAAAAAATGAACCCGGTGTTCATTCCAGAAGGCGACAAGGTCAACACGGAGGTCTACATCGGGATTTTAAGTAGGTATGTTCTTCCGTTGATGAAATTTTTTTTTTTCCTCTATTAGAGAGATATTTAGCCTAAGGCTAGTTCATCTCTTGATCCGTTGATGAAAGAACAGTACGATCCCAAGCCAAATGTTGTATTTCAACAAGATGGGGCTCCATGCCACACCTCGAACCGCACTCAGAAGTGGTTGCAGGAACATCTTTCGTTCTGGGCGAAGGATATGTGGCCGCCATCCAGCCCCGATCTTAATCCGCTGGAAAATGGCGCGTCATGAAGGCCAAGGCCTGTTCTAAACGCCACCCGAGTATAGCAAGTCTCAGTGTTCACTCGGCTGTCGACAAAAGCAGACCACTCACGATGTGTGCCAAGCGATCGTCTGTTTTCTTGGCAGCAACCATTGTGTGGTCCACCTCATTGTTCTTCATCAGCAGTTCTTTCGGTCGATGCGTCGTCGACTTTGGAAAGCAACCGTTTCGTGATGAGTGTGTGAGTGTTGACCACGTTTTGCGTCCATTGGAAGCGGACGCAGTTCTGATGGAGAAGGCTTTTTGGATAGCGGCAGATAAAGTGTTTTTTGTTTTGTACCTTTTGACTATAGTTTTAAGATGTATGATATAGTGACCAAGAATCCTCGGCTCTGTTAAGTTTATTCGGTTGAGCCTTATCAAATAAATTAATGGACAAAAATACATCAAGCCTCAGACAAACATTGACCCGTACCTGGAGAGAAATGGATCCAGACAACATTATTGGAACCTACCATGCATTCCGGAAGCGTGTCAAGGCCGTAATTGCAGCAAGTGGAATCTCGATCGATGATTAACATAGTTTAAGACTCTGAGAAACATCCCCCTTTGAATAAATAAAAAACACGAAAACGAAATTTTTTGGATTTTCTTTTTTAATTTTAACATTGATCAATGGTGTAAACATTATCACGCATACGGCACATTATTCTGCTTTACAGTCCTTCTATTCGAATATCCATGATTGTGATTGTGAACGTCGATAAATCAAGCAATGTTTACGACAAACTTCAGCTATATAGGTATGAATTTAAACATTTATAAGTTTCGGAATTTTGACTAGGTTTTTGTTCTAGCTACTCCTCTGTGTGGTTGTTGAGTGGTAAACTTGACTGCTTTCTCAGTCCAATGTGTCTGGGTTCAATCGCAGCCGAGATCGTTGGGATTTTTCTGAGCCGAAAAAATTGCCAGTCACGTTTTCCTTCCGAAGGGAAGTAAAGCCGTTGCACTATGGGAAGGTCCCATACAAATAGGTGGCCAAAAATATGTCTGTTTATAACTATTCTTTTGTTACCCTTGATGTGTGCGATAGCATTTTATACAGCCAAAGTTGAAACGTTGAACTGATGATTATCACGATGTACCCTTATATCAAAAATGAGCGCTAGAGTGCATAATCGACTTATTTGTAATCCATCCGGTGCTTGATGAATAAAAACACAAAATTTTCAAATGGTGCGTTCTCGAGATAGAACAAGTAAGTGCAGATGTAACCATCGCTGAAAGTTAGCACTAGGGTTGTACTTTATTATCTTAATAACTGTTGAGCGAACCGAGGTGGACTTTTTTATTGCGACATGATTTAGTTTTGAAAAATCGTAATTTTTTAGTATTTTTTTCACGTGACTTTCCAAAAATTTGATCGATTTGTAATGTAGATAACCCCAATGGAAAGCTTAGATTTCAAGCTTTAAAATGGTATGATTCAATAATTTTACACTACTGTATGTCATATGGGAATCATAAGATTAAAAATACGCTAGATTTCTATGATTTTCCGCTTGTTTCAACTTTGGTAGCATGCATCTTCCGTTAGCCAATATATTAAGTTGAAGTATTTTCAGCTTTTCTTAACTAGAGTATGTACTCTCAATCGGCATATCAATATGTGAAATTAAAAATAGTAAATTTTTTTATTAATGGCCACCCTTCTCCCCACATTGCGTTGGTCCCTGTCCATTTATTTATGGGATCGATAGTTTCCAAATGTGGAAGTCACCTCCCTGGTTCTCGATTGCCATCGATGATCAATCACCAAATGACAATCGTCGATGCGTCCACATTTATGTTTAACCATGATTTAATTCAGCACAAATTAAAGGGCTACCAGTCCTAGCATTCTGATAATTCAATTCAAAAGAGCTGAATGAAGTATGATTAAAAGAAAGTCCACCCGTATTGAACATGTATTGATAGTATTTTGGAGAATGAAAGTGAAGCAGTCATATTTAAGCCACTGTGTCCAATTTGGTCAAAATGTACTTATTGCAGTGGAAATATATTTTTCCTAGTCTAGTGCATCGGCAAAGATCAATCGAAACTCAACAGAATTTTGGCGAATGCAAACAAAACATGCACGGATAATTTTACATCTTCAAATACCCAACATATATTGACAATGCCCAAGAATTTGCTTGTGATCTAATTTCGTCGCCGCTGAAATTCAAAATTGCAATAGACTCCAGAAAGACAGAATGGAAATGAGCTGATGAATGAAATCGACTTTCATCAATGAATGACTATCTTCCTCGAAGTGGCAGCTGACGAGTTTATTGACAGATTAGTGTCCACACGCGCCCGCAGCGGATGTCTGTCCGGATCTGCGAACAGCAATGATGGCTTAATTTATACATGCTACTGCTGCTATTTGCACGCACGCAAGGGCAATGCAGCGTCAATTCCGCAAATAGCGCATTTCTTCGTTGAATTGCTTGGCCAATTATTGGCGATGGTGTTGAAATGGTTAAACACAACATACCTTTCAAACTGCTGTCAATCCGCTGTCTGCTGAGCGATGATGGTGCATCGACATGAGAGTCTGCAAAGAATTGGAGAAAGGGAAAATGTGAGAAAAATAAAGTTGAGGACATTTAGTGCAAGAATTCGAAACATTTTTATGTTGTTTATATGAAGTGTAAAATTGAAGAAATTAATTATTTCCACTCTACTTTGTTTGGGTTTCTTGTGCTGAAATGACAACTTTCGAACGTCCAGATTGCAGTCTCTGGAAAACAAACCCAACTCGATCGTCCGTGTTTGAGCGAGCAGAGCAAATTGGCGTCAAAGCGCCAATAAAAGAATGAAAATTATTACTTATAAACAACGGGGCAACATATTGACTGTCGCCAATAATTTTTATTGTTTATGTAAATGTGACAGCTCAGTTGACTTTCGAGAGCGAGCGAATGCTGGCTAGCATGGCGGGCGGGCTGACAACTGGCTTTGAGTTGTTGTTGACTTGAGTCATGGGATAACGGGTGCTACACAGAGAGAAGGCGCAGTGACACGATTCTAGTTTCAATTCCATACACTGAGCCTACAAGATTCTGCATATGTATCAAGAAATATGATGATTTTTTTGCATTTGGTGATGGTCAATTACTTTAAAAATATGTGTAGCTTAAATAGTATGAGGAAGGCGATGCTACAGCACTTCTATTAAATTTGTGGGTGCTGCAATACTTTAAAAGAAAGTAACCGTCTGATTCCATTGTTTTCAGAACTACATTAGTTGATTGAGTAAGAGCTGACGGAAATCAATTTTGAGGCAAAGCAATACATGACCGGATCTTAGATTTTCGAACAATTCCTGGATTTCTCTTAAAATTTTGTGCAGTAAAACATTAAAACTGGTGACTCCAGTATGTGTATCCACCTTCTCACAATCCTTAGAAATCAAATCTTGAAAAGTATGTTAATAATGCAATCATCACAGCTCAAACGAAAGCTATTAAATAAGAAGACTGAACATGAGCTTGCACTGATCGCGTGGTAAACCCAATTAGACCCGTTGTCATCGAGTCAAAACTTTGGCCACTTGAAAAGGGACAACTGCGAAGGCGTTATTCAGTTCGTTGAATCGTGCAGAAATTTACGATCTTCACCGCTTCCACTTCATCGCAGTCACGCAGATCAGTTGTTGGTCGTGTTGGAAAACGAAAGTAGGACCCGAGCAGAATTTGTCGCGCTTCCAGCAGATTGGTGGATATGGATGGACGAACGAAATCGATCCGTGATGTGTGTGAAGACCGCGTGCGCCATTCAAAAGAACGACGGAAGAAAAGAAGCCTCATACCTACACGAAGGCAGGTCGCGACGACGCGAAGGAAAAATCGAGATATATGTATCAAATTTTATTTAACGATCGTCGTAAAAATGTTTGAAGCTGCTCTTGGCCGGCAACCCCATCCGCGGGATCTGCGGGGTACCACATGTGTGCGTAAAGTTGTCGAATGATAGTTTATTCCCGCGTTTGGATATTATTTTCGGATGTTTCAGAACGGAGTAACTGGATATGAGCGAACGAGCCACAGCAACAGTGATCGGTAATTTATGGCTTGCTGTCAGGAAGGACATGGAACGAGCTTTCGATTGATGCTGTGTGCGGATGGGTGATTGAGATATGGGAAATAGAGACGTTTGGAATTTAGTTGACGTGTGCGAAATGTGACGGGCGATGGCCATCAAGATGCCAAAAGCCAGATGCTGAACGAGATGGATTGCCGTGGATAGAACATAAACTTTCAAGGAATGTGAATTACCAACTGCAGGTTCTTTGTATGTCATGCAGTATTCTGTCGAAGAAGATTGCACTCGTTTCAAGAGCTGTAAAGTGCTAAGAATGAAGTACTTACACGCATCTGTGATGCAAAAGGAAATGATGGATATCATCAATACATTTTTCCATTAAACCCAAATTCAACTTTTCTGGGAACCACCTCATTTTAGTTTAGGGGAAAGTAGTCAACAATGAGACAGCAGAAATAATGAGTCATCGGGAATATCTTGATCATTAAAGTGTTCAAAATGCTTGATATTTTCCTAGAAAGTTAGGTTTGTCAAGCTACATCACGGGATGTAGTTTGAGAAAAATATATTAACTTTTATTGAATAATTTATCAAAAATCGTTAAAGGCAGGGTCATACAAAACGTATTTTCAATCTAAATTCAATTTACTTATTAGTATCGCATAAAGGCTGACTAGAAGTAAATTGGCACACACAAAAAGTTCACTAGTTTGTGATTCAATAAGTTTAAAAAGCCCATTAATCGTAGCTTTACAATACTTTTATTTAAACTACCAAGTTACAGCTTTAGATGGTTACATTTCTCCAGTTCGAACGAAATCTCGAACCTTCCTCTTGATGGAACCCATCAGCGCCCGCACAGTGGAAACGGACACGGAATCAGCGCATTTCTTCCATTTTGCCCGTATTTTCTGGATGTCCTTGACTGCTCCACCGTTTCGTCGAAGTCGCAGCTTTGAAATTGCCCAGTATTTTTTGATTGGTCGGAATTCCAGTCAATTCGGAGGATTCATTAGCTTGGGGACAAAATCGATCTTCTTGGCAGCATACCACTCCAGAACCACCTTGGAGTAGTGGCAGCTGGCCAAATCGGGACTTTGCCCCTATGCTTGCGGATGAACGGCAATACACGCATTTTAAGGCATTATTCGAAGTAAACTTGGGATGTCATCCCACGTCCAGTCACGATCGGGAAGCTGCTTAAAATCGACCCAAGTAACAATTTCCAGTTGAAGAAACGCTTTCGTTTTGATTTCGTTCAGCTGCATGTTGAATAATAATTGCACAATGTGTTCACCACAACTTTTATAAAACCCTTGTTTACACTGGTTTGGAGAACCTATACAACTGCAACACAAAGGTGTTGTCTAACGTATTCAGTAAAACGTTTACCCAAAATCAATTTCTTGTTGAAGAAACGCTTCCATTGTGATTTTATTCAACTGCATGCTGAATAATAACTGTACAATTTGTTTATTATAACTTCTGTAAAACTCTTGTTTACACTGGTTTGGAGAACCTGTTCAACTACAGCATTATATGTATTCGCGGTATAGGAGTAGAAGCAACTTTTATACAACGTTTATAGATACATATTTAAACTCAAGCTTTATTGTTTTGGTGAAAGCTCTAATACAACGTTTGTAGACACCTCCTAACAGCTGCTTCGAAAAGTATTAGAGATTGAACCTGAGAGGCGTTTGTTACACTCTTTTATGACTCCTAAATAATCATTGTACAGCAAGCGGTGAAAAGCGTTTATAGCACTTTTTAATGACTCCTTAATAACCGTTGTGTAAGTACTCACAATATTCACAGTTTAAAATTAGTTTAACAATTGTCGTGGTACGCCAAAATAATTGCTTGTACAGTTTTTATTAATTAAATTTATTTGTGCACATTGAAAAAATATGTAATTATGCCATAATTCACATTCTGTGATCATGGAGGAAGTAGTAACAAGCATCTGTTTAATCTTTGATTGATATTCTTTCAATTAATCTCTCTAATCATTAATTGAGAGAACTTATCTAGAAATGATATCATTGATTATATGATATATGTCTAAATTAATGTTTGCATTTATTAATAACACCTACTCCACCAAGAGCTCCCAATGATTTGTTTTGATGCGTTTATTCCACATCCTATATGGCTCCTGTCAAACAGTTTAACCGAACGTAAACAATCATTTAAGAGTGCTCCAAGCAGCATTTGAAGCGTTTAACCAAAAAGGCAATACAACTACATTCTTGTATAACTCTGGAAGCTATTATTCAACGTTTGATCAACTCAGGTGTTATATAAGAGCTCCCAATGGTTTGTTTTGATGCGTTTATTCCACATCCTACATGGCTCCTGTCAAACAGTTTAACCGAACGTAAACAATCATTTAAGAGTGCTCCAAGCAGCTTTTGAAGCGTTTAACCAAAAAGGCAATACAACTACATTATTGTACAACTCTGGAAGCTATTATTCAACGTTTGATCAACTCAGGTGTTGTATAAGAGCTCCCAATGGTTTGTTTTGATGCGTTTATTCCACGTTCTGTATAGCTCTTGTGAATCAGTTTAACTAAGGTGCTATAAAAGTTATCGTATGTCTTATAAAGCATATAGTTAAACCGAACGTAAACAATCATTTAAGAGTGCTCCAACAGCTTTTAAAACTTTTAATCAAATGGCAATACAACTACATTCTTGTTCAACTCTGGAAGCTGTTATTCAACGTTTGATCAACTCAGGTGTTTTATAAGAGCTCTCAATTGTTTTTTGGGGAGTTTGATATATGTTTTGTCATTGATCAAAGTGCAGCCCTTGTGTTTTGTTTAAACACGGTCGTATTCGAATAGGGCCTTGCACGCTTTTTGGCCACGGAATTCTGCTTCATGTGCCGGTTCGGATGTTTACTGGCTTTGTACGACTTGTATCTTTCTCTGGCAAGGATGTTTCGCACCGTTTGATAGTTGGCTTTGTACCTTCTGGCAGTTTCAGTTTTTTGTTGTTGTTGGTCCGCTGATTCCTTTCCACACTCAGGGTTTCCTTGTGGGTTTTGAGCACTCGACAAACTGTTGTTTTCGGCATCTTCCGCACTTAAGGCAGCTTGGAACCGGACCACTCTGGATTTTCCAGGTGTTTGTGCACAATATTTTTTCTTCTTTCGAGTTCTATTTGACGTTAGTACTGAACGCGATCACCTACTTTGATCAAACTTGCACCAGTTGTTCGCTATAGAAGTGTAAACAAACCACTTTCAAGGATTTTCGATTCTCAACACTAGAGGCGTGCTAGTGGCGTGCGAGGGGCGTACCTATTTACTTTTAGTCAGCCTTTACCTAGTAGTAAGGTTTTATAATCATAAGTGATGAAAATTAAATTGTTTGTTTAACACCACATGTCCGTGACATGTAAACCTTTTTTGTAATAAGGGTGTTTAATCTCGACACCGGCGTCGGGCCCTTTCCGATTTGAAATCTAAATGCGGCGATAACAAATATTCTTCGTTCTTCAGTACCAAACGAGAACAACTACAAGAATATTAGTACATACAGATTTTCCATCGCCGTGCAATCTTGGTCTTCCTACTGGCGCTCATTCCTTCGAAAAGCCGAATTTTGTCTGTATCGCATTCAATCTCGCCAGTGCTGCATTCTTCTCCTCTAATAACAGTTTGCATTCACCGTCAAACCAGTCATTTCTTCGGTCCGGGATCGCAGCACCTAGTGCCGCTGCAGCAGTACTACCTATGGTGGAACAGATGTGAAAAAACCTAACTACGAGTATAACTTAACCTAACGTGCTGGATTGCTTGATTTGATCTCAGACAGGTGTCGCTGAACCTTTCCAGGATGAATACTCTCCGTTCTTCTAATGTCTGAACTTCATCCATGTGGCTGCTCATAATTTATAGTCCGCGGGGGACTGTTTAGGGCCATCCTAAGGATCTTGTTCTGGATCCTTTGGAGTTTAAGGTGATGGCATTTGGCGCAACTCTCCCAGATTACCATCCCGTATTCTATTACGGGAAGGATGATTTGTTAGTAGACAGCAAGCTTAGTTTTCAGGGAAAAGGTAGACCTCCTATTGATGAGTTGATATTATGATCTTATCAAGATGTTATCCTTGGTTTTGGTTTTGTCAACGTGCTCCCTGAAAATCAGCTTGATGTCTAGTGTTAAGCCGAGGTAGACTACCATCGACCATTCCACCACTGTGCCGTTCAGGCAGATATTATTATTTGAAATATTCAGACAGGACGTCCAGGCCTCTCTGAAGTTTGGCAGTCAGAGCTCCGATGACCCTACCCTTGTAGACGATGGATGTGTCATCTGCGAACAGAGACAACGATCCACCATCAGGGAGAGCCGGCATATCGGAGGTGAACAGGTCGAATAGGATGGGATCAAGGATGCTTCCCTGTGATGCTTCCGATGTGATGCCATTCAGAGAGACTCGGAACGTCCTGTTCGATAGGTAGTTGTTAATTATCTTCACTAGGAAGATTGGAAGACCGTAGTGCTGCAATTTGAACACCAAGCCATCATGCCAGACATTGTCGAACACTTTTTCAACGTCCAACAACACCATGGCAAGCGGCGTCGGTGGTGTAGTGGTAAGCGTGATTGCCTCTCACCTCAGCAGGCCTGGGTTCAATCTGAGTCTGCACTGCCGGGATGTTCTGAGGCATAACATCTCTGATCACGCCTTCCTTCGGAAGGGAAGTAAAGCCGTTGGTCCCCGGTTCATGAGTTGATGGGTTGATAGGTAGGGTTCAGGTGTGGGAGCTGCTTTCCTGGCATAGGTAGTATTGGAGCTCAGTTTGTTCGGTCTGAGAATATTTGTTACTCGAGTCAGCTGGTGGACGGTCGAACGACCTTTCTGTAAACCAAACTGTTCCTCGCGTAACAAGTTGTTTTCTTCGGCAGATGTTAGGAGCCGGTGGTAGACTGCTCTTTCTCACAGTTTTTATAACCCTGAGAGAAGGCTGATTGGTCGATAACTTGAAGGAGAGGACGGATCCTTCCCAGGTTTTCGGATGGGTATGACTTTAGCTGACTTCCAGCACGAGGGGCAGTAGCCAAGTCGGAGGCACAGATTAAAAATCAGTGCCAGATGGTTGTAGAATCTGGAACTCAAGTGTTTGAGTTCCAGATTCAGGATGTTCTCGAAACCTGTGGCCTTCATGTTTTTAGATGATTTAATATAGGCCAACAGTTCGTCAGCCGTAATCTCGGCTTCCTCGGAAAAAATATTAGGAATCTGATGGAGGTTGGTTGCGTTTTCAGCAACCTCAGTTCCGTGAGGGCTGACGATGTTTTGTCCGAGATTATGGGAGCTGACGAAGTGTTGACCTATCGCGGCAGCCTTCTCTTCGGGAGTTATCAGATGAACCACTGGTGGAATGGGTCTTGACTTATTTAAAAAAAAATTTGGTTAGTTTCCAAAATGGCTTTGCACAATCTGGGAGAGAGCGGATCCTGTTAGCAAAGTTCTGATTTCTGAGGTACACCATCCTGGCTTGAATGGTTTCTGTTAGGCGATTACAGTGGGTCTTAAAGACAGGCGTTGGTGATATTCCATGGCCCGGGATATCGCTTTCTCGATGGAACGCAGACACCGGTCAACGTCTTCGGGCGTCTCCGGAAGGACACCGTAGTCGACAGTGGCTCCACGACACAGTGTTGGAACTGATCCCAGCTGACGCGATGGTAGTTGCGTTGGGAAGCTTGGAATCGGTTGACGAATAAGCCCACATCGGCCACCACCGGATAGTGGTCCGAACTCAGGTGGAGAGAACGCTAGACCGGTTCAGGCGGGTGGGAGAGTTCGGCGCTATTATGGTGTAGTGATCCTCTTGCAGGTCGTCGTTCAGGATTGTGCCGTTTTGGTTGCGTCGACTGTTGCCCCAAGCCTGGTGTTTGGCGTTCAGGTTGCCAGCGATGATGTACTTCTCACGGCGTCGAGTTAGTCTGATGATGCCTCTACGGGGTCTGCTGTCGACCCGTCCCTGATGTTGACTTGTTTGGGACAGTAGGCCGAAATGATCGTAATAGGGCCGACAGGAGTGGAGACTTCCATACCCACAGCCTTACGAGCCGAAAATCGATGATTTTTCTCTTGAGCGAGCAAGCGTTCCATGTGGCTATTTTGATGGCTTCACGGTTCATACCTTTTCACGAGGGTCATAACTGCACGAAGCTGTTCAGGTAGTGTCTTGGTGGTGCGCAAGATTATGATCACCTCAGTCACGAGGATCACTAGTTCGTCGCATGTGAGTGGAGAATTTTCATCTGACTCACCTGACACAGCACGGGTGTACGATAATCCCGGAGCAGTAGAGCCATGGCTCTGCTGGGCCGCAGCATCAGTGAGGCGATGCTGAACTGAACGGTGACTGGGACCCACTTGATCTGATGTTGAATTCGCAACGGGGGTGGAGGGGGGGGAGGAGAGGGGGGCTGGTTTAGTGGAAGCGGTGCTAGGTTCGGGACCATACGACGAGCCGGAAGTACAGGAAACGTGTCCTTGTTGACAATAGGAGCACGATTATTGCGGTGGCGACCAGGTTGGTTCCTCGTGGAAGCCTGATGTCGGATCTGGATGAAAGCCGCTCGCTTAGGATATCTCCTATCGCTGCCCAGATGGTTGGAATCGCAGTTCAAGCACTTAGGTTCAGCTTCTTCTTCCTTCTTGCATGCGGTAGTATTGTGAGCCCCAGCACATTTGCCACAACGAGCCTTCATGTGACAATTATTCGTACCGTGCCCAAATGCCAGACAATTAGTGCACTGTGTCACGTCACGGTGCTGAGGGCGATACTGCTCCCACTGAATCACGATGTTGAACAGCGCTTGAATCTGCCGCAGAGCAGCCACACTTGTGGAGTCCTTATCGGAGTGCACCAGCTACAACTGGTCCCGGAATGCACTGGTTTCATCACGTCTCTTAATGGGAAAAATGTTGATTGGTTGCAGATGAAGTTGCTCCAATTCCGCTTTAATCTCCGCAACAGGGAGATTTGGAAGACCACGGATCACCATTTTTAGTGTTTTTCTTCCAGGGACGTCGTGAGTGTAGAACTCAAACCGGTTCAGCTGAAGAAAAGTGCCAACAGCGTTTTAGTCCGCCAGCTTCAACACAAGATTTTGATCCTCGTGCTGCACAGTTTGAACAGCGGATTTGATTTTTAACCAGCTCATTCCTGAGCAACGCGAGTTCCTTCGTTGAGGTGAACAGTTAGGGCACTTTTTCCCGTTTCTCAACTGGATCTATATCTCTTAAGCAACCTTTCCGTGTGGTTGCTGGCACCAGCTTGCTTGCGAGGTATTTTCGGGGCATCTTAATCGAATGCGGTTAGATCCACACTTTGGCGACCCATTACCTTTTGTATTTTCGACGGGTGAGTGGAGGAATTCAACGACGACACGTTGCCAAAGCGAAAACTCTCGACGGTTACCACGACCAAACGACCGACTTAAACCACCAAACTACTCGAGAGAGCGAGCGAAAAGAGAACCGGACTGTACAGCTTGATGGTCAGCACAAGCAGAGAATGTAATTGGAACGGATGTCCCTTCATCTATCATCAAGAGTAGTTGCGCTAAGCTGCTCTTCTGCGGGTAGTGCAGCTTCCAGCTGCTGCGCATAATCCTGGGAAACTCCGGCGTCCCGTAATTGCTCAATGTTGGGTCGCGGCGTTCGACTACGACGGGTGTCGAGAGTTTTGAGCGCATACATAGTGCAACTAAGCAGGGGTCCGAATCTATGTTTGTACTGCGGTAATTTCCCATGGCTTGGAACGTGATCGATGTGGTTTTCAGTGTTTTGCATAATTATTTGTTATGGGTAATGATTAATATATTTGATAAAATCCGGCTATTTTGGGTCTTAATAAATTTTCAAAATTTGCATCTTTGAAATTTTTCAAAAAATTGTAGCACGGAAACGGAATTTATGACCGGATAAGAATAGTTTGAGATAGGGGAAATGTCTCTAATGTTGGCCTATGGATCTAAGATTGGACCCATCGCATCTACTATTTATGAATTTTATCTATTTTATCGTTATTGGGACGGTACTAATGGCTATTTTTGGTCACTTTTGAAAATTTAGTCTATTGCTGAAATTATGTATGTGCCCAAATTAGGCACATTTATGCCGAAATTACATCCATTTCCCCTATTTAGGTTTAAACATTTTTTTAAAGTATTTTTACTTGAAATTATGTACAAGTATTACGTTTTTTTGTATGTTTCCAAGAGAAACATTATTTACCTTTTTCTCAGACGTCGTTCCGATCAGAAATGCCATTTCCACAAGATCCAAAATGGCCGAATTTTACCGTAAATGTGAATCATTGCCCATAACAAACAATTATGTAAAGTTTGATGCAAATCGTAAAAGGCCGAATTTTTCCGATTCATCATTTGGTGTGGAACTGCTCCACTTGAAAACGGTCTGCCTACAAAATAAGCCTCACCAGAAACCGCGAGATTGCCTCGACGCAGGATGATCCGCTCGAAAGTGTGCATTTTATCGCTTTATTTTCGCGCATCAGTTTGCTTGTCTCTGCGTTCCTGTCCGAATCAAAGTGTCTGCTGTTTATGTCGTCTTGTATATGTCACTCATCGTTTAGCATTGAGTGGACCTCAGACGACGGGACTGGGCAAACTATGCTAGCAGACACATCTCGTGTCCCTCGGTTGCACTGACTGTGGCGTGATTTGTTGAGATGATTTGATCAGATCTCCGTGTCCCCGTGGCAGCGCTCAAGCCGAGCGATACGGACGGCGAGATACCGGGTCAATTGTTTATTTTATTGTTGAACATTAAGTTTCACGAATGACTTATGAGCTGGGAGATCAACCATCGCTGGAAGCTGAAGAGGGAAAACAAGAATAATGCGCGTTGTCGTCGTGCGTCAGTTTCGATCGTTCTCGAGGGGTAATGTCAAGAGCCATCGCTGATTCGAGTTGATAGTGCTTAATAAATGTGCGCTCTTGGGATGTGCGAGGTAAGTTATACCCACACCACGTACGGGATTGGTGTTCTTCAACGAGAACGGTCGAAATTAAGTGATGGTGGATGCAAGATATGGACCTCAGAAGTGGAACACTTCGTCTTCATTTGCTCCATGGAGCTGCGGGTTAAGAGTAGTTAAATGCCTTCTTTATGAGGCTTAAAATAATCCCGGATTTTCTGGCAAGTGGATAGTGGTAGAGAATCATTCTGCACCTCTACCTCTCCTAGGGTTTCAAGCTGGATGAATAGCGAGAAGCGCATGTTATAATTGCATTTCAGTTTTTTGATAGAATGGGCACAAGAATGAGCAGAAGAAAATGTGAAAATGATGTGATGGGTGAAGTGGGTGGCATCCAGCTGCTGCAGCAAGGATTCATATTTAGTTTGAGTTGAAAACTGTAGACGATGCAAATGTATGCGAAGTGATGCAAATTGGAGTTTTGGAAAACATTCAGAAGATTATCATCGCATGATGATGAAGACACGGAAGGAATTTGGGGAAAAGGAAGACTTTTCGCTTAGTTGCATCAGTTGATGGTACTTGACATTATTTGGGGCTTTGCATTGCACCGCGCTAGTCCGGAAACAAGAGGTTACTGATGAACATTAAGAGGAATGGTTAGGGGTGACGTTATTCAATTTGACGTAATGGTGAGGCATTTGCTCATCAGGGAAAAGTTTGTTTATATAGTGCTTTGGCGCTTTCGGAAGCATTTCTTCATTAGCTTATGGTTTCTGCAGTGCTGTACTAAATAGTACTTACTTAATAAAGGTTAAAAGCTAATGGTCTAGCCAAATAACAAATCGAATTTAAAAACCGATATAAATTGCTTAAAGTAAAACAATGTTTCGTCAAGTAAGTGCAGAGTTATTAACAAATGAGCAATTTGGATGAAAAATTGAGCAAGCCAACCCTGGCGGTAATAATTCAAAATTGCTCTGTCGAAATAAGATGTTTTGATATCCTTTTGGAGATGCTTTTTAAAACTGCCATTCAGCATCAGCAACATGTAATGGGTAGTGTTTGCTAACAAGTTTAGAGGGGGGGGGTTCGGCTGATAGCTCAAATGAGTGACCAAATGAGAATTTCGAATATCACCGTGTATTGTCGAGATTTTGCAGCACTGGTTCCAGTTTGATGATATGTGTTTTAGCCGCCGACTGGAAGCAACAACTACCGTACTCTAAAACCGATAAAATCGTTGACCGGTACAACATTAGAAGATCTTTCGGATGGGCTCCCCACCACGTTCCGGTAATTGTACGGAGAAAATTGATCCTTTGTTGGCATTTCCGCTTCAGATACTCAATGTAGGATCTCCAGGTGCATTTTGAATCGAACCAAACCCCAAGATATTTGAAGGACATAGAATAAGTGATCGGTTTACCCTAAAGTTGAAGCTTTGGTTGTGCTGGGCTATGCTTCCTAGAAAAAACGACCAACTCAGTGTTCTCCGAGGAGAATTCGATACCTAGCTCGATAGCCCAAGTAGACAAATTATCTAAGGTATCCTGTAAGGGTCCTTGCAGGTCGACCCTTTTGGGCCCTGCCATAGACACTACGCCGTCATCTGCATGCTGTCTCCACGTGCAGTTGTCACTAAGATAATTATCAATTTCTCTGACATAGAAATTGTACAAAAGGGAACTTAAACATGAGCCCTGGGGGAGACCCATGTAACTAAATCGAAGACCCATGTAACTCAATCGAGAAGCTGTAGAGTTTCCATGAGAAAAGCTCATATGTTTCTCTGACAGCAAATTGTACAAAAAGTTATTGATCAATGGGGAAAGGCCACAAGCGTGGAGTTTGTCTGAAAGGACTTCAACCGATACTGAATCAAAAGCCCCCTTGATATCCAAGAACACAGAAGCCATTTGCTCTTTTTAGCAAAAGCCAACTGAATTTCTGTGGAAAGCAACGCGAGACAGTCGTTCGTTCCCTTTCCCCTACGGAAACCAAATTGAGTATTTGAGGGTAGGTGGTTCGTCTCAACCCGTTTTGTCGAGGTGAAAAAGGATAATTTTCTCCAACAATTTTCAAATGCACGATAACATCGCAATGGTACGAAACGAATTATGATCTGACACGGGTTTCCTAGGTTTTTTAATGGCTATTACTCTCACTCGCCTCCAATCATCTGTAACAATATTGAGCTCCAGGAACTGACAAAACAAGTTCAACATGTGCCTCTTAGCGACGTCTGGGAGGTTCTTCAACAAGATGAACTTGATTCTATCAGCCCCCGGAGCCGAATTGCGACAAGAAAGGAGCGCGAGTGAGCGCTCCAGCATTGTAAAAGTCTTACTCATGCTCAATGAGTAGAATTTTCATAAAACTGTCTAAAGACTAACTTTCATACGAGAATCGTATGTTTTAAAGAATATTTTACGATATTCGTTTGAATTTGCTCAACATTTGCTCAATTTAGTCATCCATTAGCAACATATCGGCACTAGAATCTTCAGTGTGGTATATTTTCCAAAATCAATTTCATCATAAGCTCCAGCACCTGAAGCCGCATCTCTCATAAAGGATTACTATCGATGATAACAATCCACCACAACCGATATTACTTTATTTCATACTTTCACGTGTATTCCCCTCGGGGGTTTAGTATTCCCAGAGATCTCGACATCATAAAAACTATATCCTATCGATTTTCTTGCCTTCATAAAGCATTCTTCACCATATTCGGATACGGTGCTCGCCAGAAGCACAACTACACAACTTTTTTTTACTCCCATTCACTCGTCTGCGTCTTAACCAAAAGTATCACTGAAAGTTTTAGCTTCCATTGGTTGAGTTGCCGTCGCAGTCGTTGTTGGTGTAGTGTGGCATAACACAACACGGTACACAGCACATTACTCCTCTCAAGTTGGCAACCAACGAACGACCGGGAGAACATAAAATGGCAATAACTTATATGAAGTCACTTTTTGCCGGCTCTCGCTTCTTGGTGAGCTTTTTCAACCCCCTCCCCCAATTCATTTGGTGGGTGTTTGTTGATTTCCTTTTTCGTTTGTCCCTCGGGAAACTCAACGAAGGTGCCAGACATGCACAGGGTGCGATGTGGCACGGCAAGTAGAATGTACAGCAAATGTTCTCCAAAGAAAAAAAAAAGGAACTACCAAACTTAAGTGGAAAGCATCGAAAGCATAAAGAAAACTTTTCATCATGCAAAAGCATCAGTAAAGAAAAACCAGAGGAAAATTTTATTTTCCGCTGAGTCAGCAAGAAGAAAAGCAAGGTCTGTCTTTTTTTTAGTTCTTTCGTTTATCGCGCTCTATCATCGCTGTCATCATCCCCAGTAACAGTATGAGGCATCAGCAATAGCAGACCGAATAAGCATGAGCAGGCGAAATTTATCGACTCCCACTTCCGGTTCTTAGATTTTCCGGATTTTTTTTGTCTTTTTCTTGGGTTTGATTATTGCCATGAGTGCCACATCCTGGTCATTAGCTCTACCATCAGTCGCTGAGGATGAACCTCGAGGGAAGTTGGAAAAAATAAATCTGATTCGATATTTGCCTAAGTGCGCTGAGTTGGTATAACTTTGGTTTTTTTTTTTTTACAAAAGGTCTGAAATGATATTTGTGAAAGTGATTGTTTTAATTTTTTTTTTTTAATTTTTAAGTAATGCCGCGGATACACTTGTTTCTTCCCTTGGCTAGTTTTTAACCTAGACGTTGGTGGGTGGGCCTAATCTTATGCTTTATAGTGAAGCGTTGGAGACGGTTGGTTTAGGTCCGGCATCGTTGGCTGATGCCGTGGCAGGATACCCAAGTAACATTTTAAGTTTTATGAAATACTACAAATCAACGTTAAAACAACATTCATAAAACCCTGGCTATTTTGTCATTAATGCATCCCCCAAAACCTCATTAAGACTAGAATATGTCTAGTTGGCCCACCCTGGAGAAGGTTCTGAAGGGTGTATTCTTGAAGCTCTTTAAGATTGATTTACTGCAAAAGGTTGTATGACGAACGCATTGAGAACCATTTGAAAGCTACAATAAAAGCTATTTAGCAACAATAAAAACCCTTTCCGAGCCATTTCTCCATTGCTCATTGCTAAATTTACCAAAATATGGTTATATCTAAGGAAATATTGATTGAAAATCGAGAATTGTAAAAAACAAGCATACTAATTGTAACATGGCGGTGGCATAAAAGTTGATTTTCATGGGTGGTTTGCTTTCGAGAATTCCTTAACAAATTAATAAGGTTTTAAAATGGCATTTATGAAGATGAGCATGCGATGAAGATTACTGAGCTTCTCTGATGAACCATGGCATTAGAGAACCAAAGTTCTAGCCTGAAGTGATATTATCACACCTCCCGAGCAAAGTCCAGCATCAAAATGACAGCAAATTGAAATCAAGTTTTGATATCAACATCAAACTGAAAGCACAATTTGATTTTAGTTTACGCAATTGACAAATTTGATACCAAATTTTGTTTTCATTTTGCTGTACATTTGCTCTTCAAAAATATGTTGTTGCGGGTTTGTTTTCATTGCCTTAGCATAACATCAAATTGAATACTTGTTTTGTTATCAACAGGAAAAATTGATATCAAATTGAGTTTTCAGTTTGTTCTCACTGATAGCAGAAATAGTTTTCAATGTGTGACAGGAAGATATTTGCTCTCAATTTTGATATTTTAACCGTTAAAACGACCAAAACGACAGCAACCTGAGTAATCATCATCAGCGAAATCACAACATCAAATTTAGATTTCAATTTGATCTCAGACTTTGCTCGGGCTGTTACTCATTTTTTTAAGAGTCGCGTCGTAGTGTAGTATGCCATCTTTTTCCAAGCAGCATTCACAATCAAAACAAATAAAATAAACTCACCCGGGCTGCAAAGCCAATGCCCGGGCAATAGAATGCAATTATGCAAGTTTACACCAGTCATATGATGAATTACTCATACCAGAACTACAGCGATCTCTCGCCCAATTTCCACCCTTCTTGTATGGAACGAAAGTCGTTCGCGCAGCAGGAAGGGTTTCGAATGGAACGCTGGGTATTTGCGCAACCAAAATATATCCATTATTTCCGATATTGCTAGGCTAAGCAATTTGATGTCACTCCAGCCGTCTCACTCTATTAATTAATTACTCTTTCGAACACACACAATGTATATAAAACCAAACTGTATAAAATGGAAGTATTATTCAATAAAGAAACGATCATTATTATTCTGAAGCTCGAACCTGCTTGGTTACCCCAGTTAGCTTATCGGCCCTTCAGACGGTTAACTACAATCTTTCTTTGCGACCCTGCTGGATCCCTCCAGCCAGGCTTCACGTCGAGTTGAGAAAGTAAAGTGCGCGTGCATTTGTAGGCATCAAATGTTTGAATGCCAAAGTAGTACGCTTCCCGACCAGAAGGAAGTACATATCAGAAATAAAACACACTGTGTTACTGAGATATAAAATTATTCGTAACATGGTCTGTTATAAAACATGTACCGTTAGTAGTTAAAATAACAACAAATGTAACAAGAAATCTTCTACGTACTATCAAGAATATAACAACTATTGTTAGGGTTATATCATATTTCTAACACACCTTGTTACAAAATAACCCATTAGGGTAAAAACTAAAAAGGGTATAAACTGGACTTTTTAACACGGTTTTTGGGTAACATATTTTTTGAGTGTTTTCTAGTTTTAGATTGTTGTTAAAATATTAAAAAATCTACCTCTCCCCGCAGGATTCTCTCCCTCCTTTGAGCCTGCTTTACAAACACAAAAAGCGTCAATATCGATCAGAAGGGCATAACAAAATTATAACACAATTATATCAATGGTTGATATTTGTATCAACGTGTGTTATATTTTGATATATTAGTGAAAAGGGGTTTGTGCGAAGTTTCTCATCATATCATAATTATAACAAAGTTAGTTTTAATTACTATCAATACATAAAATATGTTTAAATGATTCCAAAATATAAGTTTATTCACTATATTATGTTTCTAAGGGACAATCATAAGAGGCATCTGTGTATAAATAGTAAGAAATAATAAAATTTTCGACTTAAATTAGATAGATTATATCTAATTTTGTAATAATTTTGATATAATCATATCAATATCTGTTAAAATTTTGTTACCACTAGACGAATTTTTGTTATGATTTTTGTTATTTTAACAACTAAACGGTCAATGGTCATAACACGTTCTGTTACATATTTTTTTGTTAAATGAATAACTCCAGTTGTTATAATTTTGTTATGCCTTTCTGATCGGGATAGCTGCCACACGGATTCGAACCCAGACGTTTAACAATCTTGGCTAGTGGGAAATTTGGTGCTTTTACCATCTAATCTAAATCTACTGTTGAAGAATGAGTAGATGCAAGCTAACCTTTTGTATATGCCAGTGCCAGGTAGAGCCTTCTTAGTTCGCTGGCGCCGGCAACTGAGTTAAAAATAAATCGTGTGTTCTCAACACCTCTCACTCTCTGCAATCTTGCTGACTTAAAAGAAAGGGTGGCTAAATATATGTGTAACAAAATTTGTTATAATTCTCAAATTTTGCCTTTTACATTGCACTCGCTAATAAGATTTTTTTTTCTTCTGATTATAAAGTAGCATAAACATTAAACTTAGCTATATGAAAGTAATTAATTTTTGTATGTGTAACAAAACAAAAATAAGATGCAAGCGATTCGTTAGTTGCATATGCATTATTTGAATTCTAATACAGTGTTAGATGCATATTTTGTTTGGTTATGTTTTGTGATCTGTCTTGCACACCATTTCAAGTTAAAGATATATTCGAGAATAATTTAGATTGCTAATGTTCGACGGTTAGTGTTGAAATTTTCCATTGATTATTTAAATTTGTATGTCATCAAAAACTCTCCCTTAGCTCAGTCGGTAAAAGCGCAGCTACAAAGCAAGACCATGCTGGAGGTGGCTGGGTTCGATTCCCGGTCCGGTCTAGAAATTTTTCGGGTTGAAAAATTTCTCGACTTCCCTGGGCATAGAAGTATGATTGGACTTGCCACACAATTATACCAATGCAAAAATGGTACAGGCATCGAAAGCTCTCAATTAATAACTGTGGAAGTGCATCTAGAACACTAAGTTGAGAGCACGCAATAAGCTAATATGCGATATGCAATAAACTTGAAATGCGAAGAAGAAGAAGATGTCATCAAAAACATATTAATTTTCACAAATAGCAAAATATTTATTTGGAAAGGTACCTCAAAGAACGCTACTGAACTGATTACCGTGCCGGACCGAAATCCGTACAGCACCGAAATCCGTACACCCTGTTGAATTTGTTTATTTATATGCATCATAACAATGTAAATATTATACATGAATACATATTCATGTTCATTCATGCATTAGCTTAATGTTTACGTCTACAATTAAGCAGAATGTCATGCAATTAAAATAAGAAAAATAAAAACCTCAACACGTGTCGGGCATTTCTGTCAATCGGTTGCACTCTTAACGATTTTCTAAGAAAATCTCTCGGATTTACTTCAGTTTGTTAAGCGTATTTCAGTGATGTTTGCAAGTACTTTCCTGAACGTCGATCGAAAAGGTTAGTGTTTATCGTTTTATATCTCAATTCTAAGCAATGGATCGTTCATATGGTATTTATTTATCAAAATTAGTACTGTACGGATTTCGATCCATATATAACAGCTGATTCTACATCCGTACACTTGTGCATCACTAATGACGATTCTACTTTATCCAATGTTTTTCAGCAGATCATGGAAACTAAATACACGCCGGAGGATTTGGAGAAGACTGTGGCAATGATGCGTGCGGAAAAATCTTACCGAGAAGCATCCAGGGATTTTGCCGTTCAATTCACCACCATAAGAAATGTCGTATTGGATCGATACTCTCTTATTTTATTCGTATTGTAAATGTTATATTATTAATATCTTTCAATGAAGAGCGTCAAGAACCAGCCAAAAAGTAAAACAAAGCAGCTCCCCTACAGGATATCACCAACACGCATATACAAATTAGGGCCATGCATAAATGACGTAGCATTTGAGGGGGGAGGTGAGGCTTTCAGAATTTGTGACCGGCCATGTATTGGATATAGCCAAATACGCTACGAGGGGGGGGGGGAGGAGTATAAAATTGATCAAAAATATGCTACGTCATTTTTGGATGCTCCCTTACAGAGAGCATACAGAAATGGGCCAGAGAGCATTCCCAGCAGTAGCTACCAGCGAGGAATGACCGGAAATACACATGAAAGTAGTGCGGGCGAAAATTGATAAAGAGAATGCAAAGAAAGAAAGGATTGAGGAACGACAAAAGAAAAAGGTTGAGCGAGAGAGGAAGAGGAGGAAGAAAAGGAAGAAGAGCAAAGAAAGTTCCCCAATAAACAAATACCATGAACGAACTTTATCCCGGCTGGGTAAACTTTCCCACAAATGGTTTGGATGATACCCCGAACACGTCGTTAAGCTCTCTATTATGGTTATTTTTATTAGGGTTGGAAGCAAGAAAGCATTATAACTTGAAAAGGCAATGGTAACAATGGAGAAGAAGCAGAAGAAAGCTGTGGAAAAGAAGCAATGAAAGATCTGTATTTTTATGATTATTACTCTCTTGCCGTATTGAATTACATTAAGTTATAGTCGTTATTTTACCAATTTTAATTTTCATGCACAAAACGAAAAACTAATCCTTGATGTCAGTTCATTGTCTTTTTTTGTTGGTTTCTAAGATGGTTGTATTTTTCTTTTACTTATCCGCCATTATAGGGCTACCATCTTAGGAACCGGTTAATTTATCGCTTGATGCCAGTGGGTTGGTGGAGTTCCAAAGTATGGCGCATCTTGCACGTTATCACATGTCAAATTTCAAAAACCTCGAAGTTGTGATCGGAGGAAAACTCCAGTAAGAATATTTAACCCAAAGCACTGGTATAGAATAAAATTTGGAGGAAATTAATCCTTAAACATGATATTAGTTAGCATAAAAATCCAGAACAGTTACCTTCTTAAATAAAAAGAAATCAGTTACCTCTCCTTTGAATCGATTGGAGCATCAATGATTCTAATGCTGATATCATTAGTTAAAAAAGTAAAAGTAAAAAAAATGAACTTGAACCTTGGACGAATGATTCTTATGTAAAATCGTGCACTGAATTCAACAATGTAGTCGAAAAAAATGTCAGTAGGATAGTTTTTGAGATACAGCTAAAAATGAAAATTCACTTTAAACAAGTTTGATTACTATAATACAAATATCTCCAGTTTTTAAGCAATGTAAATTAAAATGTTTATGGTGGTTCTACCATTACTCTCACGGAAAAATAGTGTTATAACGATCGAAATAAAATTTTACCACGTTTAATTTGGCGTTAAAATAATTAATATCACTTCATTGCAGCCAGGGATATTTGTGTTTTAGTTTTTTTTAACGTGAGATTTCATTTTTTAGCTAGGGGAAGGAGGGGCATAGTGAACAGCCGGGGCATAGTGAGCATCCCGTACTTTGGCTCTGGATCTCCAACTGCATGAAACAAATCAACTGGTAGTAGGATCAATATCATGTAGATATTGATCCTACAGCCAACAAATTTGTTCTGAACGGCCGGAAGTCCAAGCTGGAGCACGCGCGATGCTCACTATGCCCCACCTGTTCACTATGCCTCTCTTACCCCTATATCTCCAAAACTATCCTACCGAGATTTTTTTGGACTACATTTTTGGATTCAGCGCACGATTTTACATGGGAAATGACCATCAGCGTACAAAGTTCAAATATGCTGTAAACTAGTGTATTTAAACGAATATAGCTGTTTTGGACTGCCAAGCAACTACAAAAAAAAACTTTATTGAAGATAGCAACACGTTTTTTTTCTTTCATTGATTTGGTTCGATTTACATTCATGTACGGATTTTGATTCATCCTCAACACAGTGTACGGATTTCGATTCAAAACTGTACGGATTTTGATTCAATCGTAGAACGCTGTACGGATTTTGATTCAAGATATGTGCAATTTAAATCCTTTTTTCTAATAATTAAAGGTAATTTTAAGATCTGGTGTTTGCAAATATTGGAAAAATAAAGATAAATGTAAAGGAAAAAGATGTGATACAGAGCATAATGTGATAGCATTATTTAGTATTGACCGTTAATGATTCTCTCGTGCTTAGGTGTACGGATTTCGGTCCCGCACGGTATTTATGTTTTCTGATTTCGTTCAAAAGCGAATATATCATTGGTTCACACTATTATTGGGCAATCGTTCCAAGATAGTTAAAATCTAGGCAAGCCTTTTGATCAGAAGCATCAAGCAGTGGCAATTTCAATTCTATAATGCAGTTGTGCATTCTTAACCACCAACGTAACATTTTAAGGATTTACGGAATCAATTTATAGTAGCCTAGTCGCTTTGGAATTGGTAGTTTGATTCCTATGTGCTTTACCTATAGGTGAGGCAGTGCCTCTTACGAATGTATTAGTAGCGGGGCAAACTTTATGGGTATTAGTGTGGTCCCGTGTACCCGAAGCTTCAGGCACCGGAGACAATAAAGTTGCCACGTCACAATCACGATTTTTGTTCGGAGAGTTGGTTCTTGTGTCGTTACCACTTTTCATCTCCGAAAATGTTTCGTAGTATTGCTCTCAAACACAAACAAACACTATCATGTGCCACTCCTGTATGTATATCTCATTGGTTTGATTCGAATTGTGAAATGAGGCCCCTGGATTTCTATCGAGTTAGGGTGAATCGAGTTAAGGAGAGATCGAGTAAGGGAGAGTTGACTGTAATAATTTATTTAATTCTTAGCATCCCTATCAGAAAAGAATGCTGTACAAAATATTTATATTTAGAGGAAAAAGCACTAGCTTTGGCCTATGTAACTAATAAAAATCTCCCGTTCTTCATTTTTTCGTAGACCAATGCGTCATCTGGACAATACAAATGAATATGTTTGATTTTTAGAGTATCATTATCAAAAAATGCTTGCCTTCAAAATTAATTTATGGGCCCAATATTAGGGATAGTTAGGCTGACTATTAGCCCAATTCCATGCGAAAAACTTTTCCTTAGCCCTTAAATAAATTCAAGTAATACTACCGGTTCAAGACTAATACAAAACAAAAATTTAAAAAAAAAACCGTTTCATTTTTCGTGCTACTAATGCTAACAAACTCAGTTAAAATGTTGTTTTAAATTTTATTCTAACGAATTGTGTAACAATTTTAGATCAAATACCATGATGATTTCTTATTCCTTCTTTCACCACAGAGCTCTTAAAACAAGGTTATATCAACGGTTGTTATGTATAACAGAAGTTGATATAATCATGATATAATTTTGTTATAACGTTCTGGTCGGGTTACGTATAGGCACTGACGTTGGGTACGATACTGGCGGGTTTTTCCGCAAATCACTCTTATTTTATTTATTTTTACACAGATACATTTATTTGGGTTTGCACGGGAATGATACTATTGAAATATTTCAGAAAGTGCCCTACAGTGCTCCTTCTACTTGCGTGACAATAAGCTTTCATTGTTGTTTTCAAGGGAGTAATGTTAAACACAATTTTTGTACATCTTGTGTAACTAATCTTATATGTGCTTCATTTTGGTTTGGGATAAGTGTTTGAACTATGGCTCGGTATTTCCACTGTGGCATGCTTCTATTGTGAAATATCCATACGTAATTTTGTGGGACGACGTAGTGGAAGCGTGTGAGCATAGTTGGAGCATATACCCTATATAATTAAAAAATCAGCTAGGAAACTAACTTCAAAATGAAGCATTTTAGTCACTTGAAAGTGTCACCTGGGACGAACTTATGGATAATAAATATAGGTCAAAACCAAAAACAACTTGAAACACGTTAAATTTTAGAATCCATGCTCAAGTGCAGGTACTTAATAAAGCATTGGTCATAATTGATTAGGTAGATTAGAGATTTAAATTATTTATTAAATTAGGCTAATAAGATATCACACAGCTTGATTCAAAGTAAATCCGTCTAGCACGGATTAATACACCACCGCGCCCCTGGTGGTTGAAAAAAAAAAGTTTGACAGGCATTTGTTGATGTTTCATTGACGAAGAAATTGGTGAAAAGTTTTTCTCGATTGATCGAAGCAACCCAAAATTACGGATCATGGAACTTGAGAAAAGAAAATTAATTGTGCACAAACACGTATCTCTAGATCCCTTCGTGGTCTGCCTCAAAAATAGCAAAAGTGTTAAAATTCCCAAAGTCAACGGTGAGTCTTGTAATCAATCGTTACAAGGATACTCTGAGTATAGATAGAGCACAACGCATCTATCATAAAAGTGACACTAGGGACAAAGAGCTGAGGAGAAAGGTGTTGAGGTACGTGAAAAGCAACCCAGGTGTCTCCAGACGTGATTTGGCAAAGAAATACGATTCCAACTTTTCCACCGTGCGTAACATCCTTTCAAGAGAAGGATATAATTCTTTTTATGCCAGTAAACATCCGAATCGCTCCCTGGAACTAAATTTAGTGACCAAAAAGCGAGCACGATGACTATACGAACGAGTTTTGACGAAATATGATGGCTGAATTTTAATGGATGACGAAACATATGTTAAAATGGATTATAAACAAATCCCCGGACGAAAATTTTACCTGGCAACTGGTCGTGGGAATGTCCCTTCCAGGTATAAATTTGTTTTTGCTGATAAGTTTGCTCGGAAACTAATGATTTGGCAAGGAATCTGCAGTTTTGGCCTTAAAACCAAGGTTTTCATCACATCTCACACAATGACGTCGAAGGTTTACATTAAAGAGTGCCTGAAAAGCGTATTATACCCTTCATTCGGCAACACAAGACCAACGTAATGTTTTGGCTGGATCTAGCCAGCTGCAACTACTCTAAGGAGGTACTAGAATGGTATGCTGCAAATAATGTTAATTTCGTCGCCAAAGAGTAATTGCCCTGAGTTCAGACCGATCGAAAAATATTGGGCAATTGTCAAGCGAAAACTTCGAGGATGCGGTAAAGAAGTGACAAATGCAAAACAAATGCGTTTAAAGGGGAATAAATTCGCCGGTACAGTGTTGCCAGCGACTGTGCAGATCATGATGGCATCGATCACAAGTAAAGTTCGACAGTTCGTTCGAAACGGTGAAATGTAATAACTTGTTATATATCGTTTGAAATCTGAATAAATACCATTTTGTTTGACGTTTTGATCAACCGTGTATGTTGTTTAATTCTTGAGTTATGATCACTTGAATGCGTCCAAATTTACTTTGAATCAGGCTTTAAACATCACTTACCTTACCAAACAGGCTAAGGCCTTGTTGTCCTCTGCTGTCCGAAGAAGTCGTCTCCACTCTACTCGATCCATGGCCACAGTTCGCCAGCCTCGTAGTCTACGAAGGGTCCGCAGGTCACCTTCTACTTGGTCGATCCACCTTGCCCGCTGCGCGCCTCTTCTTCTTGTTCCTGTTGGGTCGCTTTCTAGAACAATTTTCACTGGGTCGTCGTGCGGCACCGTAGTCGCCCAATTTTTGCAATGTGGACGATGGATGGTTATCCCAGCAGCTCGTGCAATTCGTGGTTCATTCGCCTCCTCCACGTTCCGTCATCCATCTGCACTCCTCCGTAGATGGTACGCAACACCTTCCGTTCGAAAACACCAAGGGCGCATTGGTCCTCCACGAGCATAGTCCAGGTCTCGTGGCCGTAGAGGACCACCGGTCTAATCAGCGTCTTGTAAACCGTCAACTTCGTGCGGCGGCGAATTTTATTCGACCGGAGCGTCCTCTGGAGTCCAAAGTAGGCACGATTCCCTGCCATAATGCGTTTTTGAATTTCTCTGCTGGTATCATTTTCGGCGGTCACCAGTGAGCCCAAATACACGAACTCATCGACCACCTCGATTTCGTCACCGTCAATCTGAACTGGGGAGGCTAACATTGTCTTTCCTAGAACCTCTTCCTTTCATGTATTTTGTCTTTGATGCGTTGATGGCAAGTCCAATCCGTCTAGCTTCAGCCTTCAGTCTTATGTACGTTTCCGCCATCATCTCAAAGTTCCGTGCCATAATGTCAATGTCATCGGCGAAGCTAAGGAGCTGCATGGACTTCCTGAATATCGTGCCACTCGTGTCTATCCCAGCTCTTCTGATCACACCTTCTAATGCGATGTTGAACAGCAGACATGAAAGTCCATCACCTTGCCGTAACCCCCTTCGAGATTCAAAGGGACTCGAGAGTGTCACCGATACTCGAACAACGCACATCATTCGATCCATCGTCGCTTTGACCAATCGCGTCAGTTTGTCCGGAAATCCGTACTCGTGCAAAATCTGCCATAGCTGATCTCGATCAATTGTGTCGTATGCGGATTTGAAATCGATGAACAAATGATGTGTGGGCCCGTTGTATTCGCAGCATTTCTGCAGAACCTGCCGAATCGCGAAAATTTGGTCCGTGGTAGCACGGGCACCCATGAATCCCGCCTGGTATTGCCCCACGAACTCTCTTGCAAATGGTGAAAGACGGCGGCATAGAATTTGGGAGAGTACCTTGTAGGTGGCGCTCAGCAGTGTGATCGCACGGTAGTTGCAGCAATCCAACTTGTCGCCATTTTTGTAGATTGGGCATACGACACCTTCCATCCACTCCTCCGGTAATATCTCCTGCTCCCAAATCTTGGCAATTACTCAGTGCAGCGCTCTGGCCAGTGCTTCACCACCGTATTTTAATATCTCACTTGGTAGTTGATCTACACCAGTTGCTTTGTTGTTCTTCAGCCGACCGATCTCCTCCTCAACTTCTTGAAGATCCCGGTAGCCTGTCGTCTTCTGCGCGTGCTCCAAGGTCTGTTGCCGTGCCACCTTTGTTTTCAGCTGCTTCACCGTTGAGGTGCTCGTCATAGTACTGCTTTCACCTCTCAATCACCTCACACTCGTTCGTGGGAAGGTTACCGTCTAAGTCCTTGCACATATCGGCTTGCGGCACGTAGCCTTTGCGCGAACTATTTAGCTTATCATAGACTTTACACATAAGGTAAGGCTTTAAACATCAAACGAACTTAAATAAGAAAATTTAGACAGCCTAATAACCTTAAGTAGATTAACAAAAGAGTTAGGATGCGGTGGGTCCGCTTAGGGAGGCAACTAGCCTTTAAAGCAACTGGCCACTGGCCTTTTCATATATTGTCGATTTATTTGGTTGTGTCCCCCCCTCACCCCTCACCATCCCTCTCCAAAGGGGGAGTTTGGTAAAGAGAGATGAAAAAACCGATTTGTACCTTCCTTAAAAGTTGTCCTAGCTCGCTTGTCTAATATCTATATACAATCTTCACACTGCCGTACTCTAACGGAACTATCAACTCTATGCTTTCATCTACTCCATCTATCGTATAAAAATTACCACTACAGTCTGTTATTTGAAATTAGCATCTTCAACTATATAAAAAATGGTTTTTCGGAATTATTAAATCATTAGATATTATAATGATAGTTAGTAGCTGTAAGTCACAAGATAAGGTGGTAAACTAGGTGTTTGACACATAAAACCTGTCATTATTGCTTTCAGTGCGTCACAATCAGCGATTTTACGATTCGTGAGCGCTCACGAGTCATAATTTCGCTGATTGTGATGCACTGAAAGCAAACTTGACAGGTTTTATGTGTCAAATACATACCTTCCAACCTCTTCTTGTTCCTGATAAGTACAAACTTTCATAATAGCATCCAATGATTCCATAATCCCGAAAACATTTTTTATAGCGAAGTGAGTGGAAGTAACCCTGCTGTGCAGGATGATTCTTCCTTGAAAAAACAACCAACTCAGTTTTCTCCGGAGAGAATTAGATACCCAGCTTCAAAGCCCAAGTAGACAAATTGTCCAAGGTATATTGCAATGGTCCTTGCAGGTCCGGAGCACTTTGCCCTATAACGGACGCAAAGCCATCATCTGCAAGCTGCATTAGCGAGCAATTTCCATCAAGACAATCGTCAACGTCTTTTACATAAAAATTATAAAGAAGAGGGCTTAATCATAAGCCCTGGGGGAGACCCATGTAACTAATTCGTGAAGTCGTCGAGTTTCCATGAGAAAAGCTCATATATTTCTCAGACAACAAGTTGCTTAAATAGTTGTTAATAATTGGTGAAAGCCCACTATCGTGGAGTTTATCCGAAAGGACATCGATGCAAACAGAATCAAAAGCCCCCTTAATGACCTTGAACCTTAATAACATTAAAACTGACATCAGGAACGGTAAAATGACCTAGAACAGCCAAAATTGCTTCGAAAACCACATTAAAGCCTTCAGAAAGGCCTAAATACTCCCGAACCACTCAGATATTTATTAACGAAATAGTCAAAAAATATCCTTGAAACCGCCAAAACAGACCATAAATTACAATAAATAATGCAATTGCAGTAATTTACTTCCATTCCCATAGCGCCTGTGTGAGGAATCAGTACCGGATGATCCACCAATAGCTTCTCGCACTTCGCACTATTGATCACACTTGTATCGGACACTTACCTATCTTGAATTTCAATGCAAAGAATTTCTCACCAAGAAATATCACAATCAGTTAACTTCCTAGAAAAAGAACCATCGTAGGCATTTGGGTACAAGCCGATTTCCACGCCGTGACCCCATCCCAAAAATAAATGCTCCTCCTTATCTTTTACTCACCCGTTAAGTCAAGTACATAATCTTTGTAGCTACAGCAGTAACCGCCAGCGCTCTTCAATCAGCAGTAACACTGAAATTATGGCTGCTGTTTGCTGCCGTTTTCGTCTTCAGTCGGCCACGACCAAAACAACGACAACGACAACGAGTCGTCAACTAAAACGCCGATGCTGCGATGATGATGTTAGAGAGGACAACGATTACTGGCGTTTTTATTTCTGTATGAATATACGCTTAATTGAGTGTTTCGGTACATAAATTACTTTTATGGACGTTTATGTGGCATTGAGTGTCACGTTTCTTCCCTATCTCGCGCTGAATCGTGTGTCTCGAGCTGTGGGGGCCAACCTCCATATGCTGATGCCCCTCAATTGCCCAATGCGTGAGGCTATGACGATGATGATGATGATGATGATCATGATTGTGTATCACTTCCACTCTTGATTGCTCCATAATGTGCAGTATTATCGCGCGAAAAATGTACATGGTAGCTTATCACTTGCCGAGCGTCGCGTGTGAGCTTGCGAAACTCTGCCAAAGGAGTGATCACAATAATTGAGTCGTCGTATCTCAATACAAAGTCAATTTGAGGTTTGCTAGAATAAATATAATATAATCGATATTACAACAAGCACAATGCCGAGGATTTTCTCGCATTAATATTTATCCTCTCAGGTGGCAATTGAACCGTAACCGGATCGGCCCATTTTGCAGCTGGCCGATTGATGTGATAATGTGATTTTACGAATGCGTTGTATACACATATCATTGGGCTCGAAATGAAATCCCTGCCATAAATTTTCGGAATGTGTCGTTTTGCTTTCACTGAGGCCCAATAAAAATAATGATATCGCAAGCGAGACGAGTTGCTGGGGTGGTTCTCGCGTTTCCAGCCTTTCGAAAAGACTCCAGTTTAAATTTACTTTGATTGCCTAATAAATCAACTCAAACAAATGAGATAACCAGTAAATAGTTTGTCAAGCTTGTAAGTTTATCGATTCATTGAGAGGATAATGATGTTAATAACAATTCACGCATCGACCACCCTAACAAACTCCAACATTATCTTGCCACTCGGCAGCGACCACAACACATCAACCGGACGCAAAACCAACATGGAGCCACCTAGCCCTCTCTGTCCCTCCCATCGTATCGACAACCCAAATAAACAAAATATCAAATCGATCAAATTTAATCCGCAACCCATAAATCAAACTCAATGAAATGACACTTCTGTTCACCCATTGTGTGTGCAGCACAACCCGTAGCATTCTATCGCGTCGTTCTCGGCTCTCCTCACTGCTGCTACTGCTGTTCCCTATCAGTAAGCGATACGATGCAAGAACCATTCGATTGGAGAGGTTCCAATCAAATAAAATAAAAACAGTGAACACAAAACGTTACAAAAATATCAGTGCAGTGTTTTGGGGCACACCTCTTATCTTATCGCTGAGACCAGTCACTCTCTCGCTGACTAGAGCCCGTCCATCGCGTGGAGGCAAAATGACACTTCGTCCATCGTCCTATCCCGCGTCCCCCAGCGGTTCTCGCTCTGCTATTGACAGTTTTTTTTTCCTTTCATTACAAATATCATCATATCAGTCCGGGCAAGCAAGAAGCGTGGAACTGCTGCTGCTGATGCTACTGTCAATCACGTTTAGTACCTTCCTACTGCCACCGTTTTTCTGTGTCGATTTGCGCTGATATGAACTTAAGTGTAAAGTTGATCAATGATGGTGATTTATCAGAGATAGCAATATGGCAAATTTTTATCGACGTTCGATATGTTGAGAAACTGGCCAATATGTTTTCCGGTGATCAACCAAAATAAATAACCGAGAATTTTTTCCGGGGTTTCATCAATAACGGGGCAGTTTTGTGTACGGTTTTTTGTGGTTGTCAAGTCATCTATAAAACTGTTTTCTGACTACTAAATTAAAACTCAAAGTTCATAGTTTTAACGGTAGCTGTAAGGTGGTTCTGTATCACTACTTATAACTGAAGCATAAAACCAGAACAAAACATGTAATTATGTTTTATGGCATACTTTTCATGCCCGAAATAAAACATGAAGCACTCTTATACCTTCATTAAAGCCTCATTACAACTATCATCTATATCAGAGGCTCAAGATTCACAGATAAAAAAATACTAAAACAATAATAATAAATACTCTGAAAATTGTTACCAATAGAAAAAAAAAAAAAAACGTAGAAAATGAGTGCGTGTAAATTTAATAAATCGAGTGGCTTCAGTGCTTTTGAACATTATGAAGATGAGACTATCGCCAATATGAAACTCCTAGAGTATTGACAGTTATGAGCTCCCCCATTTAATATAAGGCACAGTACGGTGAAGGAACTCTTAAACATATTGAACAAGCGGTTTTCCGATACACTTATGAAAGATCCACGATCCCCCCTTCTTAAAACTACGCAGTCAGTTTAACTAAATCCAGTTGGAGATGACCAGTATTGGCATCGCTGCTTTAAACCTTGTATTGTAAAAGCTTTTAGTGGAGCCAATGAGCATTTCTACATCTTAATTACAAGAGAAAATAGGAGGATCGCTTGGAATGTTGACTTTTTGACAGGTTGCCAAGGTTTTTTTTTTGATTCACTGTACCCAATAAAACCAGCAAGCTTGCTATACCCAAGGAGTGTACCCCATTAGGCATAAATACGTTAGGCATACAGACGTTAGGCATAATGGACGTTAGGCATAAAGTCATTTGGCATAATGAACGTTAGGCATAATATACGTTAGGCATAAAATACCTTGCTGCTGTGCAACTCTAGAAACCTGTTTCGAGCATGGTAAACCATGCTTAAATTAATCTAAGCGTTGAATAAAAAATTAAACAAGTTGAACAAACATAGTTTATTTAATAAGCACAGTTTGGAATCCATTATTTATTATATCATAAGTGACGTAGCTACACATTTACTTAGATCCAAGATTAGTAGCGATAGCGGTTATGTAATCTGGCAATGAAAACTAAGCATAGTTTTGAACTATATCTTGAAATCAATCGCATCTAGTAAAAAAATCACACATTTGTTGAAATATATTCTTACACACATATTGCAATTGTCAAAGAAGAAAAGGTTTTCCTCAAAGAACAGCTCATGAAATAAAGAATGGTGAATTCTGTGGTTCATTCAATAACAAAAAAAACATACCTGCTGCTTCCAGGATTTTCTGCCATACTGTTCGATACAACGATTCTGTTTTCGTTGTCATCAGAATGAAAACTAGTGGAACCGTCTGCTGATGTGAGGGAGCGATACTTCCATGAACAGTGACGAGTTAAGCAAACAAGGAACTGTGGCAAACGTACCATCTGTAACCCAATACTTTGCCTGTCCAAGACGTCACAAGTTTTCATGAGTTCCAAAAATTAAGGCTCTTTCATTACTGTCACTGAAGTCAGCAATCAATAGACGGTCCCCATTATCATCCTTCTGGAATTCATCGGGTAGATTATGCCTAACGTCCATTATGCCTAACGTCCATTATGCCTAACGTCCTTTATGTCCAACGTTCATTATGCCTATCGTACATTATGCCAAACGTCCGTATGCCAAACGTCCGTATGCCAAACGTCCGTATGCCTAACGTCGTGTACCCATACCCAAGTAACCAAAAAGCCCGCTAATCGCCCTTTTTGCAATGTAAGGTTGATGTACGACTGATTTAAAGTTCGAAAACCCTATAAACCCCAAAAAGGGCGATTATCGGGTAGTTATCGGTAGTTATGTTTAATTAAGGTTCAATTTACTTTGATGCTTTTTGGAAAATTTCAAAAGCAGTTTTTTCTGACGCATTATTTTAGATTGCAAAAAGCTCGCACTATTCGATTCCTTTTGATATTTTACACAAAATGACGCGAGCTTTTTGCAATCTAAAATAATGCGTCGAAAAAAACTGCTTTTGAATTTTTAAAAAATGCATCAAAGTAAATTGAACCAAGGGGGTATTCCCGATCTTTTTTTTTTTTTTTTTTTCAAAAAATCAAATTTTTATTCACGTTTTTTTGTACTTTAGACCCCCCAAGCCGTTTTCCGATCAGTGAATTCGGTGTCCAGGCATAGCTGACTAATGGTAAGAACCCCCAAAATGGTTTTAACTAAAGTCAAAACTTTAAACGCGTTTTTCTCGAAACCACATTTTTTTTATCGGGCGAAGATTTTTCTCAGAAACTATAAGAGATGTTGACTTGAATCTTTGCGCATTTTGTTCCTTATTAAATTCTTTGGAGCTTCTCCCACTTTCAGTCAAAAATATTAACATTTAACATTGTTTGAAGCACCTTAAAGCTGCAAAAAAGCGGGCTAAAAATCGCCTGTTTTTTCATATGGCCGCCATTTTGTTAATTTGCAAGATTTTTTGCTGCCAACGGGAGAAGCTCCAGAGAATCTTATGCAGATTATTAATTTTATCACGAAATCTGATTCAGATGAAGCCGTTCCAGAGAAAAGTCTTCGCCCGTGCAGGCGTTTGCGGCGAACAGGGGTCTGTTTGCCGTCATTTTGTGACGTCAATAATGTCTTTTTTTATGTCGAAAAAATTTTATTTGCAAACTTTAATGTTCAATTAACAAGAATCCCAAAGAGTTAGGCGCATTTCTATTCGTTTTCCTTGAAAAAAAAAAATAATTGAAAAACAGGCCGAAAAAAGGCAAAAGATTGGGAATACCCCCTTAAATAGTATGAGACTGGTTATTGTTCAACAGTAATAACAGTGTTGTACTAAATAGATAATCTTTCAGTGATTCTTTAATTTATGATGTAGACAATTAAAAATATCCCTATATTTTTATATTCATATGGCGCACTAAATGTATGCTCCTATTTGGTATAATAATCACCATAAACATTGCACAGCATGCTCTGAAGCATATAGGTACATATTGGTTCCAAATTGTAATAAAGTCGTCATAGTTTAAATATACAACAATATCAGCTATTATTATAAACTGACATTGATCATTATTTCACATCAAACATCGAAAGAACAAAACCACAATAACGTATTTCTCCATATTAACTATCATCCAAATAAACCGAACTTAAAACCATTAAGTTTGTCAACATGTTTTGCGTATCATGTTTTATCTGCTTCTTCGGGAGCGATTTATGCGGTTGTAATATAGTTTTATGGTAGTCATCAAAAGGTTGTTAAAACTTTCAAACCAGGAGGAGGTTTTATGCTTTCATTCTTAACAACCACGTGTAGAGTGCCATAAAACTGACATATAACCTTTGTTCCTTAGGTAGTTCGCATTAAACCTGATTAATGATTGCATTAAAACTGGGTCAATTGGCCATGACATGGTTGTATAGCGGTTTACATGAGGCTGTTAAAGCAATGTGGTCGTCAGAGAAGGTTTTATAATTTGGTTATATCAACTGCTTTAAAGTTTCAATAAATCAAAATTTGTTGCTTGGGAATAAAGGTGAAAAAATGACTATTATTAACAACACGTTGATATTAGACCTTTTTTTCATCTCTTCCAGGTCCAAGTTGTGCGGGAATCTACGTAAATCCGAAATACATCATCTTCAAATACATTAACAAAAGTTATACGACTACAATGCGTGTACATTCAAAACAAACACAACATTCAAACTTTTCTTAAACTTAATGAAAGAGTTGTAACACTTTGCCATTAGACTCCACCAGCAAGCACTTGACATACTTTTCTAAGCAAATTCCGCATACCCGGCCAATGAGAACGACTCAAAATTGAGTAAGAGTTACTCATATTTGAGTTCAGGTTACTCAAATTCGCTAAAATGTAGGTCACTCATATAATGAGTAAATTATCTTACGCTTTTCCGAGGAAACCTTCTCAAATGTGAGGTAAACTGATTGTGGTTTTAGTCTTTCTACTAGAACACTTCTTAGATTTTTCTTAATTTTTCCCCATATTCGAGAAGTTTTCCGCGAGAAAGTGTCGAAAAATTTACTCAAACTATGAGTGACCTATGTTTTGGCGATTTTGAATAATCTGCACTCAAATGTGGGTAGCCACTACCTCAGGAACATCATATTTTGCGAGCAAGACTTTATAGCAATGAAGACGACCTGCGGTACGTTTCGTCGCTCAGCAATAGTATCCAAGCCTAGCAAACGACAGCGGCATACGGTGGTAAATTCAACGGATCACTCCAAGGAAGATAGCACAGTGTGTATCTGACGAATTTGCGATGAACAGCTTCGAATTGTGCACTTCATACTGCTTGGTAGGGATTCCATACAACACACGCGAATTTCAGTAGTGAGCCTACCAATGAACAGTAAAGGGATTTAAAACAAAGAGGATCACGGAACGTTCCTCCCAAGTAACACATGTTGCTGGCGCCGGTGGTGTAGTGGTAAGCGTGACTGCTTTCTTACCCAAATGCGTCTGGGTTCAATCCCAGCCGAGGTCGGTGGGATTTTTCTGAGGCATAAAAATCTCTGGTCACGTCTTCCTTCGGAAGGGAAGTAAAGCCGTTGGTCCCGGCCCATATGTGTGTTTGAATGGGTGCGATATCCTACGCAGGTGTGGAAGCTGCCTTCCTGCACATTCGATTGGCGTCAATGGATGGCAATCGATGTCCGTCGGTGATTGGCACTAGATTGCGGAACAGAGACCGACGTTAAATAAAGGAAAGAAGAAGTAACACATGTTCATGGATTTATGTTGAGTAAACTTCTTTGCAACCAAAATCAGTCATACAAAGGTTATATAAACTGTTATAGAACTTGTGTGTTGCTTGGGTTGAACATGAATCCAAGTTGACGATTTGCTTTGTCGATCGTGGTTGAGAAGTGGCGAGTATACGTGAGGTTTTATCCAACATGACACCGAGGTCTTTAACGCGATCGACATGTTGAAGTGCAGTCCTAGCAACGTTTTAATCAAACTAAACGGCAGTCCTAGTTCGACGGAAACTAATTATGCAGCACTTTGAGACGCACAGGACCATAAAATTACGTTCACACCAATCATTAAATATTTCCAAAAGGTTTTGTAGTTGTAAACAGTCAACAAAGTCTCGAACGACTAGTATTCACGTACATTAAATCGCCGGTGATATCGTCACTATGAAAAATCACCTTTAATCGCGGTAAGAGACGACACTTTTATTACACAATGATACAACGTTTATTTTCCGTCGGCCGATCGCGGGGATAGTTTATTTACACCTAACTACTGATCATCCGAGGCGGCATTGCGCATCTCGAAACGAAAAACTTTTTCATACAAGCGTTCGTAAAAAATTTCTTTCGTTTCGAGATGCGGAATGTGCTCCCTGATCTGCCTGCATGTAGTAAGAACGATACACGACCACCGTTCAACTGTACGCTAAGGCCTTTCCTATTCACACTACACCTGGGGGGGAGCTAACTGTCAAATACGAACCATCGTCGCCTACCTCACATAACTGGTTCCAAACGACAGCAAAGCCGTAAGCAACGATGGTTTGTTTATGTTTGGAACCAAATTCACATATGGAAAATCAATGAGCGTAAACAGGTGAGGCACAGTAAATTTATCGTCTCTTTCGTTCTCTGGCTGATTACATGGATGACGGAGTTTGACGTCACACTCCTTCAACCGTTTAAATAGCGAGAGAACGAAAGAGATGAGGAATTCACTGAGCCTTACATAGGGGAAATGACGGCTTCGGCATGCCAGACTATTTTCGGCAACCCAAATTGAAACACTATTTTCACTGGATTTTCTTACGAAAACACTTCGCTGAATGCATGCAAACGATTCTTTATGCTTTCAGCTTCAATTTGACTATATTTTTACCACTGAGAAAAAGCAATCTAGCAAGGTTTTCTTGAAATGAAACACACGCACTACAAATTGTAGCTGATTTCGAGTTGCCGATAATAGAACAGCAGATTTACATGCAGCTCAAATGGAACGGTTGCCGAAGAAAAACTGGTTGCCGACAATACTCGCTCTCACTAGAGAAGATTGGAGCTTTGTAAAAGCGTTTCAAAACAGTTTTTGACAATTCTTTCGACTGAAATTGTTAGAGCAGCTGGCAGCAAAAGATTGTAAACAAACCAATACTGCATATGTGTGCGTTACTCAGAGAAAAAGGCTATAGAAAGAAGGTTGCTGCTTAGGTTACCGAGAATACGTAAATTTCCCTATTTACATCTCATTGATGGATTTTCAGTAGGCCGATTTGGCAGCACATCCCGCCCCTGATCTACACAGCTGGTTGTGTGGTACACAATAGCGTACGGGAGAGAAAATAGAGAATGAGTGATCGCGTATTAGGGTGGCTCTTGCTACATAAATACAAATAATATTATACGAGTCATTGAACTCAGCGTTGTAGACGTTTTGGGTACGGAAGACCTGATATTGGATACACGCCCGGGCACGATCCATCCGAAAACGGAGTTTTGGAAGGTAGGGTCATCCTCGTTTAGCCTAAACCTAACCTCGCACCGGAAAATCTTTATAAATCATAAATCTCGATAAAGAAATAATTGTTCTTCATAATTTTCTTAATTTAATTTTCAATAGAACAGGAGATTAAGAAGTAATTTAAATGGAAATGTTGCCGAAGAAAAAGTCGTTGACAACGATAGCCACACTGACCAGAGAAGTTTGAAGCGTTGTAAAAGAGTTTCAAATCAGTTTTTGTGCAATTCAATTAATTGGAATGTATACATAGTTGAAGATGCTAATTTCAGATAACAGATTAAAGTGGTAATTTCTATACGATAGATGAGGAGATGAAAGTATAGAATTGATAGTTCCGTTTGAAGTACGGCAGTGTGAAAATTGCATATAGAGAGTAGAAAGCGAGCTAGGACAACTTTTTTTAGGAAGTTACAAATCGGTTTCATCATCTCTCTTTACCAACCCCCCCCCCCCTTTTGGAGAGGGATGGCGAAGGGTGCCCCCCCCCCCCACTTTAGTCTGTTATCTGAAATTAGCATCTGCAATTATGTAAAATCGTTGACTTCACGCAGAAGTAATACTAAACATATAGTCAAAGTGGAATGTATAGAAAATCAGACAGCAGATGAATATAAACAAACAAACATTACATATGTGTGCGTATGTGTGCGTTAAAAATTTATAAAAACCGTAGAACTAGAACTATTGGTTAAAGTTTTAAAATTTAAGCAACTTAGCTACTTTTAGGAACCAGCGTTGCCAGATTGTTTTCATGATTATCGGTATCAAATGATTGAAAAATCGTTATTTATCGGTATTCACTATTTTCATAAATTTTAATTTTTTTCAAACTTTTGGACTAAAATCGTTTTGAAGTTCTCTGATCATCCTCGAAGTACTCGGAACTTCCCTGATTATTATGGAACTACCGCAAAATCTCTTATCTTCTTTAAAAGTCCCTGGATCTTCGTTTAATTAATGAACATCAGCAATAAAGTTATCTGATCTTCCCCATTTTTTTTTAAATTCTCGAAACTGCCGATAAAAAACACAGAGCTTCCCTTAAAATGTTCTCACCATTTTCTAATGTGCATGTAACTTCCCTTACGTTTCCAAAATTTTCATGAACCTCTGGGAACTTAACTGAAGTTTTCGGAAATTCCCTGAGCTTCTCGGAACTCACTTAAAAGTTCAGAAATTTCCTTGAATTTATGTATCCTGATGTTATCAGAGCTTCCCTGAAGTTATTTTAATTCTCCTGAAACAAATGGAATTATCCTGAAAACCATTAAATTTCTTTGAAGTTCTTTGGGCTTGTGAAGTTTCCAAAATATTTCAGTTTCCTCAAATTCATTGTAGTTCTCTAGGCTTTTCCGAGATTCCCGTAACTACGGGTTCTCGGATTTGAATGGAAGTTAATGAAACTGTCTATAATTTATCGGAACCTACCCAAAAGTCCGAACCATTCTGGAGTTTCACAACTTCTGACAAGTTCCTGAAGTTTTCCTGAAACTAATGGAACCGCAATAAAACTCTGGAAGCATTTCTGAAGTTCCGGGGAAGTGGAAAAACTGACGGGAGGAGACGGAAGAACCTTTCGGGTGAAGCCGGAAGAAGCTTCCATAGGAAGACAAAATAGCTTTCCGGAAGGAATCGGAAAATAACTTACAGGGTAAGGTGGACGGAAATTCCTAGGGAAAGTTGGAAGAAACTTCAAAGGGAAGATTAAAGAAATTTCAGGAAGTTCAAAAATTAACGTTTCTAAGGGCCTATTTTTCTACTGAATACAAGTATTTCCCGAAACGTTATGACGTAACTACGAGCGTGTTTGAGCGCCGAAAGAAGCAAATCGTGCGAAGCCAACTGAAAGCCGAATGAAAAACGAACTGCACCATTACGTACAGGCTATCAATTTCACACCTTGTATACACCGAGGCAAAAGAACGTAAGAATTCCATAAGAACCACTTATGAATTTTAACCACAAGAAATCGGTATGAATTTATAGATTTGCTTTATGAAAAATAATGTCGACAAAAAAAAATAATAAAATGGAGCAGACTGGAATCGAACCACGGACGTTGAGATTACGGGTCCTATGTCTGGACCACTCGTCTGTCGACGCTTAGGTAAATGGAATGACTAATGGCGTATAACGGCTACCTCATGTTAGACGAAAATCTTTCATAAGTCGCGCTTTTGAAATTCATAAGTGTCGTTTGTCCGGAGATGAACTAGCCATAGGCTAAAAATCTCCTTAATAAAGAATAAAAAAAAAAATAAAAAAAAAAAAAGTGTCGTTCATAAGTCGAGCCTTATGAAATTCTTAAGTCTATTTGCCTCATTGTAGACCAGGTTTATGTGGAACCTACGAGCTGAATAAAAGGTGACACACAAGGAAGAAGTATTAGTTTGTTTACTAAAATGAACTATGCCCATTTTGTTATGGCAAGTTTTGCTATAAGAAATGCTCCTCGTGTTTATTAGCGAAATTCACATCAACGATTGATTAATTGCGTAGGAGATCAGTTTGGCACGGCATTTGTGACCAGCATACACCTTCCAGTTATGAAACAGGTAAAAAACTGTCCAAATCCGCAGATAAAAATTTTTGTTTTGAATTTCTGTATGGCAAAATAGTGAACTTTTCGTGAACATTAACGGCAAAGAACTCACCAACACTGGGAGACCGTGAGTTCCTGCCCACCTGTCATTTCCCATCTTGATCAGCGTGGACCTGTTTTCAGAACGAATCCGGAAGCTCGCGAAACTTCGTTAATGCGATTGCGGACGAACTGCTTGCTTGGTACTTTTAAGCAAGGGGAGCTTCAATGCAAATGGAACTATTCATTATCATTTTTTTTTTTTACATATATACATTTCATTATTATTATATACCTACTACACATTATTCCTACAGCTATATTCATGAAATCGTGAGTCATTTTTCTCATTTCGGATTTTTGATTTGTTCCCGTGTAAATACAAAGCTTGATAATAAGAATTCACAGAAAAAAAGTTGTTGAATATTACATCCAAACAGCTGCACAGAGATCATTCCGTCGGTTGTGAAATATTACGTTGTACGATGTACATCGATTTTGCGAACAAAATTACATCCATTGATGTAATATTGTATCTGGTTTTTGCAATTACATCATTATTTCATACAACAGCTTGAATTACGTTGATCGATATTAAATTTTTTTGCTGTGAAGTTGAAAAAAAGACGAAAATTGATGTTCTACGAATCCCGTCACTTTTCAACTATTCATGGTTTTAAATATTCCAATAGTCGGCATTTTTCATGAGCTTTTTTATAAACAAAATTAATTATAATTAAATACATACTTTTTGAAATATTTGATTATTTCTAAAAATCAAAAAAAAAAAATACTTTATATATTTTTCCAAAAAAGACACTTAGACAACAGACAGTTTTCGTGCTACAATTTGTTGAAAAATGCCAAAAACGTCATTTTGCAGAAAATCCAACATGGCCAAATTTTTTCAACAATGTGAATGATTGGCCATAACAATCAATTATGAAAAGTTTCATGCATATCGGACAAGTGCATTATTATTTGTTTGAATTAGTAGTAAGTTTTCCAGCTGAATGTTGGAGATTCCTTTGAAATACTGACATTGCTGAACATTTTGATAGCATCAGATTGCGGGGTTGGTAGTGTAAAAGTATCAGTTTATTATTCATGAGCTTTTGATCGCTACAAATACTAATAAAAAGTAATACTTATACTAAGAACGCCTAACATTTTTGGATTTATATCGCAATGAAGTAACTGTTAACTATAGAGGGAATTTATATCTGTAACGGTTACCAGTTCGTGTTTGTTTGCTAATCTGGTTAAGAAGTCTTACTTAATTATTTTAAAGTTAAATCCCCAGCTCAAACATTTGTAGTGGTAAGAGATGGGACCATTGTCGTCAACCAACATAAAGTAGCGGCGCCGGTGGTGTAGTGGTGAGTATGGTTACCTCTCACCCCAGCAGGCCTGGGTTCAATCCCAGTTTGCGCCACCGGGAGGTTCTGAGGCATAACACCTCTGATCACGCCTTCCTTCTTTATTAGTCCCCGGTTTATGGGTTGATGGGTCGATAGGGGTAGGGTCCAGGTGTGGGAGCTGCGTCTCTGGCGTCAGTAGCATTGGTGCTCAGCACGGAAAACAAAGATCAACGGAAAACAAACCAAAGGGAAAAAATAAAATAAATAACACTTTGCCTGAAGAATAAACCTTTTGTATTTATACAAGTTTTTAGCCGGCCATACTTTTTGCTGTACCAATATGGCCTAGTTGATGCACTACTAGGTAAAAAGCATTTCAAAGAATTCAGAACCAAGTTCTGAAGATGATTTTGAAGTTGCCTCCCTGGTACTGTACTACTGAGGTACATAGAATTTTGAATGTTGAAACTTTAGAACAAATGTCCAACAAAATAATTAATTATTTTGGGCTAAAAATTGTTGCAATCCTCAATTGCAACGATTAATTCCCTTTACATTTAGGCAAAATTAAGTTTTAGTTTTTAGTTTTAAGATGACAATCTTATTACTGACATGTAGGTATAGAAAGCATGTTGATAATACTGAATTGCCAAAGCAAAAACAATGTGAACACACTTAGCTATATATCATAATAATTACGGCTGATAAGTTACTTTAGTAGCTGGAGCTGATTAAAATAAAAAGGAATTTAATATGGACTTGGAACAAATAAAGAGTTCAAAAAACAAAATTAGAAATGTTCCTTTCATTTAAATTTCCTTGTAAAATGTACAATCAATCTGTGCTCCAATTACTTACTCATTGCCCATACAATCGTTTATTTTAATTGGGTACCAAACAACTCACGGATTATTTCCAACTGCAAGCCGGGAGCAGCACGAGTTATCAACGGGAGGCGCCTTGATATGTCAATCAAGTGTCACCACAATCTTCTAATGCTGCCAAATGGTGATATGCATGTCACTATCAGTGTTAAAATGAGCTCACCCAGCACCAAGATTAAAACGTCAATGGTTGGTGTGGAATGGAGCCATGGATTATCGCTGCCTGCATTACTATATACTTTGTTTCGTCATGTCAAAGTTTATGTTAAGATTTTTGCACAATCCTTCACATTTCATGCAGTCTTAATTCGCCAAAGTCAAGTCAGCAACGTGTGTTTGAATCTTCCTGACGTATCGGACTCGTGAGCTGATAGCTTTCGACACATTTCCCAAACTTGACTTACAGACTTATTCTCGGAGGTGACTGACCGTAACCGTGTTCCGTTGCATGCCAGCAGTGGAAAATTTGATAAGAAATCGTAGCTGCCAAACACGGGTTATTGATTTATTGTTTATGTTATAAAAATTATCCATCGTTTGGGGTTCAATTTCGCTTCGTATTTTTTTTTATCTATATTCTCTCAAAAGCTGTGCTATTTTTTGGTGATTGACTCTAAGCCAAATTTGAATTCTGAAGTATTTTTTTTTCGGCCTCTATGCTGACATTGACGATATATTTTTATGACGTAGGCAACAGTCTGCTTCGTGGTCTATATGAAGCAAGAACACCCACTTGAGGCAGCTATTTATATTCGTAATTTCGGCATGTTTCACGTTCGACCTCAAGCTGGAAGGCACTTCAACTCACAAAACTCAAGTCCTCTTCAGGGCCGAATGTTCGAAAATGATCGTTTTCAATTGCCACACATCTGAATACGAGACACATTGTAGGATGCATGATATGCAAATCACAATAGTCATCATCAACTGGACGGGTGCAGTCTGAACTGCGATGTGTTTTTTTAAAGAATGGTTATTTAACTTCAATTTTGTGGCAGTTGCTTGCACCGACCTTCACATTCGGACACTTGGATGCCAAGATCGGCTGGCCGCTCACACGAATGACCAGTCGGACTGATTGTCTTTAGTTCTCCTTCGTTCTTTTGTTCCAAATATAGTTCTTATGAATTTGGAATATGCAGATACAAATTTTGGTTCAAGCGTGTTTGCCTCGAAGTTGTACTTATTTATCCAATCGGTTCAAGTGTCACGACCTGTCCAATCAAAATGAATGTGTTGAGTCTAATGGATGAAGGTGAGTTCCGGCACGTTTTGAAATGATTTGGAATATTTGTTTTACAATCGATGATCTACTTCTTCAAGTAAGCATTTATGTGATAATACCCTAGTAGCACGATTGTCATAAATCAGTTTTGGCAACTTCTATACAACTTATATCAGTCATTAAAAAGTTGCTGCAACTTATTGTGACGGAAATGTGCTACTCGGATACACTCAACCGGGAAATTTTATGACTCTATTACTGATTCGCATGAAAAATATGCAGAATTTACAATATTTCGCGACATGTACAATTCTGCAATGTGGTCGCCTGAAAGTTTTTATTTTATTTTTTATATTTAAGTTGGCTTATTTTTTGAACAAAGTTTGTTTCTCCTAATGAATTGCGTCTAAGATATTATCTCGTGAAGGTTTTATCCAAAAATCTGAATTCTGAAACAACCTTGTACACTGCAGTCCATTATATTTGGTGTATGAACCATATGCAAATGATGAAATAAAGCCTCCGTTACATTGGATGTAAGATAAATTTGTTTTTCGTGAAGAAATGTGTTTTTAGAAACATCCGTCATCCCCATAATAAATCATATACAGTCAGGAATCCTTATTGCCGGGGTAACGGGGCGTGAATAAGGAACCGCGAATAAGGATACCCACAGCTTATGGGATTTTCACTAATGGGGGCTGTGGTGGATTATCTCATTTATTTCAATATATAAAGCTATACTGTCTTGGACAAAGTTGTTGTACTGGGATCGAAAAATAAGCCTGTGTCATTGGATTCAGGTTTAATTGGGAACTACGCCGCTAGAGGCGCTTCACTTTTATGTTACTTATGATGGACGCAATAATATATGGATCTTAGGTCCAACATATAATATTTTGTGATCCTGGTCATATAGAAAGTTACTGTCTTCAGCAAAGTTATTCAAGTGACCAAGTCCATTCAGATGGTGGCCATATTAGTTCAGAACTCTCTCACTACACAGCGCTAGTGTGCACATGAGCTTCGTATAAAAGCTGTATCCCAAAATCCCGGCCATATAGAAGTTTACTGTCTTGAGCAAAGTTGTTCAGGTGATCATGTCCTTTTGTATGGTGTTCATATAAGTTCAGAACTCTCTCACTACGCAGCGCTAGTGTGCATGTGAACTTCCTATATAAACTGTATATCGAAAACCTGGCCATATAGAAAGTTACTGTCTTCAGCAAAGTTGTTCAGCTAACCAAGTCCTTTCGGATGGTGTCCATATTATTTAAGAACTCGCTCACTATGCGGCGCTAGTGTGCACATGAACTTCCTTAATATGTTATGTGTTGAAAATCTTGTCCATATAAGATGTTGCTGTGCAATGTGAGGACAGGAACCGGAAAAGGGATGATGAGTAGAGGTCAAAAATCGATTGCGGACATCATTTTAAAATCCAAGATGGTGACCGTCGGTTCAAGGAAAGCTGTAAAATGCCCTACAATATGGGTATTTTCGTAAAGGCCGTAAATCGATGCCAGGCGTCATTTTGGACTCTAAGATGGTTACTATCGGTTTAAGAAAAACCATGTATTGTATTGACCAAGTGTTCAACTGCGATGAAAAAAAAAACTATTTTACAAAAAATAACGCCTCAACGATCTTATGTCTCAGAGCATCTGAAAACAATACCTGGATCGATAGGGGACAAAAAAAGGTTCTCAATCATGTTTTGCTTTAACGCGAAAGGGTCCCTGATGATACAGCCGTCGTGCAGGTAATGAACAATGTTGCGAATCCAAGTATTATTGAAAATTTACAGAAATCGAATCTCCTTGCGCATTATCGTAGCAACAAGAAGGGCAGGATGACAGGCAAGGTTGCTGATTTTCGCAACGAATCGTGTCTCGTCCGTTCACCTGCTCACAAACGATAAGACGCTGTCGTTGTAGGCGCTCCCCTCTTCATGCACGAATGTTGGTGCTCAGTGAATGACTCGAGCTATTCTGTTTTTGTCCTTCCTCTTTTGCTATCTGTCATTCGCTGAGTTACCACCTTTTCCAACTGAGCAAGAGTCACTCACCACCCGTTCATTACTGCACGAAAACTGACTTGAGCAATTCAACTGCAACTCGATTCACAGCTGATTTTCATTCGCAACGAGTGCATCTGAACGATACGAACGATTCATAAGCTACGAATCGCGGTTCGATATGAAAAGAGTTGTTTTGTTGTGGTCCTAAAATAGTTTTTCGCATGGAAAGGTACATTTAGCTGAATGACGGGAAGTATTCTGTAAGTTAATCTTTTTTTTTTCAAGGATTGATACTTTGTTCTTTTGTTGTGTAGATCCGCGTCACCGGCTGGGCAGCATTCCAACAACAACAAGCTATAGGTGCCTTCTCGTTGAAAGTATTAGATCGCTTGCACCAAGAACGATGACGAGGAGGAGGAAGTTCATTGTACGTAGCTGTGAAAAAACGCAATTTTCGAAGCATGTCCCATTCCTCAAATTTGAACTGGTGTACGAGTTTCTGATTTTCGACTATTGATCTTCTACACCAGGCTGATAATGGTAAGTGCAAATGATTGTTATCTGATAGATTGAAAGTTGACTACATTCTTTTGCATTAAGCAGTGCTCGCATCGCATCACTTCGTGCTGTACTTACGATTTCCGGAATCCACCACAGTTTCTACGGATCATCATCGACACGGAAGCGAATCGCACCGATGCAATGCAGGTTCACAACTGTATTGAATATAATTTCAAGCCGAGAGGAGATGGATATATAGACGGTCTTAAACAACCGATTCAAGCAAATCATCTTTACGTCCGTCCGGGATCCGTTTATGTGTGTGATCCAACCACGTGTACTACGGCATCTTTTGAGCAACTCCATCCATGAGTATCCATCTTCATCGGTGGGGTTCTGGACACACGGTCACGCGATGCATCCCATTAAGCAGTACAAGAATTGTGATAGTGGAATCCAATGACTCGCCGGAAATACCGTCCACCGCAGTACGAAATAAATTTTTCGGACCATCCTAACGCGGAAACGGTCACCCTAATGGCAGAATAAAAAGATGAGTTTTTTTTATAAGGAAGCAATATAACTTTTTTCTATGGAATTGCTGTAAATGTAGGTGTGGCGCTCTTGCCACTAGTAATTGGTTAATAACTTTTTGCTCATTAGTCGGATTGATTTGCGGTCTTTGGAAAAATTGTTCTGCAAAGTTTTCTGAACCTGTATCCCAGGTACGAGCAATGTTTGAGTTTTTGACATGCAAATTACTAGTTTTATTCCGTTCCCTATACATTTTCCCATACAAACTTTAAAATTCTCCCGCAAATCCATATCTCAACCAAATTCGCTCAAATTTTGCACAGTTGTTGGGGACCATAATACACTTCGAAAAAGCAGTGGGGAGCAAGAGAATGTGACCCACCATGTTAACTTGACCCATCCTAATAAACACATAACATGTTGAAAAAATACTATGCCTTATGTCCATTGAATGCAAACAAATTGTTTTTTTTTTACAAGTTTCTGTTGCACATTTTACACAACTTAAAAGTGCAAAAAATAATTTCACTTTCGCAGTAAAAAAATATAAAAATGATTTACTTGAAAGAAGTAACTTTAGAACCGACTTCTTCAGCCCCACTTAAGGGGAAAGTCAATCCGGCGAATTTTCGAAAATTTAAAAATGGTTTACTATGACACAACACTTCTGATTGCAAAAAGCTCTCGTGGATCCATTCATTTTACTGTTTCGAACAAATCGACGAGATCTTTTTTCAATCTAAAGTGTTGTGTCAGAGTAAACCATTTTTGGAATTTCAGAAATTCGCCGGATTCACTTTCATCTTAAGGTGAATCGTTGTGGAATCCTTGTTCCTGATTGAGAGTATTATCACCTCGAAAGTTCAAGAGCACAAATGTCGTTTTTCACAAACATTGAAACAAGAACTCCACATTTGCTTCAATCAGTGCAACAAGCAAGAAGATCCAATTTCATGGACGTTGTTACAATAATGTGACTTGAAGTGGTCTCTACAGGGAATCACCTTAAGCCTTGAGCCAGGCTCAACTGTATGGGTAAGGGATCGTACTTTAATTATGTCACGGTGAAATTTAGGCAAAATTAACACCCTTCCCCTCTTTCGTTACCTTTTCCCTATACCAAATACACAGATTTGTCACAGATTTTTACATCCTAGAAGCGTGAAATAATTTGTGCGTCACCCCTAATGGTGTAAATATTCATCCTTTGTATTCTTGTAGGCTTGAGGCTTTTTGTTGCAGCTTTTCAACAAAAGTATCGTATTAATCGAAAGATTGATTCGTTCACGTCAAAATCATTGATATATTTGATGTTTCTACTCGGTGTTACGATTATGCCAAAGCTACTGCTAAATTAATAGAGATATTCGATGTGTTCCTACGGATTGCATCTCTATCCTACGATAAAAAATCTCCATCTACTATTAATAAATATTGAAAAATATTTGACTCATGACCATTTTAGGGGGGAGGGAAGGTTTCAAAAGTTGTCTCTGACCATGTACTAGGTATGGCAAAATACGCTATGAGAGGGAGAGGGTGTCTAAATTTCTAAATATGGGATTTCTCTCGCCAGGATTTTGGCATTTTTTCGACAAGCTTCCGCATCACGGAGCCACTCTTTTCCCATGCTCCCTCTGGTCCAAATTTGAGCCAAATCGGTCAACATTTACCCATTTCTAAAACCGGGTTGAAGTTTGTACCTATGTAAAAAATCATCGAAACGTATGGAGTAATACCATGACTTCAGTAGGTATTTCGGTACTAGGTGGCGTTGTGAACGTTTCAATACCAACACCTAACACTTGTCGCACTAGGAACTAAAAATGCATAATGGATTTGTTCGTTACTGTTTTAGCGCTTCGCCAGTATCAGTCAGACAAATTTCAATGAAATGGTAATAACTTTGGATAAACTCGAATCGTCTTGCGGTCTTGGACAAAGTTGTTGTGCATAAAATTTCCTATGAGAATCTCAGACTTGATAGTAATTGACACGTTCATAATGCCATCTAGTGGCAAAATTCTGAAGTCATGATATTTCTCTGTAGGTTTTGATGATTTTTCCCATACAAACTTCAACCCGGGTCTTATTTAGGAGGTTAAAAGTCGTGTAGGTTCTTCGAGGGTATCCCCCGGATCCACCTTAATCCCTGGACCTTTTCTTGGGGTCCGTAACATAGAATATCAGTGAATTAAAACCCAAATCTGCAGGGCATTATTTTGTTACAAAAGACACGGAGACATTCATTACCTAACATTCCTCAAGCTTTTTGGGGCAAAGGGGCTTCAAAAAATGTGCGGCTCGTGCAAAATTTTAAACTTATTTATTCAAGACATGTTTCAACAGGAAAATAGGGATAAATTTTACATGGCATTTATGCAACTACATACACTATTTACTATATTTACCAAGATGAAAAATCTGAATATTTCCGTCATCATCCGCTAGAGTTAAGTTGATTCCAAATATTGATTTCCCTTGAGGCGTAGCTGAATCAACTTTCAGACATACGAGTTTGTTCCGGAACAGATCGGACATGAGTTTCCGCATTATTTCAGCAGCACGAGCTAAGTAAGTCGGTAACGTATTCCTTGTAATGGTAAGACCGCAAGCCTTCCATGAGGGACCCGTGAGCATCTGCATACCCTGGCACTGGGGAAACCTGATTGGTAGGTTATGTTCCGTAGCTAGCAGAAGCGTTCCAAGAAGCACTTGTTTCTGCGGTAATTTTGGACGACGACGACGGGCGAGGACTTTGCTCGTCTCCACTGCCTTCCACTATCAAATCCAACCGGTGGGCGACATCTTTATGGCACGAGATGAGATGGCGCTTGAAGTTCCCCTGAACAAAATTAACCTGCTCGTAGCTACACTGCCGCTCAGCATCAACGTCGGCCAGACACCGATATTTGGACACTCCTTCCGCATCAGTTTTTACCTCCACCACGTCCCTTAATTTTTGTTTCAAAGCACCTCGGTTCATTACGATTTTTATTTTCCGTGTCGAGTACTAACTACAATGGTCCGCTATCGGCGCGAACGAATAATGCGAATGATACAAATGCAAATGAAGCGAACGATACGAGCGATACGAACGATACGAACGGTAACGAATGGAACTTCTTCTTCGACTTTTCATGAGTGGGCCGAATCGAGTCTGAAATGGAGATAGCACGCACAGCACGAAAATTTCTCTCGCCCAAGTCACTCACCGAGACGCATCGCATTGACAGCATTTGATTCATTCGAGAGTACATGCTTTGTTGCATCTGTTTTGACTACTTCTGGGAACATTGAACGAATTTGAGTGGTACGAAGCGATAATCAGCAACCCTGATGACAGGAAAGGTATTTGACAGATTTTCTTGAACTGATGGCCGCCATCTTGGATTTCAAATGCGTCTGGCATCGATTTCCGGCCTCTACACATCATGCCCTTTACGAAAATACCCATATTGTAGGGCATTTGACAGCTTTTCTTGAACTAATAGTCGCCATCTTGGATTTCAAAATAACGTCTGGCATAGATTTCCAGCCTCTACACGTCATCCCCTTTTCGAAAATACCAAGGGGTAAGTCACTCAGCACAGTGTACCAAAAGAAGATTCGGCACAGCTTGGGCACATCCATCGGCATTCCTTCGCCACAATCTCGTGGGCATTGGATTGTTATTGCTGTTATTGAAGTTGTTCACAACATTACGTGCTGTTTGACTGTGTATTTCAGAAACATACTGTAATTGAATCTTATAGAGAAACTCAGATTAGCAATTCACTTCTCGGTTCACATTTAAATTTGAAATGTAGGCTTCCAAGGGCTGTCAATTGCTATCGATGCCGGTCGCAAGTCTTTCAGCTACTACGCATATGGAGTGTACCACGAACCGGAATGCAAGAGCAATTTTGCTGGATTGAATCATGCAATGGTGGCGGTGGACATTTCGGTTTAAATTTGAGTAGTTTTATTTTCGGATACGTGTCATCTTATACGAGATAAAAGAGATGGTTTTCGATTTTTGTAATAAAAATAAAAGTTAATTAGGTTGAGTGGAATTTAGCGGCGCCGGTGGTGTAGTGGTAAGCGTGATTACCTCTCACCCCAGCAGGCCTGGGTTCAATCCCAGTCGGCGCCGCCGGGATGTTCTGAGGCATAACATCTCTGATCACGCCTTCCTTCGGAAGGGAAGTAAAGCCGTTGGTCCCCGGTTCATGAGTTGATGGGTCGATAGGTAGGGTCCAGGTGTGGGAGCTGCCTTCCTGGCGTCGGTAGCATTGGTGCTCAGCACGAAAAACAAGATCGACGGAAAACAAAACCAAGGTTGAGTGGAAGCAATAAAAATTCCGTGTGATTGTGCCGTGAAAATTAGTCGGTCAATTGGTCGGCTACCAAACCAAACTCATTTGAACAATACCGAACTAATTTTCACGGCACAATCACGCGGAATGTTTATTGCTGCAACTCGACCTAATTAACTTATAATTTATAAGTTTATAATAACTGAATTTCACTTGTTCAAGTACTACGATCGAATTCTCCCGGAACTACAACCCAATGGTAAAACCAAACGTCTTTGTTTGAGATCCTTCTCCTTGGCATAAACCAATCCGACGTCGAAAACCTCCGAGAGATTCTTGCGCGGAATCATCACCTTCAGCAGTTCCTCTTCCAGGTCGAGCAGTAAAATGTAGTGCTTCTGAATCGTTTCCGTTGGATTGACCAGCAACGTTCGGACGACATTGGAATAGTTGGACTTGTAACACGCACCCAGAGCACAAATGATAGATCCAAAGTACAGATAGTTCTTGTCGCTGAATGCACTGAGGTTCAAGCTGTAATTGCCACCCGACTGGATAATCGCCGACTAGCACATGTCCAACTAGTTGGTATCCACACCAGAGACGTACCCTTAGTCCGTCAGAGCCTGCTCGACACCCTCCGATAGTTTGGCATATTTTACTTATCAGCATCCATAATCTCCATGACGTGATCCCTGAGGTACTTGTTGAATACATCTACCGTTTGATGGTGATAACCTTGGAGTCCTCCTTGGAAGGCATGATGTACGCGATTGGTTCGCTGATGAGCACCGTGTCGAAACTCTTGTCCCTGATGAAGGCCACCCAGGCGGAAAGTTTTCCTTGGAGAAAACGCCCAAAGTTTTGTCATCCTTAGATCCCATAATCACCTCCAGCAGCTTTTTAAAATTGGCCTTGTCTTTGTCGTTCTTTTCCCGAACCAACAGCTTCACCGGTGGAATGCCCTCCTCACCGTCCTTCTCGATCTGCTTGAGGAAATCGGCCTTCTTCTTGCTTTGACTTTTCGCACAGCACCGTAATCGTATCGATCAGCTCGTATCCCAGCAGCCAGGTCTTCAACGAGGTTGATTTTCTGTATATTGGCCCTTATTACGGTTCTCACTTCCACGTTCACTTTCACTTCACACACACATCAAATCACTTGTTTTTACCTATTACCGTTGTCACGTACAGTGAAGTGATGAAAATGAACTCCGTGAAGTGACAGTAACAGAGAGGTGAGGTTCATTTCTCGTGACGTTCGTATTCGACTGCAAAGAACTGTCACGTGCTTTGTTTTGAAAATCGACGGAAATTTCCTTGTAAGTAAAGTTTTTTTTTTCTTTTTGAAAATGAGTGTGGAATTATGGTTTGATACCGACAGTGAAGACGAGGAGAAATATTCCAATCTTGCTGTAGATCGAAGGCGGATAAGGGATAATTGTAATCCGTTGGATCAAACCGAAAAATCGTAAGTATATGGAAACAGCTTAAATTTGAACGTGTATTTCGAAACTTACATACTTCACATACGTTTTCCAGTTTCATTCAATTCTTCAGAGTATCCAAGGAGATTTTCAAATACCTACTGGAGATAATCGATGCAAAAATCAATCCAGTACAACTGTCCACGTCAGTGCCTCCAATGATCATGCTGGCAGCTTCGTTGAGGTTTTTGAAGAAGGCAACTACCAGAAGGGCGTAGGTAACGATAGATTTATCGGATTGGCACAACCAACGGTGTCTAAAGTGCTGCAACTTGTGTTGGACATTATTGAAACCGAAGTGTGCCCAGCTGTAATTCAGTTTCCATTCGAAGAAAAAGAAACAAATGCGATTACACTGGGTTTCTACGAGAAAACTGGATTTCCAGGAGTAATCGGATGCGTAGATGGAACCCACGTAAGCATCATCCCTCCGGCTCGCGATAAACACCTGTTTTACAACCGTAAAGGCTTTTACATTCTGAAACATTCTGGTAAAGTAGAAACAAGGTTTAGATCTCATTAATTTTACTCATGCAAATATTTGACAATTTACAGGTTTGTGATCATAACTTGACCACCCGGGCTCCTCCCATGACTCTTTTGTATGGAATGGCAGTTCGCTGAGTCAGTTGCTTTTACAAAGGTTCAACAATAGGGAGAGGAACTCCTGGTTACTCGGTAAGAAAAGAGTTATAGAGCGTATTGAAATACTGTCAAGATTCCTTCTTCTTAGTGGAAAATATATCAAAATTTTCTGTTTTGTCTTCAACGTACTGTTTCATGATTTCAACAGTTTTAAATTTATGTTACACGCATGGAAAATAAGGAAATCTCTAAAGTTTTCTGGACCTCAGCCAATTGAATCTATAATGTCCAGAGTTGTATCATAGAGGTAACTCTAAGACTAGTAGGTCCCGAAGAAACGTGCTCAACCTTTTGGCTCAGCTCTGGTACTATCTTCGGTCCCAAGCTAATCGATGCACCCCTCGAAACATGGGAAAATCCACGAACCCCTCATTTTATCCGTCTAACTTTCACAGATAATCAAAACAAACATATTGTTGTACTAGAATTACGACTAAAATGGGATATGTTAATCGTTTGCTTGGGACCAATGGCTAGTCAAGTAGTGAGCCAATTTCAAATCGATAGTTTCGTATTGATTGTTGGTTGTATTGTTTTGCACGTGCGTCTTACCATCAGCAGACATGAATGTAGTGCCGCTGTATTCATTTAATCTAGTACCACAATTCACGTACTAGACCAAAGGAGTGCAATCAACCGGTGGAAACTAACGATTTTAAATTGGATCACTACTTGACTCTATTGGTCCCAAGCGAACGATTAACGTACCCCATTCTAGTCAAAATTCTAGTACTACACAATGTTTGTTTTGATTCGCTATGAAAGTTTGACAGATAAAATGAGGGGTTCGTGGATTTTCCCATGTTTCGAGAGGTGCATCGATTAGCTTGGGACCGAAGAGAGTACAAGAGCTGAGCGAAAAAGTTGAGCACGTTTCTTCGGGACCTTCTGGTCTTAGAGTTACCTCTATGGTACGACTCCTTGCTGTTGGAATCTTGACTATGTTTCTATGGTGCAATTTTGATTCATTTTAAAGATTCTGGAGCTTATTTTATTATCATTACAGGTGATGCTGGTTACCCTTTGACACCATTTCTCATCACTCCGTTTCGCACTGAACGGCAGACCAGGTTCAACGAAATACATTCCAAAACTCGAATCACGGTGGAAAGAACAATTGGAGTGGCCATGAATACCTTCCGATGCTTATTAGGAGCAAGACAGCTGTATTATAAGCCTGAAAAAGCTACGCAGATTATAAACGTTTGTGTTGCCCTACATAATTTACGCGTCAAGCATAAAATGGATTACGATGAGCCAGAACTACCAGATGGAGAAGAGGAGGCAGAGTTGCGTGGTGTTGACAGGAATCAAAATGTTGCAATTAGAATCAGAGAAGAAATCATGAACAATATTTTGTAAATGGCCATGTTGTTTTATGTATCATAGTAAAAAAAAACTTGAATTTATCCACCAATGCGCAGTGAGACAGAAATTAAATTCAGCAACTTCTCATAAAATTTTACGTTCTACGATGATACATTTCATTTGGTGGTTGTTGCATCCAATTCAACTCAGTGGTTGCCGAGAAACATGACTCATTTTACCAGTTAGACATATTCGTTACACAGAGGAGCTGTTTATAAATTACATAGGCACTTAAGGTTTGGCCACAGACAAATTATTATTATTATTATTATTTAGCTTTATTAAAGAGGCTTTCAGCCTTGGGCTGGTTCGCCTCCAAAAACCACAGACAAACAGACATAACACATTGAATATTTCTCGCTGTAAAACATCGTCGCAAAAACATTACCGCCATCTGTTGAATACACTGTGGTGGGTAGTACGCTGAACAGATGGCGGTAGTGTGTAAACGTCAAATGCAAGGGAATTAACTATGTGCGCCACAGGTGGCGATACTACCAACTACGATACTTTTAAATTGACCGTTAAATGCTTGTTCGATGAACAACTTGCGAGTGTTATGTCTGTTTGTCTGTGGTTTGGCGATTGTCTACGGTCCATAAAAAACTCCAAAAAGTTGGATTTTCAAGCGGTATGATATGATGTAGTAATAAATAAATGTATATTTTGAACAATGAGAAATGGATTCCAACTTACTTAAAAGACTAGCATTCATTGGAAACTTGTATGTCTTCAAAACAACGACGCTATAATATTGAAGATTATTTATCGAGTAAAGACATTATTTAGGAAAGTAAAATAAAAACAGTGATAGTGATTAATTACTCATCGTCACTATCGTCCCGTTCCGCCTTTTCGTGTTCATCTTCAGCATTAGTACTGCCAGTTGTTTTCCGTCCCATCTCAAAATCGAGTTTCTGCTTCTTATATTTAAGCAGCTGCAACTGATATTGTAGCTGCTGACTTTTGTGCTTCTGCTTTTCGAGCAGCATTTGCTTGTTGAAGTTGAATTTCTAACCGTCAAGCTGAAAACGCTTCATTTATAAGCGAGCGCAATCCGATACATGTAGCTTCATCTTGCTCAGATCGTCGGTCTGCTTTTCTATAATTTCGTTTGGTCGCTCGACCACGGCCACTCGTAGCTGGCTGACCTCTTCCATCCTCACGGGTTACACTATCATTCGTTGGCTGATCTTCCGTGACCCTCGGTTCCTCGATAGGATCACCGACGCAATGGTCCGCTTGGCGTTCACCAATTGCGGATGGACTAGGTGATGATTGCGTTCCAAAAACAGAACCTATGTTTTCGAAAAGAGGATGTTAGTTATGGTAGAATTTTTTTAAATAGTTCATCATTTTACCATTGTGGCTGACCGTTCTCTCTAGTGAAAGGAAACGAATGATAGTTTCTTCCAGACCGTTGAACGAATGTAGAGTATATTCGACAGTTTTTCTTGAAATGATGGCCGCATTATTGGATTTTAAAATGATGTCCGAAATCGATTTCCAGTCTCTCTACACGACATCCCTATTCCGTTTCGTCTCCTCACATTGCACAGCAACATCTTATATGGACAAGCTTTCCACACATAACATATTAAAGAAGTTCATGTGCACACTAGCACTGCATAGTGAGAGAGTTCTTAAATAATATGACTACCATCCGAAATGACTTGGTTACTTGAACAACTTTGCTGAAGACAGCAACTTTCTATATGGCCAGGATTTTGAGATACAGCTTATTTACAAAGCTCATGTGCACACTAGCGCTGTGTAGTGAGAAAGTTCTGAACTAATATGACAAGCATCCGAAAAGACTTGGTCACTTGAATAACTTTGCTGAAGACAGTAACTTTCTATATGACCAGGATCACAAAATATTCTATGTTGGACCAAAGATCCATATATTATTGCGCCCATCACAAGTAACATAAAAGTGAAGCGCCGCTAGCGGCGTAGTTTCCAATTAAACCTGAATCCAATGGAACAGGCTTACTGTTCTATCCCAGTACAAAAACTTTGTCTAAGACAGTATAGCTCTATATTTTGAAACAAATGAGATAACCCACCACAACCCCCATTAGTGAAAATCCCATACGCTGTAGGTATCCTTATTCGCGGATAGCTCGGCAATAAGGATCCGGCAATAAGGGATACCGGCAATAAGGATTCCTGACTGTACTCAGCAAACATTTAAAAAATAAAAATAAAAAGTCCCCCTTGTTCTCCTTATCACACGGATGGTTTTCCATTGCGCTATATACAGTGCATCTCAACATGAGCAAACCTCTGTCCATACATTTTAGAAAAACAGCTGTACTTACATAATTTAAAAAAAGAATTATATGTTGAACATTTATCGGTTCTCGTATAGCTACTGCGATTATTTTGTTGAGTTAGTAATAAGTTAGAGCTATTTTAACTATTAAAATCAAAGGTTCAAAGTGTAAGGTACCAGTTTGTGCAACACCTTGCTTTAATTTGTTTTACTCAAAACTCACATGGGGATTGAAAAAATTCAAGGCAAATTTGGCAGAACAATATTCTTGAATTCTTGAGGTGCGTGGCGCAAGGAAATCTTAAAAACTTAAGGTGATGTAATTGAACTGTAAGTGTACATATATAACATTGTTACAGCTTTTTTTTTTTATTCGAGGGGTTTGAAACAACTGCGTCCATTGATTCGTGCTTTTGTAGTAAAAAAGAGTTTTCGTTTTATGCTTTCGTTAATTGTGCCATAGTTTATTAAACAACGAATTCCAGTCTTGCTTCATCAGTCATGATACCTTAGTTGTACTTCTTCAACTTGCTGTAGCTATATCCAACTCCATGGTAGCCTCCTTCGAATCCTCCCATCTGCTGTCCACCCATTCCTCCTTCCTGGATGCCTTGTCCAATATTCTTCACCTTGGCTTCGAAACCGTTCTTACCATCGGCGTAGTATTCCACGATACGCTTGGTTCCATCCGCTTCATCCATGGTGTACTCTCCCTTGACAACATCTCCATCACGCATCTCCCATTGGCTCTTGTGATCCCCGGTCTTAATGTCCTTCACTCCATATTCGAATTTGTACTTCGGATACGAGTAGTAGTCTTCACCGCCTTCCTTCCAACTTCCTTCCTGCTATTACGGTGAAGCATTTATTAGATTTCAAAAGACTAGTTCAATACACACTTAACTCACCATGCCACCACCCATGGAGCCTCCCATTCCACCGCTCATTCCCATGCCGCCTTCCATGCCGCCACCGATTCCTCCTTGCATACCACCGTACCACTTGTATGGAATATGCTTCACTTCACTAACAAATCCATGATGTTCGTAGGCCAAAGCAGCTGCACCTAGCAGGGCAATAGCTACCACAGAAGTCTTGATCATTTTGCTGCACTTTGGAAACTGATTAACTGTTCTACCAAGAACTGAACTCACTAAACTGATACCGTTGCTACCGAACGATTGGATATTTATAGCAATAATTTAAACAATTTCCCATTCTAGCTCCGATTGGAAATTGCATAAAGCCTTCCGAATCAAGGTTTCCCACGGTGCACTCTTTTTCTAATTCGTGTACCCTCTTTTTTTGTTTTGCTAGACATGCCAATAGTGAATTATTGATCAATTTAATTAGGCACTGACCATCAGACATTAGTAGCAATTGGTCACGCCTCACTTAGCGGAAGGTATGCAACCACTTAGCTGTCTTTAAATTCAAAACTAGCAAAAAACAAAAAGCTTGGTTCACTTCACGAAGCGTGTGATAACAATCGTACTCATTTTGCCCTTTATCGATAATTTACGTATAAGCTCTCTAAGATTTCATCGTATTGTTAGTAGATGGTCAAACGTTAAATTTAATTTACTTATAATTAATTAACATAAATGCAAGGGACAGATATCACATTACTGGTAACAGTGGATAATGTTAACGAACTTGAAGAAAATTAAATGAATCCCGAAAACTCAATCATGATAAGCTTTACATCTGCCTATACTGTGAAGCTGCCCGAATATATTTACATGAAACAATCAATGTTCTCTCGCAGATGGGTTTCAGTCTTATAACATTTGACTAACAATCGTACGGGCAGCTGACATGATCTACATATGCACTTTAAATGCAACCGCACTTTTTTCATGCTCTTGCCCTTAAATCTTCTCATCCTTCAGTCACGCTTCCCCTTGTTTGCCGACGCACACCATCCCCATGCAATCGTCCTGGAGACATTTTCGTGACTAAGTGAGAGATCAATTAAATTGATTGAAGAACCGAGAAACGAGACACTCGTTACCTCCCTTCGGGACAACCACCAACCCGGCGAACGGCACACGATGCTTTCGTGTACATACGAATGTTTATCTTCTCGTTACGGTCGTTGCATCACTTTTCTCTGCAAATTCTGATGCCAGCGCGTACCCTTCCGGCGCCTACACGGGCAGCCACGACGAGACAGACGACGATGGTCTTAACTGATCCTTTCCGGAGACCTCTGGCCGTGGCAAACCGGCACGACGACACTGATGATCTCCAAACCTAACCGAACAACCAAAAGTGTAAGACTCGAAGAACATCATCGTGAGTAACGAGTATTGACACACACAGGAAGAGCAAAAAGGCGATTATGTTCAATCCACTTTGGTCGCATATCGGTCCGGATCTGGGATGCTGGGCTGGTGAAATGGTTTTCTTTCTTTTATGCTCGTTCCTTTTCCCAACTGTAGGTACCTTTCACAATGAGGTTGCCGTGTTGGAGGATCGATTGAATTAAATTGTGACATTAAAAATGCAGCTAGGGTGCGGCACTACTCCGTCGTACTCCACTCCGTTTCAGCAAACCTGCCTTAAAGCGGTAATCCAACATTGAGGTGCATGACGAAAATGAGTCCCGTATTACGAAGTAGTGCTCCACCCTACTCTCTGGCGTACGAATGCTGTTGTCATGCTCCACGGTGCAGTAAACTGACGCCACATGGTTTGATGGCAATCTGGTTCCACGCTTCCGAAGGGTGGAGGCATTTTAAGTGTTTAAATGATGACATTAAACGGATTGATTAAGTTCAGATCAAGTGAAGTAATTTGTTCCAATTCAGTGAATTGATTTGTTGCAGATTGTTAACCAATCCGTATTTCTATTCTGTTGATGATTTTAGTATTAAAAGTTATTTTTACACAGCAGTCGAATGGATTTCTAAAAGCTGCATGGTTTACCAATCGAAATCACAGATATGGGAATAACTGAGCAATGTGTGGATTTTAATACAAATCGAACGAGAATTACCCCTGAGACGGTATGAACATTTAAGGGGGGAGTACACTTTGATTTTTCAAAAAAATGCATTTTTTTTTGGCTTAAAATGTTCCTTGGGATGTATACTTTAATTTAGAAAAGATTCCAAGTCCACCAGAATATTCCTTACCGCTTTACGAAGCGATTTCCTAAAACATGTACCGACATGTATTGCTCTCTCAGCGAATTTTATCTTTAAACGCGTTTATCTCGAAACGGGGGCGTGGGAAATAACTCTAACCAGTTATCATCAAAATTGGATATCGCCTAGGTCTTCTTGTTCAAAATTAAATTCTGCTTAGAAATACGTATCCACATTTTCGATTTAGTCAAAAATGGATTTTTAATCCACGCATTTCTAGGGTGAAAAAATGAACGTTTTTTTCCTAAGGCCATAACTTTTAAAAAAAATTAATTAAAAAAAAATCGGAATACGTATTTCTAACCCAAATTTCATTACTAATCAGGATTTTTGTTCGATTTATGTTCCAGGATCACATGGAAAGGAGTATTTTCCCACGCCGTTTCCGACTTCCGCGCGAGGACGCCCGCGCGACCTGGTGCACCGGCCACGGGGAGACGCCAATCGAGTTCAAAAAAATACAAATTGTAGTTCGAAGGATGAATTATAAATGGGTTATAACATATTCGCCCTCCCTGAGTGTTTTATTGCTTAAAAAATTAACGAAAATGCCTTACTTTTTGGACGTTCAAAGTGTACTACCCCCTTAAGATGATTGCTAGCTCAAATGTATGACCAAAGTTTTTTGCCTAAATCGCCGTATATGGCCAAGATTTTGCAGAACTACTACTCACAAAGAAGGATGTCTCTCGTAACTAGACTATTTTATTCGAGGCACAGTTGAGCACTTAGTACATCAAACCTGATAACAATTATTTTCATCGACCAAGATTCAGTAACAAATACAGTGCATTCCCAAATGTTGTCCACTGCCGATTTTGTCTGCTTTTTGACGTAGGACTACGTCTGTGAATTCTATATAGGGATATACTTTGTGAAAACTAGAAATGCAACATGTAACGAAATTATGAAAGATTTTGAACGTTAATAACTCAGCTGCCCCTGGATCAATTTCAACAACTTTATCAGCAATGGATCAGAAATATTTATACGCATTGACTGTTGATTTTCAACAAAAAACTATTGAAAAAGTGGTAAATGTCAAGCATTGTCCAAAAGCGTCGACATAACTAACAAATCCACCAGTTATGTACATGTATATGCTGATTCACAAACACTGTCATCAGAGAGTCGTTAGTAAACGAATAGAGTATCATTGTGCTTGCCACACAATATACATGGCCATGGTCATCAAAAGAGGAAATCGATGAAGAGAGTTGACTTTCACCCCTCCGCTTCTAAGCCTCTTTATTCAGTCGTCGTCATAGCAATAAAAACTAGCATCGCACTACTATGGGCTCTTAAGTTACACTTGCTGGTTGCAATTCTGCTGTTCGACATTTTCGAAGGACCACCAAAAAAACATGAAATTACAATAATTTTCTAGGGATGCCTAAAAGTTCAAGTATTCGATTAACGATTAATCGGAAAGATTTTTACAGCTATTCGAGTAAATATTTATCGAATTTTCAATCATTTGATTTAGCGCAGTAGAGAAAATAAATAAAAGTTCTAATTTATCTGAACAGGCATAGCGAAGAACCCTGACGTGAAACAGGATCATAAATAAACCGAAAAAAGTGTAAAGCGTCTTTCTGCTTAAAAACTAAGATTTTCCAACTTGTTGAGAGAAGGAGTTCAACCATAAAAAACTAAAAAGGAGAGGAGCTTTAGCTGGATGGACTCGGATATTCTGCGGTTTTCCAACCTGTCGCAGACACCATTCTCTGCTTGACCATCAAGCTGTACAGTCCAATTTT